>NC_069077.1:32967435-34217435 GCF_025698485.1 Gossypium arboreum
TTGTCAACTCTCGACGAACAACACATTACAGAATTGTCCCGATGAATTTGACCTCCCCTAAAAAAGGCTAATGTAATGTATTGATTGCTATAATATTGATATTTTGAAAGTTTAATTAGAGCATTTGATTTAATAGATCTTAAAAATTTAAGAGAAATAAAAATTAATATAAATTAGAATTTTAATTATATTAACCTTTGTATTTAAGTAACACAACATATTTTTATAACAATAATATTTGATACATTTATTAATAGAGTTTTTAGACTTCATAAATAAGATCAGAGGTAGACAAATATTTTATAGATGCATAGTAAAATATAAAAAAAACACAACAATTTTTGAAAGCTAGAATAAAAAAATACATTTAAATACTGCACCAAACTTTATTATTGGCTATGAAGTTCAATTTGGAAAAAGTTTGCCCAATGGTAGTTGCGTTTATGATATATTAAGGATTATTATTCTATATGTGAGTTGGCTTTTTCTGGAACATACATGCATTAATTTTTTTTAAATAATAGGATTAAAATAAACTATATTATTAATCATTAAATCATGAGTAAACTATACACCCAAGCTTTTCTAGATAACCAACTCCTACAAGCTATGGTAATGCAAGAGAGGAATATAGGCATCAGTAATCAGGTCAGCTCAGCATCTCCATTGCTTGAAATGCCATCTTTATTACAGATAGTGCAGGTTAACCTAATTATATGGAGCCATTCTACGATACCATGGGGTGCATCCACAGGAGGTTCTGTAAACTTCATATCCTATGGGAAGCTCTTAGTTTTTTAGCAGCAAATTAGAAGCACAAAATCCTAGTCAATCCCTACGTTCAAAATGACATTGAGCTAAGAAGCTTCTAGCAGGAATGAAGCACAACTGCAACTTGAAACACATGGCCTGTGTTGAAGTCGTAATCAAACTAAAGTGCTTCGTGGCAAGTATTCATGCTGGATCAGAACATTTCCCAAATAACTTACATAAAATTTATATGAAAGTAACTCAAATCTTAAAATTTCGATTTTCAAAACTTCAATATCATTGAATCTGAAAATTAATATTTAAATTAAAAAATAACCAATCGGAATAAAAAACCAAATCAACTGATGTGAGGTAACCAATTATTTTAGTGTGAATAATGATGATCCTAATTATAGGGGAAGTGCATAGTTTATATGATTAGTAGTAAAGTAATTTTGTTGGTATAAAAGTAATATTTTTTTAAGCGGCAGTGGCTATGGGCATGCAATGATTGCTTGGAAAGAGAAAGAACATGCTGGTTCATGCTTGCTCAGCCTAATCGGCACAAATGGCAAAGATTGGTCCCATTAAGCTAAAAGATTGGACGATCCTCAAACAAAACTACCCCACAGCACTTAGAAATCAACTGTCCCTCAACTACCCCCACAATCTCAGACCACTGTCTCTGAGATGGAAAATGAGCCTTTTCTCTCCCTCCAATCAAAACCTCAACTTCGACCCACTGTTGCAGACGACCATCATGGCACACCATCAGAAATCCAAGACAACTCACAAATTCAACGCCCTTCAAAGAAGCATGGTTCTCTCCATCGATGTAAAACGGCTCCAGCCATGGCTGTCATGCGTGACCGGAAGCCTAAAACACCCCAACTGCCTAAACCAAAATCCGAGTCCAGCACCATTATCAGGCAAGCTTTTTTCTTGCTATCCCTTTACTTGTTGCTCGGTGTTGCTATTTACTCTTTCAACAGAGATGAATTCTCGGGTATCGAGACTCACCCGGTTGTTGATGCTCTTTACTTCTGTATAGTCACCATGTGTACCATCGGCTACGGTGATATAACCCCTTTAACCCCAGCTACCAAGATCTTCGCTTGTGTTTTTGTGTTGGTTGGTTTTGGTTTCATAGACATATTGTTGAGTGGGGTTGTAAGTTATGTCCTGGAATTGCAAGAGAACATGATTTTGACTGGTATCCACATCAAGAAATCGCAACAAGGATTTTCAGCTAGGAACTACATCGTTGATGTAGATAAAGGAAGGATGAGGATAAGGCTTAAGGTTGGGTTAGCACTTGGGGTCGTGGTGCTGTGCGTTGGAATTGGAACCTTGATGTTGTACTTCTTGGAGAACTTGGACTGGATCGACTCGGTTTACTTGTCGGTTATGTCTGTTACTACGGTTGGGTACGGAGATAGGGCATTTAAGACCCTGCCTGGAAGGTTGTTTGCGGGTGTTTGGCTATTGATTTCAACGCTGGCTGTGGCTAGAGCCTTTTTGTATTTGGCTGAAGCTAGGGTCGATAAGCGGCATAGGAGGATTGCCAAGTGGGTGTTGCATAGAGATATCACTATTCAGGATTTACTAGCTGCTGACATCAATAACGATGGCTTCATCAGGTTGGATTTCAATCCTTTTTAGCTATTTTTCTATGAATATATGACAATTAATATCTATTTTTTCTTGAAAATTGTGGTTGCAGTAAATCGGAGTATGTCATTTACAAGCTGAAAGAGATGGGGAAGATTGGGGAGAAAGATATATTGCAGATATGCGATCAGTTCAGCAAGCTGGACACAAATAACTCTGGGAAACTAACTCTTCCACAGCTCTTAGAAAATCGCTTGTGATATTTTTCTGCAGATAAGCTTAATTTATAACTTATATTCTTTTGGCTAGAGATTCTAGAGGTTATCATTTCATTCTTGGATGAGCATTGAATGGGAAATTTTATGCACATTCAAGCTAGAAGATCTCAATTCTATACTTTTCTCGAGCCGCTGTGATATGAAAAAGAAAATGGAATTAGCAAAAAGATAGAATGGGCAACTAGATGCTTCTGATATCATTAGTGTCTGAAATCTGAATTGTAAATCTTTGTTGTCAATGTATTCATTATCCAGACAATGGAATACAATGGAAAGTAAATATATTTCTAAATGATGTTTCCCTTTTACCCTTTCTTTCTTTGAATTAGCTGCAGATAAATAACCACTTGTCCAGAAAATATATATGTAAAGAGATGGGTTGAGGATTGAGAGTGGTCTTTGAAGTTTAAAACTTGGAACTTTTGCAATGAAGCAGCCAGTGAAGATCCTGGCTTGGGAAATCCCCGGGCTGCTGTTTGTTTTGGTAATTCAAGTACAATAATAACTAAAAAGAACCAAAAGAAACAGAATACAAGGTGCAGTAATTGACTTGTTAATGAGTTTTGTTCTATTTTCTTTGGAACTAGCTAGAGAATATGATTCCTATTGCTGGCGACTGTTGTTTAGTATTCGTTTTCTTTATACTTAAAGTTGTTTGCGACAGTTGATTCAGTGGGCGAAGAGTTGTAGATAAGTGAATGAGGGAAGGTGATCAGAATTTGGATTCTTTGAGGAGATTGGTATTTGAGAATAAACAGAGAGGTAGCAAAGACTATAAGGAAGAGAATTGTCTGTAGATTTTTGAAGGGGCATCTCAGTCATTCCCAAGATGCCACACGTTGTCCCGTATTAGTTCATACATCTTGGAACCCAGTTGGTCTATTGATGTCCTGATCTTGTAGGTATGAGTTGTCATATCAAAACAATAGATATATCTGATGTGCAGGTGGCAGATTCTTTCCACGTCAAGAGTGTGGTCCTTAGTCCTTACTGTGTGAGTCTGTGAAGTTTTGGGCTCGCAAAGTTACGTGCTCGTAGGGTTTTGATCTAGTTCTTAGGTCACAAAAAGATTCTAGTCTACGGCGTTGAGCAACGAGGTTGGCAGGAGATGAGGGGAGCTTGTGTAAGTATAACACTTAATTTTGATTTAAACTAATCTAGTGTTCTTTTTTTTTTTTTTTTGACAAATCTAATCTAGTGTTCTAATTTGTTGTAAATGGGGCAGATTAAACCCTGAAGCACAAGGTCACAGGGGCGTATGACAGAGTTGGGATAGGGATGCACCGCCGAGTCAATATCTTTCTGCAGTCGAGAAGAAGCTATACTTTTTTTTTCAGGTGGAGGGAAAGGGTTGTCGGTGTTCTAATCTGAGATTTGATGTCACCAAAAAACGATCAAAAGAAAATGGTTGGGTTCAGTTAGTATTGATATTCAATGAGACTACAATTGGACTTGAAAATCAGAGGACAGCACAGTAAGCATATTTTTTTTCCAAAACTGATGCAAACCGAAATCTTGTCTCTTGCTAGCAGATATATTACATATTCATCCAATGAAAATTACTCAAAAACCTTGTATTTTCAACGGGCACTCAAAATTGCTAGTACAGTTTCAGTTTAGTAATATTGTACTGTAATCCTCCGAACTTTAGGTTTTGTAGCATAAATATCTGAGATGACAACGTAGACTCAAACCCACTTCCCTGGTTTGCTAAAACCGCCATAATGGCTCATGAGTTGGTCATAAAAGAAGGATTGAGGCATGAGGTGATTGTCCAAATAGCAGGCTTGGCTTGGCTTAGGCTTTGAAAGATGCATTGAGACTAGTTTGAGTGAGCTGAGAAAGATGGGAAAGGCAGGCAAAAGACACGGAGCAGGCTCTAACCAACAGCTTTCTCCTGTTGTTTGTCCGCCCATGCACTCTCCTCCATTTTACATCTTTTCTGCCATTATTTTCTGGTTTTCATTATAATAGCCAACTGATTATATTTAGATCCTGGTTCATGTTCATGAGTGTTATTAGCCATGAAGACTATCTCATTCTTCTGCAAATTGACCCAAACAACTGACATTAGTAGATGTTTCCATATCAGTATTTTTTCTTCTGTATGTCAATTAAATATGTAAATTACTGTTGAATCTTTACATGCTTGAAAGGGAAGTTTGCGTATCATTTTGAGGTTTGATGTTCAAGCAATAAAGAAAACCAAATATAAAAAACCATCTCTGCATTGATCCTGCGTGTCATTGTTCATTTCCAGGCAGTAATGCCAAAAATCATTGCGTGAATAAAAGCTTAGTTAATCCCACTGGATAAAGACTTTAACTATTAATATTATTAATTTTCTCGGGTATTACTTTTTTTTTTTTACTCACATTGCAAAGTTTCCTTTTTCAAGTTATAATGAAAAAGAAAACGTTACGTTCATATTTAAATATACCAACAAATCAAAGAGTTAAATTTTTCAAACAAATTCAGTTTTAGACAATAAAAAGATTAATTACATCTAGGAAAAAAAAAGATATACCTTTAGAAATGAAACATTAAAACAACATCCAGGCTTGTTGAAATGCTCTGCGTTCTTATGGAACATAAGCTATGGCGGTCAGCATCAGCAACCAGCAGTGTCTAAGCTGTGGAGATGGATCAGTTTATGTCCAATCGAACCCAAAATACTACAAACATCATAAATATCAACAAAAAGAATTGGGAGAAGAGAATCAAAACATTAAGAAGCTATGATCAGAAAAGAAAGAGATTATATATGCGTACTTATTATCTCCATCAGTCCAGCATACTGATTGAGGTTCACCACCAAGTTTTTGGTCAAGTTTGCCCGACTCTATATACTGCAAATCCTCCAAAAGCACGACATAGTGTTTTTGCACATCTTCTGCACTTTTTTCCCCTCCAACCATGGCTGCAATCACTTCCCAACGATCCGGCTGTTGCTCATCCACCACCGCCAGAGCCACCTCAAACAGCTTGTTTTCCTCCCAGCTCCACCCGCTTAAAACTTTTGGAAACTCATCCATTCTTCACCCTCTTAACACCCCCAGTGTTTTCCTTTTAGGGGGAGGGGTGTAGATGCCTGTTGTGAGCCGCAAATCTTTCACTTTTTAATTGTGTTTTTTCTTCAGGATCTTTTTGTCAGAGACGACAGTTTATCATAACCCAATCAACCATTTTTCACGTTTTTTCCCCCAAATTTCTACCTTGAAACTAAGGAAAGAGACTTTTTTGGTGGGCAAGATTAGAGAGATTACTGATTAGCCGATTTTTCCAAGTTCCCAAGCGGTTGCAGTTGAGAGGTGGGTCATTTTTCATGCACAATTTATAGTTTTTTTTTTAAATTTAAAAACCATAAATATTTAAAAATTATAATTTGTAAAAAATATATAAAATGAAAAATAAAACTCTTTAAAATTCAAAATAAAAATATTTTAAAAATATAAAAATTCTAAAATTCAATGTTATTAAAATCGGATCTGGACAGTTTGGATCAAGAACTAGCTAGAGTATCAGTTCGGCAAAAGTAAAAAATTGGTTAACCCACGAACCGGAACAGACTGATTGAATCGAGTTAAAAAACCAGTTGACCTAGCAGTTGAACCGGTTTCTATATATCTTTAAATAGTTTTTATTTTTAATAATTTATTTGCTTTGAACTAGTTAAACCGATCATTCTGGGAATCAATTGGTTAGATTTGTTCAAAACCAGTTCAACAAATTTTTTAATTTGGTTCAAATAGTTCGAATTGGCATGGTCAACCATTTTTTACCTTTTGCCGAACTAATGCCCCAACTAATTTCTAGTTCGACTGGCCACTCTAGTCTAGTATGAATAACATTGAATTTTAGAATTTTATATAATTAAAATAATTTTTATTTTTTGAATTTTAATATTTTAAAAAATTTCAACAATATTTTTTATGAAAAAGAATGTAGAAATTTTGTTATATATTATACTCTTTTTTTTTTGACATTATCATATATTTTAAACATAAAAATGAAAAATGGACCCAAGATTTAAAATACATATTGTAGAAAGTTAAAAGAAAAAGTTGATAAGCTAGGGCTTTGTATATGATTTGAGTTAAAAGAAAAATATTCTTCATATTATTTTGATCTTACTCTTTTCCCTAATTACACAAAATCATAAGCGATGAAAGTTTAAATGAGCAAATTCCGTATTAACTTCTAAGATGAAGATTCAAAATTTGTTGATTCACTAAAATTATAGTGTAAAAAGGAATCACAGACCAACTCTTCCTTCTATTTTTTTTATTAATTATGATTTAAGAAAGTAAAATTATAGATTTTCAGCAGATAACACCATAAACTTCTTTCTATGGCCATGATTTTTTCATTTCAATGTCTTCAATATCTTAATCCAGCAGTGAACGGAACGCCAGTCAAAGGCAGCCAATTTTCTTTGCTATGAAGGAATGCTTCGACAGTGAATTTCATCGCCGTTGCTTTGTCTATCTTGTGGTAACCCTTCCAATTAACTCTTGCATCGAGGTTAGCACCAGGGCCACGATTATTGTATTCTGCATAATAGAGGGTATCTTCGTGATTTTGAGTAGCAAAGGGCATCCATCCTTCACGCCTAATGAAGTCTCCTAACGTAGACTCCATGATAATAGTTGTAGAGTACGGCTTCCATGGCCTGCCCAAGTATGTCGGGAACTTAAATCTGTCGATGAAGAGCTTTTGCTCAGGGACAATCCTACAGTTTTGGATTACAGTACCGGTATTCTCATCAATCCGTGTCTTACCCTGTGCGGTCACCATGTTAGATTGACCTTCCATTGGCCTCCTCACAATTAACAACGAGTTTTGGATTACAGTAGGAGAGTCGCCAAAGATAAAGTCAACAGTTCCAGAGATGACACAATTACGAAAAAATTGGCGGTTTGCGTGATTGTACAAGGTGTCTTGGTAACCATCCATTCTGCAATTGAAAAAAGCTGACTTATCTGATTGAATTCGAAGTGCCACTGCCTGATGCTTTTCAGGACCAGCATTGTTTTGAAATCCCATGGATTTGGCAATAAACCCACTTCCAATAGCCGCTGAAACATTAAAATTAAAGAATTATATATTATAAAATTGTCATGAAGAATATATTGTCATAAATTAACCAGTTCAGTGAATGTTATTATTGTATGCAATTGACCTACATTTATTATGAATCCAATTAGCGTTCATCCTCTACCACATTCAAGGGTTTATAGGGCCAACTTGTTCTCTACCTGAGGTGAATATCATTTGTTTTATGAGCATGTGAAAAGCTTACAATTGTATGTTACTTATATATTACTAGTTGTTACGAGTTATGAGATAATGTCAGCATTATGAACCTTGGTATTAATCAAATCACATATTCATAGAGCAAAAAATATGGTTTGAGTTATTAAAAACTTACAGAAAGTGGCAGTTTGCCAGGTGGTAATTCCACCGCCATCTTTTACACCCTTGCGACCGGCGACAATAGTTCTTCTTGGACCATCACCGAACATAAGGATGTTGGTGTATTGTTTGTCCACGGTGATGTACTCATCATAAATTCCGGCCTTGATGTAGATTATATGTCGGTTTATGGAGTTCTTGGGAGCGGCAGCTAAAGCTTCAGTAATGGTCTTGAATTGGCCACTACCATCCTTAGCCACAACAGCATTTGGTTTCAAATTGCTATTATCAATCTTAGCTATAAGCTTGCGGTCTGTAGTTGAAAACCATGAAGGATAGTTTGTTTCCTCAACAGAAAAAAGTCTACGAGTGTTAGGACTAGCCAACTCGGAACCTAACTTGGTAAGAATTTCGATCAACTTTGTCACAATTGTCAAAGCATTAGCTGCTTGTTCACTAGAAGCAACAATAGCCTCTTCCATGGTTTCTCTCCAGCTGCTATCATGTTCAAATCCATCCAAGCATGATTGTTGGTATGAGATAACAGCGCTCAACCAGGTCCTAAAATCGTTTATGCGATCACCAATGTTATGCAAATCACTTCCATCTACGTCAGCGTATGTTGCCTTAAGTGAATCAATGGCATATTGCATCATGTCCTTACAATCATTCAAGGCCATCTTTGTGAGGCCATTGTCCTTAGCTTCAGCAATCTTGGAGTCAGAAAAGTTGAGGAACTTTTTGACTTCTTCTTCAGCAGCATAGATAACCTTTTTAACGAATTCTTTAGGATCAGTGCTGTTCATAGAGGCGAAAGTCTTATGACAAGCATCTGGATAATGAGTAGGTGAACAAATGCTAGTCGCAACCTTCATTTCAGGAGACAATTTACCCTTAGCATCACGAGAATGATTAATTGTAGTAACCACGCCAATAGCGACTCCCACCACAAGAATGATGGAAACCCCTGCAACAACCACTTTATTGCTCATCTTTGTTAATTTCCTCTTCTTCTTCTTCTTCTTCTTATTATTATTATTAAAGAGACATGTTCCTTCGGCTGGCTATGGTGAAGAACCATACATAGCACCACTTTATATATGATTCTTAAACCTTAAACCAACCGAGAAGGATAAAAAGAAAGGAGCAATAACTGTATTGGAAAGCAGAATTTCTCTTGGCCTTCTTGTTTTGTTAATTATTATATTAAATCGGTATGTATTGGGGGATGGTGTTTATAGCAAGTGGGATCCTCTAAATTAGGATTCTTTACTTAAAAATGGACGATGGTTACCAAATTTCAAGTGGATAGGTTACAAAGTTGTGGTCTGTCTGAGACAAAGGGTTTCACTTAATAGGGATTTAGACCCCAAAAGAAGGAATTTTAGTTACATCGCTATTCATCTTTCACAAACAAAGAAAAAAATTTTAATTTCATCTTTTTAAATGTATATCAACATTTTCGATTCATAATATCCTAAGTTTTAGTACTTTACTACATAAATATATCATGTTTTGACTCAAACAGGACATCACATTCCATTCCTTGAAACAAGAACTAAAAACATTGGCCTTCTTGTTTTGTTTTCAACCGATGTGTACCCTCTTTACAATTTACGCTTCAGAAAATGTTATCAACATTTAGACATGTTCACATTCTAACTGTTGTACATATATATTGGTCTAATCAGACAAAGAAGTCGTTTGGGCCGGGTGCATTTATTGTCCTCACAACCATACTAACCATTTTAGTATTTATATATATTTTTTAATTTGATAATTATCTCTTAATTTACATACTTTTAAGATTTTATAATATGGTCAGTGTTACTAGACATAAGAGGATCAAATGGATCAAGAATTAATTGATATAATGGTCTAAACAAAGAATTTGGACTGATTAACTTGAAAACTACTTAAAATTGGTAAAATAAAAATCAAGATAAAAATTAATAACAAAAAGGTTTAATATTTTTTTGTTTTTAATTTATTTTAAATTTTATAAAATTTAATATTATATTTCATTGTTGTTGGTTCAACAATCGAACTGGTTGAATCAAAAACTGATGGCCTGACATATTCAACCACTTATTTGATTATTAAAATACTAAATATGACACTTTGAGTTCCATCATCAAATTTTTTACTCTTTTTTTTTCAAAGTTAGGGATCAAAAGAAAATTAATTGTCAAGTTCAAGTATCAAAATGAAAAAAAAGTGTAGGTACCAAAATAAACTTAATTGTCGAATTTAGGGGCCAAAATTTATATTATCAAAATGAAAAATATTTGCATATATAGCACGTAAGTGTAGGTGTGATAGTGGTAAAAAATAAAATTTTATTATATTGTATTAATGTCGAGTCTGATTATCAATAAATATCGGTACAATAAAACATATTGCACTTTTAAAAAGAAAACATGAATCCCAATAAAATTGATAAAATTAAACTTAAAAATAAAATTATTAAAATTGATAAACATGAATCCCAATAAAAAAAATAGAAACATTGAAGGAAATTTTGGATGAGCTAAAATGTATTATACAAAATAATGACACAAAAGTTATATTATACAAAAATGTTACGTATTTATTATTACACACCATATATTTTAGTCTTACATAGTAATATATATTCTCACCTCACACCCGACCTAATCACTGGATCCAAATGCGTGATGTCACATTATGTTGTTGGAGTAATTCAGATTGTCTCAATTTACTAAATAATTTAAGCAATTATTCACGGTTTATTTCAAAAAAATTTCAATCATAATACAATAATACATTATAGATATCAAACAACCTTATTTAACACATCTTAGGGTTACTCGGCGTTAAATATGAAGTTCCTACTCGAGTCCAAACTCAACTATCAAATGCAATTGGATGTCTCAAGACATTGTGTTCTTTCAATCAAACTATGCAAATTTTGAACTAAAAACTTGAGAAATTGGAACTTATATCTGTTGAATTAACCTATTGTAGTAAAAACAGACTTGTCTATTGTGTTTGCTGCTGTCGTTTTTGTAGCTGTGTGCATTGTTAGAAGAACTTTATTTAAATATCACCTCGATTTGAATAAGATAAAAATTATATCGTAAAATGGATGAGGACACGTATTTTCTTTTAACCAAGTGGATGCTGACAATTTAGCCAATCGGGCGGCATTGTCAGATAGTAGATGCCAATTCATCCCAAGATTACCTTGTGGAAACTTGTAACGCTCCAATTTTCGGAATTCTATGAATGTTGGCATAAGTTTAATTATGTTAGTGGGCCTCTAGAAAGCCAAGCTTAAGATAGAACCCGACAATTTTAGTTAATTTTTGTTCCATAAGAAAAAGGGGTGAAAAGAACAAAGTTTTGTCCATCTTTGTTCATCATAGCCTAAAGTTAGAGAAGAGAAAGGAGAGGAGAAAGCTCTTGAATGTTCGGTCACTTGGGGAAGAAAATTGAAGGTAAGTTCATGGTAGTTTGCTTCTATCTTGATGTTCATGGGTTCTTCTTGATTCTACCTTAACTCTTGAAGCATATTTTGGTTTTTAGTTGTATTGTGAGCATTTAGTCATGAATTAAAATGAAGGAAATGGTTGTTGTTTCATGTTCTTTTGATGAAAAATGGAAGATAGGTGAAGTTGAGCCAAACAAATGAGCATGCATGTGCCTTAGATGCTAAGGGGAAAAATCGGCTAACATGTTGTGCTTTAAAATGATGAAATGGAGATTATACTTAAGTAAAATCATAGATATGTGATGATTGATTGGTGATATACATGTTTAAATAACAAGCATGCAAGTTAGGTGTGAAAGAGTGATTTGGTAATAAATCTGCTTGGGACAGCAGCAGTAATGTGACTTTGGAAAATCACCATAAATTATAGGAGATAAGCTGCATAAATTATGTAATTAAAGCTTAATGAGTCTAGTTTCAAATGGAATAAACGAGAACATATTTTGAATTCTGTACAATGAGAAATTTGATTCGTAATGAAGAGTGGTCAGATTAGTCAAACAGTGAAACATGAGAAACTTTAAGAAAAATCTGGTATTGATTGGCCATACCAAAAATTCTGAAAATTTTATGGATAGAAGATATATGAGTCTATTTTCAGGGAAAATTAACGACACTTGATTTGGAGTTTTGTAGCTCCAGTTATAAATGATTTAGTGACTGTTGCTCAGGAAGACAGCTTGCAGTGAAATTATGATTATGTGGTAAACATTGACAAAAATTTGTTAATGAGTTGCTTATTGTTTTCTTATAAGCTTACTATGATGTGTAGGTGTGGTTGGCTGAATATTGTAAGGGGTTAATACGTAGTTTGTATTTGAATAGTTAGATTAACGTGTTAGTAATCCAATTGTAGGCGGTTCGTGTGTGGATTTAAATTGACATATCGTCGCATAAGCAGTGTGTAACTAACACCCTCTTTCTTAGTCCGGATCGGCAAAAGTCGAAAAGCCGAAATGCCAAAAACCGGTATTTTGTAGATTTGCGAGTGTGCGAATGCTCGTGAGGTAAATCGATTAATGTTTTTGGTAAGCTGCAAAATTTGGACTGCAAAGTGCATGATTTCTGTGCCCTCGATATTTTTGGGCTTAATGGGCCAAAATTGGAATGATGGGCCAACGGGCTCAATTCGGTAAGAACCCTCGGTACGTGATTCTGTTAGTACGTGAAAAGTAGGAATATGCATGAAAAACCCTAAAATAGATAAAGTACTGAAATACCTTTAAAAGTGGAAAATTTACAGTTTTACCCCTAGTAAATAAATTACCGAAATACCCCTAAGGTTAAATTGACCTAAATGCATGTTTGACTGTTTTTATTTACTGCATGCCATGTTGTTATTATCTGATGCATGGGATTGGGATATTGACGGAGGAAGTACTGAAAGTGGCTTGCCCACGTACTGGAGGCTTTGCCTCAATTCTATCGTTAATCGAGACAAAGGCCGCAAATCATGGAGTGTTGGGTTGGGTGGGTTAAGCTATTCCCCACATGGAGTGTAGGGCTGGTACGGGTGGAGTGTAGTGGTTGGTGGGTTGAGTAGTCTCCCCAAATGGGCTTGCATATGTTATTGATGTTGCATGTATTTTGAAATGGGCCTATGGGCCATACTGTTATCTGAATAAGGGGCTAAGGCCCAGTTTATTGTAATCTGAAAAGGGTTCTGGTCCAGTACCACTGTTACCTAAATGGGCTTAGGCCCAATAGGCTTGAGCTGACTTGGGCTTTGAATGGGTTTTCCTTACACACGAGTTTCCCCAAACTCACCCTTTTATTTTCATCCACGCAGAAATCCCCAACCATAGTGGGCTTGGAGCGTGAGGGAATTGAGTGGCCACCCATTCGAAAATTTGATTTTCTTCCGTGAACTGGACATCATTTTATTTACGTTTGAAGTTTTGGGTTTTAAATGTAATAAGGCCGCTTAATTATTTTGATGGTTTTAATATGTATTACTAAGATAGGTATTACTTATTTTAACTGTTGAAATTAGATAGCTTTAGGCGCGTTTTCAAAAACAACAATTGATTTCAAAATAACACGACAACAAGCAAAGCTTCCATAATGAAAGTATTTTCCAAAATTAATCACTTTTCCTAAAATGACTTAATCAAATCGGTTTCCTAGAAATATCCATGACGTTAAGGTGTGGCAATGGCGGTATGTATGTCTAGGATTGGATCCGAAGGAGCTTGGTACTTAGCAGTCCAATGGACTCACCACCTCTTTTCGGTTTCTTACGGTGCACGACTTCCATTCACTTTAACCTATAATGAAATTATCTTTTAAAACACTAAGTAAGTTTTTCTGGATCAACAATATAAAATATTTTGAACGCTTCGATGTGGCATATCGGATCCGGTCATAACGTCTGGGTCGGGTTTGGGGTGTTACAAAACTTGGTGGGATGTGCTTGCTTTCCACCCTTTCAGGCCAACCTTAGGGGCTGTTTTGAAGTGCAACCGCCCAAAGCCTAAAAATAAAAGGGACCCAAAAATAAAAATATCTTTAAAATAATATTTATTTCAAATAAAAAGATTCTTAAATATTATTTGTTGTTTGGCATAAATAATAGATTTTTAGCAAGGTAAATATTCTGTCCAATATTAATGGAGTAAAAAACTCAACAAGCATATCTAAACTAAAGCCAAGTGTTGTTTTAATTATTATTTTATTATACTCTAAACACAAATGACATCAATCTAGACAAAATATTTTACTCAAGTAATAGTATATAAAATAATTATCTTTTTAATAAATTCACAATTAAATTGATGTTGGATTAATTCATCAGATAATTAAGTAAAATTCTTAAACATTGTAACACCCCCTAATCCCAAACCGTCGCCGAAATAGGGTTATGAGGCGTTACCGAATATATTGGTTAATTTACGAACAATTCATAAATAAACAACAAATATATTAAAATTAAATCATTAAGTCTCTTTTATGAACCCTCGAGGCCTAAATCACGTATTATAAATGAATAGGGACTTATTCAAGTATTCCGAAATTTTTTCGTAATATAATAATAATTATTATTATTATTTTTTAAAAATTCAATATAACCCCTTTAGAAACATCTAACCTTCCCTGCAATTTTAAATTTGCAACCAATTCAACACAACAACAACTCAACAAATACAATCTTCATCCAAATCACATTCGTTTCATAACAATATCACTAATCCTTATTTTATCTAAAATTATATCCATTCATACTTTCAAGTAGTATTTAAACATCTTAATTAATTTCCATTCATATCATATATCAACTTATATTAACTTAACTAATATATTCACGAGTTGATACAAAACATAGTCATATAAGCTCCTATACATGCCATATAAACCATTTAAAGTATTTATAACAAAATTTACCGAAAAATCGAGATAGGGTGACTTGAGCGTGATGATCCGATCCTCTGACCCTCCCGTTAATCTACAAAGAGCAACAAACATTACAAGTAAGCTGACTATAGCTTAGTAAGTTCGTCGGCTTAAACCATAAACCTTACCAAATATTAGTTTCCAAAATTCAAATCATATGGACATTTCAAGTAAGTTACTTTCATCCTGTAAGTCATAATCTCATTTTAAAAATAATTTACTTAATTGAGCTCAAAAATAATGATAACATTACTTACATTTCTTTTTCCACACGTTACAATTACGACATACCAACTTGTCTATTTAAGGAACGACTTACGGATTTGAGTACATCGTGATCTGAAGCCCGAAGTCTAACTGAAGCACATAAGTGCTAAACGGAAGCCCGAAGGCTAATTGAAGCACATAAGTGCTAAACGGAAGCCTGAAGGCTAACTGAAGCTCAGCAGAGCTGAACTGAAACCCCAAAAGGGTTAACTGAAACTCATATGAGTTAACGAAAGCTCGTAAGAGCTAAACAGAAAGCAAACACAAGAATTCGCAACAAATGCTGAATCTCGGTTTACTTGGGTAATTTACCGTCAATCCATCTTTTTCACTGAAATATCGTACTCATTTCTTGCGTTCCGTTCCTCCGAAATACTCAGTTCAATTTCATAACTTTTGTACGCAATTTATTTATTTTCAACAATTAACATACATAAATATTAATCACCATTCATAAAATAATATTGAAATTTAAATTTTAACCGTACGAACTTACCCGAAAAAATTTGCAGTAGTTGTAGAGATTTCTGGTACTATTTCAGAATTTTCTCTTTTCCTCGTTTATCCTCGATTTCTTGATTTGCAGTAAAAATATGAAAAACCAGCTTAAGAAAACCCTTCTATGGTGTTTTTGCTGATGAAAATACAGCAAAATAAAGAGAAATCTAGATAATTCCACTTTAGTCCTAGCTTTATTAAGTAAATTTTGCAATATTCCAATTTTATCCTTAATTCATCAATTTTCCTGCTGATTTCATGCCCCTTATCGTCCAGCCCAAATAGACCTTAGGTCTATTTGTCTTTTAAACCGTCTTTCTTTTATCATTTAAGCTATTTAATCATTTCCCATAATTTTACATTTGTTACATTTAGTCCTTTTTATTCAATTAACTATTGGAACTTTAAAATTTCTTGACGAAACTTTAATACTAACTTATTAACACTCCATAAATATTTATAAAAATATTTATGGCTCGTTTTAAAATTTTCAAACTCTCAATACCTCGTTTCTGATTCTAATTTTTTTAAATATTTATTTCTAGTACACTATTCGCTATTTCAAAAATTTTCCTAACTTCACATTTAACTTATATTCACTAAATTATTAATATTTTCTACTCATTTGTCTAATTTAGTGATCTCGAATCACTGTTCCGACACCACTGAAAATTTAGGCTATTACAAACATCACCACATATCCACTTATAATTGGTTTTTTATATAAAAATCTAAAAATGAAAATCTAATCTACTTAGATTTGTATAACAATGACCTCGGTGTAACTAAAATAACTACTAAATATATAATAGTTTAAAATATGCTTTTAAATCCTTATACTTTTGTATATTTGAAATTTAATAATTATATATTTCATATTTTAAAATTTGAATTCAATTATTAACTCTCTCAATTTTTCTACTAAGTTCACTAATATGATATTTAAAATAAAAATATACTCACTTAATAGTCGTGTATAATATTACATTAGACCAAAATTAAATGCGTAATTTTGAGTTTTGTTCCTTTTATTAATAGTTACTAATTTTAAAATAAAAATTGAGAATGATTTTTTGGAAAACTTGATGTTGATGTTATCATTAACGAGTTTGCATATCAAAATGCTTGTAGAACCCATTTTAAATATTTTTGTGTTTTTGTAGTTAATGACATGGGAGTAAATTGAATGAAAAATATATATTTTTAAATTTTGTTAAAAATATATTATTTGCTTAATTTCATAAAACATATTATTTTAATGAAATTATTAGTATATAATTTTATTTTATTACATTTTATAATTTTTTAAAAGTCCTAATTTATTATTTTACTTAAGGTTCAAAAATGTCAAGAATGGGAATGAAGTACCTGATGCGAGATTTCGTGCAACAGATACAAGGTGAAAATGCAAAGAGGGTGATACCCTATTTTACCCATATTTCGTGCATATCATAGGTCAAGTGTGCGCACCGAAGCCTGAAATACGGAATTGCAGCGAATAATGTGATAAATAAAAAAGAGGGCATTTCAACAATAATTTGATTAAGGTAGCCAAGAATTCCATTAAGCAATTATAAGAGGAAGATTGTTTACTTCCAGTGCCATCAATATAAGCAAAATTCTCATACATTTTTGGAACACGACATTGACAGAAGGACACAATTAAAGGTGAAAGAGAACAAATAAGAAAAAGGAAAATGAAAATGAATGAGGGGCATCATATGTATGAGATTAGAGACACTCGAGAACAGCCAAAGCTGGATTTTAAGACTGAGGCTTCTCCCACTTGAGGGGCTTCACAACTTCCCAGGTGAAGTCCGGGTCGTCCCTTCCAAAGTGTCCGTAGGCAGCTGTCTTCAAAAACCGGCCATTGCCACCCCTCTTGAGATCCAGGTTGATGGTGATCATACCGGGCCTGAAGTCGAAGTTCTCCTTCACAATTTGGAGGATTTCTTTGTCAGGAATCTTTCCAGTTCCATAGCTGTCTACAAAGACAGACAAGGGCTCAGGCACACCAATAGCATAAGAGACCTGCACGATGCACCTTCGGGCAAGCCCATTAGCCACAATGCTCTTGGCAGCCTGCCTAACAATGTAAGCACCACTCCTGTCCACCTTGGTAGGGTCCTTTCCAGAGAAAGCACCACCACCATGGGCTCCCCAGCCACCATAGGTGTCAATAATGATCTTACGACCAGTGAGACCTGCATCACCGTGAGGACCACCAATGACAAAGCGGCCAGATGGGTTAAGGTGGAAGATTGTTTTCTCATCTAGGTACTTTTCAGGGATGACAGGCTTGATAACATGCTCTTTGAGGTCAGCAGCAATTTCATCATTTGTAACAGTTTCGTCATGTTGAGTAGAAATGAGGACAGTGTGAACACGAACGGGAACCATGGCACCCTTGTCATTGTAGTACTCAACAGTAACCTGGGTTTTACCATCAGGCCTTAGCCAGGGGCAGGTGCCATTCTTCCTAACCTCAGTTAGACGAGCCCCAAGCTTAGTTGCAAGGACATGGCTAAGGGGCATGAGTTCTGGGGTCTCATCAGTGGCATACCCAAACATATGGCCCTGGTCACCAGCTCCAATTTCTTCTGGGCGCTTGGTGAAGTGGCCATGGACACCCTGGGCAATATCAGGGCTCTGTTGCTCAATATTGACCAGGACCTTGCAGTTGTCAGCATCAAGACCCACATCATCAGAAACAAATCCGATAGAGCGGCATGTGTCACGAACAATCTTCTCATAGTCTACATTGGCTTTGGTGGTAATCTCTCCAAAGACCATGACCATGTTGGTCTTGGTGCATGTTTCACAGGCAACCTTGCTGTCGGGGTCCTGGGCAAGGCAAGCATCCAGCACAGCATCCGAGATCTGGTCGCAGAGCTTGTCGGGGTGACCCTCATTCACTGATTCAGATGTGAATAGAAAGGTCTCCATTCTAATGAGCTGCGTATTGCAAGAACACCAAATAATCCTTAGTACAATGGCTGAAGCAACTTGATGAAATGAATCTTAGTGTGGCAGGCCAATAGAATATGATGCAAATAAAAAGTAAAAAAAAATAATTTAAGAAACAATAGAATCAACATAACACACAACAGCTCCATGCTTTAAAGTCAGAACTGTGAACAATAATTTAGGAAAAATAATGGAAGCTGTTGCAATTTCACAGTTTTTCACTGTAATTTCTCATTCTCAGAAACAACTGAACAAAATTTTCTCTTTCCTATCCTATTCTTTCCGACATCATAAAGAAAGAACCTTATTGTCACAGCCTTTGGAATTATTCACTTTCAGAAGGGCAAGAATTTAAGCCTGCACAGAAATGACTGACCGACATATAAATCACAGTTCATATATATTTTATACTCAATATAAAAGAGAGAAAATGATGTAAAATTTACAGATCTAGTAGATCCCACTCAAAACTTGGCTACTTTTTAAGTAAAAAAAAATGTAAAACCAATTAAAGTTGAAGTCGTCGCACGGCAACATTTATTTACTCATGTTAACTCAAAGCTTTACAAAATGAACCGTTTTTTGCAATATAACTTCCATAAACAATCCATAGTCAAACCTCAAAATCTCGCATCTTATTATAAAAACATACATACACGCTAAAAACTCCAAAACAAACACAAAATCCGCACAGATCTACAAATATTTCAGCAAAAAATCAACGAAAAAACGAGATAGAAACGGATAACACAAAGTCAGAACACTTATTTCCCTCTGCTACTAATAACAACAGAACAAAATCTCCAAACAAGAACGACGGATAAAATGAATAAACAAAGAAACAATATCTTTTTCTTTTTTTTTTTAAAAAAAAAGGTAGAAAAGATAACCTGTGACAAAAATTACTCGCGGATCTGAGTATTAGATTTAGAGAGAAGGAAGAGTGTTGAGCAGACCAGAACCATAAAGCAGCGGAACTCAACGGCACAACGAATCTAGCCTCGAACGCGGCTATTTATAGAGAAAATGGATTGGCTCTTACCGGTTACCGGTTTAGTCAGTGTGGATTATTATTTATATATATTTTTGGTGTTGGGTAGGAATTTGGTAAAATCAGCATCTGACGGCTGATATGAGAGAAGTAGCCGTTGGATGTCAGGGGATTGTCTGACTGGGGTTTGGTGGAAGAAAATGACATTTGTTTCTTTTCTTAGTTAAATTATTCAATATAATTTGAATCAAATTTTAGATTTTATAAATAATATTAAAAGAAGATTAGATTATATAAAAATTAAGAAAGGTAAATGTAATCTTTGTGAAGGTTATTATAAAGTACAAGTTTTTCATTCATTTTTGTTATTTAATTATTTTTAAAACTAACTTTTTTATAATTTATGTTTATGTACTATTTTTATTAGCAAAACTCCCAATTTTAGGGGAAACTCCAGTCAATCACTAACCTTTTCCGGTAATTCGGCTTGAGCCATTTTTCCTATAGTGAATGCCTAATTGTTTCCATTTAAGTGGCTTATCATCTAATGACTCTTTAAAATTTTACGTAATTGTATAAGTTTATGTATTGATTTTTATTTAAGGATTATCATCTTCACATATAATTAATTAATGATATATTAATCTTCTCTTTAATCCTTCTATGATTGCACAATCTCATTTATCTACTATAATTTTAGATGTTAAAGAGATTGCTATTTTACACATATAATAGTATCTGAGAAACCTATAACAATTTTTTATTTTACTTTAAAATAATTGATTTTATTAAAATTTTATACAATAAACTATTATAAAATTTAATTTGAAAGAATCAATCATGAACTGTGAATGACTCTGAATATAAATTATAAAACTATTATAGAAGTTACCAAGAAAATCAATAAAAATTATTCTATACATAACCAATGAAAAAAAAACCCTCCATGTAAGAGGTTACCATGTGCTATTTTGCTGTTTTTCTTTTTATAAAGACAATAATACTCTAAAACTCATTTGTAAATTTTTTTCATTTCATTGACAATGTACAAGCTAACTATTCTTAAAAATATTTATAATATATTATATCATGTAATATTGCTTGCAAAATAGAACTCTTTTACAAAGTAAAGCAAATAATTGAATTTGGCAACATTTTCACACTTTCAACTTAAATAAAATAATAATGTTAATGTATATATGTGGATAACACATACTAAGATTATAAATTTGAGGATGCATTAAATTATACCATGTATTTATAAAATAAAAGAAAGTTTGAAAGTGAGGTAAGTCAGTTTTCAACAACTTTAGAATCTGGTGGACGTTGATTCAGTTCGAATTTCAGGATATATTTTTTAACACTAACCACCTTCTCTCTTCAACACGGTACCAAAATTGGTTCACACTTTCCACCAACCAAGTTGAGCAATGTTGAAGCCGAGAGAGAAGTGCCAAAAAAGCTAGGCATGAGCCAAGGAGGATAATGTAGCAGCTTCAGCCTACAAAAGTAGTGGGTTTAGGTGGGAGCCAAGTTAGGTGCGGATCCTACGTAGGAACCCAGAAAAAAGGTTGGGTAGCCGGGATTTTCCCAAAAGCTTGGGAGGGGATAACCGCCACGTGACGGTTGGTATGGTTGGTGAGATGACTTGTCAGTTAAACTTGACCTTCCAATCCCTGTTTTCTTCTTGCCAAGAAAATAAATAATCCTAGTTGCAGCCCATATTTATTCGATTCAACCACTACGAGAAAGTGGAACTAAAAATGAATTAAATCATTAAAATTCGGAATATGATATTCGTTTTCTTTTACTATTACTTCAATATTCAGTCATTTGTGGTTTCAATTGTGGCTACGTCAACTTTTTTCAATTTTGTTTTACCTGCAAATATAAACCCCAATGTTGTCAAATTCAACCTCACCAAGTTAGAATTGAAGGATAAGTTCGTTGATTGAGACCCCAATAACTAGATCGATTTTTAATGATAAAAATAAAATCCAACATTTAATTTTTATTTATTTTTGCTTTTTATAAAGTTATTTTGGGTTTTCTTTTTATCTTTGACTTTTTAAAATATATTTTTTCTAAATTTTAATCTTTTAATTATTATTAATTTATTTTTAAAAAGTGATTAAATTATAATGATTCAACAGAAAACTTGACATCAAGTCTTATTGTTACCATATTTGTAAACACTATACTCGAAAACATATATACAAATTGAAAAAGGAAAAAGAAAAAAGAAAAAAAGTCACTAGATTTATTCAATTAAGTTAATTTGTTGAGTTAATTATTTAGTCCAATAATTAAAACCATAATTATTATAGGTGTGAATTGTAAGTTAAAAAAAAACAGTTATTTTTGTTTGGTTAAAATGAAAAATTGAAAAAATAATTTATTCATTTATTCGAAGTTACAGCTGTTCCAATTATAATTAATCATTATAACTAAAATAAATCAAAAAAAAAAAGTACACGTTTACATAGAATGGGAGGAAACATAAAATCTAAAAGAATCAAAGTACCATTGGCGGAATGAAAAGAAACAATTATAATAAAATTTTCAACTTTTTAATAAATAGTTTACATAAAAGAATGAAAAATGGATTATGTATGGGTTAATCAATTGTTTTTAGTTTTATTTACAAATATTATATTATTGTTTAGATATATATAAAATTATGATTTCATCCTTTTAAAATTGTATTTTGATTACCTTTTAGATTTTGTAATTTGAAACTTTTTAATATTAATATTGTTTTCTGTATTTAAATAAATTTTACAATTAGAAATAAAAAAGGTACATTTTAGGTTTTTACAATATTTTTTTTAATATATACACCTCCGGCCCCTTCAATTCTATTTATCGCTTCATCTTCCTAACAATAAATAAAATTATATACTATCATTGAATTAAATATTAAATGTTAAAGGATTTAAATATTTATTTGCTTAGTTTTTACGTAATTTTATTTTTATGGTTTATATGTTAAAAAACTTTTAAGAAACTGTAAAAAAAATTCAAGTAAGTTCTTGTATTAAATTTGCACCTAATTAAGCCCATACTTTAACTTGAACAATCAATTAAGCTCCTTCATTAATGGTTTTTGTGATTGGCCACGTTGACCATTAAAATAAATATACCAATTAGATGGTGACACATGGCACTTCTAGTTTAATATAATATTTTTCCTGTAAAAATAATTATAAAATAGAAAAATAATATAAAATATAAATATCTAAAAATAATAAAATTGATATAAAATTATAAAATTTATAAATATTATAATAAATGATAAAATTATTTAAAATATTTAAAATAAAAACGTATTAGAATTCTTTCGAAATAATAAAATTGTAAAATTTATTTAAAAATATTAAAAATATTAAATTTGATATAAACTTATAAAATTATAAAAAACAAAAAAGAAAATAACTTAAACAGGACCAGATAGCCTGAAATCAACAGGTTGACTTGGGAACCAGGCAATTGAACTGAATTTTACTTTTAAATGTTTATTACCAAACCAAAATTTCAATATCCAACTAATAACATATGTTAGAATGAAACATTTTGACCAAGGTTTTCAAAATTGGACCAGTGGTCGAATTGGTCAAGCCTTCAATTGGCTAGTTCAATTGATTTGTCTAAATCAATTAAGTAAAAAATTATTTTTAAAAAAATTAATTCAACCGAGGTCAGCCAGTCTTATGGTTTTCTCTAAATTGGCACCCTTATTAGTTTTGGTCTAATCAATCCAATTGATTGATTTGATCTAGTTAAAGTTTTTATGATTTTCTATAATTTTAATACATTTTATAAAATTTTAAATATTTTAAATCTTTTTTATTAATTTTATAATTTTTATAATTTATTAGAATTTTATATTTTGATAGTTTTATAAGCTTATATCAATTTTCATTTTTAATATTTAATATTTTTTTCTAATTTGTTAATATTTTTATGGAAAAAATATTAAATTCAACTAGAAGCTACCACATGTCACCATCTGATTGGTCTGTCAATTTATTTTAACGGTCAATGTAACACCCACGCTCGTCCTAATCTCAAGATCTAGGTATGGTATGTCACAACATAAAACTATTAGAGTTTAACAAAACACTTGAAAATTTTTAAAAGTATCGAGGTATTGGTGACAAAAACAAAACAATCAAATTAGTAGTACGCCAAGTAAACACATCTTTACATAAAACATTTGGCGAAAGCATTATGTAAGTTAATAGATTTTGTAACAGCCCGTTTTCAATGAAATCAAAATAGTGGTTTCGAGACCACAAATCTAAAAACGAAAAAATTTATTTTTATTATATGATTTACAGTATGATAGAAATACCGTATAAAAATTTCTTAACTATTTACATGCCTAATTTGATAAAAAGGACTAAATTGCATTAAGTGCAAAAGTTGAGTTCTAATAGCTAAAAGTATTAAATAACTATAGAAATTTAAATTGGAAGTCCTTATATAGTAAAGACCATTAAAGTGGTTAGTGGATAAGTATGAATAGTCATCATTGGAAATTTAATAAAATATTAAGGATAATTTTAGAAATTTGTGATTAAAATTGTAATAATTAATAAAATAAACAAATATCATCTATTATTATCATCTACCACAAAAAAAAAAAATAAAGAGAGAGAAAACCTAGCCATGGAAGCTTGAAATATTAGCAAGCTTATTTTGCTTAATTAGGTATGTATTTTTGTCCCGTTTTTAATATTTTTATGTTTCCGAGATCGTAATAGCTTAATGTAACTAGTCCGGAGATTAATTTGTAAAATTGTTAAAGTATTAAGGTTTTGTCATTGATGAGTATGCTTGAGTTTTGAAGTTTTATGATAGAAAATGAAAGGTTGTTGTTAGATAAACAACTTTTATAAAGAGAACATTGATGAAATTATCAATTAGGGATTAAATTGAAAAGATGATAAATTTATGGTAAAATTTGTGAATTTTATGAAATATATGGGCTGCTATTAATAGGTATAAAAATCAACTAGGCATGAGTAAAGATTAAATTGTGTGAATTTTATTTTCCGAGCCTAGGGACTAAATTGCAATGAATTAAAAGTATAGGGGAAAAATAGTAATTTTTCCAAAAATATTTGTTGGACTAAATTGAATATGAATTATATTGAATCGAGTTAAATTCATTCGTATAAATTTGGTTAAACCTAGTACGGTGTTAGATCGAGGCAAAGGAAAAATATCGGATTAGTCACCTTCATATCTATGTAAACTCGTTGAGGTAAGTTCGTGTAATTAAATTGTACATTTATATGTGTTAAATTGAATTATTGTTTGTGAATTGTACAATTTTCATGAATAAATACTAGTTATATATTTAACAATTACCGAGCCCCGTTTGAACCTTAGGAATCCGTAGGATACAAATGACATGTCATTAGGGTCACCGATTTCAGCTCTTATGAGCTTCTCGTTATTCAGCTCGTATGAGCTTCCCGTTATTCAGCTCCCATGAGCTTACTGTTTACAGCTCGTATGAGCATACTGTTTACAGCTCGTATGAGCATACATGTATATGAATTGATGGATTACAGTTCAGTACACCTCGTGTGTACTACCTGTGTATCCAAAGATATTCTAAATGGTTCAACGGACACAGTTCTGTTACGAGATTATATGAGTTCGATATGAACTATTAGTGGTCTTATATGAAAAACATGAAATTTGATTATTTAATGAATTCAATCAAGTGTGTTGGATCTTATATGTGATTTTCATGGCTATATGTTAGTGATCATGTGTTTAGTAGGCTTTTGGCCAAATTGGTTGAGATATGCTATGTTTACTTACCTATTGTATGGATATATGGTAAGTTAAATTTCGTGTTATACGAACTTACTAAGTTTAAATGCTTACTCTGTGTTATTTTTCATGTTTTATAGTAATTCGGGAGCTCATACAGGTTAGAAACTGGTCGAAGCTATCTCACACTATCTATCAGTCATTAATCTCAGATATAATGACATGTATAGGTTATTTTGGCCAATGTTGGTATATAAATGTTTTGTTGAAACTAGCCATTTGAATGGCTTGTGTTTGGTATATTTTGATGTGTATATAAGTGGCATTATCATATTTGTTATGTGTTTGATATGGTAGAATGAAAGAAAGTAAAATGTGGTTTGAATATGCATACATGAATTTGGTTATTTAGGTAAATTGAGATACTTGTTGACATGTCTTTAAATTGTCAATTGAGGTGCCTAAGGGCATATTGGTTGTATGTGGTGATATTTCATGTTTAAGACTTGATTTTGACTTGTTTTGATTGTCTTGTTATGGCTTGACGATGTGAAAATTGTTGTGTTTAGGTTGGTATCAAACTAGGTGAGAAATGTGGCTTAGAAAATGACCTATTTTCGTTCACACGGGCGTGTGTCTCAACTGTGTGTGACACATGGCCAGGTGACATGGCCGTGTGTCATATGTATCTTTTAAATTGCACAAGTCAATATGCTCACACGGCCTAGCACACAGGCGTGTGGCCAGCTGTGTGGCCCAAGTCAGAGAGTTACACGGGCACAGGTACGGACACGGGTTGGGACACGGCCCTGTTCCCTATTTCGAATGCCCACACGGTTTGGCCACACGGCTATGTGACCCCTGCAGCTTGAAAAATTTTAGTGCTTTTCGAAAATTCTTTGAGCATCCGATTTAGTCCCGACTTGTTTCTAATGCGTATTTTGGGCCTCGAGGGCTCATATAAGGGACAATATGTTTGATTTCAATTAGATTATGATATGAATATTATATGATGTGAAATGTTTGAAATTTTTGTCTATTTGTTATGTAAACTCCGGTAATGCTCCGTAACCTTGTTCCGACAATGGATACGGGTTACGGGTGTTACAGATTTTGTAAATCACAAGATAAATTATTTACCATATAATAGTTTCAAGTGCATCATTGGTGGTTAAAACAACATTCAAAACTATTTGGCGTATATGTCAAAAGATAATCTCATAAACCACGATTGCTTGGATTAAAATACATACTTCAAGAGTTCACAAAAGTTCTTAAATAAAAATGTCATGACAAAAGTTGCAAATATTTGAACAGGTTGATTATAAAGCATATCTACTCACCACCCCAAAAGGTCATGCATGATACAGAATTAAACATATGACTCACTATCAATAGTTTTCTGGCGTAGTCCCTTCAACAGAATCTTTTCCTTCAGTCAGCATGCATGAAAAGGAAATAATAACAGAGTAAGTTCAAACAAACTTAGTGAGTTCCATAAAGGAAACACATCTAATGTACAGTGGTATTACTAATGAACAAGCTTTAATACCATAATGATATCCAACCTTTCAGAGAGATTTAACACAATAATCATAATACGCCTAATGGTGTTCATAGAATACAGATAGACTCGATATGCCAACTTAACACGACACATGGGCAATTACTATTAGTCAACTTAACCATAACTTTTACACAACCCATCCTTATGCCAACCTCTTGCCTAGAATTCAGAGTCAGAGTCATATTAATCTGTCATATTCATATGCACACATTCCTTAACTCCTCACATCATTTCGGCCCAGTTGAGTATACTTTCTCGTGATCTGCCAGTTCGGTTTGCAATATACCTGTCCTACCAGAGGCATCACAAACATATCCCCTTTCTTCATCATCACATCTCACATATCACATATTGATGGTACTAGATCATGCAGTAAGAAAGGTATTTTATATCGGAACATAAACAAACCATACCTACACTTATAATACTAGTTGAACACTACAAGGCAAACACCACACTTACATTATTGTGAATGAACACTTGCCTTTTCATAGTTCATAAAACAATGAAATTTACTACACACGAAAGTAAAAAGTAACATATATCAAATCTAGTATAGAAATCTACTAAGCAGGTCTTTTGGCCTTGTTGCTGGGACATTCATTAGCTTCTTGAGCTAAAAAAGAGACAAATACATATATCAAATCACAGTATCCTAGTTCAATTCTAGCTAGGTTTCAACTAAACTCTAACACCACTTACCATGTCATTGTAACATATACTAACCACAGAAACAAACTTACCAAGCTGTGAACTAACAAGTTCTCCCAAAACATTTAGGGTTGGCAGATAACTTAACAAAAGAACCCGCCAAACTCTAGAGTCTGCCAAATGGTGAATTCCATAGAATACACCACACATACAACCAAAAATAAGTACACTAATTTACTTGTTAACTACCCTTAGCATAAATAACTACGCACCAAATAATAACTTAATAATATATCTATCGGTGGGTTGTTACAATCAACGTGGCCAATGACGAAAACCGTTAAGGAAGGGACTTAATTGGGTACATATTTAATACAAAGGCTTAACTGATTTTTTTTTACATTTTCTTAAGGGTTTTTTGACATATAAACCATTTTTTATAGAATTATCTACTGCCAATCTAAAGCAAGAACTTTTTAGTGCCACGCGAACAGTTGTTCGATGGTTGGTCAGTATCGCTCACCCTCCATCATCTCTAATCTACATGTTTTTTCCTCTTTTTCACTCCACGTGCCTTCCCTCTCTCCACTTTGCATATTTATTTTGTAGTCATCTTTGTTATCTTTGTAGGTTGTGACAGATAAAGGTCGGTGCTTCTTGTTGTTGAATCTCTACCAACCACCAACAATTCCTTTTGGAAAGTTGGTTGGTTGTAAATACTTGAACGGTGGCTTTTTGTCTACTTTTTAAATTGTTTCTATTTTGAGGGTATTTCGAACAAATAAATAATTTCAAGAGTCAATTTGGGTATATGTTGCTTTAATGTAACATGTTTTGTGTTGTTTTCCTTTATTTGATAAGTCTTATTTTTTTCTTAGAGCAAACTACACCATCAGTCACTAAACTATGGGTAAGTTTTCATTTTGGTCACTTAACTAAAAATGTTACAATTTGGTCATTGAACTATTCAAAAGTTTTCATTTAAGTCACTAGGCTATTAAAGTTAATGCTATATGGCTTTCTCTTTTCGCACTACCTATACTAATCAAAAGCTCTCATCCTCTTCTCTTTTATAGTTCGTTTTTTTTTCATGAAACAAATTTGGACGTCATGAATCTATGAACCAAAATTCAAATAGTTTTTTCTTCGATCTCTGACACTGATCATCAGATTAACTTGGATCTAAGATATGTTCTTTTACTCGTCGATGGATATTGATTCGCCATACTGATCGTTGAATCATTGCTTGGAGCTCATTGACAAAACTTTTTTTTAGAAAAAAATTAACAATCTAGTAACTTAAATAAAAACTTTTGAATATTTTAGTGACTTAAATGAAAACTTTTGAATAGTTCAATGACAAAAATATAATTTTTTTTAGTTAAATGACTAAAACGAAAACTTGTGGTGATTTTAAAAGACATAATGAAATTTTAAGCCTTTAATCTATGTTAAAAAAATAAATCCAACCCTTTTTCTTTTTTAGCCCTCATACTTTTAGGTTTTTTTTTTTTTCAAATTGATCAAAGGATGAAAAAGTTAACTACACTGTTAATTTGTTGATATGACATTTAGGCATTGACTTAGCGTTTTGCATGGATGTTTATTGTGACATGGCATTATTTTGCCTCATATGCTATTAGGGGTAAGCAAAATCAGATTCAATTCAAAAAATTCGATAAAAAAATTAAATTTTGAATTAAATAGTTCGAGTTCTTTGAGTTAATCAAGTTATTCGGATCAACTCGAATAAAAAATTAAATTTTTTGGTTTAACTCGAATATGAATTACATAATTCAAGTTATCTGAAAATCCGAATAAGAAAAGGAAAAAGTACGTCGTTTTGATAAATGTTTACCTTTTCTAAAGTTAAAAGGCAAAATTACGTTTTTTTGATTAATATTTACTCATTAAGTTAAAAGGTAAAACAATTATATTGTTTATGTAGTTAAATAATCTTGTATTTCGTCTACTAGTTGAATAATTGGTCAATGTAAACACAACATTGAGTATAAATAATATGATTCATTAACTCGACTCGACTTAACTCAAAATTTTTTCACTCGATTCGATTCAATTCGAAAAAAAATTAATTTGAGTTCTGTTGCTAAAATATGATTCGTCAACTCAATTAACTCGAATTTTTTTGATTTGATTCGACTTGACTCGATCGAATACTCAGCCCTATATGCCATGTCAGAAAATAATTAAAAAATTCAAAAAAATATTAAAAAATTAAAAAATAATTAGAAAATAAAAAAAATGAAAAATGAAAAATTATAAATATTCAAAAATATATATTAAATATTATTTTTTTAAAAATATTAAAAAATAGCTTTTCTTGTCTATCGTCATTGAAAAACGAGTATTTTGATGAAAAATTACAAATAAAAATGCGAAAACCAGTGCCCATCCAAGAATCACAATAGCCACAACGCCCAAAAATTCACGATTGAAACCGAAATAACTCTTTAAAAAGTCTTTTGTTCTTTCTCTTGTATCAAGCACATCCTCAACTTTTCTAATTTCGAATTGTGATACTACCAACCCATACATGGACCAAGACCAAGCTAAGGGGAAAATTTTCTGATTTAAAAAAGAAAAAAGAAAAGAAAAGAGAGAAGGTATATTTTAGATTTAGATAATGATATAGAGGCCAAGATGTGAGGTTTGATAAGATTTTTTAGAGAGAGAGAAGAATGGGAGATCGATGACTAGAGAAGAACTCAAGATAAAAGCAAAGAAAAACTTAAGAGTCTAGTGTTTGTTTAACTGCCAAACATGAAGATGCCGCAAAGCTCTTTGATAAAGCTGCTAATTGCTTCAAGCTCACCGAATACAGGGACAAAGATGGATCAACTTTGTTGGGTTTTTCAAATCGATGTTCCCATCTCAATTTGATTGTGCATCTTTTCCTCCTTAGTTTTAGTTTAGATTTTTAATCAGCATATTTGCTTGGAACATTCTGGATTTGTGAGTCTCGATTGATGGAGTGATGGGATTGACTTGAATGGATTTTGGGTTTGAGTGAAATGTCATTGGATTTCAATTTCAGGGTAGATAATGGGTATTGATGCTTAAGAAGTGTGGGTATTTGAAAGTTAGATGAACAATGCTTTTGATGAAGATGGTGCGATGTGCGGGTTCGTGGTTAATCAGTATTTTCCCATTCAAAATTTTTTATTAAATTAAATCTATTTTAAATTTTTTTTTATTTTTAAAAAGTTTTAAGATTTTTTTAAATTTTTTTCTGATATTTCATATGAAATAAAAGATTCTTATGTCAGTAATAAACATTCATGAACAACCATGCAACATGCCATGTCAGCAAGCTAGCAGTGTCGTTAACTTTTTTTTTGCTGTTTTCGATAATTTTAAAAAGAATTAACGACACGTTTGACTGATTGGAATAAAATAGGACTGTAATGAAATAGCCATCTGATGAGAATAGAATAGGGTTGTAATGGAATTGAATAGGTATAACATTGGTTTAGTTGGATGGAATTGAATGAGTATTGTAATAGTATTCACGCGTTTGGTGTTAAAAATAAGGTACTGCAAAACAAATCTGTTAACATTGACTGGGGAATAAATAAAGAATTATGAAATCATAAATTTACTGTGTTGTGATAAATCCACTGCCTTAGAAACAAATTCACTCTGATCGGTGTAATTGTGTAGTAGACGTCATCCCCAAAGGTTAACACAGTGCTTCAATATTTGTACACTCGAATATGAAAGATGAAATCAGACTGGTCTTGCTCTTCTCACGAAAAAATCACAACAGGATCAATTTCCAAGAAAGTTTGGAGGGGTCACAGTCGATCCTGCTTAAAACCCAAACTCCTAGACATAATTCTCCACAAAGTGATTTAGGGGAAAATCAACAAAGTTTAAACAAATCGAAAAGGAAGGTAGAGGAGAAAAATGTGCTTCAGAGAGGGTTGCATTTTCTGTTCAGTGTGAAAAATGAGGAAATCAACACTCTATTTATACTAGTAATAGAAGGGCAAAATGGTAAATAGGCAAGGGTAAAAGAGTAAAAAAAAATGCAAGAGTAGTTTGAACCTGCCCCACTATTTTCGCGCCTAATAATAAAAAAATATATCAATTCCATTTTTTTGGAACAGTAAACTGGAAAAAAATAAAACTAATAAAAATATTATTTTCTGAAGAAAAATAATAAAACTTTTATCCAAAAAGATATATATGCAAGACGATCCAAAACAAGTAGGTAGCAATAACACGTGTGTGATAAGCCTATGGCCCAATTACTCAATGAGAGTAAGAAGTAAAGCTATATAAAAACTCTCTTGATAGCTGGTACATAACCAATGGGAGATATACCCACTGACAATAACCCTTTGCATTACTAACATTTGGTTGAGAAGAATAAATATGTAATTGAAAAAAATACTCGAATGACGAATATGCCATTTAAGAAATTAAATTATGCTTTTATTTTTGTAAAAATATTAAAGAAATCCATTGTCTTCAACCTTGTTCTTTCTTTCCGACCCATTGTTTATGTAAATTGTCTCCCTTCTCTCTAAAGAATTCATCTTCTCTCTGTAGCTAAACTCAAAGCCCACCATCTTATCTACTTTTTGCCATACTTGGTTCCACTGACTATCGTAGTTTCCATCGCCATTCACAGTGTCCTTACCCAATAAATACTTTGATTTCTTCATATATTTTTTCACCTCTATTCCTCTTTCTCATTTCCAGAATTCTTTCCCAAACCCTCTTTGACATTTTATGCTTCTGAAATTTTGATTACCATCAACAAAAATTGACTTGAATTTTTTCACTTTTAACTACATGCATAAGTTCCAAAATACCCAACCTTATTCGAAATTTACAACAAATGGCTAAGATCGTTCAATACTATCTAGGAGAGGTTACCATAGTTGGGTTAGCAATAGATCTCTGATCAGTTATTTAATGTCACAACAATAATGTGCAAGCGTACACTACTGATGCAAGTATAGTAGACAAATATGAGTCTGTCAGCTATCAATCCCACAACGATGGTTGTCTTTTGTCTATCAATGTCAGTGCATTAAATGGATAGTAACGAGATAAATTGTGAGAGTAGTTGTCGAGCAATAATTTGAAAACAATAAGATAAAATATGATATTGATAAACTAGGATCCCCAACGCAAATATTCAACAGAATACTAACTGCTCACAAGGTATAAAAGGACAGGTGATTGTCGGTGCATTAAATTGCAATGAATAACTTACCAAACTTAACTTCTATATTTAATCTAAGACTTAAACATGCACATTAACCACACTTTTTGATGATGGCAATGTAACACTATTAACAATAAGTGGATTGAATTCCTCTAATCCTCAAGCAACTTCCATTGTCATGCTTGTTAGCTTGAATTGTCGCTGCAACTTCCAGTGTCAGTAACCGCAATAACACTTTCGTGCTAAAAACATTCAAACCCAAAGATTAAACAATAGAAGCAAGATTGAATAAAATAACATTTAACTCATAAATCATGTGTACTTTCGTACTAACAGAAATAGAAGGTAATAGCCAACGTTTATAAAAGAAAAATAAAAGAAACAAGTGGAGAATACTGTTCTTAGACAACTTGACTTAAATCTCTCTATTCCCTTTTGTGTCGCATTCAGGGCTCCTCAGCAAGAGCTAAGCTACATCCTTTTCACGTCGATTTACTCGTAGGAGCTTAAGTCACCATAGCTGAAAGCTTCAAGGGATAGGTTGAAGAAGATGATCAAAAAAACTCTCCCCTCTTTTTTTTTTCTTTTCACGTCAAAATATATTTTTTTCCAAATAGCACAGATGTCCTTTTATCAGAATCATGCTGCCTCTGTACTACATATCACACTTTTTTGTTCTTATCTGGACAACTTTCAACTATGGCGACAATTTTGGGTACAATCTGGAAATATTCATGCAACGACATCAGTAACAAAACATGTCAAAATTAAGGATAAATAACCTAAGATCCACTGAGTTATAAAATGTAAATTACTGAACTGAAAATGCTAAAATATATGCTAAAGATAACTAAATGGATACAAATTAACCAATAAGTAGGAAGAAAACTTATGTTCTTTCAGGTACTATCACACCTCTAAACTTGAGTTTTTACTTGTCCTCAAGTAAAATAGAAACTAACAAGGCTACACAAGAACTCACTAAGGCAAATGATCATTTTAGCAACTTGAATCACCTAAGATTCCAATGAATGAGTCATATTTAGATGACAGAATATTGTATCGACAATATATAAGTATGAATGAATAAGATTGTAACTTCATCAAAATCAGTATCATGCATTAATTCCTAAATTCTATCTTCTAATACAACATTTATTGTACAACATATGTCTCTTTTTCTTGTGAATAAGGGATATCGTTGTATTACTGTACCCTTGTTCTTGAGAAGTAACGATGGAGTGTAACAAACCCCCAGGGAGTATGTAATTATGCTGACACACACTCATGCAGCGACAGCCTTTAGCCAGATTCATTTTTCTAACTCTTGCATTAGTGTTCCCTCTTTAGCATTTCACAACACACCCACTTTGGAGTGTCTCTTATTCGTAACCATGCATATATATAAGCAGCTGTAAAAGATAGATTCATTCAAGATTCAAAGAATGCTACTAGTCATCCATTACTAATGTAACCTAAATCATTCATCAACGAATTGAATATACAATATTTAGTCAAATTTATTCAACTTATTCATTGATAATTTACATGATTCAAGAATTAAGCATCGAATGTAACAAAAATTTTCAAACACTTTTACATTAACCATAAATAAACCTTCCATGCTTCATAATTTTTTTTTTTTTGAAATGTGAGTGTATTTCCAAACCCCATATACATTCCCTCAAACTTAAAGTTTGCATTGTCCTCAATACACTAATATTAAAATGAAATGACAATACAAAAAGAACTTGCAACAACAATGTGCATTAACAAAATGAAAATTACAACTACATGCAATGCATGAATACTATAGCTAAAACTTAAAATAAACTAACTCGATTTTCCTCGGCCATCAATGTGGCTGTACAATGTTTCTTTTTCCTCATCTTTTTCACTTCCTTCTTATGCTTTTTATCTTTGGAGCACTTTCTCTTCTTTTCTTTGTGCTTCACACGGTCTTCGGATTGCTCTTTAGTTTCTGACGTTGTCCCAGTGTCATCGACTGTTTCCTGTGTAGGAGGGGTCACCTTGAGTGGTCTCGTATAAACTATTATCGCCAATGAGTTGTGGTGCTCCTCATTAATTACCTCTGTAACTTTAGACGGTTTAGCTCCATCTCGCTTCAGATTATCAGTAGTTGCATCCACAATCTTGGATGCATTGACAATGTTCTTAGCAGATCTTTTCTCAGCAGCTTCTATCTCAGTATTTTCTTCCTTGGACTTTTCGTTCACAACTGCAACATGGACTTCCTCCTCTCCAGAAGGCGCCTCTTGACTAACAATGAAATCGTCCGCAACCAGGCTATCAATTTTTCGCATGCACCCCTCAATGTCTTTTGAGTCCTCTTATTTCTCATCATCAAAGACATGCACAACAAGAGAGGATTCCACCGATCTGTCTCGGTCCCCTAAGTAATTTTCCTCCGATGAGGGTTCATACTCTAGGATGATCGGTAGGAGCACTGGAAATTCTAAGAGTCGGGTCAGGCTTAACTGATGTTGTGACATCCCTAATTTGACCCTAGTCGGAAAGTGGTTTCGGGACCATTAAACCGAGTCTTATAAGTAATTAAAAGTTATATTCTATGTTTATGATGTTAGTAAATGCATGTGTGAAAGTTTCATGCATTAATTTGATCATTTCTATGTGAATTTATTAAAATGGACTTGTATGAAACATTGTTGAAAGGTGATAGGCTAATCTTACAATGGTCTAATAGTACATGCATGCAAAAGAGTGGTTTTGCATGTCAATTTGCCCAAAAAAGGGAAGAGTGGCGGCCATGACAAGAATATGGGCAAGGAACATGTTTCCAACATGTTTAGTTAGTGGATTATGTAGAAAAAATAAAGAAATGAAAAAAAATGAGCATGGATGCCCCCTTTGTTGCCGTGAGTAGAGGAAAAAGAAAGGAAAAATTTGTTCATCCATTCACAAATCTTGGCTGAAAATACTAAGGGAAAAGGAAGGATTTTTGCTTCATGCTTGGTTTAGAAGAGAACTAGAAGGAGATTTGGTCATACTTGTGTCAAGATTAAGGTATGTTTGAGGTTGTGTCATGAGATTCATGCATGTTTTAGTTGCTAACTTGATGTTCATGTTAGCCCATGGTTCAAATCCTTGTTATGCCATGGAAATGGTATTTGGCCAAGGTTGATATTGTGTTAAAGCCATTGCATGCTAAATGCTGAAGCTTGTTGATGATACATGTAATGATGGATTGACTACTCTTGAAATTTCTTTTAGCATTCTTGAGTAAGACATGGAGTTTTCTTTGTTTAACCATGACCAAAAATTGAAAGGGGATGGTGTGGGATGTATTCGGCCATGGCATGCTCATAAGTGCGATTTATGCTTGTTGCATGATAGGTAAAATTTGTGTTTTGATATATGTGTATATGTGTTTGTACATGATGTTACAAATGGATGTGAAAATATATGCTAGATTGGGAAAATTTGATTAAATGTTCATGAGATGAAATTAGGTGATTAAAAGATGTTAGTTGACATTGTACATATATATATATATTCGCCATTAAAGTGAGTATGTAGGTAATGTTGAATCAAGTTTTTGGTGCATATTCGGTTAGGTGTATAATTGACCAAATGGGCGATTAGTAAGAATGGTTGCCGAATATACAAGCATACATATGCATGTGTAGTTGAATTATGAATGTTTAGCAAGATGGTTAAACTAGTGATTTATTGATTAAGCTCAAGGAGTTAAAGAAGGAGAATCAAGCAAGGAAAAGACGAAGGTCATCGAGTAGCCGACTTGGAACTATTTTACCCAACACGAGGTAAGTCATTAAGCACGTATTTGATATTGCTTAAATGATTATAAAATTTATGCAATTGTGTTTAATGGGATGATATATATATATATAAATGAAAATGTATGTGTATGGAGTGATGACATTTGTTGAATGTAAAAGAAATAGTGAAATGTGTAGAAAGTTGGCTTTCGGCACTAAGTGTGCGGGCAATACGTGTGTACGGTGACGAGATCGGCACTAAGTGTGCGTGCTGGAAATATATGGCACTAAGTGTGCAAGCTGGAAAAATACGGCACTAGGTGTGCGAGCTCGGAGGGTATGGCACTGTGTGTGCGGGCTTAAATTACGTGGCACTAAGTGTGCGAAATTGAGTAGTAAGCACTGTGTGTGCGTACTCTATATATATGGAGGGTGTGTCTCCATTGAATTGAGTATGGACAGCGGATCGGGTAAGTACCTCGAGCTCATGACGAATAGAGAATATGTTCATGCTTGGGGTTGAATTTGGTAAGCCTTAAATCTATGTGATGATTGAAATTGTATGGTTGTGCTAGAAAATGAGTTAATGTGTAAAATGCTTGATTATCTTGTTGTGTAGAATATGAAATGTGGATGTATGAATTAGTGCGAGATTGGACCGAAAGGTCCGAGGTATTATGGTATAGATTCGATATGGACGAGTACCTAGCCTCATTTGTTGTACATGTAGTAGTAACTTTATCGGTGGATTGATGAATGCTTATGACTTACTGAGTTGTAAACTCACTCGGTGTTTTCTTGTCACCCATTTTAGGTCTCTTGGACTCGTATTGTTGCGTGCTCGGAACCGTCGTTGAAGTCATCACACCGGCTGAAATCTTGTGGTATTGTTTTTGTTGTTGAAGAACATTTGGCATGTATAGGCTATTATATTTTGTCGAATTGTGGGTTGTAAACTTTAAGCCATGTGAAAATGGCCTATGTGGTCGTCGAGTGGGATGCTAGAACCTATAGCCACGAGTCTTAGAAACTCAAATTTTGATAAGGTGGCCATAATTTGTGTCATGTATGATGGATGATTAAGGCCAAGGAAAAATTCATGAAATTGGCATAGTCTACTGCAGTAACTGTTGCGGACAGCAGCAGTGAGATGAGATTGAAAAATCACTAAAAATAGTAGAAGTAGAATTAAATAGTGAGTAAATTATGGAACTGAACCTTGATGAATCTATTTTTATATGGATGAAACGAAACGACCATATGAGCAGTATACTGAGAAATATTAAAGTTCTCGTGAGACAGGGCCAGAACGGTTTCTGGGTCCCCTGTCGCGACTTTGAAAATTACCATAAATTATCCAGAAAGAATTAGGAGTCATGCCTTATATGTACAGATTCCATTTTGAGTCTAGTTTCATTAGAAACAAACGGCACCAGTATTAAAGCCCTGTACAGAGAGATATTCAAGTTGTAACGCGCGAAGGTCAGAGCAGTCGATCCCTGTAACATGGGTGAATTTAACTAATAAACTGTACCAATTGGCCCAACAAAAATTCTAAAATAAATCCATGGATGGTTATATGAGTCTAAATTCAGGAAAATTTACGAAACCAGTTTCCGAGTTTTGAAACTCGAGATATGATTTTAAGGCGACGGTGACGCAGTTTTCCAGCCTGTCCAGAAATGCCAAATTGGTCGGTACTTTAAGAGGATTTGTCTCGTTAACCCCTCGTGTCCGACACCGGCGATGGTCTCGGGTTTGGGGTGTTACAATTTAATTGGTATCAGAGCTATGGTTTAGTCGATTCTAGGACTACCATAGCGCGTGTGAGTCTAGCTATACATGCCAAATTGTTAGTGCTTAAAAATGTGATGACTTCTGACGGTTGAAATTTTTGTTTTGATTAGTAAATGGAACCCGGGGTAGAGACCCTTGGCGGATGACGTTGAAAGTGTAGCGGCTGCTCCCGCGCAAGGGACACCGCCTGTTGAGCCTCAGTCATCCGCGAATAATCAAAATGAAGGGGCGAAACAAGCCTTCTTCACTATGATGAATGAGTGGGTCGCACAATATGCCCGAACCAACCCGGCTGTCCAACCATTCCCGAATTTAAATACTCCACCCCAAGAGCCCGCAATGCCTCCAGTTATTGATCCTGTGAGGCTGAGTAAACCACCGTGGACTTGATTAGGAAGCGGGGCCGAGGAGTTCAAGGCCATAGTTCTTGATGATGCCGAAAAGGCCGAGTTACGCTCGATAACACCATTAGAGTGTTAGATGAACTGTCATGCACACCGATGAATGTCTTAAGTGTGCTATATCCTTGTTAAGAGACTCACTTACTATTGGTGGAGGACTTTAATTTCCATAGTCCCAAATGAACGAGTTACTTGGGATTTCTTTCAATCCAATTTCGAAAGAAATACATTAGTCAACAGTTCATCGATCGAAGCGTAAGGAATTTTTGGAACTCAAGCAAGGCGGATGATCAGATCTCGAATACGAACATGAGTTCGTAAGACTTAGTCGGTATGCTCGGGAGTGTGTGGCTGATGAGGTTGCGATGTGCAAAAGATTTGAAGAAGGATTGAATGAAGAGTTAAAGTTACTAGTGGGAATTTTGGAGATAAAGGAGTTCGTGACACTAGTCGAACAAGCACGCAAGGCGGAAGAACTTGGGAAGGAGAAGAAGAAGGCTGAATTTGAAGCAAGAGATTACCGTAAAAGATCGACGAGTAAAGCTCCGTTCTCGGCTGTAAAGAGGTTCGGGGAGGACACCAAGAAGTCGAGGACGATCATGCGGGAATTTCCATTAGAGCCCGACCATTGACGGACTCCGAGCTACTTCATTAGCTAGTGTGGGCAATAATCGTCAAGAGAGACCTGAATGCCCCAATGTGGAAGACGACACCTAGGTGAATGTTGGGGTAAGTCTGTTAATAGGGCTGTTATGGATGCGGTTCAAGGACCACTTCATTAGAGATTGCACGAGCTAGATGAGAGGAATAAGACACAAGGTGCAAGACCTAGTGGAACGACGGTGGAGGTAGGCCCCGAGAATCTCTGGAGGTAGGGGTGGTAATCGAGAGGAGCCTCTAATACTGGCCGTCCGATCCGAGACCCGTGCTCTGCTAGAGCATATGCCATTCAGCACGAGAGGAGGCATCCTCCCCGACGTTATCACGGTACTTTTACTCTCTTTGATACTATTGTGATTGCATTGATTGACCCGGCTCTACTCACTCATATGTATGTGAAACCTTAGCATCCAAAAAGACTCTACTTGTTGAGTCTCTCGAGTTCGTAATTCGAGTGTCAAACCCTTTGGGTCAATACGTGCTTGTTGATAAAGTGTGCAAGAGATGCCCCTAATAATTCGAGAATCCTTTTTACCGATCGATGCTTCTACCATTTCATGAATTCGATGTTATTCTTGGTATGGATTGGTGACCGTACATAATGCAAATGGTGGATCGCAAAAGGAAAACCATTGATTTGAGGAGTGCAAATAATGAGGTAGTCCGAGTCGAGTCTCTCGATTTAAAAGGAGCGCCAATGATAATATCTTCTATGACCGCTCGGAGGTATGTGAAAAAGGGTGTGAAACATACCTTGCGTATGTGTTTGGAAGTAAAGAGATGGAAAGGAAACTCGAATCGGTACCAGTGGTTTGTGAGTATTCGATGTTTTTCCGAGGAGTTACGGGATTGCCACCGGTTCGAGAAGTGGAATTCGCATCGGTTGTACCGGTACTACGCCGATTTCAATAGCCCGTGTCGTATGGCATTAACGGAATTAAAGGAATTGAAGGTTCAATTGCAAGAATTGACGGATAGAGGTTTCGCTCGACCGAGTTTTTTCTCCATGGGCGCTTTTGTATTGTTTGTGAAGAAGAAGGACGGAACCATGAGGTTGTGCATCGACTATCGTCAACTCAATAAAGTGATGATAAAGAATAAATATCCATTGCCACGAATTGACGATTTGTTTGATCAATTAAAGGGAGCCTCGGTGTTTTCAAAGATAGATTTGAGGTTGGGGTACTATCGGTTGAGGGTCCGAGAATCGGACATACCCAAAACCGCTTTTAGAACGAGGTACGGTCACTCTAATTCTTGGTGATGCCGTTTGGGCTCACTAATGCCCTGCGGTGTTTATGGATTTAATGAATAGAATTTTCAGGCCATACTTGGATCGGTTCGTAGTTGTATTTATCGATGACATTTTGGTTTATTCGAGAGATGAAACGAACATCTTGAACACCGAGGCTAGTGTTGCAAATCTTACGAGATAAGCGATTATACATAAAGTTCAAGAAATGTGAATTTTGGTTGAAAGAGGTTAGCTTTTTGGGGCACGTGGTGTCCGTGATCGGTGTCGTGGTGGACCCGAACAAAATTCTGGCCATAGTCGATTGGAAACCACCAAGGAATGTTACCGAAGTTAGGAGCTTTTTGGGGCTTGCCGGTTATTACCGACGATTTGTAAAAGGTTTCTCGACGATAGCCACGCCAATGACGAAGCTACTCCAAAAGGATGTTAAGTTCGAATGGATGGAGAAATGTCAGAAAAGTTTCGATCAACTGAAAGCTTATTTGACTGAAGCCCCAATTCTAGTGCAACCCGAATCGGGCAAAGAGTTTGTCATTTATAGTGACGCATCCCTACTTGGGTTGGGTTGCGTATTGATGCAAGAAGGGCGAGTTGTGGCCTATGCGTCGAGGCAATTAAAGCCACATGAGAAAAATTATCCGACCCATGATCTCGAATTGGCTGCCATCGTATTCGCCTTAAAGATATGGCGACATTACTTATTTGGTGAGAAGTGCCATGTGTATTCGGATCACAAAAGTCTCAAATATTTGATGACCCAAAGAGACTTAAATCTGCGACAAAGCGATGGCTCGAGTTGTTAAAAGATTATGAGCTCGTCATTGATTATCACCCGGAAGGGCTAATGTGGTTGCGGATGCCTTAAGCCGAAATCACCGCTTGCTTTATGACGATGAATGTACACTTGTCTATCCTACCCGACAATGTGTTAGTAGCTGAATTGAAAGCCAAACCATTATTGATACGTCAAATTCGTGAAGCTCGAGAAAGTCGACGATGAGTTGGTTGCAAAAGCGGGATGAGTGTGTTCGAACAAGGACTCGAATTTCAAATCGATGATGACGATTGTTTGAGGTTGAAGTCGTCTGTGTGTTCCAAAGAATTGAACTTATTCCAATAATTTTGAACGAAGCCCATTGTAGCCGAATGGCAATCCACCCGGGGAGTACGAATATGTACAACGATTTGAAACGTCGATTTTGGTGGCATGGTATGAAACGAGACATCTCTGATTTTGTTTCGAGATGTTTAATATGTCAACAAGTGAAAGCGGAACATCAAGTGCCTTGAGATTACTTCACCGATCACGATACCCGAGTGGAAATGGGATCGAGTCACAATGGACTTTGTATCCGGACTGCCATTATCAGTGAGTAAGAAGGATGCGATTTGGGTCGTTGTCGATAAACCGACTAAGTCGGCTCACTTTATCCCCGTCGTAAGGATTTTTCAATGGACAAACTAGCCGAATTATGCGTTTCTCGATTGAGATTACACGGGTGCCTATTTCCATCGTGTGGGATAGAGATCCGAGATTTACCTCGCGATTTTGGAAGAAGTTGCAAGAAGCTTTGGGTACCAAGTTGCATTTCAAAGACCGCCTTTCACCCCAAACCGATGGTCAATCCAAGCGGATAATTCAAATACTCGAGGATATGTTGAGATGTTGTATCCTTGAGTTTAGTGGTTCATGGAAAGCAGTATCGCCTTTGATTGAATTCGCTTACAACAATAGCTTTCAATCAAGTATTAAGATGGCGCCTACGAGGCTTTATACGATCGTAAATGCCGTACCCCATTATTCTGGTGAACTTAGTGAAGGTAAATTCTTCGGTTGATTTGGTTAAGGATGCCGAGCAAAGAGTTCGAGTAATTCGTGAAAGTTTGAAAGTCGCCGGATCGCCAAAAGTCGTATGCGGATTTGAAAAGAAAAGATATTGAATATCGGGTTGGAGACAAGGTCTTTCTCAAAGTTTCACCTTGGAAGAAGGTGCTTAGATTTGGCCGTAAGGGAAAATTGAGTCCGAGGTTCATCGGTCCGTATGAAGTATCCGAACGAGTTGGACCATGGCGTCATCGATTAATTTTACCCCGAGCTTGAAAGGATCCTAACGTTTTCCATGTCTCGATGCTTGACGATATAGGTCGATCCATCGCGACGTAATCGCTCCGTCGAGATTGAGATTCACCTAATTTGAGCTATGAAGAGGAACCGGTTCGCATTCGATGCGTGAAGTAAAAGAGTTGCGCAATAAGAAAATCCCATTAGTGATGGTGTTGTGGCATAAACACGAATTAAAGAAGCCACTTGGGAACTCGAGGACTCTATGAAAGAGCAATACCCAAACCTATTTACCGGTAAGATTTTCGGGACGAAAATTTCGTAAGTGGGGAGAGTTGTGACATCCCTAATTTGACCCTAGTCGGAAAGTGGTTTCGGGACCATTAAACCGAGTCTTATAAGTAATTAAAAGTTATATTCTATGTTTATGATGTTAGTAAATGCATGTGTGAAAGTTTCATGCATTAATTTGATCATTTCTATGTGAATTTATTAAAATGGACTTGTATGAAACATTGTTGAAAGGTGATAGGCTAATCTTACAATGGTCTAATAGTACATGCATGCAAAAGAGTGGTTTTGCATGTCAATTTGCCCAAAAAAGGGAAGAGTGGCCGCCATGACAAGAATATGGGCAAGGGAACATGTTTCCAACATGTTTAGTTAGTGGATTATGTAGAAAAAATAAAGAAATGAAAAAAAATGAGCATGGATGCCCCCCTTTTGTTGCCGTGAGTAGAGGAAAAAGAAAGGAAAAATTTGTTCATCCATTCTCAAATCTTGGCTGAAAATACTAAGGGAAAAAGGAAGGATTTTTGCTTCATGCTTGGTTTAGAAGAGAACTAGAAGGAGATTTGGTCATACTTGTGTCAAGATTAAGGTATGTTTGAGGTTGTGTCATGAGATTCATGCATGTTTTAGTTGCTAACTTGATGTTCATGTTAGCCCATGGTTCAAATCCTTGTTATGCCATGGAAATGGTATTTGGCCAAGGTTGATATTGTGTTAAAGCCATTGCATGCTAAATGCGAAGCTTGTTGATGATACATGTAATGATGGATTGACTACTCTTGAAATTTCTTTTAGCATTCTTGAGTAAGACATGGAGTTTTCTTTGTTTAACCATGACCAAAAATTGAAAGGGGATGGTGTGGGATGTATTCGGCCATGGCATGCTCATAAGTGCGATTTATGCTTGTTGCATGATAGGTAAAATTTGTGTTTTGATATATGTGTATATGTGTTTGTACATGATGTTACAAATGGATGTGAAAATATATGCTAGATTGGGAAAATTTGATTAAATGTTCATGAGATGAAATTAGGTGATTAAAAGATGTTAGTTGACATTGTACATATATATATATATTCGCCATTAAAGTGAGATGTAGGTAATGTTGAATCAAGTTTTTGGTGCATATTCGGTTAGGTGTATAATCGACCAAATGGGCGATTAGTAAGAATGGTTGCCGAATATACAAGCATACATATGCATGTGTAGTTGAATTATGAATGTTTAGCAAGATGGTTAAACTAGTGATTTATTGATTAAGCTCAAGGAGTTAAAGAAGGAGAATCAAGCAAGGGAAAGACGAAGGTCATCGAGTAGCCGACTTGGAACTATTTTACCCAACACGAGGTAAGTCATTAAGCACGTATTTGATATTGCTTAAATGATTATAAAATTTATGCAATTGTGTTTAATGGGATGATATATATATATAAATGAAAATGTATGTGTATGGAGTGATGACATTTGTTGAATGTAAAAGAAATAGTGAAATGTGTAGCAAGTTGGCTTTCGGCACTAAGTGTGCGGGCAATACGTGTGTACGGTGACGAGATCGGCACTAAGTGTGCGTGCTGGAAATATATGGCACTAAGTGTGCAAGCTGGAAAAATACTGACCGGGTGTGCGAGCTCGGAGGTATGGCACTGTGTGTGCGGGCTTAAATTACGTGGCACTAAGTGTGCGAAATTGAGTAGTAAGCACTTGTGTGTGCGTACTCTATATATATGGAGGTGTGTCTCCATTGAATTGAGTATGGACAGCGGATCGGGTAAGTACCTCGAGCTCATGACGAATAGAGAATACGTTCATGCTTGGGGTTGAATTTGGTAAGCCTTAAATCTATGTGATGATTGAAATTGTATGGTTGTGCTGGAAAATGAGTTAATGTGTAAAAATGCTTGATTATCTTGTTGTGTAGAATATGAAATGTGGATGTATGAATTGGTGCGAGATTGGACCGAAAGGTCCGAGGTATTATGGTATAGATTCGATATGGACGAGTACCTAGCCTCATTTGTTGTACATGTAGTAGTAACTTTATCGGTGGATTGATGAATGCTTATGACTTACTGAGTTGTAAACTCACTCGGTGTTTTCTTGTCACCCATTTTAGGTCTCTTGGACTCGTATTGTTGCGTGCTCGGAACCGTCGTTGAAGTCATCACACCGGCTGAAATCTTGTGGTATTGTTTTTGTTGTTGAAGAACATTTGGCATGTATAGGCTATTATATTTTGTCGAATTGTGGGTTGTAAACTTTAAGCCATGTGAAAATGGCCTATGTGGTCGTCGAGTGGGATGCTAGAACCTATAGCCACGAGTCTTAGAAACTCAAATTTTGATAAGGTGGCCATAATTTGTGTCATGTATGATGGATGATTAAGGCCAAGGAAAAATTCATGAAATTGGCATAGTCTACTGCAGTAACTGTTGCGGACAGCAGCAGTGAGATAAGATTGAAAATCACTAAAAATAGTAGAAGTAGAATTAAATAGTGAGTAAATTATGGAACTGAACCTTGATGAATCTATTTTTATATGGACAAAACGAAACGACCATATGAGCAGTATACTGAGAAATATTAAAGTTCTCGTGAGACAGGGCCAGAACGGTTTCTGGGTCCCCTGTCGCGACTTTGAAAATTTACCATAAATTATCCAGAAAGAATTAGGAGTCATTCCTTATATGTACAGATTCCATTTTGAGTCTAGTTTCATTAGAAATAAACGACACCAGTATTAAAGCCCTGTACAGAGAGATATTCAAGTTGTAACGCGCGAAGGTCAGAGCAGTCGATCCCTGTAACATGGGTGACTTTAACTAATAAACTGTACCAATTGGCCCAACCAAAAATTCTAAAAATAAATCCATGGATGGGTATATGAGTCTAAATTCAGGGAAAATTTACAAAACCAGTTTCCGAGTTTTGAAACTCGAGATATGATTTTTAAGGCGACGGTGACGCAGTTTTCCAGCCTGTCCAGAAATGCCAAATTGGTCGGTACTTTAAGAGGATTTGTCTCGTTAACCCCTCGTGTCCGACACCGGCGATGGTCTCGGGTTTGGGGTGTTACAGATGTAATGCGGCTAGAAAGCGTAGAACAAATTTTATGATATGTCCATATCCTTTATTGTAGCGACAAGACTGATCTACTTATTGCTGATGGAATTAGCCAACTTCTCGATATCCTTCATTTTACGGAGCAATGATATCTCTGCAGTCAAGTTTGTTCCATTGCTTTCTACTTTGGTTTTGCCCTTCCTTGTCTTGCTAGTCTCTACCTCCTTTATTGTCGGCATATCTTTGCCACGAGTCATTCTTTCAATAGAGGCTTCATTGGTCGGGCCCTTATTTTTCAAGATCTCTTTATCATCACAGGGCACGATCCCTTTCTGTTGGCATAGTAGCATCACCAACGATAGGAAAACTACAATTCTAATTTACCTTGTGGCACATTCAGCAATTTCCTGGTAGAGTATTACATCGACATCAATTTTTCCACCCTTGACAATTGAATGTATTAGGCACATTCTATCAATGTTGACTGTGGTGTTGTGAGTAGAGGGCAATAGCCTGCGGTTGACAAAATGAAACCAGATTTTGCTTTGCAATGTCAAGAAGCGACAGTGTATCATATAATTCTTTTGATGTGAACCTATCCACAATGCTCCTTCGACACATAAATCCTTCACCAACAGGTCCCTTTTGTCGTCTATGATATCATCAATAAACTTGGAGTGTTTATCTACATCCACTTTAGTGTTGTATAGCTCGTTGATCTTTTTAGCATCTATAAGATTAAGCCTTCTCGAACAAAGATAAATTCTAACTCATGGTCATAAAGGTTAGCGTAAAACTCACATACCAATGAAGGACAATAACTTCCAGGATGAGTGTAGAAAATCTCCTATTTTAGCTTAGAGATAGTTTTGTGGATTTGCTTGCCCAATTCTTGTTGTTGTGAAAGGAGAATGCCTTGTTTTGGGTGAAAGTTGCGCTTCAAAATGTTGTCTTGAAATCTATCATTAGCCGTTTTTGTTAAAAACATCACCAGCTCCTTTTTCTCCATTGGCATGGAGGACTCCAATTCACGAATTGCAGTTGTAAAGTACGAGTGTTCTTCAATAGACTTGGTGGCTTTATTGACTGATCCTCTCGTTCTTGCCATATTTTGTTTGTTTTGTGGAGTGAGGATGGTTTAAAGTTGTAAAGGTACGAGCTTGAAGAAGAGAAAGTAAATAAAAATGGCTGCGTTGTATGTGTAACAATCGGCACAGTGAAGGGGGTTTATAGAGAGTGAAAGAAAAGATGGAAATGGGTGATTTTTGTGAAGGATATAAAGCTGGCGGGAATAATTATGTGCAATGATAATTACGCCTACTCAGACAGATCAAATGGCTAGGTAACTTTTGATCAAACAGTGAGATCTTGCAATTTCTTATATGCCCTCATTCTTGATGAGTCATAATTAACAGTACAATAGTATGAATTGCGTTGACAATAAAGCCTAAGTGCGTCGACAATGGTACCTAATTATCCTGTAAAAATAAAATAAAAAATATAAAACAAACTTGAACAAAAATAATAAAACAAAATAACATAATGATAAATTCAATAAAAATTAAAATTTTTTGACTAATTTAATGGTCTCTACCTACTTTTGATTAATATTCCCAAAATATTGTTTCAACTGCTGTCTATTCACTTTGAACTGGTGTCCAACATGTAAATATTTGATTGTGACTGCACCATGAGGAAATAATTCGATAACTTCGAAAGGTTCAGACCAACGACAGTGCAATTTACTAGCGTGCAGTTTCAGTCTAGAATTGAATAATAAAACTTGTTAACCCGCGATAAATTGTCGCTACAAAATAATTCTGTCATGCCATTGTTTGGTCTTTTCTTTATAAATTGCCACATTTTCATAGGCATTTCGCCTAATCTCCTCTAGTTCAGTGATATTCAACAGTCTTTTCTTTCCAATAGCTTCATAGTTCATATTCACTAGCTTAATTGCCCACATTGCTTTGTGCTTCAATTCAATTGGTAAGTGACATGCTTTCTCAAAAATCAATTGATATGGCGACATCCCTAATAGAGTTTTGTATGTTGTCTGCAATGCCTGTAAAGCGTCATCTAGTCTGGAAGACCAATCTTTCCTCGAAGGGTTCACAACCTTCTCAAGAATGTTTTTAATTTGTCAAGAATGTTTTTAATTTGTCGATTTGATACTTCGGCTTGTCCATTAGTTTGCGGATGATAAGTAGTATCCATTCGATGATTAATTCCATATCTCTTCAGTGCAGTTGCCACTTGGTTGTAATGAAAGTGTGTACCTTGATCACTAATCAATGCCTTTGGTGTGCTAAAACGTGTGAATATATACTTGTGAAAAAACTTAAGCACTCTCTTTGTATCAACCTTTGGGACTGTAACAGCTTCAACCCACTTTAAGATGTAGTCAACAACTACTAATATATAAAGATTTCTAAATGAATTTGGAACTGGTCCCATAAAATCCATACCTCAAACATCAAACAATTCAATCTCTATAATTGGCTGCTGCAACATTTCATTGTGTCGAGATATAGAACCAGTGTGCCGACACCTATTGCATTGATTTATAAAATTGTGGGCATTTTTGAATAATAAAGGCTAGTAAAATCTTGATTGGAGAACCTTAGTAGCTGTTCACATGCCATCAAAATGACCTCTATAAGGAGCATCATGATAGTGCTTCAAGATTGAAAGCATCTCTTCTTCCGAAACACAATGCCGAATGATATTGTCATTGCATACCTTGAATAAATACGACTCATTCCAATGATACTTCACTACTTCACGAAGAAATCTTTCTTTTTTTGGCCTATGACACCCAATGGAGTTTTCCATACGCTAGATAATTAACCAAATTCGTATACCAAGGGGTTGCATCTACAGCAAATAACTTCTCATCTAGGAATACGTTGACAATATGAAGTACGTTTCCATCTTCGCTACCAACTTCCAATCGAGACAGATGGCCTGCAACTTGATTCTCTGAACCCTTATGGTCTTTTATCTCGATGTTGAATTCTTGCAACAGTAAGATCCAACGTATCAGTCTTGGTTTTGCATCCTTCTTCGCAAAAATATATCTCAATGCTAAGTGATCAGTAAATACAGTAACCTTTGTACCGACAAGATAAGAATGAAACTTGTCGAAAGCAAATATTATAACAAAAAATTCTTTCTCTGTAGTGGTATAATTAATTTGAGCCTTTGTAAGAGTTTTGCTAGCATAATAGATGGCGTGAAATATTTTTCCCCTCCGTTGTCCTAAAACAGCTCCCACAGCAAAGTCGCTTGCGTCACACATAACTTTAAAAGTTTGAGACCAATCTGGTGCAACGACAATGGGTGCATTTACTATCTATGTCTTTAATTGAATGAATGGATCCAAACATGCATCGTCAAAGAAGAATTTTCGATTTTGTTCCAGTAATGAGCATAAAGGCTTTGCAATTTTAGAGAAATCTCTAAGAAATCTTCGGTAAATCCCCGCATGCCCAAGAAAACTGTGAATACCGTTCACATTTTTCGGTGGAGGTAATTTCTCAATGATTTCCACTTTATCTTTGTCTACTTCAATGCCTTGACTAGAGATGTGATGGCCTAACATAATGCCTTTAGGTACCATGAAATGACATTTTTCCCAATTTAGAAGAAGATGTGTGTCTTCACATCGCTACAATACTTTATCCGAATTGTCAGCACAATGATCAAAATCATTCCCATAGACTGAGAAATCATCTATAAAAACCTATAAATAATCTTCAATCATATTTGAGAATATTGCAATCATGCACCTTTGAAATATGGCTAGTGCGTTACAAAGACCGAAAGGCATATGGCGAAAAGTAAAAGAAAGGGACATGTGAAAGTTGTTTTCTCTTGATCCTTCAGTGCAATAGCAATTTAATTGTACCTAGAATAGCCGTCTAAGAAGCAGTAATAGGCTCTTCTAGCAGCCTATCCAACATTTGGTTAATGAAAGGAAGTGGGAAGTGGTCTTTCCTTGTGGTAGCATTAAGTTTGCAATAATCCATAAAGACTCGCAATCTCATAGGGATGAGTGTAGGAAGTAATTCATCTTTTTCGTTGCTAACCACAGTGATGCCACTTTATTTAGGAACGCATTGTGCTGGACTTACCTTGTAACAGCCCGATTTTGGGGCGAGTCAGAACAGTGGTTTTGGGACCCCAAATTCGACGTAGAATAATTTATTTTTATTACATTTTTATGGTTTACAATTTCAAGGAATGATTTCGTGAAAATTTCGTTCGAAAATTTTGACGTTTGAGCCCTCAATTCAGTAAAAAGGACTAAATTGTAAAAAGCATAAAAGTTGAGTTCTACTTATTAAAGGTTTCCAATTGCTATGAGATTTTAAATTAGAGGTCCTTAGATAGTAATTAGACCATTAGATAAGTTAGTGGACAAAAATGGATATGAATAGGTGAAATTTCAAAGTTATGCATAAAGGGCATTTTGGTCATTTGGTAAATGAAAGAATAAAAAGGGAAAATAAAGCCAAAATTTTTTCCATCTTTTTCAACCTTGGCCGAAATTTTCAAGCTCTCCATAGCTAGGGTTTTGTCATCTTTCAAGCTTGATTGTAAGTATATCCTAGCCCCGTTTTTAATACTCTTTACATTTTTGAAGTCGTATTCACCCGATCTTTCTATTTCTACCATTATTTTGAAGTAGGGTTCATATTTAAAACTTGACCCATGTATGGAGTGCATGTGTTTTGATATTTTATGGTAGAAAATGAAAGTTTGATGTGTAATAAACAACTTTTACTAAGTGATTTTTTTATGAAGATACCTAAAAAGGACCTATTTGTAAAAAGTTATAAAATGGGTAGTAAAAATCTGATTTGATGAAAAATTTCCGCTGATATAAGCATGTATATGGTTCTTCTAGGCTTGGGTAACAAATAAATTGAATGCATTTCAATTTACGAGCCCAAGGATTAATTTGTAAAAGTGTGAAACTTTAGGGGCAAAAAGGTAATTTTTCCATAGTGTGATGTTTGGATTGATTTGAGTAATGTGAATATTAAATAAGATAAATTTTCTATTATAGATCAAGAAAAACAAAGTTCGGACCTTGATCAGGGAAAGAATAAGGTGTTTGACGATTAAATCCTTTCCTACTATTTTTGTATCGAGGTAAGTTCGTACGTAAATAATGCATCATTATTTATGCTTTAATTGCTTTAATATTGTATGACTTGTGATTTACTTTTGAGTGTAATCGACAATGTTTGATGAGTGAGAAATACCCCGGTTGAACCTTAGGAATAGATATGATACAAATTTCTTGACATTAGGGTTATTTGAGATTACGTGTAAGACCATATCTGGAATCGATATGAGACTTCGTGTAAGACCATAGTTGGGCTATTGGCATCGATATGAGATCTCATGTAAGACCATATCTGGGATATGACATTGGTATGGTACTATGTGTGTAAGATTTCCCGAGTATCCTTTAGTATTCCAAGTGGTTCAATGGGAAACTTAACGGCAATGTTAAAGTTGGGGAAGATTTTAGTATGTTGTGAAAGATTATGGCAAGTGATAAGTTGGTATAGGTATGTACATAAAACTCATGCTTAATCAACTCGATATGTGATGCATCTGAGTGTGCTAATTGTAGTTCTGCTGTTGTTGATTGTAATTCCCTTGTCTTGAATTATAATTTCCTTGAGTAGATATATTATCATATCGGAATGTTGTAGCATTTTATCCAGTATTCTGAGTTTCCCAAGATTGTTGATTGCGTACAGAATTATTATAAGAGGTACCATAAGAATTGTTGCATATGTTACAGACACAAAAGGCATTCTCTGCATGTTGTGGACAATCTTCATAGTTGTGGTTGTCATTGCAAATCTCGCAACAAAAGGTAGGAACATCAACTTGTTGAGCAACTTGTATAAGTGCAACGTCACTAGTCCCTTGCATATTTTTTTATCATATTTGCAAGAGAAAAAATTTGAGCACTAAGTGCAGATATTGTGTCCAATTCAATAACTCTTGGAGTAGCTTTTGCTTGTGCAGCTCTAGAGATAGTATATTAATAATCATTCTAAGTAATTCTTTCAAGAATTCTAATAGCGTCATTATAAGTACAATCCAATAGAGGACTATTGGCTGATGCGTCGACAAGATTCCTCATATGTAAATTCAGCCCATTATAGAAAATCTCAATTTGTGTTTTCTGTTGAATGCTATGCATAGGACAACTTTGAAGCAACGATTTATAACTTTCTCATGTGGTGTGAAGGTTCTCATCATCCAGCTTATGATAAGCTGTAATATCATTTTAGAAACTAGCATTCATTACTGGAGGGTTAAATCGCAAAACAAACTGTGTTGCTAGTGCATTTCAAGAAGTAAATGATCCGGCAGGTAGCCCAAGGAACCAAGTATGAGCTCTTCCTTGCAGAGAATAAGGGAATAATGGCATCTTCAAAGCGTCATCAGGAACGCCTTGTTGGCTAAAGGAAGCACAAATCAATAAAAATGATTTAAGATATTCTCGTGCATCTTCATGTGACAGTCCAATATATTGCTCATTAGAATTCAGCTTTTGAAATATTAAAGGCTTGATTTTAAAATTTCCAGCTTGGATTGTTAGCCTAACAACTTCCGATTGTAAGTCATCCAAGACAAGTACTAAAAAATCTCGTATAGTCCTATTTTATATTTGAGTGTCTTGTGGCAATGGTGGGTCATTAGCATTTTGTTGCTACATCCGGGGTATAACTTCATAGTTTCTTGGTAAAGCCATATTTCTTTGTTCTCGAAGTCTCCTTCGAGCAGTTCTTTCAATTTCTGGATCAAAATCGGTAATAACTCCGAATTGCTTTGGGTCATACATCTCCTAAAATAAAATGTGAAAATAGCAACAAAAAGAAAACAAGTTAGTAACAACTAAATATTATTAAATAAAAACAAACAAAAATAAACATCAAACAAACACCATCCCTAGTAACGGCGCCAAAACTTGGTATGATATAATATAGTAGACTAATATGAGTCTTTCGGAAATCGATCCCACGAGGATGGTTGTCTTTTGTCTATCAATGTCAGTGCATTAAATGGATAGTAACGAGATAAATTGTGAGAGTAGTTGTCGAAGTAATAACTTGAAAACAATAAGATAAAATATGATATTGATAAACTAGGATCCCTAACGCAAATATTCAACAGAATACTAAGTGCTCACAAGGTATAAAAGGATAGGTGATTGTCGGTCCATTAAATTGCAATGAATAGCTTACCAAACTTAACTTCTATATTTAATCTAAGACTTAAACATGCACATTAACCACACCTTCTGATGATGGCAATGGAACACTATTAAGAACAAGTGGATTAAATTCCTCTAATACTCAAGTAACTTCCGTTGTCATGCTTGTTAGCTTGAATTGTCACTGCACCTTCCAGTGTCAGTGATTGCAATAACACTTCCATGCTAAAAATATTCAAACCCAAAGATTAAACAGTAGAAGCAAGATTGAATAAAATAACATTTAACCCATAAATCATGTGTACTTCCGTACTAACATGAAATAGAAGGTAATCACTAGCGTTTAGAAAAGAAAAATAAAAGAAGCAAGTGGAGAATACTATTCTTAGACAACTTGACTTGAATTTCTCTATTCCCTTTTATGTTGCACTCAGGGCTCTTAGTCAAGAGCTAAGCTACATCCTTTTCATGTCGGTTCACTCGTAGGAGTTTAAGCTGCCATAGCCGAAAGCTTCAAGGGATAGGTTGAAGAAGATGATCCAAAAAACTCTCCCCCCTTTTCTTTTCTATTCACGTCAATGTATATTTTTTTCCAAAAAACACAGGTGTCCTTTTATTAGAATCATGTTGCCTCTGTACGTACAAGTTAGTTGTACTAGACTGGATAGCTCACACATTTTTGTTCTTATTTGGATAGCTATCAGGTGCAGCGACAATTTTGGGCACAATTGGAAATACTTATGCAGCGACATCAGTACCAAAACATGTCAAAATTAAGGATAAATAAGCTAAGATCCACTGAGTTATAAAATGTAAATTACTGAATTGAAAATGCTAAAATATATGCTAAAGATAACTAAATGGAGACAAATTAACCAATAAGTAGGGAGAAAAGATATGTTCTTTCAAGTACTATCAATCTCCTTCTTTTTGTTTTTGCTTGTTGATTTCATGGGTATTTGAGGAATATTTTTTGAAGTCTTATTCCTTATGGTGTTGAATAAGCAATTCTGTAAAACAAACACGTTAGCGAACAAATATAAATATATAAATATTTATAGTAAATACAAGATCTGAACAAATAGTATAAACAAATATTTATATTTATGTAAAAACACCAGATATAAAAATAATTAAATAAACAAGATCTTGAAAAAACCAGAAATCAAATAAGGGAATCGAATTTTATATGATATTGAGGCATGTTTTCTCAGTTTCTTTAAGACAGATTTGGCCGCTTCTATTGTACTTGAAGAAACGTTGGTCGCTGTCTCCCAGAATACAACAACAAAATGATCGCGACAGTAGTACCTTTGCAGTGATCAACGAACAAAATGATCACTTACGTTGTGCAAGTGCGCTACCTGGTGGATTTGAATTCGCACCCTCTACGCACAAGGAAGAGCATTAGTTTTGTAACAGCCCGGTTTTAGCTAAATCAGAATAGTAGTTTTGGAACAACAAATCCGATGTGGTAAAATTATTTTAATATTGTTTTTGGTGTTTATAGCATGTGAATATGTATGTGTGAAAATTTCGTGAAATAATTTTATCGTTTAAGTGGTTAATTTTAGAAAAGGACTAAATCGCGTAAAATGCAAAAGTTGCATTTCACTTGTTAAGAGTGCTTAATTTCCATGGCGTATTAAATGAAAGGTCCTTATGTTGCAATTAGACCATGGATAGTGGGAATGGACATAAATAGGCATTAAATGGATTTTTTTAAATGGTTTTAATTAAGGTTAAGTTGGCAATTTGTTATTAATGTTATTATTAATAAAAGAAAACAAAATTTGGCTTCACTATCATCATCTTCCATTGAAAATCAAAAGAAAATAAAATATTGAAGCTCATTTAGGGTTCAACATTTGTGTGGCTTAATTGAGGTATGTTTCAAGCTCGGTTTTTAATGATTTCTATGTTTTTGTGATTGTTGTATCGAGTACTAGCTAGCCCAAGGACTTATTCGTATAACTGCTTAATGTTTTGAAAGTTTCCATTGATGAATTCATGCGTTCTTGGATGTTTGATGATGAATTATGAAAGCTTAGTGATAGATATTTAAGTTTTGTAAAGTGATTTTTGATGAAAATGTCAATTAGGGATTAAATTGAGAAAATATGAAATATTGTGGTTAAATGTGTGAATAAATGATAAATATGGGATGATATATGCACTAGGAAAATTTGGTTAGCATGTATTTGAAAGAAATTGTGTAAATTGGTGTATTTGTGTTATAAGGACTAAATTGTAAAAAATGTGAAACTTTAGGGTTTAAAGTGTAAAAATGCCCAAATATGTGTTTGTTAATGAAATTTAATGAATAGGTGATTAAATAAGTTAATTTTGAATGTATATAGATCAAGAACGAAAGAAATCGGATTTAGATCGGGGGAAATCAAAAGTTATGGAATAGTCGACCCCGTCCGTTTATCCTGAATGCAAGGTAAGTTCATATGCAAAATAAATGTCTTTAAATTGAATTATACATGTTAAATTGTCATTGAATTGCTATAAATGTTGAATGAGCAAATACGAGCAATAATTGATAGAGTTACAACATCCGAAAGTCCCATACGAACTTTAAGAGTAGTATAGGATACGAATGTCATGACATTAGGTTACTGAGATGTGATTACATGTAATACCATGTATGGGAAATTGGCATTGTATTATGATTACGTGTAAGACCATGTCTGGTACATTGGCATTGTTAATCGATTACGTGTAAGGCCCTGTCTGGGATAGTGGCATCGATATGTGATAACATGTAAGACCATATCTAGGATATGGCATTGTACAAGCTATATGTGATTGCCAAGTATCCTTAACGATTCCGAACGATTCAATTGGAAAAGTCAAGTCGAGAAAGAATATGTGAATGAGCTAAGTTACTCAGGTACATACGAAATTCATACGAGTATTAAAAAGGGGAAATATTTGATGAACTCGATTAAGACATTGAATATATATTCAATGAGAAAGGTTTGTGAATTTGAATGTGATTAGCTATGTTTAGCACATTTGAATTGATATGAAAATATTCATGTGTTGGCTTTATTTGTATATGGCTTACTAAGCTTTTGAAGCTTACTTTTTGTGTTCTTTCCTTATTTTATAGATTATCGAAGCTAACTCGAACTCGAGGATCTTCGGGAAACGTCATCACACCATCGATCATCCCGTTGGTATTTTTGGAGCTTTGTATATATGGTATATGACATGTATAGGCTAGTGTCATCTTGTATATTTTGAGTTATGATATTAGCCATGAGATTTGACTTGTAAATGTTGGTGTATATGGCCATATAAGTTAGCTTGAATTATGTGTTTGATAAGTGATATATGTGATGTATATAATGCCTTATATGTTCGCTTGTTTTGGTTTGTTTGTCATAGTTGTTGATATAGCCAAATGGTGGTTCATTTGGTTAATTAGTAGCTGATGTATTAATGCTTGGAAGATTGGCATATTGTGGTTTGGTTTTGAGATGAAGATATGGTGCAATTTGTGTCATGATATAGATGATAATTTGATGAGTAAATGCATTTAGTAGTTATATGAGATTGATGATTGTAGCATATTGATTTGACATGTTTTTGAATATGGAACTAAGTAGTTGAAATGGTTGAATATAGATGACATGATATGTGTATGAATTGGCATGTTTTGGCTGCCTATATATGTATTGAAATGGTACCAATTTGGTTGCAATGTATGGTTGAGAGTAGGGTGGCAAATTGGCTTTTCAAATGGCCTATTGGTACCAATTTGGTTGAAATGTATGGTTGAGAGTAGGGTGGCAAATTGGCTTTTCAAATGGCCTATTTTTGGCCACACGGGCAGAGACACAGGTGTGTGTCTCAGTCCTGTGCAACACACGGTTATGCTACACGACCGTGTGTCCCTTGGGGTACCCCTTCGAATTAAGCCAGTATACCCTACAGGTTTGGCATGACCTAGACACACGGTTATGCTACACGGCCTGTTCACACGGGCGTGTGACCAATAAATGTTGAAAATTTTTCTAAGTTTTTCAAGGTTTGCAAATATTATCGGTTTAGTCCCAAACCCCTTCTAACCCTATTGATCGGTAATACCTTATAACCCTATTTCGACAATAAATACGAGTTAGGGATGTTACAAGTTTAATTATTTAATAACTACTAAGTTGGTTTACATATATATACAAGTTCTACACTTGATTCCCAATCAATGTGGGACTAATACTTTTCATTTTTCTCAACATAATTCACAAGTAGCTTACTTTGAGTATTAGTTTCTCATTCATCACTCAACCATTTTGAGCATATGATATCTTGTTGTAAAGGTCTTATGGGGTAAAACATAAAATCATAATTTTATGATTCAAAACTCCTCATTTACCAATTGAAAATATGCCTCAAAAATTCAAAAAAATTTATATTTTTCTAACAGATTCTAATGGCAGAGAATCAAGTTCCTATTCAGGCCACATTCATAATTGCCTGCAATAGAGTATTCCAATAAATAAAAACACGATGAACCAAATATTTGAATTACTATTGTTTTATGAATCAGGCCTGAATGAGTTGGCTATTTTTGCCAGCCAAACAAGTTGTAAAAGTATGAAGGCTAAATGAAATGCAAAGAAAAAAAGGTTAGATTGATTTTTTTACATAGGTTGAGGGCTTAAAATGTGATCATGCCAGTATGAAAATATTGAAGAGTGGACTGTTGTTTTTACTTTTTAAGGAGACAAGGAGGCCAGAGAAACCAGCGGAAACTTAGACCATATATTTAACTAATTTGTCTGCACATTTCACATGGGGTTAGAAATTCGAGAAGTGACCATTTTATTAGTATTAACCGATTTAATCGTTATATACGCCAAAAAGAACTTTAGAGATTGGTTTAGTATTTAATTTGATTATCGTTATGTGTAATGTTAGGTAATTATAATTACTCGATTTCATTAGATTAAATATTTTAATTACATCTTAATTATGTTTGTCGTGAATAATTATAAACATTATAAAATTTCGAATATTATTAAAAAAAGTGATTGTTGTAAGACAGCTTTTGCTACACCTATTGCAACAATTTAGATTTACATTATATTTGATTTTTTAATTTTCAAATTATAATTATAATATATTAATAATATTAATTAGTGAGATTTAGATCATAATATTAATAAAATTTATGAATATAATTGCATTCATTAAGGAATTTTTATATTTAAAATTTATGATTAATATATTTTTATATAAAATTTAAATATTTTATTGAAATAATATTTTAACTAAAATTTATTATTTTTATTTAATGACTATTTTAATAGAGATGAAAAGTTGTTGTAAAGAGTAAAAATAAAATATAAAATAATGATTTTTACAATAAACTTATAACAAACCGCAATTATAGAAATATGTATATTATAAAAGAATTGATTTTACGACTTTCTAAATACATAAATAATTTAAGTTTAAAAATATTTTATATAATAATAGTATTTTAATTTTAGTATATATTGTTGTTAAAATATAATCCTATGTTATTTTATTAATTTATTTAGTGATAAAACATTAATTAGACAACGTGAGAAGAGTGAAAACATATACGTGGAGGCTGATGATGTGGGTTAGATTCAATGTATTTATTGTATTTATGTTATATTAAGAATGAGGTAAAAAAAATTGATTGAGTATTAGTTTAATTAGAATGAGTATTTTGTTAATATAAGAGACATTAATTCGAGTGTGTTGAAGCGCATTATTCTCTTAGTTATAAGGAGAGATTATGGGTAGTTTTAAGTATTGTGTAAAAAAATATCAAAACTTATAATGTGATTATTTTTAAAAAAATTACAAAAAGGCATAGATAACATTTAAGGTAAATTCAACTCGCCCTCAACACTAGGGTGTAAAAGGTTGGATTGGGCTGGTCAAGGTCTAGTAAAATTTTTTAAGTTAAAGTCTGTTTCGGAGTCGTCCTGGCCTACTTAAAAAACTTATTTTACTATTTTTTTTAAAAAAAATTTATACTTTTAATTATATTTTATATATTTTTATAATTAAATTAAATTTTAAAAAATAATTTTTACTATTTAAGAAAATGTGAAAATCTTTATCCAAGTCTAACTTGACTAGGCCAGGTGAGCTACTCGACCCTTCGATAAGTCTAATCAACATGAACAATGAAAATATCTCCATTGGTTTGACCTAGACCTGCTCATGGGTTAGGCTACCCGGCCTGGCCCGAAGGCTCGTCTGAAATGTGTGAGGTTTGGACAAAAATATAAGCCCAAAAAATGGGCTTGGACAAAAAAATAAGGCCCGTTTAAAAAATGGGCCGAGCCTCGGGTAAGGTATTTTTGGCCAGGGCCCGGCCCAAATTCACTAAATGACAAAAAAGCTGCTATTTTTTTTAATGTTATTTTCTTGTTGTTTTCTCCCTATTTTGCTACCATATTACTATTAGTTGTTACTATTTTGTTGTTATTATTTGGATATTGTATAAAACTTATTTTATTATTAATTTTGTTATTATATTAAAGGCATTTGTTAATTTTGTTATTAATTTAGAGGTATTTGCTATTTTAGTTGCATCTATCTTAGTGCTATTTAAGTCTACATATTTTTTAAAATTTATTTTCAATTTGTTGGAAAATATTTATTTTGATTTATTTTAGTATTTTTAATTTATTATATATATTTTAAAATTATATAAAATAATATAAAAATAAATACTGGGTGGTTGGGCCGAGCTCGAGTTTTAGTATTTTTATTTGGGTTGGGCTTGGGCAAAATTTTAGGCCTATTCATTGGGCTCGGCCCAGCCCGAGCCCAATGAATTGGCCTAAATTTTTAGTTGAGCCCGACCCGGCCCATGAGCACTCTAGTTTGACCCAGGGAAACAAACTAGTATCAGCTTAACTATGGACATTTTGTCTTTGTCAAATTTTTAAGAGAAATTTACGAAGTGTTGTTCATTAAAAGTCGAAAAATCCTTTAATAAATTAGTATTGTGGTCAATAAAATATTATTTTATTATAATTTATGTGAAAGTTAGAAATAATAAATTTATAAAATGAGTTTGAAAAACATTTTGCATGAATAAATTAGAACGGAGGTATTATAATATATAAGACATTTTTTTTTTTGTTTTGAACACACTCACGAATGCTAGCTAACTAGCTTATATTAAAAACTAATATTTTGAGTGAGAAAGCTAAAGTACAAGTAGTATATCGAAAATAATCGGTCTACGCAGGCGCGAAACCAGGGGCAGGCATGGCCCCGGCTCCCCCTAAAATAGAAAATTTTCATTTAGGTCCTTTAAATTTTTTTAAAATTTTAAATTAGTAAAGGTAAAATTGCACTTTGGCTCCCTCTAAAATTATAAAAATTCAATTTAATCCTTTAAAAATTTTAAATATATAGACTATAAAAAATTAAAATTTCCTTCAGCCCCCCAAAAATTCTTTTCTGGCTTCGCCCCTGAGTCTACGCTATAAAATACGTTTGAAATAGCATAGGTGTTGTTGGCATGAATGAAAAAGAAGTTTTACTTTAGGTTGAATGAACGAAATTATGGGCTTCAAAAGAAGAGTAATAGGGTTTGTCCATTGCCAATCGAGAGAGAATAATTGCAGTGAACGTAGATCAAACACATTCAAATTGAGCTATATATCCTCAACATCACGCAAACCCATTCACACGTTTTATTTATCTTGACTGCGTTTTACTTGGAAAAGTTTAATATTATTTTTTAGGTTATGATGCTTTTTTCATTATTTTTTTTTTGTTACAAATATGTTATTAATATGCCAATACGTGAGAATTTTTTAAATTCCCCGTTCTCTTATCTTTCTTTACTCTTTCTTTTTGTTAAATCCCTCCTCTTCTTATACATTTCAAGCTGCCTTCTTTTTCCCTCTCGTCATGGCATTTAGGTATATATATACATTGAAAGCTATATTTAGCATACATCAAAATGGGATTAAAAATTTCTTGTTTAAGTTAGAAAACGTTACAAATTAATAAAATAAATTGTTGTGAAGAGACGATGAAAAAGAAAATCAAAAGAATCCTACAAAACAAGTGTGGTGATAGATGGTGGTGATGGGAATGGAAGCAATAAATGGCTAAAAAAACTGAAAGCTACAATAATTATTGTGGTTGGTTCAAAGAAATTTTGCAGAGAAAATTTCGACTAAGCTTAAGTTGGCCAAAAAATAAAAAAGTCTGAGATGATAAATTCAAGTTAAAACAAAGAAAACAAGGAATAAAAGAGAGCAAAAACGAAATGAAAATCAGCAAATTTATTTGAGAAATAATCTTGTAAACATGGATATGTATAATGACTACTCTATTTGGCTTCTTTATTTAAAGAATTAAATCCACTAAATCAATTTTCACATATACCGTTATTAATCAAAATGAAACAAATAAATTGTTGGACAAAACACGTAAGCAAACAAATATAAATATAACTAATTATATAAATAAATTAATATAAACAAATATTTATGTTTATGTAAAAACACTAAATTTAAATAAAGCACATTAAATAAATATTTATATTTATTTAAAACATCAAATTTGAGAACAGTTAAATGCACAAGATTTTAGAAAACCAAAAATCGAAAAAGAGAATCGAGTTTTACTAGATGTTGAGGCTTGTTTTCACAGTTTCCTTAAGATAAATTCGACTGCTCCTATGATATTTGGAGAAATATTGGTCAACTGTCTCCCAAGATACAACAACAAAATGATGACTACAGTAGTACCTTTGCAGTGATCAGCGAACAGACCTTGCATTCTTCTATCACCAAAATGTTTGAAAATTTGGAGAGGAAATAGAAAAGAATTTTTGAGAGTGAAAAATTTGTTATTTCTCTGTCTAAAGAATTCTGCAGTATTCTTTAGGCTTTTATAATCATTCAATATGGAGGAATTTTAGAAATTTCCATGAATAAAGATACAAATCTTTCCATTAAAGAAGCCTTTAAATCAATCTGAATAAAATCAAATCAAATTGAAAATCAATCTGATTGGAATAAAATCAAATCAAGATATTTTTTCTTTTAATACAAGTTCTATATAATATCTGCTGAGAAAAATAAAATATGTATTGGGCTAAAATATCTGCAGGCCCGACCGGTCCGGACATTTTGCGTCGCCCACGTCGTGTAGGTGTGCCCCTAGCCTCGATGGTTTTGGACTTACACCTTATGCGACGAGGCAGGGTTTCAAGTTTAGTCATTCAATAAACCTTCAAGTGGGTTCTCATACATATATACACATATTTCACATTTGATATTTAATTAATGTGGGATCTAAACTTTTCATTTTTCTCAACATAATTCACAAGTAGCTTACTTTGAGCATTAATTTCTCATTCATCACTCAACCATTTTGAGTATATGATATACCGTTGTAATTAAAGGTCGGAGTAGAATATAAAACCATAATTTTATGATTTAACTCTCCACCTTTACCAATTGAGAATATGCTTCAAAGTTTCCAAAAATTATATTTTTTCCAACAATCTCCCACATGAATGAAAATTGTTAGTTTTAAAGAAAAATATTGACTCGATGTGATGATAGAATTTACGATCAATAGTTGCATGGGATAGGTAGGAATTCACCCTTAAACATTCCCTTGTGAAAGTATATTTACTTTACTAGCTAAAAAGTAGACGCGATGTCCTTGAACTGTTCTGCCTTTTGTGCAAACGATGATATACCTCACACAACTACCTCTATGGCAAGGTTTCTCATGGGTATGTTCATATAGTCGTCAACATCTCTTGGTTTTGCAAGAGTTTGAGAGAACTATGCCCAAATAGCCTCCTCAAAGCAGCCCCATTTCACTCTCACATAGGTGATTTATGTTGTTCATCTCACTAAGACACACAACGATTATTAAAAGCATTGTTTAACCTATCCCATTTTTAGTCATTATTTACATCATAGGAATGGACTTGGGATAATAACCCCACAGTGACCTCACAGGTCTATGCAAGTAGGTTGTCCTGTTGAACATAGATCTTGGGATCTCCAATTAACTAGATTGGGTTTTCCTTCACATAGCGCCTTTAATTTTTCATGGGCTTTAGTCTCATTCCTTTCGATGTTTCATCAACATGATCTCGATTTAAGCCTTTAGTTAGCAAATTTGCAATGTTATCTTTTGATTTTACAAAATCAATGGAGATAACTCCGTTTAAGATTAGTTGTTTAACGATATTGTGTCAACAACACATATGTCTTAATTTACCATTATACAGTACATTAGCAAAACACCCCCCACAATTTCAAGTGGTTGTAGAATGGTTTTCTACCTTTCCGTAACCCATATGGTGTCTTGTTTATTTTCTTGTAGGCACCTTATTTAAAATTTAATTAGTTCATAGAAAATCTTCCCCTGCATTTCCTATGATAACTTAGAGCTTTCTGTAATACCCCGAAAATTTTTATAGTAAAATATTATTCGTGATATAGTAAAATAAGGAAATAAAGTGACAAAAAGGAAATTTTGAGTTATGTCAATATTGAGAAGTATATAATGACATATTGATTCAAGAAAGGATTAAATTGTAAAAGTGAGAAAAGTTTTGTGGCCCAAGAGTAAATACTCAAAATTTGAAGGATTAAAGTGTAAATATGAAAAGTTTAAGGACTAATAGTGAAAATATTTTAAGGATGGAATGATCTAGAACCAAGAAAAATTGATGAATTAGGACCAAATTGAATAGGTGAAGAATTATGAGGGACTAAATTGCAATTTTACCAAATTAAGTGATGACTCAAGAATGGAATTTTAAAAGATCACAAAGGGCAAAATGGTCAATTGGAAGAGAGAGAAATCTAGAGACAATGATGATGTTGGAGATATTTTAGATAAATTAAATAAATAAATATTAGTTTATTAATACTTTAAATTAATTTTTAAATGATATTTTATTATTTTATTATTATTTTATTTAATATATATATGTGTGTAAGGAAAGAAAGGGGGGAGGATCACCATTTCTCATGCAACTAACGTGGTGAAGAAAAGAAGAAAGAAAGTTTTCCTTTTCTTACAATTTAGTCCTTCCTCCAAAAATTCATTATTTTCACCTAAATATTGAAAGAATTTCCATAGCCATCAAGAGAGAAAGATAGCAAGGAGATGATGGGGAGCAAGAATATCAAGTTGGATTCAAGAAATAGAAGCTGGAGGAGAGAAAATCAAATTAAAGATTGGAATCAAGAGAACAAGGTAAGTACATCAAGATTTTAATATATTTTTAAGTTGTTATTATTGAGAAAGCATGGAAATAATGTTATAGTATAGTTTTATTACATAAGGTCCTATGTTCTTGATATGTTAGTGAAGAGAAAATAAGATAAAGTGATGAGAAATGGTGTAGAAAAAGAAAATAAGGGTGTTATAACATGGTAATTAATATATTGCATTAAAACAGTTCTGGACAGCAGCAGTAGTCTAACTTTGAAAAATCACCAAAAATTGTAAAACTAAAATTATAGGATGAATAAAATATGAAATTAAATCTTATTTAGTCTAGTTTCTTATAGAAGAAACGGTGTAAGTAATGGATTTGTAAATCATGAGATATGATGAATTTTGTGAGACAATGTCAGAATGATTTCAGGTTCCCTGTTTTGAATTTGTAAAATCATAAAAATTGGATAAAAATAATTAGGGCTTAAATTTATATGTTTAGAATCCTGAATGAGTCTATTTTCAATATAAACAAACATAAACATCATTCAAATTCTGTACGATGAGATAATTAATTTTAGTGAAGAAGGGTCAGAACTGTCAGACAGCAGAACAGGGTAACTTTAAAGAATAAACTGTACTTATTGGCTAAACCAAAATTCTTAAAATTTTATGGTAAAATATATATTATTCTATTTTCAGGTAAAATTATCGGATCTTAAATTGGAGTTGTATAGCTCCAGATATAAATAATTTAGTGACTATGACACACATAGATAGCTTGAATATTCATAAAAGTAAATAATAAAAATTATGGATAATGTTACTTACAAGTGTGTTATCTACATTAAGGATGTGGAATGGAGCGGAGGAGGAGGAGGAAAATATGTATGAATATTCATCTAGCATGGCTAATTTGCATATTTTAGGCTCAGGGACTAAATTGAATAAAAGTAAAATTTATGGGCAATTTTGTAAAATGTTAGAAATGACCAAATTGCATGAAATGGATTATTTTATTATTTAAATTACAAAATTGAATGAAATTATTAATTTAGTTCAAGATCGGGGGAAAACATGTTTTAGGGATTAAATTGAAAAGTGTTGAAATTATGGAAAATTCTGATATTTTATAGAATTCATGGACTGTTATCAATATATATGAGAATAATAGCTGGAAATAAGGATTAAATTGTAAGAATTTTATTTTCCTGACCCTAAGGATGAAATTGTCATTAATTAAAAGTTTAGGGGCAAAATGGAAATTTTGCCTAGAGCATTAATTAAATGCATTAAAATATGAAATAAATGAAAATGATGATCAAATTTGTTTATAAAGATCCGGATGACTCAAATATGAGACTCGATGTGAAAAATAAAAGATATCGGATTAATGAAATTATAAACACAAACAAGCAATGAGGTAAGTTCGTGTAACTTGAATTATATTCTTAAATGCTTGAAATGCATGTTTTTGATATGAATATGATTTGAATGTTTATTATATGGAAAATTATGAAACATTGATATATTTTATAAAATGGGAAGAAATCCCGGTTGAATGAAAGGAAAATTCGATGGATCTCGAAAAGAAATTGACGGTAAAAGGATCTAGCCGGACGGGTGATCCTATCTGATATAGCCCTCCGAAGAATATGTGTAAAATGGATTTAGCCGGACGGGTAATCCGAATTAGGGTCTCAATTTAGCCTCGACTGTAATTGGATCCAAGCTCATTAGAGTAATTGTCGCTTGCGGGATTTAGCTTTGACTGGTAATCCCGACAATACTCTATGAGTTTATATTACAGGGGATTTAGCCTGGACTGGTAATCCCACTGTAAGGGTGAGGTTCGCGGGAGTGTGCTCTTTGATATGAAATGTGTAAGACCATGGTTGAAAGATACCATGGCAACCTGATATGAAATGTGTAAGACCATGGTTGAAAGATACCATGGCAACGTGATATAAAATGAATAAGACCATGGTTGAAAGATACCATGGCAACGTGATATGAAATGAATAAGACCATGGTTGAAAGATACCATGGCAACGTGACATGAAAAGAATAAGACCATGGTTGAAAGATACCATGGCAACATGACAGAAAATGAGTAAGACCATAGTTGAAAGACACTATGGCATCATGTCAAAGATAAATAAGACCGTGGATGGGAGACGCTATGACATTTGTTGAACAATTGATATTCAGGTAATATGTATTAGATGGTGAATGGTTATATAAAATAATTATGAAGATAGATAAACGAAATAAGTATAAGTACATGGAATATAATTTATATTAAGTTTGATATAAACTATTACCTAATAAATATACATAAAATATATGGAAATGATGGAGCATGAAATATTGATATAATGAAATGAATGATATATACTTATGAAGAAACGGTAAGAGAATGATATGTTTCATGACATGTACATATATGATTATAATTGATATGTTGATACAAGGAAATTATGTAAGTAAAGACAATTATTAAACTCAAGTGTGACATGTCGAGAAACTAAGTATATCAATGTTGAATTTATATTGTGCAAGTATACTAACAATGGTGTGGTTTGACGCTTAGACAAGTGAAAAACTATTGATTGAATGGTAACTTGTTTAATTATAAAAAGCATTGAAATGGTAAGTACTTAGATGAAAATAAAATTTAAGATTTTGCGAAAATTTTTTTATAATCCCGATTTAATTCCGATTGGTTTTTAATGTTTGTTTGGGGCTTCGAGGGCCCAATAAAGAGACGTTATGATTATTTTCAAAATATAAATAATAAATAACTCAGAATTATTTGAAAATGTTCAGTAAACTCCGGTAATGCCTCGTACCTATTTCGACAATGGATACGGGTAGGGGGTGTTACACTTTCTAACAATGTGTTCATCATTTCTTTTAGAGTTCGATTTTTTCGTCCAGCTACTCCATTTGATTAAGGAGAGTATGGTGGTGTTACTTCATGAATAATATCATGTTGTGTACAATATTCAAATCGTTCAACATATTCACCACCACGATCACTTCTCACCATCTTAATCTTTTTATTAAGTTGGTTTTCAACTTCCTACTTATAAAGAATATATTTCTATATAGCTTCGTCTTTGCTCTTAAGCAAATATACGTAGCAAAATTTTATGGTATCATTATTAAAGGTAATAAAATATTTATTCCCTCCTCTCGTTTGAACAAACTTTAAGTCACAAACATCGCTATGTATTAGATCAAGTGGTTCTATGCTACTTTCAACAGTTTGAAATGAAGACCTTGTTAATTTTGCCTCAACACAAGTTTCACATTTATGTTTATAATTAATGTGAAATAAAGGAATGTGCTCTAAATTAATTAATATACATAAAGTATCATAATTAACATGTTTGAGCCTACCATGTCATAAATTAAATAACTTAAGCATATAAATAGAAGAAGAAACAACATTCTTATTCATAGTGGTAGTAGTTATTTTTGGAAATGGGTTATATTTCAAATCTTATTAGGTAAGCTTAGCCTCTGAATTCAAGGTTAGTAGTGGGGTTTTAGACCTTCCCACGAAGCTTATTTCTATTATCTGTGCTAAAAAAGGGCGTTGATAATTAGTATGTTTTATTTTTTTCTTTTCTTTCTGTGTTCTTTCCTACGTATTTAAGGAATTTCTTTTGAGTCATCTTCTCTAGAGGATACAAGGAAAATATCTAGAAGCTTGTCAAACATCATTGATAAGTACCAGCAGATTGGTAATTTCTAGGAAACCCTTAAGATGTCACTGAGGGGTCTGATAATTATGATTTTTTTCATCTAGCCTAAGAAGCTAAAGAAGTTCCTAACGATTAAGGCAAATGACCAATAGAGTAGATTCTATCTTGTAGGTTCTGGTGAGTTTCTTTTTTTACTTCTTTTGGGTTTTAAAAACTCTATGACATGGAGTCATGTAAGGTAAATTGTCTCTGCTGAAAATATGTCGATGTGTTGTGTAGTAATGAGTCATATTGTGTGTTCATGGTTATGGTCACAGTTAATACCCACCTTGTGTGCTAGCTCAGTAACAAATTATCTACAATATGTGAAAATATGGAAAGAAACCTTATTTGTGATGCCTCCGGTAGGGCAGCTTTATTACAAATCAGACTTACAAATCACGGCCCGACCTTACGGGAGAACACGTGTTCAATATGGCAAGGAATGGAATAAATATATCCAATTCTGATTTCTTATTTATGGGTCTGAGTCTAGCACAAGCTTGGGTCACAGGTATACATATATGATTGAGAGAAGCATGCATAATTTACTGGCACGTGTCCATTAAGAATTTTACGTTGTAGTTGTGATGTGTGCACCAATAGATTGTATTGGCAGACCGGCATAAAGTTATTGTAGGGCAGAGTTTTAAAAATGTCTTTATCTTTGATTCAGTCAGGGGTAACATGATAATCATGTCGTGTTAATGAGGAACCTATTAAGTTCAAATGAACTTACTTCGTTACCTTTTTTTCTCAGGCATTTGAGTAGTAGAAGAATATCTGTAGAGAGGGGATTACGCTAGAGTTGTGTCTATAAGTGAGCTACTTATATGTTTTGTATCATGCATGGCTATTCGGTGAAAGGCATACTTGTACAATTTATGTTTAATTGTGTTTTTCCTTCATGAATCTATTTTGTTTTATTTTACGAAGTGTAATTGACCCTGATTATATTTATATTTGTGATCGCCAGATCCCTCTTAAGTTTCCATTTTCAAAATTTCCTTTTCCTAAGTGTATTCACCTTTAATGGTGAAACCTAATTAATAAGTTATTTAGTAATTCTTATTACCCTCTTTAAAGATGTTATACCTTCAAAAGAAATGATTAACGATTTCGACGTAAAAGGGAAATCCTTATAACTAGTTTTCCTCAAACATTGAAACAAGTCAAGGGTTTTGAATATGTTAGTATCACCCTAGTTGGTTGGGCAGACTGTTTGGCTGATGGGTATGCGCCATGTCTTCCTAACGGGCTAAGGGGTGTTAAATAAATGGTTAAATTCAATTCTTATCCTTTTTATTATAATTATATGTGGGATATATATTAATTTCATATAATTTGGTCCTTCCTTTGTTGACACATGTGCAATTCTTTTTTTTCTTTACATTACAATAAAATGTTAAATTTTAATTTTAGTCACTCTATTATGCATAAATTTGGAATATAATCTCTACGCTTTAATTTCTAACATAATTTGGTCATTATATTTTTATAATGTTGTTAGTTAATACAAATGGTTAATATTATTATTTTTTGATTAAAATTTAACGTGGTTATATATAATTTGAATAATCTAAAGGACTTAGAGACTACACTTCTTTTAAGTTTGCCTTGCCTTTTTTGACATTATAAGACAATGGTTAAATTTCAAGTTTGATCCCTATGCTATATTGAAACTTGGATTAGATACATGTAATTTAATTTTTAACATAATTTAGCCCCTCTATTTTATGTAATTAGTTAGTCGAAATAGTTAACAATGTTAAGTATTTCGATTATATCGCTAAGTCATTTTTAAAGAACACTATTCCCAAAAAATATTTATTTCATCATGATGAATTCAAATGGACTTTTTTAAAAAAAGTTCACATTAACAATATCAACTCAATTCATTTGTTACATCATTACTAAGTGATTTCTTTTAATTTTAAAATGTCACATAAATGAATTTAATAAAAACTTGAATTTTTAAATTTAAAAATAGAATGACTAAAATTTTAAAGATAGAAGTGAGAAAATTAAATTCCAAGCTTACAAAATATAAAGAGACTTAAAGCATATTTTAAGCTTCAAATTTTAGTATATAATTTGGGGCACAAAAATATTTAATCCAATGCTCATAAACAACAATAATAATACAACAAAAAATGTATTCCTATATTTTTGTTACAACCGGCTAAACAAATTAACCAATTATAAAAGGCAACTAGTGTTATGTGTGTCTGTCATTCCCGAAAGATTTACGGACCATCACCTGATGATTTTCCAAAGAGATAAAGCAGGAACTTTAGAATGAAGGTATTTACAGTATATTTACACACTGGAGCGATGTCTAGACTCCACAATGATTCTTCTTACCCTCATAATAACCATGTTGGATAAAATGTATCATCCAAAATGGCTAAAATAATAAAATTCGACTAGACTAGAATCCATGTAGCTCACTAAAAACACATCAAACCGTTAATAGAACACTATTCACAATACTATCAGCCAGGCTAGCCTTTGAATTACAGCCTACGGTATACAGTGACTTCCCTTTTCCTGTTATGAGTAACTACTTTACAGTTACAGTTAGCTGGTTAGCATTGTAATAGTTTCAGTTAGAATAATTAGTTGGTGTATTTGTATTAAATAACATGGTATTAGTTGCAAGGGTTAATGAAGTCAGAATACATTTTCTACTCCCTTGATTGCGGATCTTAACATGGTATCAAGAGCAAGAATTTTCTTGGCATAACCATTTTTTTTCTTCTTCCCTTTTTCTTTTCTTTTTTTCTTTTTTGTCACATTCTTTTCTTGTGTCTGGTACGTTTTTCATGGCTACAGAGGCAGTACCAGTGGTCAATACCTCACGTCACTTTTCGAATACTAGGGAAACAGTCTATTCGCAAGGTCTTGGTAGTGTTGATTCACCAACTGTTCATTATTTTGCCAAACATGATACGATCAAACTTGCTGAGCATAATTATCTGTTGTGGAAGCATCAGCTTTTGTTGATCCTTAAAGGGTATGGTCTTGAAGGTTTTGTCTTGGGCACGATTATTGTTCCTCCTTCTTTTCTTGCAGGAAGTGAGGGCCAACTCGTTGATAATCCAGCCTTTCTTACTCATAAAAAGCAAGATAAATTTCTAGCTTCTTGGCTCCTGTCGACTGTTACTAATGAAGTCTTGGTTCATCTCAAAGCTGCTAAGACAAGTTTTGGTGTCTGGACTACCATTGAAAGAAGATTTGGTACTATACTCGATCAAGAAGTCCAACCTCACCATCAAAGAATATTTATCCAAGGTAAAGACTCTTAGCGATAACTTGACAGCAGTTGGTAGTTTGGTCACTGAGACAGAACAAGTGAGTGTCATCTTGGTTGGACTTTTGGTTGAATATGAGTCTATTCGTGTACTTACTTCTACTTCTTCAATATCGCTGGACTTGCTCACTGACATGCTTCTTGATTGTGAAGCAAGACAACTGGCCTTATTGACCGATGTTCCTATGTAAGCAAATTTGGCCTTTCAATGTCAAGATAATGTAGATTGTTTAAAATTTCCTCATTCTCAGGAATCTAAGCACTAGCAAAGAGGGTCAGGCCGAGGCTAGTCTCATGGCAATGGTAGTAGCTGGTCCCGCTCTCGATCCCAGTGTCAATTATGTAGGAAAGTCGGTCATATTGTTCTAACCTGTTATCATAGTTTTGATGAGAATTTCTCTAGTATTAGTCAAAACCCTTCAGTCAACTATCACCAGTTCCAAAATAATGGTTTTTCCTCTTCTCCACCTACATGTTCATCTCTGGTTCATTGTTGTGGCTTGTTTGCTCCACCACCTGCATCTTCTTATCAGCCACCTCCTCGAGTTCCTGCTTCCTTCACCTCCAATCAGATTTGATATCCTGATTCTGGTGCCACGAATCATATTACACCTGAAGCGTCTAATCTCACGACTGCCTTTCCCTACACAAGTACAAGCCATGTCACTATGGGAAATGGTGAGTTTGTCTCTATAGCTAATAGAGGTTTATCTACCTTCTTGGCTGGTTCTAGACTTCTGCGGCTTTAGAATGTTTTACATGTTCCTACGGTATGCAAGAATTTGATATCTGTGGGTCAGTCTGCTAAAGATAATGGTGTTTATTTTGAATTTCACCCCTTTTTGTGTTTTGTAAAGGATATTGAGAATGGGACGACTCTGCTAGGGGGCCACATGCATGAGGGTATCTACAGGTTTCAGTTTTCAAAGTCTGCTCCCACCAAAGTTAGTCCTGCTCAGAAGCCTTGCTCACCTCTGCTGAACAGTGCTCAGAGTTCTTCCTCTTCCTTATGGCACAACAGACTTGGCCATCCTTGTAATAATACACTTGCTAGTGTATTGAAGTCTTGTAGTGTTCCTTTCAAACAAAGTTATTTGCCCCATATATGTACAGCTTGTCAACTAGGCAAAGCTCACAAGCTACCTTTTACTTCTTTACATACAATATATTCTTTTCCTTTTAAACTTGTGGTGACTGATGTTTGGGGACCTGCACATGTGCCTTCGAACGGTTTTTCTTATTACATTTCATTTGTAGATATGTATAGCAGATACACTTGGATCTATTTTCTCAAGAACAAGTTTGAAGTGATTCAATGTTTCCTTCATTTCCATCAGCTAGTCAAAACACAATTTGGTCAATCCATCAAAATGCTTCAAACTGACTGGGGGGGGGGGGAGAATATCGTGCTTTGTCAAAGGAACTTTCTTGACTTGGTATCCAACACAGAGTTACTTGTCCCTACACCTCAGAGCAAAATGGGGTTGCTGAAAGAAAATACAGGCAGATAGTTGACATGGGATTGTCTCGCTTAGCTCAATTTGCCATGCCTTTAAAGTTCTGGTTTTATTCTTTTGCACATGCAGTTTATTTGACCAATAGACTACCTTCTCCTGTCCTACATCAAGTTAGTCCATATGAAACACTTTACAAACTTCAACCTGACTATGGCCTGCTAAAGGTGTTTGGCTGTGCCTGTTTTCCTAATCTGAGACCATTCTAATAGTACAAGCTACAACTTCGTTATCAAAGGTGTGTGTTTCTTGGTAGTTCCCCTAATCGAAAGGGTTATAGGTGCCTTACTGAAGATGGCCGTGTTTTTCTATCTCGACATGTTCGGTTTGATGAGACATAATTTCTATTTCATGATAATGGATTTTGTTCCCAGTTACAAACAGTTTCTTCAAAGGTTCTTCATGAAAGATCCGTACTTCCTGTGGTTGTAGCTAATACCTTTCCTAGTCACACCGCAACAAGGCCAGCTAGGGCCACTCTTGAGGCACCTTCCTCTATTCAATCTCTCAATACTCACACTCCTTCCAGTTCTTCTGCTAACTTCTCAGCAGTAGCTTTTGTTCCTACATCTTGTGCTCAGTTTGAGTGTCCTACAACAACTCTTTCAGTTGTGAATCTCCACCCCATGCAGACTCGATCCAAAAGTGGCATTTTTAAGCCCAAAATATTTTCTTCTGTCCTGATCGAGAATGAGCCCTTGTCTATCACAGAATCTTTCAAAGTATTTCTTGGACAGCAGTTGCACAAGCTGAATACAGTGCCTTGCTCGCTAATAATATTTGAGATCTTATGCCTTTACTAGAAGGTCATCGAGCTGTTGGGTGTAAGTGGATTTTTAAAAGCAAGAGACATGCAGATGGCTCAATCGCACGATACAAGGGCAGACTAGTTGGTAAGGGCTACCTTCAGGAAGCTGGCATTAACTTCTAGGAAACCTTCAGCCCTGTGGTTAAGCCAACTACAATCAAAGTGGTACTTGCATTAGCTGTGTCTCTGAACTGGCCACTTCGGCAAGTCGACATTAATAATACGTTCCTGAATGGAGACTTGAGTGAGTAAATTTACATGTTGCAACCACCAAGGCTCGAGGAACAAGGGAAAAATGGGGAACACCTAGTTTGTAAACTGAGGAAAGCTGTGTATGGTCTTAAGCAAGCGCCTCGAGCTTGGTTTCACAAGTTGAAAGAATTTCAGGTAGCCACAAAGTTTGAAGTGTCCAAAGCTGATAATTCTCCCTTCATTCTTCGGTCAGGATCCCAGTTGCTTTATGTTTTAGTCTACTTTGATGATATTATCATCACTGGGAACTATTCTCGTGCTATAGATCAGTTTGTTACTCAATTCAATGATAAGTTTTCACTGAAAGATCTAGGGAATTTGAGTTACTTCCTTGGTATTGAAGTTAACTACACTTCAGAATGTGTATTCCTTACTCAGAAAAAATACATTCTCAATCTACTTCAAAGAGCCTCCATGGATAGATCAATGGCTTGCCAACACCAATGGTCACCACATGTCAGTTGTCGGCTAATGAAGGCAGTCCTGTTGAGGATGAGCATTGTTACAGAAGCATTGTTGGAGCTTTGCAGTACGTGGTCATCACTAGACCAGACATTGCTTACTTAGTAAACAAGGTTTGCCAGTTCATGCATAAACCCTTGGACTTGTATTTTAAAGCTGTAAAAAAGATATTGAGGTATTTACAAGGGACATTAAACTATGGGTTGAGATTCATTCGAACCTCGAAGCTCTTACTTGAGGGCTACTCTGATGCCAGCTGGGGGTCAAATGTCGATGATCGTATATCAACTTCAGGATTTTGTGTGTTTCTTAGGGAGAATCCAATTTCCTAGAGCTCCAAGAAGCAGCAAGTAGTCTCCAGGTTTACAGCAGAAGCAGAATACAAGAGTGTTGCTCATGTTACTACAGAAATGGTATGGATCCAATCCTTATTAACTGAGTTATATGTTCCAGTTAGAAGTAAAGCATTGATATGGTGTGATAGCTCAGCTGCGGTTGTAGTAGTGGGGAATCCTGTTATGCACTCTAAATTCAAACATGTAGAGTTAGACTTGTTTCTTTGTCAGAGAAAAGGTTGTAAGTGGATTGTTTCAAGTAGGACATGTACCTGGTTCAGATCAAATCGCGGACATATTGACAAAACTACTGTCAGTACCATTGTTCACAAAGTGTCGCAGTCTGCTTTGAGTTGTGGCGATTGATAAGGAGAGTTTTGAAGGGGAAAATGTTGACAAGTACGGGGCATGTTATGAGTAACTACTTTACAGTTACAGTTACTTGGTTAGCATTTAACTGTTTTAGTTAGAACAGTTGGTTGATGTATTTGTATTAAATACCGTGGTATTAGTTGCAAGGATTAATGAAGTCAGAATACATTTTCTACTCCATTGATTGCTGATCTTAACATTCCCTTTCTAAAAGACATTATTATATGTCAGCTTGACACTGCCATCAGTTTCAGTTGCAGGCCATTACTTTCTAAATTAGCATTATAGGTGTCAGTTAACTGTGTCTGTTTTTGAAAAAGGTGTTCCAAGCCAAATGTCTACTGTCTAGATATTTCTTTAAAAGCCAGTGTATTTTTGTTCATCATATTCAAGAGCATCTCATCATCTGTTCAGCTAAAGATTTGTTGGTCATATGAACTTCTTTTACAATCCTCAGAACCCGGCTGCTTGAAGAATGCTTGTGCCTTTGTGCTCCACAAACCGGAGGAAACCCAGAAACCAATGGTTCTGATTCAGGGTATCCACCATTAGCATGATTTGGAGCTGATGAAGAGTGGCTAATCCTACTTACATTGCCTGAGCTCATTCCAGAACCAGATTCTGTTAATATATCTGCTGTTGTCGATTGAGTCTGAGCCTGTGCATGACTTGAACTTGTATAGCTCAATTCTGCAACTCCCTTACCTGTAATAGGTGATGCCACGGCTGCAATATTTGTTGTTTTAGTAATTTGACTTGAACTACTTGATGCTTGCATGACCCATGCCTGAACTAAACTAAATGACTTTTTATTCTTGTTCTTCTGGCATGGTAGATGAGCTTGCTTGGTGTTATCTTCTGAGCCCTGTTTAGATTTTTGTCGACTGGTGCTGGGAACAATGGGAAGTGGAGGAAAAGAAGATGCTTGAAAAGGTGCACCCCTAGAGCCTGCCCCCAATGCTTGAAGATATCTTGAAGATGATTCGAGATCTATTGTAGATAATGATTCAAAAGGATGAACATCATTTGTGTCCCAATAAGCAGAGACAACCTGCACAGTAGATGACGTTGAGGGCACATTGGCTGTCCCCAAACTTGCCTCAATGGCCATTGAAAGTTGATAGTCATTATCAGATGGTTGACGTCGAACCGTTCGCCCCCTTCCATAACGATTATCTTCATTATTTTGATGATGTTGAGAGCTGGTCGGTATCTGAAAATGTACGACCAATTAACAAAACATCAAAGAAGTCAACAAGCCATCTACAAATGAACGCTTACCAGTGAATGAATTACGGTGAAATCAAACTAATCTGGAGTCTATTGCTTAGAAGGATGATACATACTTGTAAAGCAGTATTACACCGTGCACGAAACATGTGACCTCCATGTTCATTGGTATTATGCCTCTGAAAGGATAAAATTGAAAATACAAGAACTTAGCATATATGGAAAAGAGAAAGGTGAACTATAATAAGGAAATACACAAATAATCAAAAAAGAAAAACAACATTTAAATGCCCCCAAGAAGTCACCTTTAGGTCAGCTACAGACCGAAAGACAATAAACTTTTTGGCAAGGCAAACCTCATCCTCACATAGGTAATGATCTCGGCGAAAATGGATCTGCGGTAGACAATTTTCATTCTTCCATTTAAGAATAAATAAAAGCATAAGAAATATGGAAGGTCATCTTACCTCGAGATCATCATAATTCTTGTAATATTTATTATGTCCTGGATGCCGCCTGCATTGAACATTCAACAAGCAAAAAGTAAGTCAAAGTCCACTTGTTTTAACTCGTGTCCTAAAAATGCTACCAGGATCAATAACTCAGTACCTTTGACATATATGACATGTATAATGCTCTATGGACATATGGGAGTATAACTCACTTTCCCCATAGAATGGGGTGTTGCAGAACACACACTTTGGATGCCCCATGAATCCACCTCTCTCACTCTCGGTCCCATCCACCTCAGAGTTACCTGTGTTTATATGTTGATTCACCTGTGCTCTTGTATATAGTTTTTGTTCACATATAAACACCTACAATTACACACAGCTCAGAGAAACCAGTGAGATAATCAATGATTCAGTGCATGCAAACAGCTATAAATAAAGCTAAACAATGGTCATATTAACCATACCTTCCGTCCTGCCAAACATAGGCTGCACATAGCCCGTCTATGCCTATGAATCAAATGATTTTTCAACTGTTCAATGTTCCTAAACTGCACCCGTCGCTTCATCCCATCATTTGATCGATCCTCCATCTTGTCACATACAGTACATGAAAGCTTGCACATTGCCTTGATCATTTTGTAGTGATCAACATCATCGAAAAAGGCTTGCGTATCCTCATGGTACCAGTACGAACCCATCCGTCCTTCTCTTACATCATATGGCAATACAGAGAAGTCATTGACCAAGCTCGTGTAATCCCCTAAAAACTGGAAAGAAAAACCAGAATATATATACATAACTTTGCTTTAATTTCGTTATCTAACGCTACGATTACGATCATTCGACTCTTCTAACCTTAGTGACGAAGATGACATCGGACTCAGTCTTGCAGATGCAGCAGCGGCGATTGTTGCAGATGAAGCGGAGACGAGCGACGCAGTTGGAGCAGACGTCCCGGTGACCGCAGGCGCCGTAGGCAACCCATTCTAAAGTTTCAGCACACACAGCACAGCTGTCGTCCATTTTCCCGTTTCTTGATTATGTTCTTGGAAACACAAATCGTGCAACAAATTTATTGGATAATAAGAACCAAATGAAGATTTTACGCTTTATTTTTGCATACAGAGAATCAAATCAGATTTATATTAATGGGGAAAATGCTAGATTTCGTTATAACAGGACTGAATTTAGCTTGTTAATGGCGTTTTTATTTTCTTCCTTTTTTAGTTTAAAGTAACCAATGTAAGTAACCGGGAAAGCAGGTTCATATGTAATAATTGTTTTACATTGTTGAAACTAAAGTTAAAGAATTTACAAAAGCAGTTGAAGTGTTTTACTACATTATCAAATTAATTTTATCTACTAACTAGATTCTTTAGCTAACAATCTTTTTGTTGTTATTTAAAAACATTACTGCTTTTCTTAACCAAACAAAAATAGAATTTGTTAAAGGAAATCGAAAATAAGCCACAGAAATTAATCAATATTCAATTTAAATAAATTTTAAAAATTTTAATTCAATTGTATACTTAAATAAGAATTTTCACTTTTATAGAATTTATTAATTTAATTAAATAATAATTGACTTAAGAAATTAACAAGTGTAGAAATAATAATTAAATGTGGCGGTAGTTTTAGTACATTTCGACACTTAGGAAGCTTGTTTTTCAAGTATTTTATGTTTAATTTTCGTATTTTTACCTTTCGTAGTTTAGATTCATTTATGTGAAAAATAAGCGTTTTTATGCAAGAATTGATGTTAATTAACCTATTAGGCCAATTCAACTCTTAAGTAGTTCAAATATGTTTAATGAGTGTGTAGGATGAGTATTTAGCAGCCCAACAGCCTTATGGACAACACTCGAGTGTAGTACAAGTTTCCTGAGACCTAACATGTGAAATCGGAACTCCAAGCTCAAGAAATCAGTGTTGCAACACAGGTATGGACATGGGAGACAAGTATCAGAATGGCTAAAATCGTTCGTGCAATCAATCACTTTCGAGATTAGGGTCTGTAATAGACCTAATTTGGATTTCTAAACATCATTATAAATATAAAGGTTACTGCTAAGATGTAAGCAAGCCTTTAGGAGCAGTAGTTAGGATATATAAGTTTTTAGTTCATTTTATTTTCTGTTTTTACAAACTTTGTTCTTTTTGACTAGGTTTGCTTTGAACCTAATTCTTTTCTATTGAAGTATTCATCAGTTTTCTTTTATTGTTCTTTTGCAAACATCAAGATAAATTAATTGTCAATAGATTACGCAACTATAAGCACATTCGATTCAATCAATTGAGCAATTTCTTGCCATCTCATACTTTAATTTATTTGTGTTTTTTTACATGTTTAAATTAAATCTAAGAGTTATGGAATTTAGATCCATGAGAGGCTAATTCTCTAGGGAGATTAACGAGTGGATGTGAGAGTAGTTAACGGAGGAATGCGAGTTTTTCATAAGAATTAATTGGTTTTAAACTATGTGTGTAACGACTCAATTTTCAGTGGTGTTGGAAATAGTGGTTTCAGACCACCAAATTGACGAGTAAGCTCGTAAATTTTATTATTTAATATTTACGTGTCAAAAATGATTTTAGGAGGATTTTTGAAATAGTAATTTGTGTGTTATAAGAATTTATTTAGATATGTGGTTTAGAAAATGAGGTACAAAGACCTCGATTTTATAAACTGAGCCGTAAATATTTTTATAAATATTTACGAAGTATCATTAAGTTAGTATTAAAGTTTCGTTAGAAAATTTTAACGTTTTGATAGTTAATTAAGTAAAAAGGACTAAATCGAAAAAGATGAAAAACTTGTTAATTAAAGAAATAGTGATTAAATAGTTTAAGTGATGAATAAGGAAGGACTAAAGGGGTAAATTGCCGCCCAAAGAATGGCTGAAACGTCAGGAGAAGAAACAAATCAATGGGTTAGGTGATTGAGGGGTAAGTTGGGAAATAAAAATAAAATTTAATTGGATAAAAATAAAGATTAGAAGAAATCTGGACATTTCTTCATAATTCTCAGCCAAAAACAGCCATAGGAGGTCTTCAAGAAACTGATTTTTCATATTTTCACTTCATGCGAGTCAATTCTTGTCTTTTCATGAAATTTTTGTGTTTTTAAGACTTTTACAATTAGGTCCAACTATCTATTTCATTAGTTTTTGATTTAGTTAGAAATTTTGAAAGTTACCATGGATGAGTGTAGGATATTTGTGATGAATTAACATGGATTTAGAGTTTTAATTATGTTATATGATGATTTATTAAGTGATTTCAAAGGAAATTGTTTTTTAGGACATTAAATTCTGTTTATCAAAGGTTGTCTAATAACTTAGAATATTAAGCTAAAGTGTTAGTTGAGAAAAATTAGCTTATATGATGGGCTAATTGGTGGGGGACTAAAGTGCAAAAATTGTAAAAGTTGAGGTAATTATATAATTTCAAAAATTGAGGGGTATAAATTGTAAAGTGAATTAAAATTTAAGTATGTGCTAATGAAAGAGTAATTTTTTATTTTAGATCAAGAGTCGTAGATAATCGTGAAAAAGGAAAATTTGCAAAATAATCCCTGAACTACTACAAATTCTACAAATTAGCCCATGTAAGTTCATATGGTTGAACTTTCATGATTAATTGTTAATTTAGGAATGATATAATGTATTATTTCATATCTTTGTTCCTGAATTATGATTATTGTAATAAAATGAAAATCGAATTGGAAGTTCAAATTAAGTGGAATTCAGGAGTGAGTACGATCGTTCCGTGAGACAAGATACATTGACGGATAAGATCATGGTTGGACCATGACAATATTTAATTGTAAGACCATAGCTGGGATATGACATTTTAATGAAAAGACCATAACTGGGTTATGGCACTACGAGTGTAAGACCATGGCAGGGCCATGGCAATATTTGTGTAAGACCATAGTTAGACTATGGCACCAAGAAAACGTTGTACTCAAATCCGTAAGACGTTCTCTAATTTGACAAATATTGGTTAAGTGTCATAAGGAATTAATGTGATAGAATTTATGAAGTTATTAATATTGAGCTAAATCAAGTGAATTCATCATTTGAAATTATGAATGGTAGGAAATGATAGTGACATACTCGTTTAATGATTTACTATAGAATGTTCGGTAAGACTTACTTTTAAAGCCAATGAACTTACTAAGCTTCATTAAACTTACTTGTGTGTTTAATGTTCTTGTAGATTAACGTGTGGTTGGGAGATTAGATCAACACATCAAGGAACATTGTCTAGCTTATTCCGGTAATTTTTGCAATGTACATTTTGGTTTATATGGCATGTATAGGATTAAGTTGGTTTATGTAAAAGTTAAGAATTATATTTTGTTCTACACCTAATCTAACTTTTGGTATATATGATTTAATCACGTTGAATTATGTGTTTGGTTAATTAAGTGTTGAATAACTCATAGGTATATAAGTGATAATATGACTATATTAGAACTAGAAAACTGTTGTTTTGAAGGTATTGTTATGGCCCATATGTATGATTGAAGTGTGTAAGATAAAGTAAAAAATGGGAGAGAAAAGAGGTCATAAAATGACTTATTTTTGTCCAAATGGGCAGAGACACGGGCGTGTGTCTCAGCTGTGTGTGACACACAGCCTAGCACATGGGCGTGTGGCCTATTCGTGTGTCCCCTGCATCTTATAATTTAGAAACAGAATGCCCAGGTTTTTGCACATGGACTAGCACACCGGCGTTTGACTTGGTTGTGTGACCCCTGCATCTTACACACGGCCTAGCACACGGGAGTGTGGCTTAGCCATGTGACCCAAGTCAGAGAGTTACACGGGTAAGGACATGGGCTAGGATACGGCCGTGTACTTCATATCGAACGCCCACATGGCCTAAGAGATAGGCGTGTCTCTTACATGGTCTACCCATAAGGGCGTGTGTCCCCTACACATATGAAAATTTTGTAATTTTGTGAAAAGTTCTGTGAGATTTCGATTTAGTCTCTATTTATTTCTAAAGCGTGTTTTGGGCCTCAAGAGGTCATATAAGGGACAATATGAGTGTGTTATGAATGGTTCTTAAAATGTATATTAAATGTTGTGAAATACTTTTATTATAGTTTGTAAAGTCTGGTAATGCTCCGTAATCCTGTTTCGGCGACGGTTAAGGGTTAGGGGTGTTACAATGTGTGCCTAAACCCTGGGATTGACAACCCTAGGAAGTAATTTAGGTTAAATGAGGTCGGGAAATAAATTTACCAAGTAAATTGTAGTTTATCCCGATGGGGAAAGTGAGGTCAGGAGATAAGCAACTACTTGTCAATTAATTAATTAGTAGAAGTCGGTAGGTAATACTAGTTAATTCCATTTAAACCCAAATTCTGAAGTTAACTACAACCATTGAAACAAGTTAATCTTCTGTTTGTTAACTTGATTTAGTTGTTTGTCTATTTTTTGTTTATTTAATTTAGTTTATGCTTGTTATCTATTTTATTGTTTATTGTAATATAAGTTTTAATTGCTACTGTTTAAACTTGTTATTGTAGAAGTAGATTTATGATTTAATTCGTCCTCCCTTGGATATGATCTCGGAATACATCCCTGTGTTCCGTTGTACACATCTATATTACAATTTGACTCGAATACTTGCGAACACTGCTTACTTAATTTTATATATTTTGGTGTGGTATTTTCTAATTAAACATTCACATGTTTGGTGGCGGTCGAGTTGTTACTCATTCAATCTTTGGTTACTTTTGGTTGATCTAAACAACTCAATCATCTTAAAAAATTAATAACATTGTCAAAACCTTTTTGGAAATCAAATTGTTATTTTAAAATGAAAATGGAGTCGCCACCAATCTTTTTTATTAGGTGTGATCGGGTCACCTCGAAACTTAATCATTTTAATTAAAGGTGTAGATTTAAAATGATAATTTTTGGTCAACAAAATCCAAGAAATGGGTTTGAGAGTTAGTTACGTACGAGGAAAGATTAGCACCATATCACCCAAAATTGGTACCTAGTTGATTACTTGATGTCTTAGTGTCGAGATTGAGAATTCAAAGAAAATTTAACATATGATCTCCTTCTTTCATGATTTGATTAAAATATCGCTAACTAAATTAAATTTTATGAAAATGGACTTCTTATTTCAAGTTAATCAAGAAAAAAAGATCATGTTCCGTAAGTTAGGGCACGATATCTTGAATCCTCGAAAACAAGAATACTCGTCATTTGATTATTACCTAAGTCCTACGCGTCTTGAATTTTAAATAGGATGTTTGGTTATTTAAATTCTAGAAAGAGCCCATACTCCGTAAGTTAGGAGCACGGCTCCTCACATCCCAAAATAAACGAACATTGCATTGGTTTTAATTATTTATTTTTATGTGCTTGCGCCAAAAAGCGAATGAATGTATGTAGCAATAGTTACAATGTACGATGATGGAAAAATTATGATATTAACAAAATAACAACATAAATAATGAAATAAATTAACAAAGACTATAGTGAATACAATAATAAGAAATAATAATAACAATAAAAATATTCAATTAATAATACTATATGATAATAATGATAATAATAATGAAATAATATAAAATGTATGATAATAATATAATTACATAAAATATTGATATTTGAGCACATTTTTAAAAAATAATATTAATTAGCAACGATAATCACTTAATAGTATTAATAGTATCAATAATTAACAATAAAGGACCATGTGCTTCTCGAGTTGGAGACAGGGGCACTATGACGACGCGAGTATTACAAGTTAAAAACTTGAATATTTTGTTTTTTATTTTTATTTTTATTTATTTTTATTTTTTGAAATTTAAAAAGGCAAATAAAATTAAAAAATCTACCTTCTTTAAACTTTTTTTTTCTTTTTGTATTCTCTGCTGAATCTTTTTTTTTTTTTTGTTACAATCCATTTTTGGCTTTTATAGCCGAAATTATTACAAAATAATATTATATATTTTTTTTCTTTTCTCTACTTCTTTGCCTCTGTTTCTCTGTTTTTCCAGGTGTTGGTGGCAAGGATGACGCAGTGTCAGCCTTAGATGGCTCGTCTGCTGACAAGGCGAGGGAGCAATGCTGAAGAAGACTTAGGGTTTTATTTTATTTTATTTATTTATTTAGGTTTTGGGCTTTTGGGCTTTCAGCTATTGGGTTATTGGGCTTTAAGGTTTAAGTTAGTAGATTGGGTCTTAGGCTTGTAATTTGGACTGTTAATGGATTTTTATTTTTTTTTATTTTAACTATTTTTTTGGTTTGTTTTGTTTGGGTTTGGGCCGGACGAATTTGGCTTGTTACAGTTGCCCCTCTTTGCTCATTTTCATGTAATGGGAGGGGAGTAAAGACCTTATAAGAGGACCAATTCTATTCAGTCCCGCTAAATCTAGACTTCTTTGGTGTTCATCTTTCTCAAGTAGCTTATTCTTTCAATCCATTGGCTACTCTACTTCATTGTATCCACTTCGCTAAAACTTTAGGAAGGCAGGATTTAGTGTTACAGTTTCATCTTGCTCAATTGCAGCTTCAAGGAGATAAGATTTACTATTGTAGTTTCAATCCATTCCATTGCAACTTCAGGGATATAGGATTTGTAACTTCTTCTTGCTCCATTGCAACTTCAGTGAGATAAGGTTTGCCATTGTAATTTCATTCCAACCTATTGAAACTTCAGGGGTATAGAATTTGTAGCTTTATCTTGTTCCACTACAACTTCAGAGAGATAAGATTCGCTACGGTAGATTCATTCTGACCTACTGCAACTTCAGTGGTATAGGATTTGTAGCTTAATCTTGTTCCACTATAACTTCAGGGAGATAAGATTCACTATTGTAGATTCATTCCAACCCACTGCAACTATAGGGTATGAGATTTGTAGCTTTATCTTGCTCCACTACAACTTCAGGGAGATAAGATTCGCTATTGTAGCTTCAATCTGACCCACTGCAACTTCAGGGGTATAGGATTTGTAGCTTCATCTTGTTTCATTGCAACTTTAGGGAGATAAGATTTGCTATTGTAATTTTATTTCAAACTATTGCAACTTCAAGGGTATAGGATTTGTAGCTTCATCTTGCTCCACTGCAACTTCAGGGAGATAAGATTCGCTATTGAAACTTTGATCTGATCCACTGCATCTTCAGGGATATGAGAGTCACTATTTCACTAAACCATTACATCGTTCTCTAGGGAGCATGACCTGTGGAATCTATTTCATAGGCTTATATTTTGCCAAGCAATTAGGATGTTATGATTAGAATGAATCAAGTGCTCCTATCTAAATGCATATGAATGCAACATGTCATTTTTTAGAATGGTTTTCTCTTTTAATGTTTAGGTCGATATTGTTTGTGGTTCATCCTAGTTTTATTATTAATGTAACACCCCTCACCTGTATTCAACACAGGAATAGGGTTCGGAGCATTACTGGACTTACAGCATAATTATAAATACTTTTCTCAAACATTTAATCAATTCAACCATTCATAATTCAATCTCAATCAATTTGTACCTAAAACGAGCCTACGAGGCCCTAAACATGCTGTGAGAGTGGTTCGAGACTAAATTGATAACTTATAATACTTTTATGAAACTTATAAAATTTTCCTCAAAACAGGGGACACACGCTCGTATGGCCAGGCCATGTGTCTCACACGGCCACCAAACACGCCCGTGTCATAGGCCGTATGGACATTCGAAATGAGAGCACATGGTCGTGTCACAGCCCGTGTCCAACCCCATATAACTCTCTGACTTAGGTCACACGGCCAAGAGACACGCCCGTGTTCCCTATACATGACCATACACGCTCGTGTACCAGGCCGTGTGCTAGGCCGTGCCAATCCTATAGGGTATAATGACTTATGCCACACGGCCAAGTCACATGCCCGTGTGTGTGAGGCCGTGTGTAGCATATTGACTTGATTTCAAATTCAACACCAGGGGACACACGGCTGTGTATCATGACCGTGTGTCACACACGGCTGAGACACACGCCTGTGTCTCTACTTGTGTAGACAAAAATAGACTATTTACTAAGCCAATTTGTCACCCAAATTTGCATGTACCTACATAACTCAAATGGTACCATTTCAAGATGCAAATATGCAGCCAAAAATCATCAACCAATATACAAATCATACTATATCTATTTCAACCATTTCAATATTCAATTCAATGCCATTTACCTATTCAAATACCTATCAACTCAACTTGCTTTACTGGACATAACTCACCTATCTATCTATACTATGTACCATAATTCATCTAGTTCATCATCCAAAATCAATCCACAACAAATATATCTCAATCAAATAAATACCTCATACCATAATAAACATTTGAGTATCATAATTTAACATCAACCATATCACATGGCAATATTTATAACAAACTACATAATTTTCATAAGCTACCTCTAATAGCTATAATACATTTCCATCAAACACACTAAAATGACCAAAGCCTATACATGCCATATACCATATATACACAACTCAAAGGTACCAAAATAGATGTTCGATAGTCTATACACATTCTCATAGAACCATTCTTTTTCTTTACAAACAACATCGGTGCACCCCAGGGTGAGAAACTCGGTCGTGCGAATCCTCTATCAGTTAATTCTTGGAACTGAGCTTTCAACTCTGTCGAAGACATTCTATACGGAGCTACAGATATCGGTGAAGTTCCCAGTACTAAATCAATAGCAAATTCAACCTCTCTGATTGGTGCCAAACCCAGTAACTTTTCTAGAAACAGATCTGGATACTCTCAAACAACCGGTATTGATTCAATCTTTGATTCTAACACTTTTTTATCAAGTACATATGCAAGATATGTGTTGCATGTGTGTTGCATCCCTTTCTCACATATTTCTGAGCTAACATTGACGAAATTACAGCTGGTAAACCACTCAGATCATTTGATTCGATTCAGAGAGTCTTATTATTCAGACATTTCAACTTAATTGTCTTTTGTCTACAATTTACTACTGCATCATGTAATGTCAACCAGCCCATACCCAGAATTACATCAAACCCATTAAACGGTAACAACATCAAATTAGCTAGAAAATAGTAACCCTGAGTCATTAACGACAGTTCTTGCAAACTTTGTCAACCAAGACATATTTGCCTAAGGGGTTTGACACTTTTATAACAAACTCAGTAGAATCAAAAAGTAAATTCTTATTAGACACTAAGTTCACACATATATATGAATGAGTTGATCCTGGGTCTATCAATGCAACTACATCAGTGTCATAAAGAGAGAATGTACCGGTAATAACATCTGGAGATGACACTTTTTCGCGACCACGAATAGCATAGGTTCTGGCAAGTGCTCTAGCCTTGGATCTCACAACAGTATCTCATGTTGCACCTCTAACATTTCCAACATTACGGGGTGGTCTTCCTCTCACAATCGTGTTGCTTGATCTTACATTCTGAGATTTATCTTTCTCATCTAACTCAGGACAATCTCGAATGAAATGTTCATGTGAACCACATCTAAAACAGGATTTGTCATTCATTCTACACTCTCCAAAATGTTGTTTTACACATCATCCACATTCAGGTTTATTTAGTCTAACATTACCTACACTTGCCATTGATATAGCTGGAGTTTTTGAACTCGTAAATTGCTTCCCACGATCTCTATTAAAATACTCCACCGATGCATTTGGTTGACTATAAACATCTCGTGATTTCTTGGATAAAGAGTAATAGGGTTTATTCATCAATCTCTTTCTCGAATCTCTAGCTTCAGGATAAACCTTTCTTCTTTTTTTTTGCCCAGTTCTTTAGCTTTGCAAGCACGATCGACAAGTACCACGAACTCTTTCAACTCTAGAATTTCGACTAAGAATCTAATATCTTCATTCAATCCGTCTTCAAATCTTTTGCCCATAATAGCTTCCGTTGAAACACATTCTCGGGCATATTTATTGAGCCTCACGAATTCTCGTTCATATTCTGTCATGGACATACAGCCCTGTTTTAATTCTAGAAACTCCTTGTGTTTTTTTATCACTAAACCTCTGGCTGATATATCTCTTTCTGAACTCAGATTGAAAAAAATCCCATGTAACCCGTTCTTTCAGTACCATTGATGTCAAAGTATTCCACCATTGATACGTAGTGTCTCTCAACAAGGATACAACACGTTTAAAACACTCTTCGAGTGTACGAGACAACTCATCAAATACTATGATTGTATTTTGAAGCCAGAATTCAGCTCTCTCAGGGTCATCGTCAACTGTAGCCCTGAACTCTTCAGCCCCATGCTTACGAATTTTATCAACTGGTGGCTTGTTCAATCGTATAGGATCAATAACTTGAGGAACTAAGGGATTGGTTGAGAAATTGGCGGAGGTAGAGGTTGTTGAGCAGCCGGATTTGTCCGGACATATTGAGTGAACCAATTTTTCATCATTCGGAAAAAGGCTTCTTTAGCCTCACCTCGGTGACTACTCGACACGAGTCTAGATTTAGAAGGCACTTTCCATTGAGCGGGAGCTGGCGCATTACTCTCAACATCATTTGCTATAGCTCGTTTGGGATCCATTACTATATGAAAACATAGTTTATAATGTTAGGATTCATCACACTATCACAGGTTATATATGGCATGTATAGCTAGACTTTCACACACGCTATGTTAGTCCTAGAATAGACTAAACTGTAGTTCTGATACCAATAAATGTAGCACCCCTTACCCGTATTTAACGCAGGAATAAGGTTCGAAGCATTACCAGACTTACAACACAATTATAACTACTTTTCACAAATATTTAATCAATTCAACCATTCATCATTCAATCTCAATCAATTTGTCCTTAAAACTAGCCTACGATGCTCTAAACATGCTTTGAGAGTGGTTCAGGACTAAACTGATAACTTATAATACTTTTATGAAACTTATAAAATTTTTCTCAAAACAGGGGACACACGCCCGTGTGGCTAGGTTGTGTGAGACACTAGACATGCCCGTGTCATAGGCCGTGTGGACATTCGAAATGGGAGCACATGGTCGTGTCTCAGCCAGTGTCCAACCTTGTGCAGCTCTCTAACTTAGGTCACACAGCCAACACACATGCTTGTGTGGCTAGCTCGTGTGCCCTAAAAATGACCATACACACCCGTGTACCAGGCCGTGTGCTAAGCTGTGCCAATCCTGTAGGGTATACTGACTTATGCCACACAGCCAAGTCACACGCCCATATGTGTGGGGCCATGTGGAGCATACTGACTTAATTTCATATTCAACACCAAGGGACACACGACCGTGTGTCACATACGGCTGAGACACACACCAATGTCTCTGCCCGTGTGGACAGAAATAGGCTATTTACTAAGCCAATTTGTCACCCAAATTTGCATGTACCTACATAATTCAAATGGTACCATTTCAAGACACAAATATGCAGCCAAAAGTCATCAACTAATATACAAATCATACTATATCTATTTCAACCATTTCAATACTCAATTCAATACCATTTACCTATTCAAATACCTATCAACTCAACTTGCTTTACTAGACATAACTCACCTATCTATAACATGTACCATAATTCATCTAATTCATCATACAAAATCAATCCACAACAAATATATCTCAATCAAATAAATTCCTCATACCATAATAAACATTTGAGTATCATAATTCAACATCCACCATATCACATGTCAATATTTATAACAAACTACATAATTTTCATAAGCTACCTCTAATGGCCATAATACATTTCCATCAAACACACCAAAATGACCAAAGCCTACACATGCCATATACCATATATAAACAATACAAAGGTACCAAAATAGATGTTCGATAGTGCAATGAAGTCCTTGACGATCCCCGGATCCAAACTAGCTTCAAAATACTATAAAACATAGAAAAATAAATAAAGCAAGCTATAAAGCTTAGTAAGTTCGTATGTAAATATGAAATAATCTCATCATTCATTAGCATTTCAAAATAGATAACATAAACAGCACTTAAAGCATCAATCAATGAGTTAACATAAAGTCTAACCACATAGTAACTCATACGTCCTCAACTTATTTTAACTCGGTACTTGAACAGTGTACATACCTGTATCGATACGTATCTATTTCTCACCAATTCTCTTACAAACCACTCCGGCTTATAATTACTTACAGTACGAGTACATCGATTTTCTGATGCCATAGTCTAACTATGGTCTTACACATACATTGTCATGGCCCTGCCGTGGTCTTACATTCACATGCCATAACTCGATTATGGTCTTATTTTCTGATTGTCATAACCTAGCTATGATCTTATTCAACAACTTGTCTTATGTAACAATACATTTAATTTAAGATCTCCAAATTTAACTAATAGGATAAATAAAATATCAATTCCATCCATCAATTAGATAAATACACATTTAAGTTCAATTATACAAACTTACCTCGTGTACGGAAATGACAAAACAGACCGACTATTCAATTACTTTACTTTTTCCCCTATCTAAGTCTGAATTCCTCTTTTCTTGATCTATAAGTAATCAAAATCAACTTATTTATTCCTCTATTTATTCAATTCAATCCGAAATATAAATTCAAGTTATTTTACACATTAGCCTCTAAACTTTCACATTTTTACAATTTAGTCCTTATTACACAAAATCACAATAGACCCATACTAGCCGAATTACTATTATGCCCCTAGCAGCCCATATTTTTCATTTATTTCATATTTTAACCACTAACTTTACACATTTCTCAATTTAATCCCTATTTTGCATTTTCATTAAAAATCACTTTACAAAACTTGCATAATTCATAATAAATATTCATAATCTATCATCAAACAACAAAACTCATACATATTAATCAATGGTAACTTTCAAAATCTTTAACAGTTTTACAAAATAATCCCTGGGTTAGCTAGTACTAGATGCAACGATCACAAAAATATAGAAATCATTAAAAATCGAGTCAAAATCACTTACCAATTGAGCTATACAATGACCGAATGTTTTAAACCCCTAATTTATTTTATTTTCTCAATGTTTTGGCTGTGGTGAGAAAGATGAAAAAAAATGATTTTTTTTTTATTTTAATTATCCTTTATAAATAAATTACTAATTTAACCTTTGTTATAGAACTTAGAAATCATTTAATACTTGTCCATTTTTGTCCAGTCAAACTAATAATGGTATAATTACAACATAAGGACCTTAATTTTATGGTTCTATAGCTATTAGATACTTTTAGCTAATAGAACTCCACTTTTACAATTTACGCGATTTAATCATTTTTCTCAAATTGACCAATCAAACAATAAAATTTCTTAACAAAATTTTCACACCAACATAATATCATGCTGTAAGCATTAAAATAATAATAAATTAAATAATTCAACCTCAAATTTGTGGTTTCAAAACTACTGTTATGATTTAACTAAAAACAGACTGTTACAACTGATGTGTTACCATGCCTTCCATTCAAGTTTGATATCTTTGACAGGAAACCCGAAGAGGTAGTCCCAATTTGGACTATTTGTTTTAGGATCTTTCCAACTTTCAAATTTGGTTATTTCTAGCTAGTGGTCCTGTTTCAGGTCCTTCTACTATTTAGAAATTTTCATCTCGTCCTCTCCTTTTTTTTAGGCAAAGTATTTCTTGAATGAATTTGAATTCACAAGATTGGGCAAATCTTTTCCATCCATCTCGGTTAGAATTAATGCTCCTCTAGAAAAAATTTTTTTCACCATATAAGTCCCTTCCCAATTCGGCATCCATTTTCCTCTGAAGTCTTTTTGTATGGAAAGATCATTTTTAACATTAGGTCCTCTTCATGGAATTTTTGGGGCTAACATTTCTGTCATAAGCTCACATAATTCGTTTTTGATACATTTGATCATGATAGATAGCTTTTAGCCTTTTTTTCTTCTATCAAGTTTAATTGATCATATTGATATTGGATCCATTGTGTTTCATCTAACTTTAATTCTAATAAAACTCAGAGAGAAGAAATTTCAACTTCAATGGGTAAAACCATCTCCATTTCATAAACCAATGATAAAGCTGCTGCCTCGGTGGAGGTTCGATAAGTATCGAAGGCAAATGGTAATTTTTCATGCCAATCTTTATAAGTCTTTGTCATTTTCCCCACAATCTTCCTAATGTTCTTATTAGCTGCCTCCACTGCACCATTCATTTCTAGGCGATATGGTGAAGAGTTGTGATGTTTGATCTTGAATTGACCATAAACCTCCGCTATCCTACTGTTGTTCAAATTCAATACGTTGTCAGATATAATTCTTTCTGGCATTCTATACCGATATATGATCTTTATCTTCAAGAATTTGTCAACTGCCAACTTTATGACATTGGCATAAGAAGCGACTTTTAGCCACTTGTTAAAGTAATAGATGACCATGAAGATGAATTGATGCCCATTGGAAGCCTTTTACGAGATTCACCGGTTGACATCCATGCACTACATGGAGAAAGGCCTCAAAGAAGTCATCACATGGAGAGGTGAATGAGACACATGAATTTTGTCCCCATAAATTTGACATTTATGACACCTCTTTGCATAATTAACATAATCATATTCCATAGTGGACCAATAATATTCGAATATCATAATTTGCCTAGGCATTGTGAAACTATTAGCATGTGTTCTGAAAACACCCTCATGGACTTCTTCTAGGATTTTCTTAGCCTCAATAGCATCTACACATCTTAGTAACACCTGATCTTTTCTTCTTTTGTATAGTATCTCCCTATCTGGGACATACTTATTGGCCAGCCTTCTTAGCGTTCTTTTATCATTCTTGATTGGCTGCTCAGGGTATTCATGATTCTTTACATATTGCAATATGTCATGGTACCAAGGGTGACCATCCTTTTTTTCTTCCCAGATGTTGTAGAAATAGGCTGGAACCTCATAGATACTCATCTGGATAGGTTTTACATTATCTTGTTTGTTCACTCTGACCATGGAGGCTAAGGTAGCCAAGGCATTGCCCTTCTGATTTTCATCTTGCGGGAGGTAGCAAAAGGTGATGTCATCAAACTCTTTAATTAACTCGAGAACCAACCTTCGATAATCAATCAGCTTGGAATTTCTTGTCTCCCATTCATTCTTGAGTTGACAGATTACTAGTGCCGAATAACCGCATACTTTCAGCACTTTGATCTTACGTTCTATAGCTGGCCGGATTCCCATGATACACAGTTCATATTCTTCCATGTTACTTGTATAGTCAAAATCAAGTTTACTGGTGAAAGGATAATGATCTCTGTTTGAGGATACTAGGATTGCTCCAATTTTGTTACCCATAGCATTTGAAACTCCATCAAAATTCAATTTTCAGCGATATTCTTTTGAAGCACTTTTTTCAATGGTTGTAACATACATTAGATCTTCATTAGGAAAATCAAAATTTAGAGGCTTGTAATCTTCTAGAGCTCTGGTAGGTAGGAAATCCATTATTACACTCCCCTTTACTGCCTTCTGGTTTACATAGATTATATCAAATTCATAGAGCAAATTTTTCCATCAAGCTATTCCTCCATTTAATGCACTCGACTCCCTCATGAACTTCATAGGGTCTATTTTCGAAATAAGCCAAGTCGTATGATACAACATATACTATCTTAGCCTTCGGGTGGTCTAGACTAAGGTGCAACACAGCTTCTCGATTGGCGAATATCTTGTCTCGCATTCATTGAACTTCTTGCTGAGTTAATAGATCATTCTTTCTTTCCTCCCTAACTCATTATGTTGGCCTAGTATGCATCTCATAAAATTTCCAAATACTATCAACTATAGTATCAGTGGTTTATCTAGGCTAGGTGGAATCAGCACTAAGGCATTGGACAAGTAATGTTTAACCTTGTCAAAGGTCTTCTGGCATTCCTCACCCCATACACCTAAATAATGTTTCTTAAGAAGACAGAATATGATATCACATTTCTTTGTTAGTTGTGAAATGAACTGGGCAATGTAATTTAATCTCCTTAAGAAACCCTGAACCTTTTTTTGGGTACGTAAAAGTGGTAACTCTTATATGGCCTTGACTTTATTCTGGTCAATTTTGATCCCTTTCTTACTGACTACAAATCCCAGCAATTTTCCTAACGTGGCCCTGAAAGTGTATTTTGTTAGGTTCAGCTTCCGCTAGAATTTCCTCAACTTCAAGAACAGTTTTCTCAAGACTTTCATATGCTCTTTCTTTGTTCAGGATTTTGCGATCATATTATCAACATAAACCTCAATTTCTTTATGCAGCATATCATGAAATAAAGTCACCATGGCTATTTGATATATTGCTCCTACATTTTATCAGTTCAAACGGCTTCAAATTATAACATAATTTTCCCCACATTATTACAAATGTGGTTTTCTCCATATCTTCTGGATTCATATTTATCTGGTTATATCCAGAGAAACCATCCATGAAAGAGAATAATAAATGACCTTTCATGTTGTCTACTAAAGTATCGATGTAGGGCAACAGGAAATTGTCTTTTGGGTTGGCCTTGTTTAAATCCTTGTAATCTACACACATTCGCACTTTCCTATCTTTCTTAGGGACAGGGACTATATTGGTTATCCACTCCGAATATTTGACCACGTGCAGGAAACCAGCGTCAAACTGTTTCTTGACCTCTTTTTTTATTTTCAACAATATATTTGGCTTCATCCTTCAAAGCTTCTACTAAACTGGCTTGCATTCTTCCTTTATGAGAAGCCGGTGTACTACGATATCAATATTTAGACCAGGCATATCCTAATATGACCATTCAAAGATGTCATGAACTCTTGGAGTAACTCATCGAGGTCTCACCTTGTTTCTATAGTGATACAATTCTAATTTTCACCTTTTTTTTTCTTGCTCATCCTCTAAGTTCATAATTTCCACTAACTCTTTGTGAGGTAGGATTTATTTCTTATCTTACTCTACCATCCTTAACAAATCAGGAGACAAGTTACAATATCGATCATCTTCAAAGTCTTGAGGTTCCTTTAGACATATATCTAGCTCAAAAGGAGACTTCGAGTTAACAGCAGCGTTGCTCATATCATGGATATCTGGAGACTTATTATAGGAATAAAAAGAGATCCAAGGAATAAATGAATTTAAGAATGATTAATTGTGTGGTATGATTATGAATGAAATGAAAAAAAATGTTAAAATGTTTTCCAAGTGAGGACATAAAAATGCATTGTTTTCATTGAAATAAAGATAATTGACATGCATATTTTCACAAAAAAATCCCTATTGCTCCCAGGCTTTAGAACAATATGTGTGTTCTAAGAATTACTCTAAAATAGTTTTAAAAACTACAGGGATCTCCTCCACAATCTAGTTGCTCAGAACACTTTCGATGATGTAGGGACAAATTCTTGATAGGTTTTCTTCTTCAATTCCCTCTTCAGAGGCACAAACATCTTTCCCCTTCAAACCCTTGATATCTTCAAATAATTCCAACTCTTTGTTGTCCATCAAGCTCTATATTAAAATTCTGAACTCGACACACTTTTAGATTTCATGATCTCCCGAAGCGTGAAACTCGAAGTATTTCTTTACTCCTTTTGGCACCTCCTCTGAATTTTGAATAATCAAACCCACGTTTACCATTTTCTGCCAAACCTACTTTAAAGGTGATTTTACCTTTGCAACATTGGTTTTGATTCTATTGCTCCTATCTTAATTATTACGTTTACTCTTTGGTCTAGGTGACTGGGTAGCGGATTTCCAGCCACATTAGGCCTTGAGGGATCATCAAACTTTACAATTCTTATCGTGATAAATCTTTTGACCAATTTCTTGAAGGCAGTGCAATTTTAGATCGAATGTCTCGTTATCCCCGCGTGGTACTCGTATTGAGTATTTGTGTCATACCACTTTGGGAATAGAGGTTGCATTGGCTTCAGGTAAAATGGCGATACTACGAGAGCATTGAATAAATTTTGGTATAGCTCTCTATATATCATCGGGATAGACGTGAATTGGAGTTTTTCTATGTTTGGCCTTGAATTGGATTCTTGCCTCGAAGAGCCCTGATGGTTGGGCGTCATGGTCCTAGATTACTCCACTATGACTGGATTTGAATAGCTTTTTTTATATACGTTAGCAGTGTTTACTTCATTTTCTTTCTTTTTAGGGGCAGACCTTTTAGTATTTTCCCCCACATTTATCTTCCCATTCCTTATCATATTCTCAATTATCTATTCGGATATAACTATATTCGAGAAGGTCTTGGTAGCACTACCTAGCATATGATTAATGAATGGGGTCTTCAAGGTGTTGACAAAAAGTATTGTCATTTCCTTTTCTAAAAAATGTGGCTAAACTTGTGTTGTCACATCTCTCCACCTTTAAGCATATTGCCTAAAGCTTTCATTTTTCTTCTTCTTCATGTTTTACAGCGTAATTCTATCGGGCATCATATCAGCCACATGATTGTATTGCTTCATGAAGGCCTGCACCAAATCTTTCCATGAATTGATCTTGGCACGACTCAACTGATTGTACCATTTGGTGGCCGATCCGATCAAACTATCTTAAAAACAATGAATTAGCAATTAGTCGCTATTGACTTAACTTGTCATCCTTCGACAAAACATCGTGATATGGGCTTTAGGGCAACTAGTCCCATTGTATTTCTCGAATTCTAGGGTTTTAAATTTTGGTGGGAGCACTAGATCTAGGACCAAACTCAACTCTTTGGCACCAACTCCACAATAGTAATCAGCACTCTCTATAACTTTGAATTTTTCCTCCAACTATTTTGAAAGTTCTACTCCCGCCTTTTCTATTTTCACTATGTCATTCAAATCCGACACAACAAGACTGGTTGGATTATCTCCGAGGTTGGAACCTGAACCCATTAGGTAATTCGCTGGCCCTGAGGTGCTAGCCTGGTATTGCTGTGGTCTTATGGTGACAGGTACTATTTGTGGACATGTCTCTAGTTGAGCTTGGATGTGCACTGGGGTAAAACCCGGGGGCATGTAGGGTTTTTGATATCGTCCCTAGATTTTACCGCAGTACTCTTCCCTTTTACTACTCCTCTGGTTAGTAACTGGGTCAACTGGCTTATTATGTTTCTTTGGGACTCTTGTATTTAGTCCTTCATGTCTTGTTGCACCTTAGCTAAATGATCCTACAACTATGCTTGCTACTGTTCTTGCATGTCCTTCTGAATTAGTTTTAGTCTTTCTAACCTTTGATCCATGGCTTTAGATATTCAGTTTGCGTATTCTTAGTAGTTTCTAGGGTAACTATCGTAATTTGATTAATTATGGTATTTTTATGTAATGAAATGCATGTAATGAAATGTAATGCTAGTGAATGGAAAAGATTCATGTAAAAAAGAAATTGATTCTAGTTCAATTCCATTAGAACAACTTTACTAGAAAATAGGTTTCTTTACATAAAGCGATACATATCTCTGACCTACCCCTCTGACAGGTTGTCACCTTTCTCTTGTTGTCTTTTTCTCTGACTATATTCGTATGGACGCATTCTATTTCACTTTATCAAGCAACCCATTTTCCATGGCAGGATCTCTATTTAACAATTGAATATGAATCAACACATTTCCTCTAAGATGAAAATGCAATGCAATCATAACCAAAACAAAGCGAAACAAGTCAATACACTTTTGTATAAAGCTGGAATACAAATTAGAGCAAAGAATAACATTGAAAAACATTTCTTGTAACACCCCGTACCCGAGTCCGTTACCGGAGTCGAACACGAGGTGCACACAGACTTAACTTAATTATCTTCACAGTCCATTTAAAAATTTCCAGACAAGCCGGTTACTGCGTCACTGTCGCATTAAAAATCATATCTTGAGTTTCAAAACTCAAAAATCAGTTTCGTAATTTTCCCTGAAACTAGACTCATATGTCCATCTACAGATTTTTCTAGAATTTTGGTCGAGCCAATTAGTACAGTTTATTAGTTAAAGTCTCCCTGTTCGAGGTTCGACTACACTGACCTTCATGCATTACGACTTGGATATCTCCTGTACAGGGCTTCAATACTGATGCCTTTTGTTTCTATAGAAACTAGACTCAAAGAGGAATCTATACATATATGGAATGACTCCTAATTATCTCTGGTTAATTTATAATGAATTTCCAAAGTCGGAACAGGAATCCAGAAACCGTTCTGGCCCTGTTTCACGAAAACCTAAATATCTCTTAACATACAACTCATATAACAGTTTCGTTTCTTCCATATGAAAGTAGATTCATCAAGGTTCATTTACATAATTTATTCACTATTTAATTCCATTCCTGCTATTTTTAGTGATTTTCACATCCACATCACTATCGCTGTCAAGATCTCGCTTTTGAGGCGACTTTACCTATTTCATTATTTCCATGATTCAATTAGCCCTTTTTGCATACATAGCACAAAGTATGATCATGATTAACCATTCAATGGCTAATCATATCCAAACATTTCCATACCTCTTAATGATCAACATACAAAACGATTATAGTACTATGCTAAAAACGTATATAAGCCATTTTCGCATGGCTATCCAAATTTACACAAAATCCATGGGTACATGACCAACAACAAAAAGGGTAGTCCTATACATGCCATTTTAAAGTTCAACCAAAATTGTACCAAAAGGGGCTTTGATAGTGTGGGAGACTTGACTTCCAAAAATCCCGAGTCCGATGGTGACGAGCCAAAATCTATAAAACAGAGAAACAAAGAAACGGAGTAAGCAATTTATGCTTAGCAAGTTTTGAGCAAGGGATTCCAAGACAACAAAAGCATAGCATTCATATAGCTAAGCGGATAATTTCATATGCACAAATTCTCAATATCATACTTACTTCACATTACCAACCCTTATGTTCATACACAAAAGATCAACTTAGTCGAAGGCCTAGTAGCTCGTTTATCAACCGGCGAATCTTGATTTGTAAGGGCTCAACTAATTCAAAGCACATACTGAAACATACCTCATTGTTGGGATTTCACAGCGTATTAACGAAATTTTACAGCAAGTTCATTCATTCCCGAATCACGTACCTTCGGAGTTTAACTGGATATAGCTACTGTTCAAATACCTTCGGGACATAGCCCGGTTATAGTAGCTCGCACAAATGCCTTCGGGACTTATCCGGATTTAGTAACTTCGCACAAATGCCTTGAGATCTTAGTCCGGATTTAGTAACTCGCACAAATGCCTTCGGATCTTAGTGCGGATTTAGTAACTCGCACAATTGCCTTGGATCTTAGTCGGATTTAGTAACTTAGCACAAAGCCTTGGGACTTAGCAGGACATCATTCAAGAACCATGCACACATATATCAATAAATCATGACACATCCATATTTCATTTTCATTACCAAAGCTCAACACAAGACACTTATCATATTTACAATTTCGGCTCAATAGCCACATACAAAGAGCATGATTTTGATTTACTTAAGACATAATTCAATCGAATCATAATTTAAGTTCCATTACTCGAAAACTTACCTCGGATGTTGTCGAACGATTTCGATGGCTATTCGACCACTTTTTCCTTCCCTTTATCGGATTTAGTTCCCCTTTGCTCTTGAGCTTAAATTGAAAATTAAATTGATTTAATCATTTGAGTATCAAAAAGAGGAACTCAAGGTACTTAGCCCATATATATTCATTAGCATTAAAGTCACATATGTACAAAATCATGAATCTAACTCAACACAATGGTCCACACTCTCTTTTAGCCGATTATCTAAGCCAAGAATAGGCATCAATATGCTTGCCTCTAACCGAATGCATGCACACCAATCCACCTCATGTGGCCGAATATGCATGTCCATGTTGAGGCCAATTATACACTTAATACCACACATAAATGGCATACATTTTACTAACTAACGCATTCCATATTGTAACTCAATACGCATCAATCATTTACTTCATAACCAAACATCATCATATGTAAATATATACCTTGAGATAGTATATATGTCATACCAATACATCATGTGCAAACATATATATATATATATATATATGCAAGAGCGAATCACAAGTTGATTATAACCAAATATAAACATATATCCAAAACACAAATCTTACCTATCATGCAATAAGCATAAATCATGCTTATGGATATACCATGGCGAATACATCACAACACCATACCATTTAAATTTTGGTCATGGTTAAACAAAGAACTTAATGTCTCACTCAAAAATGCTAAAAAGAAAATCCAAGAGTCATCAATCCACCATCACATGTATCATTAACAAGCTTCATATTTAGCATGCAATGGCATTAACACAAAATCCACCTTGGCCGAATATCATCCCCATGACATAGCAAAGTTTTGAACCATGGGCTAATTAGAACTCAAGCTAGCAACGAAAAACATGCATGAATCTCATGGCACAACCTCAAACATACCTTAATCTAGATACAAGTATGGCCAAACCTACTCCTAATCCTCTTCCAAACCAAACATGAAGCAAGAACTCCTTCCTTCTTCCTTAGAATTTTCGGCCCAAAGAAATGAAAAGGATGAACAAAATTTTTTCTTTTCTTCAACTCACGGCAATGGGGGTAACACTCACACATTCTTTCTTTTTTTTCTTTTCCATTTCTTTATTACCCATACTCATTAATTTATTTTTTCCTCCCATGATGCACCAACATAACATGTCTATGACATGTTTTGCCCATAATCCTTTGTCATGGCGGCCACTAGCAATTAAAAAGGGGAAATTGACATGCAAGTCCTCCTTTTGATTACATGCACTATTAGATCCTTATAGATTAGCCTATCACATTTCAAAAGTGTCACACAAGTCCTATTGACTAAATTCACATGAAATTTACTAAATCGAAACTTAAAACTTTCACACATTCATAATCACATATTTTAGACAATAAATATTGTATTCAAATAATTCGGTGACTCGGTTTAGCGGTCCCGAAACCGCTTTCCGACTAGGGTCACTTTAGGGCTGTCACAACTCTCCCCCACTTAAGAAATTTTCGTCCTCGAAAATCTTACCGGTAAATAGGTTTGGGTATCGCTCTTTCATAGAGTTCTCGGGTTCCCAAGTAGCTTCTTCTATCCCGTGTTTGAGCCATAACACTTTCACTAGCGGAACCCTTTTTGTAACACCCCGTACCCGAGTCCGTCACCGGAGTCGAACACGAAGTGCTAACAGACATAAATATATTTATGTTCACATCCATTTAAAATTTCCAGCCACCGGCTAAGCGTATCCTTGTCACCTTAAAAATCATATCTTGAGTTCCACAACTCGAAAATCAGTTTCGTGATTTTTCCCTGAAACTAGACTCATATATGCATTTAAAAAAGTTTTTCTAGAATTTTTTGTTAGGCCAATTAGTACAGTTTATTAGTTAAAGTCTCCCATGTTACAAGGATCGACTACACTGACCTTCGCGCATTACAACTTGGATATCTCCCTGTACAGGGCTTCAATACAGATGCCGTTTCTTTCCATAGAAACTAGACTGAAAGAGGAATCTATACATATATAGCATGACTCCTAATTATCTCTGGTTAATTTACAATGAATTTCCAAAATCGGAACAGGGAATCCAGAAACAGTTCTGGCCCTGTCTCGTAAAAACTTCAATATCTCTTAACATACTGTTCATATGATCGTTTCATTACTATCCTATGAAAATAGATTCATCAAGGTTCATTTAAACAATTTATTCACTATTTAATTCCATTCTTACTATTTTTAGTTATTTTTCACATCCACATCACTGCAGCTGTCAACGTCTGTCTTTAAGGTAGATTTTACCTACTTCATAATTTCCTTGATTCAACTAGCCCTTTTAGCATACATGGCACAAAAGATGATCACGGTTAACCATTCCAAGGGCTAATCGATTCCAAACATTTCCACATCTCTTAATGAGCAACATACAAAATGATTATGATACCATGCCAAAGTGTATATAAGCCATTTTCGCATGGCTATCCAAATTTATACAAAATCAAAGGGTCTATGACCAACAAGCGAAAGAGTAGTCCTATACATGCCATTTCAATGTTCAACCAAAATTTGTACCAAAGGGGCTTTGATAGTGTGGGAGACTTGACTTCCAAAAATCCCGAGTCCGATGGTGACGAGCCAAAATCTATAAAGCAGGAACAAAGAAACGGAGTAAGCAATTTATGCTTAGTAAGTTTTGAGCAAGGGATTCCAAAGACAACAAAAGCATAGCATTCATATAGCTAAGCGGATAATTTCATATGCACAAATTCTAAATATCATACTTACTTCACATTACCAACCCTTATGTTCATACACAAAAGATCAACTTAGACAAAGGCGGTAACTCGTTTATCAAGCGGCGAATACTTATTTGTAAGGGCTTAACTAATTCAAAGCACATCTGAAACATACCTCATTCTGGAATTTTGCAAGCGTATTAACTAAAATTTTTACAGCAAGATTGCTCATTCCCGAATCACGTACCTTGGATTTTATCCGGATATAGCAACTTCGCTCAAAAGCCTTGGGACATAGCCGGTTATAATAGCTCGCACAAATGCCTTGAGACTTAACCCGGATTTGGGAACTCGCACAAATGCCTTGGATCTTAGTCCGGATATGGTCACTTAGCACAAAGCCTTCGGGACTTAGCCGGACATCATTCAATAACCATGCACATTTAACACTAAATCATGACACATTCAGTATTTTAATTTTCATTAGCAAAACTCAAACACAAGACACTTATCACACTTGCAAATTTCGCTCAATATCCACACACAAAGAGCATGATTTGATTTGCTTAAAACATGATCTAATCAGATCATAATTTAAGCTCTATTACTCAAGAACTTACCTCGGATGTTGTCGAACGATTTCGATGGCTATTCGACCACTTTTTCCTTCCCTTTATCGGATTTAGATCCCCTTTGCTCTTGAGCTTAATTAAATAAATAAATCGATTTAATCATTTGAGCATCGAAAAGAGGAACACAAGGCACTTAACCTACATTTATACATTAGACATTAAAGTCACATACATGTGAAATCATGCATCAACTCAAGATATTAACCCACACTCCCTTTTTAGCCGATTGTCCTAACCAAGATAAAGGCATCAATATGCTTGCCTCTAACCGAATGCATGCTCACCAATCCATCTCATGTGGCCGAATATGCATGTTGATGTTAAGGCCAATTACATATTTAATACCACACATAAATGGCATACATTTTACTAACTAATGCATTACATATTGTAGCTCAATACGCATCTATCATTTACTTCATAACCGAAACATCATCATAAGTAAATATATACCTTGAGATAGTATATATGTTATACCAATACATTATGTGCAAACATATATACATATAGGTGCAAGGGCCGAATCTCAAGTTGATTATAACCAAATATAAACATATATCCAAAACACAAATCTTACCTACATGCAATAAGCATAAATCATACTTATGGATATACCATGGCCGAATACATCACAACACCATACCATTTCAATTTTGGTCATGGTTAAACAAAGAACTTAATGTCTCACTCAAAAATGCTAGAAAGAAAATTCGAGAGTCATCAACCCACCATTACATATATCATTAACAAGCTTCATATTTAGCATGCAATGGCATTAACACAAAATCCACCTTGGCCGAATATCATCCCCATGACATAGCAAAGATTTGAACCATGGGCTAATTAGAACTCAAGCTAGCAACTAAAAACATGCATGAATCTCATGGCACAACCTCAAACATACATCAATCTAGATACAAGTATGGCCAAACCTCCTCCTAATCCTCTTCCAAACCAAGCATGAAGCAAAAACTCCCTCCTTCTTCCTTAAAATTTTCGGCTAAGAGAAGTGAAAAAAATGATGAACACTTTTTTTTGTTTTCTTTCCCTCAACTCACGGCAATGGGGGGGGGGATCACACACCTTCTCTCTTTTTTTTTTCTTCCCATTTCTTTATTCCTAACCTTAGTTTATTGTTTCCTCCCATAATGCACCAACACAACATGTCTATGACATGTTTTGCACATCCTCCTTTGTCATGGCCGGCCACCACTTAAAAAAAGAGGGGTATTTGACATGCAAAACCATTGTTTTGCATGCATGATTCAATTAGTCATCACACATTTCCCCATCCTACTTTCAAAGTTTACTACTAGGTCCTTTTTAGTGAAATTCACATTTATAACCCTAAATCAAAACATTAAAAATGTCACACACGAATTAACACATATTATAGACATCAAAATGAATATTAAATTATTTTTATGCCTTGGTTTTGTGGTCCCGAAACCACATTCTGACTAGGGTCGTTTTAAGGCTGTCACAACTCTCCCCCACTTAAGAAATTTTCGTCCCCGAAAATCTTACCGGTAAATAGGTTTGGGTATCACTCTTTCATAGAGTTCTCGGGTTCCCAAGTAGCTTCTTCTATCCCGTGTTTGAGCCATAACACTTTCACTAGCGGAACCCTCTTGTTTCGCAACTCTTTCACTTCACGTGCTAGGATACGAATCGGTTCTTCCTCATAACTCATATTGGCTTGAATTTCAATCTCTGATGGACTAATTACGTGCGACAGATCAGATTTATAACGTCGAAGCATCGAAACATGAAAGACGTCGTGAATCTTTTCGAGTTCAGGGGGCAAAATCAAACGATACGCAACTGGACCAACTCGTTCAGAGATTTTGTACGGCCCAATGAATCTCGGGCTCAACTTGCCCTTACGGCCAAATCTGAGTATCTTTTTCCAAGGCGAAACTTTAAGAAACACTTTATCTCCCACCTGATATTCAATGTCTTTTTGTTTCAAATCCGCGTACGATTTCTGACGATCTGTGGCCGCCTTCAGACTTTCACGGATTACCTTTACTTTCTGTTCAGCATCTTTAATCAAATCCACTCCGAAAATTTTACTTTCACCGAGCTCGGTCCAAAACAATGGTGTATGGCATTTACGACCGTACAAAGCCTCGTAAGGTGCCATCTTAATACTTGATTGAAAACTATTGTTGTAAGCGAATTCAATCAAAGGTAAATACCGTTCCCATGAACCACTGAACTCGAGGATGCAACATTTCAACATATCCTCAAGTATCTGAATTATCCGCTCGGATTGACCATCGGTTTGGGGGTGAAAAGCGGTGCTAAAATGCAACTTGGTGCCCAAAGCTTCTTGCAATTTCTTCCAAAATCGTGAGGTGAATCTTGGATCTCTATCCGACACGATAGAAATAGGTACCCCGTGTAATCTCACAATCTGAGAAACATAAAATTTAGCTAATTTATCCATTGAAAAATCCGCGCGTACGGGGATAAAGTGAGCCGACTTAGTCAATCTATCAACAACGACCCATATCGCATCTTTCTTACTTGCCGACACTGGCAACCCAGATACAAAATCCATCGTTACTCGATCTCATTTCCATTCAGGTATCATGATCGGTTGGAGTAAACCCGTAGGCACTTGATGTTCCGCCTTCACTTGCTGACATATTAAACACTTCGAAACAAAATTGGAAATGTCTCGTTTCATACCATGCCACCAGAACTGACGTCTTAGGTCGTGGTACATTTTCGTACTCCCCGGGTGAATTGACATTCGGCTACAATAAGCTTCGTTCAGAATCATCGAAATAAGTTCTGAATTTCTTGGAATACACAAACGATTTCTGAACCTCAAACAATCGTCATCATCAACTTGAAACTCTGATTCCACATTCGGAGCCCATTCAGCCCGTTTTGTAACCAATTCAGCATCGACTTTCTGAGCCTCACGAATTTGATGAATCAATAATGGTTTGGCTTTTAATTCAGCTACTAACACATTTTCGGGTAGACCAGACAAGTGTACATTCATCGCTCGTAAAGCGAACAGTGATTTACGACTTAAGGCATCCGCAACCACATTAGCCTTTCCCGGGTGATAGTCAATGACAAGCTCATAATCCTTTAACAGCTCGAGCCAACGTCTTTGTCACAGATTTAAGTCTCTTTGAGTCATCAAATATTTGAGACTTTTGTGATCCGAATACACATGGCACTTCTCGCCAAATAAATAATGTCGCCATATTTTCAAAGCAAATACGATGGCGGCTAATTCGAGATCATCGTCGGATAATTTTTCTCATGTGGCTTTAATTGTCTCGACGCATAGGCCACAACTCGACCTTCTTGCATCAATCGCAACCTAACCCAAGTAGGGAGGCGTCATTATAGATGACAAACTCTTTGCACGATTAAATTTTGCACTAAAATTGGAGCTTCCACAAATAAGTTTTCAGTTGATCAAAACTTTTCGACATTTTTCCGTCCATTCGAACTTAACATCTTTTGAAGTAGCCGTCATGGGTGTGGCTATCATCGAGAAACCTTTTACAAACCGTCGGTAATGTAACCAAAGTCCCAAAAGCTCGAACCTCAGAAATATTTCTGGAGGCTTCCGGTTAAGTATGGCTGAAATTTTGCTCGGGTCGACTCGAATACCCGTCTGCAGATACCACATGACCCAAGAAGCTAACCTCTTAACCGAACTCACACTTGCTGAACTTAGCATATAACTTCTTATCCCGTAAAATTCGCAACACTAATCTCGGTGTTCAAGATGTTCGGTCTCATCTCTTGAATAGACCAAGATGCCATCAATGAACACAACTACGAATCGGTCCAAATCTTGTCTCAAGATCCGATTCATCAAATCCATAAATACCGCATGGCATTAGTGAGCCCGAACGGCATTACTAAGAACTTCGTAGTGACCGTACCTCGTTAAAAGCGGTTTTGGGTACATCCGAATCTCGAATCCATGAATCGATAATAACCCGATCTCAAATCTATCTTTGAAAACACCGAGGCTCCTTTAGTTGATCAAACAAATCATCAATACGCGATAACGGATATTTATTCTTTATCGTCACTTTATTCGGTGACGATAGTCAATGCACAACCTCATGGTTCCGTCCTTCTTTTCACAAACAATCTTGGTGCACCCCAAGGTGAGAAACTTGGTCGAGCGAAACCTTTGTCCGTCAATTCTTGCAACTGAGCTTTCAACTCCTTTAACTCGGTTGGTGCCATACGATACGGAGCTATCGAAACCGGCATAGTCCCAGGTACAAGCTCAATACCAAACTCTATCTCCCGAACAGGTGGCAAACCCGGTAATTCTTCAGGAAAAACATTCAGGTATTCACAAACTATCGGCACATATTCGGGTTTTATTTCTAACTCCTTATCATCAAGTACATACGCAAGGTATGCTTCGCACCCCTTTCTTACATATTTTCGGGCCAACATTGCTGATATTACAGCTGGCAACCCCTTTAAGTCTATAGACTCAACTCGGATTATCTCGTTATTTGCGCATCTCAAATCAATAGTCTTGCCTTTGCAATTCACAACCGCATCATGCACGGTCAACCAATCTAAACCGAGGATAACATCAAATTCGTTGAACGGCAAAAGCATCAAGTCCGCCGGAAAGCAGGAACCTCGAATTACTAGGGGGCATTTCTTACACACTTTGTCAACAAGCACGTAACGACCTGTGACATCCCTAAAGTGACCTTAGTCGGAAAGCGATTTCGGGACCGCTAAACCGAGTCACTAAATCGTTTGAGTATGATAGTTACTGTCTAAATATGTGAAAATGCATGTGTGAATTTTTAATTCTTTGATTTAGTTAATTTGAATGTGAATTGAAAGAAAAGGGACTCATGTGAAAGGATTCAATTATATGTGGCTAATTTTAAGAGGTTAATAAAGGAATGAAGTAAAATAAATGGAGTTGCATGTCAAATAATCCATTTGACAAGGATAGTGGCCAGCCATGACAAAATTATGGGCAAGGAAACATGTTTCCAACATGTTATGTTAGTGGGGTATGTAGAAAACAATAGAATAAAAGCTAGTAATAAAGAAGGGGAAAAAAAGGAAAATGATGATAGCAAAAAAAAGTGTGTGGATGCCTCCCCCATTTGCCGTGAAGTGAACAAAGAAAAAGAAAAAAAAGTGTTCATCTTTGAACATGCTTGGCCGAATTGAAGAAGAAAGCAAGAGAAGGTTTGGTCACCCTTGAGCTTGAATTAAGGTAAGTGAGTTCATGTTGGTTCTTGAAAGGTTAGCATACTTTAAGCTAGCTACTAAAATTTCCTACTTAGCCATGTCAAAATCTTGGTTGTGTGGTAATATTGGGTAATCGGCCATGGAAGAAATTGAGGAAAAGGATTGTTGTCTTTGTGTTGTAATGAGTATTTGTGGATGGGTGAAGTTTGAGTTAGTTAAGTGTTCATGTAGATGGTTTGGGTGATAGGAAAAAATCGAAACGTGTGTGTGTATGGATAGTTGTCGAATGTGTGTATAGTCAAAGAAGAAATCCTTAAAGTGTCTAGTTAATTGATGTTAGGTAAATGGTGTGTGTAAATTATTTAAAATAAAATAATTGTATGAGTATTAAGGATGGTACATGAATTGACCTTAGAAGAAATTTTAGTATAATATGCTTGGATGTTAATAGGTTATTGCTTTAATGACCGGGTGTGTCAAGGGATAATGCATGGACTAATTGATTAATATGTGTTAAGGAAGGTGAATAAATGTCTATTTGATAAGCTATATATATATTAGGCTATGAAGGCTGAAGGTTAAGTCATAAAGATTTTGGTGATATTCATATTCGGTCATAAGGGTTATATGTGTAACTTGGCTATGTGGGTTCTGAGTTAAGGTAAATTGCTTATTTGATATGGGTATTCGACCATAAGCTAGCATGATGGGACTTTAATAAGATAAATTTGTTTGAATTAGCCCAAGAGCTTAGAGGATCGAAGTTGGACAAGGGGAAAGAAAAAGTAATTGAATAGCCGTTGAAGACATTCGACAACATCCGAGGTAAGTCATTAAGCATATATTTGGTATTGATTTAAATGATCATAATATATATGCAATTGTGTTTAATGAATTGATGTGTAAATGGAAATGTATGTGTATGGAATGATGCCATCGTTGAATGTATAAAGGTGGTAAATTGCATAAAGTATTGGTCTCGGCACTAAGTGTGTGGGTATAAATGGACACGGTGACAAGATTGGCACTAAGTGTGCGGGTATAAATGGACACGGTGACAAGATTGGCACTACGTGTGCGGGTTTAAAATTGTACAGCACTAAGTGTGCGAATTTGATTATATAGCACTATGTGTGCGAGCTGATTTTATAGCACTAAGTGTGCGGATTCACTATATGCTCTTGCATTACAATTGGCAGTGTGCGACATTATCGAGTTAATCCGGACAGCGGATCGGGTAAGTACCTTGAGCTCATGATGAATAGGCAATATGTTCATGCTCGGGGTTGAGCTTGGTAAGCTTTAAATCTATGTGATGATTGCAATTGTGTGATTGTGGTGAAAATGAGTTAGTGTGTGAAAATGCCTCAAATATCTTATTGTGTAGAATATGAAATGTGGATGTATGACTTGGTATGAGATTGAACCGAAAGGTCCGAGGAATTATGGTATAGTTTCGGTATGGATGAGTACCTAGCCTCGTTTATTGTTTCATGTTGTGATAACTTTATTAATGGATGGTGGTTGAATGCTTATGACTTACTGAGTTATAAACTCACTCGGTGTTTTCTTGTCACCCCTTTTAGGTCTCTTGGACTCATATTGTTTGCGTGCTCGGAACCGTCGTTGAAGTCATCACACCGGCTGGAAATCTTTTGGTATTGTCTTCGTAGTTGAACTAGGAGAACATTTGGCATGTATAGGCTATTATGTTTTGTTGAATTATGGGTTGTAAACTTTAAGCCATGTGAAAATGGCCTATGTGGTCGTTGAGTGGGATGCTAGAACCTATAGCCACGAGCCTTAGAAACTTTAATTTTGATAAGGTGGCCATAATTTGTGTCATGTATGATGGATGATTAGTAAGGTCAAGGAAAGATTCATGAAATTGGCATAGTCTACTGCAGTAACTGTTGCGGACAGCAGCAGTGATATGAGATTGAAAAATCACTAAAATAGTAGAAGTAGAATTAAATAGTGAATAAATTATGAAATTGAACCTTGATGAATCTATTTTCATATGGACGAAACGAAACGACCATATGAGCAGTATACTGAGAGATATTAAAGTTCTCGTGAGACAGGGCCAGAACGGTTTCTGGATCCCCTGTCTCGACTTTGAAAATTTACTATAAATTATCCAGAAAGAATTAGAAGTCATGCCTTATTTTTGAAGATTCCATTTTGAGTATAGTTTCATTAGAAACAAACGGCACCAGTATTAAATCCCTGTACAGAGAGATATTCAAGTTGTAACGCGTGAAGGTCAGTGTAGTCGACCCCTGTAACATGGGTGAATTTAACTAATAAACTGTACCAATTGGCCCAACCAAAAATTCTAGAAATAAATCCATGGATGGATATATGAGTATAGTTTCAGGAAAATTTACGAATTGGTTTTCGAGTTCTGGAACTCAAGATATGATTTTAAGGTAACAGTGATGCAGTTAGCTAGCTTTGCTGAAACAAAAATTTCATAATTTCCAAGAGGGAAATAAGGAAGTAAGCAGGTAACACCTCGTGGTCGAATCCGGTGACGGTCACGGGTTTGGGGTGTTACATTTAATCGATATCGAGCTATGGTTTAGTCGGTTCTAGGACTACCATAGCGCGTGTGAATCTAGCTATACATGCCAAATTGTTAGTGCTTAATAATGTGATGACTTGACGGTTGAAATTTTTGTTTTGATTAGCAATGGAACCCGGTAGAGAGACCCTTGACGGATGGCGTTGAAAGTGTAGCGGCTGCTCGCGCAAGGGACTCCGCCGTTGAGCCTCGATCATCCGCGAATAATCAAAATGAAGGCGAAACAAGCCTTCACCATGATGAATGAGTGGGTCGCGCAATATGCGAACCAATCCGGCTGTCCAACCATTCCGAATTTAAATACTCCACCCAAGAGCACTGCAATGCCTCCGATTCTTGATCTGTGAGGTGAGTAAACCACCTGTGGACTTGATTAGGAAGCGTGGGGCGAGGAGTTCAAGGCCATAGTTCTTGATGATGCTGAAAAAGGCCGAGTTACGCTCGATAACACCATTAGAGTGTTAGATGAACTGTCATGCACACCGATGAATGTCTTAAGTGTGCTATATCCTTGTTGCGAGACTCGACTTACTATTGGTGGAGGACTTTAATTTCCATAGTCCCAAATGAGCGAGTTACTTGGGATTTCTTTCAATCCGAATTTGAAAGAAATACATTAGTCAGCAGTTCAACGATCGAAGCGTAAGGAATTCTTGGAACTCAAGCAAGGCCGGATGACCGTATCTGAATAAGAACATGAGTTCGTAAGACTTAGTCGGTATGCTCGGGAGTGTGTGGCTGATGAGGTTGCGATGTGCAAAAGATTTGAAGAAGGATTGAATGAAGAGTTAAAGTTACTAGTGGGAATTTTGGAGATAAAGGAGTTCGTGACACTAGTCGAACGAGCACGCAAGGCGGAAGAACTTGGAAGGAGAAGAAGAAGGCTGAATTTGAAGCAAGAGATTACCGTAAAAGATCGACGAGTAAAGCTCCGTTCTCGGTACGTAAAGAGGTTCGGGGAGGACACCGATGAAGTCGAGGACGATTGCGGAATTCCATTAGAGCCCGACCATTGACGGACTCCGAGCTACTTGGTAGCTAGTGTGGGCAATAATCGTCAAGAGAGACACAATGCCCCAATGTGGAAGGCGACACCTAGGTGAATGTTGGGGTAAGTCATTAATAGGGCTGTTATGGATGCGGTTCGAAGGACCACTTCATTAGAGATTGCACGAGCTAGATGAGAGGAATAAGGCGCAAGGTGCAAGACCTAGTGGAGCGACAGTGGAGAGTAGGCCCAGAGAATCTCTGGAGGTAGGGGTGGTAATCGAGAGGAGCCTCTGTCTGGTACATTGGATCCGAGACCCGTGCTCTGCTAGAGCATATGCCATCCAGCGCGCGAGAGGAGGCATCCTCCCCGACTTTATCACTGGTACTTTTACTCTCTTTGATACTAGTGTGATTGCATTGATTGACCCCGCTCTACTCACTCATATGTATGTGAAACCTTAACATCGAAGAAGACTCTACTGTTGAGTCTCTTGAGTTCGTAATCAGTGTCAAACCCTTTGGGTCAATCGTGCTTTCGTTGATAAAGTGTGCAAGAGATGCCCCTAATAATTCGAGAATCTGTTTTACGGCGATCGATGCTTCTACCATTTAATGAATTCGATGTTATTCTTGGTATGGATTGGTGACCAGTACATGATGCAAATGGTGGGCGCAAAAGGAAAACCATTGATTTGAGGAGTGTAAATAATGAGGTAGTCCGAGTCAAGTCTCTTGATTTAAAAGGCGCCAAGGATAATATCTTCTATGACCGCTTCGGAGGTATGTGAAAAAGGGTGTGAAACATACCTTGCGTATATGTTTGAAAGTAAAGAGACGGAAAGGAAACTTCGAATCGGTACGATGGTTTGTGAGTATTCAGATGTTTTTCTGAGGAGTTACCGGATTGCCACCGGTTCGAGAAGTGGAATTGACATCGAAGTTGTACCGAGTACTACGCCGATTTCAATAGCCCGTGTCGTATGGCATTAACGGAATTAAAGGAATTGAAGGTTCAATTGCAAGAATTGACGGATAGAGGTTTCGCTCGACCGAGTTTTTCTCCATGGGCGCTTTGTATTGTTTGTGAAAAGAAGGGCGGAACCATGAGGTTGTGCATCGACTATCGTCAACTCAATAAAGTGACGATAAAGAATAAATATCCATTTCCACGAATTGACGATTTGTTTGATCAATTAAAGGGAGCCTCAGTGTTTTCAAAGATAGATTTGAGGTCGGGGTACTATCAGTTGAGGGTTCGAGAATCGGACATACCCAAAACCGCTTTTAGAATGAGGTACGGTCACTCTGAATTCTTGGTGATGCCGTTTGGGCTTACTAATGCCCTACGGTATTTATGGATTTAATGAATAGAATTTTCAGGCCATACTTGGATCGGTTCGTAGTTGTATTTATCGATGACATTTTGGTCTATTCGAGAGATGAAACCGAACATCTTTGAGCACCGAGGCTAATGTTGCAAATTTTACGAGATAAGCGAGTTATCGCAAAGTTCAAGAAATGTGAATTTTGGTTGAAAGAGGTTAGCTTTTTGGGGCGCGTGGTGTCCGCGTCGGTGTCGAGGTGGACCCGAACAAAATTTCGACCATAGTTGATTGGAAACCTCCAAGGAATGTTACCGAGGTTAGGAGCTTTTGGGGCTTGCGGATACTATCGACGATTTGTGAAAGGTTTTTCGACGATAGTTGCAGATGACAAAACTACTTCAAAAGATGTTAAGTTCGGTGGTGGGAAGGTTTGTCAAGAAAGTTTCGATCGACTAAAAACCTGTTTAACCGAGGCCCCTGACTAGTACAACCGAGTCCGGTAAAGAGTTTTCATATCTGATGGCGCATCCTTGCTTGGGTTAGGTTGTGTGTTGATGCAAGAAGGTCGAGTTGTGGCTTACGCGTCGAGACAACTAAAGCCGCATGAGAGAAACTATCCGACCCATGACCTTGAACTAATGACCATAGTGTTCGCCTTGAAGATATGGCGGCATTACTTGTTTGGAGAAAGGTGTCACATTTATTCGGACCACAAGAGTCTAAAATATTTGATGACTCGAGAGATTTAAACCTCGACAAAGGCGTTGGCTTGAGTTGTTGAAAGACTATGAACTCATCATTGATTATCACCCGGGAAAGGCCAACGTGGTGGCCGATGCTTTAAGTCGCAAGGCACTGTTTGCTTTGAGAGCGATGGATGCTCATCTATCCGTTTCACCCGATGAGGTGCTAGTAGTCGAATTAGAGACCAAACCGATGGTCAATCCGAGCGGATAATTCAAATACTCGAGGATATGTTGAGATGTTGCATCCTTGAGTTTAGTGGTTCATGGGAACGATAATTACCTTTGATTGAATTCACTTACAACAATAGTTTTCAATCAAGTATTAAGATGGCGCCTCACGAGGCTTTATCACGATCGTAAATGCCGTACCCTATTATTCGGACTAAACTTAGTGAAAGTAAAGTCTTGAGGTTGATTTGATTAAGGATGCCGAGCGAAAGTTCGAGTAATTCGTGAAGGTTTGAAAGTCGCCGGATCGCCAAAAGTCGTATCTGGATTTGAAAAGAAAAGACATGGAATATCGGGTTGGAGACAAGGTATTTCTCAAAGTCTCACCTGGAAGAAGGTGCTTAGATTTGGCCGTAAGGGCAAATTGAGTCCAATTCATCGGTCCGTATGAAATATCTGAGCGAGTTGGGCGATGGCGTCCGATTAATTTTACCCCGAGCTCGAAAAGATTTACAACGTTTTCCATGTCTCGATGCTTGACGATATAGATCGACCGTCGCGTAATCACTCCATCCGAGATTGAGATTCAGCCTAATTTGAGTTATGAAGAAGAGCGGTTAGCATTCGATGAGTGAAGTAAAGAGTTGCGAAATAAGAAAATCCCATTAGTGAAGGTGGTGTGGCATAAACACGAATTGAAGAAGCCGCTTGGGAACCCGAGAACTCTATGAAAGAGCGATACCCAAACCTATTTACGGTAAGATTTTCGGGGACGAAAATTTCTTAAGTGGGGAGAGTTGTGACATCCTAAAGTGACCCTAGTCGGAAAGCGGTTTGGGACCGCTAAACCGAATCACTAAATCATTTGAGTATGATAGTTCTTGTCTAAATATGTGAAAATGCATGTGTGAATTTTTAATTCTTTGATTTAGTTAATTTGAATGTGAATTGAAAGAAAAGGGACTCATGTGAAAGGATTCAATTATATGTGGCTAATTTTAAGAGGTTAATAAAGGAATGAAGTAAAATAAATGGAGTTGCATGTCAAATAATCCATTTGACAAGGATAGTGGCGAGCCATGACAAAATTATGGGCAAGGAAACATGTTTCCAACATGTTATGTTAGTGGGGTATGTAGAAAACAATAGAATAAAAGCTAGTAATAAAGAAAGGGAAAAAAGGAAAATGATGATAGCAAAAAAAGTGTGTGGATGCCTCCCCCATTTGCCGTGAAGTGAACAAAGAAAAGAAAAAAAAAAGTGTTCATCTTTGAACATGCTTGGCGAATTGAAGAAGAAAGCAAGAGAAGGTTTGGTCACCCTTGAGCTTGAATTAAGGTAAGTGAGTTCATGTTGGTTCTTGAAAGGTTAGCATACTTTAAGCTAGCTACTAAAATTTCCTACTTAGCCATGTCAAAATCTTGGTTGTGTGGTAATATTGGGTAATCGGCCATGGAAGAAATTGAGGAAAAGGATTGTTGTCTTTGTGTTGTAATGAGTATTTGTGGATGGGTGAAGTTTGAGTTAGTTAAGTGTTCATGTAGATGGTTTGGGTGATAGGAAAAAATCGAAACGTGTGTGTATGGATAGTTGCCGAATGTGTGTATAGTCAAAGAAGAAATCCTTAAAGTGTCTAGTTAATTGATGTTAGGTAAATGGTGTGTGTAAATTATTTAAAATAAAATAATTGTATGAGTATTAAGGATGGTACATGAATTGACCTTAGAAGAAATTTTAGTATAATATGCTTGGATGTTAATAGGTTATTGCTTTAATGACCGAGTGTGTCAAGGGATAATTCATGGACTAATTGATTAATATGTGTTAAGGGAAGGTGAATAAATGTCTATTTGATAAGCTATATATATATTCGGCTATGAAGGCTGAAGGTTAAGTCATAGAGATTTTGGTGATATTCATATTCGGTCATAAGGGTTATATGTGTAACTTGGCTATGTGGGTTCTGAGTTAAGGTAAATTGCTTATTTGATATGGGTATTCGGCCATAAGCTAGCATGATGGGACTTTAATAAGATAAATTTGTTTGAATTAGCCCAAGAGCTTAGAGGATCGAAGTTGGACAAGGGGAAAGAAAAAGTAATTGAATAGTCGTTGAAGACATTCGACAACATCCGAGGTAAGTCATTAAGCATATATTTGGTATTGATTTAAATGATCATAATATATATGCAATTGTGTTTAATGAATTGATGTGTAAATGGAAATGTATGTGTATGTAATGATGCCATCGTTGAATGTATAAAGGTGGTAAATTGCATAAAGTATTGGTCTCGGCACTAAGTGTGCGGGTATAAATGGATACGGTGACAAGATTGGCACTAAGTGTGCGGGTATAAATGGACACGGTGACAAGATTGGCACTACGTGTGCGGGTTTAAAATTGTACAGCACTAAGTGTGCGAATTTGATTATATAGCACTATGTGTGCGAGCTGATTTTATAGCACTAAGTGTGCGGATTCACTATATGCTCTTGCATTACAATTGGCACTGAGTGTGCGACATTATCGAGTTAATCCCGGACATCGGATCGGGTAAGTACCTTGAGCTCATGACGAATAGGCAATATGTTCATGCTCGGGGTTGAGCTTGGTAAGCTTTAAATCTATGTGATGATTGCAATTGTGTGATTGTGGTGAAAATGAGTTAGTGTGTGAAAATGCCTCAAATATCTTATTGTGTAGAATATGAAATGTGGATGTATGACTTGGTATGAGATTGAACCGAAAGGTCCGAGGAATTATGGTATAGTTTGGTATGGATGAGTACCTAGCCTCGTTTATTGTTTCATGTTGTGATAACTTTATTAATGGATGGTGGTTGAATGCTTATGACTTCTGAGTTATAAACTCACTCGGTGTTTTCTTGTCACCCCTTTTAGGTCTCTTGGACTCGTATTGTTTGCGTGCTCGGAACCGTCGTTGAAGTCATCACACCGGCTGGAAATCTTTTGGTATTGTCTTCGTAGTTGAACTAGGAGAACATTTGGCATGTATAGGCTATTATGTTTTGTTGAATTATGGGTTGTAAACTTTAAGCCATGTGAAAATGGCCTATGTGGCCGTTGAGTGGGATGCTAGAACCTATAGCCACGAGTCTTAGAAACTTTAATTTTGATAAGGTGGCCGTAATTTGTGTCATGTATGATGGATGATTAGTAAGGTCAAGGAAAGATTCATGAAATTGGCATAGTCTCTGCAGTAACTGTTGCAGACAGCAGCAGTGATATGAGATTGAAAAATCACTAAAAATAGTATAAGTAGAATTAAATAGTTAATAAATTATGAAATTGAACCTTGATGAATCTATTTTCATATGGATGAAACGAAACGACCATATGAGCAGTATACTGAGAGATATTAAAGTTCTCGTGAGACAGGGCCAGAACAGTTTCTGGATCCCCTGTCTCGACTTTGAAAATTTACTATAAATTATCCAGAAAGAATTAGAAGTCATGCCTTATATGTACAGATTCCATTTTGAGTCTAGTTTCATTAGAAACAAACGGCACCAGTATTAAATCCCTGTACAGAGAGATATTCAAGTTGTAACGCGTGAAGGTCAGTGTAGTCGACCCCTGTAACATGGGAGACTTTAACTAATAAACTGTACCAATTGGCCCGACCAAAAATTCTAGAAATAAATCCATGGATTGATATATGAGTATAGTTTCAGGTAAAATTTACGGAATTTGTTTTCGAGTTCTGGAACTCGAGATATGATTTTTAAGGTAACAGTGATGCAGTTAGCTAGCCTGCCTGAAACAAAAATTTCATAATTTCCAATAGGGAAATAAGGGAAGTAAGCCCGGTAACACCTCGTGGTCGAATCCGGTGACGGTCACGGGTTTGGGGTGTCACACGAACCAAGGGATTTGACACCCCAAATTACGAACTCAGTAGACTCAATAGGTAAAGTCTTACTGGATGCTAAGGTTTCGCATATATAAGAATGAGTAGAACCAGGGTCAATCAAAGCAATCACATTAGTATCAAAGAGAGTGAAAGTACCGGTAATAACATCTGGCGAGGAAGCATCCTCGCGTGCGCGTATTGCATAAGCCCTAGCAGGACCGCGAGCCTCGGATCTAGTTGTAGCATCTCTAGATCCTCTCTGACCACCACTAGCATTGCCCATATTTCTAGATGGTCTACCTCGAGCAGTGGTAGCGCCCGGTTTCCCACTCTGATTTACATTCTGTTCAAGAAACCTCTGGCAATCTTTAATGAAGTGGTCAACTGATCCGCACTTGTAACAGGAGCGGTCATGGAATCTACAACTTCCAGAATGCCATTTGCCACAATGTTGACACTCCGATTACGTCTCGGCGTTCATTCCCAACACCGGCGGCCAAGTGCCTCGTGTACCCACGAAGTCGATCACGATCTCGCCTAAAAGGCCGAAGTGCCTCTAGACCGCCCACATCATCACGAAATTTCTTGATGCTGTTGAAGAGACTTTCCGAGGATCTTTTACGAAACTCTCCGGTTCCCACATCAACTTTTGTTTTTCTTTTCTAAGCTCTTGACTTTACAAGCTCGCTTTCGACAAATGTCTGAACTCTCGTATTTCAAGAATGCCAACGAACATTTTATATCTTCATTCAGCCCATCCTCGAAGCGTTTACACATGATAGCCTCGGACGAAATACATTCCGGCGTATCTACTAAGTCTAACAAATTTTCGCCGTAATCGTGTCGATCGACATAGAACCTTGCTTAAGCTCAAGAAATTCCTTCCGTTTTTGATCAACAAATCTCGGTGATATACTTTTTCCGAAACTCAGTTTGGAAAAACTCCCAAGTTGCTTGCTTTCGGGGCACAACAAAAGTCAGAGTACTCCACCAATAATAGGCAGAATCGCGTAGCAAAGAGATAGTACACTTTAGGCATTCATCGGTGTACAAGATAGCTCATCGAAAATGCGGATAGTGTTTTCCAACCAAAATTCAGCTTGCTCGGCATCGTCGCTATCCGTAGCTTTAAATTCAGTAGCCCCATGTTTTCGGATTCAGTCAATTGGGGGCTTATTTGACCTTATTTGGTCGATTCGGAGGCATTGTAGGTCTTGGGGTTGTGTTTGTTGGGAATGGAGGTTGTGGAACAGTAGTATTAGTTCGAATGTATTGGTTGAACCAATCATTCATCACGCTATAAAAGCTTGTCTAGCTTCATCATTTGGATTACTAGCATTAGGTTGAGAGTCCGCCGGGCGCTGTTCCTTGTCTTGAGGCAGCGCTACACTCTCAAGATCATCACCATCGTCGATCGGGATCGGGATCCATTACTATAAATAAACACATTTGCAATTGTCAGAAATCACCACACTATCAAATAATCACATAAAATGGCATGTATAGCTAGACCCAAACGCATTACGGTAGTCCTAGAATCGACTAAACCGTAGCTCTGATACCAATAAAATTGTAACACCCCGTACCCGAGTCCGTCACCGGAGTCGAACACGAAGTGCTAACAGACATAAATATATTTATGTTCACAGTCCATTTAAAAATTTCCAGCCAGCTAGCTAACTATGTCACTGTCACCTTAAAAATCATATCTTGAGTTCCACAACTAGAAAATCAGTTTTGTGATTTTTCCCTGAAACTAGACTCATATATGCATCTAAAAATTTTTTTCTATAATTTTTGGTTGGGCCAATTAGTACAGTTTATTAGTTAAATTCTCCCATGTTACAGGGATCGACTACACTGACCTTTGCGCATTACAACTTGGATATCTCCCTGTACAGGGCTTCAATACAGGTACCATTTGTTTCCATAGAAACTAGACTCAAAGAGGAATCTATACATATATAGCATGACTCCTAATTATCTCTGGTTAATTTACAATGAATTTCCAAATTCGGAATAGGGAATCCAGAAACCGTTCTGGCCCTATCTCGCAAAAACTTCAATATCTCTTAACATACTGTTCATATGATTGTTTCATTACTATCCTATGAAAATAGATTCATCAAGGTTCATTTACACAATTTATTCACTATTTAATTCCATTCCTACTATTTTTAGTGATTTTTCACATCCACATCACTGCAGCTGTCAACCTCTATCTTTAAGGTAGATTTTACCTACTTCATAATTTCCTTGATTCAACGAGCCCTTTTAGCATACATGGCACAAAAGATGATCACGGTTAACCATTCCAAGGGCTAATCGATTCCAAACATTTCCACATCTCTTAATGAGCAACATACAAAATGATTATGATACCATGCCAAAGTGTATATAAGCCATTCTCGCATGGCTATCCAAATTTATACAAAATCAAAGGGTCTATGACCAACAAACGAAAGAGTAGTCCTATACATGCCATTTCAATGTTCAACCAAAATTTGTACCAAAAGGGGGCTTTGATAGTGTGGGAGACTTGACTTCCAAAAATCCCGAGTCCAATAGTGACGAGCCAAAATCTATAAAGCAGAGAACAAAGAAACGGAGTAAGCAATTTATGCTTAGTAAGTTTTGAGCAAGGGATTCGGCACAACAAAAGCATAGCATTCATATAGCTAAGCGGATAATTTCATATGCACAAATTCTCAATATCATACTTACTTCACATTACCAACCCTTATGTTCATACACAAAGATCAACTTAGCCAAAGGCGGTAACTCGTTTATCAAGCGAGCGAATACTTATTTGTAAGGGCTCAACTAATTCAAAGCACATACTGAAACATACCTCATTGCTGGAATTTTGCAAGCGTATTAACTAAAATTTTACAGCAAGATTGCTCATTCTGAATCACGTACCTTGATTTTATCCGGATATAGCGACTCGCTCAAAAGCCTTGGGACATAGCACGATTATAATAGCTCGCACAAATGCCTTGGGACTTAACCCGTTTGGGAACTCGCACAAATGCCTTGGATCTTAGTCCGGATATGGTCACTTAGCACAAAGCCTTCGGGACTTAGCCGGACATCATTCAATAACCATGCACATTTAACACTAAATCATGACACATTCGAATTTCAATTTTCATTAGCAAAACTCAAACACAAGACACTTATCACACTTGCAAATTTCGGCTCAATATCCACACACAAAGAGCATGATTTCGATTTGCTTAAAACATGATCTAATCAAATCATAATTTAAGCTCTATTACTCAAGAACATACCTCGGATGTTGTCGAACGATTTCGATGGCTATTCGACCACTTTTTCCTTCCCTTTATCGGATTTAGATCCCCTTTGCTCTTGAGCTTAATTAAATAAATAAATCGATTTAATCATTTGAGCATCGAAAAGAGGAACACAAGGCACTTAGCCCACATTTATACATTAGACATTAAAGTCACATACATGTGAAATCATGCATCAACTCAAGATATTAACCCACACTCCCTTTTTAGCCGATTGTCCTAACCAAGATAAAGGCATCAATATTCTTGCCTCTAACCGAATGCATGCTCACCAATCCATCTCATGTGGCCGAATATGCATGTTGATGTTAAGGCCAATTACATATTTAATACCATACATAAATGGCATACATTTTACTAACTAATGCATTACATATTGTAGCTCAATACGCATCTATCATTTACTTCATAACCGAAACATCATCATAAGTAAATATATACCTTGAGATAGTATATATGTTATACCAATACATCATGTGCAAACATATATACATATAGGTGCAAGGGCCGAATCTCAAGTTGATTATAACCAAATATAAACATATATCCAAAACACAAATCTTACCTACATGCAATAAGCATAAATCATACTTATGGATATACCATGGCCGAATACATCACAACACCATACCATTTCAATTTTGGTCATGGTTAAACAAAGAACTTAATGTCTCACTCAAAAATGCTAGAAAGAAAATCCGAGAGTCATCAACCCACCATTACATATATCATTAACAAGCTTCATATTTAGCATGCAATGACATTAACACAAAATCCACCTTGGCCGAATATCATCCCCATGATATAGAAAAGATTTGAACCATGGGCTAATTAGAACTCAAGCTAGCAACTAAAAACATGCATGAATCTCATGGCACAACCTCAAACATACCTTAATCTAGATACAAGTATGGCCAAACCTCCTCCTAATCCTTTTCCAAACCAAGCATGAAACAAAAACTCCCTCCTTCTTCCTTAAAATTTTCGGCCAAGAGAAGTGAAAAAAATGATGAACACTTTTTTTTGTTTTCTTTCCCTCAACTCACGGCAATGGGGGGGATCACACACCTTCTCTCTTTTTTTTTCTTCCCATTTCTTTATTCCTAACCTTAGTTTATTGTTTCCTCCCATAATGCACCAACACAACATGTCTATGACATGTTTTGCCCATCCTCCTTTGTCATGGCCGGCCACCACTTATAAAAAGAGGGGTATTTGACATGCAAAACCATTGTTTTGCATGCATGATTCAATTAGTCATCACACATTTCCCCATCCTACTTTCAAAGTTTACTACTAGGTCCTTTTTAGTGAAATTCACATTTATAACCCTAAATCAAAACATCAAAAATGTCACACACGAATTAACACATATTATAGACATCAAAATGAATATTAAATTATTTTTATGCCTCGGTTTTGTGGTCCCGAAACCACATTCCGACTAGGGTCATTTTAAGGCTGTCACACTTTTGTTTCGCAACTCTTTCACTTCACGTGCTAGGATACGAATCGGTTCTTCTTTATAACTCATATTGGCTTGAATTTCAACCTCTGATGGACTAATTACGTGTGACGGATCAGATCTATAGCGTCGAAGCATCGAAACATGAAAGACGTCGTGAATCTTTTCAAGTTCAGGGGGCAAAATCAAACGATACGCAATTGGACCGACTCGCTCGGATATCTCATATGGCCCGATGAACCTCGGACTCAGTTTGCCCTTACGGCCAAATTTGAGTATCTTTTTCCAAGGTGAGAACTTAAGAAACACTTTGTCTCCCACCCGATACTCAATATCCCTTCGTTTCAAATCGCATCGACTTGACGATCGATCTTGCCTTGGACTTTCACGTATTATTATTACTTTCTGTTCAGCATCTTTAATCAAATCCACTCTGAAAATTTTGCTCTCATCGAGCTCGGTCCAAAACAATGGCGTACGGCATTTACGCCCGTATAGAGCCTCGTAAGGTGCCATCTTAATACTTGATTGAAAACTATTGTTGTAAGCAAATTCAATCAAAGGTAAATACCGCTCCCACGAACCACTAAACTCGAGGATGCAGCATCTCAACATATCCTCGAGTATTTGAATTATCCGCTCGGATTGACCATCGGTTTGTGGATGAAAAGCGGTGCTAAAATGCGACTTGGTACCCAAAGCTTCTTGCAATTTCTTCCAAAATCGTGAGGTGAATCTCGGATCTCTATCCGACCACGATAGAAATAGGTACCCGTGTAATCTCACAATCGAGAGAAACATACAATTTAGCTAATTTATCCATTGAAAAATTCGATGCGTCGGGGATAAAGTGAGCCGACTTAGTCAATCTATCAACAACGACCCAAATCGCATCTTTCTTACTTGCAAACACGGCAACCCGGATACAAAATCCATCGTGACTCGTTCCCATTTCCATTCGGTATCATGATCGGTGAAGCAAACCCGTAGGCACTTGATGTTCGCCTTCACTTGCGACATACTACGCTTCCGAAACAAAATCGAAATGTTTCGTTTCATACCATGCCACCAAAAGCGGCGTCTCGGATCGTTGTACATTTTCGTACTCCCCGGGTGAATTGACATTCGGCTACAATGAGCTTCGTTCAGAATCATCGAAATGAGTTCTGAATTTCTTGGAACACATAACCGATTTCTATACCTCAAACAATCGTCATCATCAATTTGAAACTCGGATTCCACATTCGGAACACATTCAGCCCGTTTTGCAACCAACTCATCGTCGACTTTCTGAGCTTCACGAATTTGATGAACCAATAATGGTTTGGCCTTTAATTCGGCTATTAACACATTGTCGGGTAGAATAGACAAGTGTACATTCATCACTCGTAAAACAAGCGGTGATTTTTCGACTTAAGGCGTCGCAACCATATTAGCCTTTCCGGGTGATAATCAATGACCAGCTCATAATCTTTCAACAACTCAAGCCAACGCTTTTGTCGTAGATTCAAGTCTCTTTGAGTCATCAAATATTTGAGACTTTTGTGATCCAAAAATACATGGCACTTCTCACCAAATAAGTAATGTCGCCTTATTTTCGAGGCGAATCGATGGCGACTAATTGAGATCATGGGTCGGATAATTTTTCTCATGTGGCTTTAATTGTCTTGGCGCATAGGCCACAACTCGACCTTCTTGCATCAATCGCAACCTAACCCAAGTAGGGAGGCGTCACTATAGATGACAAACTCTTTGCACGATTAATTTGCACTAAAATTGGAGCTTCCGTCAAATAAGTTTTCAGTTGATCAAAACTTTTCGACATTTTCCGTCCATTCGAACTTAACATCTTTTGAAGTAGCCGTCATGGCTGTGGCTATCATCGAGAAACCTTTACAAACCGTCGGTAATGTAAGCAAGTCCCAAAAACTCCGACCCTCGGTAATATTTCTCGGAGGCTTCGGTTAAGTATGGCTGAAATTTTGCTCGGTTAGACTCGAATACCGATCTGAGATACCACATGACCCAAGAAGCTAACCTCTCTAACGAACTCACACTTGCTGAACTTAGCATATAACGCTTATCCGTAAAATTTGCAACACTAATCTCGGTGTTCGGCATGTTGGTCTCATCTCTTGAATAGACCAAGATGTCATCAATGAACACAACTACGAACCGATCCAAATCTTTATGCGAAGATCCGATTCATCAAATCCATAAATACCGTAGGGGCATTAGTGAGCGAGCGGCATCACTAAGAACTTCGTAATGACCGTACCTCGTTAAAGCGGTTTTGGAGTGCGTCCGAATCTCGAATCCATATCGATAATAACCCGATCTCAAATCTATCTTTGAAAACATTGAGGCTCCCTTTAGTTGATCAAACAAATCATCAATCTGCATAGCGGATATTTATTCTTTATCGTCACTTTATTCGGTGACGATAGTCAATGCACAACCTCATGGTTACGTCCTTCTTTTCACAAACAATACTAGTGCACCCCAAGGTGAGAAACTTGGTCGAGTGAAACCTCTATCCGTCAACTCTTGCAAGCGAGCTTTCAATTCCTTTAACTTTCGGTTGGTGCCATACGATCTGAGCTATCGAAATTGGTGTAGTCCAGTACAAGCTCAATACCAAACTCTACTTTCCGAACGGTGGTAAACCCGGTAATTCTTTGGGAAAAACACAGAGTATTCACAAACCACCGCCAGATTAGGGTTTCTTTTCCAATTCCTTGTCATCAAGTACATACATAAGGTATGCTTCGCACCCTTCCTTACATATTTACGGGCCAACATTGCTAATATTACGGTGGCAACCCTTTAAGTCCGTAGACTCAACTCGGATTATCTCGTTATTTGCACCTCAAATCAATAGTCTTGTTTTGCAATTCACAAATGCATCGTGCATGGTCAACCAATCCAAACCAAGAATAACATCAAATTCATCGAACGGCAAAAGCATCAAGTCCGCCGGAAAATAGGAACCTCGAATTACTAGGGGGCACTTCTTACACACTTTGTCAACAAGCGCGTAACGACCCAAGGGATTTGACACCCGAATTACGAACTCGATGAGACTCAATAGGTAAAGTCTTCTTTGGATGCTAAGGTTTCGCATATATAAGAATGAGTAGAACCGGGGTCAATCAAAGCAATCACATTAGTATCAAAGAGAGTGAAAGTATCGGTAATAACATCTGGCGAGGAAGCATCCTCGCGTGCTTGGCGTATGGCATAAGCCCTAGCGAGGGCCTTGAGCCTCGGATTTGGTCGTAGCATCTCTAGATCCTCTCGACCGCCACTAGCATTGCCGTATTCCTAGATGGTCTACCCGAGCGGTGGTAACACCGGGTTTCCCACTTTGATTTTCGTTCGTTCGAACGGTCTCGGGCAATCTTTGATAAAGTGGTTGGTGACCGCACTTATAACGAGGCGGTCATGGAATCTACAACTCCCGAGTGCCATTTACCACAATATCGACATTCCGCTCGTCCCGACGATCATTTCCAACACTGGCGATGAAGTGACTCGTGTGCTCCGCAAGTCGTCGCGATCTCGTCTAGAGAAACCGAAGTGTCCCTTGACCGGCCTAAGTCATTTCTAAATTTCTTCGATGGTATGGGAAGGGCTTCCCGAAGACCTCTTCTGAAACTCCTTTGCTCCCATATCAGCTTTTCTTTTCTCCATACTCGGCTCCTCGGCTTTACAAGCTCGCTCAACAAGTACCACAAATTCTCGGTTTCCAAGATGCCAACATACTGACTTTATATCATCATTTAGTCCATCCTCGAAACGCGTTACACATCACGACTTCGAAGAAATGCATTCTCGCATATACTGGCTAAGCCTCATAAATTTTCGTTCATAGTCGATGGCAGACATGGAACCTTGTTTAAGTTCAAGAAATTCCTTCCGTTTTTGGTCAATGAATCTCGGTGATATACTTTTTACGAAACTCGGTTTGGAAAAACTCCCAAGTTACTTGCTCTCTGGGCATAACGAAGTCAACGTATTCCACCAATAATAGTCGAAATCACGTAGCAAGGAGATAGTACACTTTAGGCACTCATCGGTGTGCAAGATAGCTCATCAGTACCCAAATAGTGTTGTCAACAAAATTCAGCTTGCTCGGCATCATCACTATCCGTAGCCTTAAACTTCGGTAGCCCGTGTTTTCGGATTCTATCAACTAGGGGCTTATTTGACCTATTTGGTCGATTCTGGGAGGCATTGTAGGTCTTGGGGGTTGTGTTTGTTGGGAATGTAGGTTGTGGAACAGTAGTATTAGTTGAATGTATTGGTTAAACCAATCATTCATCACGCTATAAAAGCTTGTCTAGCTTCATCATTCGGATTACTAGCATTAGGTTGAGAGTCATGCCGTATTTGTTCCTTATCTTGGAAGCGGCGCTACACTCTCAAGATCATCGACTACCGCTTCGGTCGGGATTGGGATCCATTACTATAAATAAACACATTTGCAAATGTAAAATCACCACACTATCAAATAATCACATAAAATGGCATGTATAGCTAGACCCAAATGCATTACGGTAGTCCTAGAATCGACTAAACCGTAGCTCAGTAACAGGAGACTTTAACTAATAAAGCGTACTAATTGGCCCGACCAAAATTCTAGAAAAATTTTGTGGATGGAAATATGAGTCTAATTTAGGGAAAAATTACCAAACCGATTTTCGAGCTTTGAAACTCAAGATATGATTTTTAAGGCGATAAAGATGCAATAACAACTTTGTCTCGAAAATTTTAAATGGATGTGAAAATGATTAAGTCAAGTTTGTGTGCACCTTGTGTTCGACTCCCAGAATGGACTCGCACGGGTGTTACAATTTTATTGGTATCGAGCTACGGTTTAGTCAATTCTAGGACTATCGTAATGCGTTTGGGTCTAGCTATACATGCCATTTTATGTGATTATTTGATAGTGTGGTGATTTCGACGCTTGAATTTGTGTTTATTTATAGTAATGGATCCCGATCCCAACCGAGCAATAGCTGATGATGTGGAGAGTGTGCGCCGCCCCGACACATGGGACAAAGCGGGGACTCTCAACCTTGTTGCTAGCAATCCGAATGATGAGGCTAGGCAAGCTTTCTATAGCGTGATGAATGATTGGTTCAACCAATACATTCGAACTAACACTACTTGTTCCACAACCTCCATTCCCGACTAATACAACCCCAAGACCTACAATGCCTCCAGAATCGACCAAATAAGGTCCAATAAGCCCCAGCTGATGTAATCCGAAAATATGGGCTATCAATTTAAAGCTACGGATAGCGACGATGCCGAAAGCAAGCTGAATTTTGGTTGACAACACTATCCGGTACTCGATGAGCTATCTTGTACACCGATGAATGCCTAAAGTGTACTATCTCCTTGCTACGTGATTCGCCTACTATTGGTGGTGTACTCGACTTCACAGCCCCGAGAGCAAGTAACTTGGGAGTTTTTCCAAACCGAGTTTCGAAAAAGTATATCATCGAGATTTATGGATCAAAACGGAAGGAATTTCTTGAACTTAAACAAGGTTCCATGTCGGTTACATCGACTATGAACGAAAAATTTGTGAGGCTTAGCCAGACGCTGCGAATGCATTTCTTCGAAGTCGTGATGTAAACGCTCAAGATGGATCAATGATGATATAAAGTCAGATGTTGGCATTTTGGAAATCCGAGAGTTTGTGGCTTTGTCGAGCGAGCGTGCAAAGCCGAGGAGCTCAAGATGGAGAAAAGAAAAGTCAAGTGGGAGCAAGGGAGTTTCAGAAGAGGTCTTCGGGAAGCCCTTCCCACGCTTATCAAAGAAATTTAGAGATGGCTTAGGCTGGTCTAGAGACACTTTGGGCTTTTCTAGACGAGATCGCGATCGACCCCGTGACCACACGAGTCACTTCGATCGCCAGTGGTGGAAATGATCGTCGAGAGAGAACGAGTGCCGATGTTGTGGCAAATGGCATTCGAAGTTGTTCCGTGACCGCCTCGTTATAAGTGCGGATCAGCTTGACCACTTCATTAAAGATTGCCCAAGGTTGTCTCGAATCAATGTAGATCGAGTGGGAAACCGGGCGCTACCATCGCCGAGGTAGACCATCTAGAAATACGGCAATGCTAGTGGTGGTCGAGAGGATCTAGAGATGCTACGACCAGATCCGAGGCTCGCGCGCCCGCTAGGGCTTATGCCATACGCGCACGTGAGGATGCTTCCTTGCCGATGTTATTACCAGATTACTTTCACTCTCTTTGATACTAATGTGATTGCTTTGATTGACCCCGGTTCTACTCATTCTTATATATGCGAAACCTTAACATCCAAGAAGACTTTACCTATTGAGTCTCATCGAGTTCGTAATTCGTGTCAAATCCCTTGGGTCGTTACGTGCTTGTCGACAAAGTGTAAGAAATGCCCCTAGTAATTCGAGGTTCCTGCTTTTCACGGACTTGATGCTTTTACCGCTCGATGAATTTGATGTTATTCTTGGTTTGGATTGGTTGACCGTGCATGATGCGGTTGTGAATTGCAAAAGCAAGACTATTGATTTGAGGTGCGCAAATAACGAGATGATCCGAGTTGAGTCTACGGACTTGAAGGGGTTGCCACCGTAATATCATCAATGTTGGCCCGTAAATATGTAAGAAAAGGGTGCGAAGCATACATTGCGTATGTACTTGATGATAAGGAGTTAGAAATAAAACCCGAATCATGCTTGGGTGGTTTGTGAATACCCGGATGTTTTTCCCGAAGAATTACCGGGTTTGCCACCTGTTCGGGAGATAGAGTTTGATATTGAGCTTGTACCTGGGACCACACCGATTTCGATAGCTCCGTATCGTATGGCACCAACGGAATTAAAGGAGTTGAAAGCTCAGTTGCAAGAGTTGGTGGATAGAGGTTTTGCTCGCCCGAGTTTTTCACCTTAGGGTGCACTAGTGTTGTTTGTGAAAAAGAAGGACAAAACCATGAAGTTGTGCATCGACTATCGTTAGCTTAATAAAGTGACAATAAAGAACAAATATCCGCTATCACAGACGATGATTTGTTCGATCAACTGAAGGAGCCTCGGTGTTTTCAAAATAGATTTGAGATCGGGCTATTATCGCCATGCGAATCCGAGATTCGACATACCCAAAACCGCCTTGAACGAGATATAGTCACTACGAGTTCTTAGTGATGCCGCTTGGGCTCACTAATGCCCTCGCGGTATTTATGGATTTGATGAATCGGATCTTCGCACCATATTTGGATCGGTTCGTAGTTGTGTTCATTGACGACATCTTGGTCTATTCAAGAGATGAGACCAAACATGCGAGCACCCGAGATTAGTGTTGCAAATATTACGGATAAGCGCTTATATGCTAAGTTCAACAAGTGTGAGTTCGGTTAAGAGAGGTTAGCTTCTTGGGTCATGTGGTATCTGATCGGTATTCGAGTCGAATTCGAGCAAAATTTCAGCCATACTTAGCTGGAAGCCTCCAAGAAATATTACCGAGGTTCAAGCTTTTGGGACTTGCTTACATTACCAACGGTTTGTAAAAGGATTCTCGATGATAGCCACACCCATGACGTAAACCGCTTGAGAAAGAGGTCAAGTTTGAATGGACGGAAAAGTGTCGAAAAAGTTTCGATCAATTGAAAACTCATTTGACTAAGCTCCAGATTAGTGCAGCCCCGATCGCAAAGAGTTTGTCATCTATAGTGACGCCTCCCTACTTGGGTTAGGTTGCGATTGATGTAAGAAGGTCGAGTTGTGGCCTATGCGTCGAGACAATTAAAGCCACATGAGAAAATTATCCCACCCATGATCTCGAATTGGTCGCCATCGATTCGCTTTAAAGATATGGCGACATTACTTATTTGGTGAGAAGTGCCATGTGTATTCGGATCACAAAAGTCTCAAATATTTGATGACTCAAAGAGACTTAAATCTGCGACAAAGACGTTGGCTCGAGTTGTTAAAAGATTATGAGCTTGTCATTGATTATCACCCGAAAGGCTAATGTGGTTATGGACGCCTTAAGTCGAAAATCACCGCTTGCTTTATTTAGCTATGAATGTACACTTGTCTATTCTACCCGACAATGTGTTAATAGCCAATTAAAGGCCAAACCATTATTGACTCATCAAATTCGTGAAGCTCAGAAAGTTGACGATGAGTTGGTTGCAAAACGGGCTGAGTGTGTTCCGAACAAAGAATCGGAGTTTCAAATTGATGATAAGGATTGTTTGAGGTTCAGAAATCGTCTGTGTGTTCCAAAGAATTCGGAACTTATTTCGATAATTCTGAATGAAGCCCATTGTAGCCGAATGGCAATCCACCCGGGGAGTACGAAGATGTACAATGATTTGAAACGTCAGTTTTGGTGGCATGGTATGAAACGAGACATCTCCGACTTTGTTTCGAGATGTTTAATATGTCAACAAGTGAAAGCGGAACATCAAATGCCTTCAGGGTTACTTCAGCCGATCACGATACCCGAGTGGAAATGGGATCGAGTCACAATGGACTTTGTGTCCGGACTGCCATTGTCAACAAGTAAGAAGGATGCGATTTGGGTTGTTGTTGATAGACCGACTAAGTCGGCTCACTTTATCCCCGCATGCACGGATTTTCATTGGATAAACTAGCTGAATTGTACGCTTCTCGATTCGAGATTACACGGGTACCGATTTACTTGTGTCGGATAGAGATCCGAGATTCACCTCGCGATTTTGGAAGAAATTGCAAGAAGCTTTAGGTACCAAGTTGCATTTCAAAGACCGCTTTTCACCCCAAACCGATGGTCAATCCGAGCAGATAATTCAGATACTTGAGGATATGTTGAGATGTTGCATCCTCGAGTTCAATGGTTCATGGAACGGTATTTACCTTTGATTGAATTCGCTACAACAATAGTTTTCAATCAAGTATTAAGATGGCGCTTACGAGGCCTTGTACGGGCGTAAATGCCGTACACCATTGTTTTGGACCGAGCTCGGTGAGAGCAAAATTTTCGAGTGGATTTGATTAAAGATGCTGAAATGAAAGTAAAAGTAATCCGTGAAAATCAAGATAGCCTCCGATCGTCGAAGTCGACGCGATCTCAAACGAAAAGACATTGAGTATCGTGGGAGATAAAGTGTTTCTTAAAGTTTCGCTTTGGAAAAAGATACTCGATTTGACCGTAAGGCAAATTGAGCCCGAGGTTCATCGGGCAATATGAGATATCCGAACGAGTCGGTCCAGCTATGTATCGCTTGATTTTGCCCCGAACTTGAAAAGATTCACGACGCCTTTCATGTTTCGATGCTTCGACGCTATAGATCCGATCCGTCACACGTAATTAGTCCATCGAGGTTGAAATTCAAGCCGATATGAGTTATGAAGAAGAACCGATTCGTATCCTAGCTCGTGAAGTGAAGGAGTTGCGAAAAAAAGGGTTCCGTTAGTAAAAGTGTTATGGCTCAAACACGGGATGGAAGAAGCTACTTGGGAACCCGAGAACTCTATGAAAGAGCGTTACCCAAACCTATTGACCGTAAGATTTTCGGGACGAAAATTTCTTAAGTGGGGAGAGTTATGACAGCCAAAATTGACCCTAGTCGGGAAGTGGTTTCGGGACCATCAAACCGAGGCATAAAAATAATCTAATATTCATTTTGATGCCTATAATATGTGTTAATTGTGTGACATTTTTGATGTTTTGATTTAGGGTTTTAAATGTGAATTTCACTAAAAAGGACCTAGTAGTAAACTTTGAAAATAGGATAGGAAATGTGTGATGACTAGTTGATCATGCATGCAAAAATGAGGGTTTGCATGTCAAATTTCCCTAAACTAAAGCCTAGTGGCCGCCATGACAAAGATTATGGGCAAAACATGTCATAGACATGTTTTGTTGGTGCATCATGGGAGGAAACAATAAAATAAAAAGTTAGTAATAAGAAATGAAAAAAAAGAGATCATCATTCATGTTCTTGCTAGCCAAAACTAGGAAGGAAAAGAGAGAAAGAAAAGCTTCATCCTTGGGTTCTTTTTGGCCGATTTGAAAGGAGAAAGGTTGAAGATATTCGCCATACTTGCATCTAAGTTAAGGTATGTTTGATGATGTTCCATGAGATGCATGCATGTTTTAGTTGTTAGCTTGAGTTCTACCTAGCCCCATGGTCTAAATCTTGCTATGTGATAGAGATGATACTCGCCATGGATGTATCATTCTTGCTTGGTGTTGATGTTGTGTTGATGAGATATTAAGTGATTTTTGAAAACCATGTTGAAATTTGATTAAGTGGGGTGAGTATGGTTTTCGACTATAAAAGATTAATAAGGGTGATGGTTGTGTTTCATGCTAAACTTAGATAAATAATGGTAGTTTGCTTACATCTTGATATCTATGAGTTCCTTTCTTGGTTCTACCATAGACCCACGAAGTATATGTTTATGTGGTGTTGTTGGAGATTATGATAGAAGCTAATGAGTGAGAGTTTGATAGATACTATGAGGTTAAACTTCATGAGATTGTAAGCTTGTAAGTTGGATGATGAAATTCATACTTTGTGAAGGTAAATGGTGTGGAAGGAGCATTCGCCATGATGAAAATATATGAGATAGTTATAATCAACTTGAGATTCTACCTTGCACCTACATGTATATATGTTGCACATGATGTATTGGTATGACATATATACTATCTCAAGGTATATATTTGCATATGATGATGTTTCGTTATGAAATAAATGATGGATGCGTATTGAGTTACAATATGGAATGCGTTAGTTAGTAAAATGTATGCTGTTTTTGTGTGGTATTATGTATAATTGGCCTCAACATGGACATGCATATTCAGCCACATGAAGGGGGTTAGTGTGCATGCATTCAGTTAGAGGCAAGCATATTGATGCCTATTCTTGGCTTGGAAAATTCGCTAAGGAGAGTACTAACTAATGTGTTGAATTCGATTCGTGATTTCGTACACATGTGACTCTAATGTCTAATGTATATAAGGGCTAAGTACCTTGAGCTTCACTTTGATGTTTGAATGAATTGTATTGAATTGCTTGTTGTGATTAAAAATTGTGCATGACCATTGTGTATTTGAGCTAAAGGATGGCCATATGACCATTTAAACTCCTTGTCATATTCGCCATAAGCTATCATAATGAGATTTTAATAAGTTAAATTTGTGTGAATTAGCTCAAGAGCTTAGAGGACCACAGTTGGATAAGGAAAGGAAAAGTGATCGAATAGCCGTCAAAATCGCTCGACAACATCCGAGGTAAGTCTTGAGTAATGACCCTACTTGAATTATATTGAAATGATTTGTCATATTATGGCGGACAACCAATGTGCGTAGGGACTAAGTTATAAAGTCAATTGAAATCATGCTTTTGTGTGTGGCTATTGAGCCGAAATTGGAAAGGTTTGATAAATGTTTTGTGTTTGAGCCTTAGTAATGAGAATGAAATATGGATGTGTCGTGATTATTGATATATGTGTACATGAGCATTTGAATGATACCCGGGCTAAGTCCCGAAGGCATTTATGCTAGTGATTACATCCGGGCTAAGACCAAGGCATTCGTATGAAGTTGTTATATCCGGCTAAGACCAAGGCATTTGTGCAAGTTACCAAATCCGGGTTAAGACCCGAAGGCAATTGTGCTTGTGGTTATATCCAGCTAAATTCCGAAGAGACTCGGTTTGAAGGTGAGCATTTTGGTGCTGTAATAAATTCAATTAATACGCTCGAAAAACCCATACGATAAGGTATGTTTACATGTGCATCGGAAAAGTCGATCCGTTTGAAATAGTATTCGTTCAATCGACTAACGAACTTTCGGCTCTTAGATAGGTTGATACCTTGTGTGTATATGTTGATGAAGTGTGAAGTAAGTATGATTATGAGAATGTGTATTAATAAAGTGATTCATTTAGCTATGTGAATGTAATACTTTAGTCAAAGCTGATTTCATTACTTGAGACTTACTAAGCATTAAAATGCTTACCCGTTGCTTTGGCTCTCTGTTTTATAGATTTTGCTCGTTAGCTATCGGATTCGGGATCATCGAAGTCAAGTCATCCACACTATCAAAGCCCCCTTTTGGTACAAATTTTGGTTAAACTTTGAAATGGCATGTATAGGACTACTCTTTCGTTTGTTGGTCATAGACCCCTTTGATTTTGTATAAATTTGGATAGCCATGCGAAAATGGCTTATATACACTTTGGCATGGTATCATAATCATTTTGTATGTTGTTCATTAAGAGGTATGGAAATGTTTGGAAACGATTAGCCATTGGAATGGTTAATCATGATCATTCCTTGTGCCATGTATGCTAAAAGGGCTAGTTGAATCAAAGAAATTATGAAGTAGGTAAAGGTTACCTTGAAAACAGATGCTGACAGCAGCAGTGATGTGGATGTGAAAAATCACTAAAAATAGTAGGAATGGTATTAAATAGTGAATAAATTATGTAAATGAACCTTGATGAATCTACTTTCATATGGAAGAAACGAAACGGTCATATGAGTTATATGTTAAAAGATATTAAAGTTTTCGTGAAATAGGGCCAGAACGGTTTCTGGATCCCCTGTTCCGACTTTGGAAATTCATTGTAAATTAACCAGAGATAATTAGGAGTCATTACATATATGTATAGATTCCTCTTTGAGTCTAGTTTCTATAGAAACAAACGGCATCAGTATTGAAGCCCTGTACAGGGAGATATCCAAGTCGTAATTCGCAAAGGTCAGTGTAGTCGATCCCTGTAACAGGGGAGACTTTAACTAATAAACTGTACTAATTTTCCTGATCAAAAATTCTAGAAAAAATTTTGTGGATGGATATATGAGTCTAATTTTAGGGAAAAATTACGAAACTGATTTTCAAGCTTTGAAACTCAAGATATGATTTTTAAGGCGACAGTGATGCAGTAACCAGCTTGTCTGGAAAATTTTAAATGGACTGTGAAAATGATTAAGTCAAGTTTGTGTGCACCTTGTGTTCGACTCCGGTAACGGACTCGGGTACGGGGTGTTACAAAGGGATTCCAGCACAACAAAAGCATAGCATTCATATAGCTAAACGGATAATTTCATATGCACAAATTCTCAATATCATACTTACTTCACATTACCAACCCTTATGTTCATACACAAAAGATCAACTTAGCCGAAGGCCGGTAGCTCGTTTATCAACTGAGCGAATACTTATTTGTAAGGGCTCAACTAATTCAAAGCACATATGAAACATACCTCATTGTTGGGATTTCACAGGCATATTAACTGAAATTTTTACAGCAAGTTCATTCATTCCCGAATCACGTACCTTCGGAGTTTAACCGGATATAGCTACTCGTTCAAATACCTTCGGGACATAGCCCGGTTATGGTAGCTCGCACAAATGCCTTCGGGACTTATCCCAGATTTAGTAACTCACACAAATTCCTTCGGATCTTAGTCTGGATTTAGTAACTCGCACAAATGCCTTCGGATCTTAGTCCGGATTTAGTAACTCGCACAATTGCCTTCGGATCTTAGTCCGGATTTAGTAACTTAGCACAAAGCCTTCGGGACTTAGCCCGGACATCATTCAAAGAACCATGCACACATATATCAATAAATCATGACACATCCATATTTCATTTTCATTACCAAAGCTCAACACAAGACACTTATCATATTTACAATTTCGGCTCAATAGCCACATACAAAGAGCATGATTTTGATTTACTTAAGACATAATTCAATCGAATCATAATTTAAGTTCCATTACTCGAAAACTTACCTCGGATGTTGTCGAACGATTTCGATGGCTATTCGACCACTTTTTCCTTCCCTTTATCGGATTTAGTTCCCCTTTGCTCTTGAGCTTAAATTGACAATTAAATTGATTTAATCATTTGAGTATCAAAAAGAGGAACTCAAGGTACTTAGCCCATATATATTCATTAGACATTAAAGTCACATATGTACAAAATCATGAATCTAACTCAACACAATAGTCCACACTCTCTTTAGCCGATTATCTAAGCCAAGAATAGGCATCAATATGCTTGCCTCTAACCGAATGCATGCACACCAATCCACCTCATGTGGCCGAATATGCATGTCCATGTTGAGGCCAATTATACACTTAATACCACACATAAATGGCATACATTTTACTAACTAACGATTCCATATTGTAACTCAATACGCATCAATCATTTACTTCATAACCGAAACATCATCATATGTAAATATATACCTTGAGATAGTATATATGTCATACCAATACATCATGTGCAAACATATATATATATATATATATATGCAAGAGTCGAATCACAAGTTGATTATAACCAAATATAAACATATATCCAAAACACAAATCTTACCTATCATGCAATAAGCATAAATCATGCTTATGGATATACCATGGCCGAATACATCACAACACCATACCATTTAAATTTTGGTCATGGTTAAACAAAGAACTTAATGTCTCACTCAAAAATGCTAAAAAGAAAATCCAAGAGTCATCAATCCACCATCACATGTATCATTAACAAGCTTCATATTTAGCATGCAATGGCATTAACACAAAATCCACCTTGGCGAATATCATCCCAATGACATAGCAAAGTTTTGAACCATGGGCTAATTAGAACTCAAGCTAGCAACTAAAAACATGCATGAATCTCATGGCACAACCTCAAACATACCTTAATCTAGATACAAGTATGGCCAAACCTCCTCCTAATCCTCTTCCAAACCAAACATGAAGCAAGAACTCCTTCCTTCTTCCTTAGAATTTTCGGCCCAAAGAAATGAAAAAGGATGAACAAAATTTTTTTTTCTTTTTCTTCAACTCACGGCAATGGGGGGTAACACTCACACATTCTTTCTTTTTTTTTCTTTTCCATTTCTTTATTACCCATACTCATTAATTTATTTTTTCCTCCCATGATGCACCAACATAACATGTCTATGACATGTTTTGCCCATAATCCTTTGTCATGGCCGCCACTAGCAATTAAAAAGGGGAAATTGACATGCAAGTCCTCCTTTGATTACATGCACTATTAGATCCTTATAGATTAGCCTATCACATTTCAAAAGTGTCACACAAGTCCTATTGACTAAATTCACATGAAATTTACTAAATCGAAACTTAAAACTTTTACACATTCATAATCACATATTTTAGACAATAAATATTGTATTCAAATAATTCGGTGACTCGGTTTAGCGGTCCCGAAACCGCTTTCTGACTAGGGTCACTTTAGGGCTGTCACATTTCTTCTTTGTAACCTATTCGGGTAACCGCTAAAGGTCCGGCATGGTTTTAACTAGGGTAGGCTCTCAGAGTTCATTACATATGGTTTGGTTCTAGAGTTAAGGTACCTGAACTGGCAAATTCCTCGATCCTCACCCATTATACACTCCTATGAATCGAGTTCAGTTTAGAGGAATACTTTGCCCTATGTTTGTACGAAGTTCAATACCCCACGAAGACATATGTACGGATGTATCCCGAAAGCGATTCACTATCCTATACAGAGGTGAAAACCTCACGAAGGAATAGCTTCTCACTCCCACTTAAGAAAGGTAAAATGGAATGATTATGCCATGCAATATGTGAAAACATACAAAGAGAAACTCTCAAACCAATAAAACATATGTATTAAATCACTATGTAATCCCAGATAATAAAGACATTATTTACCACGAAAATAAAACATGAATGATGAAATACAAGGAAGGGATCGTCAATTTAAACCGAATTATCATTTTTTGACAAAAAGAACAAAAAGTAATCACTTCACAGCTCAACTCTCTTATTCTTGTATCCCTAATGGAGTCGCCAAGCTGTTGAAACCTTTTTTTTAAAATCGACTTGTTATTTTAAAATAAAAATGGAGTCGCTACTAATCCTTTTTATAAGGTGTGATCGGGTCACCTCGAAACTTAATCATTTCAATAAAAAGGGTAGATTTAAAATGATAATTTTTGGTCTATGAAATCCAAGATATGTGCCTGAGAGTCGGCTACGTACGAGGAAGGATTAGCACCCTCATAACACCCAAAATTGGTACCTAGTTGATTACTTGATGTCTTAGTGTCGAGAATTGAGAATTCAAAGAAAATTTAAAATACGATCCCCTTCTTACATGATTTGATTAAAATATCGCTAACTAAATTAAATTTTATGGAAATGACCTTCTCATTTCGAGTTAATTAAGAAAAAAATAATGTCCCATAAGTTAGGGCACAATATCTCAAATCCTCAAAAACAAGAATACTCATTATTTGATTATTACCTAAGTCTTATGTGTCTTGAATTTTAGATATGATGTTTGGTTATTTCGATTCTAGGAAGAGGTCATACTCTGTAAGTTAGGAGCATGACTCTTCGAATCCCAAAAATAGCAAACATTGTCTCGGTTTTAATTATTTATTTTTATGTACTTGCGCTAAAAAGCGAATGAATGTATGTAGCAATAGTTACAATGTATGATGATGGAAAATTATGATATTAACAAAATAACAACATTAATAATAAAATAAATTGATAATACTATAGTGAATACAATAATAAGAAATAATAATAACAATAAAAAATATTCAATTAATAATACTATATGATAATAATGATAATAATAATGAAATAATATAAAAATGTATGATAATAATATAATTACATAAAATATTGATATTTGAGCAAATTTTAACCAAAATAATATTAATTAGCAACGATAATCACTTAATAGTATTAATAGTATCAATAATTAAAAATAAAGGGCCAAAATAAAATAATCAAAAAATTCATGGGCGAAAATATAGATAGCATACATTATAAATGCTAGAAATTAAAAAAGGGAATAAAGGGCTAACTTTAATAAACATAGGACTAAATTAAAATTTAAAAAATTTAAAGCATGAATTGCAAAATAAAATAAAATAAAATAAAGAAAAGGGTAATAAAAGAATAAATTGAAAATATAACAAAATTAAAAGCCTAAATTAAAAGGAAACTTAACATAAAGGATTAAACTAAAATGGGATAGAAAAATACAGGGATTCAAAAGGCAATTATTCCAATCATATTTAGACATGTCATTCCCTTAGTGGGTTTATAGTAGGTCAAGGGACTAAACTGCACAAGAATAAAAAAAAGGGGTAAAAATAAAATAGAATAAAAAGATGCAGGATGAAATTAAAAATAGGCAAAAAAGTGGAAGGGCCAAAACAGCAAATAGCCCCTTCCTTCAAAAACACGAGGATCTTGGGAGGGGTTGGGATCGATTTAGGGCCTAGTCGGAATAGTGGCCTCGAGACCATAGATTCGATGTTAATAAAATTATTTTATTATTATTTTGATGTATTAGCATGTTTTTAAGAATACGTGAAAAATTTGGTAAGTTAATTTTAGTGTTTGGAAGTCTAATTGAGAAAAATGACTAAATCGCATAAGTGCAAAAGTCTTAAATTGATAGCTAAAGGTGTTAAATTGCCATGAAACCTAAATTGGGGGTCTTTAAAGGGAAAATAGACCCTTGGAAGAAGGCATAGCCGGCCATAGAGTCAAAGAGGAGACAAATTTGTCAAAATTTGGTGAGTTGGTGACCAATTTTGTCTAGATTAAAAATAAAATAAAGGGAAAAGATATCATTTTTTTCCCATCTTCTTCTTCACTGAATTTTCAGCAAATTAAGGGTTTGAAAGCTTGAAATTTTTCAGCAACTTGAAGCACTCACAAGTAAGTGATTTTAATGAGTTTCTTGAAGATTTTTACATTTTTGAACCCCTTAAAGCATGAGCTTTTAAATGAGGGTGCTATTTTGCAAAATGATTGGGAGTCTAGGGTTTTGCCGTGAGAGCATCTAGGGTGTTTTCTAAAATTTTATGGAAGGATATGAGTCTTGAGTGTCTTATAAACAACTTTTGTGAAATGTGTTAGCAAGAAAACACGTAAAAGGACTATTTTGCATAAGTTGTAAAATAGATGATAAGTGTGTGAAATAGTGAGAATTTGGAGTTGTTATAAGAGTAGAAAGGGTTCGGATAGGCTTAAGGTGTGAAGAGATTCGATAAAAAAATCGATTTTTAGGCTTAAAGGTAACATGATCATTTTGCAAAAATATAGGGGCAAATTGGTCATTTTGCCCAATTATGAATTGTAGAGTGCCTAGATTGATAAAGTGACTAAATAAGTGCGTTTTTTTATTATAGATCAAGAAATTCCGAATCCAAATCTAGACCGAGGGAAAGCCAAGCAAATCGACTAAATCGACTAGTCGCCACATTTTGTAATTCGAGGTAAGTTGTATGTAAATAATACAACTACATTGCTTATGTATGTTTTGAATTGTATTTGAATTATTATAGCATGAATTACCTGATTTTGGAAATGAGATAATATGATGAGAATAGAGATAATAGAATTCCCGAATAAACCTAAATAAATAAATCGGATATTCATGCCATTACATTTGGGTCACTCGTGTGAGCTATTATAAGACATGTCTGAGACATGCATCGGCCATATTATGAGAGCCAGTGTAAGACCATGTCTGGGACATGACATCGGTATTGAGACGAGTGCTAGTGTAAGACATGTCTGGGACATGCATCGGCCTCGAGACAGAAGTCAGTGTAAGACATGTCTGGGACATGCATCGGCTACGAGATGATAGTCAGTGTAAGACCATGTCTGGGACATGGCATCGGCATGAGATATGAGCTAGTGTAAGACCATGTCTGGGACATAGCATCAGCACTTTACCCCACATTTAAGGCTATGAAATATCCAATAGCATTCTGAATGGTTCAACGGTGAAAGTTTTTATTTCTAGTTAATGTGGAAAGTATAACCGTGTTGTGAGTGATACAGGTACCTATTTGGTATGTATAAAATGTGAGCCACATTATATGCTATATGACGTGTATTGAATATTGAAGAGTAAGTTTTTCTTATGCCCACTTGTGTATCATGATACTTGTTGATGAAGGGTAAAGTATTGTTGTATAATTATTTATATGCAACTTACTAAGCTTTATGCTTACTCCCTCTCCTTTCCTTTTTCTTATAGTGTCGCCTATCTAGATCAAGGATCAATGGAAGTTAGAGATATCGATCACACTATCAATCGAAGCATTTGGTATAGTTTGATTTATATTTTTGAGTATAGAGAACTAGACTTATGTTTTGTGTTAATATTAACTTGGCCAAATGTGTTGGCTCGAGATAAATCCCTCATTTTGTATTAAGCCTCGAATAATGACTAATGTTCATTTTTATTTGTATGGAATGAAGTTATTTTCATGGTTGAGTAAAATGCGTAAATGGAATATTGTCTATTGTGGATGATATGGTCGTTTGAGATAGTCGTATATTGGATTTGGTGGTTATTGTGCAGGTTGTGTAAGCAAGGGCGGCAAAGAGGCTTGGTAAATAGCCTTATATTATCCATAGGGGTAGACACAAGGGCGTGTATCTAAGCCGTGTGTGACACATGGTCAGCCTCATGGGCGTGTGGTCTGGCCGTGTGTCCCCTGTACGTAAAAATTTCAAGTCTGTATGCATGATAGTAAACACACGGGAAGAGACACGACTGTGTGTCTCAGCCGTGTGAGTGACAAGGCCTAGCACACGGGCGTGTGCCATGGTCGTTTGATATTTTGGGTATACTAACGTCAGAAATAGAATATCCATGTTTTTGCACACGGATTAGGACACGGGCGTGTCATGGCCATGTAATGGACACGGGTCAGGCACACAGGCGTGTGCCAAGCCGTGTGAAAACCCTTCTAGGTGTGCATTTAGAATTAATTCCACAAAGGGGAAGGACACGAGCGTGTCCTTGTTTTGATTAGGCCGTGTGTGACACACGGGCCATTAGCTCTACCAGGTAGAAATGGTCACACAGGCGTGTGCCTCTGTGTCAAGTGTCAGTTTTCTATAGTTGACTTAAGGGCTTGGGTTGATCTCGGATAGTTTCCTACGGTCTATTTGGGGATCGTAGGCCCATGACAATAAGCTTAATGTAGAAATTGAAAAAGCTTTTAATTTGAGCAGAGTTTTGGTGACTCGGAAATGTTTGTTAGCATGAGTTTAAAGTTAGGTAATACCTTGTATTCCGTCTCGACGAAGGGTTTGGGTGTGAGGTGTTACACGGATATTCAGGTCGGCCCCAAAACAATGTCGTTTTGGACATTTTAAGCTACTCGCCAAAACAACGCAAAATGACGTTGCATAATACCCTTAAATAAGTAAAAAAAACAAAAAAAAAATTCAACCTGTTTTAAGAAAAAAACTCTTCTTCCATTTTTCTCTCTCTCAAAGCTTCCCTTCCTTTTGGCCATAGGTCCGTCGCATGTCCGCTGCGGCCACCGGTCATCGACAATGGCGACACCTCCTCTGGTGGCCGAAAATTTCCAAAAAACCCTTTTTGCCCCTCTTATCATGGGGAACATAGATATGGGGTTAAAATCCCCAAAAACTTAGCCAAAGTTCGACCAAAAGTAGAGAAACCTTTCGGTTTCTCCTCTTTTTCGACAAGGCCCTTGACAGAACCCTAGGGGATTCTGAGGCTTCTCGAGTCGGAGACAAGGGCACTATGACGGCTTGAGTATTATAGGTAAAAAACTTGAATCTTTTGTTATTTATTTTTTCTTTTTATATTTTTTCAAAATTTAAAAAAGGCAAAAAAAAAAAACCTTCTTTAAACTTGTTTTTTTTCTTTTTGTATTTTTTTAATCTTTTTTTTGTTACAATCCATTTTAGGCTTTTATAGTCGAAATATATTACAAATAATATTATATTTTTTCTTCTTCTCTGCTTCTTTGCCTCTGTTTCTCTATTTTTACAGGTGGTGGTGGCAAAGACAATGGGGTGTTAGGCCTCAGATGGCACGCATGCTAACGTGGCGAGAGAGCGATGCTAAAGGGAACTTAGGGTTTTCTTCTTTTCTTTAGGTTTTGAGCTTTTGGGCTATTGGATTACTAGGCTTTAGTGTTTAAGTTAATAAATTAAGTCCTGGGCTTGTAATTTAGAATGTTAGTGGACTTTTATTTATTTGTTTGTTTTAACTATTTTTGGACTTGTTTTGTTTGGGGTTGGGCCAAATGAATTTGGACTATTACAAACATAATTGATTAATAATTAGTAAGAAATTCAAAAGAAGAAAATTAAAAAAAGGTTAACAATTACAGAAGAAAAATTCTTGTTGTATATATTTTGAATTTTTTCTAAGTTTCCTACAAATAAGTGTGTAAATTATTTTAATCCACTCAAAATGATTTTATTATATCTCAATATTTATGTGCTTGTAATTCTTTCACAAAAAAAATATAGATTTAGGTACAATCTTAAAAATGAAAGCCTGATACATGTATTCCAACCTTGCCCTATTGGCTGTTTTTAATGTATTTTATCAGTGTTCCAGTCATGTGTTTGAAACACAAGTTATTAATTAAACTGTTTAACAAGTGACTCAATCAACATCATCTTATTTTCGCAACCATCTTTACTATTTACAATTTTGAAGTTGATATAATCACATCAACAAATTAAATTAAAATTAAATATCAAACCAGATAATGAGTCTGGAATAAAGAAACGTGTAAAGATCACAACCTAGAAAGGGAATGAATCTGAGGAATGATATCCCCTTCTTCATATACCAAAAAAAGAAAGAAAGCATACATCCAAAACAAAATTTACCATAAACAAAACCAGCTGATTTGAAACAAAGAAATAAAACTAGTGTGATCTAACAAAAGCATGAGGGAACAATCTTGGGAGGATCGAATTTTTTGCTTTTACAATAAGTGCATACATTCCATAGCAGGGGATATGAACCAGAGCCAGGGCAAAGTACCTATACAAATGGAAAGAATTTGGCATTCATCAGATTCTTGTATTAACATGCTTTTTTTTACTCTAAACAGGGACAGAAAACGAATTGAATTGTGTTAGCTCGTCACATTACCATAAAGGAGCCCATGGCGTATTAAGCTCCAGGAAAGGATATGGCCACCTAGGAAAGTTGCAGCATATGTTAGTACTCGAACCCGAAACATGAAGAAACCGGTAAATCTTACCGACGGCTAGAATCGAGAAAGGAACGATACGTACCATGTAAAACCGCAGGCATGAAGAACCCATTGGAAAACAACATACAGACAGCTCCATTGAACGAAATATGCAAGCCGGAACCAAGGAAATGGCTGACACAATAAAATATGAGATTCCATTAGTTCCATAACTTGTCAAGTGTGGAAGCAGTTTGGGGACGGTGCAAAACTTACAAGGCTATTAAGAAGGGTATCTAGGATAAGGAACATAGCATTCAAAGTGTGCATGCAACCCATTAACTGTGATGGAAGAAATAAACAGGAATTACTTACTAGAATTACAACATTATGTAACCACTATTGCTTAATACATTTCCATAAGAAGAGATGAAATAAATGAAGTTCAATCCCACCGTGTTAAGGCCAAGGTGCGAGTTTGATAAAAACGGGACGATGACGCACCAAAATACGATGTCCGTCAGGATGACAGCTCCGGCACAAGTCTGCAGATGAAGGAAAAGTGAGTAAATTAGCTGCCTACAGGGAAGGACAGACCTGATATTATAGGCCTTTAAGACTGACCTGATATATAGTTTGCATAAGATATCCCCAAAATCCTGCCCTTCGCTGAAACTCCTCCTGAGCGTGGTGACTCTGCAACTTGATTTTATCCCTCACATTGTTTTCCTTATAAGTTCCAGAGTTTTCAGTTCTACTCTCTTCCACATCACTTTTCAGAAACTCAGCCCTTGCACCATTTTCAGGCAGAGGAGTATTTAAGCACACCCAACACCCATAAGCAGAAATGACAGTCCCCAGCTACATATGGGGCATATTATATGTTAGTGTTTAAGAAGGTCATATACATGAAAAGCAGATACTAGGAGAAACGGGGTTCAATGTTATTTTAATCTTTACATACCCCAAAATAGACCATAACCAATGCAAATGTCCACCTGCAGATTTGTTGCATCACCAGGTTAGCTAAAGGCTATGGAATTTTAGTATTTTACATTCTCAGAAAAAAAAAAAGAAAAATAGTAAAAACCTTGTTGGTAAAAAATGTACAACTTAAGAATGAAGGAAAACTCTTCAAAGCGTTAATGTAAAAAAATAAGAAGAAGAAGAAGAAGAAGAAGAAGAAGAAGCAAATATGTGACCATTTAGTGTTCTTAGATTAAAGTATGGAAAAGCAAAAACAAGAAGGCAAGTTTGGAGATGATCTTACTGAGTGTAGAAATAGAAAGCAAAAGCTCCTCCCTCAGAGGCAATAACCTCACACAGTATCCGAGCCGTGCATATAAAAGCAAAAGCTCTATAACATAGAAGCCAACAGGGATTTAAGTTTCTCCACTGTGGCTTCCAAAAATGATTGAAAAATAACGGGTCTGTTTTAACTTTATTGATGATATATGAAGCTAATACAGATGGGGCAACGATGATTAATGCACACACTGGTACTTGCCACCTGAGCCAGTACCCCAAGCCTTCATCGTTCGAATCCGACATTTCGAACTAAGGAGAGGAAGATTTGGGACGGGTAAATAAGTTGGGAATATGATAAAAATGATCGGGGTTTTCCCAGATCTGTCTCAGGCAAGGAAGATTGTATGCTCTTTTGGTGGTCAAAGACAACAATGATAGGAGGTAGTTGTAAGTTACGGAAGTTGACTTGGTAACCTTAGAATTTTATAGGCCCAGTTTGGTTGTTTCAGATTATCTGGCCCATGAAATTGAACTGTAAGAAACACATATTTATAAACATGGAGCCCGGAGGCATATACTTACTCGGTGTAGTAAACGAAGATCGAAGCATCCCATTCGACTATGTCCCACGACAAGAATCCGGCCAACACTGCAAACGAAACAAAACGAGTCAACACTAGCCATCCAGGGTGCACCCCTTTCCAACAACTGGTCCATAGCTGGTTGGAGCCAACGTGAGCGGTGGGTGTGGCATGTACGAACCCATCGGCATCCTGTTGAGCCGCTAGCAGACTCTCGTATACGCTGTCGTCCTCGCATCTAGATGCAGCTTCTTTTCTCCATAAAACCCATAAAGACCCAAGGAAGGCAGCCGCCACAATGCCGAAACAAACGCAATCGTACCAATAGACTACTAGCGCCATGGTCCAGACCCCAAGCCGAGGGTGTTTTGGACCAGTGTCTGCTGCAAAAGAAAAAATGTTAAAGCTTCGAGGAAGAAGGGTATGTAGTGACTTTCATCGGTGTAAATAAAGATGTGGGAGAGTAGAAAATTTGTTTAGTGATTTAGGCGGAGATTTAGCTGTCGGGTTTTGGTAGGAGAATGGTAGTTTTGACTGTCTGGTTTTAGTCTTGGAAACATGTTTACCACGAAAATGTTTTTAAAATATGATGGACAGTTGTTGAATTTGACAAGGGGGAGTCTGCTTGCTGCAGATTAATATTTTAAGCAAGATTAGGTTGAAAGTTTGGAATAAATTACTTCAGCTGCTAACCTTGTAGCATGAATTAAAATGCCTTTATTTCTAGTCTCTAAGGTTCATTAGTTATGTTCAACATAAACTTAATCAAATGAATATATATATATATATATATATATATATATAAAAGTTGATTATATATATATAAAAGTTGATAATCAATTGAGTTGCCTGATTTTCTTTTTGAAAAAAATATTTGATGCATTTTGCAAACGAGTAGGTTTAGATTGAGTTTATTTTTTATTCAAATTTTTTTGTATTTGGATCAATTCGGACTCGGGTTCTTTCGAACTTTAATATTTTTTGATTCAAACTCATATTAAGTTGGACGGTTTTGATGGGTTCAAATAATTTTAAATTTTATAAATTATAAATATTTTAATTTGAATGTAATAATTCATTTTACTACTATGACATTATAATTTAAATTTACTTTAAAAAAATATAAATTAGATATATTTAATAAAATTATTTTGTATAAAATAATTAAAGTGCTTGTAAAATTGATTATTCTATGATATTATATGAATTAATAAAAATATATTTATTGTTCATGATTATATTATATTGACAATTGAGTATTTCTTTTATCTTTCTTATTAAATTTACCTAATACTCATATTCTAAAATATTTATTTCAAAACAAAAATATAGTATAGTAAGCCCAAACCCAAATAATATATTCATTATTGTCAAAACTCAAAAAAAATAAAAAAATAAAAAAATTGTAGCCCAAATCTCAAGTCCAAAATACCCAAATACAATTTGTAAAAGTTAATGTCCAATTCAATATCTAATTTAATAAAATAATATTTTATTACTATATTAAAATTTTAATAATATTTGATGTATTGCTAGTTGTAATTATAAACATGTATTTTAATATACTAAATTACATATAACTATTGATGTTATATATTTTATTATAATCTATAATATAATAATAGTTATAAATATATATATATTAATACTTATAAAATATATTATTTCATTATATAATACTATATCACATACTAGAGTAGTACATAATATATTAGTTATTATCATATATTATTGTTGATTATTATATTGGTTAGAATATGTTCTAAGTCCTTATACTTTTCCTACATTTGAAAGTTAACTCTCTTACTATATTATATATGCTATATCATATCAAATAGTGTGTAATATATTAATAGTTTATATATATGCATAAGTGATTAAACATTATAATATCATGTAATACTATAATTTTATTATAATCTATATTATAATAATAGTTATATATAATAGTAGTACATTATATATTACTTATTGTTTATTATTATTCTTGTTGAAATATACTCTAAGTCTCTATACTTTTCATACATTTGAAAGTTGGCCTCCAACTATATTAGATAAAGCTATATCATATCATTTCATATATTTATAGTTTATATATATGCATCGATGGCTAAATATTACAATATCATTTTACCATTTTATGTATTAATACTAATCATATGTATTAATATTTTTAATAATAGTTATATATATATATTATTATTTTATGTATTAGTAATATACAAATTTAATATATCGAGTTAGGTAATCGGTTTGATAATAGTTATATTATATATTATTATATTATCATTAAAGTTTAATTTTATAGATTTTAATAATTAATAATTTTATATATTTAATATATATAATTACAATATTAAATTTTTATTAAATTAATGTCACTTTATAATTTAATATAAAAATATTATTAATTACTTTTTCTATTAATAAATTTTTAATATGAGTATGCAATGCTTATGAATACATTTTCGAAAAAAGAAAGAATTATCATTTATTTTTATTTTAAATAATAACATAAAATTATATTAATTATTAAGGTCAATTATAAAGATGACAACAACAATGGAGGTGGAAACACAACTAAGTTCAAGCTTTTTGTGCTTTGAAAAATAAATGCAACTGAAAATATATTGAAGGATTTCAAGTAAAATCAAATACAAAGTTTGTTTAAGTGTTGAATTGTAAAGGAAATGAAAAGGCTATAGTAAAAACTAACTAAACTACTAATTACACCAATTAAATTAAAAAAAAAGTAAATTACCTAAACCTAAAAACGGAGAAGAAACTAACAACTAAGCTAAATAGATGAAAGAAAAGTTGACTCCTCTAGTTAATAGAAAAAAAAGTCTTTAAACAGCTAAGAAATTCAACCTTAACTTTGACAAAATTACCTTTAAAATGTGAGTTGACTGGGGTTTGTGTTGGACAAAATATTACCCTTGCAACAATTTTCACCTCGTCAGAAATGTGTCGCGACATCCAGGCTTTAATGTTGTGACACCCTCGACAATGGCACAAGTGTGGCTCTGGGGGTTTTCGATGTCACAACATCCACTAGCTGGTGTCGCGACATCTCTATTGGTGCCCACGATTTTTCCACTTCAACAACCTTATGATATCGCGACTTGGAAGCTTGGTGTCATGACTTTGGGCTTGATGTCGCGTTGCCACACACTCATTGTTGCGACTCAATCAACAGTCCGCACCCAGGTTGATTTCTTGTTGAAGTTTTGCATCCTCAAGGTAAAAGACTCGATGTCACAACTCCATAACATGAATGTCATGACACCCATGTTGAATATTGTTTTCCTCAAGGTCGGGCCCTTATTGTCTCTCTTTACACCAACTCGAACACATCATTAGGTTTTCTATGACACCATTTTACGAATTTGGGTCTAAAAAGGAATAAAACAAAACAATAATGATTATTAATGATAAACACTAAAAGTCAACATAAGTATGTAAAAGACTCATAAATTGCTTGAGAATAAGCTCCTCGAGTGTTATGGAGAGCCTAATTTGACGTATCAAATTACGCCAGATCAAACTTCCTCACAGTTAAGTCTTTACTTGTCCTCAAGCAAACACTTACAAGACTAGCACATGCAAAATAGACAACTCTTGAACAATGGAGAGATTTGACAACCAATTGATAGGTATGTGCATTGTAGCCAATCCTTCTACCATACAATCTAAGAATGATGCATTATAAATTCACAACTTTAGGAATAGATTACTTTAGTTCACAAACTTATAGAGTAAATAAACATAGAGGTAATCCCCCAAAAAGCAACATTATTCACATTATTCCATAAAATAAGTCATACAGATATGATGTATCTATACATGAAGGAATTTAAACTATTCATTTCTCATTAAGCTCTACAAGTTTTGGTTTTATACAGAAGGACATTAAGGACGTATAGGGCTTTTTGGCTTGTAACATTCTGAGACTTAGGTTGGTATCTATTCAAAGAACAAGCTCAGCTCAAAATGATTCAAGTAATAAGAAAAATATAACACATGGCATTGTTCCTATTTCCCCCATATGTGATTGTTAAGCTCACCATCTTATTTCTCTTTCTCTCAGATTCCTTTTCTCTTCAACAATGTGGAAGATATGGTTCGATATTAGTGAGTACATACAACTTATAGAGCACTTATGCATTATGACAATTAAAAAGTTCATTTTAAGCTCTTGAATTGATTTCTCATTTTAAGCACATTCTACAATTTTTGCTCTTTTCACTCATAATGCTTTTATCTTTATCTGTGCTTTTTATTCACTCGCTTTGATTTTGACTCTCATAATGATTTTTTTCACTCACAGTTTTCATTCTAAGCATATTTTTGTAACAATCTATATACGTATCGAACCATCTCTTCACTTTTCACTCAAATTCATTTTTAAAACCACTAAGTTGTTTTTACCTAAACTTCAATTTCCATGGCCTGATATTCATTCTATAGTGCATTTTAAGAGTAAGAACTAAGAAGGGTTGTGTTCTTAACTCAGTTTAGGCTCAAGGTTTCAAAAATGTAGGTTCGTCAAAAAAAGGTCGATCAAGGCTCAAAATTAGGGTACTAGGGATATGTATAGCATATAGGTTAATCATTTAGACTCTTAGCTAAACAAACAATGTCTTAGGTCCTTGCTTAACATCTCAATGAATACAAAACCAAAGCATTCTTCTACTTTTTTCCATGAAAATTGTGACAGCCCAAAATAGACCCTAGCCGGAATGTGGTTTCGGGACCACTAAACCGAGTCATAAAAATAATTAATTGTTATATTCTATGCTTACTATGTGTGTGCATGCATATGTGGAAATTTCATTCTCTAATTTTACCCATTTGTATGAGAAAGTATTAAATAGGGATCAAAGTGAAACATGGTGAAATATGATAGGCTAATTTTAAATGGCTTGTTGGTACATGTTAACAAAAGGTGGAGTTGCATGTCAAATAATCCCTTCCTAAGGAGGAGTGGCGGCCATGACAAGGTTATGGGCAAGGAACATGTTTCCAACATGTTTTGCTAGTGGTGTATGTAGGAAGTCATAAAATAAAGACTAGCATTAAAAAAAAATTGTTCATCCATTCTAAACACTTTGGCGAATGTCCTAAAGAAAGAAAAGAAAATTTGTTCATCCTTTCTCATCTTCTTGGCGAAAATACTAAGGGAAAAGGGGAGGATTTTTGCTTCATGCTTGGGTTGGAAGAGACCTAGAAGGAGATTTGGCTAAGTTTGCATCAAGATTAAGGTATGTATGAGGTTGTGTTGGGAGTTTCATGCATGGTTTGGTTGCTAATTTGATGTGCATGTTAGCCATGGCTCAAATCCTTGTTATGCCATGGAAATGGTATTTGGCCAAAGTTGTTATGGTGATAAAGCCATTGCATGCTAAGTGTGAAGCTTGATGATGATGCATGCAATGATGGATTATCTACTCTTGAGTAAGATTTTGAGTTTTCTTTTGTGTTTAACCATGATTGAAGTTGAATGGAGCATGATTGTCATATTCGCCATGATGCATTCATGAGCATGGTTCATGCTTCTTGCATGTTAGTTAAAATTTGTATTTTGGATGGCTATGGACACCTTGAAATTGACCATGCTCATATTGTATATATATGTTTGCACATGATGTTTTGGCTATGAAGTAAGTGATGAATATATTGGTTTAAAGAAGAAGATGTGGAAGAATGCTTGTGAAATTGCAAGCACAATTGACCTAGCACACATATAAGTGCTTGATGCTATATTATAAGTTTTGGGCCACAATGTGCAAAGCATTAACTAGTAAAATGCATGCTGTTTTTGTGAGGTATTAAGTGCAAAATTGGCCTCAACATGTACATGAATATTCGGCCTTGGGTAGCCTATTGAAGGCCTTAGCTTTTCCTTGATGCTCAAATAAATTGTATTGAATTGCTAGATGTAGTATAAAATGTGCATGACCATTGTGTATTCAAGCTAAAGAGTGGCCATATGACCATTTAAACTCCTTGTCATATTCGGCCATAAGCAAGCACAATGAGGTTTTAATAAATTGAATTTGTTTGAATTAGCTCAAGAGTTAAGAGGGCCACAATTGGACAAGGGGAAGGAAAAGGTGATCGAATAGCCGAAAAAGCCGTTCGACAACATCCGAGGTAAGTCCTCAAGAAGTGACCTTACTTGAATTATGTGAGATGAAGTATGGATGTGTATGATTATTGATTTATGTGTGTATGAGAAATTGAATGATACCCGGCTAAGTCCGAAGGCGAATATGCTTGTGAATATATGTGCGTTTGAGCCTTAGTAACGAAAATGAAATATGTATGTCCAATGATTATTGATGTATGTGTACATGAGAAATTGAATGATATCCGGGCTAAGCCCCGAAGACAATTATGCTGGAAATGATATCCGGGTTAAGACCCGAAGGCAATTGTGCTAGTGGCTATATCCGGGCTAAGACCCGAAGGCATTCGTATGCGAGTTATTCTATCCGGGCTAAGACCAAAGGCATTTGTGCACGTGATTATATCCGGTTATATTCGAAGAATCTTGGGCTGGAGGTGAGTGTTGGTTGCTGTAATGAATTCAATTAGTACACTCGAAAAGCCCAAAGGATAAGGTACGTTATATGTGCATTGGAAAGTCGACATGTTTGAGCAACATTCGCTCAATCGACTAATGAATTTCAGTTATTGAATTGATTGATACTTTGTGAAAGTATATAATGATGAAGTGTGAAGTAAGAATGTGTATTAATGAAATGATGCATTTGGCTATGTGAATGTATTGCTGTAATTAGAGTTGATTATATTCCTTGAGACTTACTAAGCATAAAAAATGCTTACCCGTTACTTTGGCTCTCTGTTTTATAGATTTCGCTTGATAGCAATCGGATTCGGGATCAATAAAGTCGAAGTCATCCACACTATCCACGCCTCTATTTTGGTATAAATTTTGGTTGAACTTTGAAATGGCATGTATAGGACTACCCCTTGTTGGTTGAATATGTTGTGATGTATATATGTACGGCCATGCGAAAATGGCTTGTAAAAGTGAAGTATCGACTTAGTCTAATTGTGGGTTGTATGTATATATTTGGTGTCATGATGTGGCTATGGCTTGGAAATGGGAATGTTGGTCATATGATCAGCCATTGGCATGGTTAAAATGATCATATATGAACCTATGTATGGCAAGACTAGTTGGTTCATGGAGACTACCAAATAGGTAAGACCTACCTTAAAACAGATGCTGCCAGCTGCAGTGACGTGAATGTGAAAAATCACCAAAATTCGTAGGAATGGAATTAAATAGTGAATAAGCTATGTAAATGAACCTTGATGAGTCTATTTTCATATGGAAGAAACGAAATGGTCATAGGAGTTGCATGTTAAGAGATATTAAAGCTATTGTGAGACAGGGCCAGAACGGTTTCTGGGTTCCCTGTCGCAACTTTAAAAATTTACTATAAATTATACAAAACGAATTAGGAGACATACCTTATATGTACAGATTCCATTTTGAGTCTAGTTTCATTAGAAACAAACGGCACCAGCATTAAAGCCCTGTACAGAGAGATATTCAAGTTATACCGCGCGAAGGTCAGAGCAGTTGATCCCTGTAACATGGGTGACTTTAACTAATAAACTGTACCAATTGGCCTGACCAAAAATTCTAGAAATAAATCCATGGATGGATATATGAGTCTAAATTCAGGGAAAATTTACGAAACCAGTTTCCGAGTTTTGAAACTCGAGATATGATTTTTAAGGCGACAGTGACGCAGTTTTCCAGCCTGACTGGAAATGTCAAATGGATGGGCAAAACAAGTGAACTTGGCTTGTTAACCCCTCGTGTCCGACACCGGTGATGGTCTCGGGTTCGGGGTGTTACAAAAATAATGTTAAATTTTAATACATGCATTTACACATTTCTCTACATACTTATTCATCATTTGGTCAAAAATTGAAAATTTTTCATAAAATTTGACTACCTCTATTCTATTGTGCAATGTAACTAGTTGAACTAAACATTTTAACTCACAAAGAATAGAATTCATTAAGCATCATTCAAAATTTCCTTAGACAAAAGAATCTATTACACAATATCATGACATATCAACTAATGTGTTTCACATGACTAACTAAAAATACGACAAAGGCAAGTGCACCTATCAATAAATAGTATTGCTATGGTGAGTAGAGATATCCTATCCATGATGACTAAAAGTATTAGTAATTACAGTTTTTCTATTATTTAGCCATTAATTTGGAGTGATAGGTTTTAAACTAAAATTACTAAACTAATTTAACTAAGAACTCAACATAAAATAAATTAGGAAAATAACCGAACAATAACCAATAAGAGAAACAATACCTAGGAAAGAATTCACTTAGACTTCATCTATTATTATGAATCTGAATTAAACAATTTATTCACTTGGTAACTTGATCCGTAGAAATCTCTAAATTATGCTAATATCTCTTTTAAGAGTAAGAGCCACTGACTCTAGGTTGATTAATTGAAATCCCTTTCTAATTAAAACCCTTATTATCACATTAACTTGATTTATGAATTCCCCTATTAGATTTGACTCTAATTCGGTATATTTATGTCATCCTATTCTAGGATTGCATGCAACTCCACGTAACTATGCCAGATCTATTCTTAAACAGGGACTTTTTCTCCTCTGATTAAGTACATTAAACATGAATTAATATCCCAGAAATATTAAAACAAGATATTAGCACACATAATTGAGAACAAGAATCAAGTATTTATCGCTAAAACAGAAATGAAATAATAGAATTCATCATAGGTTTCATCTTCCCTAGGTATCTAGGGGATTAGTTTATAATCCTAAATAAAAATGTCTCAAAGTCAGAAAAACCACAAGAAATAAAGAAACTCATAAAAACTTCAAAAGAAATTAAAAGGAGGTCTTCAATATTGATGGAAATCTGCTTCAGAGATGACTCCAATGATGTTTTTCAAGTCATTTTTTTCAATATTCTTTGATGGCTCCCTATTCTCTTCTTCTATTTGGTATTTATAGACTTTAAAATACCCAAAAAGCCTAAAAATTGCTCTTTTTCCGCATGTTTGGGAAGTGAGTTGCGAAATCAACACAGCTTGGCACATGGCCATGTGTCCAGCCCTTGTGCGAAGGCCCAGGCCGTGTGGCTCCTAAAAACAGCTCTATTTGTCCATTTTTGGCTCATTTTTCGCTCCCAATTGCTCTTCTAAGTATAGAAACATGAAATTAAAGGACTAGGAGTGTAACACCCCGTACTCGAGACCGCTGCCGGAGTCGGACACGAGGGGTTAACGGCTTAAACCATTCATTTTCACAGTCCATTTTAAAAATTTTCCAGGCAGTTGGCTAACTGCGTCACTGTCATTTTAAAAATCATATCTTGAGTTCCAAAACTCAAAAATCAGTTTCGTAATTTTTCCCTGAAACTAGACTCATATATGCATCTAAAAATTTTTTTCTAGAATTTTTGGTCAGGCCAATTAGTACAGTTTATTAGTTAAAGTCTCCCATGTTACAGGGATCGACTACACTGACCTTCGCGCATTAAAACTTGGATATCTCCCTGTACAGGGCTTCAATACTGATGCCGTTAGTTTCTATAGAAACTAGACTCAAAGAGGAATCTATACATTTATGGCATGACTCCTAATTATCTCTGGTTAATTTATAATGAATTTCCAAAGTTGGAACAGGGAATCCAGAAACCGTTCTGGCCCTGTTTCACGAAAACCTAAATATCTCTTAACATACAACTCATATGACCGTTTCGTTTCATCCATATGAAAGTAGATTCATCAAGGTTCATTTACATAACTTATTCACTATTTAATTCCATTTCTACTATTTTTAGTGATTTTTCACATCCACATCGCTGCTACTGTCAGCATCTGCCTTTAAGGTAGACTTTACCTATTTCATAGTTTCCATGATTCAATTAGCCCTTTTTGCATACATAGCACAAAGTATAATCATGATTAACCATTCCAATGGCTAATCGTTTCTAAAAATTTCCACACCTCTTAGTGATCAACACACAAAACGATTATAGTACTATGCTAAAAATGTATATAAGCCATTTTCGCATGGCTATCCAAATTTACACAAAATCCATGGGTACATGACCAACAACAAAAGGGTAGTCCTATACATGCCATTTCAAAGTTCAACCAAAATTGTACCAAAGGGGCTTTGATAGTGTGGGAGACTTGACTTCCAAATATCCCGAGTTCGATGGTGACGAGCCAAAATCTATAAAACAGAGGAACAAAGAAACGGAGTAAGCAATTTATGCTTAGTAAGTTTTGAGCAAGGATTCAGCACAACAAAAGCATAACATTCAGATAGCTAAGCAGATAATTTCATATGCACAAATTCTCAATATCATACTTACTTCACATTACCAACCCTTATGTTCATACACAAAGATCAACTTAGCCAAAGGCGGTAGCTCATTTATCAACCGAGCGAATACTTATTTGTAAGGGCTCGACTAATTCAAAGCACATACGAAACATACCTTATTGTCGGGATTTCACAAGCGTATTAACTGAAATTTTTACAACAAGTTCATTCATTCCCGAATCACGTACCTTCGGAGTTTAACCGGATATAGCCACTCATTCAAATACCTTCGGGACATGGCCTGGTTATAGTAGCTCGCACAAATGCCTTCGGGACTTATCCCGGATTTAGTAACTCACACAAATGCCTTCGGATCTTAGTCCGGATTTAGTAACTCGCACAAATGCCTTCGGATCTTAGTCTAGATATAGTCACTTAGCACAAAGCCTTCGGGACTTAGCCCGGACATCATTCGAAGAACCATGCACACATATATCAATAAATCATGACGCATCCATATTTCATTTTCATTACCAAAGCTCAACACAAGACACTTATCATATTTACAATTTCGGCTCAATAGCCACATACAAAGGGCATGATTTTGATTTACTTAAGACATAATCTAATCGAATCATAATTTAAGTTCCATTACTCGAAAACTTACCTCGGATGTTGTCGAACGGCTTCAACGGCTATTCGATCACTTTTTCCTTTCCTTTATCCAACTGTGGTCCCTTAAGCTCTTGAGCTAATTCAAACAAATTTAACTTATCAAAGTCTCATTTTGCTAGCTTATGGCCGAATATGACAAGGAGTTTGATAGGTCATATGGCCACCCTTTAGCTCAAATACACAATGATCATACGCATTTTTAATCACATCAACAATTTAATACAATTCATTTGAACATCAAAAGAGAAGCTCAAGGTACTTAGCCCATATATATACATTAGACATTAGAGTCACATATGTACGTAATCACGAATCGAATTCAACATACTAGCTAATATTTCCCCTTAGCCGAATTTTCTAAGTCAAGCTAAAGCCATCAATAGGCTACCAATGGCCGAACATACACATCTATGCTAAGGCCAATTGCAACACTTAATACATTCTACAAGTATGGTCACTTGTGTTGACTAAACACCATTTGTTTCAAGTTCAAAACTTGGCTAATACACATATATACACTATTAAAGCATCCTCTCCCTTTACACTAATTCAACACATGCATTACCCATAATATACCAAATTACATTCGGCCTTAGCACACAACTTGCTAGCCGATTCTTCTCCATCTAGCAACCAATGCACATACGAGCTCATTTGTTAGACTCTACTTCATCTAACAACAACCTTATTTCTCTTCTATATCCTACCATGGCCGAATGCATCACAACACCTTACCATTTCAATTTTTGGTCATGGTTGAACAAGGAACTTAATGTCTCACTCAAGGATGCTAAAAAGGAGATTCAAGAGTTATCAATCCACCATCACATGCATCATTAACAAGCTTCACATTTAGCATGCAATGATATCAACACAAAATCCACCTTGGCCGAATACCATCCCCATGACATAGCAAAGATTTGAGCCATGGGCTAATAAGAACATCAAGCTAGCAACTAAAAACATGCATGAATCTCATGGCACAACATCAAACATACCTTAATCTTGATACAAGTATGGTCGAACCTCCTCCTAATCCTCTTCTAAACCAAACATGGAGCAAGAATTCCTTCCTTCTTCCTTAGAATTTTCGGCCAAAAGAAAATGAAAAGGATGAACAAATTTTTTTTTTCTCTTTTCTTCAAACTCACGACAATGGGGGGGGGGGGGAATCACACACCTTCTTTCCTTTTTTTTTTCTTTATTACCCATACTCCTTATTTTATTTATTCCAACATAAACCACTTACACAACATGTTTTATGACATGTTTTTCCCATCCCCCTTTGTCATGGCCGGCCACTAGGCTTTAATCTAGGGAAATTTGACATGCAAGCCCATCATTTTCACAACATGCATTAATAGGCCACTTTACATTTGCCTAGCACATTTCTAAATTTTCTCACATAAGTCCTATTTGATAAAATTCACTTACAATTAACAAAAATTCAAACATGAATTTTTCACACATGCATATGTACATATAATGAGCATCAACTATGACGGCTAATTATTTTTATGACTCGGTTTAGTGGTCCCGAGACCACTTTCCGACTAGGGTCAATTTAGGGCTGTCACAAGGAGCATAAAATTAACTAATTTTCATAATAATCATCCATAAACACATTAAGAATAAGATTAACATTACTTTTATCACTTATCAAATATTCCCACACTTAAGCATTTACTTGTTCTCAAGTAAAACCCTCAACTCACATTAAAGTTAATATTTCTCAACTTGTAATTCTTATCTATATTGCCTCAAAATAATTTGCAAATAATCATGTATTGATAATTCAACAAAAAAGGGCACTAAAGATTCAAACAATCTAAGCCGAAAATTTTTAAAGCACGAAAACATAGGTGTCTCCCCTTATTTAAGTAATTACCTTTAATTCAAAATCAACAAGAATTGACATCCTCACTAAAGATTCACTCAAAGTACTCAAAGTGTTTAAAGTTCAATAAATATGCACTCAACAATCGAACAAGAAATGTCATTACCATAAGCTTGCTTGAAAATAAAATTTTCACTACTATAAAATGATATGATACACCAATCAAAAGGACTTTAAGAGGTTGTAATGGGGTTTAAGTTAAGGGTGTGGAAAAAGGCTGGAAAAGTTAGTTATAATCGAGATCAATTTGATAAATAACCAAACTAGAAAAAATAAACAAATGCTGAATTAAAAACAAGTGCATCAATCAAAATATAATTCAAGAACAAAAACGAGCTTCTTCTCAAAATATGAATTTAACTGTTCAAGCTCAAATAACTAATCAATAATCAATATTATTTTTTTTATCTTTTTTTATAACAATAAGAAATAATTCAACAAATCAAACAAAAGAGCATAGTTAGGTAACTAACCAAATCAAATCTCGACAAAAAAAGGAGTCAATAAAATAGGAAAGAGTCACAAAAAAAAGGGTCATGGGTTAAAATTCTCGGGTTTATAAAGAAAATGTGTGTTAAGCTCAATGGGGTTCGCTTAGGGTTAATTAAATAGATAGGATTTTTATAGAATAAGTGGGTTAAACTAAAGTGCCTATATCATCTCAATATTTCAAATCAAAGGTGTGGTCTCGACATGCATAATCGAAGCAAGTTCTGGAATAATAAATCAAGTTGACACACTTATAACCAATAATAGACTTAGCATGAAAAATGTATGCTCTATAGGCTCAAAAGCTCACAAATAATCATGGTTTTGATGTCAAACTTACAAATTTAAAACTTTAAGATAATACCTCAATCCAGGAAACAACCTAAAATTTTTAATTCTGAAAAATAACTTATCATGCTTGACTTTCTCATTTCTTAAAGTTTAAATCAACCAATGTACAAATATTTACAAATTAATCCAAAACACATCGAAAAAAATCCCAACTCGATAAAAATTCATTCTAATGGAAGTATGAGAAAATTACTTAAACAAAAGAGATAATTTAGGAATTTTCTAATAATTATATAAATAATCTCCCCACACTTAAGATGTACATTATCATTAATGTACAAACAAGTATGAACACAGAATAAAAAAAACCATAAGAGAGGGAGAAAATTAAAACTACCCTGAATATGGATGAAATCGCCAGAATAGTGAAAATTGGAATTGTAGGTAAATCCAAATGAAGTGCATAGTTCTAAGCAAACTAATAAGAAAATAAACATAAATATTGAAGAAGATTAAGAGGTTACAAACTCAATTAGAAACAACCATAATAAAACATAGTTCAAAAGATAATAAATGAAAGAAGTTTAAGAAAATAAGAATAAAATAACTAAAATCAAAAATAAAAATAAAAATAGAAAGAAAGGAAATAAAATCAGTGATCCTTATCGTTAGAGGCATAGGGATCGTGAGGTGCTGGTGTTGAATAAGAAATGTGGAGGTGCTGACAGATCTGCCGCAAGGTCATGTTAATATTGTCGAACCTCTCAAAATAGTGCTTCTCAAAACGAGTGAACCGCTTGGAGAGGTCCGCGAGGGTAGCAATAGAAGTAGAGTATACTGACTCGGAGGCAGATGATGAGGTGGATCTTCGTGGGAGAAAGGGACATCATCAGTGAAGACCTCATGCTCATCTTGAGGGTTAGAATAAGATAATCAGTATCGAGGAGGATCCACTCCACGCAGTCGCTCAATCATCCTCATGTGACTCATACTCGATAACCCTTATGGGGACATCTATCCAACTAGTGTAAAGGAGGAGGACTACTTTGAAGTGTTGAGGAGGCTGAAGTGTCATGCAAGTCGAGTCATGTAAGGGCCTAAGTAGATATGACCCTTCCTACTATGCTCTGTCTGATGGCGACAAGATAGGGCAGTGAAGTAGGCAAGATTGAAAATGTACTCTGTTGCCATGCTCCACAAGAAATAAGTGTCGAATGTACTGACGATGTCGATTCTCTCTCTTCGATTGGTCAAAGTGTGAGCCAATATGACATGAATATAGTGCAAGGCCGGAGGTAAGGAAGCCGCCTTCGACTGACTCAGATTATAGGGCATCGTACTCCCAATAAGGTCTATCCAACATAAAAAAGACTAGTAGTAGATGTACTAGTATAAAGTGAGGAACCTTTTTTTACCTATGAACTCCTCAGTGTAAAGTCCTAATGCAGCTCCGAACTTTGGGATGCTCATATGACGCGTCATGCCACTGAGTCTAAAAGTAATAGTTTATGGCTCATCATGGGTCAACATCACGTGTTGTAAGAGGAATGTTGAACAAAACTCGAGAATAAGCTCTAAGTAGGTGGGCTCGATGATGGAGAAGATTCAGTCTCAAAAAGTTGTGGCAATAAATGCGCGGACTCGATCAGCTAACTGGACCTACTCTAAAGTCGCTTAATCAATACAATGACCTAATCCATATGGTCGCTGTCGGAGATGCTGATAGAGGTCCTTTTGAAGACCCTATGCAAATTGAAGACACGGATGACGTGTATCGACGGAAGCGCCCGAAGATAAGGTCACACCCGAAGTCTTTCGCTTTTTTGAAGTGGGGATGACGACCTTAGATTTTCCTCTAGTATTTTTCATGGTGTTTCTGCAATAAAAGATAACGAAATAACAATTTTAGTATTAAATGTAAAGCACGAGTCGACACAATGGATCAGTTCAAATAATCACAAAACGAAAGTCGAATCCAACTAAAATCCAAAATCCCAAGATCGAACACTTAACTAAAAGGGTTTGAAGTAGAGTTGAGTATGGGTCGGGCCACTCGCCCTAAAAATGGAAGGGTTCAGATAAAAATATAGGCCCAAAAAAATGGGCTTGGACAAAAAACGAGGCCTATTTAGAAAATGACCGAGCCTCAGGTAAGATTTTTTTTGCCCAAGCCCGGCCTGAGTTATATATTAAATATTTTATTTCATTTTTAATCATTTTTAATTTTTAACTTTACCTTTTTTTAGTTTCACTTTCATTTCGTGCCTTCCTCTTCCCTCTCCTTATTCCCATATCCAAAATCAAAATCCTTAACTCACCACCACCACCTCCACTGATCCACCGGTCCAGCAGTGTTGTCTGTCGACCAAACTTCCCGATTACCCATTCATCTCCAGTCTCCACCTCCCACTTGCTTATATCAAACAACCTACTTGTAACACCCCTAACCCGTATTCAACACCGGATTAGGGTTAAAAGATATTACAGGACATATCGAAACATTTTGCATTCATTTCACAAACATCATAGCATCAAAGTCAAACATCAACATAAAGTCCCTTTCTTAGGTCAACAAGACCTTAAACATGCTTTAGAAAGAGGTCGGGACTAAACTAAGCAGATATAATTTTTTTTCAAAACTTGAACATTTTTCTAAGTTATAAATGTCACACACCTGTGTGAACAGGCCGTGTGCCTTGCACGGGATTAGACACGCCTATGTGTCTAGGCCGTGGAAAAACAGGGCATACATACTGACTTGCACCACATGCCAGTGTGCTAGGCCGTGTGAAATCTAAGGGAGGTTACTGACTTGGGTCACACGGCCGACCATACGACCATATGCTAGCTCGTGTACCACACACGGCTAGTAGACACGCCGTGTGTCTAGACCATGTCAAAACTGTAGGGTATACTAACTTTAATTTGAATGGTACCCTAGGGGACACACGGCTGTGTAACATGACCGTGTGTCGTACACGGCTGAGACACATGCCCGTGTCTCTGCCCGTGTGGATAAAAATAGGCCATTTGAAAAGCCAATTTACCACCCTACAATCATGAACTCATAACAGCCAATTTGGAACCATTTCCATACACTTACAGGCAGCCCAAAACATACCAAATCACACACATTTCATGCCATTTCATAGTCAACCATTTCATTACTCAATTCCATAACTAAAACATGCCATTTCAATATGCTAAATCATCAAATTTGCATAACTTCTAAATGCATTTTATCATCATCTTAACACCTATCACATACCATAAAACTTACTCTTTCAACATCCCATAATCAATCCTTCACATAAGCATTATTTCCATCATATAACTTACTAATCAAATATAACATTTAGGTCAACATAAATGACCAAATATATATACCAACATTTACAAACCAAAACATATCACAAAGACACTAGCCTATACATGCCATATACTGTATATACAAGCTTCAAAAGTACCAACAAATTTTCGATAGTGTGATAACGCTTCCCCACAATCCCCGAGTCCAAGCTAGCTTTGACTATCTATAAAACATAGACAAATAACACATAGTAAGCTTTATAGCTTAGTAAGTTCGTATGTAAATAACTGTAATATCCTGATTTTGGGCCTAATCGGAATAGTGGTTTCGTGACCACAAAATCTGAGATAGAAATAATTATTTTATGATTATTTTAAGGTCTATGATATGATTGCATGATTGTGTGAAAATTTCGTGAAGAAATTTTATGCATAAAGTGCTTAAATTGAAATTAGGGACTAAATCGAATAATTTGTAAAACTTGCATTTTAGAAGTTTCTAGTATGAAATTGTTTTGAAATATTAATTAGGAGGTCTTAAATAGAACTTTTACCAATTTCTAAGTCTTGGACAAAAATTGGACATGGATGAAATTTTTGGAAAGTTTAGTAGTAAGGGCATTTTGGTCATTTAGGGGTAAAATGAATTAAAATACAAAATTAAAAGCCAATTTTGCTCAGCTTCAACCCCATGGCCGAATATAGCAAGGAGAAACCATGGCTAGGGTTTTTCAAGCTTCCAAGCTCGATTGTAAGTCTGTTCTAGCCCGTTTTAATGATTTTTACGTTTTGGAGTCCCTAGCTCGATTTAGCTTATGCTAGCAATAATTTAACCTAGGGTTTATATTTGGAAAAATACCCATAGGTGAAATTTGTGTATTTTGGTGTTTTATGATAGAATATGAGGTTTTAAATTATGTTAGACAACTTGTGCTACTCGGTTTTAAGTGAAAACGAGCAAAAGGGCTTAATCAGTAAAAATACCTAATAGTCATAAGTACATGTTAGAGTGAGAATTTGATGTTGCCATAGAAGGGAAAAATGATCATCATGTAATAAAACATAAGAAAATAGGCTGAAGTTTAATTTACGAGCTTTGGGGCAAAAGTGTAAATATGCAAAAGTTTAGGGGCAAAATTGTAATTTTTCCAAAATATGATTTTGGGTCAATTTGAATAATGTGAGTCCTAATTAGACTATATTTTAAATGATAGAGCAAGGAAAACTGAAATTTGGGCTAAAATGGGAAAATACCAAGTTGTGGACGAAATGGTAAAAGTAGCCATTTTCGCATCTGAGGTAAGTTCATGTGTAAATGTAGTAACATAATTGTCATTTTAAGCAATTTAATGTTGTTTATATGATATGATGCCGATTATTATCATGAAATATTATGCTTTGTGGTTATTGTTGAATAATATGTAATTATGTGAATTACTTGATGAGTATGAACTATCACCGAAGTATCGATTTCGATATTCCGTGGAAGACGGCAAAGATGTGAGATCGAGGAAAAAAGCCTGTTTGAACCTTAGGAATAGATTAGGATACAAGTGACATGTCACTGGGATATTTGGGCATCCGAACTCGTTGAGTTGAGTCCGAGTTCACTTATGGATGCGAATGTCCGAACTCATTGAGTTGAGTCCGAGTTCACTTATGGATGCGAATGTCCGAACTCGTTGAGTTGAGTCTGAGTTCGTGAGATGTAACTAGGCATCCGAGCTCGTTGAGTTGAGTCCGAGTTCACTTATGGATGCGAACGCCCGAGCTCATTGAGTTGAGTCCGAGTTTGCTTATGGGCGGGTTACATGGTAGCTTGGCTACATATGTGGCACTTATGTGCAAACTTTCCATGCATCCGAATTATATTCCGATGTGTTCAACGGGTAAAGTTCTACTGAAATGGAGGAATACTCAAGATAAAAGGGATGTATTGGTAAGTGTTGTGAAATGGGTACTTTGAACAGGTATGTACTTAACCCTCGGGTTGAAAAATCGATATAACAACAATATGGTAAGATGATAAATGAAAATGTGATATGAATGTCTTGGTGATGATTATGCAAATGATGTTTTATGTTTGCTTATATGGTTATGTTACTTGCTATTTGCATGTGAACTTATTAAGCATTTATGCTTACTCCCTCCTTTTCATTCCTTGTAGTTTGACAAGCCAGCTCGAAAATCAGGAACGGTCGGAGGCTCGCTCACACTATCCGTATACCATCTTGGCATAATGGCTTGCATATTTTGAGTATGGCATGTATAGTATTATAATCATTTTGTATATATGGTCTTATGATATGGTTATTGAGTGGTATGGAAATGCTTGGTAATGATTAGCCATTGGAATGGCTAATCATGATCATATTTGGTGTTATGTATGTCAAATTACTAGCTAATCCATGGAAACCATGGAATAGGTAAAATTTACCATAAAATAGATTAAGACAAAGAAGAGTGACGTAAGTTTGAAAAATCATTAAAAATAGTAGAGATATAATTAGATTATGAATAAAATATGGAATTAAATAATTATGAGTCTATTTTCATATGAATGGAACAAAACAAGTATATGAGTTATATTTTATGAGATGTTTAAATTTTTGTGAAACAGGGCCAGAGCAATTTCTGGATCCCCTGTTATGACTTTGGAAATTCACCATAAATTGTACAAAGGTAATTAGAAGTAATTATATACATGTACAGATTCCTTATTGAGTCTAGTTTTATTAGAAACAAACGGCATAGTAATTGAAGCTCTGTACAGGGAGATATCTAATTCGTAATACACAGAGGTCAGAGTAGCCGAACCCTGAAACAGGGGAGACTTTAACTAATAAACTGTACTAATTGGCCCGACCAAAAATTCTAGAAAAAATTAGTAGATGGATATATGAGTCTAGTTTTAGGAAAAATTTACGGAATTGGATTTTGAGTTTCGGAACTCGAGATATGATTTTTAAAGCGACTGTGATGTAGTTAGCCAGCTTGTCTGGAAATTTTAAAATGAATTGTATGAGATGTTTAAGTAATGAATTAAGTCCGTTAACACCTCGTGTTCGACTCCGGCAACGGTCTCGGGTACGGGGCATTACAATAACTCAATTCATCAAGTAATATAACTCAACTATTTGCACATTACCAAATCAACATTACATTAACACAAACCATATTCATGTCTCAAACATGATCAAATACCATTTCATTAAACTTTCTCAATGTAATGCTTGAATAGGTTCCGTACGTACCCATATCACCTCGTATTAACCTCTTTCTCAACTATCGCATTCATTTATTCGTTGAACCATTAGGAATAAAAGTCGGATACTCAAGAATCGCAATTGATAAGAACCTATACCATGGCCTGTAGCCAAATCAAGGTAACTTATCCCGAGGTATGTATACCATGGCCCATAGCCAAATCAAGGTAACTCCTCACAAAATACCTAAATCATGGCCCGTAGCCAACTCAAGGTATTATTCGCACCTGAAGTGGCAATACCATGGCTCGAAGCCAATGCATTAACTTAATGATATTTCATTACCATCACAACTGTACTTAAAGTTTAATCAGGAAGTTTCACTTTCAATTTCATCGTCGAACACTTCCGTATATTCATATTCACAATACTAACATTATCCGCAATCTCATAAACACATTTTATGCAATATCAAAACATATAACATTCATTTATAATGAAATTAACACCTACGAACTTACCTCGGTCGTAGAACCAACGAAACTAGCCAATTAATCGAGTACTTTGTTCTTGCCTCAATCTAAGTCTGAGTTCCTCTTTTCTTGATCTATATGTATTCAAAATTAACTCATTTAATCACCTATTCATTCAATTTCATCCAAACATATACATTTGGGCATTTTTGCACTTTAGCCCCTAAACTTTAACATCTATTCAATTTAATCCCTATTTCACAAATACACAAAATTCACCAAATTAAATTTAACCATGCTTGGCCAAATTACTATAGTGCCCCTAACAGCCCATATTTTCATTTATTTCACATTTTAGCCCCTCAATTTCACATTTTCACAAAATTAATCCAAAATATACATTTTTACTAAAAATCACTTTATAAAACATGTGTATCAAGCACCAAGCTTTCATAATTCATCATTAAACTTCATAAAACACATGAATTCATCCATGGCACATCTCAAAATCACAATAAATTTGACGAATTAAGGCATGGACTTGATAGAACACAAAGCAACAATCACAAAAATGTGGAAATTACTAAAAACCGAGTCAAAATAAACTTACAATTTGATCCTACAATGGCTGAATGTTTTCAAGCTCTCCCAAACCCTATTTTCTTTTTTACAATCGGTTGAATGGAGAAGATGACACCAGATTACACTTACAATGAAATTACTCAAAATGGACTTACTAAATACCGAGTCAAAATGGACTTACAATTTGATCCTACACTGGCCGAATGTTTTCAAGCTCTCCCAAACCCTATTTTCTCTTTTACAATCGGTTGAATGGAGAAGATGACACCAAATTAACTTCTTGTTTTATTAATTAACTTTTATTTTACAAAGTACCTTAATAACCTTAAGTTAAAACATTAAAAATCACCTAATATAAGCCCATAATTGTCCACTAGCATTAATAATGGTCCATTTTCCTTTTAAGGACCTCACATTTAATTAAGACATAACAATGTAGCACTTTAACAAATAGCTAGCCACTTTTACATTTTACGCAATTAAGTCCTTGTATAAAATCAAGCATACAAATGATAAAATTTTCACATGAAATTTTCACACATATCACATATCATGTTGTAAACATAGTAAATAATATTAAAATATTTTTTTGACTCGGATTCGTGGTCTCGAAACCACTATTCTGAGTAGGATCTAAATCGGGCTGTTACACTACTAGCCTCAAGCTTAGCTCAGGTCAACTCATTGTCTCCAGTTCTTCATTTGCAGTCTCGGAGCTCTCCCCAAGTTGTAAGCTTGTGCTTCATTTACCACTTAGGTCTAATTTTTGCTTTAGTTATTATTTGAGTTTGGCTATATAAATTAAGCCTTTTTGGTCCTTAGGTTCCTCATACTGCTATTGTGCCTTACTTTACGTCAGAAAGCCTCTTCTTCTTCCTCATACTACCCACGGCCACAACACAGTAAGCTTCTTCTTCTTCTTTTGAAAATATTTCTAACTGTAGCTATTGGTTTTTTGCATTTCAATTATTTTGGTTAGTAATGCTGGTTGTTGGATCTATGATAGAGCTTTTTTTTTTCTATTCTTTTCGAATAATTGTTCTTCTTCTTCTTCTTTTTTAACTTTATCAAAGCTTGGTTTTGTGTTTTATTTTAGTAATTGAGATTTATTTTTTTTAAGGAATAGCATCAATGCTCAAATGTATCAAATTGCTATTTGGGTTTTAGAATCCTCTATTTGGCTATTTAATAATATTTTAAATAATAAGCATTAGTCTATTAGAATTAGAAAGAATAATGTGGGTTCTATTTCGGACGAAGAATAATGTCTATGATCACGTAAATTCCATGCTCCATTTAATAGAATGTTTCTACCACTCAATCATAGTTTCACTACATTTGTAGTTTTTGATCAATGTCCTTTTGGTTATACTTCTTTTTCTTTCTTAAATATCATCCTATAAGTTCTATAATCCTCCTAAGTATATCCATAGTTCATTTTATTATTAAAGGGAAGGAAAAAAAAAACTTGATTATTAGTAACTCAACCAAAGGTTCCTAAGGTCATTGCAGTTAGATGCAGTCAAGCAAAATACTCAAATTTTAGCCTACTAGGATATTACTCTATTTACTAATAACATGTTATTCGCTGAAAATATATATATGTCTTAACTGCTAATAGGAAACATCAAAAACTTCTAGAGATATTCACCTGTTTGTTGATTGCTATGGTATGTGTTTTGGAGCCCATTTCATCCCAAGATTTACTCATTGGTACATTTGTCCTAATTCAATATGGATAGCTACTTCTAGAAATAAAGATATAGATAAAAGACCTTAGTGGTCCTGTGATAATTTATTTAGTGTATCTTCTCTTTAATAATATCTATCTCTTTAGTTTCATATTTCATGAACGAGTACTATGAAGATAATATGAAACTCAAATAGTCTAATTTTTTTTTTGTATGTGTGCATGGTACATGAGAATGTCTAACAATTTGCTGTATAGAATGTTGTAAGGCATTTTTCAGGTGCTTATTATTAAGGCAGAAAGTGCTATAAGTGCCCTTTAATCTGTACCCATGAAATTAATTGTTGAAAATATCTCAGAATGGAAAATAGTGACAAGCTGCAGGATCCTGCACTCAAGTTTGATGAATTCTTTATGTATTTTCACTTACATAATTGTATGTGTGTGTAACCGTTGTTGAATGAATCATAATTATTAGATACTTTTAGTATGAAAATTAACATTATTATTATTAATTTGGTTATTATTTTAATATTTCGATATTATAGAACTTTTGTGTTATTATTAATTTGGTTATTATTTTAGTTCTAACTTATTCCAATTTTAACATAACCATTTTTATTAAATTTTCAATTTGTGTATTGTTTTAAGAATTGTTTTAGTATCATTTTTATTTGTTTGTTGTTTTAATATTTGTTTTATGTTTTTAAATGTATTTGATTTATTATATTTTAAATTTTTATTTAATAAAATAAGCTAAAAATTAATATGGGCCGGGCCAGGTCGAGCTCGGGCTTGGATAATTTTTTAAGCCTATATTTCGGGTTGGGCTCGGGCTTAGAATTTTATTTGGGCCTGGCCTGTCCCATGCTCAACTCTTGTTTGAAGTAATATTGAGCATGAAATTGGCAACAAAAACATAATAATAAGAATAAAGGCAAAAAGGGTAATAGAAAACATGTAACACCCCTGACCTGTATCTGTCACCAGAATAGGGTTACGAAGCATTACCAGAGTTATAACACAATCGAACATTCATTTCTCAAACAATTATCAAATTCAAATACAAGTCATTCACAATCATTCATCAAGTCCCTAATACAAGCCTACGAGGCCCAAAACATGCCTTAGAAATGGTTCGGGACTTAACCGATATCTCACGAAGTTTTTGGAAAACTTAGAAAATTTTTCAAAATACAGGGGACACACGGCTATGTGGCCCAACCGTGTGTCTCACACGACTAAAGACACGCCCGTGTGGTTATTGGAAATGGGATCACATGCCCGTGTCCCATCCCGTGTCTGACCCTGTGTAACTCTCTGACTTGGGTCACGCGGCCAACCACACGCCCGTATGACCAGCCTGCATGCCCTTCAAAATGGCCTCACACGGCCATGTGCCAGACCATGTGCTAGGCCGTGCAAAACCTGTAGGGTATACTGACTTATGCCACACGGCCAAGTCACACGCCTGTGTGCTGGGTCGTGTGGGGCATACTAACTTGATTTCTAATTAAATACCAGGGGATCCACGGCCGTGTCACTTGACCATGTGTTACACATGGATGAGACACACCCCCGTGTTTCTGCCCATGTGGACAAAAATAGGCTATTTGCCAAGCCATTTTTCTCACCCAATCTTTCGATCACCTACATAAAGCAAATGGCACATAACATGGCATAAATAGGCATTCCAACCAATCTCAATCAAGTCTAATTCATGCTATTTCCATATCAAAAACTATAATGCTCATAACATCATAAATTTCCTACGCAAAACATGCCAATCACATTCAGAATTTTACCTAAATGATTAACTTCATACATACATTATCTTGCCATAAAACCATAAGCATATCAACTTCCAATTTCAACCATTTGACATCCATAATGCCAATTCACAACAAGCATATAAAATGGAAATTATCAACCACACAACAAAAGGCCATTTGCACAAATATATACATCATCAAATAAACCAAAACAAGACAGCTCAAATGGCTAAATTCATTACCAAACTATATACCAAAATGACCATAATTCCTATACATGTCATATAACCAAATACATAAGTTTCAAAGGTACCAAAGTGAAAGCTTGATTGTGTGATAAGATCTTCGACGATTCCCAAATCCGAGCAAGCTTCGATATTCACTATAAAACATGGAAAAATAAACAGAGTAAGTTATAAAGCTTAGTAAGCTCGTTTGCTAAATAAGTAAAACTTACCAACCAACAATTCAATAGCATAAACATCATATAATGAAATTCAAATTTGAAGCATAACTTAACATATATATATCCAATCCAAAGATTAAACACAATTTCCATCAACTTCTTCATTTGATAATTGTATAATTCATGTACATACCTGTACAAGATCGTATCAGTCTCATACTCATCCATATCCTTGATATACTCGTTGAACCATTTGGAATACTATCGGATACTTGGGAATCTCGCACCCTAAGTGCCAATACATAGCTAAAGTTATCTCAATCTTATATGACATATAATGTTCACTCTCGAGCTATCAACGGGTCTGCTCACACAAGCTGACGGTCATGACGTAGCTACACGGTGCTGCTCACACAAATTGACGAGAATCTGCAACACATGTCGGATAACTCAGCCACTGGTAGGACGTACGGACTAGCACCCAAATCATATAACCCTTAATTACATGTCATTCGTATCCTAATCTATTCCTAAGGTTCAATCAGGATTTCACATTTGCTAAATCGTCGTCGAACATATCCACAAGGTCATATTCACAAATAATTCAACAATAAAGCATTTAAAACACAATTATATTAATGCTTATTAACATATGAACTTACCTTGATTCACAAAAACGACGGAATGAATTGATTAATCCAACACTTTGTTTTTCCCCCGGTCTAGATCCAAACTTCCTTTTTCTTGATCTATATAATATCAAATTTAACTCATTTAATTATCATTCTATTCAATTTAGCCCAAAATTCATATTATGGCAACTTTACACTTTTTCCCCTAATATTTCAACATTTTTACAATTTAGTCATTAGCTCATAAAAATACAAATTCATGCAATTAGGTCCCTACCCATGCTACCCGAATTTCATATAGACCCGTAGCAACCAACATTTTTCATTTATTTCACAATTTAACCACAAAATTTACACATTTCACGGTTTAATCCTTAGTTGGAAATTTTACCAAAAATCACTTTACAAATGTTGTTTGTCTAACAACAAGCATACATTTTCTATCATCAAACATCAAAATACACCTATATTCATCAACGACAAAGCCTTAAACCTTTAACAATTTTGCAAATTAGCCTCTGGGCTAGCTAGATTAAGATGTAACGATATTAAAAACACAGAAATCATTAAAATTAGAACAAAAAATCACTTACCAATCAAGCTTCAAAGTGACCGAACCCTAAGTGAAGAAAAATGGTTTCTTTCTCCTTGAATAATCGGTTGAAGAAGATGAATGGGAAATAAAATTTGTTTTGTTTTATTTTAATTAACCTTAATTGTTAATTTACTTAATAATCCTTTAATATATAACCTTTAAAGCATTAAAAGATGTCCATCTTTGTCCACTAACTTTATAAATGGGCTAGTTACCACTTAAAGTGTAACACCCCAAACTCGACCTAGACGTTATGGTCGAATCTGGTGATGTCACATGATAGTGTGTTCGAAAACTAAATTGTTACAATAAAATCATTTCCATGTTTTTATCTATCTTTATCTCTTATTAGTTTTAAAGGGAATAGTTTTACTTTTTTAAAACATTTGCTTTAAAACATTTCTCGTTGCAGAAGCTTTTAAAACAAAGCAGTTTAAATAATCATGAGTTCAGAAAATACGTTAGCTTTTTGAAAATTGAACTTCCTACGACTAACAGTTATAATTCTACAAAAATAAATAAAAACCAAATTTAAGAGCAAGTCCCAAGAGTCCTCAAATTATATCCCAATAATAATAAAACCATAAAACAAAAATTAAAAAAATGTAAACTCCAAAAACTGTGGTCACCGTCGAATCCTCCGTCACACTGATTCGTCTAGGTCTGGAGATTACCTGTGCACATTAAATAGAGAAGGGTGAGTTTACATAAACTCAGTGTGTAATCCCATAGAAAACAAACAATAGTAGACACAATATACAGTCAAATACAGTTTTGGGCTTAAGCCCCTTTTAGTATCAATAACGGTTTGGGCCTTAGCCCATCTCAGTACAGTATCAAATATGCAGTAGGGCCTTAGCCTATTATAGTATCAGTATGCATTGGGGCCTTAGCCTATCACAGAATCAGTAGTAGTCATGCAGTATTCAGTAACAAAGTACTACCCAATCAGCCTTTACACACCATCTCCGTCTAACCTTACAGTGGGGATTAAATCAACCCACCCATCCCTACACTTCAGGTAGTACCTAATGCGGCACAAAACAATAATTTGCAATTGAGCTGCCAGTATATTAGTCTTAAGAGCCTTTTATTCCAAATATAATCAACCCAACCCCATGCAATGCAACATACAAATTATGGCATGCTATCTCATGATACCAGTACATATAACTAGTTCAGTATATATGCATACTATCATCATGCTCAATATATATAAATCTAATAATCAGTTCACACAATTAGGGGTCTAAGTGATGCTTACCGACCCTATAGTAGGTTCACAGTCGACTTGGACGACTCGTGCAACCTTAGCAATCAATTCAGTGAAAATGGGCTCACATGCCAATGTAGCCTGATCGTGTGGGCCCACACTCCCGTGCGGCCCGTACAGCCCAATTTGGCCTTGGCCATCAGATGGTCATGTCTTGCGTGCATGGCTTGGCCTCCTCGATCACACGACCGTGTGGTTGCACACGGCCTACCACACGGGCAACCACATGCCCGTGTGGCGTCAACAGTGGGGTTTTTGGCTTTTGCCAAAACCCTATTTTTTACATTTCGGGTACACACCTGTATCGTTTTTGACACAAAAGCAACTCTAAGCAATCTTGAACTTATAATTGAGCAAAACACTACTCATTTAATCACTTAACCAATGAATTAAAACCAACTCGAATGGGTTATCAACTATTAAGCAATTGAAACTTACCCCCAACGCTTCAAATCGATTTGCTTAAGAAATAGTACTAGAAAAGTCTCAATCCTAACAAAATGATGCTGCCCAAACATTATAATAACCCTTAGTCAGAAACTTAACATTCTCAACTACAAACCATATAAAATCACTTATTGAAGTTGTCTACGAAACGCCAAAATAAGGAACAAAAGTGCGATTGGAGTTGAGATGGGAGCAAAATCGAAAGAAAAAGGAAAGAGAATGGTAGGTTTCGGCGAAAGAGAGAGGAAATTCCAATGGAAAAATCTGCATAGTTTTTGGAGAGAAACAAACGTAAAAAAGATGAGTACTTACTGAACGATTGCAATTAATCGTGGAACGACATGAGACCGAGTGGAAAGAAGTTGAGAAGAAAAAGAATGGGAGAGCACACGAATTTCGACAGCAAGGAAAAATAATGGAAAAGGAAAACGGCAACAAAAAGGGAGAAGAGGATTAGAGAAAACCAAAAGTTTTATTTTTGGGGAAAAAAGAAAAGAAAAACATATGAATAGAATAATTCAATAAGAATCCTGATAACCCCAAAATCCCTTAATTCACTCCTAAATTCTCTCTATCAAAATTCCACTAATCAGATTTCCAATACAACTCAAACTCTCAGCCACCAAATCAAGCAAAACTAATCTCCCTTGCTAATGCAGGGATTCGAACATAGGACCATCAGCAAGCTAAACACTACTTAACCACCAAACTAGCAAGCCCATTCTGATATAAGCTTATCAACAATTAAATAAAAGCCTATTGACCAAAGATTGGGCTTTATTCATAAAAATACCAAAATGTGCCCAAGTCATGGCTTGAACTTGGAACCTCTCATACACACCCAGAACACTTAATCATTGAAGCAGATACTTAATTGTGTCACACATTCGCAAAAACAAAAATTTAAATTTTAGGGCATTACATAAGGACCTTTACTTTAAAGTTCTATAGCTATTAGACACCTTTAGCTAATAGAACACAAGTTTTACACTTTACCCGATTTAGTTCTTTTTATCAAATTGAACACTCAAACGATAAAATTTCTTAACGAAATTTTCACACAACCATACTATCATACTGTAGACCTTAAAATATTAATAAAATAATTCTTTTGACCTTAAATTTTTGGTCCCAAAACCACTGTTCTGATTTGACTAAAAACGGGTTGTTACAAAACATACTTCTATAAAAAGATAAATAATAATCACGACTTCTTAAAAGCTAATACTATTTATAAGCATAACAAGGATAAGACTCAGTAATAATAATTAAGAGAATAAATGAAAATAATAAAAGAAATATGAAAAAGAACCAAAAGAAAAATAAACAGGAAAGTAATAGCCATCACAAAAGAAGAAAAAAAACTTACTAAATAATAAGAAGATTACGAATAATAAGAATAAAACAAAGAATAATAAAAAGAGAAAAATAAACATAATAATAAGAGGCATCGTAATAAAAATAATAACAATAAAACTAGTAAAAATAGAAAAATAAAACAAATAAGAATAAGAATAACAAAAAAAAAAAGGAAAAGGAAGGGCCAAACAATAGAGGAACCGATTGTTGGGGATTGCGGCACATGCAGCGAAGATGAAGGGGGAGGCTGGCGATGTGAGGGAGGTTCGTGACGAGGGTTACAGGTCGATAAGAGGGAAAACATGGGAGATTGGTTCATTTCAAGGGAAAGGGAAGTGTGGGGGGATCATGCGCGTGGGCTACTCGACAAGGGAGAAGGATGTTAGGGGAAGGGGAAATGAAAAGGAGAAGAGAAGGGGAAAAGGAAATTGGGGGTGGTGGTGGTGGGGGGGTTGGGTCTATCTCGTCAGAAGGGGAAAGAGGCTGTGAGGGGATCAGGGTTGAAAGGAGAAAAGAAAGGGAGAGGATTGAACGATGTGAGGAACGGACGATTGAGGTGGCTTGTCTGGTGGGGGGAAGGTCCAGCGGCGTCTAGGGTTCTGAGGGTGGGAAAAAGAAGAAGGCAAACTTAAAAGAAAGTGAAATTAAGGTTTAAAAAGGAGACACAGTCATGTTTAGGCTTGTTTTGGGCCACATGACCGTGTCACACCCTCGTGTGAGGCTTTTTGATCTCGTGTGTGATTAAAATCTCAAAGTCTGGTGCTCACATGGCCTCAGACACACCCGTGTATCCTAGCCGTGTGTGATCTTACTTCTCTTCTCCTACGCTCGTGTGTAAGGTTGTATGATGTACATGATCTCCACTGGCTCGTGTGACAAGCCATGTCTCGCACATGACCATGTCTATAGCCCGTGTAACTCACTAACTTGCAATTAATTTTGAAAAATTAACTCTAGTACACACACGGTGTAGAACACGCCCCTATGTGCCAAATGCCTAGAACATGCTTGTGTGTGCCACACGACCGTGTCGCCAGGTCGTGTAATGATCAAATTTTGGAAAATTAAGTCCCATGACTCACACGGCCAAGGTCACACTTGTGTGTCTAGGTCGTGTAACCTACAGACCATGTCTTTACACCGTGTAACTCTCAGTCATTTGGTCCCTTATACACATGGCCTGAGACACACTTGTGTATCTAGATCATGTGTGTCACACGACCATGTCTCCAGGTTGTGTGACTCACTATCGATTACCCTCTTTTGCACATGGCTCGGGACACGCCTGTGTGTCCAGGCCATGTGGGTTAAAAAACGTTTTATTTATTTATTTTAATTAATTAATATTTTAAATTAACATATAATAAGAAGAATGAACAAAGGTTAAGCACTCGAGTTACCTCTCGAGAAGTGTTTATTTAAAGTCTAAGTTTGACTTTACCTTTTATACGTATGGTTACAGTAGTTCTCAGAGCCGAAGCTCTTCTTTCTTGTTATCAATTTTCATACCAAGATAAGGTTTGAGTCGAGTATTGTTTACCTTAAATGTGCCGAACTCAGAATGAGCTACCTCGACTGTACCGTAAGGGAAGATGTTCAGTACCATAAATAGGTTCGATTCGTTTGACTTGAGCTCCAAAGGGGAAATTCATGGATCCGTTTTATCTAGCAGTACTTTGTCTCCAACCTTAATTTGGTTTGTTCTTATCACATGCTCATCATGGCGTTGCTTTGGCTTTTCATCATGTTCTTTTGGTTTCTCCTCAACATGAGTTCGCCATTCATCTAGTTCATCGAGTTGCATCATTCTCTCTTCATAAGTTGTTATGTTTCTATCACCTTAACTGAACCATGGCTCCATCACATTTTCTCAAGGGATTTCCTGCAAAGAAGGTTGAGCCACATGGTTACTATCCGCTAATTGAATACTCATCCTAGTGTGTTTGGGTTTCCCAAGACCTAGTTGTTTAAACATTTTGTAGGGCATGACATTAATATTGGCCCCTTAATCAGCCAAAGCATTATCAGTATTTAAACCACCAATGAGACAAGGAATAGTAAAACTCCCTGAATCTTTTAGTTTGTTGGGTAGTTTATTTTGGAGAATGGCCGAGCAAATTGTGTTGAGTTTCACAATTGATGAATCGTCTAACTTCCTTCTATTTAACAACAACTCATTTAAAATTTTGACGTAATTTGGCATTTGTGAAAGAGTTTCAACAAACGGTAAGTTAATATGTAATTTTTTCAAGAGCTTGAGAAATTTACCAAATTGTTCATTCATGTGGTCTTCGTCATATTAGGATATGGCATTAGAGGTTTGTATTCACTAACAACTGGCTTTTGCTCGTTCCTATCTTCCATAGCCTCCTCATAGTTCATCACAATTTTTTGCCTTAGTTTTTGTTCAGATTCAACTAACCCATTTTCCTCTCAAATAGTAATTGTATGAAGCTGCTCTATTGGGTTAGGTTCAGTATTGCTAGGCAAGCTACCTTGTGGTCATTCCGAAATTAGTTTACCAAGCTGTCCTATTTGGCTTTCGAGTCCTTGTACTGATGCTTACTGAATTTTTAGTGCTGCTTTAGTGTTTTGAAAGCGAGTTTTTAGCATCGAGATAAACTTTGTCAACATCTTCTCAAGGTTCAATTTTTTCTCTTGCGAATAAGGTTGCTGGAAGCCTAGAGGTGGTTGTGCTTTTGATTTCTTTAACCATCCCAAGAAAAATTGGGATGGTTCCTCCAACCTACATTATAGTTATTACTATAAGGTTTATTTTGAGGTTTAAAATTGTTACCCATATAATTGACTTGTTCATTCTCTATGCTAGGACTGAACGATAAACATTCTGGATTATTCATTCCACCTCCATTTGTATCGCATTGCATCACCGGATGTACCTACGTAGAAAGATATAAACCATTAATTTTCTTATTAAGTACTTCTACCTGGTTTGATAACATGGTGACTGCATCTAAATTAAAGACATCAGTGGCTTTCATCGACTTTGTTTTCATGACTTGCCACTGATAATTATTCAATGCCATCTCATCTATAAACTCAGAAGCTGCCTTGGGTGTTTTACTATTCAGTGTTCCACCAGTTGCTGCATCAATTAACTACCTTGTTGAGAGATTCAAACCATTGTATAAGGTTTGAACTTGTAACCATAAAGGTGACCCATGATGAGGGAACCATATCAATAAATCCTTGTATTTCTTCTATGCATCATATAAAGTCTCTAAATTGATCTGAACAAAGGAAGAGATCTCATTCCTCAACTTGGTTGTCTTAGCCAGTGGGAAGTACTTTAGATGAAACTTTTCGGTCATTTAAGCCCATATAGTGACAAAACCTCATTGTAAATAATTTAACCACGGTTTTTCTTTATTCCTAAATGAGAGTGGGAACAACCGTAAGCGAATGGCGTTATCAGTGGCGCCATTAATCTTAAAAGTATTGCAAATCCCCAAAAAGTTGCTAAATGAGTATTTGGGTCTTCGTCTTGCAAACCATCAAACTGAACATATTTTTGTACCCTCTGAATAGTGTTCGACTTCAGTTTGAAATTATTTGCAGCAATGGTGGGTTGCACAATAATTTATTCAGCCCCAGTTAGAGTGGGCTTGGCATAATCGTACATAGAATGAGGAACAAGAGCAACATAAACTAAAGGAGGTAGATAATTATTCTGATTATCACCCATATCCTTAGTAATAATGTTTTCCTCTTGTTCATCTGCTATAATTTGTTGGCTCTGCCTTACTTCTCTACGATTTTTGTGAGTAATACTTTCAATTTCACTATATAAAAGTAATGGTCCCGACAAGTTTCTTCTAGTCATAAACCAAAAGAACATGCTAGAAGCAAATAAAAGGAAAAAATAGAATGTAAAAAATTAAACTAAAAACAAAAATATAATAAAATGAAAAATGGCTAAATTAATAAAACTCAAGTGTTCCTAATATTTTAGTCCCCAGCAACGGTGCCAAAAACTTGATATGTCTCATGTGACTAACTAAAAATACGACAAAGGCAAGTGCACCTATCGATAATTAGTATAGCTATGGTGAGTAGAGATATCGTATGCACGATGACTAAAAGTATAATTAATTATAGTTTTTCTATTATTTAGCTGACAATTTGGAGTGATAAGTTTTAAAATAAATTACTAAACTAATTTAACTAAGAGCTCAACAGAAAATAAATAAGAAAAATAGCCGAATAGTAACTAACGAAAGAAGCAATATCCAAGAAAGAATTCACCTAGACTTCATCTATTATTATGAATCTAAATTAAGCGATTTATTCACTTGGTGACTTGATCAGTAGAATCTCTAAATTATGCTAATATCTCTTTCAAGAGTAAGGGCAACTGACTCTAGGTTAATTAATTGAAATCTCTTTCTAATTAAAACCCCTATTATCGTATTAACTCGATCTATGTATTCCCTTATTAGATTTGACTCTAATTAGGTACATTTATGTCATTTTATTTCTAGGATTGCATCCAACTCCACTCAATTATGCTAGATCTACTCTTAAACAGGGATTTTTTCTCCTCTGATTAAGCACATTAAACATGAATTAATATCCCAAAAATATTAAAACAAGATATAAACACGCATAACTGAGAATAAGAATCAAGTATTTATCACGTAAAATAGAAATCAAATAATAGAATTCATCATAGGTTTCGATCTAGATGGAAATCTACTTTAGAGATGGCTCCAATGGTGTTATTCAAGTCGTTTTCTTCATAGTCTCTAATGGCTCTTTATTCTCTTCTTCTATTTGGTATTTCTAGACGTTAGAATGCCTAGAAAGCTTAAAAATTACTCTTTTTCCTCGTGTTTGGAGATTGAGTTGCGAAATTGACACATCCTAGCACATGGCCGTATGTCCAACACGTGTGGGAAGGCCCAGCTCGTGTGGCTCCTAAAATATGCTCTATTTGTCCAATTTTCGCTCATTTTTCATTCCTTTTGCTCTCACATGCTCTCCTAAGTATAGAAACATGAATTTATAGAATTAGGAACATAAAATTCACCAATTTGTATGAATAATAATCCAAAAATGCATTAAGAACGAGAATAAAATATGTTACTTTTATCACTTATCAAACGTTTTTAAACTAAATAGTATTACAAGTCCCTACAAATATAACCTTTTTAAAAATACTCTATTGCATGCATGTATATTTAACTAAATTTTTTGAGGTAACTGTCTGTTAAATATTAAATTTTGAATTAGTCTTTTTGTTGATTGTTGATCAGAGTAGCACAACGAAAGCCTGATATTAAGCTTTTATTAAATATTCAATGATTAATTGTGTGGTGTGATTGGTTGGTTGATGTGTTTTGTGGTGGTTTAAACGGAGAGCCATTTTGATTACTAAAGTGATGTTTGGAATTTAGGCGGGACCGTCCCGACCGATTTTGGGGCACCACATTACTCTATTTCTGAACTCATCTTCTCTAAGGCAAGCTTAATACAGTAAAATCAAACACCAAACGAATATGTTACATACTCAACACAGCAAAAAGGGAGAAAGAAATGATTTACCACTTAACACTCAATATTATTAAAAGTTTTTATTCAACGTCTCTTTCCTATCAACAAATATTCATAACATGCAACGCATCTGATACGTGATATTCGTAAATTTATAATTAATCGTTCTTAAAACTAACTATTATCACGATGAAGGCAAGTATACCTATCGAACAGTAGTATAGCTTTAGCAACTAACATGCCCTACCAAAAACCTAACACTCATGCCAATTTGGTTAGTAGCTAACATACCCTACTAGTGGCCCATCATTCACGCCAATCTAGATAGAAACTAACATGTAATACAAACTGGATACTCACTGAGGGTATCAACTAAGGGCCTGTTCTAGTGTGCTTAAAAAAAAGTACTTCTGGCTCCAAAAACACTTTTGGAAGAAAAGCAGTGCCAAACAAGCTATTTTTGGCTTGAAATTTTTGACTTTTTCTGAAAAGGAGAAGCTAAAATTTTTAGCTTTTCCTCTCCCAAAAGCACTTTTAGCTAAAATATAGTTTATATATTCAATTAAATTTTATAAATAATTAATATTTATTTCTTAAAATATTTAAAATTTATATTTCATATATTAAAATATTAACAACAAGTTATAATAATTTTTTATATTCTTACTAAAAGATAATAATATTAACTAATTTAAATATTATTTAAATGTGTATTTGTTACTTGATAATAACATGTCTAAAATGGACATTTTATTTCTCAAAAGAACTTTTTAATAGCAATGCTAAACATTCAAATTTTAAACCAAACTTTTCAAAAGCACTTTTCTAAGAGCATTGCCTGTAAAATCCCGATTTTAGGTCTAGTTAGAACAGTGGTTTCGGGACCACAAATATGACGCAGTAAAATATATATTATTATATTTTTATGATTTATAGTTTTATGGAACTATTCTGTGAAAATCTTGCTCGGAAATTTCGACGTTTGGAAGTCAATTTGGTTTTAAGGACTAAATTATAAAAAGTGCAAAACTTGAATTCTAGATGTTAAAGGTGTCCAATTGCTATGAGATTTTAAATTATAGGTCCTTCTATGATATTTAGACCATTTGTTAAGTTAGTGGACAATGATGGACATATTTAGGAAAAAATTTAAAGAAAGGCTTCAAGGGCATTTTGGTCATTTGGTAAATAAAATAGTAAAAAGGGAAAATCAAGACAAAATTTGGTGTCCATAATCTCTCCTTGGCCAAATTTCTCAAGACTCCATAGCTAGGGTTTTCTTCAACTTTCAAGCTTGAGTGTAAGTGCACCCTAGCCTTATTTTTAATGCTTTTTACGTTTTTTAAGTCATATTCACCCGATCTTTCCATTTCTACCACTATTTTGAAGTAGGGTTCATGTTTAAAAATTTACCCATGTGTGACATGCATGTATTTTGATGTTTGATGGAAGATATGGTATGTTTAAGGTATGATAAACAACTTTTACTAGGTAATTTTTGATGGAAATGCATAAAAGGACCTATTCGTAAAAAGTTGTAAAATGGGTAGTAAAAATCTGATTTAATTGAAAATGTTGGCTGATACGAGTATGAATTTGGTTCGTCTAGGCTTGGGTTACCAAGAAATTGAACACATTTCATTTTACGAACCTAGGGACTAAAATATAAAATGTCAAAAAGTTAGGGACAAAATGGTAATTTTATCTAGGATGCAAATTAATGTAAATATATGTGTAAAATGATGAATTGATAGTAGAATTTACTCATATAGACCCAGAACAACAGATTACGGAACTAGATCGAGGGAAACGAAAGGTCTCGGAATAGTTGAGTTCGAATACGAACCATTCTTAAGGTATGTTTGTGTAATTTAATTTGGTATGTTAGTATGTTTTAATTAATTGTGTGATTGAGATAATATATATACGTAATGATATATATATATATATATATATATATATATATATATATATATGAAATAACCATAAGATGGAAGACATGAATAAAATGTCTTTGTCCCAGTTGAGCATTGTATTTCGATAGATTATAAAAATTTCCTGGAATCGAATAAAAATAATATAGAAAGGATTTAGCCCGGACGGGCTTGAGCAAATGCTATGGAATGGGTTTAGCCCAGACAGGTAATCCATAGTAGGCTCACTAGAGCTAACATTATCGAAGGGATTTAGCCTGGACTAGTAATCCTGAATAAACTCTTGAGAGCGAATGCTAAAGACCAGATTTAGCCTGGACTGGTAATCCTGTTATACAAATGTGGCTTGAGAGTGTGCTCTATGAATATGTGCTCAAAGAGCATTCTGGATGTAAATTAATGGACAATTGACATGTATACCTCGAGTGTAACACTATAACACCCCAAACCCGGCCTAGACGTTATGACCGAATCTGGTGTGTTACATTGAAATGTTTTTTTCGAAAAACTGTCTTTTTAATAAATCTCGCTTGAAAGAGAAAAGCCCTTTTGTTTAATTCTAAAGTCAACTTAATTATTTATTAACCATTTTAAACCAGCCTTACTTTAAAAAAACATTTTTGTTGCGGAAGCATTTCAACAATGTTGTGAAAACGTGATGTTATGAAAACGGATATCATTTTGGAAAACAGCGCTCTACTTTTAACAGAAATAAATCATAATAGTTAAAAAAACCCCCAAATTAAAAGCTAGAAAATTAGAGAAAAGGCCTTATAACATCAAAAACCCAAAGAGAAAGTAATTGAAGTAATGTAAAAGAAAATACTAAAATTTAAAGCTGCTCGTAGGTGACCACCTCCGAGTCCTCCCATACATCGAACCGTCTACTGAGGATTACCTAAAAAAAATTAAAAAAGGGGGTGAGTTTATGAAAACTCAGTGTGTACAACCCTCATCGATAAAAAAGCATGCATCACATCAATTTGGGCCTAAGCCCATTACAATAACGATGGCACTTGGGCCTTAGCCCATAGTAGCCTTAGTTGGGCCTGAGCACAAGTCACAATCAGAATCAGATTATGCAATGCACAAATACCCAACAAACCCTGCACTCCGTATCCTATCCAACCCTACACTCTTGTGGGGATTGAATCGACCCACCCATTCCTACACTCTTATAGTAGCACCAGTTGCGGCACTAACCGATTTCGCAGCAGAGCTGCCAATCACATAATGGCTTTAAGCTATCAGTGGATCCACAGTCATCAAGCGACCATGCGACCCTAACAAATCATACACTTCCTTCAAATCAATGATCCCATCCCCCATGTAGCATAATATCACATGAATGCAAACATATCATAAATGGCATACAATAACAATCATATAACATGTAGGGGCATTTTAATCATTTTTCCCTTCGAGGGCATAACGGTCATTTCATAAATCAGGATCTAAGTACACTTACTAACCCATCAGTAGGTTCACAATCGTCTCGCGGGACCCGTGCAACCTTTAGCAATCAAACAGAGCGATTGGGCCCAAAGCCCATTTAAGCAGGCCATAGGCCCACACGACCCATTGGCCCACCAAGCTCGATTTTGATCCAAGCCATGTGAATGACATGGCCGGTCTAACGTTTTCCCATATATTGGTGAGTTTTACACATCTAAGGCATACGGGCCCATTGGGCATGTACGGCCCAACTCGGCCCAACATGGCCTACTATGGCCACAGCCCATGAGTTCACTCATGGTGACCTCTACTATCGCATGAAATTTTTCACACGCGCGTTGTAGTAATCGTTGCCGTTCTTTCGGTTTCTTGGCATTTCGGCATTTCTGCATTTTGGGATTTGCTGATCTAGAGTTAAGATGGTGTATGTACACACCTGGTTGTGAAAACGAATGACTTAGCCCACACACTTCGCCCAACACAGTAGAAACTTCGGTTAGAATCTAATATAGGCATTTAAAAGAACCCTAACTGAAACTTGTTCCAAGAGACTACTTGCTAATGCCTTGCTTGAACGAATGTGGTTATAGCCTGTTTAGAACGCCAATGAAAATTGATATTAGTCACTTGATGATTATCTGCATGACAGTAAACCCCTTGAACATACTGCTTACACAAGGATTAAACATTGCACAACCACCTAAGAGACATGGACATTCGACCAAGATCAAGAACCTCAAACCAAAGTGCCTCAATTAATAAAACACCAACGAACAATGTTACCTTAGAACGAGAGACGAGAGGAAGATTCCGATTGTTCTTAGAATCCTAACAAACTCCCTCACTCTGTGAACGATACTACAACCCAAAACAATAAGTACCATGATTAAAGGAAGAAGTGATAAAAACGACATTTAGGGAGAAAAGGAAGACTAGCTGAAAAATAGAGTCAATAGAGACTTACCAACTGATACCTTGCCAACGCAAAAGTGATTGAATAAAAGGGGGAGAGAGAGAAGTAAAACAGAATTGGTAATGGAGACTAGGAAGAAGATTGATAGAACGAAACAAAGTTTGGCTAAAAAAGGGGAAGTGTTCGGCACACAAAGCCAGTGTGAGAAAAGAAAACAACAACGACAATATTCAATAGGAGAAAGATGGGTAAAAAGAGGAGAAGCAACCTAAGAAAACACGATAAAGAAGAGCAATCCAAAATACCCGAGTGGTCACAACTGGTATTTGGCCACCAAATGAATAATTCCCAAAAAAAAAAGAGCGAAAGATAATCGTTCAGAGAACCCCTAAAACTACAACACTCTTATGGCACTAAGAGCACCAGTGACCAAATTTTGCACAAGAAGAGACCTATTTTCGGCAACCAACTCCCTCTCCCTTACTCCTTGATCCCCTCCACGAATTTCTCCTAAATTTCCTCTAGTCCACCAATTCAAGCATTCGAGAAATCCCCCTTGTTACTCCCCAAATTCGGCCAACAACAATACTATTCAAACCAGTTCAAATATTGGTGTTTCGGTCAAACACAACTTCCTCCCAAAGCCACCGAAAAAAATAATCCCTATTTGACCAAGCAGGGATTTGAACCTCAGACCTCCTTGTCACACTTGTAACACCACTTGCACTAGACCACATGCTTTCTTGTGTCATACCTTACCAAATTTTATTTATAACCCTACTGACCAAAGATAGGGGTTTTATCCTTGAAAGCCAAAATTTTGTGGAAGCCAGGACTTGAACCCATGACTTCCCAGAAACTTCTAGAGCACACAACCACTAAGTGAAACACTCAATTGAGCCACTTCCTTGCACAATTAAATCTTTACGTCCAGTATCATAACTGCACCCCTACTCAAAACCTAACACTTCTAGGCCCAAATTTGGGGCATTACAACTCTACCCCCTTAAAGAAATTTCGTCCTCAAAATTTTCAACTATCCAATAGTCGCACAACCCAGGTTACACCACTATGCTTCTGCTGTGCACTCTAATTGTAATTTCAAAATAGATAAATAGCATACTAAGGATAAAGTACGTACTAGTATTCGCATCTGGAGCGTCTTTGTCCTCTTGATGGTGTGCTGCATAGACCAAAGCTAGCTGCCTCGCCTCAATATGATCAGAACCTCTTCCTGGCGCTCCACGACCTAAATCGTTTCCACCCTTGGCCTGACCATGGCCTCTAGGCGGCTGCTGCCCACCCCTCGGGGGCTGTGCATTACCTCTACCAAGACTTGCCTCTGATCCAGTCCTCTAGGATACTCTCTAAGATGATGCTCCACGGAACCACAACTCAGACAGGCTCCTATTCTCCTCCAGCACTCTCCTGCATGGCCTTTTCCACAAATAGCACATGGTGGCAACCTAGTAGTAGTAACAGGGGGCCCCGTTTTGACCTGCCCATCCACTCTAGTCCTTCTCTTAGCCTCTGATCCTTATTGGAGGGCTTAGAATCCCTTTTATTTCTGCCCCTTTCTCTTTCCTGGTTTAGGCGCTCAGTGCGCTTTACATCTTCAATGATTTGTGCTTTCTCGACCAATGCTGTGAAATCCCACTCCACCTGAGGAGCAATTAGTACCCGAAGACTGTCTCTGAGGCCGTCTTCGAACCGAACACAATGTTCATAATCTGTTTCCACTATTTGTAATAGCCCAAATTTAACCGGGCCTTAAAACCAAACGAAATAAATAAATAAATAAATGATTGTTTATTTAACAATCCATATAAAGTCCAGTTTACAAGAGCCCAAACACAAGCCCAAATACCTTAGACCCGTTATACCCAAACAGACCAGTTACAGCCCAATAACCTAAACTACCCGTGTACCCAAATACACCCATACCCCACCTAGCCCGGGACTAAAGTGGCCCAACTGGCCCAAACTATTATACCAAGGCAGGAAACCCTAGGGTTTCTGCCTTCTTTCTCCTAGAGCCGCCACTGATTCTAGAAGGTTTAGGGAGCATCTGTCCAGCTCTCGAATCGAGGCCACCATTCAAGGCTCTGCCTCCGTAATCAACGCCTCACCGTCACCACGAATCCTCACCACCAGACTTCAGGCCTCCATCAACTCCAGCAACCCTTGAATCATCGAGATCCTCGCGATCACCTGCAAGAAAAGGAAAGAAATCAAAGAAAGATTGCAGTAAATAGATTAGAACAGAGTTTGGAAAGAAATCCTTCAATTTCTTTCCAAAATAGGCAGTAAATCAGGGCTATAAAGCCTTTTCTCAAATCTGTAAAAACGGAGGCGAATACACAGAGAGATAGGGAAAAACACACCACAAAAGCATTGTACACCAAACATTTGCAATAATATTTCAGAAGGTGATTATTTTTTCATACCTTGTTTTCTTTTCTCTTTTACGAACATATAAACCGTTTTTCTTTTAAAGAAAAGTAACGTTCGGAAGAAAAGGGAGTTACTTGTGGAAGGACGAAGGTTTTAGACCCTCAGACCACCGTGTACGACGGTACGTGGGGCGCGTGTAGGACCGGTGACCGGAGCGTGGCCTACGAAGGCCAGACCCGGAGCTCCTCTCCTCTCCCCTCTTTCAGAGGAAATTTTAAAGTTTTTTTTTAACTCGGGTTTCAAATGAATATAAAACTAAAAAATTGGCTTGTATAGCCTTAACAGAACGACGCCGTTTTAGCTTAATCCAATAAGCTTAAAACGACATCATATTAAGACTAAGGATCCGCGCGTTGACCTGATTACCCGGGAAAGATCCGCGTGTTTTTGAGGATTGGGTTAATTATTCAATCGGTCCTTCCACCTTTTTTGTGTTTATAATTATGTTTTATTTTATTTATGATCTAGCCCTAATATTTTGTTCCAGTTTTGATTTAGTCCCTGCCATAGCTATTTTAAGTCTAGAGTTAAAATGCTGCCATTTTGGGAATAGGGAGTTTTGCCCAATGAGTCCCTTTTGTTTTACGTGTGTTTTAATTAGGACCTTAATTCAGCTTTATTTTTTTTTAAAAATTTGCCCTGTAATTTTATTGAATTTCAAATCTAACCTTATATATTTATTTCTATTATATATATAAATTATTATTATTATTATTTGTTTTATTTTTAACCTTATTTTTATATTATATATAGTTATTTTATTATATATTACTTATATTATTATTATTTATTATATATTACTTTTCACAAAATATTATTATTTTACATTATTATTTATATATCATTATTATATTTTTACTTGTATTATATATTTATTAATTATATATATTATATATTATTTTACATATACACTTTCATATCATATATTATAATTATTTTATATTATGTTATTTTTATACTATTATATATATTTTATCTATATATTATTATCATTAAAGGTTTTAACTTGTATTATATATTTATTTTATTTATATGTTAATAATTACTTTACTTATATTCTATTATTATACATTTTGAAGATATTATAATATTATAATTTGTATAATACGTACATTTCATCATTAATTACTTATTTTATATTATTCTAAACTTATATTTATATATATTATATAATTATTTTATTATAAATATAAATTCTTTTACATATTTGGTATTTTATACATTTTTTCTAAACCAATATATTTTTTATTTTATATATAATTATTATTCTTTTATAAAATTTTGTTATTATATATTATATATTGTATATTAAATACTACTTTAAAATTATTATTAAATATCATATGTTATTTGTATTATATGTATATCTTGTTAACAATTACTCACTTTATTTTATATTTTATATATACTAACTCTTTTATATTTTTATATTGTATATATCATTTAGGTATTAAATGTTATTTTATAATTATTATTTGATGTTATATTTTATGAATGTGTATATTGATACTATATTACCCTTTTTATATATATATATTAAATTGTATATCATGCATTTTTAATTATTACTTTGTATGTTTTGCTTATTCATCTTCAATATATGCTATGTATATCTTTGTATGTATGTTGTTAAGATTTGCTATATTTATTATTTTTATACGTATGTATCTAATGCATTATCTTTATATTATTGCTATCATTTTGTTTAAATTCATGTTTTATTTACCTATTACGATAATATGTTATCATGCATGATTTATAATGTAATGTGATTCCTCATGCATCAATTTTCCAAGTTTTCGAAAAATATAAAGGCAATGCTTGGCGTTTGGAAATTTCGAGAAAAATAGTGCCCTAACTTATTGGGTTGCAACTTTTCTCGTTGAGTTCGAATAGTTAAGCACCCTTCTAAGTTTTAAAAGTTTTCAAAGTGCAAGCGACTATCTTGGAATTTCAAGGCGATGTGTCCTAACTTACTGGATATGGCGCTTTGTTGTTTCAAGATAGGGATTTCCAAAAAGGCTAGCTTAGTATCAATATTTTGATATAAGTGAACCCTAATTTTCAAAATCAACGCATTTTAAAGAGGATTGCATCTTAAAATTTTTAAATTTCCGACATTAGACACATTTGATAATTAATTAGGTACCAATTTTTGGGCGTTACGAGGGTGCTAATCCTTCATCGTACGTAACCGACTCCTGGACCCGTTCTTTTATTTCGTAGACCAAAACTAATGATTTTAAAACAAGATGTTTTAAAGGTGATCCAATCACACCTAAAAAGATTGGTGGCGACTCCCGTTTTCATTTTTTTAAAGTCGATTCCTATTTTCCAAAACTCAGTTTTGAAAATGGTTTCGACAGCTTGGCGACTCCACTGGGGACTAATAAGAGAGTCAAGCCGTGTAATTAATTATCTCTTGTCTTAATGTCAGAAATTAAAAATTTTTAAATTTTAATCCTCTTTGCATTACATGTGTTTGTATTATTGCATGTGTTGCTATATTCTGATACGTATTGCATTTGCATGACCGTTGTGGTCACACCCTTAAGTGGGAGTGAGAAACTACTCCTTCGTGAGGTTTTCGCCTCCGTGTAGGATAGTGGATCACTTTCGGGATACATCCGTACCTTTGATTTTGTGAGACTTTCATCTCCATGTAGCCATAGGGAAATGTATTCCCCTGAACTAAACTTGTTTCAAATGAGCCTATAATGGGTGAGAATCGAGGAATCTGCTGGTTCAGGTACCTCAAACTTTAGAACCAACCTCATATAGAAAACCGTAAGAACCCAACTTAGTTAGATGTTAAACTTTAGATATTACCCTTATAAATTATCGTTGAGATTTATTGATATCATGTGATACTAACTATTTCTTTTCTTTTGTTGGCATGTTATTTTACATTTACAAAGGTATCGATTCACGGTCAGTTTCTAAGTTAGGAAGTTTTATTATGGAGAACAGACTTCTTGATAGAGTGGAGGGCAACGCTAACGTCCATAGATGGTCTGGGCAAACTCAACTAGAAAAGGGGGATAGTATAGCTGTGGCGTATATGTCAGAGCTGTCAGACTATACTCGCATCAGTGTCACACATAATAATCTGCAGGAGCTTAAGGAGATTTGGGATCAGTGGGGCAATGAGACTAAACAGTCATTCTATGGTAATTACGGAGATTTACCTCACTTACTTGATATTCAAATTGATGAGCACTTGTTTCGAGCTCTCGCTCAGTTTTGGAACCCTCCATACAGTTGTTTTACCTTTGGGGAGGTGGACTTAGTGCCTACTGTGGAGGAGTACATCGCCTTACTTCGGTGTCCTAGATTTCAGTGTGATAGCTGTTTGTATCCCAGCATTTGGTAAGAAGCTGATGACCATTACGGGGATGAGTGAGCAGTGGATCATGGCTAGAATCAAGGAAAAGGGTGAGAGTGAGTGCATTCCGTGGGGGGCTCTGAAAGAACTGATTCAGATGCATCCAGATGAGGCGAAGAGCGTAGACATTTTTGCCTTAAGCTTAAACGGATTGATGGTTTTCCCCAGGGCCTTGGGATATGTAGACGAGGCGACCACAGATCTCTTCCATCGACTTAGCAAATAGGTCACTTCTGTTCCTGCAATCTTGGCAAAGACATTCAGGTCCTTAAATGCATGTAGGAGGGCCAGTGCAGGCAGGTTTGTTGGTTGTGCTCAGTTACTTTTAGCTTGGTTCTACAGTCACTTCTGATTGATAGACAAAGTGGTTTGTCGAGTCTTCTTCGAGGATTACTCACCGTTGAAAGATATAGTAGCCTCATCTAGGAAAGTGGATGTACCGGAAGAGAATTGGATAGCACTACTTCAGAACCTTCAGTCAAAAAATGTTGAGTGGAGGGCTCTGTGGATGATTCCTGGTGAGATTCTTTACCGATGCGGTAGTTTTGATTGGGTTCCTCTGTTGGGAATTTGGGGTGCCATCAGTTATGCCCCTTTGCTTGTGTTGAGGCAGCTTGGATTGAGGCAGTTCGTACCAGTAACTTATGGGCTGGCTCAAAGTGAATTCCTGTATAGATGAGCTGACTACAAGAGGAAAGTCGTGAGATCTCTAGTGCTTGGAATAAGACTTGTCGATTAAAAGGAGTAGCTATTAGCCCTGCTACGACTCTGGAGTATGTTGAATGGAGAGGAAGAAGGATTAATGATAACATCCCTAAGCCAAGCATGGAAGGAGCTCGACCGATAGAGGAATATTTACAGGTGATGCCTTCGGAGTTAGAAATTATGAAGCAAGAGTTCGAGAGAAAGAACTTGGAGCTCGAAAAAAGGATAGCAAAGCTTGAAGAAGAAAAGATGTACTTGAGCTTAGACGTCGACGTTCAAAGGATGGAGGTCGAGAAAGAGAGAAAAGAAAAGAGGAAGATTGAGGAAGATCGAGATGATCTAAAGGAGCATTACAAAAAGGCACAAGTATCCTTGTAGAGAGCGAGAGTAGGAGGGTCTTCAGATTAGTTGCAGAGAGAGGTCCAAGAGGAAAAAGCTAAAGCCGAGTATTAGGAGAGGAAGTTCCAAGTCCAAGAGGAAAAACCTAGAGCTGAGTATTGGGAGAGGAAGTTCCAAGAAATGCGGTAACAGAATTTGGCATTAGAGGAAGAGAATAAGGGTTGAAGACCAAGGTAACTGAGCTTGGAAGATCCCTTCGTTGGCATCGAAACCATGATCCTACGGTCGAGTTAAAAGAGCTAAAAAGTAAGGTTGAAGATTTGGAAGTGGCATTGCATGATGGTGAACTTCAGATTGAGTAGCTCGAGGCGCGAGAAGATTATCTAAAGGGAGAGCTTCATCAGTCTAGAGGACAGGTCAGAGAAAGGGATCACGTCATTGGTGAAGCCTTAGCCCTAATTCGAGAGGTTGCTGAATATGTGCAAGACTTGGCAATATGAGCTGATGTATTAAGTCTGATGTATGGATCATCGTCGAATATAGGACGAGAGTTAGCCTTTTTATTAGATAGAGTTAAAACTTTGGGCACTAGGACGAAAGCGTATTTGTAATCCTCTTATATATAAAGATATTCTTTTTCTAAATAAAGTTTTCTAAATGAAATTGAATCAGAATCGATGCCTTTTTGCATTCATGCATTTGCATTACACCACATCATATGCATTCAAAGTTATAGAAAGACCCTAATTAGTTAAAGTTTACTTCTAGAGAGGTAGAAAAGAAAATTTGGAAATCACACATCCTTATGGCACTCGCACTAAAACTAAGAGTATGGATCAAAGATTCGAACAATTGCAAAAGGATATGCAAGACCAATTGCAAGAACAGTTGGCCAAAATACAGAATGATATGAGGGAGCAAATGCTAGAGGCTCAGAGGAATATGATGGCCGAAATGGCTCAGCTTCTAAAGGCCACTGATAAAGGGAAGGCCCCCATGGCAATCACTGAAGAGGAGAATGAGGGTCCTCCTCCGGGTTTTACTCCGCCTCATGTGCCACTGCAAACCGAAGCACCTCCTAGAAGGCCATCTGTCGCTATGGGACCTCAACATGGGCCGGTTGGTGCTGGAATCCCCGTGAATTTCTCATCTAGGTCGGGAAATAATTTAGGCGATAGCCCGATCAACCCTATCACTCCTGATCTGGATTTGATAGAGAAGGAAAGAATGACAACCGAATCCTTAAAATAGTTGGAGGATCGTTGCAAGTGGTTGGAAGAGAAATTTAGGGTTTTGGAAGGCGCTGGCAACCATCATGGGATTGATGCCAAAGACTTAAGTTTGGTCCTAGACTTGGTGCTTCCTCACAAATTTAATATGCCGGAGTTTGAAAAGTACAACGGGACTATTTGCCTAGAGGCACACATAACAATGTTTTGTAGGAGAATGACTGGGTATGTGAACAATGATTAACTATTGATCCATTGTTTTCAAGATAGCTTAATAGGAGCAACGGCTAGGTGGTACAATCAGTTGAGCCGTGCAAGAATCGGTTCATGGAGAGATCTTGCACAAGCCTTCATGTAGCAGTACAGCCATGTGACTGATATGACGCCAGACAGGATCACACTTCAAAACATAGAGAAAAAACCTAATGAAAATTTTAGGCAATACGCACAACGATGGAGGGAAGTAGCAATGCAAGTACAACCACCACTGTTAGAAAAGGAGACCACTATGTTGTTTATCAACACTTTGAAAGCGCCGTTCATCACTCACATAATTGGAAGTACCACGAAAAGTTTCGCGAATATAGTTATGGCAGGAGAAATGATTGAGAACGCCATAAGGGGCAGTAAAATTGAGGGGGAAACGGCTAAAAGATCGGCCCCAAGGAGAAAGGACAACAAGGTGAATAACATGGATAGTCTCAACTCGAGGGCCATCACAGTCGGTCAGCCCAAAGCAGCTGCAGTCGGGCAACAAAGTACTCAAAGACAGGAATCGGGCACAAGACAGAATTCAGAAAGGATGCAATTTATGCTTATCCCTGTGACGTATCGTGAGCTTTATCAAAGCTTATACGATGCACATGTCATTGCTCCATTTCACTTGAAACCGCTACAGCCACCGTACCCCAAATGGTATGATGCAAATGCTAAATGCGAATATCATGCGGGAATACCGGGGCATTCGATTGAAAACTGCACCGGATTCAAGAAGACCGTGGAGAGGCTTATCAAGATGGGGGTTGTGAAATTCAACAGTACCCCTAATGCTAAAAATCCGTTACTAGTTCATGGCAATCAAGGAGTGAATGCCATTGATGAAACTAGGGAAGGAAGAATCAAGGAAGATATCGCTAAGGTGAAGACACCCATGAAAGTAATATGGGAGGAGATGGTGAAGAGAGGTATGTTGACCTCTGAAAAAGGTAGAGAATGAGAAACTATTGTGAATTCCATGGAGAGGTGTGTCATATGACCCAAAATTGTGGAGAGTTCAAGGCCATGGTGCAAGGCCTTATGGTTAACAAAGAGCTACAGATTTTTGAGGGTAGTTCTTGCAAAAGACAAATATGTGTGCTGGAAAATGAACGACAAGGAACCAGCCGACCAAGAATTATTATTTCCTTGCCAGGGAATAATGAAGTTGGGGCGCAAACCGGGCCCAAGGTTGTCATCCATAACCCACTCATTTCCCTTACAAGGATGACAAGAGGGTGCCATGGAACTATGACTGCAGTGTAACAGTACCTGAGGGGGAGAGTATGGCCAGCGCATCTAGGGGCGTGCAAAATGAAGGTTCCCATACGCGGAGTGGGAAACGTTATGATACAGAGGGTGTCAGAGTGGAGCCCACAAAGACAAAAGGTGTCGAGGTCGAGAAGGAAAAAGAAACTGAAGTATCCATCAATGAGTCGGTAAAGGAGGAGGAGGCTAAGGAGTTCCTAAAGTTCCTTAAGCATAGCGAGTATAGTGTGGTCGAGCAATTGCGTAAGCAGCCAGCCCGCATATCAGTATTGGCCCTACTTTTGAGTTCTAAAGTGCATAGGGATGCATTAATGAAAGTGCTCAACGAAACATATGTCACACACGACATATCTATTAACAAGTTGGACCGGTTGGTAAATAACATCAGTGCCTACAATTTCATCTGCTTCAATGATGATGAAACTCCACCTGGGGGCATAGGGTCAACCAAAGCCTTGCACATCACTACTCGGTGCAAGGGATACACGCTTCCAAGTGTACTCGTTGATAACGGGTCTACTTTGAACGTCCTTCCATTATCCACATTGAACAGATTACCCATTGACAGTTCGCATATGAAAACATGTCACAATGTGGTAAGAGCCTTCAATGGAACTGAAAGGAAAGTGATGGGACGAATTGACATCCCTTTGGAAATTGGACCAAATACATATGAAGTTGATTTCTTGGTGATAGATATCAAGCCCTCCTATAATTGTTTATTGGGGAGACCATGGATACACTCGGCAAGAGTGGTGCCCTCCTCATTGCACCAAAAATTGAAGTTAGTAACAGATGGACGGTTAATAACCATCAATGCGGAGGAGGACATTATAGCAGTAGTCACTAGCAAGGCCCCTTACGTCGAGGTGAATGAAGAGACTATTGAGTGTTCTTTCCGCTCTTTAGAAATCATCAATGAAACCTTCATTTTGGAAGGAAGTGAGGTGCCGGTACCTAAAATGTCTAGAGCCACAAGAATGGTCTTGCAAATAATGATGGAAAAGGGAGCATTGCCAGGAAAAGGACTAGGAAGGCAGTTGCAAGGAGGGGTTCAAATCCCAAAAGTGATTGAAAAGAAAGATCGCTTTGGTTTGGGCTTTCAGCCAGACCATAAGCACAAGAGACAAGAGATTGAGAAGCACCAAGCGAGAAGAAATGCACGTTTGAGCGGAGGAGAAGTGGAGTGGGAACCGTTGAAATTCTCACCTATATCCAAATCCTTTAAATCAGAAGGGTTACTGGTAGAAGAAAGTCATCAAATTAATGCTGAACACAATGAGGGATTGAAGCAAAGAAGCCTTGAGGGCATTCTCCCTTACGAACCGGGGAGTTCTCTGAACAATTGGACTGCGGAGGACCTTCCTGTAGTCTTTAGGAATTTTTTAGAGTAATTCTCGAAACATGTCTGTTACTCTAGGGCCTAGGAGTAGTAAGATTACATTTGTGAAAATAGGCTTATGTTCATCTATTATTATTTTAACAAAACATAACTATGTTATCAATTTGGACGAATATGGTTTCATTTTTATCAACCAATATTCCTTAAATTTTGGTAATTCTTATTCTTTTATTCATAGCACATAAACAATCATTCTTAGATTCATTCATTCTTTCATTCTTAGATTCATTCATTCTTTGTATATTTTTTCATACCCCCATAGGTCCCTAGATATCAATGATATGAGCACTGATACTGCAGCTCCTGATTTCTCCTGCGAGCAAAACATGTGTTTAGAGGAATTTCAGGATTTTAAAGACGTTCAAGATTGTGATATGTCTCCTGATCTGTTAAGAATGGTAAAACAAGAGGAAAAAAGAATTATGCCGCATGAAAAAGAGGCAATAGAGAATATAACCCTAGAGGAAGGAAAAGAGGTGAAAATTAACACGATTATTGATGAAGACACAAGGCAAAGACTGATTGATTTACTTCATAAGTTCAAGGACATCTTCGCATGGTCCTATCAAGATATGCCAAGTCTAAATACTGATATTGTGGTGCATCGTCTCCCAATAAAATAGGATTTTAAGCCAGTCCAGCAGAAGTTGCGAAGAATGAGGCCAGATATTGTTCTGAAAATAAAGGATGAAGTCAAGAAGCAATTCGATGCAGGATTCTTGCAAGAAGTGAAGTACTCCGAATGGGTAGCTAACATTGTACCAGTGCCTAAGAAAGATGGAAAGGTACGAATGTGTGTTGATTACAGATATTTGAATAAAGCTAGCCCAAAAGACAACTTTCCTTTACCGCACATCGACTCTTTGGTAGACAACACAGCAGGATATTCGTTGTTCTCCTTCATGGATGGTTTCTCAGGATACAATCAGATAAAGATGCATCCAGAAGACATGGATAAAACCACCTTCATAACATTGTGGGGTACCTTTTGTTACAAGGTAATGCCTTTTGGGTTGAAAAATGTAGGGGCAACATACCAACGGGCCATGGTAAACTTATTCCACGACATGATGCATAAGGATATTGAGGTGTATGTTGATGATATGATTGCCAAGTCACGTACAGAAAGAGAGCACATTGAGGTCTTGAGAAGATTGTTCTTGAGATTAAGAAAATTTCAGTTAAAGCTCAATCCAGCGAAGTGTACCTTTGGGGCTAGATCGGGAAAGCTATTGGGTTTCGTAGTCAGTGAAAAGGGAATAGAAGTTGATTCAGACAAAGTTAGGGCAGTAAGAGATTTTCCTCCACCACGTACTCAAAAAGAAGTTCGAGGATTCCTAGGAAGGTTGAATTACATCGCTCGGTTCATTTCACAATTGACCGAGAAATGCGATCCTATCTTTAGCCTCCTTAGAAAACACAATCAAGGTGCTTGGGATGAGGAGTGTCAAAATGCTTTTGAAAAAGTCAAGCAGTATTTGTTGAATACTTCGGTATTATCTCCACCAAGCCTAGATAAACCGTTAATACTGTACTTGTCAATATTCAGTAATTCTATGGGATGTGTGCTTAGTCAGCATGACGAGTCAGGGAAAAAGGAAAAGGCAATTTATTATCTCAGTAAGAAATTCACCGATGTGAAATGAGATATCCACCAATTGAAAAGTTGTGTTTGTCTTGATTTGGACAACTCGGAGATTAAGACAGTACATGCTATACCATACCACTTGGCTCATCTCGAAGCTTGATCCATTGAAATACATGATGGCGTCAACTGCTCTACATGGGAGAATGGCGAGATGGCAAATTTTGCTTTCAGAATTTGATATAGTCTATATAAGTCAGAAGGCTATAAAAGGAAGTTGTAACACCCTAAAAATTTCTACATTAAGATATTATCCTTAATATAGTAAAATAAGGAAATAAAGTGACAAGAAGAGGAAAAAATTGAGTTATGTCACTGGGAAGTATATTATGATATACTAATTTAAGAAAGGACTAAATTGTAAAAGTGAGAAAAGTTTTGTCGCCCAAGAGTAAATACTTAAAATTTGAGGGATTAAAAAGTAAATATGAAAAGTTGAAAGACTAATAGTGCAAATATTTTAAGGGTGGAATGATCTAGAAACCAAGGAAAATTGATGAATTAGGACCAAATTGAATAGGTGAAGAATTATGAAGGACTAAATTGTAATTTTACCAAATTAGGTGATGACTCAAGAATGGAATTTTAAAAGATAACTAAGGGAAAAATGGTCAATTGGAAGAGAGAGAAATCTAGAGACAATGATGATGTTGGAGATATTTTAGATAAATTAAATAAATAAATATTAGTTTATTAATACTTTAAATTAATTTTTAAATGACATTTTATTATTTTATTATTATTTTATTTAGTATATATAAGGAAGGAAAGATGAAGAATTATCATCTTTTCTTTCCTATGCAAACCAACGTAAGAGAGAGGAAGAAGAAAAGAAGTTTTCTTTCTTTACAATTTGGTCATTCCACCAAAAATTCACCATTTTCACCTAGAAATCAAAAGAATTTCCATAGCTACTAAGAGAGAAAAATGTTAAGGAGACCATGAGGAGTTAGAATATCAAGTTGGATTCAAGAAATAGAAGTTGGAGGAGAGAGAAAATCAAGTTAAAGATTAGTATCAATAGAACAATGTAAGTACATCAAGATTTCAATATGTTTTTAAGTTTGTTATTATTGACAAAGCATGGAAATAATGTAATAGTAAAGTTTTCTTACATAAGGTCCTATATTCTTGATATGTTAGTGAAGAGAAAATAAGAGAAAGTGATGAGAAATAGTGTAGAAAAAGAAAAAAAAGGGTATTATAACATGGTAATTAATATCTTGCACTAAAACAGTTTTGGACAGCAGCAGTAGTCTAACTTTGAAAAATCATCAAAAATTGTAGAAACCTAATTATAGGATGAATAAAATATGAAATTAAATATTGTTAAGTCTAGTTTCTTATAGAAGAAATGATGTAAGCAATGGAATTGTAAATCATGAGATATGATAAATTTTGTGAGACAAGGTCAGAATGATTTCGGGTTCCCCTGTTCTGACTTTTTAAAATCATAAAAAATTGGATAAAAATAATTATGGGCTTAAATTTATATATTTAGAATCCTGAATGAGTATATTTTCAATAGAAACAAATAGGAACATCACTCGAATTCTATATGAGGAGATAATTAATTTTTAGTGAAGAAGGGTCACAACTGTCAGACAGTAGAATAAGGGTGACTTTAAAGAATAAACTGTACTTATTGGCTAAACTAAAAATTATGAAAATTTTATGGAAAGAAGATATATGAGTTTAGTTTTAGGGAAAATTAGTGGATCTTAATTTGGAGTTCTATATCTCCAGATATAAATAATTTAGTGATTATGACGTAGATAGACAGCTTGAATATTCATAAAAGTAAATAATAAAAATTATAGATAATGTTACTTACAAGTGTGTATATACATTAAGGATGTGGAGTGGAGAGGAGGAGGAGGAAAAATATGTATGAATATTCATTTAGCATGGCTAATTTGCATATTTTAGGCTCAGGGACTAAATTGAATAAAAGTAAAACTTTATGGGCAATTTTGTAAAAATGTCAGAAATGACCAAATTGCATGAAATGTATTATTTTATTATTTAAATTATAAAATTGAATGAAATTATTAATTTAGTTCAAGATCGGGGGAAAACATGTTTTAGGGATTAAATTGAAAAGAGTTGAAATTATGGAAAATTCTGATATTTTATAGAATTCATGGACTGTTATCAATATGTATGAGAATAATAGTTGGAAATAAGGATTAAGTTGCAAGAATTTTATTTTCCTGACCCTAAGGATGAAATCATCATTAATTAAAAGTTTAGGGGCAAATGGTAATTTTGCCTAGAGCATTAATTAAATGCATTAGAATATGAAATGAATGAAAATGATGATCAAATTTATTTATAAAGATCCGGAAGACTCAAATATGAGACTTGATCGTGGAAAAGAAAAGATATTGGATTAATGAAATTATAAACACAAACAAGCAATGAGGTAAGTTCATGTAACTTGAATTATATTCTTAAATGCTTGAAATGTATGTTATTGATGTGAATATGATTTGAAAGTTCATTGTATGAAAATTTATGAAACATTGATATATTTGATAAAAAGGGGAAGAAATCCCGGTTAAATGAAAAGAAATTTCGATGGATCTCTGAAAAAGAATTGACGATAAAAAGGATCTAGCCCGGACGGGTGATCCTATCCTGATATAGCCCTCCCGAAGAATATGTGGAAAATGGATTTAGCCCGGACGGGTAATCCGAATTAGGGTCTGAATTTAGCCTGGACTGGTAATTCAGATCCAAGCTCATTAGAGTAATTGTCGTTGCAGGGGATTTAGCCTGGACTGGTAATCCCGACAATACTCTATGAGTTTATATTACAGGGGATTTAGCCTGGACTGGTAATCCTGCTGTAAGGATGAGGTTCGCAGGAGTGTGCTTTCTGAAATGAAATGTGTAAGACCATGGTTGAAAGATACCATGGAAACAGGATATAAAATGTGTAAGACCATGGTTGAAAGATACCATGGCAACATGATATGAAATATGTAAGACCATGGTTGAAAGATACCATGGCAACAGGATATAAAATGTGTAAGACCATGGTTGAAAGATACCATGGCAACATGACGGGAATGAATAAGACCATGGTTGAAAGATACCATGGCAACCTAACAGAAAATAAGTAAGACCATAGTTGAAAGACACTATGGCATCATGTCAAAGATAAATAAGACCGTGGATGGGAGACGCGATGACATCTATTGAACAATTGATATTCAGGTAATATGTATCAGATGACGGATGGTTATATAAAATGGTTGTGTGAAATGTTTACAAGAACTGGTCATATGGAAATTTATGTACAAAATAGTTGTATGAAATAATTATGAAGATAGATAAATAAAATAAGAATAAGTACATGGAATATAATTTATATTAAGTTTGATATAAACTTTACCCAAAAAATATACATAAAATAAATGGAAATGATGGAGCATGAAATATTGATATAATGAAATGATTGATATATACTTATGAAGAAATGGTAAGAGAATGATATGTTTCATGACATGTACATATATGATTATCTTTGATGTGTTGATACAAGGAAATTATGTAAGTAAAGACAATTATTAAACTCAAGCGTGACATGTCGAGAAAATAAGTATATCAATGTTGAATTTATATGAAATATGTGCAAGTATACTAACAATGATGTTTTTTGACGCTTAGACAAGTGTCAAGCTATTGATTGAATGGTAACATGTTTAATTATAAGAAGCATTGAAATGGTAAGTACTTAGATGAAAATATTTAACATTTTGCAAAATTTTTTATGATCCCGATTTAATTCCGGTTGGTTTTTAATGTATGTTTGGGGCTTCAAAGGCCCAATAGAGAGACGTTATGATTATTTTCAAAATATGAATAATAAATGACTCAGAATTATCTAAAAATGTTCAATAAGCTCCGGTAATACCTTGTACCTATTCTGGCAATAGATACGGGTAGGGGGTGTTACAGAAGTGCGGTCGCAGACTTCTTGGCCAGTAGGGCTCTAGAGGATTATGAGCCATTGAACTTTCATTTTTCAAATGAGGAGTTAATGTGTATAGCAATGACCGAAGATTCTCCTTGGAAACTGAACTTTGATGGGGCTTCTAATGCAGTTGGAAATGGAATTGGGGCAGTCTTAGTATCCTCGAACGACGATCATTACCCATTTACGTGCAAGTTGGACTTTGATTGCACGAACAATATGGTTGAGTATGAAGCATGCATCATGGGACTTCAAGCATCTATAGAGCGAGGTATAAAAACCTTAGAAGTGTATGGAGATTCTGCGTTGGTAATTTATCAACTTAGAGGTGAATGGGAGACAAGGGACCCTAAATTGATCAATTATCAAAAGGTAGTTTTGGGGTTACTTGAGGAGTTCGACGATATCACCTTCAATTATCTCCCACGAGACGAAAATTAGATGACAGATGCTTTAGCAACCTTGACCTCCATGATTAAGGCAAATAAAGAAGAAGAGATGAGACCAATTCAAATGAGCGTCTACGAGGCTCCAGCTCATTGTTGCAACATTGAGAAGGAAGAAAAGGATGATAACCCTTGGTATCAGGATATATTACGATATGTGAGAGATCGTAAATACCCTGAACAGGCTGATGAAAACGACAAAAGAACTTTGAGAAGGTTAGCTTGTGACTATGTCTTGGACGGGGATATCCTATACAAGAGAAGGAAAGACCAAGTACTTTTAAGACGTGTCGATGTCGTGGAAGCTAAGCTGATTTTAGAAGTAGTTCATGAAGGTGTATGTGGGACGCATGCAAATGGGTTCACAATGGCAAGGAAAATCATGAGGTTTGGCTATTATTGGGCCACGATGGAAGGGGATTGTATCAACTATGCCAAGAAATGACATAAGTGTCAGATTTATGGGGACAAAATTCATATACCACCTTCACCTTTACATGTTATGACTTTCCCATGGCCCTTCTCCATGTGGGGCATGGATGTCATTGGACCAATATCACCGAAAGCTTCGAATGGACATCGGTTTATCTTCGTGGTAATTGACTACTTTACAAAATAGGTAGAGGCCGCCTCTTATGCTAATGTTACTAAGTCAGCTGTGAGTTGATTCTTGAAGAAAGAGATCATTTGTAGGTATAGAATGCCTGAGAAGATCATATCCGACAATGCATTGAACTTGAACAACAAAACGATAGCAGAAGTTTGTGACTAGTTTAAGATCAAACATTACAATTCTTCTCCCTATCGCCCAAAAATGAATGGGGCAGTAGAGGCCACCAATAAGAACATTAAGAAAATAGTGGAGAAGATGACAGGGACTTACAAAGATTGGCATGAGAAATTACCGTTTGCACTCCTCTCCTATCGAACATCTGTCAGAACCTCTACTGGGGCAACTCCATTCTCGTTTGTTTATGGGATGGAAGCAGTGTTACCCATTGAAGTAGAAATACCGTCTCTCTGAGTCTTTTCAGAAATAAGGTTAGATGAGGCTGAATGGGTTCAATCCCGATATGACCAGTTAAACTTGATTGAGGAAAAGAGGCTAAGAGCCATTTGGCATGGTCAGATGTATCAGAAGCGAATGATGTGAGCTTATGATAAGAAAGTTCGACCAAGAGAATTCCACGAGGGAGACCTTGTACTGAAAAAGATCCTTCCTATTCAAAAAGACTTTAGGGGGAAATGGATACCGAATTGGGAAGGGTCGTACGTCGTGAAGAAAGCTTTCTCTGGCGGTGCATTAATCTTAACAGAAATGGATAGGAAGAGTTTACCCAATCCATTGAATTCGGACTCAGTTAAAAAATACTTTGTCTAAAGAGGAAGAGAATCCAAGGTGAAAACTCACAAAGGGTGCCTTGAGATTAAAAAAAATGGAGAGGCCAAGGTGAAAACCCGTAAAGGGCACCTTGTGACCAAAAGGGTTTTGAGTTGAAAACCCGAAAGGGCAGCTCAAATTTTGAAGAGTACACAGTGATCTTGCTATATTTGATTCAATAAAGAAAGAAGCACGTTGAATATTGGGGCATCAACAGAGTACCATTGGATCCTTTAAACACATGTTGAACTCAAGAAAGACTTCATGGAGCTGGTGTATAGACACTCAAGTGGCGATATCTTGGGCATCTAACTTTTATCCTGTTTGCTATCTTTAGATTTTTTTTCCTTCTCAAAGATAGGCTTTCAGATTAATTTCCTTTGTATCTTTTTTTGATAATTCATTCAAATACAATTATTCTTAAAAGTTTATTCATCTTCCATTATTCTTTAAGTAAATTGCTTTGAGAAAATGATAGATGAACTAAATATGTTCACAAACGAAGTTTTGCGCATTACTTTGGAATTTCTAAATAATACAAGAAACTAAAACAGGACAATTGTTCGAGAAATTCACGTAAGTAAGGGATGAAGGAACTCGAGGAATTTCTTTCTTCCAGTCTAAAAGGAAAATGGACAAAAAAACCAACGATTCAATTCCAAGGAAAGATTATCTTACAGACATCCTCCGTGGATTGTAGCATTGGAGGAAGGGTACAGGCCTACAGGCTGAGCAAGAATAATACTTTGAGAAAAGAAAAGACAAATGAAGGAATGATTGGTGACGTCTAGGATAGGGGTCATGTTCATAACATTTTGCATCATAACATTAGGAACATTCAATCATAGCATCCTAATTATCAAGCATAATCATTCTACAGGTTATCAAAGACAACACACCTTAATCCCCTAAGCAGTAGGGTAATAGGCTGCAGCATAACAGATCTAACCTTCAGATGTTTATACTGAAGTAGATCCAAGATGGTTTGGCATCCTTGTGCTTACAAGGAACAAATCGAAGACATAGCTGATTTGGCTTTCACGGTTTACATTGAAGCAAATATAAGATGATTTGGCATCTCTGTATTGTCAGAGAACAAATCGAAGTCTGGCATCTCCATTTCGACGGAGAGCAGATATATAGCAGATCTAACCTTCAAATGTTTATACTGAAGCAGATCCAAGATGGTTTGGCATCCTTGTGCTTACAAGGAGCAAATCGAAGACATATCTGATTTGGCTTTGACCTGCTTACGTTAAAGCAAATCTAAGATGATTTGGCATCTCTGTATTGTAAGAGAACAAATCGAAGTTTGGCGTCTCTATATTCAACAGAGGGCAGACACATAGCAGATCCAAGATGGTTTGGCATCCTTATGCTTACAAGGAGTAAATCAAAGACATAGCTGATTTGGCTTTCACGTGCTTATGTTGGAGCAAGTCTAAGATGATTTGGCATCTCTGTATTGTCGGAGAACAAATCGAAGTTTGGTGTCTCCATATTCGACAGAGTGCAGACACATAGTAGATCTAACCTTCAGATGATTAGACTGAAGTAGATCCAGGATGGTTCGGTATCCTTGTGCTTACAAGGAGCAAATCGAAGACATAACTGATTTGGTTTTCGCGTGCTTACGCTGGAGCAAATCTAAGATGATTTGGCATCTCTGTATTGTCAGAGAACAAATCGAAGAAGCAGATTCGGCGTCTCTGTGTTCGGCGGAGAGCAGATCGAAGATATCAACATGACAGTCACAAGTTCACAAGAAGCAGGTTGAAGACCATGATTTGATAAGACCGGTTAAATTTGGTTTTTCTAGGAGTCTTTGCTCGATTCCGTTACACAACAATGAGCAAAGAGGGGCAGCTGTAATAGCCCAAATTTAACCGGGCCTTAAAACCAAATGAAATAAATAAATAAATAAATGATTGTTTATTTAACAGACCATATAAAGTCTAGTTTACAAGAGCCCAAACACAGGCCCAAATACCTTAGACCCGTTATACCGAAATAGACCGGTTACAGCCCAATAGCCTAGACTACCCGTGTACCCAAATACACCCATACCCCACCTAGCCCGGGACTAAAATGGCCCAACTGGCCCAAACTATTATACCAAGGCAGGAAACTCTAGGATTTCTGCCTTCTTTCTCCTTGAGTCGACACTGATTCTAGAAGGTTCAGGGAGCGTCTGTCCAGCTCCCAAATCGAGGCCACCATTCAAGGCTCTGCCTCCGTAATCAGCGCCTCACCATCACCACGAATCCTCACCACCAGACTTCAGGCCTCCATCAACGCTAGCAACCCTTAAATCACCGAGATCCTCGCGGTCACCTGCAAGAAAAGCAAAGAAATCAAAGCAAGATTGCAGTAAATAGATTAGAACAGAGTTTGGAAAGAATCTTTCTATTTCTTTCCAAAATAGGCAGTAAATCAGGGCTATAAAGCCTTTTCTCAAATCTGTAAAAATAGAGGCGAATACACAGAGAGATAGGGAAAAACAAACCCCAAAAGCATTGTACACCAAACATTTGCAATAATATTTCAGAAGGTGATTATTTTTTCATACCTTGTTTTCTTTTTTCTTTTACGAACATATAAATCGTTTTTCTTTTTAAAAAAAGTAACGTTCAAAAGAAAAGGGAGTTACCTGTGGAAGGACGAAGGTTTTAGACCCTCAGACCACCGTGTACGACAGCGCGTGGTGCCCCTGTAGGACCGGTAACAAGAGCATGGCCTACGGAGGCCAAACCCGGAGCTCCTCTCCTCTCCCCTCTTTCAGAGGAGATTCTAAAGTTTTTTTTTTAATTCGGGTTTCAAATGAATATAAAACTAAAAAATTGACTTATATAGCCTTAACAGAACGACGCCGTTTTAGCTTAATCCAATAAGCTTAAAACGACGTCGTATTAAGACTAAGGATCCGCGCGTTGACCCGATTACCTGGGAAGGATCCGCGTGTTTTTGAAGATTGGGTTAATTATTCAATCGATCCTTCCACCTTTTTTGTGTTTATAATTATGTTTTATTTTATTTATGATCTAGCCCTAATATTTTGTTTCAGTTTTGATTTAGTCCCTGCCATAGCTATTTTAAGTCTAGAGTTAAAACGCTGTCATTTTGGGAATAGGGCGTTTTGCCCAATGAGTCCCTTTTGTTTTACGTGTGTTTTAATTAGGACCTTAATTCAGCTTTATTTTTTTAAAAATTCGCCCCTGTAATTTTATTGAATTTCAAATCTAACCCTATATATTTATTTCTATTATATATATAAATTATTATTATTATTTGTTTTATTTTTAACCTTATTTTTATATTATATATAATTATTTTATTATATATTACTTATATTATTATTATTTATTATATATTACTTTTCACAAAATATTATTATTTTACATTATTATTTATATATCATTATTATATTTTTACTTGTATTATATATTTATTAATTATATATATTATATATTATTTTTACATATACACTTTCATATCATATATTATAATTATTTTATATTATGTTATTTTTATACTATTATATATATTTTATCTATATATTATTATCATTAACGGTTTTAACTTGTATTATATATTTATTTTTATTTATATATTAATAATTACTTTACTTATATTCTATTATTATACATTTTGAAGATATTATAATATTATAATTTGTATAATATGTATATTTCATCATTAATTACTTATTTTATATTATTCTAAACTTATATTTATATATATATTATATAATTAATTTTATTATAAATATAAATTCTTTTACATATTTGGTATTTTATACATTTTTTCTAAACCAATATATTTTTTATTTTATATATAATTATTATTCTTTTATAAAAATTTGTTATTATATATTATATATTGTATATTAAATACTACTTTAAAATTATTATTGAATACCATATGTTATTTGTATTATATGTATATCTTGTTAACAATTACTCACTTTATTTTATATTTTTATATATACTAACTCTTTTATATTTTTATATTGTATATATCATTTAGGTATTAAATGTTATTTTATAATTATTATTTGATGTTATATTTTATGAATGTGTATATTGATACTATATTACCCTTTTATATATATATATATATATATATATATATATATTAAATTGTATATCATGCATTTTTAATTATTACTTTGTATGTTTTGCTTATTCATCTTCAATATATGCTATGTATATCTTTGTATGTATGTTGTTAAGATTTGCTATATTTATTATTTTTATATGTATGTATCTAATGCATGATCTTTATATTATTGCTATCATTTTGTTTAAATGCATGTTTTATTTACCTATTACGATAATATGTTATCATGCATGATTTATAATGTAATACGATTCCTCATGCATCAATTTTCCAAGTTTTCGAAAAATATAAAGGCAATGCTTGGCGTTTGGAAATTTCGAGAAAAATAGTGCCCTAACTTATTGGGTTGCAACTTTTCTCGTTGAGTTCGAATAGTTAAGCACCCTTCTAAGTTTTAAAAGTTTTCAAAGTGCAAGCGTCTGTCTTGGAATTTCAAGGCGATGTGTCCTAACTTACTGGATATGGCGCTTTGTTGTTTCAAGATAGGGATTTCTAAAAAGGCTAGCTTAGTATCAATATTTTGATACAAGTAAACCCCAATTTTCAAAATCAACACATTTTAAAGAGGATTGCATCTTAAAATTTTTAAATTTCCGACATTAGAGACATTTGATAATTAATTAGGTACCAATTTTTGGGCGTTACGAGGGTGCTAATCCTTCCTCGTACGTAACCGACTCCCGGACCCGTTCTTTTATTTCGTAGACCAAAACTAATGATTTTAAAACAAGATGTTTTAAAGGTGATCCAATCACACCTAAAAAGATTGGTGGCGAATCCCGTTTTCGTTTTTTTAAAGTCGATTCCTATTTTCCAAAACTCGATTTTAAAAATGGTTTTGACACTATTCATTTAGCATACCGACTGAGTCATAAGAACTCTGCCTCGTACTCCGCCACAGGCTGGTCTCCCTAAGTCATGTTCAAGAATTCCTTCCTCCGGGCATCCACGTAGCTGGCACCCATGTATTTCTTTTGAAATGCTGATTTGAAGAACTCCCAGGTTATTCGGTCAGCATGAGTGCCTTCTTTCATGGTAAGCCACTACTGGTAAGCTTTCTCTTGTAGCAACGACACTACTCCTTTCAGTTTTTACTCAGAAGTGCAATCCAGGTCGTCCATTATTTTTTCGGTGGCCTCCAACCAATATTCGGCCACATTCGGTTCTACTCCCATGATACCCTTGAAGATCTCGATTCCATTCGACTGGAGTCTCTCAGAAATTGACCCTCGGCTCCTATTACTAGTGTTGGGCCCAACGACCCTTTCTAGAATCCTTTACATTGCTTGGGACAATGCGTCGTCCCCAGCTCCTCGACATATAATCCTGTTTTAGGTACTGGTGAAGCCGGTGCTTCTCTTGCCTCCATGTTGGGCATGTGACCTGATGCCGAAGATCCAACCCTAGCACTTCCATGGCCTCTGCCGCGGCCTCTTGCACCCCTTCTAGTGTTCATTATCACTTCACGTATAATTTGGTTTTGAAATTTTATGCAATTTAGCTCATAGTTTCAGTAATTAAGCAGATGTTTTATGATAGTAATAGTTAAGAGTTGTTTTCGCAATCCCAGGCTCGCTATAGTTTTAGTTTCCTATAGTTTTTTTCAGTTTACTCTGGCTAAAGAGTCTCAGTATAGTCTATCATCTAAAATAAGCCTAGTAACTCTTTATAGTATAACAATTTAAAATAGATTTCAGTATTAGGAGAACTTACTTGGCTCGACACCGAAGACTCAGTGAACCACACAATAAAAATCCTTCAAAATGCTTCGGAATCGTTTCTAAATAACTTTAAAATCCAAAAACTAAGGCCTATTTCCTAGTCGAGTTTTGTAACTTGGCTCTGATACCACTAAATGTAATACCCTAAACCCGGCTTAAACATTATGATCGAATTTGGTGTGTTACATTGAAATGCTTTTTCGAAAAACTGTCTTATTAATAAATCTCTCTTGAAAGAGAAAAGCCCTTTTGTTTAATTCTAAAGTCAACTTAATTATTTATTAACCATTTTAAACCAGCCTTACTTTTAAAAACATATTTGTTGCGGAAGCATTTCAACAATGGTGAGAAAACGTGATGTTATGAAAACATATATCATTTTGGAAAACCACGCTCTACTTTTAGCAGAAATAAATCATAATAGTTAAAAAACCCCAAATTAAAAGCTAAAAAATTAGAGAAAAGGTCTTATTACATCAAAAACCCAAAGAGAAAGTAATTTAAGTAATGTAAAAGAAAATACTAAAATTTAAAGCTGTTTCTAGTGTGGCCACCTCTGAATCCTCCCACACGTCGAACCGCCTACTGAGGATTACCTGAAAAAATTTTAAAAATGGGGTGAGTTTACGAAAACTCAGTGTGTGCAACCCTCATCGATCAAATAGCATGCATCACATCAATTTGGGCCTAGCCCATTACAATAATGGTGGCACTTGGGCCTTAGCCCATAGTAGCCTTAGTTGGGCCTGAGCCCATGTCACAATCAGAATTAGATTATGCAATGCACAAATACCCAACCAACCCTACACTTCATGTCCTGTCCAACCTTACACTCCTGTAGGGATTTAATTGACCTAACCCATCCCTATACTCTTGTAGTAGCACAGATTGCGGCACTAACCAATTTCGCAGCAGAGCTACCAATCACATAATGGCTTTAAGCAGTCAGTGGATCCACAGTCGTTAAGTAACCATGCGACCCTAACAAAACATATACTTCCTCCAAATTAATGATCCCATCCCCCATGCTGCAATATCACATGAATGCAAACATATCATAACTGGCATACAATAACAATCATATAACATATAGGGGCATTATAGTTATTTTACCTTTTGGGGCATAATAGTCATTTCATAAATTGGGATCTAAGTACACTTACTAACCCATCAGTAGGTTCATAATCGTCTCGTGCGACCCGTGCAACCTATAGCAATCAAACAGAGTGATTGGGCCTAAAGCCCATTTAAGTAGGCCTATAGGCCCACACGATCCATTGGCCTACCAAGCCCGATTTCAATCCAAGCCATGTGAGTGACACGACCTGTGCAATGTTTTCCCACCTATTGGTGAGTTTTACACATCAAGGGCCTACGGGCCCATTGGGCTCGTACGATTCAACATGGCCCATTACGGCCACAGCCCATGTTCGCTCATGGTAGCCTCTACTATCACATCAGGTTTTCCACACACGCGTTCGTGTGCTTGTGTAGTAACCGTTGCCGTTCTTTCAGCTTTTCGGCATTTCGGCATTTTGGTATTTCAGGATTTGCTGATCTAGAGTTAAGGTGGTGTATGTACACATCTGGCTGCAAAAATGAATGACTTAGCCCACACATTCTACCTAAGACAATAGAAACTTCAGTTAAAATCTAATATTCGTGTTTAAAAGAACCCTAACTGAAGCTTGTTCCAAGAGACTACTTACTAACGCCTTGCTTGAACGAATGTGGTTACAACCCACTTAGAACACTTATGAAAATCGATATTAGTCACTTGATGATTATCTGCATGACAGCAAACCCCTTGAACATACTGTTTACACAAGGATTAAACATCGCATAACCACAACAAGAGACATGGACATTCGGCCAAGATCAAGAACCTTAAACCAAAGTGCCTCAATTAATAAAACACCAACGAACAGTGTTACCTTAGAACGAAAGACAAGAAGAAGATTCTGATTGTTCTTAGAATCCCAACGAACTCCCTCACTCCACGAGCGATACTACAACCCAAAACAACAAGTACCATGATCAAAGGAAGAAGTGATAAAAATGACATTTAGGGAGAAAAGGAAGACTAGCTGAAAAATAGAGTCAATAGAGACTTACCAACTGATGCCTTGCCAACGCAAAAGTGATTAAATAAAAGGGGGAGAGAGAGACGTAGAAGAGAATCGACAATGGAGACTAGGAAGAAGATTGATAGAACGAAACAAAGTTTGGCTACAGAAGGGGAAGTGTTCGGCACATAAAGCCAGTGTGAGCAAAGAAAAGAACAACAGCAATATTCAAGAGGAGAAATATGGGGAAAAAGAGAATAAGCCGCCTAAGAAAACCCGATAAAGAAGAGCAATCCAAAATACCTGAGTGGTCACAACTGGTATTCGGATATTCATTCAGAGAACCCTTAAAACTACAACACTCTTATGGTAGTAAGAGCACCAATAATCGAATTTTGCACAAGAAGAGACCTATTTTTGGCAACCAACTCCCTCTCCCTTACTCCTTGATCCCCTCCATGAATTTCTCCTAAATTTCCTCCAGTCCACTAATTCAAACATTCGAAAAATCCCTCTTTTTACTCTCCAAATTTGGCAAACAACAATACTATTCAAACCAGTTCAAATTCTTGGTATTTTGGTCAAACACAACTTCCTCCCAAAGCCACCGGCAAAAATAATCCGCATTTGTGCAGGCAGGGATTCGAACCTCAGACCTCCTTGCCACACTTGTAACGCCATTTCCACTAGACCACATGTTTTATTGTGTCATACCTTACCAAATTTTATTTATAACCCTACTGACCAAAGATAGGGGTTTTATCCTTGAAAACCAAAATTTTGTGGAAGCCAGGACTTGAACCCATGAATTCCCAGACACTTCCAGAGCACACAACCACTAAGCCAAACACTCAATTGTGCCACTTCCTTACACAATTAAATCTTTATGTGCAGTCTTCTAACTGCACCCTTGCTCAAAACCTAACACTTCTAGGCCCAAATTCGGGGCGTTACAAACACCCCAAACCCGAGTCCTACACTGGGACGGGTACAAGGCGTTACCACACTTAATTACATGCATTCTAATGTTTTTAAATCATCAAACTTGATCAAATTTAAAACTTTATCTAAACTCCTTAACATGGGCCTATGAGGCCTCAAACGTTCATTGGAAACCATTCGGGACCACCTCGGATCTTAAACCAACTTTAGAAAACTAACCCTTAAAATAAGGCACACGCCCGTATAGAAGGGCAACACGCTAGTGTGGTTATTTGGACATGGCCGTGCTGATGGTCCGTATGACACACAAGGCCTAAGCCTCTAGGGACACGCCCGTGCCCCATGCCCGTGTGAATTAAATTTTAAATTCGAACCTGCAGGGGTTTTCACATTGCCTGACACATGCCCGTGTCTATGGCCCGTATCCCTCACAAGGCCATGACATGCCCGTGTCCAAAAACCTTGACATTATGTTTCTAACATCAGTATCCAATAAGGGGCACACAGCCAAGGCACACACCTATGGCCATAGGCCGTGTCCTCCACACGGCTGAGATACACGGCCATGTCTCTGCCCCTCTGTTTACTACCATGCATACTGACTTGAAATTTTTACATACAGGGGACACACGGCTGGACAATACGCCCAGAGGGCTGGCCGTGTGTCACACACGTCTAAGACACACACCCGTGTATCTACCCATGTGGACAATATAAGGCTATTTACAAATCCTTATGCCACCCTGAAACACAATTGATACCAATAAACATATTAAAACCTAACTTAATATGATTTCTCAACCAAACAACCATAGCTAAGGCCTATATACCCTCCATATATTCAACCATGCCAACAATTTTACATTCATGAAAAACTATCTTGCATTCGTGTATTAACTTTCAATTTTAGCCATTTTCATGTATTAACTTTCAATATTAGCCATTTTCATGGCCTTATACAAAATGAATCAAGTACTAAAACAAGCCAACACATTTGGCCCCAAAATAATGTGACACCAAAACAAATTTAAGAGCTCCGATACATGCCATAATCAAAATGATAAATCTAGCTATACTGAGTGCTTCAAGGATAGTGTGATTGACTTCTCCAATGTAAGTGACAATCCTCGAACTACTTTGACGACACTATAAGAAAATAGGAAGGAAAAAGGGTAAGCATAGGAGCTTAGTAAGTACATATATGCAAATAAGTGTAATTAGAAATACATTCATCAAACAATGGCTTATCATACTTAAATGATATATCATTTTAATCTCACTATCTTACTCTTCATTTATTCTATGCATACTTACTACATCTCATCACATACTAAGGTCTTCATTCGGGAATTTGGCATACATACCTGCAATTACCCGTAAGATAACTCAAATTCATTTTCTTTATTGACATACCTCATTGAAAGTGTTGCCAATCCATTCATTGAGTTACCCATCGAACACTCGAAAATACCAATGAATACTAGGATAGTTTACTCTAAAGTACCATACAAGTAGTCAAAGCTACCTCAAACTCTATAATACTTGTATATTTGAGCTAATCAAGGGCCTTTTTACCAAGTCAGTACCCGGACTCTATAGCTCTATTATGTAATGCCCACTCATTGAGCTACTCAAAGGTATACACACAAAGTCAAAACCCGGACCCACATTACATATTTTGTTTATCTCATGAACTCAGACTCAACTCATGAGTTTAGACCACTCAATTTCTCTTGAATTACCTTTTTGTATTCCATACTATTTTCGACGTTTAACGGGATCTCATATCTAACCTGACGTTGTCATACATATTCATAATAGAAGTTACTCTTATATAGCATTACTTTTACTTTCATGGTATCGAGTCAAATTATGATATATTGTAAAAATAAAACATTTAAAAGTAAGCTATAATGGCACGTTATTTATATATGTACTTACCTCGATATAAAATGATAAAAACGAGTTTAATCCTCGTAAACTCTGTTCTTACGCGGATCAAGACCTGAATCAAGCTTCTTTTGATCTATATTGATAAAATTCATTCATTTCATCAGCATATCAATCTAGACACTCAAAAATTTATAATTGGGCAAAATGGTCATTTTGCCCCTAGGCTTTCACAAAATGACCATTTTATCCCTAGGCTCGAAATTCGATTTTTATCACATTTTATCACTAACCAAGCCTAGCCAAATACTTTTTACACTAGAAGTAGTCCACAATTGTCATTATTTCATACATTTATCACCTATTTTATAACTTATGCAAAAAAGGTCCTTAGTTAGGGTTTCTATGAAAACTTCTTCACAAAAGTTGTTTATTACCCATCCAAGACTCATTTTCTTCCATAAAAGTTTAGAAAACAACCTATATACTCTCATGGCAAAACCCTAGACTTTCAACCATTTTACAAAATAGTTCCCCCATTAGAAAGCTTATACTACAAGGGTCTCAAAAGTACAAAAATATTCAAGAAAAGTCATCAAGATCACTTACTTGAAAAGGCTTAAATTTGATGAAATTTTGAAGCTCAAAAACCCCTCTAATGGTTGAAAATTTCGGTGGTAGGAGAAGAGAATGAAAAGATGAAGTCATTTTGTTTTATTTTATTCAATTAAGTCACCAAACCACCTAGATTTTTGACTTTTTGACCAACTTGTGACAGCCCAAAATTGACCCTAGTCGGAAGGTGGTCTCGGGACCACAAAACCGAGGCATAAAAATAATTAAAAATTTATTTTGATGCCTATAACATGTGTGTGCTCATGTATGACATTTTATGATGATTGATTTAGTGTTATAAGGGTGAATTCCACAAGAAAGGACTTAGTAATGAACTTTGAAAGTATGATAGGGAAATGTGTGATGACTAATTAAAGCATGCATGCAAAATAATGGACTTGCATGTCAAATTCCCCTTTTATAGGTGGTGGCCGGCCATGACAAGGAGGATGGGCTAAACATGTCATGAAACATGTTTTGTTGGTGCATTAGGGTGAAATAATAAACAAAGGTGTATGGGTGAAAAAAATGAAAAAAAATGTGTGTGAGTGTGGTAATCCCCCATTGCCGTGAGTTGTAGAGAAGGAAAGAAAAAATTTTGTTCATCCTTTCTTTGAGCCAAAACTAAGGAAGAAGGAGGATTTTTGCTTCATGCTTGGTTTGGAAGAGATCTAGAAGGAGATTTGGCTAAGTTTGCATCAAGATTAAGGTATGTATGAGGTTGTGTTAGGAGTTTCATGCATGTTTTGGTTGCTAACTTGATGTGCATGTTAGCCATGGCTCAAATCTTTGTTAAGCCATGGAAATGGTATTTGGCCAAAGTTGTTATGGTGATAAAGCCATTGCATGCTAAGTGTGAAGCTTGATGATGATGCATGCAATGATGGATTGTCTACTCTTGAGTAAGATTTTGAGCTTTCTTTTGTTTTATCATGATTGAAGTTGAAAAGGAGCATGATTGTCATATTCGCCATGATGCATTCATGAGCATGGTTCATGCTTCTTGCATGTTAGTTAAAATTTGTGTTTTGGATGGCTATGGACACCTTGAAATTCGCCATGCTCATATATGTATATATATGTTTGCACATGATGTTTTGGTTATGAAGGAAGTGATGAATAAGTTTGTTTAACGAAGAAGATGTTGAAGAATAATTGTGAAATTGCAAGCACAAATCGGCCTAGCACACATATAAGTGCTTGATGCTATATTATAAGTTTTGAGCCACAATATGCAAAGCATTAACTAGTAAAATGCATGCTGTTTTTGTGAGGTATTAAGTGCATAATTGGCCTCAACATGTACATGAATATTCGCCTTGGGTAGCCTATTGAAGGCCTTAGCATTTCCTTGATGCTCAAATAAATTGTATTGAATTGCTTGATGTAGTATAAAATGTGCATGACCATTGTGTATTCAAGTTAAAGAGTGGCCATATGACCATTTAAATTCCTTGTCATATTCGGCCATAAGCTAGCACAATGAGGTTTTAATAAATTGAATTTGTTTGAATTAGCTCAAGAGCTAAGAGGTCCACAATTGGACAAGGGAAGGAAAAAGTGATCGAATAGCCGTAAAAGCCGTTCGACAACATCCGAAGTAAGTCCTCAAGAAGTGACCTTACTTGAATTATGTGAGATGAAATATGGATGTGTATGATTATTGATTATGTGTGTATGAGTATTTGAATTCCACCGGGCTAAGTCCCGGCGAATATGCTAATGATTATAATTGTGTTTGAGCCTTAGTAAGGAAAATGAAATATGTATGTCCAATGATTATTGATGTATGTGTGCATGAGAAATTGAATGATATCCGGCTAAGCCCAAGACAATTATGCTGAAAATTATATCCGGTTAAGACCAAGGCAATTGTGCTAGTAGCTATATCCGGCTAAGACCAAAGGCATTCGTGCAAGTTGTTAAATCCGGGCTAAGACCAAGGCATTTGTGCAAATCGTGATATCCGGGTTAAGTCCGTGAGGCCTTGGTGCGGGTTATCATAACCGGGCTATGTCCCAAGGCGATTGAACGAGTAGCGACGTCCGTTAAACTCGAAGGTATGTGATTTGAAAATTATAAGCTTGCTGGAAAATTTCAGCTAATGCACTTGTGAAATTTCCCAATGACAAGGTAAGTGCGGTGTGTGCTTTGGCGCTAGGAGTAAGAGCGTATGAATATCCGCTCCTATGATGGAGCGAGTTATCGGCCTTAATGAAGCCGTTATTTGTGTATGAACATAAGTGTTGGGATGGTGAAGTAAGTACGATTATGTGAATGTGCATTAATGAAATGATGCATTTGGTTATGTGAATGTATTGCTTTAATTAGAGTTGATTATATTCCTTGAGACTTACTAAGCATAAAAATGCTTACCCCGTTGCTTTGGCTCTCAGTTTTCTAGATTTCGCTCGAAGCAATCGGATTTGGGATCGTTGAAGTCGAAGTCATCCACACTATCAAGCCTCCATTTTGGTATAAATTTTTGGTTGAACTTGAGATGGCATGTATAGGACTACCTCATGTTTGTTAAATATGTTGTAATGTAAGTATGTACGGCCATGCGAAAATGGCTCGAAAAAGGAAGCATGAACTTAGACTAATTGTGGTTTGTATATATATATATTTGGTGTCATGATGTGGCTATGGCTTGGAAATAGGAATGTTGGTCATATGATCAGCCATTGGTATGGTTAAAATGATCATATATGAACCTATGTATGGCAAGACTAGTTGATTCATGGAGACTACCAAATAGGTAAGCCCTACCTTAAAAACAGATGCTGCCAGCTGCAGTGGCGTGTATGTGAAAAATCACCAAAATTCATAGGAATGGAATTAAATAGTGAATAAGCTATGTAAATGAACCTTGATGAGTCTATTTTCTTATGGAAGAAACGAAATGGTCATAGGAATTACAGGTTAAGAGATATTAAAGCTATTGTGAGACAGGGCCAGAATGGTTTCTGGGTTCCCTGTCGCAAATTTAAAATTCACTATAAATTATCCAAAAGAATTAGGAGACATACCTTATATGTACAGATTCCATTTTGAGTCTAGTTTCATTAGAAACAAACGGTACCAGCATTAAAGCCCTGCACAGAGAGATATTCAAGTTATACCGCGCGAAGGTCAGAGCAGTCGATCCCTGTAACATGGGTGACTTTAACTAATAAACTGTACCAATTGGCCCGACCAAAAATTCTAGAAATAAACCCATGGATGGATATATGAGTCTAAATTCAGGGAAAATTTACGAAACCAGTTTCCGAGTTTTGAAACTCGAGATATGATTTTTAAGGCGACAGTGACGCAGTTTTTCCAGCCTGACTGGAAATGTCCAATGGATGGGCAAAACAAGTGAACTTAGCTTGCTAACCCCTCGTGTCCGACACCGGCGATGGTCTCGGGTTCGGGGTGTTACACAACTTGTCCCCTATGGTCGGCCACCCTTATTAAATTGGCCTAATTGTCCTTTAAATACCTCCACATTATGATTCATGATAAATTAACACCCTTAGCTATCAAAATGAGACTTTTGCACTTTATGCGATTTAGTCCTTCTTCGTAATTAAGCATGCAATTGCTAAAATAAATCCACCAAAATTTTCATGCACTCATATGATCATGCTATAACACCTAAAATAATATCAAAAATATTTTCTCCAACCTCGGGTGAGTGCTTCCGAAATCACTGTTCCGACTAGCCCTAAAATTGGGCTTTTACATCTAGTATACTACCCGAGTTTCCATCGAGATTTACAATAGTTCAACAAAAAGAAATCTTGAAAAAAGGAAATTGTGAAATAATATGAAAGTTTATATTATGGTGAGCTCATCTGTGCTGGTTTGAATACTTCATGATGTGTATGACTAACTGTTTAATGAGTGATCATATTTAGGAAACTTGTCAAATTTATTGATGGAATGAACGCGTATGTATGCTTATTTGAATGGTTATGACCAGTAATTTTTTTTCTATTACGCGAACTTACTAAGCATGAAAATGCTTACCTCATTTTACTTTTTCTTGTTTTATAGTGCTCGTAAAGCTCGCGAAGGTTGGAGGATTCTATCGGAGCAAGATCACACTATCCACAAATCTCCTTTTGGTATAGCTAAATGATTCATTTTGGTATAACGGCATGTATAAGCTACTTGGCATAGATGAAGGCTTGTAAGTAATATTTTGTGACTTAGCCATTGGAATGGCTAAGGATGTTCAAGTGGTGCATGTATGATGTTAATGTATGTCCAAATTCTTAAGCGTCAAGTATGGTTGATGATACATTTTGTAAATGGCCACTGAAATTGGCTAACATTGTTTTGAGTTGTATGCATGTGAAGATACCTTTCATGGATATGGAATGTGCATGGTATGAGTTAATACGTATGCAAATAATGTGTGGATCCCTTGGTTGTGGCTGAATTGGTTGTATGTTTATACTTGGAATGGTATTACATGTTGTTGTGTAGGTTGTGCACGGAAGGATGGCAAAAAGGCTTGGCAAATAACCTTATTTTTTTCCACACAAGTATATACACGGGCATGTGTCTAGGCTGTGTGTGACACACGGCTTACCTCAAGGTCATGTGTTCTGACCGTGTGTCTCCTATACCTTCATTGTTGCAAAAATGAGATGCTCAGTATCGAGCACACAGGCAGGAACACGGGCACATGTCTTAACTGTGTGGATGACACAGCCTTGAACATAAGCGTGTGACCTGGCCGTGCGAAGTCTGCACTATTTTATGAAAATTTATTCGACCACACAACCTAAGCACACGAGTGTATGCCTAAGCACAGGTCAGGGACACGGGTGTGTGTGACATCACGTCCTGCCCACACGGACATGTTCCAAGCCATACGGGCGTGTGACCCCTATTTTGATGAAAATGTTTATAAGTATTGTGAAATTTTCTAAAGCTCTCGGTTTAGTCTCGAACTACTTTTAATGTATGTTTTGAGCCTCGTAGGCTCGTTTTAGGGATGAAATGATTGTTTATGAAAAGTTTAAAATTTGAGTGGAAATTCATGTCTCGATTTTGAATGTTTGTTTGAGTTCAAGTCTAGAGTGCCTCGTACCTTGTTCTGACGTCAGATACGGGTAATGGGTGTTACATTTAGTGGTATCAAAGCTATAGTTTAGTCGATTCTCAGACTAACGTAGCCAATACGGGTTTAGCTTTACATGCCATTATATAAATTGTGATACTGTGATAACTCCTGACCACTTTTGAATGTATTTTCATATAGTAAATGTCTTCCAACCAAGCTCGAGATGAGTCTAAAGAAGCTGAGGGAACTATTCAAGCTTCTGTACAACGAGCCACAACTAGTAGTAGTAGGAGGAGACCTATGTTAGAGGGTCGCGAAGAGGCGAAAGCAGCCTTCTTCGAATTGATGGATGAATGGTTTGGTGAATACATGAAAACAAACCCCACTATCCCACAACCTCCCCCACCTTTCCCGCAACCTAATTATGAGATACCACGGGGTGTTAAGCCCGAAAGGATCAGAAAAGCTGGGGTTGATAAAATAAGAAAATATTGAGCAGAAGAGTTCAGAGCTACTACCTATGATGGTTTAGAAAAAGCTAAGTTTGGTTAGAGAATACCATTCTGGTTTTTGAGGAATTATCATGTACTCCCACAGAATGTTTGAAATGTGCAATATCTTTACTGAAAGACACAGCATACTATTGGTGGAAAACTATATCCTCAGTTGTACCGAGGGAAAATGTCATGTGGGAATTCCTTCAAGAGGAGTTCCAAAAAAAGTATATCAGCCAAATGTTTTTAGATCAGAAAAGAAAAAAAATTTTAGAGCTCAAGAAGAGAGACAGGACCATGTCAGAATATGAACGAGAGTTTGTTTAGTTAAGCCAGTATGCCAAGGAATGGGTTCAAACCAAAGTTGAGATGTGCAAATGCTTTGAGGAAGGATTGAACGAAAACATTAAACTACTGATTGGGATTCTTGAAATAAGAGAGTTTTCCGTGCTAGCAAATCGAGCCAAGAAGGTTGAGGGTTTAAGTATAGAAAAGAAGCAAGCCGAAAGGAAAACCCGAGTTCCGAGTAAAAGATTCATGAGTAAGTCACAAGCCTCTGCTTCAAAGAAATCAAGAAGTTATCATGAGCATTTTAGCTCATCAGTAGGACATACAGGAAAGGAAAGAAGTTCCAAATGCTTTAATTCGAAGACTTCATCTCCCTTAGTAGCTAGTGTAGGGAGTGTTGGAAACCCAAAGCCATGGTGTAATGTATGTAATAAATGGCATTATGGTGAATGTCGGATGAAAAGTGGGGCATGTTTTAGGTGTGGTTCACTTGATCACTTTCCTAAGGAATGCTCGAAAAGAACTAAGAAGGATGCTGAACAGACTCCTATATCGAATAACCTCATCTTGAGGGGTAGACCTCCACGACGCTCCGGGAATGTCAGTGGTAGTCGTGGTACTGCAAAGGATTCAACAGCCAGATTTGAGGCACGAGCTCCAGCAAGGACATACGCCATATGTACAAGGGAAGAGGCCTCGGCACTCGATGTTATCATCAATACTTTTTCTCTCTATGATACTAATGTAGTTGAATTAATTGATCCTGGATCAACCCATTCTTATATTTGTATGAAGTTAGTATCTAGTAATGATTTACCTGTTGAGTCTACTGAATATGTGATTAAAGTGTCGAACCCTTTAGGCAAATATGTTCTGGTCGATAGAGTTTGTAAGAATTGTCCTTTGATAATTCAAGGTCACTGTTTTCCGGCTAACTTAATGTTGTCGCCATTTGATGAGTTTGATGTTATATTAGGAATGAATTGGTTGACACTACATGATGCTATTGTAAATTGTAGAAGAAAAATTATTAAATTGAAATGTGAAAATGGTGAAATCCTTCGGGTTGAATCAGATGAGGCAGATATACTACCTATTGTGATTTCTTCTATGTTGGCTCGGGTATTAACCTATCTTGCTTATGTGTTGAACACTGAGAAGTCTGAATTGAAAATTGAATCAGTATCGGTAGTATGTGAATATTTAGATGTATTTCCAAAGGAATTGCTAGGGTTACCTCCGATTAGAGAAATTGAGTTTGGTATTGAATTAGTCCTGGTACCTCGTCGATATCAATTGCTCCGTATAGTATGGCCCCGACTGAATTGAATGAATTAAAAGTTCAGTTGCAAGAATTGACAGATAAAGTTTTTACTAGACCGAGTTATTTTCCCTAGGGTGCACCGGTATTAATTGTAAAGAAGAAAGACGACTTTATGAGACTGTGCATTGATTACCGACAGCTCAACAAAGTGACCATAAAGAACAAGTACCCGTTACCAAGAATTGATGACTTGTTTGATCAGTTGAAAGGGGCAACAGTGTTTTCACAAATAGATTTGACACCGGGCTATTATCAGTTAAGAATTAAGGAGTCGGATGTACCAAAGACCGCTTTCAGAATAAGGTACGAGCATTATGAATTCCTTGTTATGCCTTTCAGACTTTTGAATGCTCCTGTAGTTTTTATGGACTTGATGAACTGGATTTTTAGTCTATACCTAGATAAGTTTGTGGTCGTGTTTATTGATGATATCCTGATTTATTCTCAAGATGAATCCAAGCACGCTCAGCATTTGAGAATTGTTCTACAGATTATGAAAGAAAAACAGTTATATGCTAAGTTCAGTAAAAATGAGTTTTGGCTCAGAGAAGTTGGATTTTTAGGACATATTGTTTCAGGCGATGGTATTTCGGTCGATCCCAGTAGGATTTCGGTAATAGTTGAGTGGAAACTACCGAAGAATGTATCCAAGTTTAGAAGCTTTTTGGGCTTAGCTGGTTACTATAGCCGGTTTGTCAAAGGGTTTTTGATGATTGCTACTCCTATGACCAGGTTGTTGCAAAAAGATGTCAAGTTTGAGTGCTCCGAAAAATGTCAGCAAAGTTTTGAGAAATTGAAAGCCTTATTGATTAAGGCGCCTATTTTAGTACAGCCCGAGCCGGGAGAGGAATTCGTGATTTATAGCGATGCATCATTGATTGGTCTTAGATGTGTGTTAATGTAAGAGGGAAAAGTGATATCATATGGCTCGAGACAGTTGAAGCTACATGAGAAGAATTACCCGACACATGATTTGGAACTGGCCGCCATAGTTTTTGCCTTAAAAATTTGGAGACATCATTTGTACGATGAGAAATGCCATGTGTTCATTGATCACAAGAGTTTGAAATATTTGATGACTCAGAAAGACTTAAATTTACGGCAACGACAATGGCTTGAGTTACTGAAAGATTATGAGTTGGTGATTGATTATCACTCGAGTAAGGTGAATGTAGTCGTAGATGCCCTGAGTAGGAAATCCTTGTTTTATTTGAGAATAATGAACACGAGGATGACCTTATCGGATGATGGTTCAACTTTAGCCGAGTTGAGAGCTAGACCAACATTTCTTCAATAGATTTGCGAAGCTCAGAAGTGCGACAGTGAATTGTAAGCTAAGATAGCTCTGTGTGAGTCGGGCAATGACTTAGATTTTCGTATCAGTTCCAATGGTAGTTTGATATTTCGAGATAGGATTTTTGTGCCGAAAGGTGACAAACTTATTCAGAAAATTCTTCAAGAGGCACATAGTGGTTGTTTATCCGTTCATCCAGGTAGTACGAAAATGTATAATAACTTGAAGAAAATGTATTGGTGGTCGGGTATGAAAAGAGATATCTCCGAGTTTGTTTCGAAATGCTTAGTTTGCCAACAAGTGAAAGCTGAACACCAAGTACCTTCAGGTTTGCATCAGCAAGTGATGGTTCCCAATTGGAAATGGGACATAATTACACTGGACTTTGTAACGGGTTTGCCTTTGACCCTGAAAAAGAAAGATGTTGTATAGGTTGTTGTTGATAGGTTGACAAAGTCAGATCGTTTTATACCAGTACGTACTGACTACTCGCTTGATAAGTTAGCTGAATTGTACATTGCTGAGGTTGTGAGATTGCACGGGGTACCTATATCGATTATTTTGGATAGAGATCTGAGATTCACTTTGTGATTTTGGAAGAAATTGTAAGAAGCCTTGGGTACAAAATTGAATTTTAGTACCGCTTTCCATCCACAAATCAACGATCAGTCCAAAAGAGTAATTAAGATTCTTGAGGACATGCTTCGATGTTGTATTCTAGAGTTTCAAGGTAGTTGGGAGAACTATCTACCGTTGGTTGAATTTGCCAACAATAATAGTTTTCAGTCAAGCATAAAGATGGCACCATATGAAGCGTTATATGGCCGTAAGTGCCGAACTCCTATGTATTAGACAGAGCTCAGCGAGAAACAAATTCACGGGTTGACTTAGTTAAAGAAACCGAAGAAAAGGTGAAAGCAATTTGTAATTGTTTGAAAGCAGTTTCGAATAGACAAAAGTCATACGCAGATTTGAAAAGAAAAGAGATTGTGTTTCAAATTGGGGACAAAGTGTTATTGAAAGTATCTCCATGGAAGAAAGTTCTCAGATTTGGTCGGAAAGGCAAGTTGAGTCCACACTTTATTGGGTCGTATGAGGTGATTGAAAGAATCAGGTTACTGGCATATCGGTTGGCTTTACCGACAGAGTTAGAAAAGATTCATGATGTGTTTCATGTGTCTATGTTGTGGCGGTATCGATCTGACCCTTCACATGTGATTTCTCTGACAGAGGTTGAGATTCAACAGGATATGACGTATAAAGAGGAACCGATCAAAATTTTAGCTTGGGAAGTGAAACAGTTGAGAAATGGAAGTATAGCCCTAATGAAAGTCATGTGAAGCAACGTGGGAAGTTTAGGAGGCTATGATAAAATAGTACCCAAACCTCTTTTTCGGTAAGATTTTTAGGGACGAAAATCCCTAAAAGAGGAGAGTTGTAACATCTTGATTTTAGGTCTAGTCGGAACAGTGATTTTGGGACCATAAATCCGATGCAGTAAAATATATATTTTATTATATTTTTATGATTTCTAGTTTTATGGAACTATTCTGTAAAAATCTTGTTCGAAAATTTTGACGTTACTCAATTTAGTTTTAAGGACTAAATTATAAAAAGTGCAAAACTTGAATTTTAGATGTTAAAAATGTTCAATTGCTATGAGATTTTAAATTAAAGGTCCTTATATGAGAATTAGACCATTTGTTAAGTTAATGGACAAAGATGGACATTTTGGTCATTTGGTAAATAAAAGAATAAAAAAAGAAAATCAAGTCAAAATTTGGTGTCCATCTTCTCTCCTTGGCCAAATTTCTCAAGACTCCATAGCTAGGGTTTTCTTCAACTTTCAAGCTTGAGCGTAAGTGCACCCTAACCCTGTTTTTAACGCTCTTTAAGTTTTTGAAGTCATATTCACTCGATCTTTCCATTTCTACCACTATTTTGAAGTAGGGTTCATTTAAAAATTTACCCATGTGTGACATGCATGTATTTTGATGTTTGATGGAAGATATGGTATGTTTAAGGTACAATAAATAATTTTTACTAGGTGATTTTTTATGGAAATGCATAAAAGGGCCGATTTGTAAAAAGTTATAAAATGGATAGTAAAAGTCTGATTTAATTGAAAATGTGGGCTGATATGAGCATGTATATGGTTCGACTAGGCTTGGGTTACCAAGAAATTGAACACATTTCATTTTACGAACTTAGGGACTAAAATGTAAAATGTCAAAAAGTTAGGGACAAAATGGTAATTTTATCTAGGATGCAAATTAATGTAAATGTATGTGTTAAACGATGAATTGATAGTCGTATTTGCTTATATAGACCTGGAACAACCGATTACGGAACTAGATCAAGGGAAACAAAAGGTCTCAAAATAGTTGAGTTCGAATACAAACCATTCTCAAGGTAAGTTCGTGTAATTTAATTTGGTATGTTAGTATGTTTTACTTGGATTGTGTGATTGAGATAATGTATATACGTAATGATATATATACTATGACATAACCATAAGATGGAAGACATGAATAAAATGTCATTGTCCCGGTTGAGCATTGTATTTCGATGGATTATAATAATTTCCTAGAACCGATAAAAATAATATAGAAAGGATTTAGCCCGGATAGGTAATCCTAAGCTACACTCTCTTCAGCAAATGCTATGAAATAGGTTTAGCCCGGATGGGTAATCCATAATAAGCTCACCAGAGATAACATTATCGAAGGGGTTTAGCCTGGACTGGTAATCCTGAATAAACTCTTGAAAGCGAATGCTAAAGACGAGATTTAGCCTGAACTGGTAATCCTGTTATATAAATTTGGTTTGAGAGTGTGCTTTATGAATATGTGCTCAAGGAGCATTCTAGATGTAAATTAACAGACGATTGACATGTATACCTTGAGTATACTACCCGAGTCTCCATCAAGATTTATAATAGTTCAATGAAAAGGAATCTTGAAAAATGGAAATTGTGAAATAATATGAAAGTTTATATTATGGTGAGCTCATCTATATTGGTTTGAATACTTCATGATATGTATGACTAACTTATTTAATGAGTGATTTATTTAGGAAACTTGTCAAATTTATTGATGGAATGAATATGTATGTATGCTTATTTGAATGGTTATGACCTGTAAGTTTTCTTTATATTATGTGAACTTACTAAGCATGAAAATGCTTACCCCGTTTTATTTTTCCTTGTTTTATAGTGCTCATAAAGCTCACGAAGGTTAGAGGACCTAGTCAGAGCAAGATCACACTATCCAAAAATATACTTTTGGTATAGCTAAATGATTCATTTTGGTATAATGACATGTATAAGCTACTTGGCATAGATGAAGGCTTTTAAGTAATATTTTGTGACTTAGCCATTGGAATAGCTAAGGATGTTCAAGTGGTGCATGTATGATGTTAATGTATGTCCAAATTCTTAAGTGTCAAGTATGGTTGATAATACATTTTGTAAATAGCTTTTGAAATTGGCTACCATTGGTTTGAGTTGTATGCATGTGAAGATGCCTTTCATGGATGTGGAATGTGCATGGTATAAGTTAATAAGTATGTAAATGATGTGTGGATCTCTTGGTTGTGGCTAAATTGGTTGTTTGTTTATACTTGGAATGATATTACATGTTATTGTGTAGGTTGTGCTTGGAAGGGTGGCAAAAAGGCTTGGTAAATAGCCTTATTTTTGTCCACACGGGTAGACACACGGACGTGTGTCTAGGTCACACACGGCTTGCCCCATGGGCATGTGTTCCGGTCGTGTGTCCCCTGCACCTTAATTGTTGCAAAACAGAATGCTCAATATCGAGCACACGAACAGGGACACGGGCTTGTGTCTCAGCCGTGTGGATGGCACGGCCTTGAACACGGGCGTGTGCCCTAGCCGTGTGAAGTTTGCACCTATTTTATGAAAAATTATGAAAATTTATTCAACCACACGACCTAAGCACATGGGCTAAGAGTTACACGGGTTAGGTACACGGGCGTGTGTGACCCTACGGCCTCCCCACACGGACGTGTTCCAAGTCACATGGGCGTGTGAACCTTGTTTTGGTGAAAAATTTTCTAAGTAGTGTAAAATTTTCTAAAGTTCTCGGTTTGGTCCCGAACCAGTTTCTATGTATGTCTTAATCCTCTTAGGCTTATTTTAAGGACGAAATGATTGTTTGTGAAAAGTTTTTAAATTTGAGTGGAAATTTATGTCTCGATTCTGAATGTTTATTTGAGTTCAAGTCCGGTAGTGCCTCGTACCCTGTTTCGACGTCGGATACGGGTAAGGGATGTTACATTGCCAAACTAGCCCTAAGTTGATTACACCATCTTCTTCACTACACTCTCAACCTTTTTCTTAATATTCAAACACTTACTTGTTCCTCTCCAATGAAGAACTCTTCCTTAAACAGGTTACCAAAGTAAAACAAAGCTAAAAGGAAAGAGGAACCCCTGTTACAAAAGTCTCGCCAATATTTATAGTACACACTTCTCAAGATAACTTACACATTGCTAACATGCAAAGTTCACTCACCACCTTAACGTGGCCAACATAATAATTTCTAGGCAAAACCCACCTTAGACACCTAATGCATTCTAGTTAATATTAAACTAGATCATAACAAGAAACCAACTAAAATTGTACAGTAATCACACGTGCTCAAAGAGAAAACTATCAAGTCCAAAATCCTACAATCCACTAGTGGCAGGTACAAACATAAAGATTCGTTACAAAAGACTTACCCAGAGAATCCTCAAATTGATGGGTTCCTTAACGACCACACCAAGACATATAGATCTAAATTTCGCCAAAAGACAAATCCTTTCAGCAAAATGTTATAGACTTACCTGATAAGCCAAATAGTCTTTCAATCATGGCACGACCACTAACACTTAACACCACACTGGCGGATAGTGCACAAATTAGCCTTCTCTAGCCTACACTCAGCCACCAATCCACCCACACAACATCAAAAAGAATTAAATTGGGCGAGATTGTAACACCTCTATACCCATTCTGATCGTATGATATCATTATAAGACTATTGCATTTGGTGCCAAAATGGTTTTGGCTAGAAACTATTTAATTTAAACATTTATACATAGTATTTCAACTTATTTAACCCAAAAATTATTAACATAAATGTGTGGGGTCATTATTGGGTGTTAGATTATGTTTGGAAATTATTTTAACACTATTTCTACTCAAAACATGGGAAAGTATCGATACCATAACAAAAGGTATCGATAAATTTTACCTAAGGTATTGATACCAAGGGTAAAGGTATCGATACCACTGCACAAAATCAATACCAGAATGACATTCTAGGACTCCAGAAATTCAAATTTTTTATGAAGGTATCGATACCTTAGAGCTAGGTATCGATACCTAGCCCCTGATATCGATGTCTATGAATAAAACAATACCAAAACCACATTTTATTTTGGCAATTTTGTATTTCAAAGCCTAGGTATCGTTACCTTTACCCTTGGTATCGATACCTTGGGTAAAATTTGGCAAAAAAATTAGTTTAAAAGTTCACTAAAACCCCCTGCAATACATATAGATTCTTCTCAACACTTAAAACCAATTAAAAATGTATTAAATTACTTAAAACCACTCCAAATCAATCATAATCATCATATTAGCAAACCACATTTGCAAACATACTTATAGTTTCAATAATTCATTTCATATAAAATCAAAATACTTAAAGTAAAACCAAAATAGATAGAGTTTCAAGAGTTTGTATTTTAGTTCCTAATACATGGGAACACATTGTTCTACCTATGTACATGCCATTTTAATTCAAAATACCTACTCTTGAAGCTCTTGAGGATGTGATATGATAAGAGATCTCCTAGCCCGACTCTACCTCTTTGAGTCTAACTGTACCTACATGTTAAAATAAACGCATTAAGCCAATGGAGGCTTAGTAAGCACTACAAGAATAAATAGGTAAATGAATCATAACATAATATTTTAAACTTATTTAATTAATACATATTTGCACACATACAAATTTCTTCAACTATACCTTACTTTAATAAAATTTAACTTACCTATTGTAAGTTATCAAACTTACCTCAACACATTGATGATTCACTTTTGTTCACAACTCATATTCTTAGCCCATAGTAGACTTTATAGAACACACCAGATATATGGAACAAATACAGAGGTGCATTATTATGCACTATTGAACAGAGAGCACTAAAGTGCTATACAAATAGCATTAATGTGCTAAATGGAGAGCACTAATGTGCTAATAATCGGAGAGCGCGCTAAGGTTCCTTAATGGCATGCCACTAATATCCTAGTAGTTTTAATTTTGTCTACTTGGGCATAAAAGTTGAATTTCATACATTTAAATACTTTACATAAGTATTTCGGAAAAGATTTCACATTTCTCCATCATCTACAATTTAGTCCCCATTTCACAAATCACAAATATCACACCCTTTTCACACATATACTTTTACCACAACATCATTATTTAATGCTCAAACAAATATACCATTTCATATTCTCCACCTATAATTTTCTTTACAAATTTCATAATTTCATAATCTAATCCCTTTTTATTATCTATTTACAAATATAATTATATATTCTACATTTCTATTCTAAGTAATTCCATATTACAATATAAGCATTTAAATAAAAAATTTTAAAAATCTTATAGTAATGATGTATTTTCTTCTTCCTTCACTCCTTGACCTTCTCTTTTCTTTTTACTTCAATTTTATCTTCTCCTTCTTTTCTTTCTTTTTAATTTCATATAAAACATATAACATTTATATGTTAAAACCACAATCAAGTGACTTTCCTATACTATTTAATATAAATAAACATTTATGGTATGATAATTTCGTCATCTCTTACCTTAGCTCTTTGAACACCTAAAACCCTAACTCATGTTTTTCTCTTTTTTAACCTATCTATGGAAGTTTTCTCAAGAAATAAAGTTGTTCACTAACCTTCTCTTTAATTTTTACTCAAGAAATTTCAAAGAAAATGAAGATTTGAAGCTTGGATGGTTCAACAATGGAGGAAGGACATGAAGGGAATTAAAAGAAAAGTTGGATAGAAGTTGGGGGGAGAAGTGACAGTTTGGCTTGGTGAAAAGATGATATATTTTTATCTTTTCTCCCACTTTCTACACCATTCCACTAAAATATCTCACTTTTTTAATTAAAATGGTCAAATTACTAATAAGTCCTTAAGCCATCCATTTTTTTACTTTTACTCATCATCATTACACCTAATAAATATCTACTTGGCTAATTACCACTTTGTCCTTCCTCATCTTTCATATTTCCTAGGATGACTTATACAACACTTTGGTTAAATTTCTTCTTGATCCTTCCTTTATTTCCTCTACAACTATATATTTCTTAACTTATTATTTTTCCTACTTTGGCCACAACACATTCTCTATTCTTTCAATTAAGTCAATGTATCTATTTAAAATTTTCCTACCTAAGGAGTATTTTCTATTTTCTTATTAGATCTAAATACTTTTTAATTTAATACTCAAAATTTTTATTTATTATATTTTAAAAATTTTGCACTAATTCTTGATTCGATCCATCATTGTACCTAACCCCGAGTTAAAACGCGGATGTTACTGGGATGTCACATAAATCATCTTAGATGCATCCAAAAACCATAATAGTTTAGGAGTAGGATTTAGATTAAGTGTTCATTTCTTTTCTTAAACACATTGTTCTTTCCTCTTGGAATCGGTTTCAATCCAAGAGTTCTTTTATAATATTGAAGTATTCAGTTTATTTCTCTTTCGCAAGCGATGATATTCATTATTCCAATCGAAAGATCCGCTACTCCATTCTTCAATCGACATCAAATTAGGATTATTCTAATCTTTTCTCTCTTCTGATTCATTCGTATTATCTACTTATTTAATACAATTTTGATCGAAATTATAAATACCATGAGTGGCTAAATCCTTTAGGGGAAATTAATGAGTGGATGAGGATGTGATTAATGAGGATTTAAGGTTCCTGGATAGGATTAGTTAGTTTAAATTATGTGTTCTTAAACCCTAAGCTTGACAACCCTAGGAAGTAATCATAGGTTAAACGAGGTCAGGAGATAAGTTTTATCGAGTAAATCGTAATTTATCCTTGTTGAGAGATAGGTCGGGACAGTGAGTATTAACCAATTAATTAATCAGTTAAAGGCCGAGAGGTAATAATTGGTTAGTTAATAGCTAATCCACCCTAAAACCCTAATTAGAAGTTAATTACAACCCCTAAAACAGGTTAATTTTCCTGATTTGTTTGATATGTTCAGTTGTTTGTTTATTTTATTATTTTATTATTTTAGTTATTTAATTTCTAATCTTCATCTCTTTTATGATCTATCGTAATATATGATTTAATTAATATTGTTTAGACTTATTATTGTAAAGAGATTTTCAATAGATTTATTCCATTCTCTTTTAGGTACGATCCACATAATATTTCCCTAAGTTCTGTTGTAACATAAATATTATATTACAATTTAACTTGTATACTTGCAGATACCACTGCTTAATTTCATATATGTTCAGTATAGTTTTTTTTATAATTAAACGTTGGCACGTTTACAAATTAAAATAAATAGTAAAAGGAAAAAAGGCAAAGTTCTCTTTTTCAATTCTAAGAGTGAACACAAAAGATACATTAACAACTAACAAGAACGTTCCTTCTATCACTCCAATAAAACAAGTAGGTTTTCTTTTCTTCTTCTTTTTTCTGTCTTTTCCCTACTTTTTACTGATAAACTTCTTTTGTTAAGGTGAAGGGATTCCCTAATTTAATCTCGAAATTTAATATCAATAAGTGTAGAAATAAACCCAAACTATTTGCTACTAGACCAATCATTAACTTACACCTACCAACAGATACATCTGGTAAATAATATGTGTCGCATTTCTTTGATTTGTGATGAATTACATAAATATCAAGCACTAAAAATTTTAATTTGACAAGCAAGTTTTAGTTATCGGCACATGTCTGATTTTATTTTTAAAAAAACTTTTTTATTTTAATATATTTAATGATTTTGTGTTACCCATTTGTAGGATTTTAAACCTCATAATGATTGTTCATATTTTAAATCTTAAACACGAATTTCTTACGTAAATTTTTTTATGTGTAATTTCTTCGTCATACTCATACCCGTTAAGTTTAATGATGTCATACCCTTCTATATTATTATTAAATACTTCATCCATTAGTATGAATGCTAAGTAAAAAGAAAATAACATTCCAACAACTTTTGTCCGCGTTTAAGCGAAGGGAAGTTAGTGTGATTAATTAACATTTATCAAATTTATTACAAAATTATAATTTTTTTTTTATAAATTACGAGGTAAATTACTGAGTCCCCTACAAGAATATTACTGAATCATTTACATTTTTCTAGTGTTTTAAGTTATTTTATGTGGTCTTCGTCTAACACCAAGACCAAAAAATTGTTAATTTTATCTTTATAAGGTAACTCATTTCCCTTTTGAGATTTTATGCATTTAAACACCTTTCAAGATATCAATTAAATTAAGCCTCGGAAGGCAGTAAATTATAGTAGATAACTTTTATTTATTTATTTCATGATGTGAATATACAGTGAACACCTTAAATTAAATGCTGAAATTCTAATTAAATTATCAAAATAAATTTACCAAGGGCTGATAATTTAAGCTCAAAATTTCTAATATTTTCATAATATCATTTATAATACAATTCTTATATTAGAAATCACAAATATTTCAAACTTGTAAATGAGTAACAGCTCATAATCTCTACACTATTATATGAAATAACTATTGTTTGAATCGAATCAACTGAGCATATTAATTGAATCAAGAATATATTTAGGTATCAATTCAAAAATTATTTTAAACCGATTAAATAAGAATTGACATAAATTAATTCAACCCATTATAAAATAAATTGAACCAATTAAAATTAATTAAATCAATTTTTAATATTTATTAATTAAACCAATTAAATTAATAAACTAATCATATAACTATTGATACAATTTACAAAGCATTGCATGAAACTCAAGAAAACCATAAAATTAACGGAAGTCACAGGGCATACGTAAGGGTTTGATCATATTAGTGGTGTGAATTTGGATCCAATTTACACATGTTTCACGTGTGGTTTGGTGGTGACTGGTGCCAAAGCTAGCTTTTCTGACTCTTACCGTGTACTAACATTATTTACGCTACAAGCATTAAAATGTGCACTCGTTTTACTTTATTGAGATGATATTATAAATTAATTTAATATTAATTTTATTAATGAAATTATTTAAAATTTTATTATAATCTAATTTCATTTATTGATTTTTGTATAAGTATAATTTAAATATTAATTTTTTAAAGTATGATAAAATCTAGTATATTTAATATAATTTTTTAAATTTAATATTATGAATTAATCATACACTAATTCAATTAAAAAATTAATTAGAAAAATGAAAAGGGTAAATGTTACTTAACATAAAGCTTTAAATATTTTACTAATAATATTAAAAATTAAAATTATTACAATTATTAAAATACAACTTATTTCTTTTGCATTGTTTCTTCTCGAAGGCAATATATATATATATATATATATATATATATATATATATATATATATATTTCTTTATCATTGTTAATTCACGTATAACTTTTTGTAATGATGACAAGTATATAAATTCTATTTCATTATTTATGTTCCATGTACGTCCCAATAATTTCAAGAATAAAAATCAAATTTCTATACAAAACTTTTTTAAAAAAATCAAAACCAACGTCGCACTCTTACTCTAACTCACAGTCATCATTGGCTTATTTTTCATAAACATACGTAGACTACTCGGTTTTCAATTATGTTTTAGGACATTTAAATTAATGTAACTTTGATATACATATTAAAAAAATAGGAAGAGAAAAATAAATAAATCAAATTAAAACCGATTTCAATCGTGTTTAATTTGGTTTTATTATATTTGGTTTAGTTTCAATATAATTATTATTGAAATTTATTTATTTAAACTAATTTGAGTTTACAAAATAAACATTCATTATTTCTTAAATTAGATTTTAATTTGGTCGAATATTTGATATACTAATAATTTTATAGGATACTTATTAGTTCTCTAATTTTACTTGTGAAACATCTCCATTATATCAAATATTTTCTCTTTTAATTTTTCTTAACAGGATTAGTTTTAGTTTTTTATTTTTATAATATAAAAATAAATATTATATATAAATTACTAAAAGTATTACGTAAAAATATAGAATTTTTTATTTAAATTAAAAAAATCAATGAATCTAGCCCATCCCAACTGATGGGAAATTGTTCTCTTAGCTTTAATTACTTTTTTTCAATTTGTTTGTTTAAGAATTAGAAAATTAGAATAATGCAAAGCATCTACAATTCTTTTTCCAAAACCGATTTCAACTATATCCCGAATCAGATTGGTCTTATATTTTTTATTAAAAGTAATATCTAAATAATTAATTGTCTTAATTTAAAAAAACCCAATATCACTCAATAAAAACATGACACGTGATATATTCTTATATACTTTTTACTTTTTGAGAAAATGAAACATGTAAAAATTTAGTTACTATTTTGATAAAAAAATAAAAGTAAATACAAAATTTTCAGAATTAGATGAATGATTAAATTTAATATCTAATCAATTTCTTGGTCCAATAAGTACGTATTACTTGAATAAATAAATTATTAAAAATTTCATAAAATTAAAAATTTATTAAAAATAAAAATCGTTTTAAACGATTTAACTATAGATTAAATTAATTTGTTTCTATTTACAAATCTATTAATCCATTGCCTTTTTCAACGGATTCCAGTCCAACCATCCAGTAGAGTTAAAACAAGCATGAACGAGTGCTGGCAGGAACTTTAAGCCACAGGGCAGAAGGGAGACAAAGAAATACTGAAAGCAAAAAAGGCCAAAAAAAAAAAAAAAAAAAAGGAGGATCGGACAGCGTGACCTTGACTTCCGTCTATAATGTTAAAATATCATCACTCTTGAAGAAGCTACGAAGAAGCTACCCACAAACTCCATCAGGCTCATTCTCTCTCTCTCTGCTCGTATTCTTGACCTCAATTTTATTTTTTCAAAAAAAACCCAATATGGAGAGTAGTAGTGGTAGCTTTGAAAGCAAGAAGAGGAAGATTTGCAATGATAATGGTGAAAAAGAAGAAGACGATGATGAGGAAGAGAAGATGGAGAAATTCTATGCTCTCATCAACAACATACGTGAGGCACGCGATCGTTTCATCATCAACAACACCAAGAAGCGAAAGCTTGAAGGAGAAAAGCATGTGGTTGCAGTGTGGAAGCCGTCGTTTCAACATCAAGATTTCATGGAAAAAGGGATGATGATCCTGAAGAAACCCACTACCATGAGCGGCTTCACTGCTACTTCTCAAACCAAACAAGAAACTGGTAATTATGATGTGGAAGCTGAGGGGGTTAAAGTTAAACAAGGATTAGACCTTACGCTTTCCCTTTAATTTTGAGGGATTTATTTTCATAGAAGTTTAAGAAACAAGGTCGAGAATGTAGCTTGGAGCAGAGGCGCCATGGCGGGGATCCAACTGTTGGTTTGCACCAAATAAAGTAGTTGAGTACTGCATGTTGCGCTCTAAAAGGTGAGACCACATCATCAAGCATGCAAGCTTTTCTTCTTCTACATTTATTAATTTCCATAATCACGAATGTAAAAATCCTAGCTGTTTCTGTTACATCCCTTATATATACCCACATTTAGGCTCCATTTAAATTCTACTGAAACACCGGTGCATAGTTTGCTAAATAATTTTCACTACAAATTGATTGTATGTTGGTAGTAATGTCTTGTGAGATCTTATGAGATTCTTTTTAAATTAATAGTCATGGTTAAAAGATAAAAATGAGCATATTTTAATTGTTTGATTAAGTCACGTTAAAAATTAGAAATTTGTGCTGGTGACTTAAAACATGTTGAATTGATTACATTAAAAATCAATTTATCTCCTTCTTTAGTGTTAAAACCGGTTGAATTGGTTGAAAAGTAAATTTATGTTTCTCAATGCAAATCTACGTGGCATGATCAACAATGGATTGATATTCCTTTTTCTATTTTTATTTCAACCATTGATTTAAAAGGATCCCATGAAATCCCATTGTGTCTATAATGAGATCTTTAAATAGATGTATATCATTTTGTTTGGATTGTTAAATTAGTAAGGGAAAGGAAATTGAAGTAAATTTAACCATTTTTGTTTGGTTTACAATCATAACCTTTTCTATAAGGGTAAACTATATAAATATTCATTTTAACTATTAGCATGTTTTTGTTTTTGTCACCCAAGTTTAAAATTTTCTATTTTAGTCACTAACGTTATCGAAATTTAATATTTTTTTGTCACTCATTTGTTAAATCACTAGCAAAGTGCTTGACATGGTTGTGTTTCATTCAGCATAATAACAAATTTAGTCATCCAATATTTATATATTCTATTAATTTGGTTCTAATTCTAAAAATTCAACAATACATTACATCAATTTAGTCTTGATTCTTAAAAATTAAATATTAAAAACTTTAAAAATAAAAAATATTTGACTGTTCATTTTTCGATAAAAATACATAAGATTTTATAAAATACATACAAAATTATAAAAATATTTATAAATACATGAATATCTATTCTTCTCATTTTTAATATGAAATTTATTTATTATAATAAGAATTTTATAAATAAAGCAATTTAATGGAAAAACATCACGAAGAAAACTTGAATGAGAGTTGTTGTACACTCACAGGCATCGCCTTTATGTGCCTGAATATGAGGATTTGTGCAAGAAAGTCTTGAAGGAATGTCATGATTCAAGATAGGCTGACTATTCAGGTAAGCACCACACATTGGCTCTTTTGGAGGACTGTTATTATTGGCCTCACATGGGTGATAATGTTGAGGCCTATGTAAAGATTTGTCTAGTTTGCCAATAAGACAATGTGGAGTTAAAATTGCCAGTCGATTTATTATAGCCTTTTTCCATTTCGAAACGTCCATGGGAGAGTGTATCCAAGGATTTTATTATTGGTTTACCTAAATCTGATGGGTTTGCAAGTGTCGTTGTTGTGGTTGACAAATTTTCCAAGTATGAAATCTTCATTCCAACAACCAAAAAGTGCACTACTGAGGAGGCAACTCGTTTGTTCCTTAAACATGTGGTGAAATAGTAAAGAGTGACACAGTTTATTGTTAGCGATCGAGACGGTTGATTTTCGGGTCAGTTCTGGACAAAGTTGTTCAAGTTCATGGGATCAGACTTCAACTTTCCTCTGGCATGCATCAACAAACTGTTGGGAAAACTAAGAGAATAAATGCTTTATTGGAGACTTATCTTTGGCACTATGTGAGTGCCTTACAAAATGACTGGCCAAAGTTGTTGAATGTGACCCAATTTTCTTATAACTTACAGCGTAATGCGGCTATGAATTAGAGTCCTCTTTAAAATAGTGACGGGGCAACAGCCAGTCATACCTAATGTTGTTGCTACCCATTATAAAGGATCAAATCCATCAACTTGTCAATTTGCTAAAGATTGACAGGAGTAAAGTGACTTAATTAGAGCTTGCCTACACAAGACAAGTAAATGCAACAAGAACTAGGCTGATTAGAATCACAGAGATGTGTAGTATCAGGTTGGTAACTCAGTCCTTGCTAAATTGCATTTGATTTTGCACCATACTGGCTTGCACAAGGGATTTGTGCGACGGTTTGAGGGACCTTTCAGAGTTTTGAAAAGGGTAGGCAATATGGCCTACAAATTGGAGTTGTCAGCAAAATTCAGGGTTTGTCAAGTGTTCCATGTTATTATTCTTAAGTCTTTCTGTAATATCCTGATTTTGGGCCTAGTCAGAATAGTGGTTTCGTGACCACAAAATCTGAGATAGAAATAATTATTTTATGATTATTTTAATGTCTATGATATGATTGCATGATTGTGTGAAAATTTTGTGAAGAAATTTTATGCATAAAGTGCTTAAATTGAAATTAGGGACTAAATCGAATAATTTGTAAAACTTGCATTCTAGAAGTTTCTAGTATGAAATTGTTTTGAAATATTAATTAGGAGGTCTTAAATATAATTTTACCAATTTCTAAGTCTTGGAAAAAAATTGGACATGGATGGAATTTTTGGAAAGTTTAGTAGTAGGGGCATTTTGGTCATTTGGGGGTAAAATGAATTAAAATATAAAATTAAAAGCCAATTTTGCTCATCTTCAACCCCATGGCCGAATATAGCAAGGAGAAACCATGGCTAGGGTTTTCAAGCTTCCAAGCTCGATTGTAAGTCCGTTCTAGCCTCGTTTTAATGATTTTTACGTTTTTGGAGTCCCTTAGCTCGATTTAGCTTATGCTAGCAATAATTTAACCTAGGGTTTATATTTGGAAAAATACCCATAGGTGAAATTTGTGTATTTTGGTGTTTTATGATAGAATGTGAGGTTTTAAATTATGTTAGACAACTTGTACTACTCGGTTTTAAGTGAAAAGCGAGCAAAAGGGCTTAATCGGTAAAAATACCTAATAGTCATAAGTACATGTTAGAGTGAGAATTTGATGTTGCCATAGAAGGAAAAATGATCAGCATGTCATAAAACATAAGAAAATAGGCTGACTTTTAATTTACGAGCTTTGGGGCAAAAGTGTAAATATGCAAAAGTTTAGGGGCAAAATTGTAATTTTTCCAAAATATGATTTTGGGTCAATTTGAATAATGTGAGTCCTAATTAGACTATATTTTAAATGATAGAGCAAGGAAAACTGAAATTGGGCTAAAATGGGGAAAATACCAAGTTGTGGACGAAATGGTAAAATAGCCATTTTAGCATACGAGGTAAGTTCATATGTAAATGTTGGTAACATAGTTATTATTTTAAATGTTTTAATGTTTTTAAATGATATGATAATTATTATGAAATATTATACTTGTGATAATTGTTTGATAATATGTAATTATGTGAATTACTTGATGAGTATGAACTATCACCAAGTATCGATTTCGATATTCCGTGGAAGACGGAAAAGATGTGAGATCGAGGAAAAAGCCCGTTTGAACCTTAGGAATAGATTAGGATACAAGTGACATGTCACTAGGATGGTTGAGCATCCGAACTCGTTGAGTTGAGTCCGAGTTCACTTATGGATGCGACGTCCGAACTCGTTGAGTTGAGTCCGAGTTCGTGAGATGTAACTAGGCATCCGAACTCGTTGAGTTGAGTCCGAGTTCACTTATGGATCTGAACGCCTGAGCTCGTTGAGTTGAGTCCGAGTTCACTTATGGGCGGGTTACATGGTAGCTTGGCTACATATGTGGCACTTATGTGCAAACTTTCCATGTATCCGAATTATATTCGATGTGTTCAACGGGTAAAGTTCTACTCAAATGGAGGAATACTCAAGATGAAAGGGACGTATTGGTAAGTGTTGTGAAATGGATACTTTGAACAGGTATGTACTTAACCCTCGGGTTGAAAACTCGATATAACAACAATATGGTAAGATGATAAATGAAAAGGTGATATGAATGTCTTGGTGATGATTATGCAAATGATGTTTTATGTTTGCTTATATGGTTATGTTACTTGCTATTTGCATGTGAGCTTACTAAGCATTTATGCTTACTCCCTCCTTTTCATTCCTTGTAGTGTTGACAAGCCAGCTCGAAAATCGGAAACGGTCGGAGGCACGCTCACACTATCCGTATACCATCTTGGCGTAATGGCTTGTATATTTTGAGTATGGCATGTATAGCATTATAATCATTTTATATGTATGGTCTTATGATATGGTTATTGAGTGGTATGGAAATACAAATGCTTGGTAATGATTAGCCATTGGAATGGCTAATCATGATCATATTTGGTATTATGTATGTCAAATTGCTAGCTAATCCATGGAAACCATGAAATAGGTAAAATTTACCATAAAATAGATTCAGACAGCAGCAGTGACGTGAGTTTGAAAAATCACTAAAAATAGTAGAAATGGAATTAAATAATGAATAAGTTATGCAATCGAAGCTTGATGAGTCTATTTTCATATGGAATAAGCGAAACAGGTATATGAGCTATATTTTATGAGACGTTTAAACTTTTGTGAAACAGGGCCAGAGCGATTTCTGGATCCCCTGTTCTGACTTTGGAAATTCACCATAAATTTTACAAAGATAATTAGAAGTCACGCTTTATATGTACAGATTCCTTATTGAGTCTAGTTTTATTAGAGACAAACGGAATAGTCATTGAAGGTCTGTATAGGGAGATATCTGATTCGTAATACACAGAGGTCAGAGTAGTTGAACCCTGAAACAGGGGAGACTTTAACTAATAAACTGTACTAATTGGCCCAACCAAAAATTCTATAAAAAAATTAGTAAATATACATATGAGTCTAGTTTCAGGAAAAATTTACGGAATTGGATTTCGAGTTTTGTAACTCGAGATATGATTTTTAAAGCGACTGTGATGCAGTTAGCCAGCTTGTCTGGAAATTTTAAAATGAATTGTATGAGCTGTTTAATTAATGAATTAAGTCCGTTAACACCTCGTGTTCGACTCGGAAACGGTCTCGAGTGCAGGATGTTACATTTAGTGGTATCGAGCAGGTTTAGTCGGTTCTCGGACTAACCTAGCATGTGTAAAAGTTTAGCTATACATGCCAGCGATGCGTGATAGTGTGATGTCTTCCGACGCGTATAAGTACCGTCTTATTTAGACAGGTACTCTCCAACCGAGCTGCGCCAACCATGTTCAATGTTAAGTAAAGGTATTTGAGTAAAATTATGATTATGATAAGTCTCGGTTCAGAAAAGTATGAATAAAGGTTTATGATACATATGTGATAATATGTGAGATGAAAGTTCATGTTGTGATAAATATTCATATTTGCTTAATGCTCATATGATGTAGTGTATGTGGCTTACTTGATAAGATGAACGGAATAAATAGAAAGTAGTAGAGGTATGAATAAAGGTCATAATATTATGATACGAATGAAAATGTCCTTGTCTTGATTGGATGTCGAATGTTGATGAATGTTAATGGTATATAATTTTTATGAGATAAAGGATTATAATGAAATGAACTTATCTATGTTAAATTGTTGGACTGAATTATATGATTGTAATGATATGTACATGATTATGCACGAAATGAAAGTTGTGATTGTGATGCAAATATCTGTTTGTTTGGCCTTATATGATGTCATGAGCATGAATTAATTTAATTAAATGAATGGATAAGTAAAGCTATCTAGAAAACATAGAATGTATGCATAAGTATATTGTCTAAATGGGACAATAGGAAAATTTGTGTAAGCCAACATGAATGTTGCATTGCCTGAATGAATGACATGATTTTGATGATGTTGCTATGATGATGGAAGTTGTGTCATATGTGTATGTATAAGAAAGTTGAGTCGAGGTCCTACAACCCTCCCCTTACAAGTGGTACTTATAATGGAATTTCATGAGATTTGTATTGAATAAGTTTCCGGTTGAGAACCCAAAGAGTTCAATGATAGAATAATTATAAGTATGATCGAGATTGAAAATGAGCTGATAAGTAAAGTCGAGCCAGAGAAAGTATAGGATTGATATAAAGATTATTGGAATTATGCCTTTGTCCAGTTAGAGAAGGAATTCTCTTTGGTAAATCGAATTACTCGGTGCAAGGTCGAGATAAGTGTAAATCGAAATTTATTTAGAATCGGCCTTCTTTAGTGAATGGTTTAATATGAAATTTGTGACAACAGAACTAGTTGGGGAAATGATATTTGAAATGTGAACTATCTGAGTGTGACATTATGATGGTGGACAGATTTAGCGATCTCTTTTGAGATGTTCTATGTGTTTACTGTTCTCGAAATATTTCATGGCTATTGATCTTCGAAGAAATTCTTGTTATATGGGAATGTCTTCTAATTCGGTGTTGGATGAAAGCATTGGTAGTCTGATGGTTTATAATTTATATTGCTCTATTTCAATGGTATTCTATTTCATTTAAATCGATAAGAATTGATGAGAGAATACGTATGATATTATGATTCTGTTTCTTCTACTTGATGCTTCATCTGATATATATATTTGGGAAGATATATTGATCTTGTTATATTTGATTTCAGTTGGATTAAATGATGTTTTCTTCTGGACTTTCTTTCTTTGAAGAATTATCGGGGTATTCCGTATTTTCTCTATGAGTTTGGTTTTCGATTCTCCGGCATAATATCGTATCTTAGGTTTCTTTATCCTGGATCTCTTTATTCTGGATTTCTTTATTCCGGGTTTCTCTATCTTGGATTTCTTTATTCGGTTTTCTTGTTATCTTTGTTCTATAATTTGTCAATTATGGCTCATGTTCGAAGTACGTTCTTCAGCTCGTGATAATCATGTCAAATATGACTATACTTCTAATTTGATCTTGGTAATGTGGTGATTTTAGTATCGGGATTTTTCTAATTTCTGTGTAAGGATTTGACATCAGTAAAGGCATAGGTGATAAAAGCGCGAGTTTCAGTTGGTATGGTGAATTATTTATTTGAAAGATTTCATGTGACAATTATGTCAGGATTATTTTTCTCAAGTCTGATAATATAATTTTATTTTTGTACTGATAAAAGAGTAAATAGTCTGAACGAGAAGTGTATATTTATTAGAAAGAGTTGGATATTAGTTAAAGTCACTACGAATGATAAGGTTTTCGTCTTGTGAAAGCTGAAAAGTTTATTACATGTTGACAAAGTTTGGATAGATGAGAATATTGGTAACTGAAGCGTCTGAACTAGACTAGTCTACATTGAGTAAAGACTTCCTGATTTTCAGTAATGTACTGTTGTATGAATTGTGATGTGTTTCAAGACAGTGAGGTAATGTGATAGTTTAGAGCATTCGATGTTACATAAAATCGGAGTTGTTAAAGGGGTTAAAGCCAAGCATTGGGATCTATCAAAATTATCCTTGTCAGTGTTGTTATTGGGATGGAAATGAGAAGGATTATTCTTGAGGCCATATCAGAATTATTTCCATGGCGGAAAGAGGAAAATGTGATGTATCCTATTGTTAAATGTTTGGCAAGATCTATAAATCATATATGTATTGAATGAAGTCCTACTCATCAGATTCATGGAATTTCAAGTCTCTTTGATTGTTGGATTTCTTGGAATTTCGGTCTCCATTAATCAAGTTAAGATCTGGGTTTTATGTCATGATATCATGGGAAACTGAGAAGGGTTGAAAATTTAAGAACAGTTGAGAGTTGAGACTGTAAGCTTTTAGATCATATGAGAAATTGAAGAGATGTATTGGAGGTACAGTCTAAGTGCAAGTTCTTCGGCACCGAATATGAGATTAAAAGTGAAGACCACTTTTCTGGTAAGATTTTCGGGGACGAAAATCCCTAAAAGGGGGGAGAGTTGTAATATCCTGATTTTGGGCCTAGTCGGAATAGTGGTTTCGTGACCACAAAATCTGAGATAGAAATAATTATTTTATGATTATTTTAATGTCTATAATATGATTGCATGATTGTGTGAAAATTTTGTGAAGAAATTTTATGCATAAAGTGCTTAAATTGAAATTAGGGACTAAATCGAATAATTTGTAAAACTTGCATTCTAGAAGTTTCTAGTATGAAATTGTTTTGAAATATTAATTAGGAGGTCTTAAATATAATTTTACCAATTTCTAAGTCTTGGAAAAAAATTGGACATGGATGGAATTTTTGGAAAGTTTAGTCGTAGGGGCATTTTGGTCATTTGGGGGTAAAATGAATTAAAATATAAAATTAAAAGCCAATTTTGCTCATCTTCAACCCCATGGCCGAATATAGCAAGGAGAAACCATGGCTAGGGTTTTTCAAGCTTCCAAGCTCGATTGTAAGTCCGTTCTAGCCTCGTTTTTAATGATTTTTACGTTTTTGGAATCCCGGTAGCTCGATTTAGCTTATGCTAGCAATAATTTAACCTAGGGTTTATATTTGGAAAAATACCCATAGGTGAAATTTGTGTATTTTGGTGTTTTATGATAGAATGTGAGGTTTTAAATTATGTTAGACAACTTGTGCTACTCGGTTTTAAGTGAAAACGAGCAAAAGGGCTTAATCGGTAAAAATACCTAATAGTCATAAGTACATGTTAGAGTGAGAATTTGATGTTGCCATAGAAGGAAAAATGATCAGCATGTCATAACACATAAGAAAATAGGCTAACTTTTAATTTACGAGCTTTGGGGCAAAAGTGTAAATATGCAAAAGTTTAGGGCAAAATTGTAATTTTTCCAAAATATGATTTTGGGTCAATTTGAATAATGTGAGTCCTAATTAGACTATATTTTAAATGATAGAGCAAGGAAAACTGAAATTCGGGCTAAAATGGGGAAAATACCAAGTTGTGGACGAAATAGTAAAATAGCCATTTTAGCATACGAGGTAAGTTCATATGTAAATGTTGGTAACATAGTTATTATTTTAAATGTTTTAATGTTTTTAAATGATATGATAATTATTATGAAATATTATACTTGTGATAATTGTTTGATAATATGTAATTATGTGAATTACTTGATGAGTATGAACTATCACCAAGTATCGATTTCGATATTCCGTGGAAGACGGCAAAGATGTGAGATCGAGGAAAAAAGCCCGTTTGAACCTTAGGAATAGATTAGGATACAAGTGACATGTCACTAGGATGGTTGAGCATCCGAACTCGTTGAGTTGAGTCCGAGTTCACTTATGGATGCGAGCGTCCGAACTCGTTGAGTTGAGTCCGAGTTCGTGAGATGTAACTAGGCATCCGAACTCGTTGAGTTGAGTTCAAGTTCACTTATGGATGCGAACGCCCGAGCTCGTTGAGTTGAGTCCGAGTTCACTTATGGGCGGGTTACATGGTAGCTTGGCTACATATGTGGCACTTATGTGCAAACTTTCCATGTATCCGAATTATATTCCGATGTGTTCAACGGGTAAAGTTCTACTCAAATGGAGGAATACTCAAGATGAAAGGGACGTATTGGTAAGTGTTGTGAAATGGATACTTTGAACAGGTATGTACTTAACCCTCGGGTTGAAAACTCGATATAACAACAATATGGTAAGATGATAATGAAAAGGTGATATGAATGTCTTGGTGATGATTATGCAAATGATGTTTTATGTTTGCTTATATGGTTATGTTACTTGCTATTTGCATGTGAGCTTACTAAGCATTTATGCTTACTCCCTCCTTTTCATTCCTTGTAGTGTTGACAAGCCAGCTCGGAAATCGGAAACGGTCGGAGGCACGCTCACACTATCCGTATACCATCTTGGCGTAATGGCTTGTATATTTTGAGTATGGCATGTATAGCATTATAATCATTTTATATGTATGGTCTTATGATATGGTTATTGAGTGGTATGGAAATACAAATGCTTTGTAATGATTAGCCATTGGAATGGCTAATCATGATCATATTTGGTATTATGTATGTCAAATTGCTAGCTAATCCATGGAAACCATGAAATAGGTAAAATTTACCATAAAATAGATTCAGACAGCAGCAGTGACGTGAGTTTGAAAAATCACTAAAAATAGTAGAAATGGAATTAAATAATGAATAAGTTATGGAATCGAAGCTTGATGAGTCTATTTTCATATGGAATAAGCGAAACAGGTATATGAGCTATATTTTATGAGACGTTTAAATTTTTGTGAAACAGGGCCAGAGCGATTTCTGGATCCCCTGTTCTGACTTTGGAAATTCACCATAAATTTTACAAAGATAATTAGAAGTCACGCTTTATATGTACAGATTCCTTATTGAGTCTAGTTTTATTAGAGACAAACGGAATAGTCATTAAAGGTCTGTATAGGGAGATATCTGATTCGTAATACACAGAGGTCAGAGTAGTTGAACCCTGAAACAGGGGAGACTTTAACTAATAAACTGTACTAATTGGCCCAACCAAAAATTCTATAAAAAAATTAGTAGATATATATATGAGTCTAGTTTCAGTTAAAATTTACGGAATTGGATTTCGAGTTTCGTAACTCGAGATATGATTTTTAAAGCGACTGTGATGCAGTTAGCCAGCTTGTCTGGAAATTTTAAAATGAATTGTATGAGCTGTTTAATTAATGAATTAAGTCCGTTAACACCTCGTGTTCGACTCCGAAAACGGTCTCGGGTACGGGGTGTTACACTTTCCATAAGGATCAGGAGGATCCAAATAGAGGCAAGTCTGACGGAGCACTAATGGGAGTAAGGGTTTCCTATGATCATGATGTTGAGTGCGTCATGGAAGACTGACTAATTCGACAGAAGTACTATAGGCTGAGGCATGAGTCCCTTGTTTAATAGAAGGGACTTCCCGACAGTGAGGCTAGTTGGGAACCTGCTAAGGCTTTATGGCAGTTCTAAAAGAAGATAGACTGGTTCCATTCCAAGGATCCAACGAGGGTGTTGCATGAACAGGTGGGGGAGAATGTAACAAGTCGCACAAAGAAGCCCACAGCCAAGGCACACTCTAATGTCCCCTTTTGTTCATTGGGGGTCATTTGGCCCGACAAGATAGGCTCATTGCTTGGAAAAGACTCAAGGTCCATCTACTTGGGTCCTGTTTAAATTGTAAACATTGTATTTTACTAGGGTAATTATTGTAAATTGTAAAGGATAAACATGTATAAAATTTAAATCCTTTAAGACTTTCTTATTGTAAATGAAAATTAATCTCAGCCATTGATATAATTCGATCTGTATTGTTGGATCTGGGGGAACTCAACCATAAATAAAGCTCTCCCCCTTCATTTTTAATTATTCCATTCTTGAGTTAAAAAATACATTGAAAATACATTAAGAGTATTTACTCAAACACTTGGGGTGCAATATTTTTTCTTTGGCTTTTCTATTTTTCGTTGCTCTTTCTTTTCGAGTTTGCTTCCACTTGTTTCGGTGCCTTAGAGAATTTTTGCGAGAATTCTCATTCCTCGGAAGTTAAGTTGATATAGGCAGACTTAAAGTAAAAAAAATCACTTAAGACTATGCTGTTTGAGATACTAAAGTTCTAATTGCATGACATATGCATTTCTTAGCTTCTAGACTGCAACCTTCTTGTCTTCTTGATGGCTAGCAATGGCTTGAGAAATATCTGCATCTCAGAACCTGTAGTTTGAAAGGATATCCTTTAATCTCAACTTATATTTAATATCCCATACGAAAAAAGCCTTAACCAAAATACAAATGGGTTTCAAATCAAATTCAACTATGCTTCGTGGACCTTGCACAGGAAAACACGAAATGACAACACCTCAACCACGCTTCTAAGAGTATTTTATTCCATTTCCCCATAAAAACTAATAAAAAGTTAAACCATTTGAGAAGAAATCAACTTCAAAGTTTCAATGAGTTCTCTAATGGCAGGTGAAATCTTCGCCTCGATGTTGAAATTCACCAAATAAAACCAATATAGTTTCTTTAGCTTTAAAATCTGATCAAAGAACCAAGTTTAATCAATAGGATTGCCCTCAAGGTTTAGAACAAAAAGATTCGTCATGTTTTCATGCAATTTCCTTAGGAAAATATTGAAGAATTTGCTTCCATTCAAGGGATATGTCTTCCAATGAAAAAGTTGTTTCTAAGATACAAATAATAAAGTTTTAAGCAATTATTCAAATCTTCGATGATTTCACCATACGACAATTCTTATAACGTTTAATAATTTTATATTTTTAAATACTTTTAATGATTTTATAAATTTTAAAATTTCAATAATATTTATAATTTTCTAATTGTTATTTTTTATGATTTTTTATTTTTTACTGAAGGTATTTTTTTACTCTTTAATCTTTTGAAATTAAATATGTATAGAGAAATAGATTGAGAGAGATGAAGGATTAGATAGATATGAGTATTCTCCATTATCTTCTTCTCCAATTAAATGTTCTTGAGTTTGATTTCTCTTTAGTTTTATATATTTATATTACTTTGGATTTTTAAATATTATTATAATTTTCTTTTTCTTTAAATGTTTTAGAATTTACTAAACTACATTACGAATTTGTGAGAAGATACCAATTCAAAGCCAAAATGCATTTAAACCAAAGAAAATAAAAGGAAAAAATAAATTACTCAAAAAGACACAATATAAGGATTATTTATGCAATTTAACCTAATTTTTTGTAACATATCATGATTAAAATAGTTAATAGTTCATAATTAAAATATAACAGATGGATAATATTTTAAAATTTAATATGCAAAACGACACACTAAGCAAAAATAAAAAACGACCAAAAAAAGGAGAAGAGTTATGGTATTAGTCTGTTTTTTGACACGAGGGTTTCGCCTATCTTTAGACATGGTTTTTTGGATTTTTAGTTTTTAGGGGTTTGTTGTTGGAGTATGGAGGAAGATTTGGTTAATCTGAGTTTGATTGATGAGGAAAAGGAGGCATTCCAAGAGGATGTTGTGGCAGTGGATTAGAACTATTATCTTTGTCTGGTGGGTCGCTGTTTGATTGATAGTGTCGTTCATTTTCCCTCATTACGGAATACTTTGACGGATCTTTGGCATCCTATCAGGGGAATCTGTATTTCTGATTTAGGAGAGAAACAGTTCCTTTTTTAATTCTTTCATGAGGTTGACATTCAAAGAGTTCTTATAGGGACACCATGGTTCTTTAACAACCATTTACTATTGCTTCATAGGATCTAGACGGGAGAGAACCCTTTGATAGTCTCATTAAATTTGACAGAATTCTGGGTTCAAATTCATGATCTTCCCCCGGGATTGAGGATGAATTTAATGGTCAAGCAAATGGGAAATTTTATAGGGTAGTTTCTTGACTATGACACATCATTTTCGTCAATGGGCTTTCAGGTTTTTATGTGTATTCGGGTTCGTTTGGATGTGGCAACCCCATTAAAAAGGAAGAAAAAAATTTTGATTGGCAAAGACCGGGTTATCTATGCCAAATTCCCGTATGAGAAGCTCAGTCTGTTCTGCTTTATTTGTAGAAAGCTGGGGCATGGTGAAAGTTTCTACCCTTTTCGTACCAGAATTGAGTCATCCAAAATTGTTTTCGAATGGGATATCTCCTTACGTGTGGTGATGCACCAGTGAAATGTAACGACCAGTAAATGGTTGTGGGAAGCAGATGGTTCAAAATGTTGCATGTTGAATAAGGAAACAGATTTTTGGGGGAAAAATTTCACAAGCGAAAGGGATTCTAGGCGTAATTGGGGGAGTGAGTTGGCCCAAATTTATTCCTCTTGGATATGGTTCTATGCCGCTAATTAATGGGATTGAAAAATGTCCAAATATGTAGTCTCGAGAATTATCTAGGGCCGAATGTGGGAAGGGGACAATGGAATTACAGGTGGATGACGAAAATGACCCGCTTTTTTCATTAGAAGGCAAGAAACGCCAACGCGTGGTGAATGATTCAGTTCATCCTTCGAGTACTACTTCCATTGGTAGTAGTCATGATATATCGGTTAGCTCTGTAGGACAAAGTAGCCGACTACAATGAAGATCTTTAACTGGAATGTCCGTGGTTTGAGGGGATAACCGGTAGTCAACTGGCTCCGAAATAATTAAAGGCCATTAATCCCCAAATTTTGTTTCTTATGGAAACAAAGTTAAATACTAAGAAAACGAAAATGGTACTGTTGAAATGTGATTTTGCGAATGGTATTGACATTGGTGCTATTGGATGAAAAGGAGGATTATCGTTGGGTTGGAAAGGTAACTCGCTGGTCTCACTTAGAAGCTATTCTCATTTTCATGTAGATGTTAATATTCATGATAATGAAAATGGTGAAACTTGGAGACTTACGGGTTTTTATGGTAACCCAGATAAGCAATATCGATGGAGGTCTTGGGAGCTTCTTCATCAATTGGATAATGACCAATCGGTCCCTTGGATAGTGGTTGGGGATTTTAATGCGATCACTAGCTCTTTTGAGAAAAAAGGGGGACGTCTCCGATTTGAACGAAAAATGTCTGAGTTTAGAAATGCTTTGGAGGAGTGCAGTCTCAATGATATGGGGTTCGTTGGTCAGTGGTTCACGTGGGAAAAAAGAAGATTTTGGTCCTCTAATATCCAGGAGAGGCTTGATACAGGAGCTGCGAGCTTGGGCTGGATGGCTCTCTTTCCTAGTTATTCAATAGAGCATCTGAGTCACCCATTTTCTGACCATTGTCCGGTCCTTTTAAATATGATTGGAAATTTTCGATGCGATGAGCCCATTGGGCCCAAGCTCTTCTGTCTTGAAGCAAAGTGGTACTTAGACCACTCTTTTAAAGTGATTGTTTGACAGGCTTGAGATGATCCAAATGCTAGTGTCCCTGATAAGTTAGCTAAGGTGGGACAACTGTTTCAATTTTAGAGCTGTTCAAGAATCCAGGAACAAAAAAGACATCGAGTGGATTTGGAGAAAAGGCTATTTGACGTCTATGATCAGGACCCTACTGATGCAATTTTGACAGAAATTATAGAGGTGCAATTAAGGTTGAATTTGGAAGCCGACAAAAAGGAAGTATTTCAGGAACAACGTACGTGGGTGAACTGGCTACAAAATGGGGATAAAAACACAATTTTTTTTTCACAAAATTACCATTTCTCATTATAATCGTAATAGGATTGTCGGGCTGGAAGAAGAGAATAGTCGGTGGTTTTAGCAACTGGCAGAGATGCTGCAGGTTGTATTGAAGCATTTTGGTGATCTCTATACATACAGCTTCCGATGCTGGTGGCTATGATCGGCTGCTTGGTCTAGTCGAGCAAAGGATCACTGAGAGCATGAATGATGAACTGCTTAAGCTTTTTACGACGGATGAAATTTGGCATGTGGTGAAGACCATGGTGCCTCTTAAGGCCCAGGAATCGACGGTTTCCCAGTAATGTATTACTAAAGGTATTGGCATCTTGTGGGGGCTGACATTTCTAATTATTTCTTGTCTGTTTTGAATGGGAAATTGATATGGGGGAGATCAATAAAACACACATAGTGTTAATCCCAAAAGTGGAGAAACCAAAAAATCTTTCTCAGTTTAGACCCATAAGCTTGTGTAATGTGATTTAGAAGATCATTTCGAAAGTTTTGGTGAATAGAATGAGTATTACGCTGAGATACTGTATTGACAAAGCTCAAAGATATTTTATTCCAGGGAGACACATCTCGGATAATGTTTTAATCACTTATTAGGTCTTACACTCACTTAAAATGAGGAAGAAGAGAAAACGAGGCAATTTTGCGCTTAAACTCGATATGAGTAAAGCGCATGATCGATTTGAATGGGATTTTCTGGCCAGTATGATGTGAGATTTGGCTTTCATTTAGATTGGGTTGTTCTCATCATGCTGTGTGTCTGCTCGGTTACTTATATGGTGGCAATTAACGAAGGTATTAGTGACTGTTTCTTTCCATTAAGGGGGTTGAGGTAAGGTGATCCACTTAGTCCTTACCTTTTCTTAATCTGTGCTGAAGGTCTTTCATTATTTTTGAATAAAGCCAAACATAAAAGTCTAATGCGAGGTGTTCCAATTAGAATGAATAGATTCACGATTTATCATTTGCTATTTGCTAATAATTGCATTCTCTTTGGTGATGCTTCGGTGGATGGGACTCATGTTGTTCGTAATATCATTAAGGAATATGAGTTGGTGTTGGGGTAACAAGTAAATTTTGATAAATCACTTATTTATTTTGGAGCGAGTGTAGGTTGTGCTGAGAGGAATGCGGTCACCAATATTCTGGGAGTTAGGGTGGCTAAAAATCCAGAGAAATATTTGGGCTTGCCAATTATGGTTAGGAGGAAAAAAAACGGGCTTTTGCAAGTTTTTTGGACAGGTTTAGGCAAATGATTGAGAGTTGGAGTCTTCGATATCTTTCAATGGAAGGTAAGGAAGTGTTCATTAAGGCAGTATTGCAAGCAATTTCTATCTATGTTATGCAATGTTTCACTTTACCAAAAACTTTACGTCAAAAGTTAAAAGGTATTTTGAATAAATTTTGGTGGTCTAATAGTAAATCGGCTAAGGGTATTCACTGGAGTATTTGGAGTGAGCTATGTATTCCTAAATCTGAAGGTGGGATGGGTTTTTGGGACCTCTTTTTGTTTAACAAAGCTTTGTTAGCTAAGCAAGTTTGGCGATTGCTTTTGCAGCCCAATTGCATTTTAGCGAAGGTTTTTAAAGCCTGTTATTATCCTTGTTCAGATATTATGTCAGCTAGAATTAGTTCTTACCCCTCTTTTACCTAGAGAAGCTTATGCAGTGCTCGGGAGCTGATCTCCGATGGTTTACCTTGGCGTATTGGTAGCGGTGAGGCTGTGAATATCTGGAATGGCCCTTGGTTGCCTGGCCCTAGTAATATTAGGGTTTTAGTTTAGTGTATGAGTACTCAGTGGACTATAGTGAACCAATTAATTGATGTTAGCTCAGGTACCTAGAATAAGGAAATCATCTATCAGATTGTTGACCATGAGCAGGCTACTCGAATTTTCAATATTCCTCTTGCAACCTCTAGAGTGCAAGACATGCTGGTTTGGCGTCATGATGCCACTGGGAGTACTCTGTGAAGTGTGGTTATAGAGCCTTACTTACAGTAGAAAGACAACATTTTGCTTACAATTCGACTACTATAGACATATATAAAAAATTCTACAAGTTGATCTGGGATTTACAGACTCTTTTTAAACTTAAAATCCTCATATGGCAGCTACTTAAAGATTATGTGCCTCATTACAGTGACTTAAACAAATGAAGAATGTGAGTTGGCAATGTTTGCCCTTTGTGTAAGGAACCGCCAGAAGATCCTGACCACTTATTGTGGTACTGTGGTGTATTACGACAACTGTGGCAGTCTCTGAATCTTTCAATTGATTGTAACAGGATAACCTCAGATAGAAAAAATCAGTTAGTGAGCATTTTTTATAGTAGTTGATGAGGATACCAAAAAGTTGTTAATTATTTCTTTTTGGATTTTTGGTTTAACGAAATAAAGTGGTTCATGAAGGTCTGAAAATTTTCCAATAGGATCTTTTGGGGTTTGTACAAGGTTATGCCCATGAGTTGAACTTAAGTAAAGCTCCAGTGGTTAATCTAAAAACTACTGTGACTGAGTTGTGGCAGCCCTTTAACCCAGGGGTTATTATTTTGATACCTCTTTTCAGGGCATTTCTAATCATTCCACTATGGCTGTTTTAGCCCGTAATGAAGTGGGGTTAATTTTGGGTGCATGTACTTACCCTTATGTCGATGTTGCAGATGCGTTTGTTGCGGAGGCTAGGGCTTGTGAACGTGCTCTCCTCTTTATTATTGATATGGGTTTCAAGATGGTTTTACTGGAGGGGGATTCCCTAACAATTATGAAGAAGCTTACAACAGTAAGGGAGGATAGATCCATACTCAAACCAATTTGTCAAAATATTTGGATGCTTGAGGGTTATCTAAAGGAAATGACTTACCAATTTGTTCCAAGAAACGCTAATAGGGTGGCTCATACTTTGGCGTTGGAGGGGCGAAAGCTGCTTTCACCATGTTTTTGGAATGAAGAGGCGCCAGCTTCTGTCGAAATCCTGGTGGCAGAGAACTGGTTGGATTGGAGTCGTCAGGGTTGAGGAGTATTGGGGGATTTGAAGTTTTGGAGAAGGTTTTTTGAATCTCTGATGTTTGTTCTTCAAAGTTGGCTTTCCTTTTCAGTTTGGCTACAATGGTTCTTTGAAGGAGAAACAGAAAGGTATTGACTGGTATTCTGTGGGTCTCTGCTGGGGATTGTTGTGTTTTCTTTTCCGGTCTTAGCGTTTCTGTGTGCTTCAGTTTTCCCTATTTTGTGTAGCTGTTGCTATTTATGTTGTCTTTTCATTTGCTTTTTGTCTGTTTGTTTTGTCAGGTTTATAATGACCAATCCCCTCATTAATAGATGCCAGTTTTCGAAGCAAAAAAAAAATGTAAAACGCAATTTAAGGTGATTAAATCTACCATTCGCTTATTTTTAAACATTTCTCTACATAATTTTGTAGTGATTAATTTTGACCATGGTAGAATCTATGTCGTCACCTCGCTAATTAGCCACGGTATTTTAAGGAAAAAAATTAGCTAAATCAAAATGAAGTAGCAATTTGAAAAGAAAATTTATAGTATTGTGTTTCTTTTAAAAGCAAAGTTCTATTTTTTTAAAGTATTTTTAATATTATGAAATTCAAAATTTAGTTATTATATTTTAATTTTGATATATTAAATCTTTATATTTTATTTAAAAGTTTTACTTTCTTTATTTAAAAATTTTGATATATTGATAATCTTTGTATTTTTAATTTTTTAAAAAAATTGATATTTTAATCTTTGTAAAATAATCTTTTAGACCTCAACATCCACATTTTTATGAATTTGGTCATTACCCTTTAAAAGTACATACAAAATTTTAAATTTTTTCATATTTTAAATAAAAATTAGAAATTAAAAAATATATTTTAAAAAATTAAAATTAGAAAAAATAAAACTCTTTAAAATATAAAATTTAAAAAATATAAAAGATAAAATATTTTAAAATATAAAATTTCCAAAAATCAATGTTATCCAAACTGGGCCGGACCAATCAATTAGAGGTATCAATCTGATGAGAGGTAAAAATCCGATTGACCCACGAACCAATACGGATTGGTTGAATTGAGCTAAAAAAATTGGTTGAATCGATAGTTGAATCAATTTCAAACTAGTCTAACTAATTAGTTCCCAGAATAGTTAGTTCGATTGGTTCAAAGCAAATAAGTTTTAAAAAAATCAAAATAAAAATTATAAAAATCGGTTCAACTAATAGTTCAACTGAATTTTTAGCTTAGTTCAACTAGCCTATACTAGTTCACAAGCCAACCAGTTTTTTTACCTCACTAGATTGATACCCTAGTTAGTTATAGATTAAACCGGTCCGGTCTGGTTTAGATTACACTAAATTTTGAAATTTTTTATATTTTAAAAATATTTGTAAAATATCTTTGGCATAATGACAAAACTAGCCCCTAACGCTTGGGTGTTGGGTCACTTTGGCCTTTGAAGTTTTTTTTTTGGAGTACTTTCATATGTAACATTTTGTTTTTTTGGTCAAATTGGTCATTTTTTAACAGTCTTGCTGGTGTGGCTGTTAAGGGACTAACGGTGTTGACGTGAATTTTTTTTTCCACTTAGGTTCCACACGTATGTAGATGCTGACGTGACATATGAGGGAAAATAATGTCATGTCAGCAAATGAATTTAAACTTAAAAAGTAATTAAAATTTTAAAAAAATTTAGAAAATTTTTAGGGATTACCTACAACTAAAATAATTTAAAAATTTTAAAAGGAGTTAAACACTAACCAGAAAAGAGAAGCCCGATCAATCACAACAAAAAACTGAACCCTAACTTTTGAATTAGTTAATCAAAACAAAATATTAGAACCTTAACTCGAGAAAGGAAAAAGTTGGGGCGTTATTATAATTTTCACTTTCAAACTATTATATATGTTATTTCAATCAATATTTAGGGTTCTTGGGTTTGGGGATTGATAAGCGATAAAAGTAACATATTCTAATCCTACTCTTAATGCATTTTTGGATGATTATTCATGCAAATTGGTGAATTTTATGCTCCTAATCATTTGAATTCATGTTTCTATACTTAGGTGAGCATTTGGGAGCAAAATAAGTGAAAAAGAGCAAAAATTAGACAAAAAGAGCAGATTTCAAGAGCCACACGGGCTCGACACACGATCGTATGAGCCACACTGGTTGGACACACGACCATGTGCCAGATAGTGTTGATTTCGCAACTTGCTTTCCGAACACGCGGAAAAACACAATTTTTAGGCTTTCTGAGCATTTTAAAGTCTATAAATACCAATTAGAAGAAGAGATATGGGAGCGATCAGAGAATATTGAAGAAAAAAACACAAAGAACACCATTCAAGCCAACTCTGAAGCAAATTTCCATCAAGATCGAAGACCTTTTAATTTCTTTTGAAGTTTTTATGAGTTTATTTATTGTGGTTATTCTGACTTTAAGATGTTTTTATTAAGAATTATAAACTAATTTCCTAGATACCTAGGGAAGATGAAACCTATGATGAATTCTATTATTTAATTTCTATTTTACGTGATAAATATTTTATTCTTGTTCTCAATTATGTGTGTTTATTTCTTATTTTAATATTTTATGGATATTAATTCATGCTTAATGTGGTTAAATCAGATGAGAAAATGTGTCTATTTAAGAATAAATCTAGCATAATTGAGTGGAGTTGCATGCAATCCTAGAAATAGGACGACATAAATCTATTGGATTAGAGTTAAATCTAATAGGGGAATCCATAAATTGAGTTAATGGGATAATAGGGGTTTTAATTAGAAATAAATTTCAATTAATCAACCTAGAGTCAATTGCTCTTACTCTCGAAAGAGATATTAACATAATTTAGGGATTTCTACGAACCAAGATACCAAGTGAATAAATCGTTTAATTCAGATTCATAATATTAGATGAAGTTTAGGTGGATTCTTTCTTGGGTATTGTTTTTCTCATTAGTTATCTTTCGATTATTTTCCTGATTCATTCTCTATTGAGTTCTTCAGTTAGATTAATTTAGTAATTTTAGTTTAAAACTCATCACCCTAATTTTTTAGGTAAATAATAGGAAAACAGTAATTACTAATAGTTTTAATCCTCGTGGATACGATATCTTTATTCACCATAGTTATACTACTTATCGACAGGTGCGCTTGCCTTAGTTGTATTTTTAGTTAGTTAAGTGACACATCAAGTTTTTGGCACCATTGCCGGGGAATAAAATATTAGAAACACTTTATTTTTATTAATTTAACCATTTTTATTTTGTTTTATTTTTATATTTTTGTTTTAGTTTAATTATTACATTCTAATTTTTCTTTTGTTTGCTTCTGGCAGGCTCTTTTAATATATGACTAGAGGAGATCCGCCGGGACCATTGCTTTTCGATAGTGAGATTGAAAGTACTGCTCACAGAAATAGTAAAGAAGCAAGGCAAAGTCAATACAATATAGTAGACGAACAAGAGGACAACATTATTACTAAGGAGATGGGTGATAATCACAATATTCAGCTACCTCCTACAACTCTTATTCCTCGTACTATGTATGATCATGCCAAGCCCAGCCTAACTGGGGCTGAATCGAGTATTGTGCGACCTACCATTACTGCAAATAATTTTGAATTGAAGCTAAACACTATTCAGATGGTACAACAGTATGTTCAGTTCAACGGTTTGCAAGATGAAGACCTAAATACTCATTTGGATAATTTTCAAGAGATCAGCGACACTTTCAAGATTAATGGCGTCACTGATGACACCATTTGCTTACAGTTGTTCCCATTCTCGTTGAGGAACAAAGCAAAACAATGGTTAAACTCTTTACCACGAGATTCCATCACTACATAGGCTCAAATGACCGAGAAGTTTCTTCTGAAGTACTTTCCACCGACTAAAACAACTAAGTTGAGGAATGATATTTCTTCTTTCACCCAGATCGATTTAGAGACATTATATGATGCACGGGAGAGATACAAGGATTTATTGAAAATGTGCCCTCATCATGGGTTACCTTTATGGTTACAAGTTTAAACCTTCTATAACGGTTTGAATCCCTCAACTAGGCAACTAATTAATGCAGTAGCCAGTGGAACACTAACAATAAAACACCTAAGGCTGTAACAACTCGATTTTGGGCTTAGTCGAAATAGTGGTTTCGAGACCACAAATTCAAAGTCAAGAAAATTATTTTATTAATTTTTTTGGGGTTATAGCATGATTATAAGAGTGTATGAAAAATTTGATGAAGTAATTTTAGGGTTTGAGGGCTTAATTTCAAAAAAGGACTAAATCGCATAAAGTGCAAAAGTCCTATTTTAATAGCTAAAGGTGCCAAATAGCTAGAGAACCTAAATTGGGGGTCTTTAAAAGATAGTTAAACCCTAAGACAGTGCATGGCTGGCCATAGGAGACAATTTGGTCAAAAAGTCCAAGTTTGGTGGGTTTGGTGGCTAATTTGACTAAAATAGAAATAAAATAAGAAAAAGATGATATCACATTCTCATCTTCTTCACTACCACCGATTTTGCAGCCACTTTTAAGGGTTTTGAGCTTCAAAAATTTTAGCAACTTGTTCCTCTTGCAAGTAAGTCATTTACATACTTTTTGTTGATGATTTTTACATTTTTGGACTCCTTGAAGCATAAGCTTTCTATTAAAGGGACTATTTTACAAAATGGTTGAGATTTTAGGGTTTTTCCATGAAAGCATATGTGTAGTTTTCTAAAATTTTATGAAAGAATATGAGTATTAGATGTATAGTAAACAACTTTTGTGAAGGGATTTGTCTTGAAAACCCTAATAGGGATTATTTTGCATAAGTTGAAAATTTGATGATAAATGTGTGAGATAGTGGAAATTTTGGATTTTCTATAAGAGAAAAAGAGGTTCGGCTAGGCTTTTGATATGAGGAAAATCGATAAAAATTGATTTTGGGACCTAGGGGTAAAATAATCATTTTGCAAAAATCTAAGGGCAAAATGGTCATTTTTCCCAAGTATAGATTATTGAGTGCCTAGATCGATAAAGTGATTAAATTTTTGAGTTTTTGTTATTATAGATCAAGAAATTCAAACTCCAAACTTAGATCGGGGGAAGGCCAAGCAAATTGATTAGACCGACTAGACACCATATTTTGTAATCGAAGTAAGTTGTAAGCAAATAATACAACTACATTGTCATTATATGTGATGAGTTAATTTAGAATGAATTACTTGATTTTGGAGATGAGAATGCATGATGATAATTTAGATAGTAGAATTCCCTTTGAACCATAAGAAATAAATTGGATATTCATGTCATGACGTATGGGTTATTGTGAGCTAGTGTAAGACATGTTTGGGACATGCATCAGCCACATTACGAGAGCTAATGTAAGACCATGTTTGGGACATGGCATCGACATTGAGACGAGAGCTAGTGTAAGACATGTCTGGGACATGCATCAGCCTCGAGATGTAAGCCAGCATAAGACATGTCTAGGACATGCATTGACTACGAGTTGAGCTAGTGTAAGACCATGTCGGGGACATGGCATCGGCATCCTACCCTATGTTGAGACTCATTGAATATCCGGTAGTGTTCTAAATTGTTCAACGGTGAGAGTTATGGTTTAAAATCAAGAGAAAAGTATAACCATGTTGTGAGTGATACAGATACCTATTCAGTTTGTGTGAGACGTGAGATCAATATATATATTATATGATGAGTATTGGATTGTGATGAGTAAGTTGTGTTTATGCCTATTTATATCAAGAGTATGTTGATGAATGGTATAGTTGTTCTAAGCTTTATGCTTACTCCCTCTCTTCTCAATTTTCTTATAGTGTTGCCTAAATAGCTCGAGGATCAACAGACGTCAGAGGCCATGACCACACTATCATTCGAAGCACTCAGTATAGTTAGATTTCTTTTTTTTTTTTTTGTGTGTGTATGGCATGTATAGGGCTAGAATTTAATGTTTTGTGTCATTGAGAAATAGCCAAATGTGTTGGCTTGGGATAAATATATTTATTTTGTATGAGGCCATGGATAATGGTCAACGCTTATTTTGATATTTATATAGAAGATATTATTTTCATGGATGAGTAAAATGCACAAATAAAATGTTATCCATCGTGGTTAGTTTGGCTATGTGATGTGCCCTCGTTTTGGTATAAATTGATTTTATGCAAGTTATATAAATAAGGGTGGCAAAGAGGCTCGTAAATAGTCTTATTTTGTCCATGCAGGTAGGCATACGGGGGTGTGTCTAGGCTGTGTGTGACACACGGTCTGCCACATAGGCTTGTGATCCGGCCGTGTGTCCCCTGCACGTAAAATTTGCAAGTCACTATGCATGGTAGTAAATGCACGGCCTAGCACAAGCGCGTGTTCCTTGGCCGTGTGACCCTTAAGAATTGCTGACGTCAGAAACAAAATGTCTAAGTTTTTGCATACGGGCTAGGACACGGGCGTGTCATGGCCGTATGAAGGACAAGGGCCAGGGACACGGGCGTGTGCCAGGCAGTGTGAAAACCCCTGTAGGTGTGAATTTAGAATTAATTCCACACGTGTGAGGGACATGGGCGTGTCCCTGTCTTACTTAGGCCGAGTGAATCATATGGGCCAATAGCACGACCATGTCGAATTGGTCACACGGGCGTGTTGCCCTTCCCATACAGGCATGTGCCCCTGTGGCTAGTAACATTTTTCAAGGTTCATGGTAAGACCCGAATCATTCCCGAATGGTTTTAAATGAACGTTTAGAGCCTAATACGCCTTTATTATAGAGTTTCCGATTTAGAGTGGAAAAGTTTTAAATTTGACCAAATTTTGATGACTAAGAAATGTGTGAATGTATGTGACCGAGCTAGGTAACACCTTGTATTCTGTCCCGGCGTAGGGTATGGGTGTGGGGTGTTACAAAGGTAGCTTATGTAATAGCCTATTTTGAGTGAAATTGGAATGGTGGTTTTGGAACCATAAATCTGAGTCAGAAAGAAAATTTATTTTAATATTATTGCATGATTTGCATTATGATAGGAATGTTATGTGAAAGTTTTGATAAGAAAATTTTACCGATTACATGTTTAATTATGGAAATGACCAAATTGCATACAATGAAAAAGTTGAGTTCTAGTAGCTATAAGTATCAAATAGTTATGAAATTCAAAACTTGAGGTCCTTATTTGGTAATTAGACCATTAAGAGAAGTTAGTAGATATTTATGATAATTCATCCATAGAAAATTAGAAAAACAAAAGGACTAAATTGGAATTTGAAATAAATAAAGATGATAATAGCTTAATACCATCTTATTTCATCATCTTCCCCAAATTACTTTTATGGAAACCCTAGCTAAGAGAAAGAACTTTAAGCAAGCTTAATTGGGTAAGTAATCATGTCCCATTTTTAGTAATTTTTACATTTCCAAGATCATAACAACCTAATCTATCTATTTTGGGGATCAATTTGCAAAGTTATCAAGGAATTAAAATTTTGTAATTTATCGTAGAAATTGAAAGGTTGTTGATAGATAAACAACTTTTGTAAAGTGAATTTTCATGAAATTGTGATTTAGGGGCTAAATTGAAAAGATGTAAAATTCATGGAAAATTTCTAATTTTTGTGAAATACATGGGCTGGGAATGTTATATGTAAAAATTGGTTAAGCTTGGAATGTAACACCCCTTACCCGTATCCAAAGCCGGAACAAGGTTCAAGGCATTACCAAACTTAAACATAACCAATCATAAATAACCGAGCCATAAAATTTTCGTTCAAATCAATTTCATTCATGCATTTACAAATTGTCCCTTATATAGGCCTACGAGGCCCCAAACATAAAGCGAAGGTTGTTCGGGACTAAACCGAGAACTTTAGAAAACTTTAGGATCAATTAGAAAATTTTCATACTTTGAATAGTCATACGCCCGTGTGGGTAGGCCGTGTGGTCTCACATACCCGTGTGGCTTGGTACACGCCCATGTCCTCAGCCTGTGTGACTCTTTGACTATGATGTCATCAACTAAATAATGTCACACGGCCAAGTCACACTCCTGTGTGCTTGGGCCGTATGGCAAATTAAATTCCAAAAATTAAGTGCAGACTTCACACGGCCTGGGTACACGCCCATGTCCTAAGGCCGTGTCCTTCACACGGCTGAGACAGATGGCTATGTCTCTGCCCGTGTTTTTACTACTGGGCATTATATTTTGCATAATTAGGGTGCAGGGGACACACGGTCGGATCACACGCCCATAGGGCAGATCGTGTGTCACATATGGCCTAGACACATGCCTGTATGTGTAACTGTATGGACAATTTCTAGGCTATTTTCCAAGCCATTTACCACCCTTAAGCACTCACAAACTTAGATCCACTTCATGACATGTTTAATCACTTAAGCAAACACATTCATGGTTAAATTATGACTTGACAATGTCAACATATCACTTATTGTAACAGCCTGATTTTGGGCCTAGTCGGAACAGTGGTTTTGGAACCACTAATTCGAAGTTGAAGAAATTATTTTAATATTATTTTATGTGTTATAGCATGGTTATATGAAAGTTTGAAAATTTTGGTGAACTAATTTTAGCGATTGTATGCGTAATTTTAAAAAAGGACTAAATTGCATAAAGTGTGAAAATTTTGTTCTACTAGCTAAAAGTGTCAAATAGCTATGGAACATTAAATTAGAGATCTTTATTGAGTAAATAGACCACAAATTTGTTAGTTGCTGGATATGGAGCCTTAATTCATGGAATGGTCAAATGTCAGGTGACTTAATTGATAATAAAATATTATCCTAAAAGGCTAGCTATCGTCTTTTTTCGTTTTCCTTTCTTCTCCACCGAAACTTTCAGCAAAGAGGGGGGGTTTTGAGAGCTCAAAATTTCAGCAACTTATACCCCTTGCAAGTAAGTGATTTTGATAGTCATTTTTATTATTTTTTCTGATTTTGGAACCCTTATAGCTTAATCTAGCTAATGAGGGGACTATTTTGCAAAATGGTTGATAGTCTAGAGATTTACCATGAGAGGATTTGTGATGTTTGTTGAGTATTTATGGAAGAAAATGAATCTTGGTTCTTAAATAAACAACTTTTGTGAAAGGGGTTTTCATGAAAACACTTAAAAGGGACTATTTTGTAAAAGTTACAAAATAAGTAGTAAAGGAGTGAAATAATTGGATTTGTGAGTTGCAATAAGCTTAAAATAGATTCGACTAGGCTTGGTTAATAAAGAAATTTGATAAAAATCGATTTACGAGCCTTGGGGCAAAATCATAATTTTGTAAAAGTCTAAGGGCAAAATGGTCATTTTACCAAAATATAAATTATGAAATGTCTTGATTAATGTGATGATTAAATTAGTGAATTTTATCATTATAGACCATGAAATACGAAATCTAAACCTAGACCAGGGAAAGACCAAGCTAGTAGACTAATTCAATCTAGTCGCTCGCTTTTTGTATAACGAGGTAAGTTTTACGTAAATGTTGCAACTTTATTGTTATTATGTATTGAATGATTGATTTTGTATAATATGGTTGAATACTCTTATGAGTAATGCATGGTGAAACTTAATGTGGTCAACTTCCGGTTGAACCTTTTTGGAATAGATTGGGTATCCATGCCATGGCATTTGGTTAATATGTGTGCTAGTGTAAGACCATGCCTGGGACATGGCATCGACATTGATATGTGTGCTAGTTTAAGACCATGCATGGGACATGGCATCGGCCACATTATAAGAGCCAGTGTGAGACCATGTCTAGGACATGGCATGGCGTTGATATGTGTGCTAGTGTAAGACTATGTCTGGGACATGACATCGGTATTTAACCCTCTTGTGCGAGGTATATCGGATATCCTTTATTATTCCAAATGGTTCCAAGGTTATTTAAAGCTTATGGTAAAGTTATGAAAGAATATAATCCTGTTGTGAGTGATACAGGTTCTTACTCGAAACTCATGAGATATAAGCTTAGTTATGATGCCTTAATGGTAAGGATGAAATTGAGTAAGTTCTATCTATGAGAATGATTTTGGGACGATCTTGTAATCTTTGGCTTATTCTTGTGATGCGTAAATATGTAGTAAATCTACCATTGTTAAATCAAGAATGTTGTGTTGGTTTATAATATGCTATGTGATTAAAGATGCATGGTTGATGTTGTTACTTATTTACATGCAACTTATTAGGCTTTATGTTACTCCCTCTCTTTTCCATTTTCTTATAGTGCCACCAGGCTAGCTTAGGGATAAAAGGGAGTCAGAGACTCGATCACACTATCAATCGGAATATTTGGGTATAATTACACTTAACATTTTGAGTATGGCATGTATATGGATTTGGTCTTTTTGTTAAGTGTCATGTTAGTTTAGTCATAAGTGTTGGCTCATATTGATATGATATTCTTTTTGTATAGGCCAATGATGTTGGTTAATATTGATTATTGCTAAATGTATTTGATGAGGATTTTCATGGATGTGGTTATTGCATGGGTTGTGTTGATAAGTAGGAGATGTGGTATGTGAAAGAAAATAGCTTGGAAATGATGTGTGTGTATGCATTGGTATTGGCTGATATGGTCATGCGTTTATGTTCATATTAGTATTGTTTGATGTTTTTTAGGTTGGTGTAAGTAAGGATGACAAAAAGGCTTGGTAGATAGCCTTGTTTTTTTCCACACGGGTAGACACACGGGCATGTGTCTAGGCCGTGTGTGACACACGGTCTGCCCACGGGTGTGCGGTTTGGCCGTGTGTCCCCTGCACTTACTTTGGCAAAACAGAATGCCCAGTAGTAACCACACGGGAGGAGACACGGCCGTGTGTCTCAACCATGTGGAAGACATAGCAATAACACATGGGCATGTGCTCAGGCCATGTGTTGCACATTAAATGCGAAATTAAATTTTCCACACGGCTTAGCACATGGGCGTGTGCCTTGGTCGTATACCCCTAAATGGTTGATGATGTCAAAAATAAAATGTCAAGGTTTTAGTACACGGGTCGTGACACGGGCGTGTCATGGCCGTGTAAGGGACACGGGCCACGAACAAGGGCGTGTACCCTTGTTGCCTTGAAATTTTTTTCAAAGTTTTCTAAAGTGCTCAGTTTAGTCTCGAATCAATTCCAAAGTGTGTTTGGGATCTCGTACGCCCATAGTAGGGACATTAACATGAATTGTGATAAGTTTTAAATTGGAACAGAATTCCATGAATCGAAAATGGATGTTTCCATAGGTATGAAATAGGTAGCGCCTTGCATCCTGTCCTAGTGTCGGGTACGGGTAAGGAGTGTTATATTTAGTGGTATCAAAGCTATGGTTTAGTCGATTCTTAGGCTAACCTAGCATGACTACGAGTCTAACTATACATGCCATATGTGTGACATGACAGTGTGACGACTCCTGATAAATTTAAATTATGTTTTCATATAGTAAATGGATTCCAACGGAGTAGTGGCAGATGATGTAGAGAGTAATGTGCTAGCTCCCACTGAAGGGACCGCGCCAATCAAGAGTGGGCCTGTGACACTTAGTCAGGGCGAAGGGGCTAGAGAAGCCTACCTCTACATGATGAACGCATGGTATTTGGAGTTTATTCGTGCAAACCCAAAGACTCCACCTCCTCCACCCCCTCCAATCCCTCAGCCTGCCCCTATATCTCCTCAAGCTGTAGAGATGATTAGAAGGGAGAAACCTCCAATTGATAGAATTCGGAAACAAGAGGCCGAGGAATTTAGAGCGAATATAGATGGCGACCCAGAGAGAGCAGAGTTCTGGCTAGAAAATAACATTAAGGTATTCAATGAATTGTCTTAGACACCGAAGGAGTGCATAAAGTGTGTTGTGTCACTCCTGCAAGACTTGATCTACCAATGGGGGAACACTCTTATGTCGGTTGTGCCAAAGGAAAGGATTGCATGGGAGTTTTTCCAAAAGGATTTCCAAAAGAAGTATATTAGTCAGAGGCTTATAGATCAGAAGAGGAAGGAATTTCTAGAATTGAAGCAAGGCCGAATGATAGTAACAGAGTATGAACGTGAGTTCATGAGGCTCAGCAAATACGGTAGGGAGTGTGTATCTACCAAAGCCATCATGTGCAAGAGATTTGAGGACGGATTGAACAAAGACATCCGATTATTAGTTGGCATTTTAGAGTTAAGGAAGTTTGTGATGCTTGTTGAGAGAGCTTGCAAGGCAGAAGAATTGGCCAAAGAGAAGAGAAAAGTTGATATTGAGTCTCGTGACTCAAAGAAAAGATAGATGGGGAAATCACATCAATCCTCATCTAAGAGATTGAGAGAGTTCACTACCTGATCAAATGCTTCAGTGGGATTCTCGAGTAGAAATAAGAATAAGCAGTACACGGCGTCTAAAGCTCAAACCACTTCTATCGCAAGTGTTGATAGTCATCGGTCAAATAGGCCGGAGTGTTCACAGTGTGATAGGCGTCATTTCAGTAAGTGCCCAGGAAATGATAGAGGTTGTTTCAAGTGCGGTTCACTAGACCATTTCATCCAAAACTATCCTGAAATAGATGAGAAAGACAAAAACCAAGATGTGAGAGTGAATAATGCTCATTCGAGGGGTAGACCACAGAAGAACCCGTAAAATGGGGCTAGCCATAGAGGTGTGCATCGAGATTCTGCCGTAAGGTTCGAGGACCGAGCGCCTGCAAGGACTTATGACATTCATGCTCGCGAAGAGGCATCGTCACCGGATGTGATTACAGGTACTTTTTCTCTTCATGATATTTCTATTGTTGCTTTGATTGATCCGGGGTCTACCCATTCGTATGCTTGTGTGAAATTGGTGTCTAGCATGAATATGCCTTTCGAGTCTACAGAAATTGTGGTAAAGGTGTCAAATCCGTTAGGCAAGTATGTGATAGTTGACAAAGTGTGTAGAAACTATCCTTTGATGATTAGAGGTCATTGTTTTTCGACTAACCTCATGCTACTACCTTTTGATGAATTAACCTAATTCTTGGCATGGATTGGTTGACTATTCATAACGTGTTAGTAAACTGTGGTAGTAAGTTTATTGAACTGAAATGTGAAAATAGGGATATTATTCGGGTTGAATCAAGTGAACCGGGTAGCTTACCTGTACTGATTTCTTTTATGACTGCTGAGAAATACATGAGAAAAGGGTATGAGTCCTATCTTGCATATGTATTGAATACCGAAAAGTCAGAAGTAAAGATTGAGTCAGTGCTTTTGGTATGTGAGTACTTGGATGTGTTTCCGGAAGAGTTGCCCGGATTGCCTCCAGCTAGAGAAGTCGAGTTTGGTATTGAGTTGGTCCCTGGTACAACACCTATTTCGGTTGCCCCGTATAAGATGGCACCGTTGGAGTTAAAAGAGTTGAAGTTTTAGCTACAAGAGTTAACGGATAAGGGTTTTACGAGACCGAGCTATTCTCCATGAGGTGCTCTGGTACTTTTTGTGAAAAAGAAAGACAGGTCGCTAAGGTTATGTATAGACTATAGACAGCTCAACAAAGTGACTGTGAAGAACAAGTATCCTTTGCCAAGGATCGATGATCTGTTTGACAAGCTGAAAGGAGCCATAGTGTTTTCTAAGATAGACTTAAGGTCCGGTTATTACCAGCTAAGAGTTAAGGAGAAAGATGTAACGAAAACCACGTTTCAGATGAGGTAGGGCACTATGAGTTCCTTGTCATGCCCTTTAGCTTAACAAATGCTCCCGCCGTGTTTATGGATTTAATAAATCATATTTTACAACCGTACTTGGATAATTTTGTTGTTGTTTTTATCGATGATATATTAATTTATTCTCGTGATGGGAGTGAGCACACGGAGCATTTGAGAATTGTTTTACAGATTTTAAGAGATAATCAGTTGTATGCCAAGTTTAGTAAAAGTGAGTTTTGGCTTCGAGAGGTCGGATTCTTAGGACACATCGTGTCAGGTGATGAAATGAAAGTTGACCCAAGTAAGATCTCGGCTATTGTTGAGTGGAAACCGCCGAGGAATATATCGGAGATTAAAAGCTTTCTAGGCTTAGCGGGTTACTATAGATGATTCGTTAAAGGATTCTCCATGATTGATACTCTGATAACGAGGTTGCTATAGAAAGATGTCAAGTTTGAATGAACGAAAAAATGCGAACAGAGTTTCGAGAAACTAAGAAGTTGACTGAAGCTCCAATTTTAGTGAACCGGAACTGGAAAAAGAATTCGTAGTGTATAGTGACGCATCATTGAATGGATTGGGATACGAGCTCATGTAAGAAGGCAAGACAATAGCATATGCCTCGAGGCAACTGAAGCCGCATGAGAAAAACTATCTGACTCACGACTTAGAGTTAGCCACTATAGTGTTCACACTGAAGATTTGGAGACACCATTTGTATGGCGAGAGATGCCGAATATTCACTAACCATAAAACTCTAAAGTATTTGATGACTCAAAAGGAACTTAACATTTGCCAATGGAGATGGCTAGAGCTCATAAAAGACTACGAACTGGTGATCGACTATCACCCGGGGAAGGCGAACGTGGTCGCCGATTCTTTGAGTAGGAAGTCATTGTTTACCTTGAGGGCATGAACACTCAGTTGTTAATAACTGACGATGGTTTAATTTTAGCTGAGTTGAGAGCAAAACCAATGTTTTTGCAAGAGATTTGTAGAGCTCAGAAATGTGATAAAGAATTGCAAACTAAGATAACTCAGTGCGAGACAGGTATAGAATCAGACTTTCTGATTGGTTCAGATGGATGTTTAATGTTTCGAGATAGAATTTGTGTAGCCAAAGACGATGAGCTTATTCGAAAAATTTTACACGGCACATAGCAGTTGTATGTCAATCCATCCAGCATCCGGGTAATGTGAAAATGTACAATGACTTGAAGAAAATGTATTGATGGTTGGGAATAAAGAGAGACATTTCAGAGTTTGTCTCTAAGTGCCTAATTTTTCAGCAAGTGAAAGTCGAACACCAAGTACCTTCGGTTTTACTTTAGCCTGTGATGGTTCCTGAATGGAAATGGGACTGTATTACTATGAATTTCGTGTCCGGGTTGCCTTGGACTCCAAGGAAGTAATATGTCGTATGAGTTTTGGTTTATAAACTAACAAAGTCAACTCGTTTTATATCGGTGTGTATGGATTATCTGCTTGAAAATTTGGCTAGTTTGTATGTTTCCGAAATTGTGAGACTCTACGAAGTGCCCTTGTCGATTATTTTGGATAAAGATCCGAGGTTAACTTTGCGGTTTTGGAAAAAGTTACAAGAAGCTTTGGGGAAAAAGTTGAATTTTAGCACGGCTTTCCATCTGCAAACCAACGGTCAGTCGAAGAGAGTATTTCAAATTCTGGAAGACATGTTTCGGTTTTGTGTCCTTGAATTCCAAGGCAGTTGGGAAAGTATTTATCGCTGGTAGAGTTTGCCTACAACAATAGCTATCAGTCGAGTTTGAAAATGGCGCCTTATGAGGCTTTGTATGGGCATAAGTGCCGGACGCCCTTGTATTGGTGTAACAGCCCGATTTAGACCCTATTCGGAATGGTGGTTCGGGACCGCGAATCTGAGACAAAAAATATTTTAAAATTATTTTTTGTGTTCATTATGTGTGAATTTATATTTGTGAAATTTTCGTGTTTTAATTTTGCCGTTTGAGTGTCGATTTAATAAAAAGGGCTTAATCGCGTAAAATGAAAATTTGATGGTCAATTGTAAAAGGGCCGAATTGATGTTGTCTTTATTTTATGAGGTATTTAAGTTGAAATTAAACCATAATTATATATGATGGACGACTGTGACCTTATATTATAATGGATTTATATTTTAGTTTAAAGGTTAAATATGTAAAATATGTAAAACATGTATATAATAAAACATAAAATTAAAATAACCATGCATATTATCTTGTTTTTGCTGAAACTTGAGAAAGAAAGAAAGAAAATAAAGCTTAGGGTATTCGGCCATTGTTGAGCTTGATTAAGGTATGTATCTAGCTCGGTTTGTGATAATTCTTACGTTTTTGAGATCGTTGCAGTGTAATGTACAAAGCCCATGCTTGAATTTCTAATTTTGATGAATATTTTGAGTTATGCCATTGATGAATAATTGAGCTTTGTGATGTTAGTTGATGAATTATGAAAGATATGTTTTGGATTAATATGTTTTGTATTGGAATTCTTGATGATTTTGAGTAACTAGGACTAAATTGTAAAAATAATAAATTAAGGGACTAAAATGTGAAATAAATGAAATGTATGGACTTGTATGAACATGATTAGCATTCGGCCTAAGCATGGTGTGTGCAAATTTTGCATGTTTTTTGTTTTGTGCAATTTGGACTAAATTGTAAAAAGTGTTAAATGTTAGGGGTAAAATGGTAATTCACCCATTTATGTGTTTTTGGACTAAATTGAATGAAATTATGTTTGAATGAGTTTAATTTGAATATGTTTAGATCAAGAACCAAAGAAATTGGATTTGGATCGGAGGAAAACCAAAGTTGTCGATTAGTCGTCCCGTTCCGATTATCATTGTCCGAGGTAAGTTTATAAGCAAATAGATCTTATTTATTTGATTAAATATGAACTATATATATGCTATAATGTGATAATATATATGTGGAACCCAAATATGTATAAGCTTGAAATCTATGTATACGAGTTCGATTTGACCAAGTTACGACATCCGAAAGCCCCGTACGAACCTTAGGAATAACTAGGATACATATGTCATGACATAGGATTTCCGATACGTGTTCTCATGTAAGACCACGTCTGGGATGTTGGCATCGATATGTGATTACGTGTAAGACCATGTCTGGGACATCGACATTGTATTTGATTCGTGTAAGACCCTGTCTGGGACAGTGGCATCGATATGTGATTACATGTAAGACCAAATCTAGGACGTTGGCATTGTACGATATGTGTAATTATCCGAGTATCCTATTCAATTCTGACTGGTTCAACGGGCAATGATAAGTTGTGATCGAATGTGTAAATCGAGCTAAAATGATCAGGTATGAGATAGTTGATTACTTATTTGAAAATAAGGCAAGTTGGTTATTTGATATGTGATGCAAATTATACATTATGCTAATGTAAATATATGTGTATTTGTGAAGTATATTTGGCCACATGATATGTATAAGTATGGGATATTAAAGTTTGATTCAAGAGTATATGCTTATGAAGGTGTATATATTCGGTTATACAATGGTACTATGGTTTTGAAATTGAATGTTACTTTGATAATAGATACATGTATATTCGACCAAGGTAAAATTTATATATGAAAGTATATGTTGTATATGAAATTGTGAGCTTGAAATTAAATGTGAATATGATAGCATAAATTGGTTTGGTTAAATGAGTTGATATTGTCATTGAGTTATTTATTTGCTTATGACTTACTAAGCTATGATAAATTACTGTGTGTGCATGTTTGCGTCTATTTTATAGATTTTGGAGTCAAGTTACGAGCTCAGGGATCGTCAGTGAACTTTATCACACTATCGACTGTTTTCGGTACTTTATAAGCTAAATTTTTGAACCTATGGCATGTATAGGCTAGATTATATTTGGATATGTTGATTTTGGCATGTGTATATATATAAGCCATGCGAAAATGGCTTGATTGTGATACTAATATTGGTATGTATATATATATGGTCATATTATAAGCTAAATTTAGAGGTATGTTTCATGTTAAATATGTTTGTGATGTTGGTTATATGATTCGGAAATGAGATGTGTAAATGATGAAATATAATCGGCCATGAAAGTAGCTCATTTTGGAAGTATGATTTGTGATATTTTGTGTGGTGGTTGATTTTAAAATTCGGCTTAAGTGAGATAAATGGTAAATGATGTGTTTTGATATAATACATATGCTTATATAAGCTAGGTTATGTATATGTGATAGCTTGCATATTGTTTGTTAAGGTAGGTTTGAAATGTTAAAGTATGAATACGTTTTGTAATTTATTTAGGTACGGTTATAAATGGTACAATTAGTTTTGAGTTAAATTGTGTAATTGGTTGAATTATCGAAGAATAAATTTTATGATCGAATATATAGTTAAAAGATTTGCTATGCATATGTATTTTGGAAATGATAAAGGGGTGTGTATATTTGGATAACAATAGGTAAAATATACCTTTATATGCTTATGATATGTTTGTTCATGATTCGGTTATTAAAGGTTAAGTTGTTAAGTTAAATGTTTGTGTTTAAAATATGCCTTATATATGTGGTTTGGCTTGACTTAGTAAATAGTGAAGAAGTGCATATTTATAAATAGTGTTTTTGAAAGGTAGCTAATGAATTATATTTATATGAGTGGATGTCTTAATATAAGATTGGTATATGATATGAAATATACTTGGTTATAAGTTAAGCATTCGATTGCCAAAATTCCTTGGTTATAATGATTGAATATTAATTTAGAAATTGTATGAATTATAGAATCGAAGCATGTTAGATTGGTTTAAATTTTTGTTAGATGATTAGTATTGAAATGAATGTCTATCTAATTTGTTCTATGATAGGTAATGCCTTGTAACCTTTCTCCGATGACGGATACAGGTTAGGGGTGTTACAATTGGACTGAACTCAAAGAAAATCAGATTCACGGGGTTGACTTAGTCAAAGAGACCGAAGAGAAAGTAAAGGTAATTCGTGACTATTTGAAGGCCGCTTCAGATAGATAGAAATCCTACGTGGATTTGAAACGAAAAGAAAGTGAGTTTCAAGTCGGTGATAAGGTGTTTTTGAAAGTATCCCCATGGAAAAAGGTCCTCAAATTCGGTAAGAAAGGAAAATTAGGTCCACATTTTATTGGACCTTATGAAGTGACTGAGAGAATTGGACCAGTGGCTTATCGACTAGCCTTGCCATCTGAGTTAGTAAGCATTTGAAATGCTTACTCGATTTTCTTTCCTCTGTTCTCAGAAGCTCGTAAAGGTTGGAAATCAGTCGAAGCGTCATCACACTATCCTTCAGCTCGTTTTGGTATAAATAGAAAACTTATTTTGGTATAATGGCATGTATAGGCTAACTTCGCCAATGTTGGCATGTAAATGGTTTTTTTGTAATCTAGCCATTGGAATGGCTAGAAATGATATGTTTAGTGTATATAAATATGAGGTTATATAGTGATTAATATACGTGTGCTTGTAGATTGAATTATGGTAAACATAAATGTTTTACAAAAGGTAAGTTTGAGTACATAAATACATGTGATGATATATTATACATAATGTTAATGTTGACTTGGTTTTAATGTCTTGAATTCATTGGTATATATATATATGCAAGTATTGATGTAAATTGAAGACAATTTGGGTGAGAAAAGTGGCCATGGAAATGGCCTATTTTCGCCCACACGGGCGTGTGTCTCAACCGTGTGTGACACACAGCCATGTGCACGAGCGTGTGGTTTGGCCGTGTGTCCCCTGCATATTAAAACTTGAGAAACAGAATGCTCAAAATTGGTTACACGGGCGTGTGTCTCAGCCGTGTGAGACACACTGCCCAACACATGGGCGTGTGTCTTGGCTGTGTAAAACCTGCACTTAATTTTTGAAAATTAAATTGCTCACACAGCCTAGCACACGAGTGTGTGGCTGGCCGTGTGACCCAAGTCAGAGAGTTATATGGGTAAGGACACGGGTTAGGATATGGCCATATGGTCCAAGAGACACGCTCGTGTGACCCAAGGGACACGCCACCAGTGTGTTAGGCTATGTGGTTAATTAATTTAATTCAAAAGTAGGTGCAGGTTTCACACAGCCAAGACACATGCCCGTGTTCTAGGCTATGTGGCATACACTGCTGAGACACACACCCGTGTCTTTGCCCGTGTGCTTAGTTCTGAGCATTCTATTTCTCAAAATTAAGGTGCAGGGGACACGCGGCCTAACCACATGCCCATGTTACCAGGCCATGTGTCACACACAGTCTAGACACACCCCCGTGTGTCTTCCCGTGTAAAGAAAATGAAGCCATTTCTAGCTTCATTTCTAACCCAAAATTTCACCCAAGACCTACACTTGAAACACATATCCAATACCGACTAATCCAAGCTTTCAAATTAGACAATTTCATCATTCATCATGGCATACCATTACATGCATATGTGTTTGTACACTTACCTTGGTTTAACTTAGGCAATAACAACATTTGATCACATGTACTCAACTTAACACATATGTATATATATCATAATACCTACTTAGGAATACCATAATGAACCATTACTAGCAATTCCAATGGCTAGGTTACAGAACATCATTTTCAAGCCACTAAGGGTCAAGTTATCTTATACATGCCATTATATCAAAATGATTTCACTATATATACCCAAAGTAGCTAGTTGATAGTGTAACGATCCTTCAATGATCTTCCAACCTTTACAAGCTTTCAAGCAGTATAAAATAGGGAAAAATAAGGTGAGTAAGCATTACAAGCTTAGTGACTTCGTATAACGGAAACTAAACTTATCAATCCTGTTTATTAAATCTAAGCATACAATGTCATGTTTCCATCCATTTGGCTAAATTGCCTAATCACATACATTCAATCAAACATGTTAGTCACCAAAATCTTTATATCAATCAAGTAACATAGATGAGCGTATCATGCCATACTTTTTCAAGACATTACCATTTCATCTCAAAATCCTCATGCCATGTTAAGAGTTATATGTCCATTGAATCATTGAATTTCGATGGATGCTCAAGTAGTACACTCGAAGTGTACGATTCAATAATCCATCAATTTCCTATTCAAGGGTACCCATTAGGGCACTTAACCAAGAAACACTCTCTTGAGCCACATATCGTATAACAGGATTACCAGTCCAGGCTAAACCCTAATCATAACATATGCTCAAGAGGTATTATATCGGGATTATCCATATGGGATAAATACTTTATATGAAACGGTTAATGGGATTACTCGTCCGAGATAAATTCCCTCCGCAACAAATGCAGGACCTTATTAGTTTTGGGAAAGCTCATATAATCATCAGAATTCAACATTCAATCGAGACTTAACCCTTTATCACCATTTCAAGCATGTATAAACTTTCCATCATAGCATACAAGTAGACCACATCAACATAAATCACGTTTCATACAAACACAACCTTCAATTAACATAATTACATGCCCGATTAAGTTACACGAACTTACCTCGACACTTGTTTGCGTTAAAAATCTACTAATCCGAAACCTTCTCTTTTCCTCAATCTAACCTCGAATTAGTTTGTCCATATCTATATAAATGAATTTAACCATCAATTTCACACATTTCATATTCAAATGGACTCAATTTACGTCCTAGGTAAAATTACCATTTTGCCCCTAACTTTTTCATAAATTTTGATTGTCCCTAGGCTCGGAAAATGAAACTTGTGCAAATTACTCCCCATTCCAAGCCTAACCAAAGCCCCATTACAAATTTTACAGCACATGTCTTCATAAAATTTCAGAATTTTTCATTAAATCTTACAACTTTTCATTTTAGTCCCTAAATCATGTTTTCATCAAAAATCACTTTGTAAAAGTTGTTTATCTATAAATAATCTTTTATTTTCTACCATAAATTTCTAATTTCCAGCATATACATCCATGACCCATTTTTCATACCATGATAAAATTTTAAATTAATCCCTCAAATAGAGAGATTGAGCTATTCCAATTTCAAAAATACCAAAATTACTAAAAATGGGATAAGAAAACTTACCCAATTAGGCCTTGAAAGTTTCCCTTCTCTCTCCTAGGGTTTCCATAGAATTTTAGGTTGAAGATGATGAAAATAAGATGATATATTTTCCTTTCATCTTTTAATTAATTAGGTATTTTGCTATTTCCAATTTAGTCCTTACCCTTTTTCTATATTTCCACGGATGAGTCACCAAGAAAAATCTACATACTTTTCTTAATGGTCTAATTACCATATAAGGACCTTAAGTTTTGAATTCCATAGCTATTTTATCCTTATAGCTACTAGAATTTAACTTTCGCATTTTATGCGATTTAGTCCTTCTCGTAATTAAGCACTGAATCGATAAAATTTTTTATTACAATTTTCACACGACATATCTACCATATTACGGACCATATAATGAAATAAAAATAAACCTTATTTTTGGGTCAAATTTGTGGTCTTGAAACCACTGTTTCGATTCCATCGAAAAGTGGGCTGTTACAGGTCATGTGCCTTGCATTGTTTACCCACACGGCTTGGGGCACAGGTGTGTCATTGGCCGTGTGAGCCATGCAGCCTGGCCATACGGGCTTGTGTCCCCTGTACCGAAGAAATATTTTGCAATGTCGCGAAAAATCCTCTGAGTTTTTAGTTTAGTCCCGACCTGATTCTAACATGTATATTGGGTCTCGAGAGCCCATACAATGGAAAATATGATTGATTTTGGATATGAATAGTAAATGATATGATTTAATTATAATTAATTTGTAAATTTAGTAATGCTTTGTAACCCTGTTCTGGTGACGGATACGAGTTAGAGGTGTTATAGCTTATGAGTTTATAGAAGAGATAGCATTGAATAATTATCAGTGGTAAGTCATGAGGACAAAGCCGATGGAAGCAGTCGGTGTTTTTAATTTAGATGCAGTCACCATATTATGAAACCAAGTAGAAATACTAAATAAAAAAATTTGATGGTTTATATCTTTCTGCGCAGGTGAATCTGGTGATGCAATACAATGCAAATGGAGGAGGAATGAATAATCTGGAATGTCTTCCCTTTGGCCCTAGTATAGAGAATGAGCAAGTCAATTATATGGGTAATAATTCTAGACCCTGAAATAACCCTTATAGTAATAACTATAATGCAAGTTGGAGGAACCATCCCAATTTCTCTTGGGGTGGTCAAGGAAATCAAAGAATACAACCACCTCCAGGCTTTCAGCAACCTTATCAGTAAGAGAAAAAGCCGAACATTGAAGAAATGTTGACAAAGTTTATCTCAGTGTCAGAAACTCATTTTCAAAACACTGAGGCAGCACAGAAAAATAAACAAGTATCGATACAAGGAATAAAAAACCAAATAGGATAACATGCTAAACTAATTTTGGAATGACCACGGGGTAGCTTGCCTAGCAATATTGAACCGAACCCTAGGAAGCAACTTCACGCAATTACTATTCTAGATGTAGAAGGGTTAGTTGAACCTGAATAAGAACCGAGGTAAGAAGTTGTGGTGAACAATGATGAGGTTGAGAAAGATAAGAAAGAGCAAAAGCCAGTTGTCAAAGAATACAAACCTCAAGTGCCATATCCTAACGCGTCAAAAAGAGACCACGCAAACGAACAATATAGTAAATTTCTTACACATTAACTTACCATTTTTTGAAGCCCTTTTGCATATGCCAAATTATGTCAAATTCTTATATGAGCTATTAACAAACAAGAGGAATATTGATGACTCATTGATCGTGGAGCTCAACGTAGTTTGCTCAACCATTCTCCAAAATAAACTACCCAACAAATTAAAAGATCCAAAGAGTTTTACTATTCCTTGCCTTATTGGTAGTTTAAGTATTGATAATGCTTTGGCTGATTTAGGGGATAGTATTAATGTCATGCCCTACAAAATGTTTAAACAACTAGGTTTTGGGAAACCCAAACACACTAGGATGAGTATTCAACTAGTGGATAGAACCATTAGATATCCTATGTAACACCCCTAACCAGTATCCGTCACTGGAATAGAGTTACAGAGCATTACTAGAGTTTACAATTCAAAACTATCAAAAATATAAAATTTTTAAATCACAACATTATTCATAGAAAAATAAATCAATAACATACATATTGTCCCTTATACGAGCCCTCGAGGCCCTAAAAACACATTAGAAACAAATTGGGACTAAATAAAAAACATATAGAATTTTTAGGAAAAAGATGAAAATTTTCAAACTACAGGGGTCACACGGCTGAGACACACGCCCATGTCTCAGGTCGTTTGGGAATTCGAAGTAGGGACACACAATCGTGTCCCAGCCAGTGTCTATGCCCATATAACTCTCTGACTTGGGTCACACAGCCAAGCCACACGCCTGTGTGCTAGGTCGTGTATCCTTCGAAATGGCCTCACACGTTTATGTGCCAGGTGATGTAGTTGCTTGACTTGCAACCCTTTGTAAGCTACAGGGGACACGTGCATGTGTCTTTGGCCATGTGGATGAAAAATAGGTCATTTTCAAGCCAATTTTCTCACTTGAACATGCACACACCTATAAACGATTTCCCACAGATAATCAAACATCCCAAAGTGCACCAAACCATGCAACATCAAGCTATCCAAATAAGATACATGGGCATACAACCAATATGCCCAAAAGGCATCTCAATAACAACAATTAAATATGTATAACCATATGCATAGTTTAGCAAAAAGTTCAACCAACTTATAACTAAGTTTATGCCAAAAGTATCAAATTTACCATTCATTCTTTAACACCATTAGCAATATAGGTCAATTACATTTCACATACCAAAGTGACCATATTCAACTTTCATTATCTAAGCATCATAAAGGTTATAAAATCAACCATTATAAGGCCACATACATATATCAACATATCAACCAATTCAATCATTCAAAATACCATAATTACAATCCAGAACACAATGTCTAAAACATCAACCAAAACACCTATACATGCCATTATAACCAAGACTTTGAAACACCAAAATCTACCAATTTAGACGATGGTTAGTGTGATAGAACTCCGAAAAGCTTCCAACCCAAATGAGTTTTTGATTCACTATAAAACATGGAAAATAACACCGAGTAAGTATAAATGCTTAATAAGTTCGTATAATAAAACTTAACTTGTCGTTTAACTTACCGTTTAAATACATAACATTTATTAAATTAACATGGCATAATCCAACCAAAGCTTGGCCAAAGCCTAAGCATCCACCCCAAACATGTTACCATACAAGATATAAATCATAGGCACTTTAACAGGAATAGCCATTTAGTCACAACATATATCACATGAGTTTATTACTCATCTCAACTTACAATGTTACCATGTATCACCATATCAAGGATTTTCATATCATGCTCTTACCATTTCCTTTTCAAATAATTTCCGTTGAACCATTTAGAATACAGTTAGATACCCGGGATAGCTCACACAAAGTGTGCTAACTCATATAACTGTAATTTGTCAATTCCTGTACATATCTGCTCACACAAGTTGTGAATAAGTATGCTTACACGAGCTGTGTGTTGAAACATAGCTACACTATGCTACTCTCACGAGCTGTGGGTCGAAACGTAGCTACGCAATGCTGCTCACACGAGCTGTGGAGTATTTGTAACACATGCTGGACCTTAGCCATCGGTAGGACATTCAAGACCAGCACTCGAATCATGTAACCTTAATGACATGATATTTTTATCTTACGAAGTCTTAAAGTTCAAATGGGGCTTAGTAGTCAATGTAACATCGTTGGATATGCGACAGATTTATAGATAATAGTCTATGATATATAGATATTTCAAAACGAGATGTATAAATGAAATATAATTACATGAACTTACCTCTACGATAAAATGTAGATATGGAGGTGATTAATCTGAAACTTTATCTTTGCATCGACCTATAGCAGTACGAGGTTTGTCTTGATATGCAAGCCAAATAAGAAGAGCCAAACATTCAAGCTTCCATGGCTTCTTTTCCTTTAATTTCTGGTGGTGTTAAACCATTAAGGAAGATGATACTTTTTTTTCTTTTGTTTTTAACTTAATTATTAAATAATTTACTAATTTAAACTTACATTTAACCTTTAAATTTTCATAACTAATCTCCATATTTGTCCACTCAATAAAACAATGGTATAATTACCACATAAACCCCTTAACTAATTAATTTCATAGTCATTTGATAATTTTAACTTATAGTACTCAAGTTTTGCTCCTTTTGCAATTTAATCTTTTTTATCAAATTAAGCATACAAACGGTAAAATTTCTTAATAAAATTTTTATACAATAATACTAACATGCTGTGGACATTAAAATAATAATAAAATAAATATTCTCACATTAGATTTTTGGTCCCAAAACCACTGTTTTGATTTCACTAAAAACGAGTTGTTACATCCTAGGGGTATTATTAAGGATGTGCTTGTGAAAATTGATAAATTCATATTCCCTGTTGACTTTGTTGTGTTAGATATGGATGTGGATAGTGAGGTGCCTTTTACTTTAGGTCACCCCTTTTTAGCTATTGCTATGACGATGTTGGTACGGATGAACTTGTGCTTCGTGTAGGTTACAAAAAGATTATTCTCTAAGCGCATGATTTTGTGATAGTCTCTAATGATCGAGATGAATTTAAATGCTCTGTTAATGTTAGTAATGATGTGGCTCAACCTTCTTTGTAGGAAACCCCTCGTGAAAACATGATGGGGCTATGTGTCATTCAAGGTGACAGAAACAGAACAACATATGAAGAGCAAATGTTGTAACTTGATGAACTAGATGAATGGCGAACACATGCCAAGAAGAAATCGAAAAAACACGATGAAGAGCCAAAACGACGCCATGATGAGCATGTGAATGGAACGAACCAATTTAAGGTTGGAGACAAAGTACTGCTAGATAAAATGGGCCTACGTGTAACATCTCGAATTATGGCCTAGTCGGAACAGTGGTATCGAGACCACAAATCTGAGATAGAAATAATTATTATAAGGTTTATGTTATGAATTCATGCTTATGTGAAAGTTTCATGAGAAAATTCTATGCATAAAATGTCTGATTGGATTTTAGGGACCAAATTGAATAAGATGCAAAACTTGCATTCTAGAAGCTTTAAGCATGAAATTGCTTTATATTATGAATTAGAAGGTCTTAATTAGCAATTTGACCAATTTCTATAATTTTGGACAAAAATGGACATGCATAGGAAAAATTTGAAAGAAAAATCCTAAAGGCATTTTGGTCATTTGGTAATTAAAAGAATAAAAAGGGTAAAATAAGTCAAAATTTAGTGTCCATCTTCTTTTCCCATTGCCGAAAATCACAAGACACCATAGCTAGGGTTTGTTCAACATTTTGAAGCTTGATTGTCAGTGCTCTCTAGCCCCGTTTTTAATTTTCTTTGTATTTTTTATGTCCTTGAAGCATGATCTACCCATTTCTAGTTATATTTTGATCTAGGGTTCATGTATGAAATTTGACCCATGTGTAACATGCATGTATTTTGATGATTAATGGAGGAGTATGAATGTTTGATGTAAAATAAACATCTTTTACTAAGTGATTTTTAGTGAAAACACCTAAAAAGGGGACTTGTTTATAAAAGTGTAAAAGTAAGTAGTGATAATGTGAAATAAAGGAAAATATGGGCTGATATGAGCATAGTAAAGGTTCGGCTAGGCTTGGGTAACAAAGAAAATACATGCATTTCATTTTACGATCTTAGGGACTAAACCGTAAGTAAGTAAAAAGTTAAGGGTAAAAAGGTACTTTTACCAAGGCATGAATTATGGATTGATTTGAATAATGTGATTAATAAAAAAGTTAAATTCGACATTATAGATCAAGAAAAACGTGAACCAGGTCTTGATCGAGGGAAGAATAAAGTATACGACGATTAGGCTCGATTATCATCATTTTTGTCTTGAGATAAGTACATATGCAAATAATGTGATGTTGCAGTACATTTTAATGTATTGATATTGTATGATAAATATTTTGTTATTATTATGAATGTTATGCGTACGGATGGTTGTGAAAGCATGAGTAACATTATGGTCATTATCCACGATGTCACGAGCAAATGCGATAAAGGTACCATATGCAAGTGAGGAAAAATTTCATTTGAACCTTAGGAATAGTTTAGGATACAAGTGACATTTCACTAGGAATTAAGAAGTCCAAACTCATTGAATGGTTTAGGTTAGTGATATATGTTGCATCCGAGCTCGTTGAGAGGTCCGAGTTCGTTATGGATGCGAGCATCCGAGCTTGTTGAGTGGTCCGAGTTCATACTGGATGCGATACATGTGATTAAGTTCTGGGCAATGGTCTTGTGTGTCCTACCAGTGGATAGGTAATCCTTGAGTGGTCGAATACCTGACAGCTTTTGTGAGCAACCCGTATAGTTACACCTTGACCGATAGCTTATATGAGCAAGCCCGTGAGTAGCTCCTCCGTGAGCGTTACATGTTATGTGGTAGCTTTGGCTACGTATGTATATGTTACAGCTTTAGCTTCGTATATATACGTGGCACTTATGTACGAATTTTCGTGTATCCAATAGTAATCTGAGTGTTCAACGGGTATTATAATGAATGATGCAATGAAAGTCTCGAGGAGGGCACAATAAAGAGGTATGGTTATATGATATACTACAACAGGTACAGGTATGTACACTAAACCTATGAATAATGCCTTGGTAAAGAACGATTCGTGATGAGCAAGTATATATATATGTGTACATGTGATAAGTAAGCCCAAAAGGTTTGAATGATGAATAATCTTTATGTATATGTTGCTATGTCCTTGTATATTGATTGTTTACTACTATTGCATATTATTTTCATGTGGACTTACTAAGCTTTAATGCTTACCCCCTTTCCTTTCCATCCTTTGTAGTTCCGCTAAGCTAGCTCGGGGATCGAAAGTTGTCGAAGCATTCAATCACACTATCAAAAGATTATTGGGTATAGTGAAATTTTTATCTTGAGTGGCATATATATGGAACTTGGTTATTTTGTGATATGTGCCATGCTATTTGGCCAATTTGTAAGGGCCTATGATGATGATGATTCATTTTGTAATGGCCATGTGGTATGACTTATATTTGATCATTCAGTTGTAATCTAATTGCCCATGCATGCGTGTGCTAGTGCCTTGATGATGTGATATGTTGTTGATTGGTGAATGCATGATAAAGTATGGACTAGATGCTAAAAGATAAGGGATTACCTAATGACTTAAAAATGACTATAAACATGAATGCATAATTTGAAGTTATGGTAACAAATGCATGAAATTGGTGTGGAATGCTTCTAAATGGTGTAACAAAACGAATGTGTAATAGAATGACATTAGGAAGATGTGAGAGTGCCATGGTGTAGAATATTTGAGTGCCTAAACATGTCATGTTGCATGTTATGAAATGTGCTTAAATGTATAAATGAGTGAGGGTGACTATTGGCTTGGAAAATAGCCCTTAATTGGTCCACACGGGCAGACACACGGATATGTTTCTAGAGCGTGTGTGACACACGGTCTGCCCTATGGGCGTGTTGAATGGTCGTGTGTCTCCTGCACCCTAATTTTGCAAGTCAGTATGCTCAGTAGTAAACACACGGGCTAAGACACGGGCGTGTGTCTTGGCCAGGTGAGAGGCATGGCCTACTCACATAGGCGTGTACTCTGGCCATGTGAAATCTGCACCATTTTTATGAAAAATCATTTAATTTTAATTGACCATACGGTCTGGCCACATGGGCATGTGATACGGCTGTGTAACCCTAATTGATGCTGACATCATAATTGGAGAGCTACATAGTCGGAGAACACGGACGTGTAAAGATTACACGGGCGTGTCCCTTGTCCCACATGGGCATGTGGCACTGCATTGGGAAAAATTTCCCAAACTTTTCTAAAGTCTTTGATTCAGTCCCTAATCACTTCTGATGGTTGTTTTGGGCCTTGTAGGCCCATATTAAGGATAATTTGTTTCCGAATGAATGAAGTTTTTTTTAAAGAAAAATATTATAGCCCGGTTTTGCATGAAAAACTGTGTATGTGTTCGGTAATGCCTTATATCCTATCTCGGTCTCGGGTACGGGTAAGGAATGTTACATTTAGTGGTATTAGAGCTATGGTTTAGTCGATTCTCGGATTAACCTAGCGTATTTGAGTCTAGCTATACATGTCATACGTATATATATATGTAAATGATAGTGTGACGACTCCTGACAATATTAAAATATGTTTTCATATAGAAAATGGATCCCGACAGAGCAGTAGTGGATGATGTAGAAAATAACATGCCTACTCCAACGGAAGGAGCAGTGTCATCCGAAAGTAGGCCCAAAACTGTCAGTAGAGGAGAATAAGCCAGAGAGACCTTTTTCCATATGATGAATGCATGGTATACAGAGTTTGTTCGAATGAACCCAAACACTCAACCTCTCCCACCTCCCCCAAATTCTCAACCTGCACCTGTGATGCCTCAACATATGGATTTCATGAGATTTGCTAGGACACTTGCTGGTGAAATTCAAAAACAAGGTACCGAGGAATTTAGGGCAAATGCCAATGATGACCTTAAAAGAGCGGAGTTCTGGTTAGAGAACTCGATATGGGTATTTGATGAATTATCATTTACACCTGATGAGTACTTGAAATGCACCATATCCCTGTTGAGAGATGCAACTTATCACTGGTGGAGAACACTGATATCTGTAATACCAGCTGAGAGGGTTACTTGGGAATTCTTTCAAGAGGCATTTCGAAAGAAATACATTAGCGAACAGTTCATCGAGTAGAAGAGCAAGGAATTCCTTGAATTGAAATAGGGTCGTATGACAGTTAGTGAATATGAGAGAGAATTCGTCAGACTCAGGAAATATGCTTAGGATGCATACCCTACGAAGCTAAGATGTGCAGAAGATATGAAAATGGACTCAATGAGGATATTAAGACATTAGTGGGTATTCTTGAGTTGAAAGAATTTGTGGTATTTGTTGAGTGGGCATGTAAAGCCAAAGAATTGGTTAAAGAAAAGAAGAATGCCGAGTCTGAAGCAAGAGATACAAGAAAGAGGTACATGAGTAAGTCATTACTGTCTCAGTTTAAAAAATCTAGAGATATGTATTCTTGTTCACATGTGTCGGTTGGACATTCATACGGGAATCGTAGAAAGTAGAATTTGGGTTTTAGATCTCAAGCTATGTCCGTGGCAAGTGTGGGTAACGCTAAACCTTCCAAGGCTGAATGCCAGCAATGTGGTAGACGTCATTCTAGCAACTGTAGGGTGAGTGAAGGATCTTGTTTTAGATGTGGTTCTCTAGACCACTTTATTAAGGATTGTCCCGAGATGACAAAAAAGAAAGATTTCAGAGTCCAAGATCGAGTGGAGCAGCTTCTAAGGGAAGACCCTCGAGAAATGCCAGGAATTGGACCGATAGTAAAAATGTGACATGAGATACAACAATCAGGTCTGAAGCTAGGCCTTCGGCTAGAGCCTATGCAATACGTGCACGTGAAGACGCAACTTCTTCTGATGTGATCAGTGGTAAATTTTCTCTCTATGACACTAATGTTATTGCTTTAATAGACCCTGGCTCCACTCATTCGTATGTGTGTATGAAATTGGCATCTAGTATGAATATACTTGTCGAGTCTGCAAAATTTATAATTAAGGTTTCTAACCCGTTAGAAAAGCATGTGATAGTTGATAAAGTATGTAAGAAATGTCCTTCGATGGTTAAAGATCATTATTTTCCGGTCGACTTGATGTTGTTGTCATTTGACGAATTTGATGTCATACTAAGTATGGATTGGTTGACACTACATGAGGCTATAGTGAATTGTAGATAGAAAGTTATGGAATTAAAATGTGAAAACAGTGAGATTCTTTGGGTTGAATCAGATGATTCAGATAAGTCGCCAATGATGATTTGTTCAATGATTGCTTAGAAATACATGAGAAAAGGGTATGAAGCTTATTTGTCATATATTGAATAAAAAGGAATCTGAATTGAAAATCGAATCAGTGCCGGTTGTGCGCGAGTTTGCGGATGTATTTGTGGAGGAATTGCTAGGTTTGCCTCTAGTTAGAGAGGTTGAATTCGGTATTGTGCTAATGCCAGGGACGGCACCTATCTCAATTGCTCCATATAGGATGGCCCCGGCTGAGCTGAAAGAATTGAAGACACAGTTGCAAGAGTTGACTGACAAAGGTTTTACGAGGCCAAGCTTTTCGTTGTGGGGTGCTCTCGTATTATTCGTGAAAAAGAAGGACGGTTCCATGAGATTATGCATTGACTATCGGTAACTCAATAAGGTGACAATCAAAAATAAGTATCCTCTTCCAAGGATTGATGACCTATTTGACTAGCTGAAAAGAGTAACATGGTTCTCTAAGATAGACTTGAGGTTTGGATATTACCAGTTACACGTTAAGGAGCCAGATGTGCCTAAGACTGCCTTTAGAATAAAATATGGCCACTACGAGTTTCTGCTTATGCCATTTGGATTAATGAATGCTCCTGCCATGTTTATGGATTTAATGAACCAAATTTTTTGACCATATTTGGATAAGTTTGTTTTGGTGTTTATTGATGATATTTTGATTTATTCTAGAGATGAGGCAGAGCATGCCGAGCACTTTAGAACTGTTTTGCAGACTTTGAAAGACAAACAGTTGTATGAAAAGTTTAGTAAAAGCGAGTTTTGGCTTCAAGAGGTTGGGTTCTTAGGCCATATTGTTTCAGGAGATAGTATACAAGTTAATCCCAGTAAGATTTCTGCTATTATCGAATGGAAGCCACTAAGGAATGTAACTAAAGTTAGCAGCTTTTTGGGTTTAGCCGATTATTACAGACAGTTTGTAAAAGGGTTCTCTATGATAGCTACTCCTATGACGAGACTACTTCAAAAAGATGTCAAGTTTGAATGGTCAGAAAAATGTCAGCAAAGCTTCGAGAAGTTGAAAATGTTATTGACTAAGGCACTAGTGTTAGTACAACTGGAATCAGGGAAAAAATTGTGATTTATAGTGATGCGTCCTTAAATAGACTAGGTTGTGTTCTTATGCAAGAAGGAAAGGTAGTAGCTTATGCTTTGAGGCAACTGAAGCCCCATGTGAAAAACTATCCTACACATGACCTAGAATTAGCCGCCATTGTATTTGCTTTGAAGATTTGGCGACATTGCCTATTCGGGGAAAAATGCCATGTCTATACAGGCCATAAAAGTCTTAAGAATCTGATGACCCAAAAGGACCGAAATTTGAGGCAACGAAGATGGCTTGAATTATTAAAAGACTATGAGCTTGTAATTGATTATCACCCCGGTAAGGCAAATATGGTTGTCGACGCCTTGAGCAGAAAGTCTTTATTTACTTTAAGAGCTATATATGTACGACTAACCCTATCTCATGATGGTGCTATTCTAGTAGATTTAAGAGCTAGACTGACTTTTTTTCAACAGATTTGTGATGCCCAAGAAGCTGATAAAGGGTTACAAACGAAGAAAGCTTAATGTGAGTCAAGCAGTGAATTAGATTTCTAGAGAGATTCTGATGGTTGTCTGAGATTCCGTGAAAGGAAAGGCACCCTAGAAGAAAAATTCGGCTAAGAGAGAAAAGTTTCCAGCCAATTTTCAGAGAAAAAAATAGAATAGAATTATAGTCGAAATCCCCCTACACAATTCAGTTCTACCCAAATTCTATCACCCAACTCTCTCCAAAATCACTCCTAAAATCACTCAACCAAATCCCCACTTATCCACACCCCTTAACAACCCAAATTCCCCCTAAACTCTCCCAAAGAATCGGCCACACATTCCCACACCCCTCAAATTCCCTGAGTTTTAGTCAATTACAACTCCCCATGGCCAACAGTAAAAATAAATTCCCTCCTTACGCCAGTACTCGAACTCCAAACCTCCTACTCATTAACACTCCTTTTAACCACCAGACCAGTAGGCCCATTATGTTATGTGTTTCCAATATTTAATAATAAGCCCACTAATTAGAGTTAGGGGTTTATTCAATTAAGAAACAAAAATTTTGCCCAAGCTAAGGCTTGAACCCAAGACTTCTCAGACACTCCTAGAACACTTAACCACTGAAGTAGACAGATAATTTTGTCACAAACATACAAAAATAAATATTAAGGATTTTTGGGGCGTTACAATTTTTATATGAAAATTTTATTGATTAATTGTTTAATTACGAGAATGACTAAATCGCATAAAATGTAAAAGTTGAATTCTAGCAGCTATAAAGATCAAATAGCTATGGAATTCAAAACTTAAGGTCATTATATAGTAATTAGACCATTAAGAAAAGTATGTAGATTTTTCTTGGTGACTCATCCATGGAATTATAGAAAAAGGGCAAGGACTAAATTGAAAATACTAAAATACTTAATTAATTAAAAGATGAAAAGAAATAAATCATCTTATTTTCATCATCTTCAATATAAAACACATGGAAACCCTAGGAGATAGAAAAGAAACTTTCAAGGCCTAATTGGGTAAGTTCTCTTGTCTCGTTTTTAGTAATTTTTGTATTTTTGAAACCGGGATAGCTTAATCTCTCTATTTGAGGGATTAATTTGAAAAGTTATCAAGGTATGAAAGTGGGTCATGGATGTATTATGCTGGAAATTAGAAATTTATGGTAGAAAATAAAAGATTATTAATAGATAAACAATTTTACAAAGTGATTTTGGATTAAAACATGATTTAGGGACTAAAATGAAAAGTTGTAAAATTTGATGAAAAATTATAAAATTTTATGAATACATATGCTGGAAAATTTGTAATGGGGTTTTGTTTAGGCTTGGAATAGGGAATAATTTGTACAAGTTTCATTTTCCGAGCCTAGAGACGAAAATGGAATTTTTGGTAAAGTTAGGGGCAAAATGTTAATTTTACCTAGGACTTAAATTGGGTCCATTTAAGTATGAAATGGATGAAATTGATGATAAAATTTATTTATATAGATCCAGGAAACACAAACTCGAGTCTAGATCGAGGAAAAGAAAAGATTTCGGATTAGTAGAATTTTACACGAACAAGTGTCGAGGTAAGTTCGTGTAACTTAATCGAGTATGCAAATATTTTAATTGAATGTTACATTGTATGTAATGTGATTTAAATAATGTGCCTTATATGTATGTTACGATGGAAAATTTATATGAGCATGAAATGATGATAAAGGGGTTAGTCCCAATTGAATGTTGAATTCCGATGAATATATGCGCTTTCCCAAAACAGATAAGGTCCTGCATTTGTTGCGGACGGGATTTAGCTCGGATGAGTAATCCCATTGACCTTGTTATAAAAAGGATTTAGCCCAGACAGGTAATCTCGATGTAATATCTTTCGAGCATACGTTATGATTAGGGTTTAGCCTGGACTGGTAATCCTAATTGAGCTCTCCTGAGCATACGTTATATAAAGGATTTAGCCTGGACTAGTAATCTTGTTAAACGATATATGGCTCAAGAGAGTGTTTCTTGGTTAAGTGCCCTAATAGATACCCTTGAATAAGAAATTGACGAATTGTTGAATCGTACACTTCTTGTGTACTACTTGAGCATTCATTGGAATTCAATGATTCAAAGGACATATAACTTTTGGCTTGGCATGAAAACCTTGAGATGAAATAGTAATGACTAGATAGAATATTGCTTGATGAGCTCATCTATGTTACTTGATTCATATGAAGATTTTGGTGGCTAACATGTTTAATTGAATGTATGTGCTAAGCGAAATCTAGCAAAATGGACGAAAACATGATATTCTATGTTTAGATTTAATAATCAAGATTGGTAACTTTACTTTCCGCTTATACGAACTTACGAAGCATGTATTGCTTACTCATTTTATTTTTCCCCTGTCTTATAGTGCTTGGAAGCTCGTGAAGGTTGGGAGATCATTGGAGCATCGTCACACTATCAGCTAGTTATCTTAGGTATACATAATAGAATCATTTTAGTATAATGGCATGTATAGGACAACTTGGCCAACGGTGGCTTGAAATGTTATTTTGTAACCTAGCCATTGGAATGGCTAGTGATTGTTCATTTTAGGTATGATTTAGTAAGCTATTGTGATATATAAATATACACATGTGTTATGCTAAGTTCATGTGATCAAATATTGTTAATGCCTAAGTTAAGCTAAGGTGAGTTTGTAACCATGTATGCATGAAATGGTATGCTTTGATGAATGATGAAATTGCCAAATTGAATACTTGAATTGGTTGGAATTGGTTGAGTGTTTCATGTTGTAACAGCCTGATTTTGGGCCTAGTTAGAACAGTGGTTTCAGAACCACAAATCTAATGTCAATAAATTATTTTAATATTATTTTATATCTTATAGCATGATTATATGAGTGCATGAAAATTTTGGTGAATTAATTTTAGCGTTTGTGAGCTTCATTGCGAAAATGACTAAATCACATAAAGGGCAAAAGTTTTGTTTTACTATCCAAATATGTTAAATAGCTAGGGAACCAAAATTGGAGATATTTAAAGTGCAAATAGGCCTTTTGGGGAGTGATGGCCAGCCATAGGGACAAAAAAATTTGAAAAGTCAAAGGTTGGTGGCATTAGGTGACTTTTTTGGTAATAAAATAAAATAAGGAAAAAGGTTGTCATCTTTTTTTCATTTCTTCTTCTTTAGCCACTGAAAATGGCATTAAACATCGGGGTTTTGAAGCTCAAATTTTCAACAACTTAAATCCTTTGCTTGTAAGTGAAATTTGTGGTTGTTTTTGTTGATTTTTGTATTTTTGGAACCTTTGTAGCTTAATCTAGCTAATGGAGGGATTATTTTGAAAAATGGTTGAAAGTCTAGGGTTTTGCCATGAGATAATTTATGTTTTTTTCTGAATTTTTATGGAAGAAAATGAGTCTTGGTTGTGTAATAAACAACTTTTATGAAAGGATTTTCATGAAAACACCTAAAAGGACCATTTTGTGAAGTTTATAAAATAGGTTGTAAATGTGTGAAATAATTGGAACCCAGGCTTCTTCTAGTATAAAAATAATTCGGCTAGGCTTGGTTAATGAGAAAATTCGGTGAAAATCGATTTACGAGCCTAGGGGTGAAATCGTAATTTTGTGAAAGTTTAGGGGCAAAATGGTCATTTGGCCAAAGTATAAATTATGGAATGTGTTGGTTAATATGATGATTAAAATAGTGGATTTTATTATTTTAGATCAAGAAAATCGAGATTCGGGCTTAAATCGAGAAAGTACGAGATTATGGACTAAAATGAAATAATTAGCTGTGCTCGGATTCGAGGTAAGTTTGTATGATAATAATAATACAATGTTATGTTTGAATTGTAATTTTTTACTATTATTGTATAAATTGTATGATTGAATACATTGGAAAAGTTGATGGAATGGTGTACATGATGTGGAAATATGACATGGAAGAATGTTACATGAAATGCAAGAAAAAGATGATATATGACAAGTGATATAGGAAATAGGTGATATATATATGTTTAAATGTTTTATTGTTATCATGTATCGTAATCTTACTTGTTACCATGAAAGTATAAATAATGTGATAAAAGAGAGTCCGACGACATCGGGTTAGATATGAAATCTCGTTGAACCTCAGGAATAGTATTGGATACAAAAGGTATATCATGAGGAACTATGTGGTCTGAACTCATGAGTTGTGTCTGAGTTCATGAGATAAATGTTATATGTAATGTGGATCCGAGTACTGACTTCGTGACCAAACACATGAGTAACTCGTTGAGGAGCATTTCATGTCAATGCTATCTGGGTCCAAGTGCTGACTTTGTGTACAGACCCATGAGTAGCTCAATGAGTGGGTGTTACATGATAGTGCTATGGGGTCCGGGTACTAATTGATGAATAAGCATGTGAGTAGCTCAAAATGCGAGCATTACATAGTATGAGGTAGCTCTGGCTTTTTACATGGCACTTAGGTGCAAACTTCCCATGTATCCAATAGCATTCCGAGTGTTCAATGGGTAATGCAATGGATAATGTGATGAAAGACCCAAGGAGGGTACGTTAAAGCAGGTATGGTTATGCGATATACTACGAGTGAGTACAGGTATGTATGCTAAACTCATGAGCAATGCGTTGATGAAGAATGACTTATAGTAAGAAAGTTTATGTAAATGTATATATATGAACATATGATAAGTATGCAAAAAGGCTTGAATGATGAATAATATTTATGGTTACTTTATTATTTCTTTGGGTAATTGAACATGGAATCCATGAAATGGTGAGTTTGTGATTAGTTAAAAATGAACTTATGATAGTTATCATCATATTGCACTAAAATAGTTTTGGACAGCAGCAGTAGTCCAATTTTGAAAATACACCAAAAATAGTGGAAAGTGAGTTAGAGATTGAATAAAATATGGAATTAAATCTTATCGAGTCTAGTTTCTTATGAAGGTAACAATGTCAGCAAAAAAATTTCATATTATGAGATAATTGAATTTGTGTGAGACAGAGTCAGAACGACTTTGAAATCCTCTATCTTGAATTTGGAAAATCACTAAAAATTGTACAAGAATATTTATGGGTTATAATTTATATGACTAAATCCCTATTGATTCTATTTCCAATAGAAATAGACAGGAACACCATCTGAATCCCATTCTAAGAGATAAATGAATTTTAGTAAAGAAAGGTCAAAGCTGTCAAACAGTAGAATAGGAGTAACTTTGAAGAATAAACTGTACTTATTGGCTAGACCAAAAATTCTGAAAATTTTATGGTAAGAACATATGTGAGTATAGTTTCAGGGAAAATTAGTGAATCTTAATTTGGAGTTCCGTAACTCCAGATATAAATAATTTAGTGACTGTGACTCGAAAAATAGCTTGACCTGAACATCAATAAAAGTACAAATATGGTTGTATTACCTTGAGAAGCAAGTTAATAAATTGCTTATTATTTTCATACAGTCTCACTAAGCTATAAAGCTTACCCCTCTCCTTTTCATTTCTTTTAGTGTTGTTAGGTTAGCTCAGGGTTAGAGATTATCGGAGGCAGCATCACACTGTCAAGCCATCGCTTTCGGGGTATCGATGAATCTTAATAATCTTCAAGTGAATGGCATGTGTAGGGACTTAGTTATTGATATGTGTTCTTATGATTTGGCCAAGATGTTGGCTTATATTAGTACATTGTATATAGCCATGAGATGTGGCTTATGATGGTCATGGCTGTAAGCCTATTTATCCAAGCTAATGCATTGTGATGTGGTCATGTGATTATATTTGTTTGATATGAATGGTTAGTATTATGGTACGTGTGTTTGATGAATGTCTTATAACCAAACGAAGTGGTTATAATCAGAGAATAAAAGTGTGACATAGAAATAAGTCAATAATGCTTGAACATGAAATTGGTGTGGAATGACTTAAACAAGCATGGTATAAGTGTATAAGTGATAATCAAAATGACATGTTCAATTGATTGTGAATTGGTGTGTTTAACCTTGGTATAAAATGAGTAAGCAAAATACATGTATGATAACATATGAATATTACAATTGAGTCTTAATGGAGGATGTTTAATCATTTACTTGATGCTACATTATATGTGTCTATAATGTATTTAAGTGTGTGAGGTATTAATGGTAACAAAAAGGCTTGGTAAATAGCCTAAATGCTAGCCACACAGGCAGAGACATGACCATGTGTCTCAGCCGTGTGGAGGACACGGCCTAGCACACAGGCGTGTGACCTGGCCGTGTAGTTCAATTCATTTTTCTAACGTCATAAACAGAGAGTTACACGGCTTGAGGACACGGGCGTGTGACCCTATCTCTTGAAAATTTTTCTAAGTTTTCCCAAAACTTTCCAAAGTTCTCGGTTTAGTCTCAAACCGCCTTTAATGCATGTTTAGAGCCTCGGTAGCTCGTGTAAGGGACATTATGCATGTGATTGAATGTTTCTAATTTAAATAAAATTTTATGGCCTGATTTCACGAAATTGTGTACGTTTAATTCCGATAACACCTTGAGCCCTGTCCTGGCGTTGGATACGGGTAAAGGTTGGTACACATGTGCAGATTTTTGGGTGATTTTGGGTGAGAAATGAAGCTAGGAAATGACTTTATTTTTTCCACATGGGTGGACACATGGGTGTGTTTTTAGACTGTGTGTGACACATGGCCTAGTAATACAGGCATTTGGTTAGGCCGTGTGTCCCCTGCACCCTAATTTTGAGAAATAGAATCCTCAAAATTGGGCACACGGGCAGAGACACAAGCGTGTTCTTGGCCGTGTGAAACCTGCACCTAATTCGAATTAAATTAATTAACCACACTGCCTAGCACATGGACGTGTGACTTGGCCGTGTGATCTCAATTTGTTCATGAGTTACAAGTCAGAGAGTTATACGGGGTCAAGACACTGGCGTGTTTGACTATAAGGCCTGCCCACACGGGCGTGTGACCCCTGTATAGTGGAAAAAAAATTTAGTTTTGTAAAAATTTCTAAAGTTTTCAGTTTAGTCCTGAACTACTTCTAAAGCACGTTTTGAGCCTCGCAAGCTCGTATTCGGGACTTTATGATTAATTACAAATGATTTTAATTTGGACACAAATTTATGGTTCAAAATTGTACGATTGCTTGTGATGTGAGTTCGGTAATGCCTCGTACCCTGTTCCAACGTTGAATACGGGTAAGGGGTGTTACAGGAAAACCAGTAGGAATGGTAAGGAAACAATAATTGATGAGACTGAAAGTGAAAGGTCTAGAGAGCAGTTTGAGGCTGATGTCCCTAAATAAGTCGATGATAAAGGACTAAATCATAGTGTTGATAGGGAAGAAGATGGAAATGAGATTGAATATTTTGATAGTGATGATCATGGGAGTATACTTGGGTCAGAAAATGATGACAATATTGATGTTTGTAGAAAAAGAAGTAGGTTCCCCACATACAACCCAAACTCAGCAAGTCCACACTTCTGTATTCGGATGTTATTTAAAGATGGTGAACAATTCAAATCTGCAATTCGTAAGTACCCAATGTGTTATAGAAGGGAACTTAAGACAATTAGGAATGAACCAAATAGGGTTAAAGTTAAATGCATTGCATCAAAAAAGTGTAAATGGAGAATATTTGCAAGTTATAGTAACATTGCCAAATGCATGAAAGTGAAAAGTTTCCATGATAAGCACAACTATTGTGTTAGTTTTAGAAACAAAATTGTCAATCTAAAAGTTATTGTAAAACATTTTGAAGCTACTATTGGGGACCACCCAAAAATGAAGCTAAGGGAGATACAAAGAAGGGTAGCTTCAAAAATGCATGCCAATGTTAATATAACAAGGTGTAGAAGGGCCAAGAAAATGGTGAAGGATAAGTTGGCAGGGAACTTCGTACAAGAATTTGCTATGCTGTAGGATTATGCTGATGAGTTGAGACTAAAAAATCCTGGAAGTACTATAAAGATGGCAGTGAATAGAGTCACACTTGAATCTCCACTAGATTTCAAGAGGTTTTATTTATGTTTTGAAACATTGAAAAGAGGCTGTAAAAAAGGGTGCAGACCTATAATATGTTTGGATGGTTACTTTTTAAAAGGTCCATTTAGGGGTGAGTTGTTGGCTGTTGTTGGGAGATATGGAAACAATCAGATGTACCTAGTTGCATAGCCTATTATTGAGGGGGAATACATTGATTCTTGGGCATGGTTTCTTAGTCTACTATAGTAGACTTAGGAATGGAAGATGGTTTTGGGTATACCATCATCAGTGACCAACAAAAGGTAAACTATTTATTTTGCATTTATTAATTACTAATACTATTAATTATTACTGATGATTTACTTATGTTTTGTAAATTAATTTGTATGGTCTCGAGATAGCCATTAATGACATTGTGCCTACAGTAGAACATAGAAATTGTGCTAGGCATGTCTTATCAAACTGGTCTGGTAGGAAGAAAATAAAGACATTTGAATTTGCTTTTTGGAAAGTTGTAAAGTTTACAATAGGGCGGGACTGGGAACAAAAAAAAAAGACTTGTATAAGCTTGATGAAGGCGTTGCAAAGGAGTTGTTCTTTAAGAATTCGAAAGCTTGGACTAAGACCTTCCAAGGGTTACACTCGGTGTCAGATATTATAGACAATAACATCTGTGAAGCATTTAACTCTAGCATCATGGAGTCTATATTTAATAGCATAATAACCATGCTGGAGGAAATTAGAGTTAATATGATTACTAGAATAGTGGCTAAGAGGAAGCAATGCAGTTCATGGGAATATAATTATGGTCCAGTAATGAAGAAATTTGATGACAACAACAAGGAAGGTGTTGATTAGAAGATGATCTGTAATGGGGAAAATGGGTGTGAAGTTAAGAAAGGCAAAAAAAATAGTACGTAGTAAATGTAGAGCATAAAACCTACAGTTGTCGAAGATGACAATTATCTGGGATCCCTTGTCTCCATTTCTGTTGTGCTATGTGGAATCTTAAACAAGATCCTGATGACTACTTACATAGGTACTACCACAAGGACACATATTTGAAAGCATATGAATATGCTTTGCAACCCATAAATGGGTCACATGAATGGACTAAATCTGGTATTGAGCTTGCACTTTCACCAGTTGAGAAAACAATGCCTAGTAGGCCAAAGAAAAATAGAAGGAAGGTAAAAAATGAACAAAAAAAAGTGAAACCTAGACAACTCAGTAGGGCTGGTCTAATTATGAGATGTAGGAAATGTTGTGGTTAGGGTCACAACAAAAGATCATGCATTCAACCTAACACAACGAGAACACAAGTATATCATAAACATTTTTTCATTGTCAATTCCAAAATATTAAAATCTTATTTGGGTTCTGATTTTTTTGGTCTTAGTCTGGTACGAGTACGAGAACTAGACGCCCAAAAAATAACAACATAACACCATCATTCAGCCTAATACAACTGGATCACAGGTATATCGTATAAACTACTTTAATGTCAACTCAAAAATATTTTAATCTAATTTGGGGTTATAATTTTTTTGGTCTTATTTCGGTACGAGTACACGAACTAGAAGCCAAAAAGAGAATAACATAACACCATGCATTCAACCTAACACAGCTGGATCATATGTATATCGTAAACACTTTTTTAATGTCAATTCCAAATTATTTAAATCTAATTTGGGGTTCTGATTTTTGTTCTTATTCTACTACGAGTATGAGAAATAAAAACCAAAAAAGGATGGCATATCAAGAACCTATCGGCACACAAGAATCCACTACAGCAAAGAAGATGAAAAAATGAATTAAGATGGTTAACATAATTTTTTTGTTTTTCGAAATGATATGTTGAAAGATGTATACCATTACTGCTATAGTAGTTTTTTTTTTTTGGCATGAAATTGCTGAAGCCCCATATATGAAAAAAGTGAACATCAAATCGCCAAGTGTATTAGATTTTTATTTTATGGGGAAATATTTTTATACTAATGTCAGCCTTACTTGCTAGTTTTAGTTAAGTTTTTCAAATAAGTGAAACTGAAATCAAAACAAAGCATAATGGAATGACCAAATCCAATAAAAATTAAATTATAGAGAGCAGTTTTAATCTAATGATTTTAATCCAATAAAAATCAAAATGGAACTGCCTAAAACCATCTTAGAAGACTTTGTTTCTAAAAGTTTTAATCTAATGGTTTTCTTCATGTAACACTATCATCTATATTATTGATAGACTATTCATTCGTGTAACACCCGAAACCCGTATTCGTCGCCAGAGTAGGGTTATGAGGTATTACCGATCAATTCACAACATATATCATATATTTATCAAACATAAAGCATTCATTCTCATAAATCATTCAACACAATCATAATGTTCCTTATAAGGGACTACGAGGCCTTAAACATGCCTTAGAAGTGGTTCGAGACTAAACCGATAACTTATGAAAATTTTTGGAAACTTAAAAAAAATCAGTTATACAGGGATCACACGCCCGTGTGAACAGGCCATGTGCCTCACAAGGCTCCAGACACGCTCGTGTCTTAGACCGTGTGGAAAAAGGGCATACATACTGACTTGTATCACACGGTCGAGGTCATGCCCGTGTGCCAAGCCGTGTGAAAACTTGAGGGTATACTGACTTATGCAACACGGCCAAGTCACACGCCCGTGTGCTAGGTCATGTGCCAATTAGGGGGTCTACTGACTTGTACCACACGGCCAGTCACACGCCCGTGTGTGAGACCTTGTTGAGCATATTAACTTCAATTCAATTTCAACACCAGGGGACACAAGCCGTGTAACATGATCGTGTGTCACACATGGCTGAGACACTCGCCCGTGTCTCTGCTCGTATGGACAAAAATAGGCCATTTACCAAGCCATTTTTCCACCCATTTTGCACATACCTATACAAGATCAATTGGTACCATTTTAAGACACAAATATGCAGCCAAAAGTCATCAACCAATACACAATCATACTATATCCATTTCAACCAATTCAATACTCAATTCAATGCCATTTACCTATTCAAATACCTGTTAATTCAACTTGCTTTACTATACATAATTCACACACACACATGTATATATATATATATATATTTCATTTAGTTAAACCATTCCAAACATGTAATATTAATTCAACCTCATTTACTCAATATAGGTCAATTACCCAACTCAAAACAAAGCCATTTACACATCTTTATACATTAATAAATTCATCATCACAAGCCAACTCAAATGGCCTAATTACATGTTCATTAAACATACCAAAATGACAGAAGCCTATACATGCCATATATCATATTTACACAACTTAAAAGTACCAAATAGATGTCCTATAGTGAGATGAAGTCTCTGACGATCCACGGCTCTGAGCTAGCTTCGTAAAACTATAAAACATCGAAAATTAAACAAAGTAAGCTATAAAGCTTAGTAAGTTCGTATGTAAATATGAAATAATCACAATATTCTTTAACATCTCAAAATGGATAACATAATTAACATTTAAAGCATCAAACAATGAGCTAACATAAAGTTTATCCATATCATAACTCATAAGTTCTCAACTTCTTCTAACTCGTTACTTGAATTAGTTTTCCGTACATACCTGTACCGATACTTATTTATTTCTCAACAATTCTCTTATCAAACCACTCTGACTTATAAATGCTTACGATACAAATACTTCAATTTTCTGATGCCATAGTCCAACTATGGTCTTACACATACATTGCCAAGGCCCTGCCGTGGGCTTACATTCACATGCCATAACCCGGTTATGGTCTTATTATCTGATTTTCCATAACCCAGCTATGGTCTTATTCAGCATCTCGTTTACTTTAACCATACATTAAATTTAATATCTCCACATTTATCTATTATAATGAATACTATCTCAATTTCATCCATCAAATAAATAGATACACATTTAAGTTTAATTATACAAACTTACCTCTTATACGGAAATAACAGAACGGACTGACTATTCAATTACTTTGCTTTTTCCCCAATCTAAGTCCGAATTCCTCTTTTCCTAATCTAGAAATAATCAAAATTAACTTATTTAATAAATTATTCATTCAATTTAGTCCAAAACATACTTTAAGGCATTTTACACTTTTGCACCACAAATTTCACATTTTTTACAATTTAGTCCTTACTTCATAAAATCACAAATTAATGAAAATTCACAATATACCCATGCTATCCAAATTATCATAATGCCCCTAGTACCCTATAATTTTCATTTATTTCACATTTTAACCACTAACTTTACATTTTTCTCAATTTAATTCCTATTTTACATTTTCACTAAAATCACTTAACAAAACTTGTATATCTATCAACAAGCATTCATAATCTATCAAGAAACTTCAAAATACACATGTATTCATCAATGGCATCATTCAAAATATTTAACAATTTTGCGAAATAGTCCCTGGGCTAGCTAGACCTAGATGCAACAATCTCAAAAACATAGAAATTATTAAAACCCAAGCAAAAACAAACTTACAATTGAGCCTTGAAGTAGCCGAATGATTCAAGCCCTAAAATGGCTTTCTTCCTCCATCACATTCGGCAATCAGGAAGATGAATGGCTTAACATTTTGTTTTGTTTTAATTAAATTAACCTTTATTTACTAATTACTATTTTAACCTTTGTTATATAACTTAAAAATCATTAAATGGTTGTCCAAAATTGTCCACTCATCTTTCAAATGGTTTAATTACCATTTAAGGCCACCATATTTAAAAACCAAAGTTATTTGACACATTTAACTAATAGAATAGCACTTTTGCATTTTATGCGATCTAGTCTTTTTTCTCAAATTGAGCAATTAAACGATAAAATTTCTTAACAAAATTTTCACACCAACATGGTATCATACTGTAAACATTAAAATAATAATAAAATAATTATTTTGACTTCAGATTTGTGGTCCCGAAACTACTGTTCTGATTTAACTAAAAACGGGTTGTTACAATTCGATAACTAATGATACAACAATAATTCACAACATTAAAAAGGTCCCCTTAAGGCTACCAAAGCCTAAAAAAACATTAAAATGGGTCAAATTATAACACTCCTAAATAATGTGACAAATAAGATAAGCAATACACTGTAAATAAACATTTTCTTATAAAACTCTTTCCCTTTCTTGAGTGATTTACATTTTTTCTTCAAGTTCTTAATCTTTGTGTTTAATTCAATGTTATCCACAACATCAAAATTCACCTCTTTTGTTTGGTTTTCCTTACCCACATTTTGCACACTACCACTCTTAGACATCTCAACATTACTGCTTCTATTGTCACTTGCAAACATCTCACCACTTCCAAACTTCATTATTTGCTTCCTAAGTCTCGTATTATCTTTTGCAAGTTTTCTTTCGCTATCATGTAATTCACGTATTACTTCATTTGCCCTTTTACACAGCTTATCTACATACCACTTAAAAAATCCACATTCACCAACCTACATTTCACACACAAAAAAATCGACTTTTTATTATATAAACTCTACAATTCCCCAATTTATCACAACTGAGTTCATATACAGTGACTACTCTAATATTCATGCATCTAAAAGAAATGTTTCATCAATATCCAATTAAAAAAATAAAAAAAATCCCTAATTTCTTATGAACCCTAAAACAAATCGGCTAAATATGCTTACCTGAATACATTTCACGCATAGGAAAGAAATGTTTCATCAATATCCAATTAAAAAATAAAAAAATCACACAATTTCTTATGAACCCTAAAATAAACCGGCTAAATATATAGTAACTAGCCCAATCTTAATTCTAATGTTGTGATGAATTGTAGCACCAATTTATTCCAGCCAACACAATAATAATAATAATAAATCCCCAATTTCTTATCAATCCTAAAACTAATCAGCTAAATATATGCTTACTCGAAAATCGGAGCAACAATAATACCTTCTGTCTGGGTTTAAATCGTTCCACGATGTCTCTCTCGGAGCTAACTTGTTACAAAAACATCTTATTTTCTCTTCATCATAAACGAACTCCCCTCGTGATGATGAAACTAGCTTTGAATAAGATAACTTCTCCATTGATGGCTTCCAATCACTTGTTTGAAACAATATTTTCGATTCTTTTATAAACCCACTAAATTTTAAACTTCAATTTTTAAAGAATTTCAATAGAGAGGGAGAGGATTTGAGGTTTAGGGTTCATCATTTAAAAGCTGCTAATTTCTTTTAATTCTACCCGTGTGTGTTAGTTAGAGGTTTTAATTTTTTTTAATTTTAATTACTTTTTAAGTTTAAATTCATTTGCTCATGTCAGCATCTACATACGTGTGGTGCCTAGGTGGAAAATTTTTTTTCCACATTAGCGTCGTTAGTCCCTTAACGGCCACGTCAGTAAGACCGTTAAAAAATGACCAATTTGATAAATAAATAAAAAGTTATGTATGAAAGTACTCCAAAAAAACCCTAAGGGCCAAGTGACCCAACACTCACCCCTACCCCCATTATTGAAGGAAACACCTTTTGTTGAAAATTAAAAATATTTTTAAATGAAAAGGGAAAAATAAGAAAATTTTATTTTATTCACTAAAAATGTTTTGTAAAATTAACAATTGGTTTTTTAATAACAATTATTTTTAACTTTAAATGATTTCATATTGGTTTAAACACATAAATATAAAAATATTTTTATTGGTTTTAAATATAAAATTTGTAATTTTGCTTTGAATTTAAATAGATGTAAGATTTTTTTCTATTTTTATCATGTTAGTATTATCGAAAAAGTTATTTGTATTTATTAACGTGTTTTTATTTTTAAAACTAAAATTTATTTTTTAAAATGGAAAAAACCTTTAGAAGCTAAATCAAACTAGATTTCTGGCTTCATATACTGTAAATTTAAACAGCGGTCATAATTCAGTTTTATTTTTAACTCAACTCGTAGTCTATAATTATTACCCTTGAATGTGAATGGTTATAAAAGATTACTGTTTACAATACTCTTTTAATTTTATTATGTGAAACTAATAATAGTATTCATTATTTAATTTTCTATAGCATAACCAAAAAATTTAAATAAATTTGGAAACTAAAATTATTTTAAAAATACTTATTAAACGTGCACTATCAAGGGTTAGCTCAACACTTATTACTAATCTCGATACAAGGGTTTAAACTTACCACTAACAATGAACTAAAGGTATAAATATCAAAATTACATATTAATTTTAGTTTAATGTATAATTTGATACATAAACCTTAATTTGGCATAATTATACATATGAAACTTAAATTTTGGTTCATATATATACATGGAACTTTTATTTTGATTCAACTACATACATTTATTTTCATATTGGATTAATATAATTGTTTCTTTATGCAATATATTAAACTAAAATGGTGCGAATTTGATAATGTTGTCAGTGATTTGTGAAAATTGAATCAAATCAAAGTTTCATGTATAGAATTTCACAAAATCAAAGTTCATGCCAATGGCGAAGTTAATGAGTTGGCAGGGGCCCCAACCCTCTAAAATCGAATTCTACTTAGGCCCTTTTATAATTTATAAAATATTAAGTTAGTAATGATAAAATTACATTTTGGCCCCCAAAATGATAAAAATTTGATTTAATCCTTTAAAAACTATAAAGATATAGGCTATCAAAATGGTGAAATTACATTTTTACTATTGTAAAAATATACAATTTAATTTCGACCCCCCAAAAAATTTTCAAGCTTCGCCCTTAGTTCTTGTATAGTTTTGATATTAATGCTTAACTAAACAAAATTTACATATCAAAGATATATATTCAAGCATTTCTAGATTTTTATATAGTTTTTAAATTTTTTTATAAAAATATTTTCATATTTATATTTGAATATGTATACAGATTTTATAATAAATGTAAGTATTGAATAAATTAATGATTGCATAGTAATAAGAGTAAGGAAATGCACAAATTTTTTTATACAATATCGAGATAGGGATGGAAGTAACACAATTCAAATCCATGTCAAACATGTGTCTAACAAGAACTTTAACTATCATTCTATTCAAGTAAAGATAAATGTAATTTTATTAAAAGAGTAAACTACACATATTATCATTAAATTATTAGTAAGTTTTTATTTGGGTCACTAAATTTTAAAAAGTTACAAAAATGGTCATTGAACCATTTGAAAGTTTTCATTTAAGTCATTGGGCTATTAAATTTGCTATTGTATGACCTATGTTCGCATCACCTGCACCAATTGAAAGTTCTCCCCCCTTTCTCCTCTATAATTCATTTTTTTTATGAAACAACTTTAAATGTCACGAATTTGAGAACCAAAATTGAAACAACTTTCTTCTTTGATCTCCGACACTGACTATTAGATTAACTTGGATCTAATGTATATTCTTTTACTCATTGATTGGTACTGATTCACCATACCGATTGTCGAATCATCACTTGGAGCTCGCTAGTCGAACTTTAAAAAAAAAAACTTAATAGCCCAATAACTAAAATAAAAACTTTCAAATAATTCAGTGACTAATTTGTAACTTTTTGAGTGACCGTTTTGTAACTTTTTGAAGTTAAGTGACTAAAACATAAACTTACTAATAGTTTAGTGACCTTAGGTATAATTTACCATATTAAAACTAGAAATGGATTACAATAAAAAAAATTTCTCGGTGTTGCCAAAGAAAACATTTCTTTTAGTGTCAGAGAAAAACGACCATTTTACTAAGAAATGCCCATTTCCTACTTTATTTATGGAAACGGGCCACTTTATTTATTATTTATCGAAATGGGCCAAAAACACTAAAATGCGTCCACGTAGGAGCACTTTAAGGGGAAATTCCAACCAAACACGTCCCTGAGGGAGCGCTTTTGCCTTGTCAACAAAAAATGCGTTGACATGGACGCACCTTGCTAACATGGAAAAAGCACTTCCTCAAGGATGCATTTTAGCTTGTGTTTTTCTAGGGCTAGGGCTATTTGCATGTTTAGTGCCTAAGTTTATGGGCTTAGGGTTTTAGACGTTTATGGTTAGAGTTTTGTTAAAATAATTTAGGAATTTATTTGTTTAAGGTTTAGGAATTTTAAAAAATAAGTCAGGGTTTAGAATTTTTTAAAAAAAAAAATAATTAAATTAAGTTTTAGGGGTTTTAAGTAAATTAATAAAATTAGGGTTTAGGTTTTTTTAAAATAATTTTGTGTTTAGCGGTTTAGGGTTTTTGTAAAAGGGTTTAGGGTTGAGTTTTGAAAAAAATTATATTGACAAGAAGGATTTTGGTTTTTTTTTCTACAATAGTTTCTGAAAAATTAATTTTGAGAAGACGATTCTAAAAAAATAATGACAAAAACGCTTCAAGCAGGATGCACTATCAGCAAAAGTACTGAAAAAAACTCCCACGTGGATGCTCTTTTTCTATAGTAGTTTTTGAAAAATAATTTTGAGAAGACGGTTCTAAAAAAATAATGTAAAAAATGCTTCAAGCAGTATGCACTATCAGCAAAAGTACTGAAAAAGGCTACCGCGTGACGCTCTTTTTATATAGTAATTCCTAGAAAAATAATTTTGAGAAGACGGTTCTGAAAAATTTGTGTCAAAAATGCTTCAAGTAGGATGCACTGTCAACAAAATTAGTAAAAATAGCTCCCACGTAGACGCTCTTTTTCTACAATAGTTCCTAAAAAAATAATTTTGAGAAGGCGGTTCTGAAAAATAGTGTCAAAAATGCTTCTAGTTGGACGCACTATCAGCAAAATTACTGAAAAAAGCTCCCATATGGACGCTCTTTTTCTACATTAGTTCCTGAAAATATTATTTTAAGAAGATGGTTCTGAAAAAATAGTGTCCAAAATGCTTCAAGCAGGATGTACTGTTAGCAAAATTACTGAAAAAGCTCTCACATGTACGCTCTTTTTCTATAGTAGTTCCTGAAAAAATAATTTTGAGAAGATGGTTCTGAAAAAAAACAGTGTCAAAAATGCTTCAACCAGGATGCACTATCAGCAAAATTACTGAAAAAAGATCCCACGTGGATGCTCTTTTTCTATAGTAGTTCTTGCTTTGCCTTAGGCTATAAATGAGTCAAATTTCATTATCATGTTGCATAAGTTATAGCAAGAAAAATTAGAGAGGCTAAGCAGAATAGAAATTGAAGCTGAGTGAATGTATTGGTGCTATTTTTTAATATGATAGTGAGGTTTGTGACACCGAGAACGGCGTTGTTTTTTATCTGAGAACACAGGTCGACTAGTTTTTAACCAAAACATAAATTTAATAGAACTTTGTAAAAGAATTAGGCACAAAATTTTCAAAACGACGCTAATGAGAGTATTGTCTATTAAGTGTCTATTTTGTGCTTCGGTTGATCCCATGACATATGACTCATTTGATATCAAAGGTGATCGTACCTTGGAGGCGATGATGCAAACTTATCTTGCTAGTGGATCACCTTATCTTGAGTTATATGTACAATTTTCATCGTCAAATGAAGTATTTTTAACTTCAACATCTACTGCTATTCGGGAGGAATACACGACCCCTGTCTGACACTCCGTTAATGGGAGGCAGAACACAAAAGCGCCCATGTTTAGTGAAGTATATAATACACAACTCTTGCACGACACTTGGTTAGTGGATGGGACATGCACCTCGGTGGGTCGATGTTCGATGCTAGAAATACGTACTGGGAATGACATCAACTTCTAGTGGTTAGAAATCCACATCTGATTGAGGATGTTACAAAACGTCCACAAGAAGAGATGATGTATTCCCTATAGTGTCCACCGGCGAGGGGACCTCATACGTTGCAGATGATAGTGGGTTGGATGATGAGTCCGATGTGGATCCACCTTGAGAGCCCAGCCCTAATGGTGTAGAAGTTGCATTATTTTCTAAACTGGAGCCCGTTCCAACCGAACCTGAAGACAGTGAAGGGGGTTCAAATGAAGAATAAGAAGATTCGTGATTCATGGTGTACTCGCCTCCAGCCCATTAGCATAATGTCAATCTATCGGCAAATAATGCGTTGGAGTTTCGAGATCTACCACACAGAAGGCATGACTATACAAGTTCGTTTTTGCATTCGGGTGAATTGAAAGTTGGTAAGGAGTTTTCCAGTAAGGATAGTTTTCTTAGTGTATTGAAATTATATAGCATCATGAACGGGGTTAACTACCATATGGTTAAATCTAAATCTGAGAAGTTTGGGGCCAAGTGTGTAATGCAAGATGGTACATGTTCATGGAAAATCATGGCTTCTGTTAGGAAAAAGACAGGGTTCTAAAAGATAAAGAAGTACAAATGTCCACATACGTATGTTGCCAGTACAGTATCACTGGGTGTTTAGGGTTTTTGAATAATACTGTTATTACTTAATGTTGCATTATTTAACATATTTCATTGACAGGTGTTTTACAAGATCATCCCAAGATGGATTTAGATATGATAATTGGCTTAATACTACCAATGGTGAAGGCAGATCTCAAAACTTCTATGTCAGTCTTAATTGCCAATATTCATAGCCAATTTAGGTACACGCTCTCTTACTACAATGCTTGAATAGTTAAGCAAAATACGTTGGAAAAGATGCATAGTGGGTAGGACGCTTCATATAATAAGGTGTGACAGTGGTGTCAGATGCTGGAGAGGTACGTTCTAGGTTGCATAATAGACCTTGAAACAGACCCTTCATACTACAACGATTGCTTGTTCCATGGATGCCAAGTGTTCAAGCGTCTGTTCTAGAGCTTTAAGCAATGCCAGGATGCATTCGTGTATTGCAAGCCATTGGTACAAATTGACGGTACCTTTATGTATGGTAGATATACCCATCGGCTATTGCTAGATGTGGCACAAAATGGTGATGGGAGAATTCTTCCAATTGCATTTGTAATAACACTGAGGGAGTCAAGTGACGACTAGGATTTCTTTCTTTCTTTCTAGGTTGAGGAGGCATGTCTACCGTAAACCTAATATCTACATTATATCGGATCAAGACACTGGAATACTAGCTGCAATTGACCAACAAGGAAGCCTATGAGATCGCACACACTATCGGTATTATCTAAGGCATGTTACATCAACTACTAAGGGCAATATCGGTCTACAACTGAACGACGACAAGTGACCAACATGGGTATTTAATCTTCACTAATATAATTTTTTTTGTAATATTCAATTTATTCTGAATGGAAGAGTGGTATGTAATTTTCGCTATTAACTTATATTGATAAGGTATGAGATCAATAAGGATCATTTTCATGAGATGTTGGCGATTTTGCGGTCAGTTAACAATCAAGGCGTAGACTACCTCTGTAACATACCTTTTGATCAGTGGACAAAAGCATACGACGATAGCCTACGATATGTCATATGACTTCAAACCTGGCTAAATGCATAAATTCTGTTCTAAAAGGAACGTGTCATTTGTCGATAATCTCGATTGTACGAGAGACATATTTCCATATGGCGGCACTATTTCCAAAGTGAGTAATGAGTTATATAGGCCAAATACAGAGAGGCCATGCATGCTATTAAAAGGTATTGCAAGAAATTAACAAGGCGAAAGTGTGGGCCAACACCATACGCATAGTGTGTCATGATCACGACAGCTTACAGTTTCGTGTGACGGAGTTTGACAGACCAAACCAAGGTATTACGGACGGGAAAATATTGTGTAGACTTGAGAAATAGAACTTGTGATTGTGGGATGTTTGACGCACTTCGCTGTCCATGCACTCATGCAATTACAGCTTGTCAGAATCCCCATTTGAATCCTATGAGCTATGTCGAAGAAATGTACAAAAAAAAATACATGTACAACGTGTGGAGACACATATTCCCATCGATCCCAGATGAACGTAAGTGGTCATCTATATCGCTTACTCTATTTGAGTTGTTACCGGATGGAAAATTACGTCGCAAACCAAAAGGTCAACCTTGCTCGAGTAGACTACGTGATAATATGGATATCTAAGAAAGAACGAACCAACCAAAGTTGTACGGATGATATAGGAACCCAAGTCATACAATTTGAACATGTTCAAATCAAAGTAGTTCATAATTGCTTAAATGAAATTATGTTGCATTATTTTTATTTTTTAATTCAAAAGAACTTCTATTTTAATAAATACGACAAAATATAAAAATAATTAACTATTAAAATATTAAAAACAACTTTTATTTTATTAAATGAAACAATGTAAAAATAGTTTATACAACTATATTAAAAAAATCAATGCATGTTTCAATTTGGAATCAGTACCACATGGGGGTGGTCAATAGTTAAGCACGGATTCCTTCTTGGTTCAACTTCCAATAGGGTTGTGGTTGTTCTGGTTATGGGTGTTGGGAGGATGACCCACATTGATAGAACAAATAATGCGAAGGTGTTTGCATCACTCACGGCGGAGATGTTTGAATCCCATAAGGTGATAGGGATTGAAAATAAGATGAGCTCCCTAATGGTGCCTCATGCAATCTCTCTTGCGATGATGGCCTATATATTATCTCTTGAGTTGGAGTCATCGAGAAAGGATGTAACACTCGAATTTGGGTTTAGTCGGAACAGTGGTTTTGGGACCACGAATTTGACGTAGAAAAATTTATTTTTCTTATATTTTTATGGTCTATAGTTTTATGGAATGATTCTGTAGAAATTTCGTTCAAAAATTTTGATGTTTGAGCACTTAATTTAGCAAATAGGACTAAATTGCAAAAAGTAAAAAACTTGAGTTCTAGAAGCTAGAGGTGTTAAGTTAGTGGACAAAAATGGACATGGTAGGGTGAAATTTTAAAGTTATGCATGAAGAGCATTTTGGTCATTTGGTAAAAAAGCCAAAATAACTAAAATAAAAGATGTTCACCTTTCTAATTTCATCCTTTAGTGCCAAAAATTGAAGGGTCTCCATAGCTAGGGTTTTGGCCAACTTTCAAGCTCGATTATAAGTCTGTTCTTGCCCTGTTTTTAATGCTCTTTATATTTTTGAAGTCGTTGTAACTCGATCTACCTATTTCTAGCACTAATTTGAGATATGATTAAGGTCTAAGGTTTGAACCATGATATAGATTTGTGTATTTTGATGTCTAATGGTAGAAAATGCATGTTTGGTATTAAATAAACAACTTTTGCTAAGTGATTTTCGATAAAAATGTCAAAAAGGACCTATTTGTAAAAGTTATAAAATAAGTAGTAAAAGTGTGATTGAGTGGAAAATGTGGTTGCTATAAGCATGTATATGGTTCTTCTAGGCTTGGGTAATGAAGAAATTGGATGAAAATCATTTTACGAGCCTAAGGACTAAATTGTAAAAATGTGAAACATTAAAGGCAAAAATATAATTTTGCCATAATATGATTTTTGGACTGAATTGAACAATGTGTGTATTAAATAAGTTAAATTTTTCATTATAGATCAAGAAAAACGAAGTTCAAGCCTAGATTGGGGAAAAAACAAAATGTTTGACGATTAGATCCCATTCCTACTATTTTTGTACTGAGGTAAGTTCTTATGTAAATAATGCATTGCTATAATTATGTTTTAAATGTTTTAATATTGTATGAATTGTGGTTGACTCTTTGGACGTATTCGACAAAGTTTCAACAAGCGAGAATTCCCAGTTGAGCCTTAGGAATAGAATAGGATAAGAGTGACATGTCACTAGGAACCCATATGTTTATGTGATCCGGGTGCTGGTCTCGTACGTCCTACCAATGGCTGGGTAGTCTGGCATATGTTGCTGATACTTGACATCTTGTGTGAGCAGGCCCGTGAACAGCTCGAAAATGAGCCTATATGTATTATGAGATATGAGGTAGCTTTGGCTACATTTATGACACTTATGTGTAAGATTTTCGAGTATCCGTTAATATTACGAGTGTTCAACGAGAATGTCAAATTGTGAAAGACTATGGTTATGTTGCGAGTTGGTACAGGCATGTACGTAAGACTCATATGTAATGAACTAGATATGTGACGAAACCTTGGTAACATTGTGATTGAGTAAGTCATGACTATAAGATTTTAATGACATTCATGCTAACTTTCATTACGTTATTTGTATGTTAAATGTGTGGTTGTGATGCTTATTATTTGCATAGAAACTTACTAAGCTTTAAAGTTTACTCCTCTTCCTTTCCCTTGTCTTATAGTCTCACCAAGCTAGCTCGGGGATCAGAGACCGTCAGAGATCCACTCACACTATCAACAAATATTTTGGTACCAATGAATTCAAAATTTTGAGTTATGACATGTATAGAGGACTGGTCATTTTGTTATGTGTCATAATTGATTTGGCCAGATATGTTGGCTTATATTGGTTGAAAGTTCATTTTGTATAAGGCCATTTGAAATTGGCTACTTTTGGTGTAATCAATTTATATGATGATGTTTTTTTCATGGATGTGGGAATTTACTTGATTGAGTTGATAAGTATATGATGTTTGTGCATGTTAGATGGTAACCTGTGATTGATGTGTTAATGTCTTTGTTGTGGCTGATTTGGTGCTATGTTGTGTTGTGTAGGCGTGTTCAACAAATGCGGCAAAATGGCTCGGTAAATGGCCTTATTTTGGTCCACACGAGTAGGCACACGAGTGTGTGTCTAGGCCGTGTGTGACGCACGGCTTGCCCCACGGGCATGTGCTTAGGCCGTGTGTCCCCTACACCTTAATTTTCAGAAATAGATTGCTCAGAATCGAGCACATGGGAAGAGACACGAGCATGCGTCTCAGTCGTGTGGATGACATGGCCTCAAGCATGGGCGTGTGTCCTAGACGTGTGAAGTCTGTACCTATTTTATGAAAAATCATAATTTTTAAGTCGACCACACGGCCTAGCACACGAGCGTGTGACTTGGTCGTGTGTCTTCAATTTGTTCCTAGGTGACAAATAGAGAGTTACACAGGTTCGAGACACGGGCGTGTGTGACCACACAACCTGTCCATACAGGCGTGTCTCAGATCCACACAAGCGTGTGACCCCTGTTTAGTGAAAAATTTCCTAAGTGTTGCAAAATTTTCTAAAGTTCTCGATTTAGTCTCGAACCACTTCCAAAGCATGTTTTCTGCCTCGTAGGCCTCTATTAGGGACTTTGTGAGTACTTGCTAATGGTTGTAATTTGAACAAAAATTTACAGCTCGAAAATGTATGTTTGATCGTGTTTAAGTCCGGTAATGCCCCGTACCCTATTCCGGCATCGAATATGGGTAAGGGGTGTTATATTTAGTGGTATCAAAGCTTCGGTTCAGTCGATTCTCGGACTAGCGTAGCATGTGTAAAAGTCTAGCTATACATGTCATATATAAACTATGATAGTGTGCTGAATCCTGACAATTTTAAACTATGTTTTATATAATAAATGGATCCCGACCAAGCTGTAGCTGATGATATAAAAAGTAATACGCAGGTTCCCGCTCAAGGGGTAGCGTCGTCTGATAATAGACCTCTCACGGTTAGTCATGAATGAGGGGCTAGAGAAGCTTTCCTCCACATGATGAATGAGTGGTATTAGAAGATTGTTCGAACAAATCCGAATGCTCAACATCCTCCACCCCCTCCTTATCCTCAACCGATTCCCATAGTTCCTCAAGTTGTGGATTTGGTGATACAGAATAAGCCTCTGGTTGATAAGATTCAAAAGCAATGAGCTGAGGAATTCAGGGCTAATGTAGATGATTACCCCAAGAGAGCCGAGTTCTAGCTTGAGAATACTATCAGGGTATTTAATGAGTTATCATGTACACCTGAAGAATGCTTGAAATGTGCTATATAGTTATTGAGGGACACAACATATCACTTGTGGAAGACCTAGTATCTATGGTATCGAGAGAGAAGGTTACATGGGAATTCTTTCAAGAGGAATTCCGAAAGAAATATATTAGTCAGAGGTTCATTGATCAGAAGCGTAAAGAATTTCTTGAGCTGAAACAGAGCCGAATGTCAGTGACAGAATATGAACGATAATTTGTCGAGCTCAATAAGTACACCCGAGAGTGTGTTTCCTCCTACACTATCATGTGTAAAAGGTTCGAAGATGGGTTGAATGAGGATATCCTACTATTAGTTGGAATCTTGGAACTAAAGGAATTTGTTGTATTGGTTGAAGGAGGTTGCAAAACCAAAGAGCTAAGCAAAGAGAAAAGAAAGGCCGAGAGGGAGGCTAGAGATGCAAGAAAAAGGCCAATGAGTAAGTCATTTCAATCTCAGACAAAGAAATCTAGAGAAATGAATTCTTGTTCAAATGAATTCTTGTTCAAATGTATCAGTTGGGTATTTACACAGAGACCGTGGGAAGCAGTATTCGAATTTTAAATCCCAAGTTAATTCAATGGCAAGTGTGCGTAATACTAGGTTTAACAGACCTGAATGTCAGCATTGTGGAAGAAGACCTCCCGGCAAGTGTAGGATGAATAACCGAACTTGTTTCAAGTGTGGTTCTCAAGAGCATTTTATCCGAGAATGCCCTGAGATGGCTGAGAAAGAACAATTTTTGAGTGCAAGGTCTAGTAATACTAACAACAGAGGTAGACCACCAAGACATACCGGGAATGGAACTAGTAGTAAAGATGTGACGAAAGATTCAACTGTGAGATCTAAGGCCAAAGCACCTACTAGAGTCTATGCCATTTGTGCTCATGAGGATGTGCCATCTCTCGACGTGATTACTGGTACATTTTCTCTTTAGGATACTAATGTTATTACATTGATTGATCCTGGATCGACTCATTCTTATGTTTGTGTGAATTTGGTATCTAGTAAGAGTTTGCCTTTTGAGTCTACTGAATTTTTTATTAAAGTGTCAAACCCCTTAGGCAAGTATGTGCTAATTGATAAAGTTTACAAGAATTGTCCTTTGATGATTTGAGGTCACTGTTTTCGTACCAACTTAATGTTGTTGTCATTTGAAGAATTCGATGTTATGTTGGGTATGGACTGGTTGACATTGAAAACAGAAAACTATTGAATTGAAATGTGAAAATGGTGAGGTTCTTTAGGTTGAAACTGATGAATCAAGTGAATTACCTATCATGATTTTGTCTATGTCTGCCCAGAGGTATGTAAGGAAAGGTTGTGAAGCTTACCTTGCTTATGTGTTGAATACAAAGATGTCTGAACTGAAAATTGAATTAGCACCGATAGTTTGAGAATATCTGAATATGTTCCCGAAAGAGTTGCTAGGGTTACCACCAGTCAGAGAAGTGAAGTTTGCTATTGTTAGTACCTGGGACTTCACCGATATCGATTGCTCCGTATAAGATGGCTCCGACTGAATTGAAAGAATTGAAAGCTCAGTTGCAAGGGTTGAAAGATAAAGGTTTTGCGAGACCTAGTTTTTCTCTCTGGGGTGCTCCAGTGTTATTTGCAAAGAAGAAAGACGGATCTATGAGACTTTGTATTGATTATCGACAGCTCAATAAGGTGAATATAAAAAACGAGTATCCTTTTTCGAGAATTGATGACTTGTTTGATCAGTTGAAAGGAGCAACGATATTCTTGAAGATTGATTTGAGATCTGGCTACTATCAGTTGAGAGTTAAAGAGTAGGATGCACGGAAAACTGCTTTCAGGACAAGGTATGAGCATTATGAATTTCTTGTTATGCCTTTCGGATTAACTAATGCACCTGCTGTTTTTATGGACTTGATGAATAGAATTTTTCGATCGTATTTAGATAAGTTTGTAGTTGTGTTCATCGATGATATTTTGATTTATTCATGAGATGAGTCCGAGCATGCCGAGCACTTGAGAACTGTATTGTAGACATTAAGAGATAAGTAGTTGTTTGCTAAATTTAGTAAAAGTGAGTTTTGGCTCTAAGAAGCCAGATTTTTGGGACATATTGTTTCAGGTTATGGTATTTGAGTTGATCCAAGTAAGATTTTGACAATTGTTGAGTGGAAACCGTCGAGGAATATATTTGAAGTTAGAAGCTTTTTGGGCTTAGCCGGTTATTACTGACGTTTTGTCAAAGGATTTTCGATGATTGCTACTCCTATGACCAAGTTGTTGCAAAAAGATGTTAAATTTAAATGGTCTGAAAAATGTCAACAAAGTTTTGATAAACTGAAAGCATTATTGACTGAGGCACCGGTTTTAGTACAACTTGAATCAGGAAAAGAATTTGTAATCTATAGCGACGCTTCATTGAGTGGTTTGGGTTGTGTGTTGATGCAAGAGGGCAAAGTGGTAGCTTATGCCTCGAGATAGTTGAAACAAAAAGAGAAGAATTATCCGACGCACGACTTGGAATTGGCCGCCATCGTTTTTGCTTTCAAAATTTGGCGTCATCATTTGTACGGTGAGAAATGTCATATCTTTACTGATCATAAGAGTTTAAAATATTTGATAACTTAGAAAGATCTGAATTTAGTCAACAATGATGGCTCGAGTTATTAAAGGATTATGAACTAGTGATTGATTATCATCCAGGAAAGGCGAATGTAGTCACAGATGCCTTGAGCAGAAAGTCCTTGTTTGCTTTGAGAGCTATGAATACGAGATTGACTTTGTCTAATGATGATTTAATTTTTCCGAGTTGAGGGCTAGACCAGTATTTATTTAGCAAATTTGTGAAGCTCAGAAAAATGATAGTGAGTTGTAAGCTAAAAGAGCTCAGTGTGAATCGGGAAGTGGTACAGACTTTCGGATCTGTTCAGATGATTGTTTGATGTTCCGAGATAGAGTATGTGTATCGAAAAATGATGAACTTATTCAGAAAATTTACACGAGCCACACAATGTTTGTTTATCGGTTCATCCAGGTAGTACGAAAATGTACAGTGATTTGAAGAAGTCGTATTAGTGGTCAGGTATGAAACGAGATATTTCAGAGTTTGTTTCGAGATGTTTGATATGTCAACAAGTAAAAGCCGAACACCAAGTTCCTTCGGCCTCACTCCAGCCAATGATGATACCTGAGTGAAAATGGGATAAGATTATGATAGACTTCATGACGGGTTTTCCTTTGACTCTAAAAAAGAAAGATGTCGTTTGGGTTATTATTGATAGATTGACGAAATTGACTCATTTTATTCCGGTACGTACTGACTACTTACTTGATAAGTTAGCTGAATTGTACATTTCTGAGATTGTGAGATTGCACGGAGTGCCTATTTCTATCATTTCAAATAGAAACCCGAGGTTTACTTCGAGGTTTTGCAAGAAATTACAAGAAGCTTTGGGTACGAAGTTAAATTTTAGTACTGCATTTCATCCGCAAATCGACGGTCAGTCTGAAAGAGTAATTCAGATTCTTGAAGATATGTTTCGATGTTGTGTTCTAGAATTCGAAGGTAGTTGGGAGAAATATCTACCATTGGTCGAATTTGCTTATAACAACAGTTTTTAGTCGAGTATAAAGATGGCACCGTATGAGGCATTATATGGCCGTAAGTGTCGAACTCCATTGTACTAGACAAAGTTTAGTGAGAGACAGATTCACGGGGTTGATTTGGTTAGAGAAACTGAAGAAAAAGTCAAGGTAATCTGTGATTGCTTGAAAGCCGCTTCAAATCGACAAAAGTTGTACGCAAATTTGAAAAGAAAAGAGATAGAATTTCATATTGTTGATAAAGTATTTCTGAAAGTATCTCCATGGAAGAAGATTCTGAGGTTTGGCCGTAAAGGCAAGTTGAGTTCACGTTTCATTAGGCCGTATGGGGTTACTGAAACAATAGGGCCAGTGGCATATCTATTAGCTTTACCGATAGAGTTAGAAAGGATTCATAATATGTTTCATGTGTCGATTTTGTGATGATTTTGTATAAAGCTATTTGAAATTGGCTACTTTTGGTATAATCAATTTATATGATGATGTTTTTTTCATAGATGTGGGAATTTACTTGATTGAGCTGATAAGTATATGATGTTTGTGCATGTTAGATGGTAGCCTGTGAATGGTGTATTGATATCTTGGTTGTGGCTAATTTGGTTCTATGTTGTATTGTGTAGGTGTGTGCAACAAAGGGTGGCAAAATGGCTTGGTAAATAGCCTTATTTTTGTCCACACGGGTAGGCACACGGGCATGTGCTTAGGCCGTGTGTCCCCTGCACCTTAATATTGAGAAACAGAATGCTCAGAATCGAGCACACGGGCAGAGACATGGACGTGTGGATGACACGGCCTCAGGCCCAGGCATGTGTCCTGAGTGTGTGAAGTCTGCAACTATTTTATGAAAAATCATAATTATTAAATTGATCACACGGCTGTGTGTCTTCAATTTTTTCCTGGGTGACAAATAGAGAGTTACACGGGTTTAAGACACGGGCGTGTGTGACCAAATGGCCTGCCCACATGGGCATGTCCTAGATCCACACAGGCGTGAGACCTCTTTTTAGTGAAAAATTTTCCTAAGTGTTGCAAAATTTTTTAAAGTTCTCGGTTTAGTCCCGAACCACTTCCAAAGCATGTTTTGGGCCTCGTAGGCTCGTATTAGGGACTTTGCGATTACTAGCTAATGGTTGTAATTTGGACGAAAATTTACAGCTAGGAAGTCTATATTTGATTGTGTTTAAGTCTGATAATGCCTCGTACCCTATTCCAGCGTCAAATACGGGTAAAAGGTGTTACAAAAGAGATACACTGGGCTATGCATTCTAACCTGGCATAGGATAGGGAAAAGGAAACATATAAAGGTTAGGATTCATATAAGGGCTAGGATACGCACCTGGCATAATTTGAAGGGGCTGTGGTGTGGGCGTTGTCTCTTGAGTCGTTGGGCCTGGTGATTGTGTGGGCACTATTGATGGGCTCGCCCTGTCATCCCTTCTCCTTGAATTTAAATGGACCTGTCATTCCCTATCGACACGAATTTGTCGACGCTTCTGCTCTTCTGAGAGCAAATATGGCTTGTCATGGATCCTAAAGCATGACAAGTAATCCAGCGGACACGCTAACTCTAGGATGATGATCGGTTCACAAGTAGGTATATGATCATACTGATTTTCCCATATTTTGTAACACCCCACGCCCGTGCCCTACCCCAGGGCAGCATACTAGGCGTTACGAAACTTTAACACATGCACACAATTATTTCTGAGTCATCAAGACTTGATAAAATTTAAAACTTTTTCAAACTTTGTTTAATCTTCTAAATACGGGCCTACGAGGCCTCAAACAATCATTGGAAACCATTCAGAACTAACTTGCGTCCTTTGACCGACTTAATAAAAATGATTCTTGAAACAGGGCACACATCCATGTGGTCATTATAACATGGCCGGGTTGTTGGCCCATGTGACACACACGACCTAAGTATCTAAGGACACGTTCGTGTCTCATGCTCGTGTGAATTAAATTCTAAATTCAAACCTATAGGGGTTTTCACACGACCTGACACACACCTATGTCTATGGCCCGTGTCCCTCACATGACCATGACATGCTCATGTCCTAGCCTGTGTCCAAAAACCTTAACATTCTGTTTCTAACGTCACCTCTAATAAGGGGCACACGGCCAAGGCTCACGCCCACGGCCAGAGGCCGTGTCCTCCACACGGCTGAGACATACAGCCATGTCTCTGCCCACAAATTTACTACCATGCATTTTGACTTGAAAATTTTACGTGCAGGAGACACACGACCGAACGACACGCCCATAGGGCTGACCGTGTGTCACACATGGCCTAGACACACACCCATTTGTCTATTCGTGTGGACAATATAAGGCTATCTACAAAGCCTTTGCCACCCTGAAATAAGTTCTAACATCAACCAACGCCTCAAGGATTAACTTAATATGATTTCTCAACCAAACAACCATAGTTAAGACCCATATACGTTACATATATTCAATTATACCAACAATTTCACATTCATGAAAGGCTAGCTTGCATTCACATAATAACTTTAATATTAACCATTTTCCATGGCCTTATACAAAATGAATCAAATGCTAAAGTAAGCTAATATATTTGGCCAATTAACAATGACACAAAAATCAAAAGTCAGAGTCCTATACATGCCATAATCAAAATAAAAGATCTAACTATACCAAGTGCTTCAATTGATAGTGTGATCGATGCCTCCGACGTCTGTTGATACACTAGCCAAATAGGTGCCACTATAAGAAGATGGAAAGAAACGGGGTAAACATAAAGCTTAGTAAGTTGCATGAAAATAGATGTAGCAAAAAATTTACCATTCATCATCATGCTCTTAATACAAAAGTAGGCATAAGTACAACTTACTCGCCCCTATCCAATATAATTCATATAGCATATACTAAGCTCAGATCTCATCCATTTCAAATAGGTACCTGTACCATTCACAACATGGTTATACTTTTCTCGTTTAACTTAAACTGTAACTCTCACCGTTGAACCATTTGAAATGCTATCGGATATTCACTAAGCCTTAAACTTAGGGTATAATGCCGATGCCATGTCCCAGACATGGTTTTACACTAACTATCGAAATCAAGGCTGATGTCATGTCCCAGACATGGTCTTACACTAGCTCTCACATATCCGTGCTGATGCCATGTCCCAGATATGGTCTTACACTGACACATATTGTAGCCGATGCATGTCTCAGACAAGTCTTACATCGGCTCTCGTCATGCAGCCGATGCATGTCCCAGACAAGTCTTACACTAGCACACAAATAACCCGAATGTCATGGCATGAACATCCGATTTATTTCTTAAAGTTCAAATGGAAGTTCTACTATCTCAATATTCATCATACATAGTCATTTCCACAATCAAGCAATTTATGCTACATCAATTCAAACACATATAATAACAATATAGTTGTATTATTTACATACAACTCACCTCGGATTACAAAATGTGGATGACTAGCTCGGCTTAGCCCACTTGCTTTGCTTTTCCTCGGTCTAGGCCTAGATTTTGTAATTCTTGATATAAAATGATATAAATTCATTCATCTCATCAGCATTTTACTCTAGACATTCGAAAATTCACAATTGGGCAAAATGATCGTTTTGCCCCTTGATTTTTACAAAATGACCATTTCATCCCTAGGTCCGAAAATTGATTTTTATCATATTTTCTCACTAAACAAGCCTAGAATATTATTTTTTCAGTCCAAAATTCTCAATATTTTACACATTTATCACTTATTTTACAACTTATGCAAAATGGTCCTTTTTAGGGTTTTCATGATAAATCCCTTCACAAAAGTTGTTTATTTCACAACCATGATTTATTTTCTTCCATAAAATTTTAGAAAACATCATGAAAACTCTCATGGTAAAACCCTAGACTTTCAACCATTTTGCAAAATAGTCCTCTTATTAGAAAGTTCATCCTACAAGGGGTCCAAAAATACAAAAATCATCAAGAATAACCTTCTAAATGAATTACTTGATAGAGATACAAATGGATGATATTTTGAGCTCTCTAAATCCCCTTTTTGTTGCTAAAAATCAGATAAGAAGAAGATGATGATAAAGTGATATCATCTTTTCTTTATTGTATTTCTATTTTGTCAAGTAAGCTACCAACACCTACCTAACCTTTGACTATTTGAATTCCTTGTCCCTTGGCTTGCCATCACTTATATAATGGAAAATTTTCACTTTAAAGACCCTCAATTTATGATACATGGCAATTTAACACCCTTAACTAGCAAGTTAAAACTTTTGCACATTATGCGATCTAGTCCTTTTTCGCAATTTTTTATGCACTAATATAAACATGTTATAACTCTAAAATAATAATAAAATACTTTCTCTAAGTTTGGATTGGTGGTCTCAAAACCACTGTTTCAACAAATCCCAAAATTGGGTTGTTACAATTCTCCCCCCTTAGGGATTTTCATCCCCGAAAATCTTACCGGTGAAAAGTTCGGATATCAATCTCTCATAGTCTTTTCGGGTTCCCACGTGGCTTCTTCAACTCTGTGTCTATGCCACAAAACCTTTACAAGTGCTACACTTTTATTCCTCAACTTCTTGACTTCTCGATTTAAAATCTTAATCGGTTTTTCTCCATAGATCATATTCGGGCTTATTTCAATTTCTTCCAGTGAAATCATGTGTAAGGAGGCAGATCGGTAGCGGCGCAACATCGATACATGGAATACATCATGAATTTTCTCTGGCTCATGAGGCAAGGCTAATCAGTATGCTACCGGCCCAATTCTCTCGGTCACCTCATAAGGTCCAATAAACCGTGGACTCAGCTTGCCTTTTCTACCGAATCTAACGACTTTCTTCTACGGGGATACTTTCAAAAACACTCTATCTCCGACATGAAATTCGGCCTCTTTCCTTTTCAAATCCGCATAGGATTTCTGTCTATCTAATGCGGCCTTTATACAATCGCGAATCACTTTAATCTTTTCTACAATCTCTCTGACTAAGTCGACCCCGTGAATCTGATTCTTTCTCAACTCGGTCTAATATAAAGGCATTTGGCACTTACGCCTATACAAAGCCTCATAAGGCGCTATTTTCAGACTTGATTGATAACTGTTGTTGTAGGCGAATTCAACTAGTGGTAAATACCTTTCCCAATTGCCTTGAAACTCGAGAACACAACACCGTAACATCTCCTCTAATATCTGAATTACTCTCTGACTGACCGTCAGTTTACGAGTGAAAAGCCATGCTAAAATTCAGCTTCGTTCCCAATGCCTCTTGCAACTTCCTCTAAAACCGTGAGGTAAACCTCGGATCTCTATCCGAAATAATCGACAAGGGTACTCCATGAAGTCTCACAATCTCAGAAACATAAAGATCAGTCAATTTCTCAAGGGAACAGTAGGTACGCACTAGTACAAAATGTGCTGACTTAGTAAGTTTATCAACAACGACCCAAACTGAATCTTTTTTCCTTGGTGTCAAAGGCAACCCTGACACAAAGTCTATAGTTACTCGGTCCCATTTCCACTCGGGAATCATCACAGGCTGAAGTAAACCCGAAGGTACTTGGTGTTTTTTCTTCACTTGTTGACAAACTAGACACTTAGAGACAAACTCAAAAATGTCTCTTTTTATTCCCGACCACCAGTACATTTTCTTCAAGTCATTGTACATTTTCACACTACCCAGGTGGATAGACATACAACCACTATGTTGGAACATCAAGCAGCCTTCGGTATTCATTCGAAAATCTAGTTCATCACCTGACTCACACTAAGCCATCTTAGTTTGTAAATCCTTGTCACCTTTCTCAGCTTCGCAGATCTCTTGCGGAAACATTGGTCTAGCTCTCAACTTCGCCAGAATGGAACCATCATCAATCACTGACAAATGAGCATTCATAGCCCTCAAGGCGAACAATGATTTCCTACTCAATACATTGCGACTACATTCGCTTTTCCCAGGTGGTAGCCAATCACCAACTCATAATCTTTTATCAACTTTAGCCACCTTCGTTGCCGTAGGCTCAACTCCTTCTAAGTTATCAAATACTTGAGACTTTTATGGTCGGTGAACACTCGGCATCTCTCACCATACAAATAGTGTCTCCAAATTTTTAACACAAACACAATGGCGGCCAACTCTAAATCGTACGTCAGGTAATTCTTCTTGTGTGGCTTTAGCTATCTCGAGGCATATGCTATCACTTTGCCTTCTTGCATGAGCACGCACCATATCTATTTAAAGAGGCATCGCTATATACCACAAATTCTTTTCCTGATTCTGGTTGCACCAAAACTGGAGCTTTTGTCAATAAAGCCTTTAATCTCTCAAAACTTTGTTGGCACTTCCCTGTCCATTCGAACTCGACATCCTTTTGTGACAACCTTGTCATCGGAGTAGCTATCATAGAGAATCTGTTCACAAATCTTCTATAGTAGCCAGCTAAGCCCAGAAAGCTTCGAACCTCTGTCACATTCTTCGATGGTTTCCACTCAACAATAGCTGAGATTTTACTCGGGTCAACTCTGATCCCATCTCCCGACACGATGTGTCCTAGGAATCCAACCTCTTTAAGCCAAAATTCACTCTTACTGAACTTGGCATATAACTGCTTATCTCTCAAGGTTTGTAAAACCATTCTCAGATGCTCTACGTGCTCACTCTCGTCACAAGAGAAAATCAGTATGTCATCGATAAAGACCACTACGAACTTATCCAAATACGGCTGGACAATGCGGTTCATCAAATCCATAAACACCGTAAGAGTATTTGTTAAACTGAAGGGCATAACAAGAAACTCATAGTGCCCATACCTCGTCCTAAACGCGATTTTTGGTACAACTTGCTTCTTAACCCTTAACTAATAGTAGCCCAACCTTAAGTCGATCTTAGAAAACACGGTGGCTCCCTTCAACTGATCGAACAAATCATCGATCCTTAGCAAGGGGTATTTATTCTTCACTGTTACCTTGTTGAGCTGTCGGTAGTCTATACACAATCTTATCGACCCGTTTTTCTTTTTCACAAAAAGTACCGAAGTACCCCACGGTGAATAACTCGGTCTTGCAAAAACTTTGTCAGTTAACTCTTGTAGTTGAACTTTCAACTCTATAGGAGCCATCCTATGCGAAGAAATCGAGATGGGTGCCATACCGGAGACTAGTTCGATACCAAATTCAACTTATCTGATTGGAGGCAATCAGGGCAACTTTTCTAGAAATACATCCGGGTACTCGCATACTATGGGTACTGTCTCAATCTTCACTTCAGACTCCTTGGTGTTCAGCACAAATGCTAAGTAGGATTCATACCCTTTTCTCAAATATTTCTCGGTAGTTAAAAACGAGATCAATACTAGTGGGTTATCTGGTTCACCTGATTCAACTCGAATTATATCCTCATTCTCAAATTTCATTTTAATGAACTTGTTACCATAATTCACTATCACATCATGAGCTGTCAACCAATCCATGCCAAGAATTAGATCAAATTCATCAAACGGTAGTAGCATGAGGTTAGCCAAAAAAATAATGACCTCTAATCATCAAAGGACAACCTCTACACACTTTATCAACTATCACATGCTTGCCTAACGGGTTTGATACTTTTATCACAAATTCAGTAGACTCAATAGACATATTCATACTGGATACTAATTTCATGCATACATAGGAATGAGTAGACCCCAGATCAATTAAAGCAATAACAAAAATATCATGAAGGGAAAAAGTACCCGTAATCACATATGGTGAAGATGCCTCTTTGCGAGCGCGAATAGCATAAGTCCTTGCAGGTGCACGGCCCTCGAACCTCACAGCTGAATCTCTTGGGGCACCTCTACTGTTAGCCCCACTGCTCGATTTCTTCTGTGGTCTACCTCTCGTAGGAGTAGTACTCACCCTCATATCTGGCTTTTTCTCTTTTTCATCTAATTCAGGACAGTCTCGGATGAAGTGGTCTAAAGATCCACATTTGAAGCAACCTCTTCCATTCCATCAGCACTCGTCAAAATGACGCCTACCACACTGTGAACACTCTGGCCTATTTGGCCGAGCATTACCAACACTTGCAATGGAAGTGGGTTGGGCTTTAGATGTCGTGTACTGCTTTTTCTTGTTTTTACTCGAGAATCCCCTAAAGTATTCGATCGGGTAGTAAATTCTCTCGATCTCTTAGATGAGGACTAATGCGACTTTCCCATCTGTCTCTTCTTCGAATCAAGTGACTCAATAACCGCCTTTCTCTTCTCTTTAACCAACTCTTCTGCTCTGCAAGCTCTCTCAACCAGTACTACAAATTCCCCTAGTTCTAGGATGCAGACAAATAGTCGGATATCTTCATTCAGGCCATCCTCAAACCTCTTACACATTATGGCCGCGGTGGATACGTACTCTTGGGCATACTTGCTAAGTCTTACAAACTCACGTTCATACTCTGTCACTGTCATACAGCCTTGCTTCAGCTCCAAAAATTCCTTCCTCTTTTGGTCTATAAATTTCTGGCTAATGTACTTCTTCTGAAACTCTTCATGAAAAAACTCCCAAGTTATCCTATCTTTCGGTACATCGGACACGAGAGAATTGCACTATTGGTAGGCCGAGTCTCGTAGGAGTGACACTGTACACTTCACGCACTCCTCAGACGTGTAAGATAGCTCATCAAATACCCTAATGGTATTTTCCAACCAGATCTTTGCTCTTTCTGGGTCATCATCAATTTTAGCCCAAAATTCCTCGGCCCTTTACTTTCGTATCTTATCTACTGAGGGTTTCTCTCTCCTAACGAAATCCACTTCTTACGGAGCTACAAGGGCATCTTGAGGAATCAGAGGAGGTGGGGGAGGTGGAGTATTCGAATTCATATGAATGGACTCCAAATACCATACGTCCATCATATAGAGGTAAGCTTCTCTAGCTCCTCCACCCTGACTCATTATCACGGGCCCACTATCAACTGGCACAGTCCCTTTAGTGGGAGCGGACGCATTACTTTTCACGTCATCTACCGTAGCTACATCAAAATCCGTTTACTATATGAAAAACATAATTTATAATCGTTAAGAGTCTTCACACTATCAATATACAACTCTGACATGTATAGTTAGACTCGTACTCATGCTAGGCTAGTCCTAGAATTGACTAAACCATAGCTTTGATACACTAAATGTAACACCCCACGCCCGTGCCCTACTCCGGGACGACATACGAGGCACACGTCCGTGGCCAGAGGCACACAGCCAAGGCACACACCCGTGGCCAGAGGCCGTCTCCTCCACACGGCTGAGACACAAGGCCGTGTCTCTGCCCATGTGTTTACTACCATTCATTCTGACTTGCAAATTTTACGTGCAGGGGACACACGGTCGAATGACACACCTATGGGGCTGACCGTGTGTCACACACGACCTAGACACACGCCTATGTGTCTACCCGTGTGGACAATATAAGGCTATCTACCAAGACTTTGCCACCATGAAACAAGTTCTAACATCAACCAACGCCTCAAGGATTAACTTAATATGATTTCTCAACCAAACAACCATAGTTAAGACCCATATACATTACATATATTCAACTATGCCAAAAATTTCACATTCATGAAAGGCTAGCTTGCATTCACATGATAACTTCAATATTAACCATTTTCCATGGCCTTATACAAAATGAATCAAAGGCTAAAGTAAGGCAACATATTTGGCCAATTAACAATGACAGAAAACTTAAAAGTCAGAGTCTTATACATGCCATAATCAAAATAAAAGATCTAACTATACCAAGTACTTCGATTGATAGTGTGATCGATACCTCCGACGTCTGTTGATCCACGAGCCAAATAGGCGGCACTATAAGAAGATGGAAAGAAACGGGGTAAGCATAAAGCTTAGTAAGTTGCATGAAAATAGATGTAGCAACAACTTTACCATTCATCATCATGCTCTTAATACAAAAGTAGGCATAAGCACAACTTACTCGCTCCTATCCAATACAATTCACATAGCATATACTAAGCTTACATCGCATCCATTTCAAATAGGTACCTGTACCACTCACAACATGGTTATACTTTTCTCATTTAACTTAAACTGTAACTCTCACCGTTGAACCATTTGAAATGCTATCGGATATTCACTAAGCCTCAAAATTAGGGTATAATGCCGATGCCATGTCCTAGACATGGTCTTACACTGGCTCATCCATCAAGTCGATGCCATGTCCCAGACATGGTCTTACGCTGACTATCGAAATCAAGAATGACGCCATGTCCCAGACATGGTCTTACACTAGCTCTCACATATCAGTGTCGATGCCATGTCCCAGACATGTCTTATACTAGCACGCAAATAACCCGAATGTCATGGCATGAATATTCGATTTATTTCTTAAGGTTCAAATGGGAGTTCTACTATCTCAATATTCATCATACATAATCATTTCCACAATCAAGAAATTTATGTTATATCAATTCAAACACATAAAATAACAATATAGTTGTATTATTTACATACAACTTACCTCATATTATAAAATGTGGATGACTAGCTGGGCTTAGTCAACTTGCTTTGCTTTTCCCCAATCTAGGCCCAGATTTTGTAATTCTTAATATAAAATGATAGAAATTCATTCATCTCATCAGTATTTTACTCTAGATACTCGAAAATTCATAATTGGGCAAAATGACCTTTTTGCCCCTTGATTTTTACAAAATGACCATTTTATCCCTAGGTCCGAAAATTGATTTTTATCATATTTTCTCACTAAACAAGCCTAGAAGATTATATTTGCAGTCCAAAATTCTCAATATTTCACACATTTATCACCTATTTTACAACTTATGCAAAATGGTCCTTTTTAGGGTTTTCATGAGAAATCCCTTCACAAAAGTTGTTTATTTCACAACCATGATTTATTTTCTTCCATAAAATTTCAGAAAACATCATGAACACTCTCATGGTAAAACCCTAGGCTTTCAGCCATTTTGCAAAATAGTCCTCTTATTAGAAAGTTCATACTACAAGGGGTTCAAAAATACATAAATCATCAAGAATAACCTTCTAAATGACTTACTTGCAAGAGATGCAAATGGATGATATTTTGAGCTCTCTAAACCCCCTTTTTGTTGCTGAAAATTGGTGAAGAAGAAGAAGATGATAAAGTGATATCATCTTTTCTTTATTTTATTTCTATTTTGTCAAGTAAGACACCAACACTTACCTAACCTTTGACAATTTGAATTCCTTGCCCCTTGGCCGGCCATCACTTATATAATGACCAAATTTCACTTTAAATACCCCCAATTTATGATACATGGCAATTTAATACCCTTAATTATCAAATTAAAACTTTTGCATTTTATACGATTTAGTCCTTTTTTGCAATTAAGCTCACAAACGCTAAAATTACTTCACCAAATTTTTCATGCACTAATATAAACATGTTATAAATCTAAAATAATAATAAAATAATTTCTCTAACTTTGAAATGGTGGTCTCAAAACCACTATTCCGACTAAGGCCAAAATCGGGCTGTTACACATTTCGATATATTCTGATAAGAATAGTGGCCAATGCGTATTTGGTTGCTGTAAGTCAATTGTGTGCTCATCATCGAGCACCTCAGGTGTTACGGGAATCGATTATCAGAATCCAAATTGCCATAACACTCTATCCTTCTGGTGTATCTCGATAGTAACGTAGTTGACCAATAGGAACTGAACATGCCAAATGTTCAGATTATGAAAGAATTCATCTGGAATTACTGCCCGAATTGCTGGATCCTTGTATAGTGTCCATTGAAACTATATGAAAGTGATAAAAATATTAGTTATATACATAATACTATATACTAAATACGAAATGAGTATGTTATGTATATATATTTCATTTAATACTTACATGCGCTTCTGACCGTTGGTTTAATAAAAGCCATATATCTTTAAAAGTGGTAGGTATTCCAACATAACTCACTGAATGGTTTCACCTAATTAAATAAATTTTTAGCATAAAATTATATTTTAAATCTATATAATAATTATAAAATCTAATATAAATTTTACCTCGTTATGAGTGAGAGTGAATATGGGTGGTTCACTCGAGGACGTCAAAATGGAAAGCGAAACCAAGCCCATGATTGTAATAGTGATAGGTAACCTCCGATTTTGGCTTTATTTGGTTTCGTCGCCCCGCACATCTCTCGGTAAAATGTTGCCAACACAGCAGACCCCCAACTAAGTTTGCTAGCTTCTCTAAAATCAACAAGTTTCAACAGCCACCTCAGATGTACGAGGTTTTGTAACAAGTTCGGCATTAGATAACCTCCAATGATCTTAATGATATATGCCCGAGCATATCGTATTCTTTCTACTTCAGTCAAATCATCCGTCGACTCCGAGAATGCATCTCATAACCAGCCTATCTCGATCCGGCCTCCATAAATATTATCCAGAATCACACCCAAAATATCGTAGCATATGACTCTCCATTCAGCAGATTGAGCGGACCTAGTAAATACAGACCCATCCACCGACAATCTCAATTGTAACTGTGGAAGATGGAATGTGTGCGTCTCAGGTCTCCACCTCTCTATGAACGCGCTGATGAGTTTCAGGTCCAACTTGCACCCCCAGCCTATATTGGCCACATGCCAAAAACTCGCTTCCTTCAAGTAATTTTCTATCAATGGTAATAAAGGACTAGACATATTAGGAATATAACATTGTAACACCAGATCTATAGACTGTTATAAAAAATTATAAAATAAAAACTAATTAAAATTACATAAATGAAAAAAATATTAAATAATATTCAAAAATTGAAATTTACCCTTACCATTCTCATTTGTTTGACGGAGATATGTTTATGATCGAGACAAATTAATTCCCGGCCATTGCTAACATGATCAAATATCTTAGAAATTATAAAAAAATAATACTAATTTAGAAAAAAAATTAAATGAAATAGTTAATTAAAGAGAACTTTGAGAAAGTTAGGGAGACTTTTGAGAGCTTTTTTTAGAGTTTTGGAAGAAATGTTTGTGTGGAAAAAATAAGAGGGGGGTTTATAGTTTTTTTTTTTATCGTTGACCCCCCAACGGTCAAAATTTTAAATGACAGTTGGGGGTCAAAAACATGGGCTAAAACGTGTCTCTAAGGGAGCGATTTTGCCATGTCAGTAAAGCGCGTCCACGTCAGTGCATTTTTTGCTGACATGGCAAAAACGCTCCCCCAGGGACGCGTTTTGTTGAAATTTTCACTTAAAATGTTCCTACGTGGACGTGTTTTAGTGTTTTCGGCTCATTCCGGTAAATAATAAATAAAGTGGCCTGTTTCTATAAATAAAGTAAGAAATGGGCCTTTATTAGTAAAATGGTCGAGAAAACATATCTAAACTGTTAAATTTTTTTTTTTAAATTGAAGCAACCAAGTAAAAGGTGAAATGTAGGTGATCAACCAACACCTATTGGAAGGGGCAAAAGTAAAATATTTTTAAGGGGAAACCAGAATAAATTTTAAAATTATGAGGGTTGAAATATACTTTTATTATTATATTAGTTTATATTTTTTTTAAATTATGACTTTTCCCTGAATATTTAAATTAAATTCAAATTTTAGAGTAAAATTGATTGAAAAGGTTTTACCTAAACACCACCTCAACCTTAATAGAACTATACTCATATGGTAAAATGGATGAAAACATCGATAGTTTATAAAAGAAAACACAATTTCACCTATTTTGAGGCGCCAAGGCTACTACTTGCCTCCCTAAGTTCTCCCTCTAATTATGGAGCAAGATGGGATAGGCAGAGGTGTTAGCCTCAAATGGGCAAAATTGCTTTAAAGTTACTTTAAAATTTATAAAATATAACTAAGTATAATGATAAACTTGTATTTTGGTGTTCCAAATATTTATAATTTAGAAGAAAAAAATTGGGGTTTACCCTTGGTAGTTGGATCAAGTAATAAAAGATCCAATATAGTTTTAAATTTAAGTATTGGGGATGGAGACAATAAAATTAACAAAGATTGGCATGGAGAGTTTTGGAGTCAAAACACATTAACGTTATATGTTGATTTGGGTCTCAAGAAATAATTAAAACCAACCATGGGCCCTTCACAGAGGAATTTGAATGGGTCGACACATTTTTAATAACTGCCCAATTGCCATTTTCCAAACGAAATGAAAATGGGAAGTTTTTAACTTAAATATTTCATACTTGACATCGGAAAAATTACACATTTCTCCTATTTCTTGTTTCTTTTTTTCCCTTTTTTTTATTTAAATAAAACAGAATAATTCAATCCCACGCCACTCCTCCCTAACTACTGAACGATTTTGTTATTACTAACGCCAAGAAAATTATAAATCACGTTGGCTGTATTTGGGCTATCGAAAGACTGGAGTGTAGGAAAAGACGCCAATGAAAGAACTCCAACTTATCCTTTTCTACGAACTACATCTCTCACATTAATTTTTCATCACATAAGTAATATATTTAATCAAATTCATACCTAATTTCCTTTAAAATTTTGGGTAAACTACACATATTTATCTCATGTTATATTTTAGTTATTTATGTTTGAAATTTACGTTTTAATCACTTACGTTATCGTGTTATAATATTTTACTCATTAAGCTGTTAACGGTATAACGGTAAGTTGACGTGGTACGTTAAATCATCATTTTAAACAAAAAATTTAGGTTAATTATATAATTGGTTCCTATATTTTTTCGTTTTGAGCAATTTAATTTCTTTTATATTCTTTTAACTTTCCTTTTTTTTTTTCATTCTCTTTTGCTTCTCCCGTTGTTTTATTACCTTCTCCATTTCTTTTAACATATTAAGAAGTCAAATTGGCAGTGAAGAAAGAAGCATGATATGGGTTTATGGGTTTTGGTTATAGGCAATGATGGCTTCTGACTTCTTACTTCTTTCTTCACTGCCAATTCGATTTTCTAATATGTTAAAAGAAATAGAAAAAGTAAAAAAAACAAAGGGAGAAACAGAAAAGAATGGAAAAAAAAATGAAAAAAATCAAAAGATTAAAGAACATAAAAGGAAAAAATAAACATAAAAGAACATAAAAGAATATAGGGACCGATTGTATAATTTAACCTAAAGTTTTTATTTAAAATAATGATTGAACGTGCCATAACAGCTTATTATTACATCGTTAATGACAATTAACGGTTCAATGACTAAAATGTTCATGATAATGTAAGTGACTAAAACGTAACATTTCAAACATATATGATTAAAATGTAACTTAAAGTAAACAAAAGTGACCATGAATGTAGTTTACTTGAATATATTTTATATGAATCACTCTTGTTAATACTTGGATGCTTAAAAACTTGATTGACTATTAAATTCTTATCTTAATTATTAAATATGTTAAAAAATTGAAATTAAGTAAAAGCATATGTGAAAGGCTGAAAGGTTAATATTTGACAATAATTTAAAAGAAATGTATCAGAATAAGAAAATGATAATACTACCTAAAATGATGTTTATTTTATCATAGAATGAAAATAAAAATAAAAATAAAAATTGAAAAGAAGACACAGCTTATGTCATCTTCATGGCTTTGGCACTAATTTTTATTAAAATATGTTATAAGTTTTTATATTTTCATAAATTTAAAATTTATTTATTATACTTTTATTTTTATAAATTTAATTCTTTTACTTTTTAAAATTTAAAATTCAAGTTTATTGGTAACACTACTTTCTTTTTTTGCTAAATTGATTGATATGACATTTTAAAATAAAAAAAAACTTAAAAGCAATGTAATTTGAAAAAAATATTAATAAGAACCTAAATTTAACAAAATAATTTTAATGACCTGAATTTTGAAATCTAAAAATAAAAAAAAATTTTTAAAATAAAAGTATAAGGATTAAATTTCAAATTTATGAAGAGTAAAATAACTTATAACATATTTAACCCTTAATATTTTTATCATTTTCATCTTATCGAGGAGTATCTTAAATTAGGAATAATAATTCTATAAAAATATGTAAAAATAATAAATAAAGATGGAGTTTAAAATGAATTATTATTATAAATGTTAATATTTAAAAAATCCTACACCATTCATTGCTAGTGTAAAAGAAAAAAAATAGAAATGACTGTGTTGCTTACAAAAAAAAAAATAAAAACGTGTCACCAGCAGGTGGATAAAAAAAAAGGGTTATGAGGTTACAATGTTTCCTTTTATTTTATTTATTCAAGATTACTTTAAACCAAAGCAATATGTTATTCCAATTTGGATGATTTTGTTCCACCAACCCAAGCATTTATTAAAATTGCATATACTATGAATCTAATAAAGCCAATTAATTTTGATAACTTTTGTCTTTCTTTCCAACTTTTAGGACAAAAAGAAGCATTTTCATTTTGTATTCTCAACCTTTCACTTTGAAGAAAAGATGGGATGAAAATTATTGATAATATATTTTCTTCATTACTCTTATTCTATTGAGGTTTTCCTAAATTAAAAACACATAATTAAGTATTGCAGTAGTTGCTATCACAGTTTTCATTTCAAACCACTTTCTCAAGGAATGTATATGTGGATACAGTCTCCAACTTTTGTTTATTCCTAAAGTTGAGACCATAACCCATTATTGTAATTGTATAAAATTTGTTAAGAAAAATAAATATATATTTTTAAATTTTATTAACATTATATAATTCTTTTAACATAATTGTTCAGGCACTAGATACTTAAATACTTAATAATTTAATTTATGTATTACTAAATTCAAAATCACATTTATGGTTGGATTAATAAAAGAATTAATTTACATTATCATTTATAAATCTCATTGATTTAAACCAGACAAATTAGTAAACTCAGTTTCTTTTCATCCTATGAATAAAACATTCCTTGATGGCATATTGCCTTTTTTTTTTTTTTGGATAGTTTCATGTCAGCTCCAAATGTTAATCACCAATCCCCCACCATCTCCTTGACTGACCCCTAACCTACCCAAAAAGGAAGAGTTTGAGTAGCCCACCCTCAACAATGTTCATGATTGAATTCAAGTGGTTCATATGAAGGCTCGAGTGATTTGGACAGTGAAACTGATTTGATACCAAATCTATGTTGTTTTTAGTGGTAATTGGTAACTTTTCTACCTTTGTTACCCACCACATGTTTTTTTTTTTTTTGGCATTGGCCATACGTGGATCACTGGTCAACTGATGCGTCCAATCTCAACTCAGATCACCAAATTTCTGATTTTTCTTAATTTATTTATGAATTTCATCCCTCTCTTTTATCAAATTTGAGAAATTAGTTCTATTTTAATTTTTCATAATTTAGTCTTTATATTTTACAAAAATTAAAATATTAATTAAATTAAGTAACGTTTTTAACCATCATTGTTAAATTATTTACCTAGAAATCAGCAGTTCAATGATTTATATATTATAAATTAGCCAAAAAAAAATAGTGTTTATCAATGTATAGGCTTAGCTTTCAAATAATAAGAACCTAAATAGAAAGATTGCTGATACTAAAAAGGTGGTGATCGAAGATGAAGGATGAAGGAAGAGCTTGAGAAGAAAGGGAGTTACGGTGAAAATTCAGAGTAAGGGGTAGGAGAACATGCTGGATCATTGGGGTCAGAGAGGTATTTATGAGTTCACCTCAATGGAAATATTTCACTTTTTGAGGCGCTACTTATCCCTTTTAAGATTCTTGTTAGGTGAGTAATACGAAAATAAATAAATTTTAGGACATGTGAATAGTAAGTGATGTTTATCTTGTCGAAATGTTTATCTTGTCGAGATGATTAAATTGTTAGGAATAGTTAATTTACATATTCAGCCAAATAGCTATAGTTGGCACACTCTGATATCTTGCCGAAATGATTTAATTGTTAGGAGTAGTTAATTTACATATTCGGCCAAGTAGCTATAGTTGGCACACTCCCGCGGGCAAAAACCCATGTGATTATATGTATCATGGCAGAGGTCGCTGGTTGGCAGAGTATATGTGCATGACAAAGACTAATTGCACAGTTTTTATAAAGCTGAGGGATAAAATTAAGGATTAGACCATTTTTCTTCATGTTTATGAGTTTTTTTTTTTTTTTTTTGGGAAAGGACCAAAAGTTGAACTATACTCAAAAGACAAAGATACTGAAATCATCATCAGCTTAATGTGATAATGAAAAAAAAAATGATGTATTGATGTATCATTCATTCATTTCCATTTCCCATCAAAGTCAAAGCTATTGAAAACAACAACACACCATCTCCACATTTTCCCTTCTAGCAATTGAGAATGTAGGGTCCTCCCATATCTTGCAGTTTACTTGAAATGCCTGCAAGGGAAAACAAATTCTGGCCATTGCTTTATTCTTTTTTCTTCTTTCAAAAAACTATTATCAAAAGCTCCCTTCTTTTCATCTCAAATGCTGTCTTCTGTTTTTGTTTTTGTTCTTTTTCAAGCTTTCATAATTGTGCTGGAAAATGGACCTTTTCCATTGTTTTTTTCTATTATTTTAGTGGAAATGACAAGAGGGTTCTCAGTTGCAAAGCACTCTCGAAGAAGAAGCTTTTTACATACAGTAACAAGGTAGCCGCTTCAGGTGGTGAGCATGTTCCAACATGCACTTAAAAAGGTAATGAAAAAACTGTCAGAAAATTCACGGTACATGCATGGGGATGACATTATCCCATATGCTTTGATCTAAATGAATTAGTGCTTATGGATGCCTTCATCATCTGGTCCTTTCTGAATTTAACTCAAGGAATATCATATTCACAAATTCCATAATTGTTGATGTGATTTAGAACCTTTTGCTTGCTTCCATATGTCATAGGATTTTGAAAAACAAGGGTCAGATACTATGTTTAAATTTTAAAATTAATCCAGCATAAATTGGTCCTTTTACTATAATAATTTCTCAGTCTAAATAGTTAATTCTATATTAACTATTTCATTTAAAATATCGACTTCCAATGAAATATCAACTTCCCTCGGAAAAATTAATTTCAACATCTTACACGCACCCGTCATCAGCATCTTTTTTTTTTTTTTACGCTATATAGACTTCTATGTAAATTATTGAGAACAAAGATATTATGCACAAGATAACTATTCCACAACAAAGTTTTTTTTTTTTTTTAATACTTTAAAATAATCAATATCTATAATAACAACAAGAGGTGATTGTGCACTGGAGTACTGATATGTATCATTCGCCCGAATTTATATATAATGATGTTCATCTTTTACCAAAAACAAGCCATTTGTGGATATTATCATGTTCGTACAAATTCAGTGATTTTTATTTTGTGTGTTGGAAGGGTTTAAAAAAAAAGTATAAGGCATGTTTCGTCCCTGAATTTAACAATTCTTCTCAACTTGGTACTTGAATTTTTTTTATCCAAATAAATTTTGGAACATAACAACTTTTTTGGATTTCAATTTTTGTGATGACATAAAACTTTGAAATTGTGCTACATCATCACTGAACTTTTAAGAATGTGATTTCACTCAAAATGCGATATCATCACATGAATCCAAATTGAGAAAAGTTGCCAAATTCAATGATTAAATGTTGCTTTATCCCCCAAAAATTCACATCAACATTTTAATTTTAACAATTAGTGGCATCTATTTGGAATAACTAAAGACATTATAATAATAAAATGACTCAGTTATGTTAAATTAAAGTATAGGGACTAAATGTTTGATTGAGCTTCGGTAGTGGCATCGTTGTTGTTGCAACAACCACGAGGATGCTAGTTTGGACATGTTTAAACGCTTTTTTCCTCCTATTTAGTAGTGCAATTTACTCCTTTTAGTATAAATTTTTTTAAGTTTGCTCCCCCTGCCCACAAGTTATATTCTTATCCGGACTCTTGTAAAAAAATTCCTGGCTTCGCTTCTAGGGTTATGGAGTTATAGATACAAATAGGTATTGTATAAAAAAAAGTATTGGGACTAAATCCTAAATTTGAGTATTATAGAGTGACAAAAACGAGAATACACAGACAAAAGGAATAAGGGCCAACATTTTCAAGCAAAAAATATGTTTTAAGTATTATATATTTCTGGCAAGAAAAGCAAATGGAATCTTTTGTTACATATGAAAATGGGATATAAGAAGGAAGAGGGAACATTTTACAGTTCTGCTAAGCCAAGCCAATTAACACACTCAAAACAAAAGACTGGGAAATGAAAAACCATTTTAAAAAACACATTATGCCAACAGAATTTATCAGAGTATTCGACAAATATCCCCACTAATTCGATCCTTGGTTAAGAGGACTTTTCCCCAGATTAGATGGTTTCAGCTCCCCAGTCCTTGGACTGTGTGATCCATTTCCACTCGCCCGAGGGCTTCTCTCTCCTTTCAGCTCACTCAGACGAGGGCTATTACATGAGAGCCGCGGGCTTTGATGGCTTCTCGGGCCATTTGCTGGCGTAGCAGTGGAGCTTGTGATTTTAGGACTGCAAGTATGTCTGAATTCACCCCGGCTTCTTGTAATAACTTCATCTAATATCTCACTGTCCCCTGCATAGGCTGCTCCTTGTCCCAGCTCTGTCTCCTGTAAGCCAAAATTTAAATGATTAATAATAAGCAATGGAAAATGGGGGAAAGGTTTTTTGGTTGTAGGAGAGGAGACGAGTATTTTACTGTGGCAAGACTATATGGCAAAGCGGGTGCCTCTTCATACTCTGCGGCATCCAAGTCATAAAGATGCGCCCCTTTGAAAAACTTGGGCAGGACGTATTGTCTTACTGGTACTAAAAGCATGATCATCAAAGGAAACATGACCCCGGCGATCGGAATCCAGGTTAGACCGAAACATACAAGCAGATACGCCGTTTGGAAAATGGTGAACATTGCAATAGTCTTGAATGGAACAGTTTCCACAAAGGTTGCATGTTGCTGCTCAAGGACCCTGCAGGAAAACATAAGATGGGACAATGGATACTTTTAAACTATACAAGTATAAAATGTCTGTTTTGGAATATCTTACTTGTATCTTCTGCTTGGTGCAGTGAAGAGCAATAAGATCCTTTCCCAAAATTGGTTACCCGGTAAGCTTTCAATAGCCATGAATGCGAAGTAGCCCCAGAGGACTGAAGTCGGGATCATTTTAAGGATAGGCATTGCTGCAACACATCCTCCTACCATGGTGGCTTGAAGCAAGTTGCTGAGGCGCTGTTCTTTTACTTCAACAGGCAATAGATCATCAATCTCTTTCTCGATATCAAACAAAGTTTCGTCAATAGGGGCATCGATGTTGCCTGTACACGTAGCAACTTGAACTGTTGATTCTTTTAGTTCATGTAGTCCCTGCTTAAGACAGTTTACTATCAGTGAACTCAGAATCATAATTTTAGTGATTTCATTAGTTAATCATGCATATGCTTTGATTATGCCAGGAAACAGCTACATGATCTATATGGTCATAGACACAGTCTTACTCTAGCTGAAGGCTCCTGGTAAACTAAAGGAGTCTGCATTTGCTGATAGGCTTCTTGCATATTTCCATACAATTGTCCCAAGCTAGCATTCTTTCTTATACATTTGCGTGCTGTTGCAACCAGTCGATTACGAAGGAGCTGCACCATAACCATGAGTCAGTCTCTGCTGATCATAAATGAATTGAAGACTGCACAAAAAGGTTCAGAGGGTTTAAACAAGGAATTATACTTGATGTTTGAGGGTAGCCAAGCTCTTGGTATGCATCGGTGATTGCGGGATGACCCCATTTGCCGGAGGGATGCCGATAAGACCACATAACAATGTCTGCCATCAAGAAACAAGCAAATCAAAAAAGTGTTCCCAGGGCAGATTTTAGATTAAGGAAAGAGATCAGGAAGAATCAGTGCATACCAAGAATCCCAAAAGAAGTAAGTCATAATGGTAACAAGATGGTTTTCTCAAATTAAACTCTTTCTGCTGAGCAAGCTGAGATGCTACGCTATGGTCAAAGTAATAAAGCACTGCAATCATTGTGGCTGGAATGAAAGCTCCAATGATATACACAACTGGAACATTTAGCATGTCCTGTCATTTTTTTCAAGCTCTTTGTGTCAGTTTATTTGTCCAATAAGAAGACAGATTATATGTGTGTGTAGTGTTGATTGGCAATGGTATTTGGTTAAACATGCCTTGATAACTGTCCAATTTTCATAAGCACCAGGGGACCAGGGATTCGGGCTGAAGAGACGACGTGGGACTCCTTTTGGAACACTTCCGGATGGTATGTAAGACGCTGCTGTCCACACAAGTACCATAAATGGCACACCATAGTCTGCTATAAAGCTTCTAAGCCAACCTGTCAAAAAAGCTTCTTTGTAAGTTGTCCAAAGCAAATGGTGCCATATATACAACCAAAAGGTGATCAAGGAAAAAGTTAGCTTACCAGTCCCGTAGCGCCAAGACCTTGCTTTTCGGCTTCTTAATGCCGAAAAAAGAAGGCCAAATGACAAAACCAAAGCAAACATCCCATTGGCAAACCTCCATGAAGGTGTAAACTCTGTGAGTTTGGGATTTTCGTGTTGTGGAATTCGGAACTCTTCCACAATGCCCTGTATATGAAATTTATCGGAACAAACAACTTAAAAAGGGTATGGTTTACAGTAGAAAATAAACATGAGATGATAAATTATTGATCCTACTTTGATAGCTTGCTGCATAAACAGCATAGCTATAAGCAGACCGAACAATTCGCCTGCCACACGGGTAAACCTGTTGATAATGGAACATGCTCCCAAGATAGACAGTAAGAACAGCAAGGCTGCAGTCCACACACATACCCTACAAACAATTTAACACAAAAAGAAAGACAACTTTTTTCAAATATAGCAGCGAATATATATGATTGAAGAATCTTTGAGGAATATTAATGTGGTATGGCTAATTATTGATCAAAAGAAAATTAGAGTTAACAGCTCACCATCCAGACCAAGCTAGAAATAGGTCCCGACCCAAATCCGGTACGTCTTTAACAAAGTTGAACATGAATGTATACATAATGACAGTTGGCTCAGCAACTCCTAGTATCAGCAAAGGTTGACCTCCGATTATCGAGTGTATGATCCCACAAAGTGCTGTAGATGCTAAGGTTTGAACTGCTGTGAGCACTCCATCTGCAGATAATTAAAAAGGGAATATAAATAGACGACCGAACCGACCGAATGCACACACGATTAAGCATTTAAAATACCGGTATTTCTCTCGAGTTGTTCACCAAATGAAATGACGGGAATGGCAGAGGCGAAGAAAATGTAAGTGGTGGGAGCCAGAATCCTGTAATAAAACAACACAGTCGAGTCGTCGTCAGCCTCAATAAACAAGCATATTGCAAATATTATATATGTATATATATACCTGAATCCTGCTTTAAAGCCACCAGTCCAGTCTTGCTTGTAACACATCAATCTGCCTCTGAGGTCATTCTTGATGCCTCGTAAAGGCACAAAGGTCTCCTCCATGGTTAGTTTTTATCTAAACTCTAAACAACTGGCTTTAGTTCCCTCTTCCTTCAATAATCTTCTAAGTGAGGTAAAAGAAAAAAAGACTGAAAATGATCAAGAATATCAGCTATTGGAAACAAACGAGAGTTTTGAACCTGCGATCATGTAAATTACATCGACTTTTTGAGTTTCAAAGTAACGATAAAAAGTTTTAGCGAAGATAGAAGATGTTCATGTTGAACAACTTTTTTTTTCCGGGAAAATGAGCAAAGAAAGTTAAAGATGATGGATCAGAGTATAAGGCACTAAATTTACATAATTGTAGTATGTTTGGGAAGACTGAAAATTCTTTTGGGTAATGTGTTTATGGAAGAGAAGGCACCGTTAGGGGTTAAAAATGGGTTCTCAGATGCAATGTATGGGGCGTAGGAGGAGGGAAGGAAGGATCCAAATATATAAGCAGCTGGAAAAGTGGAGGTAACATTTTGGTGCAGACAACTGTGATGGTGGAATCACATGTCAATTTTTTAACTTGCCAATAATTTAGGATTATGTAATATATATATATTATATATGACATTTTAAATGTAACTGTATTTTTCTTTTTCTTTTTTTTAAAAAAAATAAAGTGGAAAAGACATGACGGGAACATACGTGAATCTAATTATGACAAATCCAGAGTGAATTTCATTGTCAATTCTTTTGACAAGATGTTAATCCTCTGCTAAACCAAGGTCGTCCATTTCTGTGCCTTTTTTTCTTTTTGAATTTGATTGGATCATCCCATTATTCACAGTGTTGGTCTCAGCTGGACCCACGACTGTTTCGTATCAACACTCTGAGTTCCAAATTAGCTTACTATTATATGGATAATTATTTTAAAAAGCAAGGTAGGATTTAATTAAGATTTTAAAAAATAAAAAATAGATAATAGCTTTTTAAGCTCCATATTTACAAACTCGTCAATGTCATAGTTTGTGTCAAATTAGGTTTTAAAATTTATTGGATGATTTTGATTCTAAATGGTTTATGTTTGAATTGTTAAGAGTTTTAATATGTTGAGGGAAAGTAAAAGTCAGAAATTTATAAATTTTTGATTGAGCAATGTGATGTGATATATTTACCGTATTTTCAAATAATTTAACTCAACAGAATCATGAAAAATTTACTTTCAGACCAACTTATTTTAAATGAATTGATCTCTACTCAATAAAATTATTTATTTGTTTCATTCCAAAATTTCTCTTGAGAGAATGCTGATGTCATCTTTTTGAATTAAAAATTTGTCCATACGTGCAATGCGACCCACTTTTTAGCATGACCGATATGTAGTAATTCTATATTTAGTTATTTTACGAATTGAGATGACGTAATTAATAACCTCTCTAATTGGAATGTTATAATTAAAAAAAAAAAAAAGATATCAACTTGGTTTCAATTAGTCAAAACCCAGGAACTTATAAACGCATTTACGTATCCATTAACTACAATAGATCTTATTACTAATGGTTTCGTCCATGTGCTGTGAACAACTAATTTGTTGTATAAAATTGGGAAGTCAAAAGCATACGCAGATATTAATATTATAGCCGTTCCTCTCTCTTTGAAGAAAAATGGGGGTCTTGCTTACCAGTAGGAAACAACCAAATTAAATATATTTTGAGCTTGAAGTCAATTTCAAGCATCACCCTATTTTTTGAAACTACTTTGCAACTTGCTGCTCTCATAACACTTCAGATTTCACCCTTGACACTTTGCTTCAATATTATAGGATTTGTCGTTTATGCTAATTCGCTTATTTACTTAAATTCGATTAAAATGATTGAGTTGTCGCTTAATACAACTCATAATTGAATTTAATATATATTATTCTTATTTATTTATTTTAACATAAAATATTTTATTAAATTTGTCTCACGAGTCATTTTGACACTAAATTAATTAGGTTTTTACTTAAACAATCTCATTTAATAGTAAAATTTATGCTAATATAATATTGTTTTCATATTTTATTTTTTTTTATCCGAAATGTTTAAATAAAATAACTAAAAATGTGTTGAGGTGGTTCATGAGCAGTGTCCATAGGTGTTTGGCACTACTCAAACTCGTATACCTGTCATATATAGACTTGGCAAATTTTGGTAACAAAACACTTGGACTTTGATCTTTGTTGATACTTTGGATGTATATGTGGAGTTATGCCTCATATTTTTTGGTTTTTCTTTTCCGAGTTAAAATTTGTTTTTAGTTTCCCACTTAAACTATGATTAGTGTATGTTATTTTAATATTATTTGACCTACAAGTTTTCGGAGAATTTTGTGTTTACGTTTTGAGGGTTCTTATTTCGGATTTCAGCATTTAGTTTTATCTCCATCTTTTGTACTCATCGTTTTTCCCGTTATAGTGAAATTATCTTTTCTCGTGGTTTTTTATCCTCTTCGGAAGGGTTTTCCATGTAAAATATTTGCATTCGATCTTTTCAATTTCTTTATTATTTTACTTGTTTGTTGCTTAATCAGGTTTATCCCCAACAAACTTATATCAGAGCTAGTTCGATTTCCACAATCAACTCGTTCAGAGATGACAACAACAAAGTTTGATATTGATAAATTCGACGGCATCACAAATTTTAATCTGTGGCAAGTTCAGATGACAGCAATTCTAATTCAGAGCGATATTGAGAACGTCCTTACAAAGAAGAAGCCTGCATACATGGATAAATCAAAATGAGATAGGTTAGATAAAAATCTGTGATTCAACTATATCTAAAAAATAATGTGTTGCAAGAGGTTTTGATAGAGAAAACGACATTCACCTTAAGGAAAAGGTTAGAACCCTCGAAGCAACAGAGTGTTTGGCTAACCGATTGGTGTTGAAACAACGTCTATACATATTTTGCATGGATGAAAGTAAGCACCTTAGAGGTCACATCAGTTAATTTATTATTCTTTTCAATGATTTAAAAAATATTAAGGTTTAAATTAATGATGAAGATTAGGCTATGCTATTATTATGCTATTTATCCCGTTCATACAAGTCTTTTAAGGAAACCTTGATTTATGGTAGAGATAATCTCTCATTCAAAGATGTGAAGAGTCATCTATTAAGTAAAGAAAAACTCAACAATGAGTTTGGTTTGGATAACAAGTCAAATAGGCAAGCCTCGGTTTTGGTAGCATCAAAGAAAAGAGACAAGAGATGTCGCTATTGTAAGAAGTTAAGTCACATCAAGACAGATTATTACAAATTGCGAAATAAAAGGGTTGCTGAGAGCAGTGACGAAGATTTAATTGGTGCTAATTTAGCCAATGACAAGGGTGATGATTTCTTATTGGTGACAATAAGTGAAAGCTTTGATCTTACATCCAAGTGGATTCTGGATTTGGGGTGTTCTTTCCATATGTGTTCTAACATGGATTGGTTTTCCACATACAGTTCAATTGAAGGTATAGCTGTGCACATGGGGAATAGTTCATCCAGCAAAGTAACTAGTATTGGTACTATTCAGATCAGAATACATGACGAGACAATTAAGACATTGTCAGATGTCAGACATGTGCCTGACTTAAAGAAAAATCTTACCTCTTTGAGAATTTTGGACTCGAAGGGTTGTAGAATTAACATCGATTCAAGTGGCATTAAGTTATCCCGTGAGACTCTCATTTTGATGAAAGGTAAAAAGATTGGCAATATTTATGTTTTGGAAGGATCAGCAGTGACCGGTGAAACAGGATGTCCCTTGTCTATTAAGGAATCGAAGCCGACTTGTTTGAAGTGGAGACAACTTGGTCATAGGAGGGAAAAAGGTATCATCATTTCGTATAAAAGAGGTTTTCTTTTAGATGCAGTTTTGAAAAGATAGGGCATTACGTTCATGGAAATCAGACCTGGTTCAATTTTGATTTAGAAGTGCCTAAGTTGAAAACTAGAAGACTTCTAGCTTCTAAGCACAACTTTGACTCAGTTAATATCCTACATAGTTTGAGATAAGCCCGTGGTAGACTTTGAGAAAGAAGGCGTTGTAGAAATACGAGTCAAGGTAGAGATTTGTGGAGTTATGCCTCTTATTTTTTAGCTTTTCTTCTCCCAATTAAATTATGTTTTTAGTTTCTCACTTAAACTCTGATTATTGTAGGTTATTTTAATGTTATTTGAACTACAAATTTAGCCTATAAATATGCCCTTTTTCCACCTTAGAAAAATAACCCATTACACATTTAGGTATTAGCTTTTACAAGCTTTTAGAGAATTTTGTGTTTACGTTTTGAGGGTTCTTATTTTGGGTTTCGAGGTTTAATTTTTTCTCTATTTTTTGTACTCAATCGTTTTTTTCGTTATAGTGAAATTATCTTTGCTTGTGGTTTTTTATCCTATTCGGAGGGGTTTTTCCATGTAAAATATTTATGTTCAATCTTTTCAATTTCTTTGTTATTTTACTTGTTCGCTACTTAATCGGGTTTATCCCCAACAGTATGCAAGTGCATCTACGATATCCAAACCGTTTATAGCAACATATCTTGAATACCGGTTTGGATCTAATCAAGGAAACTAACTTCCTTATTTTGAAGAAGTTAGATTGGATTCGATAAACTTTGAAGCATATTTTAAAAATTCAAGACTTATCTTGGACTCATTAAATACATTTTCTATATTAATTATCTTTCTATTTTAATAGGAATATTGATTGTAATTGATAAAGTATGGTAGCAAGACTCAATTCCATATAAATTGAAAAGACTTGTATAAGTGATGGATTGATCTGAGAGCACTAATTCTTGTTCACCGAGGAACATTTCTTGTGAGTGTAGTAAGTGTAAAATTAAGTGTGGTACTTGGTTTTTGTCCTAAGTTTTTAAGGAAAAAACTTCGAGAAGAGTGATATAGATCTTAGGTGCAAAAATGAGGGTTCTAATTTGGTGAGTGTTAGAACTTGTAGTCACTTATGCGAAGTGTTAAAATAGTGAATTATCTCTCTGAGCAAGATCCCACAGATGTGGAGAAACTTAACTGCATAAATATATCGTATGTTTGTCTTTATTCTTCATTGTTAATCATCAATATCTAAAGCAATTTGCACTATTGCTAGCACTATTCAATTTATTTGCAAGTAACATTTTTGTTCTTTCAAAATGCAATGTCAACAACTAAAGTCACACTTAAAAAATGTTTAACCACAAGCATTTTACCATTTCACTTATAATTCAATTATTATTTTTTTTATAAATAATTTTAATATCATTTTCTCAAAATCTAGTAATAATGTAAATTTAAAAAGTCACTCTTAGATTGATTAAAGGCATAATTGTCAAAAATACATTCAATATTTATGAGTTTTTAGGTTTGAGCCATTGACTTTCTTCTTTTGGATTTATGTCCTAAATGTTACGATTTTTCCAAAAATCAGCCCAATTTTAATGGGAAACGTGAGTTGACTGTCAGCCGAGCATAGGTTAACGAAGTAGCCTATTTGGCATGCGAGGATGAAGATGACATGTCAGAAATAAAGAATTGAATATGAAATTAAAAAGAAATAAATAATGTCAAAAAATTATTCTAGGTAAAATTAAAATCGATCATAAAATCTCTAATCCCTTATTCCCAATGAAGTAGCGATGTTTGTAAGAGTTTTAGGGATTTTAAAAAAATTTAAATCATAAACCCTCAACCTAAGGGAATTTTTGAAATCTAAACTTACCCGAAAATTTTTGAAAGTTGAAGTAGCAAATAAAAATTCCAATTTTTTTTTTTGAAAGCTGAAATAGCACATAAATTTCTTCTTCACTTACTCGAAAATCTGAACAACCATAAAATCTCTTCCCTGAGTTTAAATCGCTCCATGAAGTGTCTTTTGGAGCTAACTTCTTGCAGCAACATTGTACTTCTTCCCCATCGTACACATACTCTCTCCGCGATGAAGTAAAAATATTTGAATACCTCAATTTCCCCCCGAACCATGCAATACCCATTCTCTAAGTTGGCTATTTGAACTATGTGATTTAGATTTGAGCAAGTTTCTTGAATCCATGATTTCGAATGCCAAGGAAGAAAAAGAACAATTTCTTAGGGTTTATGGTAAATTGAGATAATGAAAGGAGAGGGATTTCAATTCGGGTTTCTTAAGAGATAGTGGTTTCTTGAACATTGGATATTGTTGAAGGTTTTTTTATTGTAAGAGTTTTAGGGATTTTACGATTGATTTTAATTTTACCTAGAATAATTTTTTTACAAATTATTTATTTCTTTTTAATTTCATATTTAATTCTTTATTTTTAACATGTCATCTTCATCCTTGCACGCCACATAGGCTACTCCGTTGACTTGTGCTTGATTGATGGTCAACTCACGTTTCCCGTTAAAATTGGGCTGATTTATGAAAAAGTAATAACGTTGAGGGCGTCAATCCAATAAAAAAAGTCAAGGGCTCAAACTCAAAAACTTAATAATGTTGAGGGTATTTATGACAATTATGCCTTAATTAAACCTAATTTTAGTTGGTTATGCATGAAAACTTGACCTAACCAACTAAAAAAACCAATTGCTCACCCTAACCTAGCTTCAAGCCCTATCAGTGTTATTCAATGTGCTTTGTAAGCGTAATGATCGATTTTAATATATTTTGATTGTGATTGTTGATAAATATTATGAGAATGATATTATTAGGAAGAGTAATTAGGGTTGTTAAAAGAAATAAGTTTTATAAATTTAAAATTGGATATGAAAAGTTTGAAAAAATATGTATCTGAAAACAGCGTTTTAATAAATTTAAATATGTTTTAATTTTAAAATTTTCGATTGATACTAATAATAATAAATTTTATTATTAATAATCAGCAAGAGCACAAGCAGCCAGCATGCTTTTCGGCTACTTCTGCTTTTATTAGGCCATGTGAGATTTATCACAGGGATCAAAACAAATCACAAAGATGACTTCCCCCCCCCAAATAGGATTTGTTATCTTATAAATTTTTAAAAACTAATATTATATTAATATAAAAATCGTGCTCTATAAGAATAAGCATGTAAAAGTTTCTCCATCTATTAATTAGTACTTTATTCTGATGAAAGATGAAAATATAAAATATATTTTTTTTATTTAAGAATTCAGATTTATACATCATTAAACTAAAATTTATATATTTTCCATCAAATAAAATCGTTACTTGAAGGTGAGACTTTATTATTCTAACCAATGAATTATTGTTGGTAATTATATGTATAAATCGAAAAGAAAATGTATTTGGATTAGAATCCATATCAACGGAAATATTAGTTATTTTAGTGTTAAAATTAAAATTTTTGGTTTGGGTGAAATAAAAATAAAGATATCCTATTTTTATATGTATTAAATAATATTTTAAACTACTAATTAAGTGTTAGTTATAAGTATAATATTTAAAATAATAATATAATACAATTTTATAATTCAAATATTTTAATTAATTAATTAACTGGGTTGATTCTTTGTTTGTGTAAAATTATAAAGTAAAATTTTGAAGACTAAAATATACACTTTATACATTTAAAATTTAATCCTTTTTTTACTTTTAAGAATTTAACCTTTTATTTTTCGAATTTAAAATTTGTTTTCAAATTATATATAACTACGTAAAATTTTAATTGAAAAGATGATGATATTAATTATTTGGACTAATCAATAAAATTATAAAAGTAATAGATTAGAAATTAAAAGTAAAAATAATAAATTTTCAATTTTAGTATAATATAGGGACTAAAATTGAAGTTAACCATTTTATTATATATATCGAAAATATTACTGATTGAATTGAGTGACAAGTCAACTGAAATGTATAGAGAATTTTGTAGCTCAATGCTCAAGTGAAAATGAAAGGTTGTGATGCGGTGAAGCAGTCTTACCATTATTACAAATTTCGAAAAGTAGAAAATAAATAAATAAAAAGCGAAATATACGTCTTGAAAGCGGTGAAACACCAATTGTTTTAATCCAAAAAGGGCCCTATTTATTAATAAAAGAAAGTGTTGCACTTTCTCTTTCACTTCCATATTGGACTATAATATAAATATTTTTTATTTCGTAATAAAATATGTAATTTTTTATTTGATTTGTTGGAGGACCTTTCATAGCTTCTTTTGAGGTTGCGAGTCAAAAGTAGACCATTTTGTTCTCTCCATTATTTAATTAATTAATCTTTGAACCATAAAGATGTCGATTACTACCTGTATTGCATGCTTCTCTATTTTATAAATGGATTTTAATTATAAAGCCTTTCTAACCTAAAGGCATATTCTTTTAAAGAGGGCCCTATGAATATAGCAACACCCGATGCCATTTTTGTTATCTATACTAAATTATCTTCTAGGTAAAATAAAATAAAATAATATAAAAACATATAAGATTTTGGTTAAAATGATAAAAGCAAAAATAATGAAAATTATGTCTTAATGTTCAAATTCCATTATGTATGTGTATATTTTTCTATTTATTATATAAAAGAATATAAAAGATAAAAACACTACAAAAATAATATAACTTACTTTATAAGGTAATGATATTTTAATCATTATTCAACTAAATTAGTGCTTAATTAATTCATGGCACCAACTTAAATAAAGACTTCATATGTAGTATATGTATATAGTCCAATTCTAATTTTCATATCTTCATTTTATCAAAATTGAAAAGTTAATTTTGTTAGAATTTGGCCCTTCTACTTTATGAAAACTAAGATATTGGTTTGGTTATGGGTAGATACATGGAATTCATCTATCCATTTTGTTCATTTATTACATATAAATTATCGAATTGTTGATTCTTATTAATTCCTTGCATATATATTGTTAAACTGATAATTTCTAGGTTAGTGAGTTAATGACAAGATTTAAAAGTGTTCCCTAATTGAACTAACTCCTTAGTTTTTGTAAAGTATAAGGATAAAATTCTAATAAATTAAAATAAAAACTAACTCCTTAATTTTCACAAAATAGAGAGATGAAATAATTATTTATGGCCAAAATATTTAAAATGCCACATACTTGATTCTATTTAAAAATAATGCTCGAAAATTAGTTGATTTATCTATTGGAGCCAAAACTAGTAGTTGTAAATAGATTTTTAAAAGGAAATTTAATCTTAATGGTTTTAATGAAAAACAAAACATAGATTATTTTAATACTTTTGTTCTTGTAACAAGAATTTCTTTTATTCAAATTTTAATTCCTTTGCTTTTTATACACAACTTTTACACATCAAATGTATGTTAAAGCAACTTTTAAATGGTGATATAGAAGAAAAAATTTATATGAAAAAACCTAATGGATATCTTGCTCTAGGTCAATAAACTAAAGTTTGTAAACTTCTCAAATAATTGTTCGACTTGAAACAAACACCTCAACAATGGCATGAGAAAATTGATCAAGCATTAGTAAATGATAGTTTTTGTAACACGCTTTAACTTGTATTTGTCGCCAGAATAGGGTTACGGAGCATTACTAAAACTTCCAGAATATATTTTAGATAATTCAAAAAATTTACTATTCATTAACCGAGATTATTCGTATCGTCCTTTAAATGGACCCTCGGGGCCCAATACGAGTATTAGAATCAAGTCGGGACTTTATTGGAAACTCTAAAAAATTTTTCGTGAAATTTCAAAAATTTTCTAAGTTACATAGCTTACACGCCCATGTGGTCCAAGGGACAAGCCCGTGCTACAGGTCGTGTTCGACCCCATGTAACTCTTTGACTTGTGCACACGGCCATGCCACACGCCCGTGTGGTTAATTAATTTTCTTCAAAATTAGGTGTAGGTTTGTAACACCCCTAACTCGTGACCGACGCCGGTGTCGGACACGAGGGGTTAACGGCCAAACCCTCTCAAGATACCAACCAATTTGACATTACCAGTCAGGCTGGAAAACTGCGTCACCGTCACCTTAAAAATCATATCTCGAGTTTCAAAACTCGGAAACTGGTTTCGTAAATTTTCCCTGAATTTAGACTCATATACCCATCCATGGATTTATTTTTAGAATTTTTGGTTGGGCCAATTGGTACAGTTTATTAGTTAAAGTCACCCATGTTACAGGGACCGACTGCTCTGACCTTCGCGCGTTACAACTTGAATATCTCTCTGTACAGGGCTTTAACACTGGTGCCGTTTGTTTCTAATGAAACTAGACTCAAAATGGAATCTGTACATATAAGGCATGACTCCTAATTATTTCTGGATAATTTATGGTAAATTTTCAAAGTCGCGACAGGGGACCCAGAAACCGTTCTGGACCTGTCTCACGAGAACCTTAATATTTCTCAGTATACTGCTCATATGGTCGTTTCGTTTAGTCCATATAAAATAGATTCATCAAGGTTCAGTTCCATAATTTACTCACTATTTAATTCTACTTCTGCTATTTTAGTGATTTTCAATCTCATCTCACTGCTGCTGTCCGCAACAGTTACTGCAGTAGACTATGCCAATTTCATGAATTTTTCCTTGGCCTTAATCATCCATCATACATGACACAAATTATGGCCACCTTATCAAAATTTGAGTTTCTAAGACTCGTGGCTATAGGTTCTAGCATCCCACTCGACGACCACATAGGCCATTTTCACATGGCTTAAAGTTTACAACCCACAATTCGACAAAATATAATAGCCTATACATGCCAAATGTTCTTCAACAACAAAAACAATACCACAAGATTTCAGCGGTGTGATGACTTCAACGACGGTCCCGATCACGCAAACAATACGAGTCCGAGAGACCTAAAATGGGTGACAAGAAAACACCGAGTGAGTTTACAACTCAGTAAGTCATAAGCATTCATCAATCCACCGATAAATTTACTACTACATGTACAACAAATGAGGCTAGGTACTCGTCCATATCGAATCTATACCATAATACCTCGGACCTTTCGGTCCAATCTCGCACCAATTCATACATCCACATTTCATATTCTACACAACAAGATAATCAAGCATTTTACACATTAACTCATTTTCCAGCACAACCATACAATTTCAATCATCACATAGATTTAAGGCTTACCAATTTCAACCCCAAGCATGAACGTATTCTCTATTCGTCATGAGCTCGAGGTACTTACCCGATCCGCTGTCCATACTCAATTCAATGGAGACACACCCTCCATATATTTAAAGTACGCACACACAGTGCTTACTACTCGATTTCGCACACTTAGTGCCACGTAATTTAAGCCCGCACACACAGTGCCATACCCTCCGAGCTCGCACACCCAGTGCCGTATTTTTCCAGCTTGCACACTTAGTGCCATATATTTCCAGCACGCACACTTAGTGCCGATCTCACACCGTACACACATATTGCCCAAGACACTTAGTGCCGAAAGCAAACTTTCTACACATTTCACTATTTCTTTTACATTCAACAAATGTCATCACTCCATACACATACATTTTCATTCATATATATATATATCATCCCATTAAACACAATTGTATAAATTTTACAATCATTTAAGCAATATCAAATACGTGCTTAATGACTTACCTTGTTTGGGGTAGAACGGTTCCAAATCGGCTACTCGTTTGCTTTCTCCTTTCTTTTGTCCAATCTAGTTCCCTTTGCTCTTGAGCTAAATCAAACAATTTACCTCTCCATCAAACACAAACATACGGCATTCACATGCATTATTATGGTTATTGCGAATACTTAACACAACTAAGCTGAAAATTTACTCAATCTCATCTTAATTTATTGCTACTTATTTATCAAAGTTTCCAATACAAGGTATTTAACACCTATGCCCATTTGTACCCCATATGGCGAATGCTTCATTCCTTACCCAATTAACCATCCAACAATTTTTCAGCCTCATTACCACCCTTTTCATGTCTAATTGTTTAAATACTCTCAAGCTCATTCACAAGTACTATTATACATCTCATTAAGCATTAATCATGTTGCAACATAAATTCTATAGCATGGCCGAATACTCATGCACACCCACATAACAACAAGAACTCAATGGCACAAAATTTCCTTTTGTTAAACATTCGAACTTACTCATTTCCATGCTTTCATCACAACAACATCAAAACACTCACCAAGGAAAACAACATGCATGGCGAATTTTAACTCACCTAACAACTTAGTTTCGATTTGAGATTCAAGGAAAATTTTGAACCAATCCTCCAAATCATGCATGCATTTTCAAGAGTGGCATAAAACATACCTTCTTGTATCAAAACACCTTAGTCTAGTAAGCTCCCATGGCTGATTTTCTCAAGCTTTTTCCCCCCTTTCTTCTTAGTATATTCGGCCAAGCAAGGAGAAAATGAGAGAATGAACACCCTTTTTTTTTTTCTTTCTTTCTTTGCTTTTGTTTCTCTCATGTACGGCAAGGGGGGAAAGCATCCACACTTCTTTTTTTTGTTATCATCATTTTCTTTTTCCATTTCTTTAATGCTAACTTTCTTATTTTATTGTTTCCTACATGCATCACTAGTCTAACATGTTGGAGACATGTTTCCACCCATAGCATGGCCGCCATCATGCTTCATTTTGGCTAATTTGACATGCAAGGACAACACTTTCCCACATGTATTAATAGGCCACCTTACATTTGCCTAGCACATTTCTAAATTTTCTCACATAAGTCCTATTTGATAAAAATTCACTTACAATTAACAAAATCCAAACATGGAGTTTTCACACATGCATATATACATATAATGAGCATCAATTATGATGGTTAATTATTATTATGACTCGGTTTAGTGGTCCCGAAACCACTTTCCGACTAGGGTCAATTTAGGGATGTCACAACTCTCCCCCACTTAAGAAATTTTCGTCCCCGAAAATCTTACCGGTAAATAGGCTCGGGTATCGCTCTTTCATAGAGTCCTCAAGTTCCCAAGTGGCTTCTTCCATTCCGTGTTTATGCCACAACACCTTCACTAACGGGATTTTCCTATTGCGCAACTCTTTTACTTCACGCCTCATAATGTGAACCGGTTCCTCTTCATAGCTCAAATTAGGTGAATCTCAATCTCGGATGGAGCAATTACGTGCGATGGATCGACCTATATCGTCAAGCATCGAGACATGAAAAACGTTGTGAATCCTTTCGAGCTCAGGGGGCAAAATTAATCGATATGCGACTGGCCCAATTCGTTCGGATACTTCATATAGCCCGATGAACCTCGGACTCAATTTGCCCTTACGACCAAATCTAAGCACCTTCTTCCAAGGTGAAACTTTGAGAAAGACCTTGTCTCCAACCTGATATTCAATATCTTTTCTTTTCAAATCCGCATACGACTTTTGGCGATTCGAAGCAGCTTTCAAACTTTCACGAATTACTCGAACCTTTTGCTCGGCATCCTTAACCAAATCAACCTCAAGAATTTACCTTCACTAAGTTCAGTCCGAATAATGGGGTACGGCATTTACGACCGTATAAAGCCTCGTAAGGCGCCATCTTAATACTTGATTGAAAGCTATTGTTGTGCGAATTCAATCAAAGGCGATACTGCTTCCCATGAACCACTAAACTCAAGGATGCAACATCTCAACATATCCTCGAGTATTTGAATTATCCGTTCGGATTGACCATCGGTTTGGGGTGAAAAGTGCTAAAATGCGTTTGGTACCCAAAGCCTCTTGCAATTTCTTCCAAAACCGCGACGTAAATCTTGGGTCTCTATCCGACACGATAGAAATAGGTACCCCATGCAATCGAACAATTTGGGAGACGTATAATTACGCCAACTTATCGGCGTAAAATCCGTGCGGACGAGGATAAAATGAGCGACTTGGTCATCTATCAACAATGACCCAAACCGAGTCTTTCTTATTACGAGTCAATGGTAACCCGGACACAAAGTCCATTGTTACTCGATCCCATTTCCATTCGGGTATCATGATCGGTGAAGTAATCCCGATGGCACTTGATGTTCCGCTTTCACTTGTTGACATATCGGACACCTTGAAACAAATTGAAATGTCTCGTTTCATCCGGGCCACCAAAATTGGCGTTTGGTCATTGTACATTTTAGTACTACCGGGTGGATTGACATTCGACTACAATGGGCTTCATTTAGAATTATCGAAATAAGTTTGAATCCTTTGGAACACACAGACGACTTCGAACCTCAAACAATCGTCATCATCAATTTGAAACTCGATTCCTTGTTCGAACACACTCACCCGTTTTGCAAGCAACTCCTCATCAACTTTACGAGCTTCCGAATTTGATGAGCCAATAATGGTTTGGCCTTTAATTCGCTACTAACACATTGTCGGGTAGAATAGACAAGTGTACATTCATCGTCAGAAAGCAAACAAGTGATTTCGACTTAAGGCATCCGCAACCACATTAGCCTTTCCGGGTGATAATCAATGACGAGTTCATAATCCTTTAACAACTCGAGCCATCATCTTTGTCGCAGATTTAAGTCTCTCTGAGTCATCAAATATTTGAGACTTTTGTGATCCGAATACACATGGCACTTCTCACCAAATAAGTAATGTCGCCATATCTTTAAGGCGAACACGATGGCAGCCAATTCGAGATCATGGGTTGGATAATTTTTCTCATGTGGCTTTAATTGTCTCGACGCATAGGCCACAACTCGCCCTTCATGCATCAATACGCAACCCAACCCAAGTAGGGATGCGTCACTATAAATGACAAACTCTTTGCCCGATTCGGGTTGCACTAGAATTGGGGCTTCAGTCAAATAAGCTTTCAGTTGATCGAAACTTTTCTGACATTTCTCCGTCCATTCGAACTTAACATCCTTTTGGAGTAAGCCGTCATTGGCGTGGCTATCGTCGAGAAACCTTTACAAATCGTCGGTAATAACCGCAAGCCCCAAAAGCTCCTAACTTCGGTAACATTCCTTGGTGGTTTCCAATCGACTATGGCCAAAATTTTGTTCGGGTCCACCTCGACACCGATCACGGACACCACGTGCCCCAAAAGCTAACCTCTTTCAACCAAAATTCACATTTATTGAACTTTGTGTATAATCGCTTATCTCGTAAGATTTGCAACACTAGCCTCGGTGTTCAAAGATGTTCGTTTCATCTCTCGAATAGACCAAAATGTCATCGATAAATACAACTACGAACCGATCCAAGTATGGCTGAAAATTCTATTCATTAAATCCATAAACATCGCGGGGCATTAGTGAGCCCAAACGGCATCACCAAGAATTCGTAGTGACCGTACCTCGTTCTAAAAGCGGTTTTGGGTATGTCCGATTCTCGGACCCTCAACCGATAGTACCCGACCTCAAATCTATCTTTGAAAACACCGAGGCTCCCTTTAATTGATCAAACAAATCGTCAATTCGTGGCAATGGATATTTATTCTTTATCGTCACTTTATTGAGTTGACGATAGTCGATGCACAACCTCATGGTTCCGTCCTTCTTCTTCACAAACAATACAGGTCGCCCATGGAGAAAAACTCGGTCGAGCGAAACCTCTATCCGTCAATTCTTGCAATTGAACCTTCAATTCCTTTAATTCCGTTAATGCCATACGATACGGGGCTATTGAAATCGGCGTAGTACCCGTACAACCGATCTTGAATTCCACTTCTCGAACCGGTGGCAATCCGGTAACTCCTCGGAAAAACATCTGAATACTCACAAACCACGGTACCGATTCGAGTTTCCTTTCCGTCTCTTTACTTCCAAACACATACGCAAGGTATGTTTCACACCCTTTTCACATACCTCCGGCGGTCATAGAAGATATTATCATTGGCGCTCCTTTTAAATCGATGAGACTCGACTCGGACTACCTCATTATTTGCACTCCTCAAATCAATGGTTTTCCTTTTGCGATCCACCATCGCATCATGTACGGTCACCAAACCATACCAAGAATAACATCGAATTCATTAAATGGTAGAAGCATCGGATCGGTAGGAAAGCAGATTCTCGAATTATTAGGGGCATCTCTTGCACACTTTATCAACGAGCACGTATTGACCCAAAGGGTTTGACACTCGAATTACGAACTCGGTAGACTCAACGGTAGAGTCTTCTTTGGATGCTAAGGTTTCACATACATATGAGTGAGTAGAGCGGGGTCAATCAATGCAATCACAATAGTATCAAAGAGAGTAAAAGTACCGGTGATAACGTCGGGGAGGATGCCTCCTCTCGTGCGCGGATGGCATATGCTCTAGCAGAGCACGGGTCTCGGATCGGACAGCCAGTATTAGAGGCTCCTCTCGATTACCACCCCTACCTCCGAGAGATTCTCGGGGCCTACCTCCACCGTCGTTCCACTAGGTCTTGCACCTTGCGTCTTATTCCTCTCATCTAGCTCCATGCAATCTCTAATGAAGTGGTCCTTGAACCGCATCCATAACAGCCCTATTAATGACTTACCCCAACATTCACCTAGGTGTCGTCTTCCACATTGGGGGCATTCAGGTCTCTCTTGACGATTATTGCCCACACTAGCTACTGAAGTAGCTCGGGAGTCCGTCAATGGTCGGGCTCTAATGGAAATTCCCGCAGTCGTCCTCGACTTACTGGTGTCCTCCCTGAACCTCTTTACAGCCGAGAATGGAGCTTTACTCGTCGATCTTTTACGGTAATCTCTTGCTTCAAATTCAGCCTTCTTCTTCTCCTTCCCAAGTTCTTCCGCTTTGCGAGCTCGTTCGACTAGTGTCACGAACTCCTTTATCTCTAAAATTCCCACTAGTAACTTTAACTCTTCATTCAATCCTTCTTCAAATCTTTTGCACATCGCAACCTCATCAGCCACACACTCCCGAGCATACCGACTAAGTCTTACGAACTCATGTTCAGATTCGAATCTGATCATCCGGCCTTGCTTGAGTTCCAAGAATTCCTTACGCTTTTGATCGATGAACCGTTGACTAATGTATTTCTTTCGAAATTCGGATTGGAAGAAATCCCAAGTAACTCGTTCATTTGGGACTATGGAAATTAAAGTCCTCCACCAATAGTAAGTGAGTCTCTTAACAAGGATATAGCACACTTAAGACATTCATCGGGTGTGCATGACAGTTCATCTAACACTCTAATGGTGTTATCGAGCCAGAACTCGGCCTTTTCGGCATCATCAGTAACTATGGCCTTGAACTCCTCGGCCCCACGCTTCCTAATCAAGTCCACAGGTGGTTTACTCACCTCACAGGATCGATGAATCGGAGGCATTGCGGGCTCTTGGGGTGGAGTATTTAAATTCGGGAATGGTTGGACAGCCGGGTTGGTTCGGCATATTGCGCGACCCACTCATTCATCATGGTGAAGAAGGCTTGTTTCGCCCCTTCATTTTGATTATTCGCGGATGATCGAGGCTCAGCGGGCGGTGTCCCTTGCGCAGAGCAGCCGCTACACTTTCAACGTCATCCGCCAAGGGTCTCTACCCGGGTTCCATTGCTAATCAAAACAAAAATTCCAACCGTCAGAAGTCATCACATTATTAAGCGCTAACAATTTGGCATGTATAGCTAGACTCACACGCGCTATGGTAGTCCTAGAACCGACTAAACCATAGCTCTGATACCAATAAAATTGTAACACCCCTAACTCGTGACCGACGCCGGTGTCGGACACGAGGGGTTAACGGCCAAACCCTCTCAAGATACCAACCAATTTGACATTACCAGTCAGGCTGGAAAACTGCGTCACCGTCACCTTAAAAATCATATCTCGAGTTTCAAAACTCGGAAACTGGTTTCGTAAATTTTCCCTGAATTTAGACTCATATACCCATCCATGGATTTATTTTTAGAATTTTTGGTTGGGCCAATTGGTACAGTTTATTAGTTAAAGTCACCCATGTTACAGGGACCGACTGCTCTGACCTTCGCGCGTTACAACTTGAATATCTCTCTGTACAGGGCTTTAACACTGGTGCCGTTTGTTTCTAATGAAACTAGACTCAAAATGGAATCTGTACATATAAGGCATGACTCCTAATTATTTCTGGATAATTTATGGTAAATTTTCAAAGTCGCGACAGGGGACCCAGAAACCGTTCTGGACCTGTCTCACGAGAACCTTAATATTTCTCAGTATACTGCTCATATGGTCGTTTCGTTTAGTCCATATAAAAATAGATTCATCAAGGTTCAGTTCCATAATTTACTCACTATTTAATTCTACTTCTGCTATTTTTAGTGATTTTTCAATCTCATCTCACTGCTGCTGTCCGCAACAGTTACTGCAGTAGACTATGCCAATTTCATGAATTTTTCCTTGGCCTTAATCATCCATCATACATGACACAAATTATGGCCACCTTATCAAAATTTGAGTTTCTAAGACTCGTGGCTATAGGTTCTAGCATCCCACTCGACGACCACATAGGCCATTTTCACATGGCTTAAAGTTTACAACCCACAATTCGACAAAATATAATAGCCTATACATGCCAAATGTTCTTCAACAACAAAAACAATACCACAAGATTTCAGCCGGTATGATGACTTCAACGACGGTCCCGATCACGCAAACAATACGAGTCCGAGAGACCTAAAATGGGTGACAAGAAAAACACCGAGTGAGTTTACAACTCAGTAAGTCATAAGCATTCATCAATCCACTGATAAAGTTACTACTACATGTACAACAAATGAGGCTAGGTACTCGTCCATATCGAATCTATACCATAATACCTCGGACCTTTCGGTCCAATCTCGTACCAATTCATACATCCACATTTCATATTCTACACAACAAGATAATCAAGCATTTTACACATTAACTCATTTTCCAGCACAACCATACAATTTCAATCATCACATAGATTTAAGGCTTACCAATTTCAACCCCAAGCATGAACGTATTCTCTATTCGTCATGAGCTCGAGGTACTTACCCGATCCGCTGTCCATACTCAATTCAATGGAGACACACCTCCATATATTTAAAGTACGCACACACAGTGCTTACTACTCGATTTCGCACACTTAGTGCCACGTAATTTAAGCCCGCACACACGATGCCATACCCTCCGAGCTCGCACACCCAAGGTCAGTATTTTTCCAGCTTGCACACTTAGTGCCATATATTTCCAGCACGCACACTTAGTGCCGATCTCGTCACCGTACACACGTATTGCCAAGACACTTAGTGCCGAAAGCAAACTTTCTACACATTTCACTATTTCTTTTACATTCAACAAATGTCATCACTCCATACACATACATTTTCATTCATATATATATATATCATCCCATTAAACACAATTGTATAAATTTTACAATCATTTAAGCAATATCAAATCGTGCTTAATGACTTACCTTGTTTGGGGTAGAACGGTTCCAAATCGGCTACTCGTTTGCTTTCTCCTTTCTTTTGTCCAATCTAGTTCCCTTTGCTCTTGAGCTAAATCAAACAATTTACCTCTCCATCAAACACAAACATACGGCATTCACATGCATTATTATGGTTATTGCGAATACTTAACACAACTAAGCTGAAAATTTACTCAATCTCATCTTAATTTATTGCTACTTATTTATCAAAGTTTCCAATACAAGGTATTTAACACCTATGCCCATTTGTACCCCATATGGCCAATGCTTCATTCCTTACCCAATTAACCATCCAACAATTTTTCAGCCTCATTACCACCCTTTTCATGTCTAATTGTTTAAATACTCTCAAGCTCATTCACAAGTACTATTATACATCTCATTAAGCATTAATCATGTTGCAACATAAATTCTATAGCATGGCCGAATACTCATGCACACCCACATAACAACAAGAACTCAATGGCACAAAATTTCCTTTTGTTAAACATTCGAACTTACTCATTTCCATGCTTTCATCACAACAACATCAAAACACTCACCAAGGAAAACAACATGCATGGCGAATTTTAACTCACCTAACAACTTAGTTTCGATTTGAGATTCAAGGAAAATTTTGAACCAATCCTCCAAATCATGCATGCATTTTCAAGAGTGGCATAAAACATACCTTCTTGTATCAAAACACCTTAGTCTAGTAAGCTCCCATGGCTGATTTTCTCAAGCTTTTTCCCCCCTTTCTTCTTAGTATATTCGGCCAAGCAAGGAGAAAATGAGAGAATGAACACCCTTTTTTTTTTTTTCTTTCTTTCTTTGCTTTTGTTTCTCTCATGTACTGCAAGGGGGGAAAGCATCCACACTCTTTTTTTTTTTGTTATCATCATTTTCTTTTTCCATTTCTTTAATGCTAACTTTCTTATTTTATTGTTTCCTACATGCATCACTAGTCTAACATGTTGGAGACATGTTTCCACCCATAGCATGGCCGGCCATCATGCTTCATTTTGGCTAATTTGACATGCAAGGACAACACTTTCCCACATGTATTAATAGGCCACCTTACATTTGCCTAGCACATTTCTAAATTTTCTCACATAAGTCCTATTTGATAAAAATTCACTTACAATTAACAAAATCCAAACATGGAGTTTTCACACATGCATATATACATATAATGAGCATCAATTATGATGGTTAATTATTATTATGACTCGGTTTAGTGGTCCCGAAACCACTTTTCGACTAGGGTCAATTTAGGGATGTCACAAGGTTTCACATGGCCAAGACACATGCCCGTGTAGCACACGCGGCTAAGACACATGCCCGTGTCTCTGCCCGTGTGCTCAATTCTGAGCATTCTGTTTCTCAAATTTAAGGTGCAGGGGACACACAGCCTAACCACACGCCTATGTACCAAGCCGTGTGTCACACACGGTCTAGACACATGTCCTTGTGCCTGCCTGTCTAGACAAAATGAAGCCATTTTTAGCTTCATTTCTCACCCAAAATCACACCAATGACCTGTCGTTAAACTCACATCCAAATACCAACCATTTCAAGCATTCAAATTAAGGAAACTTTATCATTCAACGTGACATACATACATGTTTATAATCCTACCTTGGTATATTTCATATGATAGACATAATTTGAACAACCATTTAACATATATATTGCTACCATAGTATGACATTACAAGTATATCAAAAACAACTATTACTAGCCATTCCAATGTCTAGATTACAAACCACATATTTAAGCCATCTATGGCTAAGTTAGCCTATACATGCCATTATATCAAAATGATTTTACCATATATACCCAAAATAAGCTAGTGGATAGTGTGATGACACTCCAATGACCTCCAACCTTCGCACACTTCTTAGCACTATAAAATAGTGAAAAATAAAACAAAGTAAGTATTACATGCTTGGTAAGTTTGTATAACAGAAACTAAGCTTACCAATCCCATTTATTAAATCTAAGCATACAATATCATGTTTTCCATCCATTTGGAAAAATTGCCTAAACACATACATTCAATCAAACATGTTAGTCACAAAATTTTCATATACATCAAGTAAACATAGATGAGCTCATCATACTATATTATTTTTAAACATTATTCATCTTATCTCATAACTCTTATTTCATGTCAAGTATTTTATCTATTGAATCATTGAAATTCCAATGGACACTTAAGTAGTACACTCGAGATGTACGATTCAATAACCCGTCAATTCTTATTCAAGAGTACCCATAGGACACTTAATCAAGGACCACACTCTCAAGCCACATATTGTATTACAAGATTACCAGTCTAGGCTAAATCCTTTATATAACGCATGCTCAGAAGAGCTCAAGAAGGATTACCGGTCCAGGCTAAACACTAATTGTAACATATACTCGAGAGCGATTATATCAGGATTACCTGTCCGAGCTAAATCCTTTCCATAACGAGGTCAATAGAATTACTCGTCCTAGCTAAATCCCGTCAGTAAAAAATGTAGGACCTTATTCATTTCGGGAAAACACATATATTCATCAGAATTCAATATTCAAACGGAGCTTAACCCTTTTTCACTGTTTCAACCATGTATTCAATTCTTCATCATAGCAACCAAACAATTCACATCAATATAAGTCACATTCCATACAAACACAACATTCAATTTAACATATTTACATGCTTAATTAAGTTACACGAACTTACCTCGACACTGGTTCACATATAAAATCTACTAATCCGAAACATTTTCTTTTCCTTGATTTAACCTCAATTTTGTGTTGTCCGAATCTATATAAATAACTTTAATCATCAATTTCACACATTTCATATTCATTTGGACTCAGTTTACGTCCTAGGCAAAATTTACCATTTTGCCCTAACTTTTCCATAAATTCTAATTTCGTCCCTAGGCACGGAAAATGAAATTTATGCAATTTACTCCCTATTCCAAGCTTAACCAAAATTTCAACATAAAATTTACAGCACATATTTTCTATAAGTTTTAGAATTTTTTATCCATTTTTACAACTTTACATTTTATCCCTAAATCATATTTTTATCAAAAATCACTTTGTAAAAGTTGTTTATCTATCAACAACCTTTCATTTTCTACCATAAATTTCTAATTTTCAGCATATACATCCATGACCTAATTTCCATACTTTGATAACTCTTCAAATTGATCCCCTAAATAGATAGATTAAGCTATCCCGGTTTTAGAAATATCAAAATTACTAAAAACATGACAAGGAAACTTACCCAATTAAGCCATGAAAGTTTCTTCTTTCTCTCCTAAGGTTTCCATGTATTTTTAGGGAAGAAGATGAGTAAAATAAGATGATATTTTCTTTTTTTTCATTTTTTAATTAATTAAATTATTTCAAATTCCAATTTAGTCCTTGCCCTTTTCCTAAATTTCTATGAATGAGTCACTAAAATATCTACATACTTCTCTTTAATGGTATAGTTACCATATAAGGACCTCAGGTTTTGAATTCCATAGCTAATTAATTCTTCTAGCTACTAGAATTCAACTTTTGCATTTTATGCGATTTAGTCCTTCTCGTAATTAAGCACATAATCAATAAAATTTTCTTATCAGAATTTTCATAGGACATTTCTAACATATTACTGACCATGTAATAAAATAAAAATAAATTTTATTTTCGGATCGAATTTGTGGTCTCAAAACCGCTATTCCGATTTCACTGATAAATGGGCTGTTATAGTTTCTCTTCTGTTGAAGTAGATAAATGTCTACATACGAAAGTTGTTGGTAGCGATTGTGTGATCATAAGTTTGTATGTTAAAGATATACTTATTTTCAGTACTAGTTTGAAGTTAATATTTTAACCAAAGCGTTTTCTTTCTTCTAACATTAACATGAAAGATTTAAGTGAAGCAAGTGTTATATTAGGTGTTAAAATCATATTACAAGAACATTATGTTGAGAAAATTTTACAGAAGTTTAAACACTTTAATATCAAACCAATAAGTATTCCTTATGATACTAACATTCTATTGAAGAAAAATAGAGGTGACTATGTTGCTCAATCTCAGTATTCACAAATTATTAGAAGTTTGATGCATTTAATGAAATTTACTCTACATAATATAACATATGCTGTAATTTAATTGACTATATATAACCCAAATCATTAGCATTGAGTTGCTAGAATCAGAGTAATGAAATACTTGAAAGGTACTATGAATTATGATATCCTGTTTAGTGAATTTCCCATTGTATTAGAAGGATGCAATGATGCAAACTGGATTTCAAATTTAGATGAGACAAAATCAACTAATGGTTATGTGTTCACTTTTGGTAATGGTGTATTTACTTGGAAATCAACCAAGCAAGCTATTATAACTAAATCTACCATGGTGTTGGATTTTATTGCTTTAAAGTTGGTTGGTAATGAGGCTGAGTGGTTAAAAAACATTCTTTGGAAGTATTCCTTTAGCCACGAAACATACATCTTCTGTGTCTGTGCATTGTGATTACCATAGCAATTGCAAAGAATAAAACTTTCAATGGTAAAAGTAGATAGCTTTGTATAAGATGTAGTGTGATAAAGTAGTTATAAAAGATGGTGTCATATCCATAGATTACGTAAAGTCAGAAATGAATTTGGTCAATTTTCTGACTAAACCTTTAGGGAAAAAATTAATAAATGAAACATCGATAGGAATGATACTACTATTAGCTTGAGATACCAACAATGATGGTAAGCCAACCTATGTGACTGGTGATCCTATTAATTAGGTTTATATGAGTAATTACAAGTCATTAGTTGAATCATTGAACACTATAAATTATATCATTCCTATGGTGTAAATAATGCTAAAAATGTAAAGAATGTGAGGTTGAGTAAACTCTTAATTAAATCTACATCCTTTTATAGGTGGTGTATTAATCTAAAGTGTACACTTGATGGATTGACCTATATGAGTGTGAAGTAGGACCACTTCTATGAGATATGTAACGAAATCTCTAAAGCACTCATGAAAATCCACGTACATGCATGGCCTATTAGAACAAACTTGTAGGGATAATGTTATTGATAAGAATTTTAATTCTTAGTCCACAAAAACTTACAATTTCTCCAATTATTCTGTGAATTATGTCTCATGTTTAGGTTCATAGTCTAAAAGGAACCTGTATCAATGCACTATATCAAAGAAAGAAATACTCAACAAAATTTATCCTTGGTTCTTTTGAAATATGAGGGATTGTTGTAAATAAGGGACATTTCAAAAGAACTTATCCCAAACCACCAGGATAAACCTTTAGGCAACCACAACATTTTATAAGGCTTGTAAAACCCAAATGAGAGGATGTCACATGATGAGACCCAAAAGCTAATTGTAGTGTAATTTGTTAGATTTACCCTCTACATATGGTGATATTTCATAATTTTGTACTTTTTTTTTAATTTTCTAGAGCAAATTATTTTTTAAAATTGTACTTTACCATGAAAAATTAGATTTGACTTGTTTTTAGATTTCCCTTAGATTTATCTTGATTTCCTTTAATTCTCTCATTATTTTTGAAATTTTCAAATGAAAAATAAGATTTGACTTGTCTTTTTCTTTAATTCTATCATTGATTTCTTCTACTTACAGTTGCACTATAGCCTATAAATATCATACCTATTAACATACTTTTAATACATCAAAATCTCCCTTTTTCATCACTGAAAATTAACTTACTCTCCTTCTCCCTCATTGAGTATTATTATTATTATTACTATTATTATTATTATTTATTGTCCCAACTTGTAGAGTTCAATTTTTTTATTTTCCAAAGTATATATATATTTTAATTTTTAGTCTTCTAATGAAAAATTAGATTTGACTTGTTCTTTGGTTTACATTGATTTCCTCTACTTACCGTTACATTGGAGCCTATAAATATCCCACCTGTTAACATATTTTTAGTATATCCAAATCTCTCTTATTCTTTAATGAAAACTAGCTTATTCTCAATCCCTTTCACTAAGTATCTTCTTCTTATTGTTATTTGTTCTTTTTTTTTTGTAATAGAAGAGTTTGCTGAATTTGAGGTGTATGTTGTAAGATGAATTATCCTTATGGATAATGTCTAACAAACCTCAAACCTAAAAGCTCGGGTTTTCAATTTCTTTATTCATTCGAATCTTCTAACACATATAGTTTTGTGAAGAAAGAGAAATGTGCATGAAAATTACATTCACTTTATATATTATTTATGCACCTATACATGTTTATAGTATTTTGAAACTTATAATATAAGGTAAATTACAAAATTAATTTCCCAACTATGCCTTTTGTTCTACTTTGGTCACCCAACTATTAATTTTTTTATTTAGTCATTCAAATTTTCAAAATTAAATATTTCAATCATTCTTCTGTTAGTTGTCGTTGGATGAGTGTTGGAAACCTGACGTGGGTTTATTTGTCACACCCCGAGTTTTATAAAATTGTTATGTGCTTTTTGAGCATGTAGCACCCTATTTCCTACCTGATTTATCGAATCCAAATATAAGATGTCACAATACTTACATACTTAACAAAATTTTACAATCGACGAGAACCATACTAGATGTGCTTCTTATTTATTTAAAATTCTTACAAAAGATTTGAGTGAAACATATATCATTTATCATATACTCTCAAAGGTAATATAAAGCCTTACAACAAAAATATTTGATAAGACAAACATTTTTGCAGCGTGTATTACTATTTGAAAACATGTTTTTAAAAATGTCCCTCTGTATGCACAACATCGCCCTACGATCAACCACCTCGATGTATTCCTGGGTTGGTCCCTTTTGGCGAATTGGATCAACTCAAAAACCTGTATTACAATAGATGCCTGTAAGTTCAACAAAGCTTAATGAGTCTTAATCATTATTACCTATTTTAAAGATAGAAGTTGGATGAAATTCTCAGGATGATATGCATATTGACATTACTCTCGGCAGATTCCTATTCTGGCCTTGGCGACCATCAAAATATTAGGTACATCGTGTCCTTAAGTATATTCAAAACACAATCTCATTTCAAGGAACGTAATATGCTTGATCATCCAAAAGAATTCCCAAATTACTATAATACATACAAGAGAATACCTTGTTTTGGTGAACATTTACACCACTCATGTTTCCAGGTGCACGAAGCTTTCTGTTTTGGTGGATCATAACGACGGTTTCATTAGTCGACATATTGCTAAGAATTCTTTCAAAAAATGCCTCAAGGGCATATCCAGGTCTCACCACAAAAGCAGATTAGCAACTCGTTGATTAGGTGTTGTAGAATTCACGATATAGACCTTCTAGAAAACTTGTCACAAGTATTCCCCAGATCACTTCACCACTGAGGCTTTTTGCATAATGTCACAAAGGCTTTTCGAATAATTCGCCACAAAGGCTTGGTTGGTTTGCCACCAAGGCACCACACAAATGGTTGTGTTTGAAAATTTGGTTTTGCTTAAACTCAACATGGTTTGAGGTTTGCCTATCATTGTCCCTTGGGACATACAAAAACCCAAGTAAGCAAGTGTGACTCATTCGCCATTTCCAAAATATGCAATGGCCATGGTGTTTCCACATAATTGCCCCACTGGCCTTTTCTCATTTTTATTGTTCTGGCGAACCTTGTGTTTATGATCTTAGCAGACTACCTTTTCCCATACTAGCCTTCATGTTTACTATCCTGATAGATGTCATCAAAGTACCATCGCGGGGTTATTATCCTACCACATATTTTCCCGACATTCTGCTCGAACCCTCTGATCGTCAACCATACTTTGACATGTACTACTCAAATAAATCAACATGGATAGTTTTCACTCATAACCTTAACGAAAATCATACTTTCCATACATGCTTTTGACACATATCATTTTCATAGATCACATCATGCACTTCAGTACATCTATACAATTACCTTAAATAAAACACGCGAGCATACATACATATTGCCACTCCTTCAAGAATATATACTATATTCTATATGGATATTAACCATGCAAAGAATCATTACAATATAATGTGTAGAGGATAAGTCTAAAGACTTACCAAAGACTCACCTTTACCTCGGTCTTGAGCTTCTGTTTCGGTCATTTGTTTCGATCTAGTAGCAAAAACTTAAAAGATCATAAAGTTTCCATTAAAATCCCTATTATAGATAGTTTACTATCATTCCAATCACATGGGTCCCCCAAGTAAGGCCTTCCCAATCACACTTTACTTTTAACACATTTCCCCTTCAATAATCGTGATATACAAAGCTATAAGACTTATTAGAGGGTTGAATCATCCACAGATTAAAAAAATTCTTGGCTCTAGCTTAACAAAGAAGAAGGAAGCATTTTAGTTAGAGAGAAAAGAACTAGAATCATGAGGTAGAAAATAAAGTCACTCTGGAATATCTTTTCCCTTACTAGATATAAACTCCCAGACCTTTTACTGTGGGCTTGACAAGTGACGATGCTTACCTAACCCAAACTTCTTAATTTTCCCATAGAAATCCAAGGGTAGGTAAAGAGAAGTCAGTAAAGATCTTTGCTACTATTTGACCTGTAATGGGAGGGTCAAATCAATCCAATTAACTTTTATTGAATAGTGGCCAACCATGCTACTATGATGATTTATTTAGTTGGCCTTCTTTAACGTATATGTAATGCTTCATGCATCTCACTACTTTGTTCTATTCTCTACTTTGTTGCTATAGAACCCCAATAACTCCCAACTAAACTTGTTACAAGAATCAACTTAACAATGTTTAAACAAACTGAGCGTACTAGACCTTTGCGGTGACTCACATATGACATGGTCTAAAATACAATTAAGTCTCTTGTAGTATTCTCACACACTTAGTAAGCTCTTCTTGCTCAGCCAAAACTTTAGGATGTACTCTTTCTTTACTTAAAGTTAGTCAACAATTAAATCCTTAGATACCGCCAACTAGCAGTTACTTTAATGTTAGTATGCGCCAAAACTCTATCTCGCCAGCCAATTGGTCAAATGGTAGATCATGCTATCATAGTACACCAAAACAAAATTAACATACATTATCTCACTCTTAATTGGATTTGCCAATTCTGAAGTGTGACAGAGCATAAATGAGTTACTGGCCTAATGGTTAATAGTTAGTGAGTTCAACCTTGAAACCAAATTTCAAGTCCCCACACTCACATATTTTGAAAAATTTCAGCAAATCTGTGGTCAACCTTTTCTTGCCGCCTATGATGGTGGAGATGATGTTGGTGTTGACCCATAACTTACTCATATTGTCCTCCCCTTTCTCCTCTCTTTCATTTTCTTTTGTTTCTTTCCCTTTGTCATATTTTGTTCACATCTTTCCTTATTTTTTCCCTTTATATTTTCCTCTCTTTGGCTGTCCCTTTCTCTTCTTCTTGCTCCCACTCTCTTTCTTCTTTTCCCTACTTTTTTTTTATTTGTACCACCACTCGCACCACGTACACCACCATTTCTCCCTTAATGCCGGCCATACCTGTACCTTTTACCTTGATTTTTTTTCTTTGCCACCGTCCCTCCTCCTTGGCCTTCTATTTTTCACCATCACTTGTAACATTCAAATTTCTAATAACCTGAGGTTAAGAATAATTAATGGACTAAATTAAAAGATACTGTACGTTAGCAGCCTCTATTTAAAAATTAAGAAAATTTAGAAACTCAATTGGATATAGTTGAGAACCAATTTTGGTTCAGTTGAAAAGGAACCAGCCGATGCCAATGTGGGAGGCATAATGATTGTGAATACATGGTTCTTATAAGAATGGTAATAGAGTGGGAATGACTGTAAATAGCTAGGAAATATCTTTCCAGGGATTATTTTCTTCCTGATTCTATTTTATTTTCTCTCGTTTTTCATCTTTTTCAGTAGCTTGGAAAAGGTAATTATGGAAGGTTCTGCATGGTGCAGAATTTATAAGGATTAAGATGGAAAAGTAGGGAAACCAACAAGCAGGTAAGGTTATTAACCCTTCTGTGTACATAGAATTAAGTTATGGACTTTAGAACCATTTTAAAGGTTCTGCATGTTTTTGCAAAAATGAGTTTAAACTGAGAATTTTAAGTATAACCCATGGTTTTGGTTAAAATGATTAGCTCTTGGAAAATGGAATCTCTAGTGTTTCAGAAGGTTAAGCCATGGAGACGATGAAGTTCAGGTGAGTTCTAGACTCCAAAACTACTGTTATTATCCATTCTATCTAAGTATGCCATGAAAAGTTTGTGCATATAAGTATTCACAGTTTGTATGACATTATGCTTAAGATAAATGGAGTATGATGATATATGCATGCATTGCATGATTTTGGGAAAAACCTTTATGGGATAGATGAAGTTAGGAAGGGAAGTAGGGAGAGAACCTATTAGATATAGCATCGGGCGAAGCTCTGGACCTTGCGGAGAGAACATTGCAATGTTCGAGCATCAAAGTTAGATGGTGTAAAGGAGGTAATGGGAAGAGGACTTGGGTAATATGAATTATTGAAAGGTATTTATTGTAATGATGACATCGACTGGTGCTTCCGGGTGACACCATGACGACGGTATATATTGTAAGACCGTAGATGAAAGATGCTTTGGCAGTCTGGTATGAGGTACATAGCGTAAAACCATGGATGAAAGACGCCATGGCAGCATGATACAAGGTATGAAGTATATGGCATAAGACCATAGATGAAAGATGCTTTGGCAGTCAGGTATAATGAGTAAGACCATGGATGAAAAACTTTGTGACATCATATGATAGTATGCCAAGATGGCAGATAGATGTAAGACCAAGGATGAAAGACTCCATGTCATCCATAAAGATAAGTTCACTGATATAGAAAACACAGAACAGAGATAATCTGCCGAGACAATAAATATGAGGTAAATTTGCTAGGAAAGTAAACACAGGATAAGTTCACCGGGACAAGGGAAATGAGGTAAGAAGGGTGTAAGACCATGTCTCGGCTACGACAACCTATAGAGTTTGTCAGGAAATAGACATGAAAAGTTCTTGGTACATTAAGCGCACGTTATACTGCCAGTGCGGTAAGTATGAGAAACCACGCAGGTGGAATTAGAGTTAAAAGAAAGTGTAAGTGATGGAAAACGAATCTAGAGAAATTTGTCAAAAGTGATAAAAATGGTAAAGGTGGATGTGAAAGCTGACAAGGCATAGGTGAAGACTCAATAGGAATTAAAGAAAGATAGGGCCATGCAGGAGCTAGCTTAAGTATGGGAAAGTAAGAGGAGACAGAATGTCTGTCGAGGTTATTCCTCTTTGAGGAAAGTCTAATGCAAGAATGCCTTCACAATGATAGCAGTAGGAAGGAAACAAGCAAGAGGAATGACAAGCTTGTTTAATTGTAGGAATGATATCTTGCTAGTTCAACTAAATAGAGTGATCTTTACTTATGGGATAAGAGAGTCTCCAAGTAAGGGCTAATGTGGGGGTGGATTATTGGATGTAATCCCACCATTGTGAACACTAAGGTGGAATAAAAATAGATTCATTAGAGTGGCAAGACTTGCTAAAAGTTATCACAATACAAAAGTGCCAACATGTCCTTTGAGACTAAGGTATGGATAGAGGGAGTCTGCTAAGGACTGGTTCGACCATAGAATTTCGCTAAGGAAGGTAGGTCTTAAGAAACCTTGGATGGGAAGACGAGAAGTTAGGATAGGACTCGACGATATGATAAGAGGTCTAAATCATGGTCGAATAAAGAGTTCGATTAGAGGAAGGTCTATTAGTGAGCCAAGTAGCTTACAGGATAGGGTAAAGTCCACCACCCTAATAAAGAACACTTGCCTTGGGAGAGCAAGGAGTAAATTTAAGTTAATTTAATTTACATCTGTTACCCTCGTGCAATAGAGTTTTTTTGTGAGTGGTTTAGTGAAGGAACTCACTAATTTCAATTGAACTTATAGCAGTGTGGCTGATGTTCGCAGAATTTACGATGAGGTTCGAGGACTCAGAGGAAGGACCAAGCCAAGTGTAGTAGAGATTGAGGATCGATGTTGGATCAAATGCATACACATAGGAAGGGGGTACCATTGGAGGATTTTCCTTAGAATCAATCATGGTGTAACCAAACTATGTTCTTATGGTCTGGGTTTCGAGTTAGGTGGCCTTAAGTTAAGGAAACTTTATAGGTCTCTTTGTATACGAATAGTTTAACTAGAAACATAAAGTTGAGGGGCTAAACATTTAGTGATTTAAGGCCTTGATTGTAAGAATTATTGTTGATCTTATGATTAGATGGTTTTATTCTAGTCTATTCTATAACAGTTACTCGAAAAAATTTAGGTTAAGTTAATTCGATTCATTTTTGATGCTCCATTCTCGGATCTGGCTGACGGGTCAGGCGTGGGCTGATACACCACCACTCGTCGTTGCCGTACTACCATCGCACCCCCGTCGTGTCTTCATCGCACCATCACCACCAGTATTCTTTTTTTCTTCTCCCTTTTCTTTTTCTTTTGGTTGTAGCTAACAACTCTTGAAAAGAGTTCTGTTTCATGACTTTAAACCTAGCTAATTGCTTGCACTTAAGTACATTTTGTTGCATTTTAAGACATTTAAGTTAACATTTTTAACATTGGATTAGGACTTGGACTATGTTTGAATTAGGTACTTTTAATCACTTATGGTAGAGTTTTTGTATGGCAGAAACAAGTTTTGGAACGAGGAAATAAATGAGTGAAGTTTTGTCAGCGTAAAGTGCGGACAGTTTGCCAACATGGATGTCGTGGCAATGCTGGGACCACCAAGTCAATATTTTTAGCACAATAGTCCCAATTCATATTCAAATTTGTACCAGATAAATCCCCCTAAAGGAGTAGAAGATACTCACGAGCTGTTAGTCGACCTTTGCCTAAATTATTTATAAAAACCAATGAAGGAGACATCACAAATGGTGAACAAGTGAGAAAGATCCTTAGGCGTGAATAAGGTTTCGGTTGCACAAAGGAGAGGAACTTGAAGGCAGTCCTTCTTAGCCATCACTGGATGCTGTGCTGCCAAAGTGTGGGTTGGGAAAGCGAAAGCTGTTTCCCAGCCCATAAGTTAAATCTCATAAGGTGGAGATTACTTTCGATGAAACCTTAAACTGTTTTTATGGATGCAATATATATCTAATTTACTTTACAGTTTCATTTGATTGTTCTTATTTCTTAATTAAAATGCAACGATCTCTAGACATAGAAGGTTATTCACATACTATAAACTGGTTCTAATTACGAAAGAGTTGGATTGGTTGGATTGAATTTAAATAAAATAAGTAAGTATTCGATAAACACTTGTAGTCGAATCTAGACATAGAGTCACGATCATATAAAAGGAACTCTATTCAGATGATCACTCTTGTTATTGCCATTACATTTCTGCTTTCACTTTTGCCATAGCATTTCTATTTACTTGTCAATTCCATCAATCGCATACATTACCATTCCTTTGAGTTATCACTGCATACTTACCTTAGTTTACCATTCATCAGTTTTGCTATTGCATTAACCGTGTTTTATTATAATAACTTAACCACTTTTGTGCCTCGATCCGATCCTTATGGGAATGATACTCAGTCATCACTTTATTACTTGAATCGACGTGTATACTTGTACAAAATCACATATCATTTTACACGCAACAGTAGTTGAATCTCCCATTGTTCTTCTTTCTTTTTATTTTTCTTTTGTCAAAACTCTTTTATTATTTTCCTCTTATCAACCATTTCAAATTTGTGTAGCGTAAGTGTCCTCTAAAAGCAGATCTGGTGAATATATCTTATTTGTCTTTGTATAATATAATATTAGTGTTAGTCGAATCTAACATATGATGTTTGCTATGTGTATTTTTTTATTAAGGTGCAGATCTAGACGTATTAAACCATTTCTGAGTTGTTGGAAGTACTATCATACCATGAATGTAAACAGGAGATAGTGTAAGTTGATTTTCATCAAATTTCGTAAGTGGATCTAGATAATTTGATTTAGCGAGACTGATATGTGTGTCAGTGTGTGTTTTGTTGTTCAATGATTAGATCTAGGTGAGATCCGATCAGATCGATACCAAAGGAGTACATTGGTTTAGATCTTGTACTATTCGAATGTACATAATAAGATGTGTCTTTACTAAGTATATATATGTGTGTTTGATGATATCTATGTAGAAGTGAGCACAGGTCAGGCAGGGCCGGGTTTGGGCCTAGCTCTACTAAATATTCAGGCCTATTTGCTAGGCCTGGGCCTGGCCCTGTAACACCTCTAACCCGTATCCATCGCCAAAATAGGGTTACGGTGTGACAGCCCAAAATTGACCCTAGTCGGAATGTGGTTTCGGGACCACAAAACCGAGGCATAAAAATAATTAAAAATTTATTTTGATGCCTATAATATGTGTGTGCTCATGTATGACATTTTATGATGATTGATTTAGTGTTATAAAGGTGAATTCCACTAGAAAGGACTTAGTAGTGAACTTTGAAAGTACGATAGGGAAATGTGTGATGACTAATTAAAGCATGCATGCAAAATAATGGACTTGCATATCAAATTCCCCTTTTTACAAGTGATGGCCGGCCATGACAAAGAGATATGGGCTAAACATGTCATGAAACATGTTTTGTTGGGCATTAGGGAGAAATAATAAACAAATAAGCATGGGTAAGAAAAGAATGAAAAAAAAAATGTGTGTGAGAGAGTAGCATTCCCCCCATTGCCGTGCAACCAAGAAGAGAAAACAAAAAAATTGTTCATCCTTGTTCTCTCCTTTTTGGCCAAAAATACTAAGAGGAAGAAGGGATTTTTGCTTCATTTCCTTTGTTTAGAAGAGATCTAGAAGGTGATTTGGCTAAAATTGCATCAAGAGTAAGGTATGTATGAGGTTGTGTTGGGAGTTTCATGCATGTTTTGGTTGCTAATTTGATGTGCGTGTTAGCCATGGCTCAAATCTTTGTTATGCCATGGAAATGGCATTTGGCCAAAGTTGTTATGGTGATAAAGCCATTGCATGCTAAGTGTGAAACCTGATGATGATGCATGCAATGATGGATTGTCTACTCATGAGTAAGATTTTGAGCTTTCTTTTTTGTTTTATCATGATTGAAGTTGAAAAGAAGCATGATTGTCATATTCGGCCATGATGCATTCTTGAGCATGATTCATGCTTCTTGCATGTTAGTTAAAATTTGTGTTTTGGATGGCTATGGACACCTTGAAATTGACCATGCTCATATATGCATATATATGATTGCACATTATGTTTTGGTTATGAACTAAGTGATGAATATATTGGTTTAAAGAAGAAGATGTGGAAGAATGCTTGTGAAATTGCAAGCACAATTCGGCCTAGCACACATGTAGGTGCTTGATGCTATATTATAAGTTTTGGGCCACAATGTGCAAAGCATTAATTAGTAAATTGCATGCTGTTTTTGTGAGGTATTAAGTGCAAAATTGACCTCAACATGTACATGAATATTCGGCCTTGGGTAGCCTATTGAAGGCCTTAGCATTTCCTTGATGCTCGAATAAATTGTATTGAATTGCTTGATGTAGTATAAAATGTGCATGACCATTGTGTATTCAAGCTAAAGGATGGCCATATGACCATTTAAACTCCTTGTCATATTCGGCCAAAAGCTAGCACAATGAGGTTTTAATAAATTGAATTTGTTTGAATTAGCTCAAGAGCTTAGAAGACCACAATTGGACAAGGGGAAGGAAAAGGTGATCGAATAGCCGAAAAAGCCGTTCGACAACATCCGAGGTAAGTCCTCAAGAAGTGACCGTACTTGAATTGTGTGAAATAAAGTATGGATGTGTATTGATTATTGATTGTGTATGCATGAGTATTTGAATTCTACCCGGGCTAAGTCCCAAGGCGAATATGCTTGTGACTATAATTGCGTTTGAGCCTTAGTAACGAAAATGAATTATGTATGTCCAATGATAATTGATGTATGTGTTCATGGAAATTGAATGATATCCGGGCTAAATCCGAAGACAATTATGCTTGAAATTTTATCCGGTTAAGACCAAGGCAATTGCGCTAGTGGCTACATCCGGCTAAGACCAAGGCATTCGTGCGAGACATTTTATCCGGGCTAAGACCAAAGGCATTTGTGCACGTGATTATATCCGGTTATATTCGAAGAATCTTGGGCTGGAGGTGAGTGTTGGTTGCTGTAATGAATTCAATTAGCACACTCGAAAAGCCCAAAGGATAAGGTACGTTATATGTGCATTGGAAAGTCGACATGTTTGAGCAACATTCGCTCAATCGACTAATGAATTTTAGTTATTGAATTGATTGATACTTTGTGAAATTATATAATGATGAAGTGTGAAGTAGGAATGTGTACAAATGAAATGATGCATTTGGCTATGTGAATGTATTGCTGTAATTAGAGTTGATTATATTCCTTGAGACTTACTAAGCATAAAATGCTTACCCCGTTGCTTTGGCTCTCGCTTTTCTAGATTTCGCCGAGGCAATCGGATTTGGGATCGTTGAAGTCAAGTCATCCACACTATCAAGCCTCCATTTTGGTATAAATTTTGGTTGAACTTGAGATGGCATGTATAGGACTACCCTTGTTTGTTAAATATGTTGTAATGTAAGTATGTACGGCCATGCGAAAATGGCTCGAAAAGGGAAGCATGAACTTAGACTAATTGTGGGTTGTATGTATATATTTGGTGTCATGATGTGGCTATGGCTTGGAAATGGGAATGTTGGTCATATGATCAGCCATTGGCATGGTTAAAATGATCATATATGAACCTATGTATGGCAAGACTAGTTGAATCATGGAGACTACCAAATAGGTAAGTCCTACCTTAAAACAGATGCTGCCAGCTGCAGTGGCGTGAATGTGAAAAATCACCAAAATTCATAGGAATGGAATTAAATAGTGAATAAGCTATGTAAATGAACCTTGATGAGTCTATTTTCATATGGAAGAAACGAAATGGTCATAGGAGTTACAGGTTAAGAGATATTAAAGCTATTGTGAGACAGGGCCAGAATGGTTTCTGGGTTCCCTGTCGCAACTTTAAAAATTCACTATAAATTATCAAAAAAGAATTAGGAGACATACCTTATATGTACAGATTCCATTTTGAGTCTAGTTTCATTAGAAACAAACGAAACCAGCATTAAATCCCTGTACAGAGAGATATTCAAGTTATACCGCGCGAAGGTCAGAGCAGTCGATCCCTGTAACATGGGTAACTTTAACTAATAAACTGTACCAATTGGCCCGACCAAAAATCCTAGAAATAAAACCATGGATGGATATATGAGTCTAAATTCAGGGAAAATTTACGAAACCAGTTTCCGAGTTTTGAAACTCGAGATATGATTTTTAAGGCGACAGTGACGCAGTTTTCCAGCCTGACTAGAAATGTCAAATTGGTGGGCAAAAACATGTGAACTTGGCTTGTTAACCCCTCGGGTCCGACACCGGCGATGGTCCCGGGTTTGGGGTGTTACATACGGAGCATTATCGAAACATTTAGAAACATTTACAAATAACTTATGTAAATTACTATTCATTTACCAAGATCATTTATAAAGTCCGTTGATTGGGCTCTCGAGGCCCAATACGAGCATTAGGATCAAGTTGGGACTTAATCAAGAACTTTAAGAATGTTTCGCGACTTTTCAAAATTTTTCCAAGGTGCAGGGCTCACACGCCCGTGTGGTCTAAGGGATACGCCCGTATGACCCTGGGACATGCCTGTGCTGGAGGCCGTGCTCGACCCCGTGTAACTCTCTGACTTGCACACATGGCCATGCCACACGCCCGTGTACTAGGCTATGTGGTCAATTGATTCAATTCGAATTTAGGTGCAGGTTTCACACGACCAAGACACACGCCCGCGTTCTAGGTCGTGTGGCACACACAGTTGAGACACACGCCCGTGTGCTCAATTCTGAGCATTCTGCTTCTCAAAATTAAGGTGCAAGGGACACACGGCCTAACCACATGCCCATGTTACCAGGCCGTGTGTTATACACAGTCTAGACACATGCCCGTGTGTTCGCCCGTGTGGACAAAATGAAGCCATTTCTAACTTCATTTCTCACCCAAATTTCACCCAAGACCTGCACTTGAAATACACATCCATACCAACCAGTTCAAGCATTCAACTTAAGCAAATTTCATCATTCACAAGGCATATCTCTACAAGCATACATGATCACAACCTTACCTTAGTTTAACTTAGGCATTCACAACATTGATCACATATTCTTAACATAACACATGTATGTATATATATAGTATAATAATCTACTTAGTCATACCAAAATGAGCCATTACTAGCCATTCCAATGGCTAGGTTACAAAATAACATTTCAAGTCACTATTGGCCAAGATGTCTTATACATGGCATTATACCAAAATGATTTTACTAAGTATACCCAAAATGACTAGTTGATAGTGTGACGATGCTCCACTGACCTTCCAACCTTCATGAGCTTCCGAGCACTGTAAAACAAGGAAAAATAAATGGAGTAAGCATTACATGCTTAGTAAGTTCGTATAACGGAAACTAAACTTACCAATCCTATTTATTAAATCTAAGCATACAATGCTATGTTTCCATCCATTTGGCTAAATTGCCTATTCACATACATTCAATCAAACATGTTAGTCACTAAAATCTTCATATCGATCAAGTAACATAGATTAGCTCATCAAGAAATATTCTTTCAAGTCATTATCATTTCATCTCAAGATTTTCATGCCATGTCAAGGTTTTTATATCCATTGAATCATTGAATTCCGATGGATACTCAAGTAGAACACTCGAAGTGCACGATTCAATAATCTATCAATTTCTTATTCAAGGGTACGCATTAGGGCACTTAACCAAGAAACACTCTTTTGAGCTATATATCATATAACAGGATTACCAGTCTAGGCTAAATCCTTTATATGACGTAAGCTCAGAGGAGCTTGATTAGGATTACCAGTCCAGGCTAAAACCTAATCATATCATATGCTCGAGAGGTATTATATCGGGATTAGCCGTCTGGGCTAAATCCTTTCTATAACAAGGTCAACATAATTACTCGTCCTAGCTAAATCCTGTTTACAACAAATGCAGGACCTTATTAGTTTCGGGAAAGCACATTTAATCATAGGAATTCAATATTCAATCGAGACTTACCCCTTTATCATCATTTCAATCATGTATTCAAACATTCATTATAACAATCAAATAAATCATATCAATATAAGTCACATTACATGCAAACACAACATTTGATTAAACATATTTACAAGTTCGGTTAAGTTACATGAACTTACCTCGACTCTTGTTCGCGTATAAAGTCTACTAATTTGAAACCTTTTCTTTTCCTCTATCTAACCTTGAATTAGTGTTGTCTGGATCTATATAAATGAATTTAACCATCAATTTCACACATTTCATATTTAAATGGACTCAGTTTACGTCCTAGGCAAAATTACCATTTTGCCCTAACTTTTCCATAAATTTTGATTTCGTCCCTAGACTCAGAAAATGAAACTTGTGCAAATTACTCCCTATTCCAAGCTTAACCAAAGCCCCATTACAAATTTTAAAGCACATGTATTCATAAAATTTCAGAATTTTTCATCAAATTTTACAACTTTTCATTTTAGTCCCTAAATCATGTTTTCATCAAAAATCACTCTGTAAAAGTTGTTTATATATCAATAATCTTTCATTTTCTACCAGAACTTTCTAATTTCCAGCATATACATCCATGACCCTTTTTTCATATTGAAACATCCCAAAATTGGGCTTAGTCAGAATAGTAGTTTTGGGACCACAAATACGACGTTAAAATATTTATTTTATGATTATTTTGAGGTCTATGATATGAAAATAAGCATGTGTTAAAGTTTCAAGAAGAAACTCTAAGTATAAGGTGCCCAATTGGAAATTAGGGATCAAATTGAATAAGTTGCAAAACTTGGGTTCTAGAAGCAATTTGTATGAAATTGATTTGGATTCTTAATCAGAAGGTCTTAAAGAGTAATTTTCCCAATTTCTAAGTTTTTGGACAAAAATGGGCTTGTATGGAAAATTTTGAAAGTTTTGTAAGGGAGGGCATTTTGGTCATTTGGTAATAAACTTAATAAAAAGGGAAAAATAAGCCAAAATGATGTCCATCTTCTTCTCCATGCTGCCGAAAATTTCATACTCTTAATAGCTTGGGTTTTCAACATTTTCAAGCTCAAAAGTAAGTACTCCCTAGCCTATTTTTAATGTTCTTTGTGTTTTTGAGATCTTTTTAACATGCTCTCTCTATTTCTACTCATATTTCAAGCTAGGGTTCATATTTAGAAATTTACCCATGCATGAGATGCTTGTGTTTTGATGATTTGTGAAGGAATATGAGAGTTTAAAGGATGGTAAACAACTTTTACTAAGTAGTTTTTCATGGATATGGCTTAAGGGACTAATTTGTAAAAGTTGTAAAGATGGGTAGAGAAATATGAAACGAAGAAAAATGTGGGCTTCCATAAGTATGAAAAATATTCAGCTAGGCTTGGGTAGCCAAGAAATTACATGTATTCCATTATACAAGCCTTAGGACTAAACTGTAAAAGGTGTGAAAGGTTAGAGGCAAAATGGTCATTTTGCCCTAGGATAAGTTTTAGGCCAGAAATGAACAATGTGGGGTATTGATAATCTATTTTCACTGATATAGACCCCGAGGAACCAGTTTCGGAGGTCAACCGTAGAAAACGAAAGGTTTCAGAATAACTGAGATACGAATCCAGAATGACTATTAGGTAAGTTTGTGTAACTCAACCGATTATATGTATAAATGTATTGAATCTATTATTGTGTGGAATTGATTGTGTGATGTATGAATGATAAATTACATGAAATTTCTCTAAATCCCTAAATTGTTTGGAAGAAGGTAAAAATCCATTTGGATTATTGTACCTTGATGGATATGATATATTACATGAGAAATGAGATCCTGCATGTGTTGCGGAAAGGATTTAGCCCGAACGGGTAATCTTGAAATGAATTTCCCGAGTAAATATGATGAAAAGGATTCAGCTTGGATGGGTAATCCATTGATTCCGGAATGGAAAGGATTTAACCCAGATGGGTAATCCTAATTGACTAGATAAATACTGGACTAGCCACCTAGATTGACTCTAAGAGAAATGCTCTGTTATATTGAGGATTTAGCCTAGACTGGCAATCCAACAAAGCCTTATGGTACATGGTATAATGAGAAATTAGCCCGGACTGACAACTCCATTGCATAAATTGAGACTCGAGATGGTATGCAAAAAGGGGAAACCATTGAATATGGATCAATGAAATATCCATCAGGAGATCAATGATTCAATGGAAAAATATATGTGGAAGTGTCATGAGAAGAAATGAATTTAGAATGTGTACTTAATATGATGAGCTCACCTATGTATTTTGGTATATTTGAGACTAACTTAATGATTGAGTGTATGTGTTAGGAAAAAAAATGTAATTATAATTGATGGATGACATGGCATATAATGACTGTGTATTTAAATGCCCGGTAAGTTTACTTCCTGTTATACAAACTTACTAAGCATGTTAATGCTTACCCCCTTTCTTTTCCCTGTCTTTTAGAGCTCGAGGACTTGTGAAGATTGGAAGACGGTTGGAGTTGTCTACACTATCAACTTGTCTTGCTTGGTATAAGGAAACTTTCATTTTGTTAAAATGACATGTATAGGGTTATAGTCATTTTGTTATATGTGTCGTTTGGTTAGCCAATGAAATGGCTTATAATGATATACTTATTCTTTTGTATATGGCCATGAGATGTGCCTCATATTGATATGGGTTGTAACCCTACTTATTTTGCATGCTTAAGTTTAAGTGTTTCATGTGATGCGTTGATGTGGTATCATGGATGGATATATGAAATGAGGCCTAATAACTTAAGAGTGGATATGGCATAAAATGCTACATGGTTATAATATGGTTTAAGTGGTAAAATGAGAAATGTGATATGCTAATCCTTAATAAAAAGGATAACCTAGCATGTGATAACTAATGAGATGAGGTTAACATGCAATACGCTTTGCCAGGATGGTTTAAGAATTTATTTAAGCCATACTAAATACCATTGAGGCTTATAAGCATGTATGGATGTTTGAGGGTGACCAAAGGCTTGGTAGATAGTCTCAAAACGGTCCACATGAGTAGACACATGGGTATGTGTCTAGGCCGTGTGTGACATACGGTTAGCCCCACAGGTGTGTTGTATGGCCGTGTGTCCCCAGCACCTAAAATTTTTAGGAACACGGCGTGTCATGGCCGTGTGAGGGACACGGGCCAGGGACACTGGCGTGTGCTCGGCCGTGTAAAAACCCCTGTAGGTTCGAAATGAAAAATAAATTCCAAAAATTCAACACGGGTAAAGGACACGGGCGTGTCCCAAGCACACGAGCGTGTGCAATGCCTCCACACAGGCGTGTGAGGCTTAAACCTATAAATTTTTCTAGAATTTTCTTAAGTTCCCAAACTAGCCCCGAACCGCTTTAAACACATGTTTTGGACCTCGTAGGTCCATAACTTGAACATTATGATTTTATTCAATTGCTTTTAAATTGGAAAAAAAAATTATAACCTGTATTTTGGAATTGTCCATGTTTATGTCTGGTAACGTCTCGTACCTTGTCCTGGTCCCTAGTACGGGTAAGGGGTGTTACACATACCTTGATATCTTTTCAAATTAATCCCTCAAATAGAGAGATTAAGCTACTCTAGTTTCAAAAATATAAAACTACTAAAAACGGGACAAGAGAACTTACCCAATTAGGCCTTGAAAGTTTCTTTTCTTTCACTTAGGGTTTCCATGTGTTTTAGGTTGAAGATGATGAAAATAAGATGATATTTTCTTTTATCATCTTTTAATTAATTTAATTATTTCAAATTCCAATTTAGTCATTGACCTTTTTCTATATTTTCATGGATGAGTCACCATGAAAAATCTACATACTATTCTTAATGGTCTAATTACCATATAAGGACCTCTAGATTTGAATTCCATAGCTATTTAACCCTTATAGCTACAAGAATTAAACTTTTGCATTTTATGCGATTTAATCCTTCTCGTAATTAAACACTTAATCGATAAAATTTTTGTTTCAAAATTTTCACACGACATGCCTATTATAATACGGACCATATAATAAAATAAAAATAAACCTTATTTTTGGGTCAGATTTGTGGTCCCGAAACCACTGTTCTAATTTCATTGAAAAATGGGCTGTTACAGGCTCGACTCGAAAAATAGGCCTAAAATTTTGCCCAAACCCGACCCGGATAAAAATGATAAAACCCAGGCTCGACCCAGTCCACCCATATTAATTTTTATATTATTTTTTATATAATTTTAAAATATATATAATACAACAAAATTACTAAAAACATCAAAATAAGTATTTCCCAACAAATTGAAAATAAATTTTAAAAAATATGTATATTTAAATAACACTAAGATAGATGCAACTTAATAAGAAAATATCTCTAAAATAATAACAAAATTAACAATAAAATAAGTTTTATACAATATCCAAACAATAACAACAAAATAGTAGCAACATAATAGTAAAATGGTAGCAAAATAGTGAGAAAATAACAAGAAAATAATATTAAAAAAATTAATTTTTTTGTCCTTTTTTGATTTCGGGCTGGGCCCGGGCCAAAAATGACTTACCTAAGGCCTGACCTATTTTTTAAACGGGCCTTATTATTTTTGTCGAAGCCCATTTTTCGGGCCTATATTTTTGTCCAAACCCTCCACATTTTAGGCGGGCCTTCAGGCCGGGCCGAGTGGCCCGACCCATGCTAACCTCTATATCTAAGTGATGATATATATTATTTGTAATTAACCAATGGCATGAATGCCTTTGGATTAATAGTGGAATGAGATCTGCACCCTTTCTTAGGGTTGGCTGTATGTAAGTGTCCTTAACTAAAATTTATTGTTTTGATCGAAATGGTGTATAGCACAATTATATGATTGTCCTTAACTAAAATTTATTGTTTTGATCGAAATGGTGTATAGCACAATTATATGATTGTATAGTTTTACATATTCAGTGATGCTAAAACATGCATATTGATACTGATATTCCAATTACATGTTAATACATGTCTACTGTTACCATTATTACTATTAGCATGATAAAGCATGCTAACTACTATTGATATATTGAATCCATGATAAATCATGACCACTGTTTCTGTTAAATCTGATTGCATGTTGAAAACATGCCTACTTTACTGGTTTTGCTACTGTCATTGTATGTCATACTGCATTGCATTGGGGTTGGGTCAATTATGAAATGATGAATTTTTGGCAGTTTATTTGCACTAGTGGTGGCTTGTCCACATATTTCCTGTAATTTATCTGCAATTTTGGTAGTTCATCCACATATTTATGGTAGTTTATCTACACATCTAGTGGTTTATCCACATATTTCTGGCAGTTTATCTTCAAATATTGGTGGCTTGTCCACAATGCGGTGTGTAGGGATAGATGAGTTCTGAGGAATTCTGAATTTGGTGTGTAGCGGTGTTGGGTAAGATCTTTCTCTGTAACTCAAAACTTCAGGGTCATACATGAACATATACATGTATTCTAAAAATTGTGATTATACACAGTTATGATATTCTGTATATTAGTTTCCTAATATGCTATATATATATATATTTACTATTATGATTACTTGAGTTATGACACACATTGAGCTTCTTAAGCTCACTTCTTAGTTTACTGTCTTTTTAGATAACTAGCGATATTAGGATTTGAATTTGAAAATCGGAGGAGTATCTTAGATGATTTTTAGTAAACATATGTTAACCATAATATTTATATGTTTTTTTTCATTTGGGATTGTAATGTTTTGATTACATGTTAATACATGTCCATTGTACTATTGTTATTGAAAGCATGATAAAGTATGCTCACTACTACTGATATACTAAATGCATGATAAATCATGCCCACTGTTTCTATTAAATTTGATTGCATGTTGAAAACATGCCTACTGTACTGATTCTGCTATTGTCACTATATGCCATATTGCACTGTGTTAGGGTTGGGTCAATTATGTAAAGAGGAAGTTTTGGCAGATTAACTGCATATATGGTGGTTTATCCACATATTTCTGGTAGTTTATCTACAAATATTGGTGGCTTGTCCATAGCACGGTGTGTAGGGATGGATGAGTTCTAGAGAACTATTACTATGGTGTGTAGCGGTGTTGGGTAAGATCTTTCCCTGTAACTCAAAATCGCATGGTCATACATGAACATATACATGTATTCTGAAAATTGTGATTCTTTACTGTTATGATATTCTATATATTAGTTGCATGATGTGTCATATATTTTTTTGTACTGCACTAATTAATTAAGTAATGACTCACACTGAGCTTCTTAAGCACACTCATTATTTCATTGCCTTTTCAGATAACCAGTGAGGTTAGGATTAGGATTCAGCAATTGGTGAAGTATAATGGATAAATTTTAATAAACATATTTTTAAACTTAGTTTTTAAAATTTTTGTTATTTGAGTCTGTAATGTTTTATTTAGATTGTTGCAAGGGACTTGTAACACCCCATACCTAACCCGATCGCTAGGTTTGGGTGCCGGATGCTACATATAAGAATAACTTAATCATTTGTGCCTAATTGCCAACAATATCATACTCTAAAAAAAGAAACATAAAGATTTCCTATGACCTTAATTTCTGTATTTTGTTGCAATGTTTGAGTATGATTTTATTGTTCCTTTGTTTGCCTTGACCCCCAAGGCGAGGCCCCTACGGATAACCCTTTACATACACGTACAACTTCTACTATGTCATATTGAATGAGTGATGGCTAGCTTGTTCCCTCCATTCACATCTCTTGTCACACTTTACCTTGTGATTAAGCAGTAAAAACTAAAAGTTCTGGTGAACTTAGTGAGAATCTTCTTAACAACATAGTACAACAACTAGTAAGAAAATTATAATAAACAAGTTTTGGAAAGAGATTTCAACTCACTGTCTCCTTTTGGTATATTAAAAATTTCTCTGGGGATGTTGTCTCCCCACTTCTCTTATAGCTTATTGTAGTTCCAACTCAATCTTAATATGATACACGAGTGCGTTCTTTCATGATATTGGTCACTTGATAGGGAATACCTAGCTTTGTCATACTCTGACCCTTCCTTTTTACTTTTTCTCCACTATTCTTGGGAAACTATTCTCTGTGAGTTGTCAGTGAACTTATTCCACCCCTAGCATTCCCTCACCTACAGATCCCTACTGATTGGTTTTGCTTGATCATCCATTGCTACCTCGAATTCTCATATTTTGCTAATGAACTATTCTGAACAACCAACCATTTACCCCTCTTCTCCTTATGAATTCTCATCGGACCTTCCATTAGCCTAAAACTCATGATGTTAGGCCAACAGAGTTTGAATCGTGTTTGCTTAACCTCATAAGATCTATCATTTCTCTGGCGAACTTAGTTTTTATACTGTTGGCCCCGTTTTGATTTGCCCTTGGTAAATCCCTTTATGAATTCTAAGATCCAAGCCCCTTAAGCGTACCTTGCTTGTGTATATGAAATTTATCGTGTCATTCACATTGTTCTTTTATTCTTAGTCCATGGCATACCTCCTGTATGGCAAACTTCCTTTTGGGGTACCACGTTTTACATTTTGGTGGACCTTTTTGCATTACCGCCATTTAGACGGACTTTTCGTACATCATAACACCATATCACCATGGTCTAACTTAGTATAATCCTTATGTTTAATGTCCTGGAAAACTATTTGTGCCACATACCAGTGAACTCCTTTGGTTGCCTTACCCAAGCTAAGGTCTTACACCATGTGCACCACATATTCCCTAGATCACCTCGTGTTTATTTTTCTCGACGGGCTATCTATACTGCGTTTATTGTCCCAAAAAACTGTCTGTTCTATGTTTATAATCCCAAGAAACTCTCTGTGGATGCCATGAAGTCTTTCATCCATGGTCTTACTCATTATATTTGGCTGTTATAGCATTTTTCATCTATGGTCTTACATCGTATACCTTTTACCTTGTACCATGCTGCCATGGCGTCTTTCATCCATGGTCTTACGCTACGAACCTCATTCCAAACTACCATAGTGTCTTTCATCTATATTTTTATGCCATATACTGTCATCACGGTGTCATCCGCAAAGCCATTCGATACCACCGTCGCAGTAAATACCTTTCCATGATTTTCATCTCCTGAATCCTCCTCCCATTACCTCATTTACAGCACCTAACCTTGATGCTTGAACACCACAATGTTCCCTCTACAAGGCATGGATATTTGCTCGAGGCGGTATCTAATATGTTCACTCCCCATTTCCCATCCTAACTTCATCTATCCCATTGAGGTTTATCCCTAGTTATCATGCAATACATGCATCAAGTCATCATCTATCTTAAAGCAAAAATAATAAGCTTTTCATGACACAACAACCTTACTCATGCATAGATTACGCATGCATTCCCTAGTTCATGCAAACAACATATAATAATCTATCACCTAGAAGCAAGGTGCAAAAACTCACCTTATTTTCTGATCCTTGTTATCGTACGTTGACCGAATGCCAGTGTCTCCTTAAGCTTAACATCAGTACCTCAATTTTTCTTCCTGTTAGACATTCAAGCCTACGACGGCTGCAACATGCAGAACCTCCCATGGTTATAGCCTATTCTTCTTCAAGACGACTGAAGAAAAAGATGATAATTTTGAAGAGAAGAATGTGTAAACAGGATTAAGGAATCCCCTTTTTTTCTCGTACTCCTATCTACATATATATATCCTTATTGCGCGATCATTACAAACCATCATGACTACACAATCCTAATTATTATGTTTCCCACTATGTAACTAGCCAGTACCAATCTAACCAAACCAGATTTGGAGTCTAACTTTCTTCTAACTAGCCATTTAACTCTCTAAATTTCTCACTAGTACCCCTAACTTTCCATTACTATCAAATCCTCCCTGAATTCGGGTATTTTGGAAATTCAAGTGTGATAGGAATTTAATTTTGGTTTATTTTGGCATGCATGATTTTTAAGTTTTAAACTGTTTAAACTCGAAAATTGATTTAATTATGCAATCAACCTAATTTTTAATTAAAGATCTATCAAATATCACTTTTTCTGCTACAATATGGAAAATTAATTTTGAAAAGTTAATAAGTTAGAAATTAACTAAGATTTCAAAAATAATCAACCTTTGCAAAGTATATATATTTAAATAAATTGTTTTATGTTTGAAACTCATAGTTTTTTACAAAATGAATAATTCACATGATTTTATATAGCAAATGGTTTTCAAAACACTTTTTGAAGTCTAATGGTTTACTAGGTTATTTCTGTGGTCAATGTAGCCTTCAGAATCTGGTCATAACTTTTAAGTCGGGTTTAGGAGGTTATATTTGGTGGTATTAGAGCTTGAGTTCAAAATCAGACTATGGATTTTTAAATGAGTTTGCATGCATGTTTTAAAAATGGATTATTGGGATCCATGCTACAAAGTTTAAATAATATTTTTTCAAAAATAAAATTCTAGACTCTAATGTCGATCTTACTTAGTAACTGATACTTTTGAAACTAAAGACAAACACTAGAACTACAATTTTTGAAACTATAGACATAAAACTGTAAACTTTTCACTGAAAACACTCAGGCAGATAACTAGATACTTTAATTTTGAAACTATAGATAAACATAAGATTGTAGATTCATGAATTCATTATGAGCACCCAAGGTAGACGACCCCAAAGTAGGCCAAGTCTAATTGCTCATGTTGAGCCACCAACAGCTTAGGATGACACTCCGATTTTTGAGGCTAACTATGGTGAAGATTTATTTGCCACTGAAGGTGTAAATCTTGATAGAGGTGATAACGTAGTATCCCAAGTGATTGTGAGGGTTCTATAGAGGGTTATTGGAGCTCAAACTAGATCTAGAAATAAAGGGTCTGTGATTGAGAGGTTTTGGTCTCAGAGAGTCAAACTGTTTAGGGGTGTTGCTAGGATGACCCTAACTGTAGCTAAATATTGGATGGAGGCTATTGAGAGGATTCTGGATGACATGGAATGCACTTTAGTATAGAAGCTGAAGAGTACTGTATCCCAGTTAAGAGATGAGGCCTATTAGTTCATTATGAGAGGTGCTCAGGCTGAGCGTTTGACTTGAGAGTACTTCTTGGAGGCTTATCAGAAGAAGTATGTGGGTACAAGATATGTAAAGGCCTATAGGCTTGAATTCATTGAGCTTAAGTAGAGAGATATGACTGTGGCCGAGTTCAAGGCTAGATTTATAGGGCTTAGCTGGTATGCTTAGGGTATGGTTGTTATGAAATAAGATAAGTGTGTGAGGTTTAAGAATGGGTTGTGATATGATTTGAAGATTCAAGTTACTTTACATCAGGAAAGGGTTTTCGAAACCTTAGTTGAAAAAACCAAAATAGTAAAGAAAGTTAAGCACTTGAAGCACGAGAAGTGAGAAATGATTAAGGTCCTAATTAAAAGAGATTCTAGTCCCACTGGCTCGAATTTATGTCTCATGAAAGGCGTCAAAGAGGGTAGACCGTAGTAGAATATTGTTGCAACTAATATTAAAGGTAAGACTCCTAATTGTGCATAATGTGGTAAACAATATCTAGGAGAGTGTCGAAGGAAGATGGATCTTTGTTTTAGGTGTGGGTCTATTGAGCACTATATTAAGGATATTCCTAATAAGGGTGATCAGATGCAAGCTCTGACACAAAAAATCAGAATAAGAGAGCTAGATAGTTACCTCCGAGAGGCCGAGGACAGAGTAGAACTTGTAATATGTGTCAGGATTCAAACAGGTCAGAGGTTAGGTAGCCTGTTTTGGTTTTTTCTACTAGGCCTAGAGAGGATTGAGACATAGTCGACATCATCGCATGTACTTTTATGATTCATTCTATTCAATACTTTTCTTGATTTATATAGATCTACCTATTCATATATTGTTTGTATAATTGCGGATAAATTGGGAATTGGGGTAGGAGAAGCTGTTAGTGGTGTAAATTTAGCTAGTCCATTAGGAAAATTTGTGATTGTAAACAAAATCTATAGGAGATGTTCATTGGAGGTTCAATGTAAAGTATTACTGAAAACTTGATGGAGTTGCCCTTTGAGGAATTTGAATTAATTCTGGGGATGGATTGGTTGGTTGAACAACAAGTCAGTTTAAATTGGGCTGCTAACAGAGTGAGTTTGAAGACAATTGATGGCAAGAAGATTGTGATGGTTAGTGAGTGTAAAGATTACTTGTCTAATATGATCTTGTTGTGGTAGTAGAAAAAATGGTTCGAAAAGGATGTGAGGCATATCTGGCCCATGTTTAGAATGCAAGTGCTTATGGTTCAGCTAAGGGCAGTATTCTAACTGTGAAGGAGTTTCCAGATGTTTTTCCTGAGGAACTAGCTAGATTACCTCCTAATCATGAGGTTGAATTTGGGATTGAATTGATGCCTGGAACTTTTCTAGACTCTATTGTTCCCTACTGCATGACACCTAAAGAGCTTAAGGAACTTAAGGTTAAACTTCAGGAGCTTTTTGATTGAGGGTTTATTAGATCAAGTGTTTTGTCTTGAGAAGCTTTGGTTTTGTTCATCAAGAAGAAGGATGGCACAATGTGATTGTGTCTTGACTACCGATACTTGAACAACTTGACTGTTATGAACAAGTATCCTTTACCAATCAGTTTCGAGGAGCGACTGTGTTCTCTAAGATTGATGTAACACCCCTAACCTATATCCGTTGTTAGAATAGGGTTACGAAGCATTACCGGAGTTTACGTTTCAAAACTATAAAAATTTAAAACATTTAATTCACAAAATCAATCAATGTAAAACCAATCAATAACATACATATTGTCCCTTATACGAGCCCTCGATGCCCTAAAAATACATTAGAAACAAGTCGGGACTAAATTGAAAAGATATAGAATTTTTAAGAAAAATATGAAAGTTTTTAAACTTTAGGGGTCACATGACCGTGTGACTCAAACGGCTGAGACATAAGCCCATGTCTCAGGTCGTGCGGGCATTCGAAGTAGGGACACATGGCCGTGTCCTAGCCCATGTCCGTGCCCTTATAACTCACTAACTTCGGTCACACAGCCAAGCCACATGCCTGTGTGCCAGGCTGTGTAATTCTTGAAATTCAACCTTTAAAAACTTACAGGGGACACACAATCATGTCACATGACACACAGCTGAGACACACGCCTGTGTGGACAAGAACAAGAAATAGGCCATTTTCAAGCCATTTCTTTCACCCAGAATATTCTCATACATATAAGCCCTTGAAGTTATTTCAAGCATTAAAAAATATACTTAATATATACATAATATAGATAGATTAATATGGTATTTATCCATACAACCAATATGCCCAAAAGGCACCTCAAAGCAAGTACTCAACTTAACAACACATATGCATAATTGATCACCTTGCTACCATTTTAAAACATGCCATGCTTAACTTATACCTTGTTATTAGAACTTATCATTTGAAGTATAGTTTTCATGCATCCCAAATATACATATATCTAACTTATACATGTTTGACCAAAACTTATCCATATATATATATTTTAATTCATACCAAGTTATACCATAATTGACCACATGCCAAAGTCACATTCAAATATACCAATTTGGTTATTCAAAACACAACTTCAAATGATCATTCCAACTCCAAGCATTAAGGCCATCTAAATGACACAAATCTAACCATATCCAAATGGTTCCAACAATCAACGTGTATACAAACCATATTTCAATCATGCACATCTATTCGAAAACCTTTCCAAAGTATACCATATCTTGACCATGTTGAGGTTAATTCATCATATATCACTTTGGCCATTCAAACATGCTTTAAAACATTATCAAATTAACACATATCAACAAGGCACCAAATGTACCAAGGCTACATCACCCAAAATGACATATACATGCCAAACTCATAAACGAATATTCAACTAAACATCATAACCTTAACCAAGATATCAAAGTCTGCCGATATAATCGTTGGATAGTGTGATAGATCTTTGACGAGCTTCCAACCTGATCGAACTTCCGGTAATCTATAAAGTAAAGGAAAAATAACTACTTAAGCAATGGATGCTTAGTAAGCTCGTATAACTTTAGTCATATCAATCCATTTCAAATATGAAATTTATACATATTAAGGATAATCTTATACCAATACCGCAAGATTCATGAAACCATATTCAACAACTCACAAATTAAATAAATCCACAACATCACATATACATATCATCCCTAGCATAGTAGGATTTTATAAAACTTTAAACTCTTTCAATTTTTTCTTATTTTCATTTGTATTTCATTACTTTCCATTGCATTTACTTTCTTTATCTTAAATAACAACATCAAATCAACTCATCATTCCTTTTTTCATCATTTTAGACTTCAAGTATGAGCTTACTATTTCATTTCCTTTCCACACCCGTTTCATATGCATAACACATAAGACATAGGCATATCATCAACCATAGCCACAAGCTAGTGCATTTAAACATATATCTTTTGGAATTAACCACATGATAAACCATTTCATAAGAAATTACATAATTTAAATCTTACCACTCTTCATGAGCACAAGCATATTTCCAGTTTGGCACTTACCATTTTAATACATAACTTATAAGTAAACATAATACAATCCAACCAATAGCTTGGCATATGCCTAAGCATCAAACAATAACACATGTTAACATACGTGAACATATTTCATATGAATTCAACATAGATAACCATTATTCTTGAATATGATTCAATTGGATAAAACATCCTTCATAACATAACATGCTTTCCATGTATCTCATCATTTCAATGTATTTCATGTATATCTGTATTTGCTCATATTGAACATTTACCATTTTCTTTCCAATTCATACTGTTGAACTGAATAGAATATCGTTGGATACCCGGGATAGCTTACACAAGGTGTACTAACTCATATAATCGTAATCTGTCAATTCATGTACATGTATGCTCACACGAGCTGTGAATAAGTGTGCTCACATGAGCTGTAAAAATGAGCCTACTCCCACGAGCTGTGGGTCAGAACGTAGCTTCACGATGCTGCTCACACGAGCTGTGGAGGATCCACAACACATACCGGACCTCAACCATTGGTAGGATATTCAAGACCAGCACTTAAATCATGTAAACCATAATTACATGTCATTTGTATCCTACTAATTCCTAAGGTTCAAACGGGACTCAATAGTCGTCGTACGTCGTTGGATTTCCATCGTCTCGTGACATGATAGATTTCATAATAACATATATATATTGATGCATTTATATTAGAATAACACATCAAACATTCAATTTAACCAACATTTAAGTAATTATAATTGATATGAACTTACCTGGCTAAATTGCAGAAATGTCAAAGTACGAGGGTATTTTGATAATTTTCTATTCTCCTTGATTTTCCACCCGATCTTGATATAATAGTTTTCTTCTTTTATTAACCTTTATTTTATTTTTATCATTTAATAATCATATAATAACATATAAAAAAAATTAAAAGAAAATAAAGCTTTAAGTCCACCTAATTATAATTCTTTAATCAATTTAACACCTTTAAACTAATAGTGATTGACTTTTTCAACTTTTATGATTTAGTCCCTTTTAATTAATTAACTATCGAAATGTTAAAATTTTTCAACAAAACTTTAATACCACCTTAATGACGAGTCGTAAATATTTATTACTCGATTTATAGAAACAAGGTCCTGATACCTCATTTTTTAAAACCACTTGACCTTAGGGTCATACCACTTAAATTTAATAACTCTCTTATATAACATAAATTATCAAATCAAAAACATTTTTAAAATTATATTTGACTTGTAAATATTAAATAATAATATTTACGAACTTAGTCATCAGATTTGGTGGCCCTGAAACCACTGTTTCTGATACCATTGAAAACGAGCTGTTATAATTGATCTAAGGTCAGGTTATTAGCAGCTCAAGTTGAAGGATTCAGATGTACCTAAGACTACATTTAAGACTCAGTATGGTCATTACGAGTTCGTGGTAATGCCTTTCAGTCTGACTAATGCCTCTGCTGCATTCTTGGACTTGATGAATAAGGTGTTTCAATTGTTTTTAGATCAGTTTGTTGTTTTTATTGAGGACATTCTGGTCTATTCTAAGATCGAAATTGAGTATGGTGAGCATCTAAGAGTTATTCTGAATAATGGCTCTGCTACATTCTTGGACTTGATGAATAAAGTGTTTCAGTCATTTTTAGATCAGTTTGTTGTTTTTAACGAGGACATTCTGGTCTATTCTAAGATCGAAATTGAGTATGGTGAGTATCTGAGAATTGTTCTGCATATTCTCCAAGAGAAGAAGCTTTATGCTAAGTTGAGCAAGTGCGAATTTTGGCTTAGAGAAGTGATGTTTCTGGGTCATGTGGTATCTGCTAAAGTATCTGTGTGGATCCAAAGAAGATTAAGGCTATTCTGGAATGGAAGTAGCCTAAAAATGTTTATAAGATTTGAAGTTTCCTTGGTTTAGCTGAGTTTTTTTGGGGATTTGTTAAGGGGTTTTCTTTGGTTACTACTCCTTTGACGAAGCTATTGATGAAGAGTGTGTTGTTTAAGTGGACTGATAAGCATTAAGCTAGCTTTGAGAAGATTAAGGCTATGTTAGCTCGAGCATTGGTTTTGATTTAGCCTGAGCCTAGAAAGGATTACGTAGTGTATAATGATGCATCTCACATTAGTCTTGGTTGTGTACTAATGCAAGATGGAAAAGTTATAGCCTTTGTATCAAGCCAGCTTAAACCACATGAGTGTAATTACCCAAATCATGATTTGGAGCTGGTAGCTGTGGTGTTTGCAATTAAGATCTAGAGGCATTGGTTGTATGATGAGAAGTGTATTATTTATACGGATCACCAGAGTCTTAAGTATTTTCTTACCTAAAAAGAGTTGAACTTAAGACAATAGAGATGGATTGAGTTGCTAAAGTATTATGATTGTACCATTGAGTATCATCCCGGAAAAGTCAATGTTGTGGCTGATGTTTTGAGTAAAAAGTCAATGATGGATTTGAGCACTTTGTTTGCTAGGCTGAGTTTGTATGAGGATAGTTGTTTATTGGTAAAGTTGCAAGTAAAGCCAACTTTTGTCAGTGAGATTAAGGAAAGGCAACCTCTGGATGTGTCTCTGTTACATTGGGTCAAACAAGATAAGGAAGGTAAGACTAATGACTTTTGGTTTACTTTTGATGGTATTTTATGTTTTTTATGAAGATATTGTGTGCCGAATGATAAGAATTTGATGCAGTCTATTCTTTAGGAGGCGCATAGTAGCCATCATGCAATGCATCTTAGAGGAAATAAGATATATCATGATTTAAAGGAATTGTATTGGTGTCTTAGTCTGAAGCATGACGTGATGGATTATGTGGCTAAGTGTTTGACTTCCTAGTACGTGAAAGCTAAGCATCAATTTTTGTTTGGCCTGTTGCAGCCGATTAGAATTCCTTAGTGGAAACGGGAACGAATAATTATGGACTTTGTTAGTGGGTTACCTTTGACATCTACTAAGAAAGAGTCCATCTGTGTAATTGTGGATAGGTTGACCAAGTCAACTCACTTCCTACCTGTTCGTCGTGATTATTCTTTGTAGAAGCTAGGTAGCTTGTATATCTCTGAAATAGTGAAATTGCATGGGGTGCCTATGTTGATTATTTTAGATCGGGATCCCCGTTTTATGTTATGATTCTGAAAAAAGCTACATGAGGCAATTGGTTTTAGACTGGACTTCAGTATAACATTCCATCCGCAGACAGATGGACAATTTGAGTCGGTTATCCAGATTCTTGAGGATATGTTAAGGAGTTGTGTGATTGATTTTAGAGGTAGTTTGGAGGAGCACTTGTCACTAGCTGAGCTTGTGTACACTAATAGTTTTCATTGGAGCATACAGATGGAACCTTACGAGGCTTTGTATGGTCATAAGTGTCGGACACTTTTGTGTTGGAGTCAATTGGGAGAAAAGAAGATTTTGGATTCGGACCTATTTCAAGAAACAAAGGGTAAAGTTAGGTTGATTCAAGACAGATTGAGAGTGACTTTGGGTAGACAGAAGTCTTATGCAGATCTGAAGAGGAAGGACATTGAGTTTAATGTAGGGGATCAGGTATTTCTAAAAGTGTCTCCGTGGAGAAAAGTTCTAGGATTTGGACGAAAGGGCAAGTTGAGCCCAAGGTTTATTATACCTTACCAGATTCTTAAGAGAGTTGGATTGGTGGCTTATCAATTAGAGTTACCTCTTGAGTTGGACCTTATCTGTGACGTGTTCAATGTTTTTATGTTGAGGCGATACAGACCTGATCCTTCTTATATTGTTCTGATTGAATAGATTGAGGTGAGACCATATTAATTTTTTGAGGAAGAGTCTATTCAAATTCTGGATCGTGAGGTTAAGATTCCTAAAAAAAACGGATTCCACTGGTTAAGGTTTTGTGGTGGAGCCATGGCATTTAGAAGGCTACGTGGGATTCGGAGGACTTAATTAGTCAGTAGTATCCTCTTATGTTTGGATTAGGTATATTTCATGGACGAAATTTCTCTTTAGGAATGGAGAGTTTTCACTCCCCAAGTTTTATAAATTTGTTATGTGCCTTTTGAGCATAATTGAGTTATTGGCCTGATGGTTAAGAGTTAATGAGTTCATCCTTAAAACCCAAGTTCAAGTCACCATACAGAACCCATGATGGTGGAGATGATGTTGGTGTTGACTTATAACTTTATCATCTTGTCCTCCCCTTTCTTCTCCCCTTTCTTCTCTCATTTCTCCTCTTTTTCATTTTCTTTTGTTTCTTTCCCTTTGTCACATTTTGTTCACATATTTCCCCATTTTACCTTTCTGACTTTTATTTCCGCTAATCTTTTCCTCCCTTTGGCTACCCCTTTCTCTTCTCCTTGATCCCTCTCTTTTTCTTCTTTTCTCTATTTTTTTTGTTTGCACACCACTCGCACCACCATACACCACAATTTTTTCTTTTGTGCCACCCATATCTCCATCTTGTACCACTTTTTTTCTTCCTTACTACCGTCCCTCCTCCTTTACCGCCCCTTATGCACCACCACCAACCATCCTCATCACACCGCCATAACCATTCTTCTTATTTTCTCCCCCATTTTCTTTTTCTTTTGGTTGTATTTGAATCTCCCATTGTTCTTTTTTCTTTTTATTTTTCTTTGGTCGAAACTCTGTTCTTCTTTCCCTCTTATCAACAATTTCAAATCTGTGTAGTGTCAGTGGAACGACAGAAATGTGCAAGTGTACACAATCGCAACAAGTAATAAAGTGACAGTAAATGTCGAGTTACCGTACCCACAGGGACTGTGAAAAGAATTTTTTATGAATGTAATTAAAAACACTTTGGTGAAGAAAAATATTTTGATTTGAGGAGGTGATTAAAAACTAAGATTTTTAACTAAGTAAAATAAATAAAGAGGAAATAAAAGTTCCAATGGACGATTTCAAAAGATGATTTTAATCAAGATGACATAATTGTGTTAGATTAATTACATTTCTTAACTTAGAATTACTAAACTCATGTTCATGTTGTTATGAATAAATTCATGACAACTCGGTAATTTGCTAACTTATGAACATACTTACCTACCAAAATCCATTTATCTCTTGACTATATCTCTATATCAATTCAACGGATTAAAAAAATTTTAATAAGAAAATATGTTAATGCACATACATACTTATGAAATTAAAATAATCTATTGTACATATCTTTATGCCAATTCAAACAATTAATTAAATCTCATAAGCACATAAAAGATTACGTGAGGTAACAATGTATTTCTACGTTGAAACAATTTAATCACAATAATCTTGTAAGTTATGCAAGGCTAATGTATTGTTAGATACCGTTGCTAATTTAACCCTCAGCTACCTCAGATGATTAAACATGCAATGATTAAGTATCATGTCAATTAATTACAATTTCAACCCGTTTAAATAATTAATTCATTAGTTACCTTACAATTGTAATGCAAGAATAGTTTAGTCGTGGTTTTACTTAATCAAACATCTTACCAAGACCTATAACAACACAAACACAATTTTAATAAATTAAGTGGAAAAAATAGAATCAACCTAACACAAATTAAATTAAAGCCATATTAATTAAATTAAACATATCAACATCACAAATATTTATAGACATGTTCATAACAACAACAATAAAATTAAAAGGATAAGGAACAAGAATCAAATCTAGTGTTTCTCCGAGGCTTGACTAGTTTATTCTGCTCCTTTTTCTCCACTTGTTCTTGTTGAACCGAGTCTTCCACGAACACTTGAATGCTGCACAAAATGGTGGTTGAAGGACTCTTTTTCAAGAGGTGAAATCGGCAAAGGAATGGGGAAGAAAATGAAGAACAATGGAAGGGGATTGAAGAGAGAAAGTGAGAGAGAAGTGAAAAGATGAGAATTTTTGAGATGTGTTTGAAATCACCAGCCAAGGAAGGTATTTATAGGTTGAGTAGGCTGCTAAAAATAGAAAAAATAAGAAGCCATAGAGTTCCCCCATTGCCGGCCACACATGTGGCAAGTTTGAAGGTTTCAGACTTGTTATTTTAAGGTAGGGGCAAATCTAGGAAGGCATGATAAGTGGAGGGGTTTGAATGAAAATTTAAGGAGTCTTAAAGGGCTGTTTTGCAAGACAAATAATCAGAAAACAAGCTGATAGGGTCATCATGTGGGATGGTTTTGGGCAACCCAGTGCTTGATTGGATCAGTTTTCTCGGTTCAGCTCAATTGAGCTACTTTTCATAATTAATTAATAATTATTATTTAACTCAAAATAAATTGAACTAAAATTAAAACTAATTATATTATGAATTGATATTTATAATTTGGACCTTCTTCGGTTGAAAAATTAATTCGCCTTGATGCTTCAAAAAATCACTTCTCGATTTTTCGCTTCTCAGTTTTATGCTTCTAGTAGTGTCTGTTGAGCCAATTTTCTCCCTTTCTGCAAATCTATCGAAAATGATCAAAATTAATAAAAATTATTATAAAATTAATTAAAATTCAACATGTTAATAATTTAAGTGCAATTTAATTATTTTATAATTATTATATATTTTTCGACAAGAATTACTACAAATTTGCATGAATTTGAATTAAAAATGGAATGAAATAGTGTGTATATTTTCATGTTTCCAAACCCCCAACCCTAATTCATTACTCGTCCCGAGTAATGCCCAAATTGAAAAGAATTTCTCGAAAACACCTTCAAAAAATTCTTTCAGAACAACATTCTTCCCAAAATTACAAATTTAGTATAATTATGCTCAAGAACAAGAATTTTGAGATTTACACTGCTTAACTATTCATATCATTCAAATTAATCTCAATTATTATTATGATAGCAAAAATATACTAAATGCTTACTCAATAAAGACATGTTAAATCCCTGCCAATATGATTTTATTCCCTTATTTAAGATTAAGTTGCATTCATCAAGTTTAATTTATGCCTTCATATGTTGAGTATAGCAATTTCTCTCCATTAATGTAGGTAGCATAGAAACTTGAATCAATAGGTCTTTTAAATAGGTTGTAATGTGGCTAGGCTAGGGGTAAGTAAAAGATAGATAAATTTAGGCTTAAAACCCTAGACTTTACTTCAATCGGACCTTCAAAATATTTACCTTCAATAAACTAACTTATTTTTCTCTCATATTCTCCTTTGTACATCTATTTTCTTTCAAGTATGTATGCTCTTCTCTTTTTTCTTTTCTTTTCTTTTTCTTTTCACGAGCATTTTTTTTTTGTATTTACTATAATTTTTTTAAGCATTTAATATTTCTTTTCAACTCCCCCAAACTTATTTTCAAAAAATGTTTTGTGTTGTACTGAGTCTAGTGTTTGGGAAAATTTAAAGATAATTCAGATAAAAATGATGGCTAAATATTGCAAGGGTTCAAATAAAATTATGCCATATAGTCTCAAAGTTGTGTTTCAAGGGATCAAATTTCATCAAGGTTGACTTAAAAGACTAAAAGGGTCTAAAAAAAGTTGTCTAAATCATTTTCAACATTCCATGCTTCCTAGGATTTCGCCTCAAGAAACTTCTAAGTCAATTCTAGAGGCTTAAACTCTCATACATGCCTAACTTTCTTAAAGAACTAAAAAATTTATGGTATGATTTACATGCTTTATTAAGAGTACATTTATGCCATAATTCAACCAACATAGCATTTATTGAAATAATAGAATTTTATTCATACTGAAGTTTAGCATGCTTAACAAAATTTTAAAATTTTGAACAAAGTATATCATAATCATAATAAAAAGAAAATTTTATTTTGAGAGGAAATAATTTCAAATTTTCGGTCCTTGTACTTAAGATGAATAATTTCATTGTTAGAAGTGAATAGATACTATACACTAGGTAGGATTCTAGAAAAGATGAGGTGAGTCAATTTGACTGCTTAAGTACCAAGCTCTCTCTAGATCCAATCTTAGACATGTATATATCTATTGCCACATTTTGTACTTTGCAACTTGTTCATTTTTATTTATGATTTCCAGCTCTTGTTTTATTATGCGAAAAATAAAAATCCTAATAGAACCTAATCCTAAAACATTAAATAACCTAGGAAAATGAAATAAAGTAAAGATCCCCCTTTTATTTATTTGTATATCCCTCAGAATCTGACTCATCTTTTTCCTTCCTCGACATTGGAGTCCATGGTTCAAGTATAAAGTTTGGAAATTCAAGCACAAAACAAACGAGTTATGAAATATATATTTAAATGAATCTCTGATTGAGTCATCCCATATTTTTGGGTATCTCCAGAAATCTTGTTGCTACAACTACAAGTGTTGCAGCATAGCCATTATACCAAACTATTCTGTAACAACCCGTTTTTAGTGAAATCAAAAAAGTGGTTTCGGGACCACAAATCTGAGGCTGAAATATTTATTTTTTATTATAGTGTCTACAACATGTCAATAGAGTCATATGAAAATTTCGTTAAGAAATTTAGTCGTTTGCATGCTCAATTTGATAAAAAGGACTAAATCGCGTAAAGTATAAAACTGGAGTTCTATAAGTTAAAGGGATTTAATAGCTATGAAATTAAAATATTGGAGGGTTTATGTTGTAATTAAAACATTGACATGTTGAGTGAACAAATATGGACATTAATTAAGTTATTTTAAAGGTAAATAATAAAGGTTAAAATGGTAAATTAAGAAATATATGTCAGTAAAATAAAGAAAAGACAAAAGCTATCATCTTTTCTGTCTTATTCCACTGGAAAAAAAAGAAAGAAACCTCCATGGATGCATGTTAGATTCAGCCAAGCTTGCGAGCTCAATTGGTGAGTGAATTTTGATCCGTTTTTAAGGATTTCTATCTTTTTGGAGTCGTTGTAAGTTAACCTAGCTAGCCCAGGGACTAATTTGTGAAACTGTTACAGTATTAGGGTTTTACCATTGATGAATGTGTATGTGTTTTAATTTTTGATGGTAGAAAATGAATGCTTGTTAGATAAACAACATTTGTTAAGTGATTTTGAATAAAATTGCAAATTAGGGACTAAATTGAGAAATGTGATAAATTGTGTGGTAAAAGTGTAAATATGTGAAATATATGGGTTGCTATAAGTATGTTTAATATTCAAGTAGGCTCAGGTAGGGATAAAATTGGATGAATTTCATTTTACGAGTTTAGGGACTAAATTGTAAAGAAGTCAAATGTTTAGGGGAAAAATAGTCATTTTTTTCATAACATGAAATTGGATTAAAAAGAAAAGAATAATTGTTAAAGTGTTTAAATTTGATTATATTTATAGATTAAGAAAAGCTACGTTCAGAATTAGATCGGGGAAAAAACAAAGTAATAGATTGATCGCTCGATTTTCTCCGTATTAATTCGAGGTAAGTTTGTATGTTAATAAGCATTAAAGTAATTGTGTTTTAAATACTTTATTATTGTATTCTTGATGAATATATCTTCACGAAAATATTCTACGAAGATTTGGCGACGTATGAAATCCCAGTTGAACCTTAGGAATAGATAGGATACAAATGACATGTCATTAAGGGTTACCTTGTTTTGGGTGATGGTCCAAACGTTCTACTGGTGGCTGAGTTTTTCGGCACGTGTTGCGGTTACTCGTCAGCTTGTGTGAGCAGCACCGTGTAGTTACGTCTTGACCATAAGCTTGTGTGAGCAGGCCCAGTGATAGCTCGAGAGGGAGCATTTATATGAGATATGAGATAGTGATGGTTTCAACCATGTATTGGCACTTAGTATGCGAGATTCCTGAGTATCCGATAATATTCCAAATGGTTCAACGGGTATATTGATGGTATGAAAGAATAAAAGAGGTATGTATGTGAATCATATAAACATTGAATCTATGAAATTTGGGAATTTTACGTCTAACCTTATGGATGAATATTTGTTATGTTTGTTGATTAAATTGAGTTGCATCATGCCATGTTTAATTACTTAAATTATGATTAAATGGTAAATTGTACTTATTAGCCATATGAGCTTACTAAGCTTAGTAGCTTACTCTGTTTACTTTTTCATGTTTTATAGTGATTTCAAAGCTTGCTCGGATTGGAAGTTGTCGGAGATCTCATCACACTATCTAGTTGTTGTTTTGGTATGTTTGGATGTAATGTATTTTGGTTATATGGCATGTATAGGTCATTTGGTTGATGAAAGCCTATATGTTTTGGTTATGTAATTAGTCGTACAATATGGCTTGATTTGGTAAATGATGGTATGTAAACATGTGTGATTAGTCTCATCTTGTATGTATTTATACTGCCATGGAAATGCTTTGATTGTGATTTGGAAATTTTGAGCATCATGTGGATGAGATTGAGAAATGGTATATTGAATGTGTGTTAGGCAAAAATGTGCATATATATGCATTTGACCATTTAGGTAAATTTTGGTAGTGATAATGGTATGATTTTAAGTGGCCAATTGTGATGTTTATGAGTATTGTTGGTTGTTGGTAAAGGTATTGCGTAATTTGAATTTGAATTTTGGTTAGTTTCAATGCTCATTGATGATATAGTCATATGCTATTTGATGTGTTTAGGTTGTCGCAAATTTGGGTGAGAAATGTGGCTTGGAACATAACCTATTTTTGTCCACACGGGTAAAGACACGGGGGTGTGTCTCAACCGTGTGTGACTCAGGGCCAGGTGACATGGTCGTGTGTCCCCTGATACTTATTTAGAAATCAAGCTAGTCGTTTCACATGGTCTAGCACTCGAGCGTGTGGCTTGGCCGTGTGGCACTAGTTAGTATGCCCTCCAGTTTTCGCACGACCTAGCACACGGCCTAGCACACAGGCGTGTGAGGCCATTTCAAAGGGTACACAAGATGGTCACATAGGCGTGTGGATGGCTGTGTGACCCAAGTCAGAGAGTTACACGGGATTGGACACAGGCTGGGACACAGCCATGTGATCCCATTTCGAATGTCCATACGGCCTGTGACATGGGCGTGTCTCTTGGCCGTGTGAGACACACAACCTATCCACATGGGCGTGTGTCCCATGCACTTTGAAAATTTTCTATGTTTTCTAACAATTTATTAAGTAGTCAATTTAGTCCCGAACCACTTCTAATGCTTGTTTTAATCCCCGAGGGCTTGTGTTAGGGACTATATGACTGTATTTGAATGACATTTGTATGGATTTGAGAAATGAATGTGAAATGTATGATTATTTAAGAAATAACTTCGATAATGCTCCGTAACCTTATTCTGGTGACGGATATAGGTTAAGGGTGTTACATGTTCACTTCGTGGAATGGTGGAAGATAAAGTGACTCTTAGCGTCGAACTTAGGAAATCTGTTAAGGGTGGTTTCAATTTTGGGCAGGTGAGTGAGTAGCTGAGGGTAAGGTTTAGAATTGAAGAGGCTGGAAGTTTTAAGGATAGTTTAGGTGCGGTAGTTGGTGACTTCAAATAAAGGTGTTTGGGGTGGTGATTCAAGGAGTTAAGGGCTGCAACATTAAGGGGTTAAGTAAGATGCACTATTAGGGTACTTGGGAGTGCGGTGGAGCAAGGTAAGGGCTATAGGTTTGTGCAGAAAATGGGTTGAATATTTCCCTTCCTAGGAGTATCTTAAGCCCAATGGCAGCTCCTTTTGGATCCTAAGCTTTTGTACTGAAAGTAAACTAAAAAAAAACTCAAAGAAATTAGTGCTTGGGTTAAAAGTTGACCATTTATTTAACAAAACAAACACTTAAATTCTTCAGCCTACTTAGAAAAATATTTTTTGAAAAAATTACATTAAATTAAACTACCAGGAAAGACTAGAGGGGTCACAGATGGCCTCGCTTAAGTCCCAATCTCTTAGACAGAGTTTTAATTAATGTAATGAACCAAAGAAAATTTTATCTAAGTCTACCATTTTATTCAAATGAGAAAAAAAAACTAAAAATATAAAATAAGGATAGAGAAAGTGAAGAGAACTCCCTCCATTTTATTCAGGATCGTCATTGACCATGGTGGTGTTAAATGGTCATTTTTCATACCAATCGTAACCATTGAGGAAGTAATCGTATTCTTTCCCATCAAATTTGTCCAACATCTTATTAGGCAAAGAAAATCCGAAATGATCTTTCCTGGTGGCCTTGTTTAACTTCCTGTAATTCTTACAAATCCTTCAACCCGTAACTCGAATATCTGTAATAATACATCCAACACCCTTCTTATGCTTTTCCAAAACAACAAATGACTCTTCTTCTTGATTCTTGGTGAACTCAACTGAAATCATGATAGGTAAAAATGGAGATAAACCCAAATAATCATATTTCAAATGAGGAGGCAAAGTCTTCAGCTCTAATTCAACTGGCTCTTCAATCAACACTTTTGGTTGTGTGTACTCCCGAGATAATAACTCTAATGATCCCAATGGAACTTCCTGAGTATTGATTGGACCATATTCAGCTAAAAAATTAATTCACCTTGATGATTCAAAAATTGCTTCTCGGTTTTGCACTTCTAGTAGTGTTTGTCGAGCCAATTTTTGCCCTTTGTGCAAATATGTTGAAAATGATCAAAATTAATCAAAATTTATTATAAAATTAATTAAAATTTAACATGTTAATAATTTAAGTATAATTTAATTATTTTATAATTATTATATATTTTTTGGCAAGAATTACTATGAATTTGCATGAATTTGAGTTAAAAAGGGCATTAAAAAGTGTGTATATTTTCGTGTTTCCAGTAAGTGTCCTCTAAATGCAGATCTAGTAAATAGATCATATTTCTATTTTTTTTGAATCTAATGTTATTGTTAGCCGAATCTAACATGTGATGTTTGTTATGTATATTTGTCGATTAAGGTGCAGATAATGTAAGTTGATTTTCAACAGATTTCATAAGTGGGTCTAGATAAACACTTTAGCGAAACTGATATGTGTGATGGTGTGTGTTTTGTTTTTCTATGATTAGATCTAGGCGAGATCTGATCTGATCGGTACCAAAGGAGTACATTGGTTTAGATCTAGTATTGTTCAAACGTACAAAATAAGGTGTGTGTATTAACTAAGTATATATGTGTGTTTGATGATATCTAAGTGATTATATATATTATTTGTAATCAACCAATGGCATGGATGTCTTTGGAGTGATAGTGGAATGTGATTTGTACCCTTTGTTAGGATTGGCAATATGTAAGTGTCCTTAACGAAAATTTATTGTTTTGATCGAAATGATCTATATTGCAATTATATGATTCATATTGTTTTACATGTTCCGTGATGCTAAAACATGCATATTGATACTGATATTCCAATTACATGTTAATACATGTATACTATTACCGTTATTACTAATAGTATGATAAAGCATGCTCACTACTACTGATATATTGAATTCATGATAATGCATGCCCACTATTTCTGTTAAATCTGATTGCATGTTGAAAACATGCCTACTGCACTAATTCCGCTACTATCACTGTATGTCATATTCCATTGTATTGGGGTTGAGTCAATTATGAAGGGAAGAAGTTCTAGCAGTTTATCTGCACTACTTGTCGCTTGTCCACGTATTTCTAGTAGTTTATCTGCAAATACTAGTGGCTTGTCCACCACACGACTTTGGGTAGGATCTTTCTCTGTAACTCAAAACTGCATGGTCATACATGAACATATACATGTAGTTTGAAATTGTGATTCTGTACCGTTATGATATTCTATATATTAGTTGCCTGATGTGCCATATATATTTTTTGTACTATTCTGATTACTTGAGTTATGACTGACACTGAGTTTCTTAAGCTCACTCCTTAGTTTATTGTCTTTTCAGATAACCAACAAGTTTAGGATTTGGGTTTGACAATCGGAGGAGTATCTCAAATAATTTTTAATAAACATATTTTTAAACTTTTTATTATTGTGGACTGTAATGTTTTATTTGGACTATGGCATGAAACTTTAATTTGGGGTTTTTTTTATTGCATGCATGACATTTAAGTTTTAAACTGTCTAAACATGGAAATTGATTTAATTATACTAGCAACCTGATTTTTATTAAAAAACTATCAAATATCACATTTTTTCACTGCAATATGAAAAAATGAGTTTTGAAAAGTAAATAAGTAGGAAATCAACTAAGTTTTCAAAAATAATCAACTTTTGCAAAGTATATATATTTAAATAAATTGTTTTATATTTGAAACTCCTACGTTTTTGCAAAACTAAGATATTTGCATGATTTGATATGGAAAGAAGCAAACAGTTTTAAAAACATGTTTTGAATCTGATGGTTTTACTAGGACATTTCAGTGGTCAATGTAACCTTTAGAATCTAGTTATAAAGTTTAGGTCGGGTTTGAGAGGTGACATTATTTATTGGCATAATAATAAAGTTATCCCTTCAATGTTTACACATTCTATCAATTTGATCCTAGATCTAAAATGTTCAACAAATTTAGCCTTTAATGCTTACAAAATTTATCATTTTAATTCTAATTCTAAACAATTCAATAAATTTAGCGCTCAACATTTACAAAATTTCTCAAATTAGTTCTAATTTGAAAAGTTTCAAAAAAAAAGGGAAAAAAATAAAAATTCATTTTGGATAAAAGTATAAAATGAATTAAAAATTAAAAAACCAAAACATATATATTAAAAAATAAAATAATATCACATGATTCAAAAAGAAATGAACATGTAATGTATTGGTGGACATTTGAGAGATGAAGTTTGACATCCTCATAGGATATAGAATCAACAAAGTTATATTGTTTGATTTAGTTCAGTTTATATTTTCAATTCCCTGACTTGATTTGCAAGGACTTTAATAGTTTGATCGACATACTTGGACTACTTAAGTTTAGAAATTAGTGACGACATGTCCAAGTAAAAAAAAAACATAGCAGAACAAAAAACTTTTCTAGGTCTTTTATTTCATGAAAGATTTCATATTGCATTGTTTTCTCTACATGAGGATTAGATTTTGTATATTTTTAAAATAAAAAAATAAATGAAAATCATTTTTAATAATTTTAAAATTGTTAATTTTTAAGAGGAGTTTAATTAAATAATACGATATTAATCTAAAATATGACACTTATCTAGTTGGATTTAAACTAACTTGATTTTATACCATATTCACGAAGGTGAAATTTGTTTAAAATGAGCACTATATGTTAAATACTCTAATTGTTCAACAGTTTTTGAAAGCATAGTAAGGAATATTAGAAAATGAAGTTTTTCTAAATTTTTTTGAAAATTTTAGAGTTAGAACTAAATTGAAAAATTACGTAAATGTTGAGGATAAATTTATTGAATTTTTAGAATTTTAAGCAAAATGACAAATTTTTAGAATTTTATCAAAATAACAAATTTTTAAACATTGAGCTAAATTTGTTGATTTTTTAGATTTAGGATCAAATTGATAGAACGTCTATACATTGGAGGCTAAATTGTTATTAGAAGCCAAAATCAACTTTTCGTCACTTATCTAATGATAGCTAACGAGAGAGTGACTAAAATATTTAATTTCAAAATTTTAAGTGACTAAACTGAAAATATTAATAGTTAAGTGACCAAAATAAAACAAAAGATGGTTGGGTGACTAATTTTATACTTTACCCATTATATAAATAACCTTAATTCATAAGCCATTGGACCGATATTGTCATTATAAGGAAAAACAAATAATATATAAATATAAAAGGCTAAATTATAAGTATATGCTAGTTTTAAAAAAATAAGGTTTTAGACTGATTTTTGTGATATTTAGAGAAATTGACCAATTTTGGATAGAGAAACTAATGCGCCTTGACATTTTTTTTTTGTGAAAATTTGGCGAGAAAGAATTATTTGTGTTTGTGCTTGAGGTAACATTATGATAATTTTAAGGTATATTTGAGTTCACGATGCTTTTACGGTTACGGGTTAAAGTATAATAAGGGCTCCCGGTTGACGATGGTTATGCTATCACGAGTTAGAGTACAACTCTAGAGCCAATTGATGGTGGTTATGCGATCACGGATTCATATTTCATGATAACAAAAGAGAATGCTTTATAAACCCGATACGTAAGTTTGAGACCATAATCATAGAGAAAAACAAAGGGGTTTCCAGTATAATCAATTTATTATTTTTCTCCATCCCCACCAAAGTAGTATTCTAAACCTAATTGTCCAAGACCTGTGACACAGTTGGATGCAAGAGGGCTTTCGAGGGGGTGAGTGATTGTGGTGGTGGAGAGAAGCTAAAACTCGAGTTGGGACAACAACGATTGCAGTTATTAAAGAGTTCTTTAATCACAATAGCCGTTGACGCAAATAAATGACCTTTATCTTTTCCCTACTGTAACAATCACTCCTCTCTAAGAAAGTCCTTTTGCCTCCAACTCCATCACAGGTTTCAAACAAGGAGGTTAATGATACTATTTTGGTGGAGATGGAGAAAAAGAATAAATTAATTATACTAGAAAGCCCTTTAGTTTTTCTTATGAATATTGTCTCAAAATTATGTTTCGGGTTTATAAAACATCCTCTTTTGTTATCATGAAACTTGAACTTATGACCACATAACCAACGTCAATTAGACTCCCGAGTTATACTCAAACTTGTGACCGCATAACCAACGTCATCTGGGAGCCCTAGTTATACTTTAACACATGACTGTATAACCACCATGAACTAGTGCTTGAGTTGCAATGTGATAGGCTTTTAAGGTGATGGTTTGATCCACACATCGCATGTAACACCCTATACCTGACCCGATTTACCGGATTTGAATATAAGATGCCACAATACCTATATACGTAACAAAATTTTACAATGTATGAAAGCCATACTGAATGTACCTCTTATTTATTTAAAATCCTTTCTAAGACAATAAGTTTGATTAAAACATTTATCATTTGTTATAGAATTTCAAAGGCAGTATAAAATCTTGCAACATATATGTTTGATTTAATAGACATACTCACAGCGTGTATTTCTATTTTTCATTTGAAAAACTTATTTCTATAAATGTCCCTTTATATGCATAATATTGCCTTCGATCTACAACCATGGCGTATTCCTGGCTTGGTCCCTCCACCATATTCATTTGATTCTCAGACCAACATACCAAGAGATGTATATAAGTTCAAAGGAATTTAGTGGACCTCACTCATTATTATCTTTAAACGATATGGTAGAGTTTTTTGAATTAAGAGTTTGGATTCCTTTTTAGACCTAGGCAAATACTTTTTTGATTCCTGGTTGGCGAATAGTCATGTGTCAATCTCTACAGTTAACCACCTTTTACACATTTTACCCAATTGGCATGTCACAGACTTCATCCCATAATTTGAATCCTATTACACACTTTCTGAGCAGAAGGTAGTTGAATGCACTCTTCAGAATGATACTCAACATATGTTATTATTTACGGATTCTTTTGTAGGACCCAACAATTATCAGAACACCAGTTACATCGTATCTTCATATCAGTCTAGATAACCATACTACTTAGAACAATATAATGTTTGATCCAAGCAATAAAATCTTAGATAATGCCTAAGATATGCCCAAGTTTGCCACAAAGATGGAATGACAACTTATCATGATGGCTTTCCAAATGATAAGTCACAAATGCTTTCCAAATGATATGCCACAAAGGCTTTTCAAGTAATCCATGTTTTCTGTCCCGACGAACCATCTATATGAATGCCATGGGGCTTCTACCTATACCTTCACGAGACCTTCACGCCCTCTTGTCGTATTAGCATATGATGGCATGATCATGGAATTTCCCCAGATTTATTTCGTGATCTGCCAGTCCGATTAGCAATATACCTACCTTATTGGAGGCTACACAATAAATCTCCATTTCACAGTGATTAGCCTGTTCGGTTAGCAATATATCTGCCTTACCGGAGGCTGTACAATGTAATTCCTCTTCACATTTATTCATATTACAGACTCACCTGTACTGGACCCGTACCACATCAAAGATCTTTTTACTTAGGCTTTGATCATACACACATAGGTAACACAAATTATTTTCACCCACACATTCCAGAGACGATGTGCTAACTCTCTAATAATAAAGAAACATATCATGTTACCTCATATTCAAACAACTTCCAACACTCATCTTTTACTTCTATACATATATTTTCCTTAAAGAGACATACCTATCTACGGATGCATCAACCATTTATTCAAATTAGAATGATATACAACAGTTGATTTTAGAGACTCACCAGAGACTTACCTTTACCTTAGCCCAAGGCTTTTGCTTTGACAGTCCTTCCCAATCCAGCAGCAACAACTACTTAAATGATCATAAGATTTCCCTTAGAATTTCCATTATAGGCATTTTACGAACATTTCAACTATATGTGCCCCCCATGCAGAGCCTTCCTATAACACTTTTTCCTTCTATAATTGTAACATGCAAGGATGTAAGACTTACCAAAAGCCAGAATCGTCTACTCAATAAATGAGATCCTAGTCTAATCTTAATAAAGAAGAATAAGATATTAAGATTAGAAAGAAGAACACAAACATTAAGTAGATAGAAAAACCATCTGAAATGTCCCTTTCCTATAAATATATTCTTGGTCCCCCTAATTTCCTTACCAAATCTAGGGTAGGTACAAGAAAATCTAGTGAATGTTTACTTTACTATTGACCAGCCAAGGGGAATGTCAAATCAATCTGATTGACTTTTGCTGAGAAATGGCCAGTCATGCTAGTTGTGATGAGTTGTTTAGTTGGCTTGTTTTAGTGTACAAACAATCTTTCACACATCTTGCTACTCTACTCTCTACTCTGATTTCTACTTCTGTTGTTATAGGATCCCAACAACTCTCAACCAAACTCGATACAAAATCCAATTGGACAATACTCATGCAAATCAAGCATACCATATATTGGTGGTGACTCATGTTTGGCGTGATTTTAAAGACAATTAAGTCTCATACAGCTTCTTTATAGGCTTGATAGGCTCTTAATGTTTAAAAAAAACTCTAGGGCATACCCTTTTATAGGCGCGCATTGTGTTGGGTGCAATCTTTCTTCAATTTTACCGTCGATGGGCGGATGCTTTAATGATAGTATGGGTCAATACTTTAGCTCGCCATCAAGCTAATAGGGTGGTGGATTATGTTACAATAATGCGCCCAACAATCTACATACCTACCTTATACATCTTTTTAGATTTGTTGATTTTCATTTGTCTGATAACTCTCCCTTCCTTCAAGAAATTTCATCCTCAAAATTTCATCTTTTTGGATGCATCGCTAACTCCCCGAATCAAATGCATAACATTTCTTGGAGGAACGTCCAAGCATAGTTATAGTAAACTTCTCATCTGTGTCGTACACTCTGTAGATCCCAACTGGCGCGGATACAAATAGTTAGTCTCAATTGGCAGATTTTAAGCTTGTAGGAAATTATTGGTAGGTACTCTCATGTTTTCAAACGTCATGCTGCCTTAACCTAGACAAGTGTAATGCTATGATTTGAAGAATTCGAACAATTCGTTTTAAATTTGAAACTTCATACGGAAAATTGGTTCTTTATAAATATTAGGATTAAACATATTTCCAATCATTATACTGTATCTCGGAGCCTTTAATTTATTTTCTGTCAAAACTTCTTGTTTCCTTTCATCTCAAGTTCACATTTTCTTCAATGGTAATTTCCCTCATTCATTTTTTTTCATTTAATTGAAAATGGTTTGAACAACTACAACGAAAGAGGTCGTGGTAGTTGTGGCTAGAGCAGTAGAAATGATAGCCCTAGAGATGTAGTCACCATCGATCTTAGAGGTCTTGATTATACGCAACATGTGGTTGCTCCTATGTATGAGTGCAACACCACCGATGAAGAACTAATGCCATACCTAGAGGCTCGAGGCATCATTCGACAAAAATATGCCTTCAACTTATAGATAGTTCCAGGGGAGTGTCAACTAAGTGATAATACCATGGGGTTTATCCTTTCCTTTTTCTTGTTCGAAGTTGGTTTCCACTTGCCTCTACACCCTTTTTTTCTGCTCTGTGCTCAATGAGTATGGTATTTCACCAGGGAAACTTTCTACCTTATCCTAGTGGACGCTTGTGGCCTTCTTCATAAACTATTGTATGCAACACAAGTCGCCAATGCTTGGCGTATTCCAAAAGATTTACCAGTTAAAGGTAAAAAGACAGGGTGTCTTAACTGGAAATGCCCACTTTAGCACACGCTAGGGCTTTGAGCTTATAATCCAGATTTGGACCTCAAACTTGTATATTAAAAAAGACAAGTTTGTGAGGGTCATCAATAAGCTTGAAACTGGGTTTGGCTTTCCCACCTACTTGTCCCTACCTTGGGAAGGCATCTGCTTACAAAGTCAACCTGTTGACTAAAAGGTTTCTTAGAAACAATTCAAACGGTTAAGGGTGCAACGTGTTCTAGAATTGGGGGAAATCATCGCTATTAGACATGTCTTCCAATACTATCTATAAGGACTAAATCCCAATGGTTTCCAAGTTAATTAAGTTCTATTATGAGTGGATTCTTGGAATATCCCTTCTGTTGAAGCAGTCTGGCCTTATAACTCTAATAAGGATCTGGCACGGATTCTAGTGGGAAGGATGAATGAGCATCCTTTCTTCTACTATGATCATTGTGGTCTGCATCCATGCCATTGGAACATTATTTGTCATTATATGACTTACACTCTTTCTCCTAGTTAGGCTAATTCTTCTATTGATGTTGCAAGGTCCACTTCCAGTTCTTATATCACTATGCCAGCTCTAGTAGTTAACATGGATGCCTTAGCTTTACCAGACGAGAATCGTGAGAATGAAGGTGCTATCACTGCCTCACCAAGAATAGTGGCTGGTAAGAAATCTCAAAAGAGGTTAAGAGTGGAGGGAAGCACCCAACATACTGAGGATAGTGATCTCCCATAACTAACTCGATGTAGACTCAAAAAAGGGTTTGCTCCTCTGAATGTCAGCACTCTATCTGTTCCTGCCCTTCCTCCTGTACCTACCCTGCCTATAGAGTTTTCTAATTTTGTAGACTCTATTATATGTCATTGATTCTTCTACGGCAAAAATTCCACTAGAGGCAATACACCCAAACTAGCTAGAGGCTCATTCTAGTTCTTTACCCAACAATGCTTCTACTGGTGAAATAGATGAACTTTTCCCTTGGCTGAATCTTTTGAGGTTAGGGCAATCTCCTTTCTCATTGGGTGCCATCCATCAGCAGCAAAAAAAAACATTATGCTTAAGTAGATGAAAGAGGCTTTCCTCTCATTCCTTTCTTCGAATTTCCAATTATCTCCACTCTTGATACTGGCAAGGTCTTCCTAAGCCTTAGAAATTGAATATGGGCCAATAAGTTGGGCCCATCTAGAAACATGTAAGTAAAATAATACGAAAATAGAGAGCTTGGAAGAAGCTATTTACTCTGGAGAATAGTCTTTGGCTCATTTACACCGAACACATCAAAAAGTTGTGAGTGAAATCGAGGATCTCAACTCTAATGTCTTAGCTTGGAATGCCAAGTATAATGATGTACAAGTCAGATGTGTACAGGCGGAGGAGGAGAATAGTTGGCTGAAGGCTAGAGAGTCCTCTTGGGAGGAGAAATTCAAATCCCAAGAACAACGTCACTCATTAGAGTTGGAATGTCTATGCTAATCCGATGAAGAAGATTTAAGAAAGTACCAATAGGACATAACGAAAAACGGAGGCTTTTTCTAAACTTAGGGTCAATCTAGTCTTCCATGCCTAAATTGATGTGGCCCCTTTAAATATAAGCCAGGTGGACTTTACCTGTCTTTAGAAGGTCTCTATCGAATCCTTGTACTTTAATGTTTATAACTATAAAAAAGAATAATGGGAAAAGTTCCAGAGGGAATGAAAGTAATCAGCCAACTTCTTCATTCCCACTAAGCTCGAAGAAGGGAAGAAAGAGGACATAGAAGGTTCGATTGATCTGGAAAGAGTCCCTAGAGAACTCCCCCAGACAGAAGAAGCCCCCATCGAACCAACTGACCAGCCAACTGAGGCGGTAAACTAAAAAGTTCTCTTCTGTTCTTGTAATTGAAATGTCTTTACTCATTTTTTTACTAATTTCCTTATCTCATTAATGAAATTATTATTTTCGTTCTCAACTATCTCACTTAACTCAATTCTAATAGTATACCAAAGTATTCACAACATAAAAGTCTTTAAATTATCTAAGGGGTTCGACGTATTATGCATAAAGGGTAAAATCTAATTTAACTGCTAAAGGATCGGCTAAACCAAAAGCTCTTATACCAATTAACTGCTAAAGGATCTGAGGATTTAATTCTTCGACTCAAGGGTTTGGATTCCTTCTTAGACCTTGGCGAATACTTTTTTGATTCTTGGTTGGTGAATAGCCATGTGCCAATCTCTACACTTGACCGCTTTTTACACATTTGGTCCAACTGGCGAATCACAGACTTTACCCCATAATTAAAGTCCTATTACACACTTGCTTTGCAAAAGGTAGTTGAATGCACTCCTTAAAATGATACTTAGAAGATATTATTCTTGACGGATTCTTTTATAGGACCCAACAATTATACATTCACGCCCTCTTGTCGTATTAACATATGATGCCATGATCATAGACTTTCTGATTTATTCCGTGATATGCTGGTCTGATTAGTAATGTACCTACCCTACTAAACATTACAAAATAAATCTCTATTTCATAGTGATCTATCTGTCCGATTAGTAATATATTTGCCCTATTGGAGGCTACATAGTTTAATTCGTCTTTGCATTTATTCATATTACAAACTCGCTTGTACTGGACTCGTACCACATCAAATATCTTTTTACTTAGACTTTGACCATACATACATAGGTAATACTAATTATTATCACCCATGCATTCCAGAGACGACGTACTAACTCTTTAATAACAAAGACATTTATCATGCTACCTCATATTTAAACAACTTTCTATACTCATCTTCTACTTCTATATAGATACTTTCCTCAACGAGACATACCTATTTATAGGGGTCTTACTTATTTATTTGAATTAGAATGATATACAAAAGTACTCACATTTACCTTGTCCTAGAGCTTCTCCTTTAACAGTCATTCCTAATCCAGCAGTAACTTCTTAAATGATCATAAGATTTCCATTAGAATCTCTATTACAAAACATTTCAACTACATGCGACCCCCATGCAGGGCCTTCCTATAACACTCTCTCATTCTATAAGCGTAATGTGCAAAGCTGTAAGACTTACTAGAGGGCAAAATTTTCTACGCATTAATCGAGATACCAGTTTAGTCTTAACAAAGAAGAAGATGTTAAGGTTAGAAAGAAGAACCCGAACATTAAGCAGATAGAAAAACCATCTAAAATGACACCTTCCCATAAATATACTCTCGATCCACCAGGTTCCTCTCCCTAATTTCCCTACCAAATTTAGGGTAGGTACAAGAAAATTCGGTGAAGGTTTACTTTATTGTTTATTAGTCATGGGGAGGATCAAATCAACCAAATTGACTCCTTTTGAGAAAAGACCAGCCATGCTATTTGTGATGATTTGATTAGTTGGCTTGTTTTAGTGTACAAGCAATCTTTTACACTTCTTGCTACTCTTCTCTTTACTCTTATTTCTGCTTCTATTATTGTAGGATCCCAACAACTCCCAATCAAACTTGATAAAAAATCCAATTGGACAGTACTCAGGAAAATCGGGCATACCATATCTTGACAGTGGCTCATGTTCGACCTGATCTTAAAGACAATTAAATCCTTTATAACTTCCTTATACACTTGACAGGCTCTTAGTGTTCAAAAACATTCTGGGCCGTATCCCTTCATTGGCGCACACTGTCTTGGGCGTAATCTTTCTTTACTTGGAAATGTCTGGTAATCAATTCCTTACGTATCGCCAATGGATGGATGCTTTAACGCTAGTATGTACCAATACTCTAACTTGTTATCAGGCCAATAAGGTGGCGGATTATGTTACCACTGCGCACCCAATACCTATCTTATCCACCTTTAAGATCTGCTGATTTTTGGGGTGTGACACCACAGATGAAATATCAAGGGTCTCCGTGCATCACTGCATCATTGAAAACTTAAAAACACCTTAAAATTATTGCACTGTCTCCCTCAAACACAAACAAATCTTTCCGTCCAAAAAAATTCAACATTTAACAAAAAAATTAATTTAAGAGAGAATTTTTTATCTCGTAAAGGATGGTAGCCAAGAGATTTAATGAAATAGGGCAAGAAATACCCCTTTTCATATAGAAAACCAGAGGGAATTGAAAAAAAAAAACAATGTGAGAGCCCAATCTGAAAATTATCCTATGATTCCTGTAATCTATGAAAATTATCTCGTGATTCTCGGGTTTTTGAATTATTTCACAGCTTAAGGTGAAGGTTGAAAATAAGCAATGTCCCCTCCTATTTTCAACCCTAACCTGTGAAAAATTCCCATAACTGAAACCTTAACCCTGAACCAAAAATTCTTAGGCCAATGAATTTTGAATAAAATATTTTTAAAATGCTTCTAACAAGACGCATTTTTTAAGAACTAGTCAGACTTGTCATGTCAAATCTTTTCCAAGACTTTGAAGTTATATTTGATATCGGGGGTAGTATTTGGTAGAAAATGAGCCACCTTTTTGTTGGAGAACTTCTATACTGAAATTTAAAGTAGATTGTTTTCATAAGGAGATTTGCGTAAGGAGAAGATTCTTTATGTTAAAAGACTTTAATTTTAAAAACCGTCCCAACACACTAAATTAGATCAAGATTTGCTATTTTTGTTTTTGGATAATTAGTACTCTTTTTTTCTACATAATGTTTACGTGAAATAAGTTATTTGGTTGAAGAGGAGTAGACAAATTAAAGTGGTTATTTATTAGGAAGGTCAAATTTGTCACACCGAAATTAGGGTTATTTTTGTATTAGCCCAATCTACTATATTGGCTTTCAACCAGAGCATAAAACTACATAAGCTTCGGTCAAGAATTAGGAAAAAAGTGGCGAGTTCAAGCTAGAAAAGAATTTCAAGCTTGAAATATAAATATCCAATGTCACTAAACCCTATTAGATATGATATATTTGAGCTCAAAGGCGACATAGAGGTCAAGGCGATGCTCGATTTGTATTGTTCTACTGGAAATGCTATACTAGAGTTATATTCCCACTTTGTCAACGTCATTGAAGGTGCTCCAAGTTCGACAACAGTTCCAGTTAATACCGAAGTGGAACAGGAAGTAGAAAGTCTAATTACACGGTTGTGCGATGGATTCAGAACATTGTTACAAAACTTTTATTATGAAATCTCGAAATCATCAATGGGAAGACATTCCTCGATTTCAGCCCTCAAGTTCAACTCTGGTGCACAATCCGTCCAACCATCAAGGTTTTTCGATAACCCAAACTTCGACACCCTAACACGACATGCTGTGAGTGCTTTTGATTTCAACTTTCAAACACAAATGTTTTATGTCAGAAACACTTATATAGGTTTGCCATCAAGTTACACCGATGATTTTTGTTGTACCTTAGAGTGTACAAGAACGAATGATATATTCCTTACAACCTACACCAATGAAGGAACATCCAAGCTTGAACATGCAACTAGGGTTGATGACAAAAAGGCAGCTGAGGATGAAGAGGGAGCTGAGAATGAAAAGGGATCTAAATTCTACAACGATCCAATCTATGAGTCCAAGCTGGATGGTTTAAAAATTGCATTATTCTCTGTACTAGAGTCAGTTCCTATTGAACCAAAAGAGAGTGATTTTGACGGTGAAGGTCCAGACAATACTGGAGGAAGCCATCTAAAATTCACGCCATTTGCACCTCTGACTAAAATTCATAATGTCAACCTCCATGCTAAAGGTGGGTTAGAATTTCTAGAACTCCCTTATTGAAGATTGGGCTACGCAAGTTCTTTGTTAAATGTTGGTGATTTACAAGTTGGAATGGAGTTTTCCTCGAAAGATGATTTTGTTGTTTCAATGAAACAGCTCAACATAAAGTATAAGGTCAACTTCTATGTTACAAAATCCTGATCAGAGAAATTTGAGGCCAAGTGCGCAATGCACGACAATAGATGTTCATGAAAAATCATAGCGTTTGTGAGAAAGAAAACAGGGTTTTAGACAATTAAAAAATATAACACTCCACATAATTGTGTTGTCGCAGGTACATCAGATGATCATTTGAGGTTGGATTTTGACCTCATCTTTGAGATTGTCTATCTCATTTTGAAAAACTTGTGTTGTTGTAGGTATGTCACAGAATTATCTCAAGTTAAATTCTAACTTTATGTTACCTGTGGTGAAAGCGAGTCCTAGGATTACTGTGTCTGTTTTAATTGCCAATATCCACAGCCAGTATGATTATATTGTGTCGTACTACAACGCATGGGTCACAAAATAGATGGCTATGAAAAAGATGCATAATAGGTAGGAAAAATCATCTAATGATTTGTGGAAATGGTGTCAGGTACTTGATCGGTACATCCCAGGTTCCATAACTGATCTGCAAACGGAGCTTGCATATTTCTACAACCGTTTGGTTCAAGGGAAAAAAGATTTTCATCATTTTTTTTTGGAAATTCAAGCAATGTATCATAGCATTCTAGTTCTATAAGCCATTTGAACAAATTGACGACAAATTCATGTATAGGAGATATGAGCATAGATTATTTTTGGTTAGTGCACAGGATAGTAATAAAAAATTCTGTCAATAGCTTTTACAATAACAAGAGGAGAATCTATTGATGATTGGGATTTTTTCTTCACTAATTTGAGAAGGTGTGTTCTATCACAACCCGATATATATGTCATTGCTGATAGGTGACCCAGAATACAGACCATAATTGAATGATTTGGAAACCTCTAGGACTATACACACCATAGGTAATGTATAGGACATATAAGGTCTAACTACATAGGTCAATTCATTTGGATATTGAACAGAACCAAGTTATTATAATGGGTATGTAGTTGCAACTATTTCCAATATCATTCTTTAACATATACGATGTTTGCATTCATAGATATACTATTTATTTTCTTCAACAAGGTATGAGCTTGTGTAAAATCATTTTTCTGAAATATTGGAGAACTTGTGGGCTATAAACAAACATGGTGCAAGACACCTTAATGGGATACCCAAGAAGCATTGAACTCAATCGTATGATGGAGGTCTACGATACAAGCACATGACAACGAACCTAGCGAAATGCATAAATTTTGTATTGAAGAGCGCATGTCTTGCTGATAACCTGTAACACCCCTAACCAGTATCCATCACCGAAATAGGGTTATGGAGCATTACTGGACTTAAAAATAAAACAATCATACAATTCTCAAATCCCAACAAACATCATTCAAATACAATCATATAGTCTCTAATACGAGGCCTCGAGGCCAAAAACAAGCATTAGAAGTGGTTCGGGACTAAACTGAGAACTCAAGAAAATTTTGGAAATACATAGAAAATTTTCAAAGTATAGGGTACATACACCTGTATGGTCTGACCGTGTGTCTCAGACGGCCAAAGACACGCCCGTGTCACAGGCCATGTGGACATTGGAAATGGGATCGCATGTAACAGCCCGATTTTGGACCTGTCGGAACAGTGGTTTTGGGACCACTAATCCGGAGTCTGAGAAATTATTTTATTATTATTTTAGGCATATAACATGTTTATTATAGTGGATGAAAAATTTGGTGAATTAATTTTAGCATTTCAGAGCTTAATTGCGAAAAAGGACTAAATCGCATAAAGTACAAAAGTCTTAAGTTGATAACTAAGGGAGTTAAATTGCCATGTATCATAAATTGGGGGTTTTTAAAGTGAAATTAGGCCCTAAAATAGTGCTTGGCCGGCCATGTGATCGTGATTTTGTGTGATAAGTTTTATAAATTTATAATTAATCGTTCCTAAAACTAACTATTATCACGATGTAGGCAAGTGTACCTATCGAACAGTAGTATAGTTTTAGCAAAACCGGATTGTTGAACCCAAAGGAACTAAAAGTACTAGTAATGTCTGTCTTTTTATTATCTAGCCTAAGAATAAGAGGGCTTATTTTAGCTAACTAATTAACTAAACTAAGAATTCACAGAAAATAGAATTGGGGGATTACTTTTGGAAAACGATTGAATTAAGACAATACCTAAGGAAGAATCCACCTAGACTTCACTTGTTATTCTGACTCCGAATCGGATGATTTATTCGTTTTAACTTGTTCCGTAGAGATCCCTAAGTTATGTTATTATCCCTATTCAAGACTAATAACGTCTAATCCGTAGATTGAATAATTGAGACTTTTCTCTAATTAACACCCTAGGGTTGCATTAACTCGATCTATGGGTCCCCTTATTAGGTTTCACCCTAATCCAGAAAAATCTTGTCACCCTATCTGTAGGCGCGCAATAAACTCCGCTTAATTATCACAATTGTACTCTTAGACAGGGTCTATTCTTCCTCTGAATAAGAGCTTAACTTGAATCAATATCCTGAAATATCAAAACAAGAATTAAGAATACATAATTAAGAACAAGTCAAATATTTATCATACAATTCAGAAAATAATAACAAGCTTCGTCTTAGGTTTCACTCCCCTTAGGTATTTAGGGGATTTAGTTCATAACTAAAAAGGAAAACATCTCAGAAGAATAATGAATACAAAACATAAAGAAAACCCAAAACTCCTGAAGGAAAATTGACGGGAGATCTTCAATCTTGACGATGAATCCGGCTTCTGAGATAGATCAATTGACTTTCTTCGAGTGATTCCTTCCTCCCTCTTTGTGCCTCCCCTTTTTCCTCTTCCTTTAGGGCCTATTTATAGGCTTTAGAATGCCTAATAGCCCTCAAAATTAGCCTTTTCCGAATTGGACTCAACTTGGGCTCTGTAGGGACACGCCCATGTGGCACGCCCGTGTGTGATTACTTCAGGCCGTGCTCGAGCCTGTTAGAATGGAATGGGCGTGTGTTCTACCCGTGTGAGTCGTGCTTCAATTCTGCCAAATTGACATGGCCGTGTGGTCTGCCCGTGTGAGGAAGTGCAGGTCATGTTGATTTCGTACTTTTGCCCATTTCCTCTGTTTTTGGCCCGTTTCTCGTTCCTTTCACTCTCCTATGCTCACCTAAGTATAAAACATGAAATTAAGGCATTAAGAGCATCGAATTAACCAATTCTAAGGAAAAATCATCCATTAAATGTGTTAAGTATGGGGTAAAAATATATACAAATTACGGTTTATCAAATACCCCCACACTTAAGCATTTGCTTGTCCTCAAGCAAAATTCTCAACTCATAATCAAAATGAATTCTTCTCAACGTATAATCTCTATCGAAAATATCTCAAACTAATTCATGAGCAGTCGTACATTGAGAATTCAACTAAAAGAACATTAAAGCTTCAAAAATTCCAAGTTGAGTATTTAATCATGGAAAACTTAGGCATCTCCCCTTATCTAAGTGGTTACCTTGATTCGAAATCTCACTCAAATCACTCAAAGTGTTTAAGGACAATGAAATTAGCACTCATCAGTCAATATGAAAAGTTATTACCATAGGCTTGCATGAAAATCAAATCTCTACCACTATAAATTGAGATGATACATCAATCAAAAGGTTTTTATAGGGTTGTAACGAGGCTTGGTTAGGGGGTGTGGTCACAAGCTGAAAGAGAAAATTAGAATCGAGATTGAATTGAAAAATTACGTAACTAGAAAAATGACTAGTCATTAATTGCGTACAACAGAGCTTCTTCTCAAAATATGGAATTTAACTTCTTCAGCTCAAAAGATCACTACTACTAATATGTATACATGTTTTTTTTTTAAGAACAAGCCAAATAACTAACTATTAAGAACAGGACATAGCTAAGCAATTTATTCAAATCAAATCTAGACAAAAATAGGGATCAAAATAATTGAGGGGATTTCAACAATAATGGGTTAAGGGTTAATATTAATGGTAATACAAGAAATGGGTTGTTAGGCTCAAAGGGGTTCACTAAGGGTTAATTGTGAAGGTAGGCTTTTATGGAGTGAGTGGGTTAAACCTAAATGCCTTTCTCATTTTTGACATATCAAATCAAATGGTGTGGTCTTGACATGCATAATCAAGCAAGTTCTAGAATAACAATTCAATACTGACGCACTCATAATGACAGTGAGCATGAAAGAAATAATAGATGCTCTAAAGGCTCAAGATCTCACAAAAAATTATGGCTTTTTGACGTTTAAACTTGTGAATTCCAACTTAAGATAATACCTAAACTTAGGGAAACAACCTAAAAGTTTTTAATTCTTCAAAAATCAACTTATCATGCTTGATTCTTTAATGTCTTAAAGTTTAAACAATCAATGCATAAATGGCTATGTTTTAATTCAAGATATATCATTAAAAGTCATAAATCAATCAAAATTTATCCTAAACATGATATGAGAGCTTTTCAAGAGAACAAGGCAATCATTCAGGGATTTTTCTGATAGTGAAATAAATATCCCCCCACACTTAAGATGTACATTGCCCTCAATGTACAAAGATAGATCTATAGAAGAGAACATAAATATAAGATAGGGAGAGAAGTGAAACTTCCTGAGTGATGAATGAATTTCCTTGAACTGGAGGTTTGGAGAATAATCAGCTTGAGGGTGGAGGAGGATACTCCGGCGGTGGTAGAGGTTCATTAGTCCATAAGTCCTGGGCCAAAAGAATATTATATCTGGTGGTAGCTATGGTCGTGGTCGAGTAGGACATGGTAGTCGTGGAGAACCTTTCCCAATGGAGTTTCAAGTTCCTAAGTAATTGTGAGCTTTGTAGCTCTTTATAACTGTGATAAAATTAGGAGCCTTTTAGGGGATATTAGGAAGAATAATTACTCATAAAGAATTAACCGAGATTTGTTTATAAAACCTAAAATAGTAACAAAAAGGGAATAATATTTAAAAGTTAAAGGTGAAATTAATAAAAACATAAAATGAAAATGAAAATGAAAATGAAAATAAAAAGAAAAAGAAAAAGAAAAAGAAAAATAAAGATAAAATAAAATTAAACATCATCATCGCCGGATGGTTTGCGAGGTGATGGTGGTGATGAGATGTGGAAGTGCTGACAAATCTGCTGTAAAGTAGCATCAATGTTATCAAATCATTGAAAACACTACTGCTCGAACCGAGTGAGGCACTTAGAGATGTCAGCATATGAAGCCGCCGCATGAACTGGACGAGAGGGTGGTGGTGGCTGAGACGGTAGGTCCTCGTGCTGTGGGGGGACATCATGAGTAATGTCCTCGAAGGCCTCTTCCTCCGTAGATTAGGCGAGACGATATTGAGGAGGGTAATTTCCTTGGCGCTTTTCGATCATCCTCATGCTTAGCATGCTCGAGATGCCTTGTGGAGACATCTGGCCAATGAGGGTCAAGGATAATTCTTGGGCCGCGGTGTTGAGGAGCCCGAAGTGTTGAGCCAACCGAGTAACATAAGGGCCAATAGAGATGACCCCCTTCCTATGCTGCTCCGTCTGGTGCTGAATGGTGAGGGCAACGAAATAAGCAAGGTCTATGACGTGCCCGTGCGACATACACCATAGAAAGTAAGCGGCGTGAGTGTTGATGACGTCAGTGCTCTCTCGCCTTCCTGTTAACGTGTGAGCTAAAATGGCGTGTAGGTACCTCAGGGATGGAGGGAGAGCCGATGCCTTAGAGCAGCTAGGATTGTAGGTGGCCGAACCTGGTACTAGTACGTCCCAGCACCGTGAAGGAGAATGATGGATATGGCGGTTGAGAGCATGTAAGTCATTCTCCTCCTTGAACTCCTCCGTATATAAGCCCAATGCAGTACCAAATTCTGGGACGCTTAGCTGGCGAACTAATTTGCCTAGGCTAAATTGGACCGGGCCGGGATCATCGTAGTTTGTCATTACGGTTTGAAGATGAAACGTTGAGCATAGTTCCATTGTGAGCTTGAGATATGTCAGCTCCATGATCCCAAGGAAGAGCTCTCAAGGGTCAGTGGTTAGGAGAGCCCAAATCGCATCAACCAACTGAACTTGTTCTATTGCAGCCCAGTCGATGCAGTGGCCCGCATTCAAAGGACGGGCCCAGAGTATTTGGAAAAGTTCTTCTTGTGGCCCAATGGGGAACTGCAGGAAAGGGTGACAAATTTTTGCGGTAGGACCCGAGGAAGATGACGCTCCCTTCCTTTTCTTTAAGACAGGGACGGCGGCCTTTTTACCAAGTGAAGATGACAGTGTATACCTGCAATATAAAAAAGAATAATAGTAGGTAAATAAATTTGAAAAGGAAAAAGCCATGAATTTGAACTAACAATTTAAGCCAAAACTACTAATACTCAACCAAAATAATCAATTTGATAGCATAATTTCGTGACATTAGCATGGTAATAGCATGAAAATGAGCATAGTAATGTCATGGGTATGACAATAGAATGAGGCTTTCCTAACAACTCGATTCAACATGAAATGTATGATAAATAACCTAAGAATGCAAATTAAATGATAGTATGAGAAAAATGAAGATTATTTTGATAATAAGCATTATAAATAAGTAAAATAGAAGTGAAAAGAGTAAACAAACACTTAGGGAGAGAGATTGGGCATCAAAAATGGAGTGGGAAGCGGCGCACGGGCTTGGTAGGGAGGCCGTGTTGACTTGCAGCGGCTAGGGTTAGGGTTGTTGGGTGAAGAAGATAATGAATAGTGCAGCCTATTTATAGATTTTGGGGCACACGGCTAGGGAACACGCCCGTGTTTACCAATTTCAGCCCGTGTGTTTCGCTTTTTTTTTTAATCTGGGCACATCTGATATTTGGTCCATGCCCGTGTTCCTTGGGCGTGTGGGTTCACGCAGCCATGTCGCACGACCGTGTCTGGCTTCGTTCGCTTCTCCCACGCCTGTGTATGTAGGCCCACGCCCGTGTTAATTTAACAGGTTCGACCACAGGCGTGTCGCACGCCCGTGTTAATTTGACAGGTTCAGCCACGGTTTCAAGGCACGGGAATGTCATACGCGCATGTTGTTTTGGCAGGTTCGCCCACAGCCATGTCGCACGGCTGTTGCGATTTGTCGTAGCCCATATTTAGGGAAAATCTTTTCCTTGTTTCCACACGGTCCTAAGCACGCCTGTTTTCTTGGCCGTGTCTGTGTGGAAAACCTATATTCAAGATCTCCTTTAGTAAGTTAGGTGTTAAATCCTAAAATTTAAAGAAATTAATATTGCTAGTGCTCAGGTTGCCTTCCAATAAGCGCTTATTTATAGTCTAAGCTCGACTTACCGTTCCTTTGAATGGTCATGGTGGTTTGAAGAGTTTATACTCCTCATTCCTGCTATCATTCTCATCAAAATAAGGTTTTAGACGGGTGTTGTTTACCTTAAAAGTGTCGAACTTGGGATGACTTACCTCGACTGTACCGAATGGGAAAATGCCAAGTACCGTAAGAGGGATTTCTTCATTCGGTTTGGTAGTGACAATGTGAGGATCTGCAGCATCTAATGAAACTTTATGTCCAACCTTAAGTTGATTTGGAAAGGTATTGAGCTCATTTTGGCATAGTTTCGGTTTATCATGTGTTCTCGATTTATGTGTCCACCATTCATCTAGCTCCTTGATTTGTAGCCTTCGTTCTTCACGAATAGGTCCTTTATTATTGCCTGAAAATGGCTCATGTACTTCCTCCAAGCTCATCTAGTGCAAAGTAGGTTGCACCATATTGTCAATTTTAGTAGAATGGTTTAGACAATCACCTTCAATTTCAATGTGTTGCCGGAATTGTGAGCTTGAAGGGTGACTGTTTCGTCTCCCACATGAAGTGTGAGTTCACCTGTGCCAACATCAATAATCATTCTAACAGTTGCTAAAAAGGGCCTTCCTAAAATCAAAGGAGTGTTGCTATCCTCCTCTATGTCTAGAACAATGAAGTCAACGGAAAATATAAATTTATCGATTTTATCTAGCACATCTTCAATAATACCCCTAGGAAACCTTATAGTTTTATCTGCTAATTGAATGCTCATCCTAGTCTGTTTGGGTTTCCCAAGACCTAATCGTTTAAACATCTGGTAAGGCATGACGTTAATACTAGCCCCTAAATTAGCTAATGCATTATTAACATCTAAACTACCAATTAAGCAAGGAATTGTAAAACTCCTTGGATCTTTCAATTTGTTGGGTAGTTTATTATGTAGAATAGCTAAGCAAACTGCGTTTAGCTTCACATGTGAAGCCTCATCCAACTTTTGCTTATTTGCTAAAAGCTCCTTTAAAAATTTCATTGCGTTTGGCATCTGCAATAGAGCTTCAATAAACGATAAGTTAATATGTAATTTTTTTAAGATTTAAAGAATTTACCAAATTGTTCATCTGAGCGATCTTTCCTTGTCGCATTGGGGTATGGCACACGAGGTTTGTATTCTCTAACTTATCGGTTTCTGCTCATTGTGGTCGACCTCACCTTTACCTTTGCTTATCTCAGTTTCTTGCCTTGAGTCTGGCAAAGGTGTGACTAACCCTTATTTATCTTGACTAGTAATCGCGTTGAGTTGCTCCCTTGGGTTAGATTCTGTGTTGCTTGGCAAGCTACCTTGTGGTCGTTCAAAAATCAACTTGGCAAGCTGTCCAATTTGATTTTCGAGCCCTTGGATCGATGCTTGTTGATTCTTCAATGTTGTCTCGATATTCTGAAAACGAGTTTTCGACATTGATATAAACTTTGAAAGCATCTCTTCAAGGTTCGACTTCTTTTCCTGTTGGTAGGGTGGTTGTTGAAAACCCAGAGGATGTTGTGGTCTTTGATTTCCTTGACCGCCCTACGAGAAATTGGGATGGCTCCTCCAACCTTCATTATAAGTGTTACTATATGGGTTATTTTGGGGTCTAGAGTTATTGTTACCCATATATTGGCCTTGTTCCTCCTCGATGCTAGGGTTGAAGGGTTGATACTCTGTGCATGCTCCTTCTCCATTCTAATCGCACCTCATCACTGGATGTACCTGAGTAGAACTACACAAACCGTCAATCTTTTTATTTAAGAGTTCTACTTGGTTAGATAGCATAGTAACCGCGTCGAGGTTGAAGACACCGACTGCTTTCGTCGGCTTTTTTTCTCATAACTTGCCACTGATAGTTATTCAGTGACATCTCCTCAATAAATTTGTAAGCCGCCTCAAGTGTTTTATTATTGATAGTTCCTCTAGTAGCTGCATCAATCATTTGCCAAGTCGAAGGATTCAGGCCATTATGGAACATTTGAACCTATAGCCAAAGTGGTAACCCATGGTGGGGGCACCTTCTCAAACGGTCCTTGTATCTCTCCCATGCATCATAGAGTGTTTCTAAATCCATCTGCACAAAAGAAGAGATATCATTACGTAATTTGGCTTTTTTAGCCGGTGGAAAATATTTTAATAAAAATTTTTTGGTCATTTTTTCCCAAGTAGTGATTGACCCTCGTGGTAACGAGTTCAACCACTGTTTAGCTTTGTTCCTCAATGAAAAAGGGAATAATCAAAGACGAATGACATCGTTAGAAACGTCATTGATTTTAAATGTATCGCAAAATTCTAGAAAATTTACCAAATGAGTGTTGGGATCCTCGTCCTGCAAACCATCAAACTAAACAAACTATTGTATAATTTGAATTGTGTTAGGTTTCAATTCAAAATTATTTGCAGCAATAGTAGGTCTAACTATACTTGACTCAGTTCCTGTTAAATTAGGTTTAGCATAATCATACATAGTACGCGGAGCAGGATTCTGATTAACAGCAATCGTAGGAGGTAGCAAATTTTCTTGGTTTTCAGCCATCTCCTCGGTTGTGGTTGAAGTATCATCCTCTTACTCGTTCTCTGTGTATCTTAAGCTTGGCCTTATTTCTCTTTGGTTTTTTTGAACTGTGCGATCGATCTCACTGTCAAAAAGTAATGGTCCTGACGGGTTTCTTCTGGTCATAAACTATAAGAACCTGCCAGAAAAAGGGAAAAAAAGAATTAGTAATAGAAATTAGAATAAAATTTAAATTGCAGTAAAAGTAAATGGCTAAAGTAATAAAAATCGAGTGTTCCTAATATCTTAGTTCCTCGGCAACGGTGCCAAAAACTTGATCGTGATTTTGTGTGATAAGTTTTATAAATTTATAATTAATCGTTCTTGAAACTAACTATTATCATGCTGTAGGCAAGTGTACCTATCAAACAGTAGTATAGTTTTAGCAAAACCGGATTGTTGAACCCAAAGGAACTAAAAGTACTAGTAATGACTGTCTTTTTATTATCTAGCCTAAGAATAAGGGGGTTTATTTTAACTAACTAATTAACTAAACTAAGAATTCACAGAAAATAGAATTGGGGGATTACTTTTGGAAAACAATTGAATTAAGACAATACCTAAGGAAGAATCCACCTAGACTTCACTTGTTATTCTGACTCCAAATCGGATGATTTATTCGTTTTAACTTGTTCCGTAGAGATCCCTAAGTTATGTTATTATCCCTATTCAAGACTAAGAACGTCTAATCCGTAGATTGAATAATTGAGACTTTTTCTCTAATTAACACCCTAGGGTTGCATTAACTCGATCTATGGGTTCCCTTATTAGGTTTCACCCTAATCCGACAAAATCTTGTCACCCTATCTGTAGGCGCGCAATAAACTCCGCTTAATTATCACAATTGTACTCTTAGACAGGGTCTATTCTTCCTCTGAATAAGAGCTTAACTTGAATCAATATCCTGAAATATCAAAACAAGAATTAAGAATACATAATTAAGAACAAGTCAAATATTTATCATACAATTCAGAAAATAATAACAAGCTTCGTCTTAGGTTTCACTCCCCTTAGGTATTTAGGGGATTTAGTTCATAACTAAAAAGGAAAACATCTCAGAAGAATAATGAATACAAAACATAAAGAAAACCCAAAACTCCTGAAGGAAAATTGACGGGAGATCTTTAATCTTGACGATGAATCCGGCTTCTGAGATGGATCAATCAGCTTTCTTCGAGTGATTCCTTCCTTCCGCTTTGTGCCTCCCCTTTTTTCCTCTTCTGTTAGGGTGTATTTATAGGCTTTAGATTGCCTAAAAGCCCTCAAAATTAGCCTTTTCTGAATTGGATTCAACTTGGGTTCAGCAGGGACACGCTCGTGTGCGATTACCTCAGGCCGTGCTCTTGCCTGTTAGAATGGCATGGGCGTGTCTTCTACCCGTGTGAGTCGTGCTTCAATTCTGTCAAATTGACACGGCCATGTGGTCTGCCCGTGTGAGGAAGTCTAGGCAGTGTTGATTTCGTACTTTTGCCCATTTTCTCCGTTTTTGGCATATTTCTCATTCCTTTCGCTCTCCTATGCTCATCAAGTATAGAACATGAAATTAAGGCATTAGGAGCATCGAATTCACCAATTCTAAGGAAAAATCAGCCATAAATATGTTAAGCATGGGGTAAAAATATGTATAAATTACGGTTTATCACCATGAGACAAGGATTTTAACTTAGTCAAATGTTAGGTGAATTTGGTGACTTATTTGACAAAAAAGAAAATAAAATAAACATAGGATGATATCATCCCTTTCCCATTCTTCTTGAATGAAAATATCAGCCATAGGAGGGTTTTGAAGCCTAAAAATTTCAGCCACTTAATCTCTCTACAAGTAAGTGATCTTGATGGTTTTTCTTCATAATTTTTGTACTTTTAGAACCATTGTAACATGAGCTTTCAAATGAGGAGACTATTTTGCAAAATGGTTGAAAGTCTAGGGTTTTACCATGAGTGTGTTCATGTTGTTTTCTGAAATTTTATGTAAGAAAATGAGCTATGGTAGTGTAATAAACAACTTTTGTAAAGTAGTTTTCATGGAAACCCTAACTGAGGACCACTTTCCATAAGTTGTAAAATAGGTGATAAATGTGTGAAATTGATGTGTGATATTTGTAACAGGTTTTAAAGATTTATAAATGAAACATTCTTGAGACTAACTTATGATCACGATTAAGGCAAGTGTACCTATCGAACAGTAGTATAGTTCAGCAAGACTGGATTGTTGAACCCAAAGGAACTACGAGTACTAGTATTTACTTCCTTTTTATTATCTAGCCTAAAATTTAAGAGGTTTGGTTGTCTAAACTAATTACTAATTAAGAATGCACAGAAAGAAAAACTTGGGAAAATACTTTTAGGAAAATTTGATTGATTGAGACAATACCTAATGAAAAATCCACCTGGACTTCACTTGTTATTTGACTCTAAATCAGACGATTTATTCATTTGACTTGATCTGTAGAAATCCCTAAGTTATATTATTATCTATCTCGAGACTAATAATGTCTAACCCTAGGTTGAATAATTGAAATCTCTTTCTAATTAACACCCTAGAATTGCATTAACCGGATCTATGGATTCCCTTATTAGGTTTCACCCTAATCCGGCAAAATCTTGTCACCCTATCTCTAGGTGCGCAATCAACTTCGCTTAATTATGACAAATTTGCTCTTAGACAGGGTCTATTCCTCCTCTGAATAAGAGCTTAACTTGAATCAATATCCTGGAATATCAAAACAAGAATTAAGAACACATAATTAAGAACAAGTCAAATATTTATCATACAATTCAGATAATAATAACAAGATCCGTCTCAGATTTTATTCCCCTTAGGTATTTAGGGATTTAGTTCATACTTATGAAAGAAAACAACTCAAAAGCATAAAGATAACAAAACATAAGAAAACCCAAAACTCCTAAAGGAGCTTGAAGGGAGATCTCCAGTCTTGATGATGAACCTGACTCTGGAGATGGATCGATCGGCTTTCCTTGAGTAATTCCTTGCTTCCTACTCTACGTCCCTTTTCCTAAGTGCCTCCTTGAGTGTTTAAATAGGCTTTGGAATGCCTAAGAGCCTTCAAAATTGGCCTTTTCTGAATTGGACTAAAATTGGGTTTGGCAGGGACACGCCCGTGTGACATGCCCATGTGCGATTACTTGAGGCCGTGGTCAAGGTTGTTAAATGGGCACGGGCATGTGATCCACCTGTGTAAGTCGTGCTTCGATCCTGCCAAATTGACACGGCCGTGTGAGGAATTCCAAGCCGTGTTGTTTTCCCATGTAGGTCCATTTTCTCTGTTTTTTGCCCGTTTCTCGTTCTTTTTACTCTCCTATGCTCTCCTAAGTATAAAACATGAAATTAAAGGATTAGGAGCATCGAATTCACGAAATCTAAGGAGAAACCATCCATAAATGTCTTAGGAATGGGGTAAAAATATGTATAAATTACGGTTTATCAGAAATAATGAGAATTGCGGGCTACTTCTAGTATAAAAAGTAATCGGCTAGGCTTGGTTAGTGAGAAAATGTGATAAAAACTGATTTTCAAACCTAGGGTAAAATGGTCACTTTGTGAAAGTTTAGGGGCAAAACAGTCATTTTGCCCAATTATGAATTCTCGAGTGTCTACAGTAATTTGCTAATGAGATTAATGAATTTCTATCATTTTAGATCAAGAATTACAAAATTCGGGCCTAGACTGGGGAAAAGCGAAGCAAGTGAACTAAGCCGAGTTAGTCGTTTATAGTTTGTAATCTGAGATAAGTTGTATGTAAATAATACAACTACATTGTTATTATATGTGTTTGAATTGATATAGCGTAAATTTCTTGGTTATGGAAATGATTATGTATGATGAATATTGAGATGGTAAAACTCTCGTTTGAACCTTAGGAAATAAATCAGATATTCGTGCCATGACATTTGGGTTATTTGTGTACCAGTGTAAGACATGTCTGGGACATGCATTGGCCACATTATGAGAGCCAATGTAAGACCATGTCTGGGACATGGCATCGGCATTGAGATGAGAGCTAGTGTAAGACATGTCTGGGACATGCATTGGCCTCGAGATGTAAGCCAGTGTAAGACATTTCTGGGACATGCATCAGCTATGAGATGTGCCAGTGTAAGACCATGTCTGGGATATGGCATTGGCACGTATATGTGAGAGCTAGTGTAAACCATGTCTGGGACATGGCGTCGGCCTCGATTTCGATAGTCAGTGTAAGTCCATGTCTGGGACATGGCATCGACTTGATGGATGAGCCAGTGTAAGACCATGTCTGGGACATGGCATCGGCGTTACACCCTATGTTTGAGGCTTAATGAATATCTGATAGCATTCTAAATGGTTCAACAGTGAAAGTTACAATTTTAGTTAAAACGAGAAAAGTATAACCATGTTGTGAGTGATATAGGTAGCTATTTGAAATGTATGAGACGTGAGCTCAATATATTTATGCTATGTGAATTGCATTGGATAGTGATGAGTAAGTTGTGCTTATGCCTACTTTTGTACTATGAGTATGATGGAATGGTAAAGTTGTTGTTATATTTATTTGCATGCAACTTACTAAGCTTTATGCTTACTCCCCCACCTTTCCATTTTCTTATAGTGTCGCCTAATTAGCTCGAGAATCATCAGACATCGGAGGCATCGATCATACTATCATCCGAAGCACTTGGTATAGTTAGATATTTTATTTTGATTATGGCATGTATAGGACCCTGACTTTTGAGTTTTGTGTCATTGTTATTTGGCCAAATGTGTTGGCTTACTTTAGCATTTGATTCATTTTGTTTAAGGCCAGGGAAAATGGCTAATATTGAAAGTATTTATGTAAAATGCAAGCTAGTCTTTCATGAATGTGAAATTGTTGGCATGGTTGAATATATGTAATGTATATAGGTTTTAACTATAGTCGTTTGGTTGAGAAATCATATTAAGTTAACTTTTGACATGTTGGTTTATGTTAGAATGTGTTTCAGGGTGGTAAAGGCTTTGTAGATAGCCTTATATTGTCCACACGGGTAGACACATGGGCGTGTGTATAGGCCGTGTGTGACACACGGTCAGCCCTATGGGAGTGTTATCCAGCCATGTGTCCTTTGCACGTAAAAATTGCAAGTCAGTATGCATGGTAGTAAAAACACGGGCAGAGACATGGCTATGTGTCTCAGCCATGTGAAGGGCACAACCTAGCACACGGGCGTGTGCCTTGGCCGTGTGACCCTTAAGGATTGCTGACGTCAGAAACAGAACGTCAAGGTTTTCGAACACGGGTTGAGACACGGGCGTGTCGCGGCCGTGTGAGGGACACGGGCCATGGACACAGGCGTGTGCCTAACCGTGTGAAAATCCCTATAGGTTCAATTTGAAAAATAAATCTACAAGGGTATGGGGCACGGGCGTGTCCCTAGGTACTTAGGCCGTGTGTGCCACATGGGCATCAGCACGACCATGTTCAAGTCCCACATGGGCGTGTTGCCTGTCCACATTGGCGTGTGCCCTGTTTCAAGGATTATTTTTCTAAAGTTGGTTAAGGACTCGAACTAGTCTCAAATGTTTTTCGATGGATGTTTAAGGCCTCGTGGGCCTATGTTAAGGAATTTTAATCAAGTTTGAAAAAGTTTTAAATTTGGTCAAGTCTTGATAATTCGAAAAAGTTAGAATGCATGTGCTAAGTGAGGTGACGCCTCGTACCCTGTCCCGGTGTAAGACTCAGGTGTGGGGTGTTACATCACATGGTCGTGTCCCATCCCGTGTCCTACCCCGTGTAATTCACTAACTTAGGTCACATGACCAACCACACCCTCGTGAGACAAATCATTGTATGCTTCGAAATGGCCTCACACGCCCGTGTGCTAGGTCTTGTGCTAGGTCGTGTGAAAACTTAAGGGTATACTGACTTATGTCACACAGCCAAGTCATACGCCCGTGTGTTGGGCCATGTGGAGCTACTGACTTGGTTTCTAAATAAGTACCAAGGGACACACAGCCGTGTCACATAGCTGTGTGTCACACACGATTGAGACACACGCCCGTGTCTCTACCTGTGTGGACAAAAATAGGCTATGATTCAAGCCACATTTCTCACCCAAAGTGTTCTCAACCTAGTTTCAACATTGCACAAACAACCAATGCAAAAATAGGCACTTATAGCCAACCAAATTCATGCCAAAATCATATACTACCAATACCAAAAACCAAAATGCTCATAAGTATCCTAATTAGCCATTCAAAAACATACCAATTTCATATTCAAAACCACCTAATTTGTCACTTTCAAATATGCATTAATTTTTCCTAATACTTAGCATGCTAATTCATTCTCAATTTCAACCATTTGTTACCTTCATTACCAATTCTTAACAAGGCATTTACAAGAAAATATAAACCACATAACAAAAAGGCCATTTACACATATATACATAACCAATTATACTAAAATAATCCAAATCACATGACAATACACATAACCAAAACATTCATCATTTACAAGCCAAATCAATTGGCTATATACATTACCAACATATAGACCATATTAACTAAAACACCTACACATGCTATATAACCAAGTACACAAGTTCAAAAGTACCAAAACAACTACTGGATAGTGTGATGAGATCTTCGATAACTCCCAATCCGAGCAAGCTTCAAAACAACTATAAAACACGGAAAGTAAACAAAGTAAGCGATTAAGCTTAGTAAGCTCGTATGGCTAATAAGTACATCTTACCAATCATTCAAAATTTAAGTAATATAAACATAATATACTACAAATCCATCAAATCACAAGGATAACATATATTCATTCACATAGTTGATCATGAAACTCACAAATTTCATGGATTTAATGCTTATATGATTTACGTGCATACCTGCACTGATACGTATCAATGTCTTACCCTTTCATATCATAAATATACCCATTGAACCATTGGGAATAATATCAGATACTCGAGAATCTCACACACTAATTGCCAATACATGGTCGAAACCATCTCAATCTCATATCTCATATGCAAATGCTCATCTCGAGCTATCACCGGGTCTGCTCGCACAAGCTGACGGTCAAGACGTAGCTACATGGTGCTGCTCACACAAGCTGATGAGTAACAGCAACACATGCCGAAAAACTCAGCCACCGGTAGAACGTATGGACCAGCACCCAAAACACAATAACCCTTAATGACATGTCATTTGTATCCTATCTATTCCTAAGGTTCAACCGGGATTTCATATGTCGCCAATCTTTGTCAAATGTTTCCTTGGAGTCGTATTCATCAATAATGTAATAATAAAGCATTCAAAACATAATTACATTAATGCTTATTAAAATATGAACTTACCTCGAATTTTCACAGAGAGAATCGAGCTATCAATCCACTATTTTGTTTTTCCCCCGATCTAAATTCGAAAGTTGCTTTTCTTGATCTATAAATAGTCAAATTTAACTTATTTAAATATCATTCTATTCAATTTAACCCAAAAATCATATTATGGTAAAATTAAACTTTTGCCCCTTAAATTTTAAATTATTTACAATTTAGTCCCTAACCCATAAAATGAAAAATTCATGCAATTCCATTTCAACCCATACTAGCTGAATTCTATATAAACTTATAGCATCCCAAAATTTTCATTATTTCACACATTTCACCTTGAATTTTACACATTTTACAAAGAAATCCCTAATTTACAATTTCAACCAAAATCACTTAACAAAGTTCTTTATCTAACAACAACCATTCATTTTCTACAATTAAACTTCAAAATACATACATATTCATCAATGGTAAAACCCTAAACTTTTAATAGTTTTGTAAACTAGTCCTTGGGCTAGCTAGATTAAGCTACAACGACTCCAAAAACATAGAAATCATTAAAAATAGGACGAAAAATACTTGACTGCAAGCAAAAAGAGATGACCAAATGTTGAAGCTTAAAAAATGGTGTGTTTTTCTCCTTAAAATTTAGGCTAGAAGATGATGAACAAGAAAATTTGTTTTGTTTTACTTATTTTACTATGTTTATTTATTAATTTACTTAAATAACCTTTAATTAAACCTTTTAAATTCACTTAAATGATGTCCATCATTGTCCACTAATAATATTAATGGTCTAATTACTAGTTAAGGCCACTTACATTTAAAATTCATAGCAATTTGACACATTTTTCTTATAAAACTCTAATTTTGCACTTCACGTGATTTAGCCATTTTTATCGAATTGGGCATGTAAACGATTAAATTTCTTAGCGAAATTTTTATACGACACTATTAACATTCTGTAAACATTAAAATAATAATAAAATAAATATTTTGACTTCAAATTTGTGGTTTCAAAACTACTATTCCTATTTGACTAAAAAAAGGTTGTTACATAACCTTGGTGATAAAAAAAACATATTTTTACTTAATAATCTTATTTCCAAGGTGATCGGAAAATTATGTTGGAAAAATAAAAGCTAATCACATTTGGTGCGAGGATATGATGAAATAAATTAGAAAAAGAAATGCAAAAGGAGCAAACTTTATGTTTGTAGTGTGTCACTCGTGTCCAAATCAAACATTTTGGGTTACAGAGTTCCATAGACCCAACCAGGGTATTATCGAGGGATCGGATGGTGTAAACCTGAGAAGAACCTACGATTGTGAAGGATTTCAAGCACTTCATTTTTCATGAATGCGTGCAATTATTGTATGTGCCTCGGCACGTCTAGATTGTATTAGCGATGTTGACGAAGTACACAAACTAAAATGCATATATAATGTATGGAAATTTGTATTCCCATCGGTCTTAGATGAAAGTATATGACGCCTCTATGCAGCGTTCCATTTGAGTTGGTATCAAATATTTCGTTGCGCCGCAAGCCCAAAGGTCGACTGAGTTCTACTCGAATACGTAACAATATGGATATCTGGGAGAGGACAAACCAATTGAGGTTATGAAATTATTGTAGGAACTCAGGGCATACTAGGCCAACATGTCCACACTTGGGGGAAACATTGAGAACAAGACTTAATTAACACATTTTTTCATTTTTTCATAGACAATTTGTTCATTTTCTCATTGCTTCTCATTTTCTGGTAAATTGTAAATATTAATATAATATTGATGTAAAATATAGTAGAATACAATATAAATAATTTTTTCATTTCTTTGTTGATTGTAAATAAATAAGTATATATTATTGATATCAAATACATTATGGATGAAAAAAAATCTAATACAATACAAATTAAAAGTTAACAAAGTAAATGATGATTTACATGAATTTTTTTAAAAATCATCAATGTCGTCGGGCCGAATGTGTAACATAACTCAATAGGTGTCAGTTGTGAGTAGGATTTCTATTTACTTAGGGTTTCAACTCCTTATGTAACACCCCTAACCCGAATCTGTCACCAAAATAAGGTTACAAAGCATTACCAAAATTTACAAATCAAATAATAGACACTTCATATCATCTAGCACTCATATCATAAACTAATCCAAATCCATCATAGTTTCCCTTATGTGAGCCCTCGAGGCCCAAAATACACGTTAGAAATAAGTCAAGGCTAAACTCGGTACTCAGAGAATTTTTCAGAAAACATTAAAATTTTCCAAAGGTGTAGGGGACACATGCCTGTGTGGCCGGCTATTTGTCTCACACGGTCAAGAGACATGCCCGTGTCTCAAGTTGCATGGACATTCGAAATAGGGACACATGGTCGTGTCGCAACCCGTGTACAAACTTATGAGCTCTCTGACTTGGGTCACACAGCCAAGCCACACGCTCATGTGCTAGGCCGTGTGAGCATACTAACTTCCATTAATAAGATACAAGGGTCACACGACCAAGCTATACGCCCGTGTGTTAGGCCATGTGAGCATTCTATTTTGCATTAATTAAAAGAAACAGGGGACACATGACCGTGTCACCTGGCTGTGTGTCACACATGGTTGAGACACACGCTCGTGTCTCTACCTGTGTGGACAAAATAAGCATTTTTCTTGTAACATCTCGATTTTGGGCCTAGTCGAAATAGTGGTTTCGAGACCACAAATCCAAAGTAGAAATAATTATTTTATGAATGTGCTGTGTTCTATGATATGTCTGCATGATTTTATGAAAGTTTCGTTAAGAAATTTTGTTGATAGAGTGTCCAATTTGATTTTTAGGACTAAATTGCAAATGTTTCAAAATATGTGATTCTAGAAGCTTTAAGCATGAAATAGATATGGATTATTAATTAAAGGTCCTTAAATAGAAATTTTACCAATTTCTATTTTTATGGACAAAAATGGGCACGAATAAGTAAAATTTGAAAGTTTAGTAAAAAGAGTATTTTGGTCATTTAGTTAATAAAAGAATAAAAAGGGAAAATTAAGTCAAAATTTGCTCATATTCTCCATGCCATAGCCGAAATTCCTAAGGTCACCATAGCTAGGGTTTCTTCAACTTTCAATCTTGATTGTAAGTAAGTTCTAACCCCGTTTTTAATGTTCTTTACATTTTTGAAGTTGTTATCAACTGATCTAGCCATTTCTACCATTTATTTGAGCTAGGGTTGATGCTTAGGGTTTCACCCATGTGTGATATGCATGTATTTTGATGTTTCATGGTAGATTATGAAAGTTTGATGTACGATAAACATCTTTTACTAAGTGAGTTTTGATGAAAACACGTAAAAAGGGCTTATTTGTAAAAGTTATAAAAATGGGTAGTAGAAATGTGATTTGATGAAAAATGTGGGCTGGTATAAGCATGATGTAGGCTCTGTTAGGCTTGGGTAACAAAGAAAATGAGTACATTTCATTTTACGAGCCTAAGGACTAATTTGTAAATATGTGAAAGTTTAGGGGCAAAACTATAATTTTACCAAAGTATGGTTTTTGGACTGATTTGAACAATGTGAAAATTAAATGAGCTAAATTTTCTATTATAGATCGAGAAAAACGGAGACTGAACCTAGACCGGGAAAGAACAAAGTTGTGGACTAAGTCGAATTAATCAGCCATATTTTGTACCGAGGTAAGTTCGTGTGTAAATAATGCAACTTATATTATGTATTTAATATTTTTTTTATTCCATGACTTGTACAATTATCATTATGGGTTTGTTCGGCAAAGATTTGATACGGTGAAATTTCCGGTTGAACCTTAGGAATAGTTAGAATACAAATGTCATGGTATTAGGGTTATGAGTTTACATGTAAGACCATATCTGGGATATGGCCTCGTTATGAGATTTCGTGTAAGACCATGTCTGGGATATGGCATCGATATGAGAATCATGTAAGACCATAGCTGGGCTATTGGCATCGATATGAGATCCCATGTAAGACCATATCTGGAATATGGCATTGGAATGATTCTATGTGTATGTAATTCCCAAGTATCATTTAGTATTCCAAGTGGTTCAATGGGTGGTTTAAAAATTATGTCAAAGAAGTGAAAGGTTATGATTTTGTTATGAAATGGTACAGGTACGTACGCAAAACTCATGAGAAATGATTTCGGTTTAAGATGCATTATTGGTAAGGATGCAAATGAGTAAGATATGTCTATGATCACTTGATGATTTTGTGCTAATTTACATTATGTTATGTGTATGTTATTGTATCTTTAAATTTTATTATTATTTACATGCTAACTTACTAAGCTTAAAGCTTATCCCTTTCCTTTTCATTTCTTATAGTGTCATCAAGCCAGCTCGGGGATCGAAGACGGTCGTAGATCCATTCACGCTATCAAGTTATTGTTTCGGGTACTTATGATTCCATTATTTTGAGTTATGGCATGTATAGGGATTTGGTCTTTTTGTGACATGTGTCATTATTGATTTGGCCAAGTGTGTTAGCTTGTAATGGTAATTGATTCATTTTGTAAATGGCCATATGATATTGGCTAATATTGGTTAAGTATATATATACATATAATGATGCCTTTCATGGATGTGGTTATTGCATGGTTTGTGATGAAAAGTATGAGATGTTGTATGTGATAGATAATAGCATGAAATTGATGTGTGGATGTCTTGGTTATGGTTGAATTGGTGGTGTGTACATGCTTAGATTGGTGTTGTTTGATGATTGTATAGATTGGTGTAAATAAGGGTGGCAAAAAGGCTTGGTAAATAGCCTTATTTTTGTCTACACGGGTAGGCACACGGGCGTGTGTCTAGGCTGTGTGTGACACACGGTTTGCCCTAGGGGTGTGTGATCTAGTCGTGTGTCCCTTGTATTTTAAATTTTAACTTCGAATTGGCTACACGGGCAGAGACAAGGCTGTGTGTCTCAGCCGTGTGAAGGACACGACCCAGGGACATGGGCGTGTGCCCAAGACGTGTGAAGTCTGCACTAATTTTAGGAAAAATTATGAAAAATTAAATCGCACACACTGTAACACCCCTTACCCGAGCCTGAGGCCGAGACTGGGCACAAGGCATTACCTAACTTAAACGCATGCATACAATCATTTCGGGTCACAAAAAAACTCGATTGAATTTGAAACTTTTCAATCTTAATCTAGAAATTCTTAATATGGGCCTACGAGGCCCAAAACACACTTTGGAAACGATTTGAGGTTAATCCGAACATCTTTGAAAACCTTGAAAAATGTCACTTGAAACAAAGGTACACGCCCATGCCCCAACACCGTGTAAATATATTTCTAAATTCAAACTTATAGGGGTTTTCACACGGCCTGGCACACACTCGTGCCCATGGCCCGTGTCTCTTACACGTCTATGACACGCCCATGTCTAAAAACCTTGATATTCTATTTCTAACGTTAGCAACCAATTAGAGGCACACGGCTAAGGCACACGCCTGGGGCCAAATGCCGTGTCCTCTACATGGTTGAGACACATGGCCGTGTCTCTGCCCATGTGTTTACTACCGTGCATACTAACTTGCAAATTTGAGGTGCAGGGGACACACGACCAGACAACACGCCTATGGGGATGACCGTGTGTCACACACAGCCTAGGCACACGCCCCGTGCATCTAGCCGTGTAGACAAAAATAGGCTATCTACCAAGCCTTTTTGCCACCCTTACTTACACTTGCCTACAAAACAATACAGACCACCAATTCACACGACAACCCAAAGCCAATTCAACCACGACAAGATATCTAATACAACCACATTACACTTTAACAATCTAACAAGAACTTGATCAGTCATACGATTTAGTGATCTATGAAATCATCATTTGCACTTATCAATAACCAATATTAGCCACCATCCATGGCATTATACAAAATGACTAAAGAGCTATAACAAGTCACTCGTTTGGCCCAAAACAATGTGACCATTACAAAAAGACTAGTTCCTATACATGCCATAATCAAAATGATAAAACTAGCCATACCAATTGCTTCAAGGATAGTGTGACTGGCTTTTCCGATGTAAGGGGATGATCCACGAGCTACTTTGGTGGCACTATAAGAAAATGGAAAGGAAAAGAGGTAAGCATAAAGCTTAGTAAGTCACATGCAAATAATGAGTAACTATAAGCTACCATAAGGGATCATACTCCCAACATATCTCGATTTGCACATGAAAGTAAGGATTCATAAACACTACTTCTTATATTTGTTTCTCACCAATCATACAACATTGGTTTGAATTCACATTTCATAATTCGTATAAAGTACACAAGTAGTCATATGCATAACTTACTTACTTTCCTCCTCTACTAAACATACAACATAAATGAGGCTCTTATGCTGTAATTCTCATTTAGGCACCTGTACCACACACCACATGGCCATAAGTTCTCTCATTCCGATATAAATCATAAATATCCCAATGAACCATTTGGAATACTACAGGATATTCAATAGCCCCAAACATGGGATAAGATGCCAACGCCATGTGCCATACATGGTCTTACACTGGCTAGCACATCAAAGTCGATGTCATGTCCCAGACAGGTCTTACAGTGACTTTCATATATCGAGGCTGATGCCGTGTTCCAGACAAGTCTTACACTGGCTCTCATCTATCGGTGTCGATTCCATGTCTTAGACAGGTCTTAAACTGACACACAATAAGCTTACGCCATGTCCTAGATAGGTCTTACACTAGCTTGTATATCTCGAAGATGATTCATGTCCCAGACATGTCTTACACTAGCTCTCATAATGTGGTTGATGCATTTCTCAGACATGTTTTACACTAGCACACGTATCACCCAATGTCATGGCATGAATATCCAAATCTATTCCTAATGTTCAACTGGGAGTCTTTATTACATTAATTTCTCAACATGCATACTCATTTTCACAATCAAAACAAATTATACAATATCTATTTAATCACGCATCATTATAATATAGTTGCATTATTAACATACAACTTACCTCGGATTACAAAATGTAGGCGACTAGTCGATTTAATCTACTTGCTTGGTCTTCTCCCGGTCTAGGCTCAGATTTTGTATTTCTTGATCTAAAATAATAAAAATTCACTCATTTAACCACTAAATAAATTTAGATAATCAAAATGCTCATTTTTGGCAAAATGACCATTTTGCCCCTAGACTTTCACAAAATGACCATTTTACCCCTAGGCTCAAAAATCACTTTTTATCAAATTTCTTCACGTCTTAAGCCTAGCCGAAACCTTTTAACTCTTATAGAAACCCAAAATTCCCATTATTTCATAACATTGCAATCTATTTTACAAATACTACAAACTAGCCCTTTTTAGGTGTTTTTCATGAACACCACTTCACAAAATTTGTTTATTAAACAACTAAGATTCATTTTCTTCCATAAAATTTTAGCAAATATCATAAATGCTCTCATGGTGAATTTCTAAGCTTTTAACCATTTTGCAAAATAGTCCCCTCAAAAGATAGCTCGTGCTACAAGGGTTTTAAAAGTACCAAAATCATCAAAAATAACCATCTAAATCACTTACTTGAGAGAGAAATAAATGGCTGAAAGTTTCAAGCTCCCATGGCTATTTCTTGGAGGAAAAATCAGTGGAAGAAGGAAGAGAAAATGTAACACCCCAAACCCGGCCTAGACATTATAGCCAAATCTAGCGGTGTCACATTGAAGTGTTTTTTGAAACCATAATTTCATTGGAGGGCCCGTTATTTATTAAAACATTATTATAACGTTAACGAAAATTTGTAAATCATAGTAGATTGTTATTACACTTTCAAACTATGTTTGTTGCGGAAGCTTTAAGATTATATTAAGAAGACGTGGTGTTTTTGAAAAATAGTTATCTTCTGAAAACACGTCTTCTTCCTACAACTAACAGTTTATATCAAAGCAAGTAAAAATCCCAAATTAAAAGTTTTAACTTTAGAGAGGCCTTATTATATAAATAAATACCCAATTCGAAATTTAATAGTAAATAAAAGTCAAATATAAAGCAGGAGCAGGAGCAGTAGTGTGGCCAACTTTGAGTCCCTCGCAGCATCGATCCACCTATGGATTACCTGCACAGATACGCAGAAGGGTGAGTTTACAAAAACTCAGTGTGTAATCCCTTAATAAATAGACACTCAAACATACAGTGAACAAAAACAATCTGGGCCCAAGCTCCTATCAGTAACAGTGGCAATATCAGTTTGGGCCTTAGCCCATCCCAATACAAAAAACAGTCATATGTTCGGGCCTTGGCCCTTTGCAGTAATAGTATATAGTGTAGTAACAGTAAACAGTACAGTAGCAGTAAATAATATGCATGTCCTACCCATCCAGCCCCTATATACCGATTACGGCACTAAATAGTATTTACAGCAGAGTTGCTAGTATAATAGGCTTAGAGCCATCAGTAGGTCCATAGTCGTCTTGGGCGACCCGTGCAACCTCAAGTCTACAGTCGTCTTGGATGACCTATGCGACCATATTAGTACAGTACACTTCCTCCAAAAAACAATCCCAACCCCATGCAACATGTCATGCATCATATCATAATATCTTACATGGATACAGCAAACATATAACATGGCATGCTCAAATACAGTCATACACATCGTAGGGCAAATCAGTCATTTTACCTTACAAGGGTATTACAATCATTTTACCCTATGGGGGTATTTTGGTCATTTTACCCTATAAGGGTATTTCGGTCATTTTATCCTATGGGGGTATTTTGGTCATTTTATCCTATAGGGGTATTTCAGTCATTTTACCCTATGGGGGTATTTTGGTCATTTTACCCTATGGGAGAATTTCGGTCATTTTACCTTATGGGGGTATTTAAATCATTTTACCTTATGGGGGTATTTTGATCATTTTACCCTATGGGGGTATTTCGGTCATATTACCCTATAGGGGTACTTTGGTCATTTTACCCTATAGGGGTACTTCGATTATTTTACCCTACGGGGGTATTTCGGTCATTACTTCGGCCCAACATGGCCTAAAACGGCCTAAGCCCATAAGATCGCCCATGGTAGCCTCTCGTAATCCAGTACCCACGTTTATGTGCTTAGGGTTGCCACACGAGCGATCGCACGCCCATGTTGTATCAACGGTTCTATTTTCTGGCTTTTACCGATTTACAGTTAAGACAGTGATTACACACCTTAAACAAATATGCGCGAGTAGTCCGTGAGCCAAAAGCCTACATTCAATCAAAATACTCCATTAATCAATGACAATAGGATTAACAACTCCTTCATATATTATCGTAAAAATTTCCACTAATACTTGCCTGGTCTCACTAATGAAGATTCTACCCTTAAATTGATACATTCAGTTGATTACAAACCCCTTTAGAGAAATACCTGCCTTCTGAAAGAACTTATTAACTTTATTCATATTGCTCGCACAAATGATTTGAGCCAAATGTAAATCACTTAGCAGAAATGCAGAGTCCAAAATAGGAGAAAGGAACAATCAGCCTACACCCCTACTAGTGCCAAAAGTACACAAAATGATGGTAACAAAGTGAAACAATCGCAGCCCAAAATGCAAGACCAAAGAATAACAATAACTACAGAAACAACATATAGCAATGAAGGGAAATGTCAGCATAGAGAGGAGAAGAATAGCAGTAATATTCGACCAAGCCTCAAAAAGAAAAAGGAAAGGAATTAGTAAATGAGAAATCGATTGGAAAGGGGAAAGAGAAGAAAGAAAATCTGTCAACAGAATGAATGGATTAAAAAGGGAGAAAGAAAAGTATAGAAGAAGCAGAACAAAGCCGAAATAGTCCAAAATGAAAGTACCCCAATGATCCTCTAGCAGTTTTCAGTTATCAAAAAGTGTAGGAAGAATCCGAAAGCGCTCGTCAGAACAAAACAAAAGTAAGGAGAAAATAAACAACTAGAGTGTATAGAAACAGAAACTAAAGCTCTCCACAAAGCCAAATTCTCCCTCAAACGGAAATTACTCGGTGCCTACAATCCTAATTCGGCACCAACACCTCCTCCTCTTTAAATCCTCTTGATTTCCTTCTAAAATCTCTCCTCATATATCTCCTCAACTCCCTCCTACAATCCCTCTATGACCAATTCAAATTCCACTCCTCTCAGCAATGTTTCGATCAAACACAACCTCCTCCCATGGTCATCAGTAAAAATAATCTCCATTTGTGCAAGCATGGATTCGAACATCAGACCACAAGCACACTCTATACGCCACTATCCACTAGACCAGCAGGCCCATTCTATCATGTTCTAACAATTTTTACTTATAACCCTACTGACCAAAGATAGGGGTTTTATCCTTAAAAAGCAAAGTTTTTGCATAAGCCAAGGCTTGAACCCAAGACTTCTCAGACACTCCCAGAACACTTAGAGCGCTTAACCACTGAAGCAGATACACTTTTGTGTGTCACTTTCTTGCACAACTAACTATTTATGTGCTGCTTCCAAACTGCTCCCATTTTTAAGGACCTAATACTCCTAGGCCCAAATTCAGGGCGTTACAATTCACCCCTCCTTAAAGAAATTTCGTCCCCAAAATTTCCAACTATCAAAATGGTTGTATAACATAGACTACACCACTACACTCCCACAGTGCACTCTAGATCCAAAACACTGCATCGATCTAATACTCAGCTGTACGATCATGAGACCCAGCTCGAGAACCTCCCTACCCTCCACCGCAGCCTCTTGTACCCCTTCTACGAGTACCACTGGTGTTTATTATCGAATTGCATTTTAATCTTTATTAACAGTTTTATGCATCAGTTTATAGTTCTAGTGTTTATTAATAGATGTTTTATGGAGATAGTATCAAAAGTATAGAGTTTTATTTTCACAAAATGCAGTGTCTATCGGTGTCTACCGGTTTACTACAATTTCAATATACACTACTAAAGAGTTTGCAGTACAGTATACTATCTACAATAGTCTCAGTAATCCTACCTATGGCAGTTTCAGTCAAAATCAAAATACAGTTTTCAGAGAGAACTTACAGGATCGGCGCGGAGACTAGATATACCACACATTCAGTAAAACATTTCAAAATACTTCAAATCATTTGAAACAGTTGTTTTAGAAATTCCAAGTTTTGGAAGAAACCCAAATCTACATATGAGTTTTGTAACTCGACTCTGATACCACTAAATGTAACACCCTAAACCTGGCCTAGACATTATGGTCGAATCTGACGGTGTCACATTGAAGTGTTTTTCGAAACCATAATTTTATTAGAAAGCCCATTATATATTAAAACCTTATTATAACATTAATTAAAATTTTTAAATCATAATAGATTGTTATTACACTTTAAAACTATGTTTGTTGCGGAAGCTTCAAAATTATATTAAGAAGATGTGGTGTTTTTGAAAAACAGTTATCTTTTGAAAATACGTCTTTTTCCTACAACTAGCAGTTTATATCAAAGTAAGTAAAAATCCCAAATTAAAAGTTAAAACCTTTGAGAGGCCTTATTACATAAATAAATACCCAATTCAAAATTTAATAGTAAATAAAAGTCAAATATAAAGTAGTAGCAGCAGTGTGGCCACTTTCGGGTCCCTCGCAACACCGATCCGCCTATAGATTACCTGCGCAGATACACAGAGGGGTGAGTTTACGAAACTCAATGTGTAATCCCTTAATAAACAGACAGACAAACATACAGTGAATAAAAACAATCTGGGCCCAAGCCCCTATTAGTAACAGTGGCAATATCAGTTTGGGCCTTAGCCCATCCTAATATAAAAAAAAAGTCATATGTTCGGGCCTTAGCCCTTTGCAGTAACGGTATACAGTGCAGTAACAGTAAACAATGTAGTAGCAGTAAACAGTATGCATGTCCTACCCATCCAGCCTCCATACACCATCTCCGTCCAACCCTACACTCCATGTGGGGAATTATCAACCCACCCATCCCTACACACCAGAATTAGCACCAGTTGCGGGACTAAATAGTATTTGCAGCAGAGCTGCCAGTATAATAGGCTTAGAGCCATCAGTAGGTCCGCAGTCGTCTTGGACGACCCGTGCAACCTTAGGTCTACATACACTTCCTCCAAAATAACAATCCCAACCCCATGCAACATGTCATGCATCGTATCATAATATCTTACATGGATGCAACATACATAAAACGTGGCATGCTCAAATACAGTCATACACTTCGCAGGGCAAATCAGTCATTTTACCTTACAAGGGTATTTTGATCATTTTACCCTATGGGGGTATTTCGATCATTTTACCCTATGGGGTATTTTGGTCATTTTCCCTATGGGGGTATTTCGGTTATTTTATCATATTGGAGCATTTCGATCATTTTATCCTATGAGGGTATTTCGGTCATTTTATCCTATAGGGGTATTTCAGTCATTTTACCCTATGTGGGTATTTCGATCATTTTACCCTATAGGGTATTTCGGTCATTTTACCCTTGGGGTATTTCGATCATTTTACCCTATGGGGTTATTTTGGTCATTACTTCGGCCCAACATGACCCAAAACGACCTAAGCCCATGAGATCGCCCATGGTGGCCTCTTGTAATCTAGTACCTATGCTTATGCGTTTGGGGTTACCACACGAGGGATCGCACGCCCATGCGACATCAACGGTTCTATTTTTCAGCTTTTTTCGATTTATGGTTAAGACAGTGATTACACACCTTAAACGAAGATGTGCGTGTAGCCCATAAGCCAAAAGCCTACATTCAATCAAAATACTCCATTAATCAATGACAATAGGATTAACAACTCCTTCATATATTATCGTAAAACTTTCCACTAATACTTACCTGGTCGCACTAATGAAGATTCTACCCCTAAATTAATACACGCAACTGATTACAAACTCCTTTAGAGAAATACCAGCATTCCGATCGAACTTATTAACTTTAATCATATTGCTCACACACATGATTTGAGCCAAATGTAAATCACTTAGCGGAAACACAGAGTCCAAAATAGGAGAAAGGAATAATGGGCCTACACCCCTACTAGTGCTGAAAGTACACAGAATGATGGTGACAAAGTGAAACAATCGTAACCCAAAATGCAAGACCGAAGAATAACAATAACTACAGAAACGAAAGATAGCTATGAAGGGAAATGTTGGCACAGAGAGGACAAGAATAGCAGTAATATTTGGCCAAGCCTCAAAAAGAAGAGGGAAAGGAATTGACAGTGAGTAGAGAAAGAACAAGAAGAGTAATGATAGAGATGCAATTAGTCAATGAGAAACCGATTGGAAAAGGAAAAGAGGAGAAAAAAATCGTTTAACAGAATGAATAGATTAAAGAGGGAGAAAGAAAAGTACAGAGGAAGCAGAACAAAGCTGAAATAGTCCAAAATGAAAGTACCCTAATGATCCCCTAGCAGTATTTGGTTATCAAAAAGTGTAGGAAGAATCTGAAAGTGCTCGCCAAAACAAAAGAAAAGTAAGGAGAAAATAAACAACTAGAGTGTATAGAAACCGAAACTAAAGCTCTCCCCAAAGCCAAATTCTCCCTCAAACCGAACTTACTAGGTGCCTACAATCCTAATTTGGCACCAACAGCTCCTCATATCTCTCCTCAACTCCCTCCTACAATCCCTCCATGACCAATTCAAGTTCTTCTCCCCTCAACAGTGTTTCGATCAAACACAACCTCCTCCTATGGCCATCAATAAAAATAATCTCCATTTTCACAAGCATTGATTTGAACCTCAGACCACAAACACACTCCACAAGCCACTATCCACTAGACCAGCAGGCCCATTCTGTCATGTTCTAAAAAATTTTATTTATAAACCTACTGACCAAAGATAGGGGTTTTATCCTTCAAAAGCAAAGTTTTTGTATAAGCCAAGCCTTGAACCCAAGACTTCTCAAACACTCCCAGAACACTCAAAGCACTTAACCACTGAAGCGGATACACTTTTGTGTGTCACTTTCTTGCACAACTAACTATTTATATGCTGCCTCCAAACTGCTTCCATGCTCAAGAGCCTATAACTCCTGGGCCCAAATTCAGGTCATTACAGAAAAAAAAAAAGATGACAACATGTTCTCTTTATTTTATTTATTGGTCAAATACATCACTTAATGCCAAGAACCCTTGATTTTTTTGACATTTTTTGTCTCAATGGCCGGCTATGCCTTAAAAATTGGCCTATTAGCATATTATATACCCCTACTTTATAATCTATGGCCATTTAACACCATTTGCTAGCAATTCACAACTTTTTCCCTTTATGCAATTTAGTCTTTTTTCAAAATTTAGCTTCCAAGCACTAAAATTAATCCATCAAAATTTTCATGCACTCATATAATCATGCTATAACACCAAATTAATAATAAAATAATTTCTTCGACTTCAAATTTGTGGTCTCGAAACCACTATTCCGACTAAGCCCAAAATCGGGTTGTTACAATTCTCCCCTTTAGGGAATTTTGTCACCAAAAATCTTACCGGTGAATAGATTCGGGTATTGGTCTCTCATGGTCTCCTCGGGTTCCCATGTGGCTTCTTCGACTCCATGTCTATGCCACAATACTTTCACAAGTGCTATACTCTTATTCCTCAATTATTTAATCTCCCGAGCTAAAATCTTAATCGGTTTTTCGCCATAAGTCATGTTCGGCTGAATTTCAACCTCAGTTGGCGCGATCACATGTGAAAGATCCGATCTATATCGACGTAACATTGACACATGAAACATGTCATGAATCTTTTCCAACTTTGAGGGCAAAGTCAATCGATAGGCAACATGTCATACTCTCTCGGTAACCTCATAAGGTCCTACAAAACGAGGACTCAGCTTGCCTTTTCTACTAAATCTGAGGACTTTCATCCATGGGGATACTTCCAAAAACATCCTATCACCAACTTGAAACTCAATTTCCTTTCGTTTCAAATCCGTATAGGATTTCTTTCTATCTGAAGCGGCCTTCAAATAGTCACGAATCACCTTAACTTTCTCTTCGGTTTCTTTGACTAGGTCTACCCCATGAATCTGAGTTTCTTTAAGTTTGCTCCAATAGAAGGGCGTCCGACACTTGCGTCCATATAAAGCCTCATAAGGCACCATTTTCAGACTTAACTGATAACTATTATTGTAGGCAAATTCAACTAGCGGTAAGTACTTTTCCCCAACTACCTTGAAACTCGAGAACACAACACCACAACATGTCTTCTAAGATCTGAATTACTCTTTCTGACTGACCGCCAGTTTGCGGATGAAATGCCGTGCTAAAATTCAGTTTTATTCCTAATGCCTCTTGCAACTTTTTTCAAAATCACGAGGTAAATCTCGGATCTCTATCCGAAATAATTGAAAAGGGTACTCCATGAAGTCCCACGATCTCAGAAACATACAATTCAGCCAATTTCTCAAGGGAATAACGCACTGGTATAAAATGTGCCGACTTGATAAGCCTATCAACAACAACCCAAATGGAATCTTTTTTCCTTGGAGTCAACGGCAACCCCGACATGAAATCCATGGTAACACAGGCCCATTTCCACTCGGGAACCATCACAGGTTGAAGCAAACCCGAAGGTACTTGGTGTTCGGCCTTCACTTGCTGACAAATTAGACACTTAGAAACAAACTCTGAAATGTCTCTTTTCATTCCCGACCACCAGTACATTTTCTTCAAGTCGTTATACATTTTCACACTACCTGGATGGATAGACAAGCAACCACTATGTGCCTCTTATAAAATCCTCTGAATAAGTTCATTATCCTTGGGTGCACAAATCCTGTCTCGGTACATCATACAACTGTATACGAAATTCTGATTCATTACCCGTCTCGCACTGAGCCATCTTAGCTTGCAAATTCGTATCACCTTTCTGAGCTTCACAAATTTCTTAAAGGAACATAGGTCTAGCTCTCAATTTTGCTAGAACTGAACCATTATTAGCCACAGACAACTGAGTGTTCATGGCCTTTAAGGTGAATAATGACTTTCTACTCAGCGAGTCAGCGACTACGTTTGCTTTTCCCAAGTTGTAATTGATTATCAACTTGTAGTCTCTTAACAACTCCAACCATCTTCATTGTTATAGGTTCAACTCCTTCTGAGTCATCAAATACTTGAGACTTTTATGGTTGGTAAATACTCAACATTTCTTGCCATGCAAATGGTGTCTCCAAATTTTCAATGCGAACACGATGGCGACCAACTCTAAATCTTTTGTCGGGTAGTTTTATCATGCGGCTTTAACTGTCTTGAAGCGTAAGCTATGACCTTACCTTCTTGCATGAGTACGCACCCCAATCTATTCAAGGAGGCGTCGCTATATACCACAAAATCTTTTTCCGGTTCTAGTTGCACTAAAACTCGGGCTTCGGTCAATAAAGCCTTTAATGTCTCAAAACTTTGTTGGCACTTATTATTCCACTCAAACTTGACCTCTTTTTGTAGCAGTCTAGTCATTGGAGTAGCTATCATCGAGAACCCTTTAACAAACCGTCTATAGTACCCAGCTAAGCATAGAAAGCTTATAATCTCCGGCACATTCCTCGGCAGTTTCCACTCAACAATAGCCGAGATCTTACTCAGTTCAACTCTAATTCCGTCACCCGACATTATGTGTCCCAAGAATCCAACCTCTTAGAGCTAAAATTCACTTTTGCTAAACTCAGCATACAGCTGCTTATCCCTCAAGGTCTACAAAATAGCTTTCAAATGTTCCGCATGTTCACTCACATCACGATAATAAATCAATATATCATCGATAAAGACCACCATGAACTTATCCAAAAATGGTTGGAACTCATAGTGTCCATACCTGGTCCTAAATGCGATTTTCGGTATATTTTGCTCCTTTACTCTGAGCTGGTAATAATCGGACCTCACGTCTATCTTGGAAAACACGGTGGCTCCTTTCAATTGTTCAAACAGATCGTCTATCCTTGGCAAGGGATGCTTGTTCTTTACAGTCACTTTGTTAAGCTGTCTGTAGTCTATACATAACCTTATCGACCTGTCTTTCCTTTTCACAAAAAGCACCGGAGCACCCCACAAAGAATAGTTCGGTCTCGCAAAGCTCTTATCTGTTAGTTCTTGTAGTTGTACTTTCAACTCTTTTAACTCTATCGGAGCCATCCTATAGGAGTAATCGAGACAGGTGCCGTACCGGGGACTAACTCAATTCTAAATTCAACTTCCCTCACTAGAGGCAATCTGGGTAATTCCTCTGGAAACACATCTGTGAACTCACATACGACTGGTACTGACTCAATTTTCAATTCAGATGCTTGAGCATTCAATACAAAATCGAGGTAAGCTTCATACCATTTTCTCAAATATCTCACTGCCGACATGGATGATATCACTACAGACGAATTGTCTAATTCACCCGTTTCAACCCAAAGAACATCCCCGCTCCCATATTTCAACTCGATAACTTTTCAACCACAGTCCACTACAACACCATGAGAAGTTAACCAATCCATCCCAAGGATTACATCAAATTCATTAAACGGCAATAACATCAAGTTAGCCAGAAAACAATGACCTCTAATTGTCAAAGGACAATTTCTACATACTTGGTCAACTAACACATGTTTGCCTAACAAGTTGGACACTTTTACCACAAATTTAGTGGACTCGACTAGCATATTCAATAGGGGTATCAATTTCATACAAATATAAGAATGGGTAGACCCCGGGTCAATCAAAGCAACGACAAATATATCATGGATAGAAAAGGTACCCGTAATCACATCGGGAGACTCTGCCTCTTCACGGGCACGTATAGCATAAGTCCTTGCAAGAGTTCTGCCCTCGGACCTCACAGCAGAATCTCTAGGTGCACTTTTACTGCTAGCCCCACTTCCCGAGTTCTTTTGTGGTCTACCTCTTGAAGGTGCATTACTCGATCTCATAGCTTGCTCTCTACTTTTCTCGCCCATCTCGTGACAACTACAGATAAAATGGTCTAGCAACCCACATTTGAAACAGCCCCTTTCATTTCCTCGGCATTCACCGAAATGACATCTATCTCACTGAGGACACTCTGGTCGATTCAGGTGAGCACTACCAACACTCATGATAGAAGTGGTTTGCGCTTTAGTCACTGCATACTACTTATTTTTACTCTTGCTTGAGAACCCCACTGACACATTTGGTCGAGTAGGAAACTCTCTCGATCTCTTAGATGAGGTTTGTTGTAATTTTTCCATCTGTCTCCTCTTTGAGTCACGGGACTCAATGTCCGCTCTTCTCTTTTCCTTGGCCAATTCTTTGGCCTTGCAAGCTCTCTTGACAAATATCACGAATTCTCTTAACTCTAAGATGCCAACCAATAGTTGGATATCTTCATTCAATCCATCTTCGAACCTCTTACATATCGTGACTTCTGTGGATACGCACTCCCGTGCATATTTGCTGAGCCTCACAAATTTGCGCTTATTCTCTATCACTATCATACTACCTTGCTTCAGTTCGAAGAATTCTTTCCTTTTTTGGTCGATGAACCTTTGGCTAATGTACTTCTTTTGGAACTCTTCCTGAAAGAAATCCCACGTTATCCGCTCTCTCGGTACAACTGACACGAGAGTATTCCACCATTGGTGGGCCGAGTCTCGTAAAAGTGACACTACACACTTCATACACTCCTCAAGAGTGCATGATAGCTCATCGAAGACCCTAATAGTATTCTCTAACCAAAACTCTGCTCTCTCTGGGTCATCATTTATTTTTTCTCGAAATTCCTCGGCCCCGTACTTTCTAATTCTATCCACTGGAGGTTTCTCTCTTTTAGCCATTTCTGCTCCTTGAGGAGCTATATGGATGGGTTGAGGAATTGGGGGAGGTAGGGGAGGTGGAGTATTCAGATTCGCACGAATAAACTCTGAATACCAAGCGTCCATCATATGGAAGTAAGCTTCTCTAGCCCCTCCGCCTAGACTTATTGTTACGAGCCCATTATCTACCAGCGCAGTCCCTTTAGCGGGAGCCGGTGCATTGCTTTCCATATCATCTGCTGTAGCCACATCACGATCCATTTACTATATATATATATAAAAACATAATTTATCCGTCAGGAGTCGTCATACTATCAATATACAACTATGGCATATATAGCTAGACTTATACTCACGCTAGATTATACCTAGAATTGACTAAACCATAGCTCTGATACCACTAAATGTAACACCCCTTGCTCGAGTTTGAGGCTAGGACTGGGCATGAGGAATTACCTGACTTAAACGCATGCATACAATCATTTCAGGTCACAAAAAAAACTCGATCGAATTTGAAACTTTTCAATCTTAATTTAGAAATTCTTAATATGGGCTTACGAGGCCCAAAACACACTTTGGAAATGATTTTGGGTTAATCCGAACCTCTTTGAAAACCTTGAAAAATGTCACTTGAAACAAGGGTACCGCTCGTTATAACTCCGAAAATAGGGCTTAGTTAGAATAGTGGTTTCAGGACCACAAATCTGACATCAAAATATTTATTTTATGATTATTATAAGGCCTAGAATATGAGAATATGCATGTGTTAAAGTTTCATGAAGAAATTCTTTGAGTAAGGTGTCCAATTGCAAATTAAGAACTAATTTGAATAAATTTTAAAACTTGAATTCTAGAAGAAATTTGTATGAAATTGCTTTAGATTATAAATTAGAAGGTCTTGGAGAGCAATTTTCCCCAATTTCAAATTTTTGGACAAAAATGGGCTTGCATGGATGAAATTTTAAAGAAAATGCTTAAGGGCATTTTGGTCATTTGGCATTTTAATGAAATAACATGGGAAAAAGAAAGCCAAAATCAGCCATCTTCTTCCCATAGCTGCCAAAATTCCTAGAGCTCCATAATCTAGGATTTTCCACATTTCAAGCTCAATAGTAAGTGCTCCCAAGCCCCGTTAATGCTCTTTGTATTTTTGAAATCCCGGTAGCTTGCTCTATCCATTTCTACCCATATTTCATGCTAGGGTTCATGTTTAAAAATTTAACCATGCATGAGTTACTTGTATTTTGATGGATTATGGAGGGAAATGAAAGATGAATGTGTATTAAACATCTTTTCCTAGGTGATTTTCATGAAAAACTTTTATAGGGACTATTTTGCAAAAGTTGTAAAATTTATGGTAGAAATGAGAAAATAATGGGAAATGTGGGCTGTCATATGAGGGAAAAGTGTTCGGCTAGGCTTGGGTAAGATAGAAATTGCATGTGTTCCATTATACGAGGCTAGGGACTAAATCGTAAAAAGGTGAAAGATTAGAGGCAAAACGGTAAATTGGACCAGGGTGGAATTTAGACTTGAAATGTATAATGTAGAGTGTTAATAATTTAGTTTTGTTGTAATAGACCCCGAGGAATAAATTTCAAAGGTCGATCGAGGAAAACGAAAGGTTTCGGAATAACCGAAACACCGCTCCGAAACGATTGCCAGGTAAGTTCGGATAACTTAAGGTGCACTCCTAATATGCCTAATTATATGATTTATGAATGTATGATGTTTGCATTGGTTGAGGGCATAGAAATAAATGAAATGTATCTTTGATAATGATTTGTTGAAAATGTCTCGGTTGAGGTTAAAAAGGGAATTCGATGGATAACTATAATTAACATGTGAATTGAGATCCTACATGTGTTGCAGTAAGGGTTTAGCCCAGACGGGTAATCTGTAGATCTTGATTATGAAAAGGATCTAGCCCGGACGGGTGTTCCTTTGGATGATTGAGCCTCCCAAAGAATACATGTGCATTCTGGATTTAGCCCGAACGGGCAATCCGATTGGGGTCTGAATTTAGCCTGGATTGGTAATTCAGATTAGAGCTCTGTAAAAGTGTTTGTTAAAATAAGGGATTTATCCTGGACTGGTAATCCCGACATCACCTTATAAGTTTACGATATCGGGGATTTGGCCTGGACTGGTAATCCTACCATAAAATGTGAGGTTCGCGAGAGTGCACACCTGATATAATCATCCTTATGAATTGACGGTTAATGAATATTCCATCGAGATTTCCTAGACACTCAACAGGATTGACATGAACTATGTGTACAAAATGAATTGTTAAATGATGAGCTCATCTATGATCATTTATATGGTGCATTGTCGTGTGACTAACTCTTTGGTTGAGTACATGTGATAGGGAACCATGTCTTACTTGTTGGTTCTTTATCTATTATGGATGTATGCTAATTATACGTTTACCTTCCCGTTATTCGAGCTTACTAAGCATATAAATGCTTACCCCTCTTTTTTCCCTATTTTTTTTTTCAGAGCTCAAGAACTTGTGAGGATTGGAAGACGGTAGGAAGTCAGCACACTATCATCTAGCCCAGCTTTTGTATAAATACATTTCTATTTTGTTCAATGGCATGTATAGGGCTTTGAGTATTTTTTTATATGTGTCATTTGATTTGCCAAATGAAGGCATGTAAAGATGTATCTATCTTTTTGTATATGGTCATTGGAATTGGCTCAATCGAAGTAGGTTGTGACCTACAAATCCATGCATGTTTATACTCTTATATGATGGGTTGCTACAATTGGCAATGACTTACCAAAACGAGCCAAATTTTGAATGAATTACAATAATATGGAAACCCATAAATACTAGATGGGAAATAACCTTGCATGTATGACACCAATGAAATGAGGTCTCCATGCAATAAGTTTTATCAAGATCATTTACGAGGGTATAATTATGTTTTATTTTGTATTTGGTAACCATTAAGCATAAAAAGTAAAAAAGGGTGACCAAAAGGCTTGGGAAATAGCCTATTAGGGTCCACATGGTTGGACACACGGGCATGTGTCTAGGCCGTGTGTGACACACGGCTCACTCCCATGGGTGTGTACTATGGTCGTGTGTCCCCTGCACTTAAAATTTTAGGTCGGTGTAGTACACGAGCAGGCCACACGGGCCCGAGCCTTAGTTGTGCTTAAAAGACAGTATTGAACACGGGTAGGCCACACGGGCATGTGCCGAGGCCGTGCTGAAAAGTCAGTGTTGCACACGGACTAAGGGCATGGGCGTGTGTCAAACCACATGGGCGTGTGTGACCACACGGTCTATACCTACACGGGCGTGTGGAGCCCTAAGGCATGAATTTTCCAAGTTTTGCTTAAGTTCTCGGTTTAGTCCCGAACCATTTCTAATGTATGTTTTGGGCCTCATGAACCTGTTCAAGGGACATAAAGCATGTGAACGAAAAGTTTCAAGTTAAAAGAAATTTTATAGTTTGGATTTATATGCGTATGCTTGAGTTAAGTCTGGTAGCAACTCGAACCCTGTCCTGGCGTCGGATTTGGGCAAAGGGTGTTACACTCGTGCCCCAAACCCATGTAAATTTATTTCTAAATTCTAACCTACAAAGGTTTTCACACGGCCTAACACATGCCCATGTCCCTTAACGGCCATGAAGCGCCCGTGTCCCTCTCATGGCCATGACACGCCCGTGTCTAAAAACCTTGACATTCTATGTTTGACGTCAACAACCAATTAGAGGCACACAGCTAAGGCACACACCTGTGGCCAAAGGTTGTGTCTTTGCCCGTGTGTTTACTACCGTGCATGCTGACTTGCAAATTCGAGGTGCAAGGGACACACGGCCGGACAACACGCCCCTGAGGCTAATCGTGTGTCACACACGGCCTAGACACACGCCCATGTGTCTAGCCGTGTGGACAAAAATAGGCTATCTACCAAGCTTTTTTGCCACCCTTACTTACACTTTCCAACAAAACAATACACACCACCAATTCACACGGCAACACAAAGCCAATTCAACCACAACAAGATATCTAATACAACCAGATTACACTTTAACAATCTAACAAGAACTTGATTAGTCATGTAATTTACTCATCTATGAAATCATCATTTGCACTTATCAATAACCAATATTAGCCACCATCCATGGCATTATACAAAATGACTAAAGAGCTATGACAAGCCACTTGTTTGGCCCCAATTTGACCATTTCAAAAAAAAATGATAAAACTAGTTATACCAATTGCTTCAGGGATAGTGTGACTGGCTTCTCCGACGTAAGGCTATGATCCACGAGCTACTTTGGTGGTACTATAAGAAAATGGAAAGGAAAAGAGGTAAGCATAAAGCTTGGTAAGTCGCATGCAAATAATGAGTAACTATAAGCTACCATAAGGGATCATACTCCCAACATATCTCGATTTGCACATGAAAGTAGGGATTCATAAACACTACTTGCTTATATTTGTTTCTCACCAATCATACAACATTGGTTTGAATTCACATTTCATAATTCATATAAAGTACACAAGTAGTCATATGCATAACTTACTCACTTTCCTCTTTTACTAAACATACAATGTAAATGAGGCTCGTATGTTGAAATTCTCGTTTAGGCATCTGTACGACTCACCACATGGTCATAAGTTCTCTCATTTCGATATAAATCATAAATCTCCCGTTGAAGCATTTGGAATACTACAGGATATTTAATAGCCCCAAACATGGGATAAGATGTCGACGCCATGTCCTAGACATGGTCTTACATTGGCTAGCACATCAAAGTCGATGTCATGTCCTAGACAGGTCTTACACTGACTTTCATATATCAAGGCCGATGCTATGTCCTAGACAGGTCTTACACTGGCTCTCATCTATCGGTGTCAATGCAATATCCGAGACAAATCTTACACTGACACACAACAAGCTGACGCCATGTCCCAAACAGGTCTTTCATTAGCTTGTATATCTCGAGGCCGATGCATGTCCCAAACATGTCTTACACTAGCTCTCATCTCAATGCCGATGCATGTCCCAGACATGTATTACACTGGCTTGTATATCTCAAGGCCGATGCATGTCCCAAACATGTCTTACACTGGCTCTCATAATATGGCCAATACATGTCCCAGACATGTCTTACATTAGCACACATATCACCCAATGTCATGGCATGAATATCCAAATCTATTCCTAATGTTCAACCGGGAGTTTTTATTGCATTAATTTCTCAACATGCATACTCTTTTTCACAATCAAAACAATTTATACAATATCAATTTAATAGCACATCATAACAATATAGTTGTATTATTAACATACAACTTACCTCGGATTACAAAATGTAGGTGACTAGTCGATTTAATCTACTTGCTTGGCCTTCTCATAGTCTAGGTTCGAATTTTGTATTTCTTGATCTAAAATAATAAAAATTCACTCATTTAATCACTAAATAAATTTAGACAATCAAAATTCTCATTTTTGACAAAATGACCATTTTGCCCCTAGACTTTCACAAAATGACCATTTTACCCCTAGGCTCAAAAATCGATTTTTATCGAATTTCTTCATGTCTTAAGCCTAGCCAAACCCTTCTTACTCTTATAGAAACCCAAAACTCCCATTATTTCACAACATTACTATCTATTTTACAAATACTACAAACTAGCCCTTTTTAGGTGTTTTTCATGAACACCACTTCACAAAAGTTGTTTATTAAACAACTAAAATTCATTTTCTTCCAAATATCATAAATGCTCTCATGGTGAATCTCTAAGCTTTTAACCATTTTGCAAAATAGTCCCCTTAACAGGTAGCTCATGCTACAAGGGTTCCAAAAGTACCAAAATTATCAAAAATAACCATCTAAATCACTTACTTGAGAGAGAAATAAGTGGCTGAAAGTTTCAAGCTCCCATGGCTATTTCTTGGAGGAAAAATCGGTGGAAGAAGGAAGAGAAAAAAAATGACAACATTTTCTCTTTATTTTATTTATTAGTCAAATACATCACCTAATGGCAACAACCTTTGATTTTTTTGACTTTCTTTGTCTCAATGGCCGGCTATGCCTTAAAAATTGGCCTATTAGCATATTAAATACCCCTACTTTATAATCTATGGCCATTTAACACCATTTGTTAGCAATTCACAACTTTTTTCCTTTTATGCAATTTAGTCCTTTTTCAAAATTAAACTTCCAAGCACTAAAATTAATCCATCAAAATTTTCATGCACTCATATAATCATACTATGACACCAAATTAATAATAAAATAATTTCTCTAACTTCGAATTTGTGGTCTCGAAACCACTGTTTGACTAAGCCCAAAATCGGGCTGTTACACATACGGTCTAGCACACGGGCGTGTGCCTTGGCCGTGTGACCTCAATTTTTTGATGACGTCATAAACAGAGAGTTACACGGGTTAAGGACACAGGTGTGTGAGACCACACGGCCTACTCACCGGGCGTCTCCCAAACCATACGGGCGTGTGACCCTTGTATTTATGAAAAATTTTCTAAGTGTTTGGAGAGTTTCTAAAGTTCTTAGTTTATCCCCGAACCATCCCCAATGTATGTTTTGGGCCTCGTAGGCTCGTCTAAAGGATGATACGAATGTTTTTGAAAAGTTTAAATTTGAATGGAAATTCATGTCTCTGTTTTGAATGTTCATTAGAGTTTAAGTCTGGTAATGCCTCGTACCCTATTTCGACCTCAAATACAGGTAACGGGTGTTACATTTCTAACCACATTTCTCACCCAATTTGTCTTCAACCAACATCAACACTTTTGCACATCATCAAACCATATAAAACTACTCAATACAAGCCAAACTCAATTCTTAAACATAACATATCATCACATACATCCAAGAATCCATACTTACCAAATTAACCAAAGACACATTTAAGCATATTTATACCTAATATACCAATCCAATCCAACCATCAATATGCTTATGTATTATCCATCATTCAACCATACCAAGCACAAATTAAACATGATAATGCCACATATATATACATCAAATTCAAGCCATTCAAATGGCTAATCACAACAAAACAATTGTATGCCATCATTGGCCCAATAAACCTATACATGTCATTATAATCAAAATGAATCTACTATATATACCGAAATGAGCCGATAGATGTGTGATGTAGCTCTGACCAGCTTCCAACCTTGACGAGCTTCCGAGTTACTATAAAACAGGGAAAATAAAATAGAGTAAGCATTTAAGCTTAGTAAGTTCATATAACATGGAATTTAACTTACCATTTATTCACATTTAAGGTAAGCAAACAAGATATATCCAAAGCAATTTGGCTAATAGCCTAAGCACTTATCCTCATTAACCATATTAGCCATGTATTTCATATAAATATCAAGAAATATGTATGAGCTCTACAATATCAAATTTTCATATACATATACTTTCCACATCATGTGTCCATATAACATGTACAAATCATATCCATGTATTTCAAGTATATACCCATAATAATTCGTCTTGAATTCATATTATCTCATATTAGAACCTTGTACGTTGAACCATTTAAATTATTGTTGGATACACGGGTAGTACACACGAAGTATACAAATTTTTAATCCGTCAATTCATATACAGGTATGCCCATATGAGCATGTAATCAGGAAGCTCTTCTGAGCCATGTAGCGGGAAGCTCTTGCAAGCCAATTATCGGGAAGCTCATGAGAGCCATTAATCGGGAAGCTCATGAGTGCCAAATATCAGGAAGCTTGTGAGAGCCATATAGTGGAATGCTCATAAGAGTTAAATAATGGGACGCTCTTACGAGCTTTGGTGTGTCTGCAACACATGCAGGACCACAACCAATTCGAGAACCCTTAATGACATGTCATTTGTATCCATTTAATTTCCAAGGTTCAAACGGGACTTAGTACTTATCGGATACATGATAAATACTTATACATGGAAATTATACATTCCACATACATATCATTCAATTTAAACATATAATTATAAAATTTAGTTACACGAACCTACCTCGACAAGTATACGTAGATTTGTAAGCTAATAATCTGATATTTTTTCTTTTCCTCGATCCAATTTTGTACTAGTTCTATTTGGATCTATATGAATGAATTTATCTCAATTTAATACAATTCATATTCAATTCAGTCCAATACACATCTTTGGCAAAATTATTATTTTTCCTATACTTTTAATTAATTACGATTTTGTCCCTAAGCTCGAAAAATGAAATTCATACAATTTAGTCCTTATTCCAAGCCTCAAAGGTTTTCATATATAACAATAGCAGTCCATTTATTTCATAAAATTTAGAATTTTTCCATGAATTTTCCATCTTTTCAATTTAGTCCCTAAATCATAATTTCATCAAATTTCTCTTTACAAAAGTTGTTAATCTATCAACAACCTTTCATTTTCTACCATAAAACTTCATAAGTCAACTATACTTATCCATGGAAAAACCCTAGCACTTTAATATTTTTGCAAATTAATCCCCGAGATAGCTAAATTAATCTATTACGATCTTAGAAACATAAAAATCATTAAAAACGGGACAAGAATACATACCTAATTAAGAAAAAATAGCTTATTTGAACTCAACATCCATGGCTAGGGTTTCCATGTATTTTTTTTTAGGAAAGATGATGAAAATGATTGTATTTTAATTATTTATTTCATTTATCATCATTATTTTATCATCTTTCCAAAATTAACCTTAATAATTTCTTAATTTCCAATGATGAATAATCATCCTTATCTACTAACTCCTCCAAATGGTCTATTTGTCATATAATGACCTCCAATTTTAAATTCCATAGCTATTTGATACCTTAAGCTACTAGAATTCAACTTTTTCACTTTGTGCGATTTGGTCCTTTTCATTAAATTAGACATGTAATCGGTAAAATTTCTTAACGAAATTTTTATATGATATTTCTATCATAATTTAGACCATAAAATAATATTAAAATAAATTTTCTTCTGACCTCAAATTTGTGGTCCAAAAACCACTGTTCCCATTTCACTAAAAACGGGTTGTTACACCTTATCATCATCTTCTTCATCTTTATCTTTACCTCATCTTCATCTTATTCCTCTATGTTTGAGTGCGGTGTCATCCTAGGTTGTCATCTTATACGAAGATGAGCCATCTCAGTAGAAAAATGACTTTAGGGGTGTTTGCGACACTACCGGCGAATAAGTGTATGGTGTCGCATAACTCGATTGCAGATAAAATCTTAGAATTGTCAGATATGAAGGATACTTCAGTATTGTTGTCGACATTGGCACTCTATATGGTGCTAGAGATGGAGGTGGTGCAAAAAATACACCTGCAGCATGTGTTGATACATGGTACGGTGGTGCTTGTATATAAAAAATGGAGTTAGTGAAAGCACTAGAATGATATGAATCATACTGACTAGGAGGTGGTGCAACCATCAATGCCACGTGTGGGTTGGAGCTGATGATGACTCCATCGAGGCATAAACTCCCGACATAAGATTATGAAAAGTCATCTTGGCCTCCTACGACGACGTTGCCTAGTCCTTTCCTCCTTTGACAATAGATATGGCTTACCGTATGATGTCTAAACCAAGTCATATAATCCGGAGAGGTTGCCAATTCTAGTGTAAGAATTGGTTTGTGCATAGGTATGAAATCTACCTATACTACCAAATGTAGATATATTTCTCGTGGCATTTCACCTAATCTTCGTTGATTCTTTCCCACAAGTCGACCTTGTGTAGTTTTTCGATGTCATAGGGTGACGATAGAATAGTTTGCCTAAACCTGAATTGGCGTATCACTTAATTGGATTCGTGCATCTCCACCATCGCGAAAGCTATCAATGACGCCTTGACGTGACAGATATTGCGATTGGCCAAAAATTCGATCGAGATGCATTATTGAATTCTCGGATTAGCATATGGCATCTATTCAAACTATAGTACAAAATTATAAATTTTATCATCTACCTAATATTAAATTTCAAATCCTTATGTAAATATTATATAATTTAAAATTTCAAAAACTAACCTCAACTTCCAATCGTTGATCAAACAATAGTAGGATACCTTCAAACTAGTCCACTATACCCACACAAATCATCTCATTGTTCCACCTATTCAAATAATATGTTATTTCAAAAATATAATAATGAAAAAGATATTATGATAACTATATTATCAAAATGAATTTTACACTGTTACAAGTGGGAATTGATAAGGGGCATTTACTCGGAGATGTAAAAATGGTAGTCGATACCATGCCCATGATTGCAGAAGGAGTATACAACCACCGATTTTAATTTTTTTTGTGGTTGTATCATTCGACACATCTCTCGATACAATACATCCATTACAATTGATCTCTAACTAAGTTGCCTCACTTCTTTCAAGTCGACGAGTTGTAGTAGCCACCTTAAATGTACCATATTTCAAGATTTATCGAGCATTAGAATACTTCCAATTAACCTTAGGATGAATGCTCGAGCGTATAGTTCTCTTTCAAAGGAACTCGCAAAGTTGTCAAGATAACTGAAATTTTCTTCCAACCATTTCATCTCTATCCGGCTACCAAAAAACTTGTCTAGCACATTGCCTAATATTTGCTCGCAAATGCCACATCAATCGCCCATGACCACTACCCCCATAACGACTAACTCATCCACCAGTAAACTGAGTTGTAAAGTTACCTCTTCGAGTGTAATTGTACACTCACTGCATGGAAGATGAAATGTGTATGTCTCAAGTTTCCATCTTTCCACCAAAACATTGATAAGTGTGGGATCCAATTTAGTTCCCCCCTCGAGCATACGAGACATGTGCAAGAATCTCACCTCTTGCAAGTGTTGTTCAATAACACGTAGTGCCTTCATAGATAAATTGTGTATGTGCATCTCTAAAATTTGATCTTTAGCCTGATTATATAAACATAAAAAAATATAAATTTAATAATGTTAACAACTTAATAATGAAATTAAAATTGAAAACATTAAAAATATTTTCTTAACATTTGCAATTGGGCGTTGGAAATGTGCTTGACATTGAAACAAATAAGTGGAATTGTCATTATAAAAATCAATTAAAAAAATAAATTATGAAATATAAAATTAAAACAACAAGATTTTGAGAGAAATTGAATGAAAAATTGAGAATTGAAAACTTGAGGGAAATGAGAGAATGAATGAATTAAGAGATTTGAGAGAGAAATAGGAGAATGAGATTTGACTGCAAAAGGGAAAAAATGACTTGGGTTTATATAGCAAATAAGCCGGTGGAAAAAATTTGTCGATTGGACTTTTTTACCATTGAAAAAAGTTACCGTTGCCTAAAAACACATCTAGCAGGACGCATTTTCATCTAACTTGGTAGAAAAATGTGTCTTGTTGAACGTGTTTTCTATTTCTCTCTCCAAAATAGATTTATTTCCCTAAATATCACAAAAATCAGTCCAAAATCTTTTTTTTAAAAAATAAATTGGCATATTTTTAAAATTTAGCCGATATAAAACATATACAGGCATAACAATACACATGTTATTGCAAAATAGGGTTATCACTTACCACACTAGCGACCTGATTCATAGTGATGTATATAGAATTATAATTTGGAAACAAAAAAGAATATTCCAAATTTGAATCTCCAACTAATATAATATTATATTCTAAAATGATTATATAATGAAGTTCAACTTATAAGTTTCTCTACCAACAACTCTCTTTAATAAAATGGAAAAAAAAAAGGGAAAAAGAAAAGCTTTCCCTCAGCATAATCATGCCATTAACATTAAGTTGAATATTATATAATATTCAGATTCTGCACCACCAAATACTAATCATGCAGAAAAAATTGGAAAGATTCGACCAATTTCTGTAAAATGTTTAATTGTTTAATCGTAGCTTTAATTTTTCTTCTTTCCAATTGGATAATGGTAACTTTAAACTGGTTTAATTGGACGGTTCTCTTTTGGCGGCTATGAAAACCTTTAGTAGTGTAAAGAACAATTACTCCAAATTACAGGCAGCTCTAAAACATTTTATTTATTTTGGTTCAGAGGTCAGGATTGAAGTTGTTTGGTTTTGAAAACTCTCGATTTCATGTGAATTAGGATTTAAACAACGTAAGACGATATTAGGGAGCAGGCAAAGCACAAGACCTAAAATAATAATTTTCATTTTAATGTAATGATAATTTGCACTTTTGAAACCTCCCAAAATAATAAAATTTCAGTTCAATTTCTTTAAAAATTATGACAAAATAAAAAATTTACTTTAATCCCTTATAAAATTTATAATTTAATTTTAACTTCTTAAAATAAAATATTAATTTGGTCACTGATGAATGATGAAATGACAAACAATAAAACTTATAATATAAAAAATAACCATATAAGTTTTAATTTGTCTTGTCTATCAAACTATTAGCTCATTTTGATTGGGATGGTCCCTGAAATAGTTAATTAATTAAAATTAGGCCCAAATAAACTTTGTTTTATATAATTTATGCCATTTTCCAAACATTCCTCTCCTTTTGTATGAGTGAGCAATTATTTGAGTCTCTTTCTTTTCCATTTCAAAGGCAATACTTTAAAGGCACATTCATACACTTTGATTTGATTTTGAGAAAGGAAAAATAAAATAAAAGAAGCTTTAGCATATTCAAAGTAGAAAACAACTGAGGGAGGTTTACATACGCACCCAAAAAATGATTAGGCTTCCTTTTTATAAGCGAGTAAAATATTATTATATTAAAATAATTTATTTTTTATACCTGGCATGATGGTAAAGGTTATTATTGTGATTTTGCTTTTGATTCTGCACCTCTAAATAATGTTTTATTTTCTTGCATATTATTAATTATTTTTTACTGTATTCTCTAATTAATGTTTTCGATAACACCAAAGACAGCAAGGTGCAAGTTCAAATCAAAATAGCAGTAAAGGAAATGATAGTTCATCTATCCTTTTTTAGGTTGATTTTATATTTTTTACCCTCCAGTAAGCAAAAATCGAGTTTATTGAATTATTTAAGTGAACTCAAATAAGTTATTTAAGTTTTGAGTTTAAATCGAATTGAATTTTAGGATTCAAATAATAAATTAGTGTAAATATCTTTTGGTTCTGTCAAGTTTAAAAATGAGTAAATTGGTCTCTCTTCCAACAAAAATTACAACAAATTCTAAATAATTTTAAAAATTTAAAAAATGTGTAAATAAAGTTAAAAAATTAATTTTTTAATAATAATTTTGTGACCTAAATAAGTTAATTAATTATTCAAGTTTATCATACTAAAGTATTTTTTTATTATTTTGCTTTGAAAATGTTTTTAAATTTATGTGTTCTAACATGTAATTAGTTATATTATAACAAGATTTTAATTTAACATGTTTAATTTTTAATTTAACTCGAATAATTTCACTCAATTTAACTCGATTCAATTTCATTTCACTCAACTTAATTTAAAAAATTCAAATCAAATTAAAATAATAAAATAAGATTCATTAACTCAATTAACTTAAAATTTTTTAACCTCATATCTATACGCAAAATCTGAACATTGGAAATGGAGAATGAACTTAAAGATTATAGAGATACAAAATAATGGTTTTTGGCAGTATGAAGCGGAAAAAAAAATTAAAGTGCTTTATATATATATATATATAGTGTAACTTTATGGGCTTATTTGCCAAATTAACCCCTCCATGAAATTGCAAATTTTCATCATCGTCTTTTGCGTTCTTTTAATTACCTTTACAGTCCTAATTATACCACATCATTTACAATTTACTATAATTTTTTAGGAATTATCCCAATACAAGCTCCCCGTTCTACATTTTTAATTAAATTTTTTTTCTGAAACAACCTCATAATTAATTCTAAAATTTTAAAATTTTGGAAATTTAACAAAATAAATCCTTTACTCATCACCTAATACGTTTTACAAATCTTAAATAGCTTTTTCTAATTTATTGCATATCGGTTTTATTTTATTTTTATTTACTTTCTTTTATATAAGTCGTCTTTAATTTTTTATATAATGCTTCATCCCTCCTTAACTTTTAAATAAGAAGATAATGCGCTTTAATATACTCAAACACACATCCCCTACATTAACAATAGTGTCGATGCCAACCGAGCTAAAACTCAATTGGTTGATTTTATTATTTAATATAATATATATATAACAGTAATACAAAATTAAAACAGTAATAATACTTTTATTTCATCTTTTATACATCATATATAATAATTTTTTAGTACCAAATTTGCTTATTAAACGTATAAACATAGTGGAAACATTTGAAATTTTACGTATTCGGATATTAACAGTTTCCTAGAGTTCGTAAATATCTATCGAATTCTCTTAAAATATTTGCATTTTTCAAACAATTCAAACTTTTGCAATTAATGGTTTTTTTATTCAAATAATATAAAATAATTAAATAAATACTAAAATGAAATAAATGTATTAATATTTATGAATCTAGACAGAAACTATAGTAAAAAATCGATGTAGCCTGACCAATCGGCGGCATCCCTCGCCCCAACCACCAGCCACATCAAATATTCTTTTTTATATAATTTTTTATGGGTGCACCGAACTGAAATGCGATAACCTAAACTATTTAGGGATTTGATTTGTAAATTTATCATTTTGATTCTTTTAAGTATGACAGCTTGATGGCACCAAACTTCAAATAGGGTAAATTATTTCATAAATCCTTCTTGTTTGTTATTTTCCTTCAACACAAAAAATAGAGGCCTCTTACCAATTAGTCCAAAATATTTTTTATTAAAAAGTATTTTGTAAAAATATCCGAAATAATTTTATTTATTTTTCAAAAATAAATTTTTTGTTCAAATAACCTTTTTGTAAAAATATTTTTCAAAAATTATTCAAACTAGAATAAAATAATTTGAAAGAAATATTTTTCAAAAATAAATTAAATTTATTCCTAGTTGAAATTGTTTTTTTTTTACCAAAATACTTTTTAGTAGAATTTTTTCTTTTTTGTACTAATTGGTAATAAGCCTCTCTACTTTTGGTGTTGTACATACCAATTTTGGCCCCGGCCTTTTACAAGCAGAAATTAAAGACCCAAACCCCACTAAAATTAACCCCAACCCATTTCTTTTACAACCAAACATACCCTTAAACCTAGACCCAAAACACCTACCCGAACCATAAACCCAATACAAACAAACTTAAGCTACACCTAAACCCATTTAAAACCAATCAAACCCGTCAGCCCAATAACCCAATTTAACCCAAACTAAATTGAACTCAATCTACCCAAACCCAAAACAATTCAGACCCAAATCCCCTAGCCCAATAATATAGCCCAAATTAGGAAACAAAAAAAAAAAAAAAGAAAACCTAACCCTAGCCTCAACTTTCGGCGCCACTTGCTTTTGACACCAGCCACTTGCCCATCGCCTCAGCCACCTGCAACACGCCATCGCCACTATTGCACCTGCCACCAACTCAGGTCAAATCCACCGCCACAACACCTTCAAGCAATTAAAACAAAAAAACAACAAAAATAATAGAAAAAGACTTGTACAATGGCTATAAAACCCGAATCCAAATCTTGTAAAAGGGTCGGCAAAATTTTCAGTCAATACAAACATTAGATTTCTAAATATAAGTAAAACAGTGACTCCAAAGCAAGGATTAAACACCAAATCGGAGGATCTAAACAACAAGAACCAGATTCAAGCATAAGGTGATTTTACTTTAAAAAAAAATCGAATCTTTCTTTTTCTTTTTCTCATCAACTACAAATATATATATATATATATTACATTATAAAAACAAAAAAAATAAAAAAATACCTTTTTGAAGTTCCAGCCACCGTGGACGGTGGCCGGCGGTCCGGCGACCGAATGGTGACCGGCCTTGTGGCTGAAAATCACCCACCCTCTCCCTCTCTCTCTTTTTTTTCCTTTCAAATGCAGAAACGAATTTTATTTTGAAGAAAAGAGGCCTTTTATAGCCCCCAAGAACGACGTTGTTTTGGGATTGGCCATTAAGCCCCAAAACGACGTCGTTTTGATTAAGACTTGATCCGACCCGACCCTAACCCGCCAGGATCTTCATGTTTTTAAGCTTAGGGGCTAATTGCGCGCGCGGTCCTTCTGCTTTTTCTATATTTTGCAATCAATTTTTTATTTCTTTTAAATTGGCCCTAAAATTTATCGCGCTTTGCGATTTGGTCCTCCCTTCAGTGACGTCGTTTTAAGGGCTCGGGTAAATTGCTTTTTTGGTCCTCTGCAGTTGCACGCATGTTCAAATGGGTCCTCTTTTTTTATATTTTATTTAAATTTTCCCCAAAACTTTGATCTTAATCCAATTTTAGTCCTTTTTTCGTTTATTTTTCGTATTTATCTTGAATTTTATATTATTTTGCTATTTCATTTAGCTTTAACTATTATTCATGTTATATATATTATTGTTATCACTATAATTTTTATATTATTATTATATTATATTTAGTTATATTTTTAAATGTCTCATTTTTTACTATTATATGCATATATATTTTTATTATTATTATATCTATTATTAATATTATTAGTACTAGTATTGATTTTCACTTAATGTTTATATATGTATATACATGTACGTATTTATGTAGTGTATTAATAGTTTTTTCATATTATTATCATTTCTAATATATATATCGTATATGTTTTTATATATGTTATGTATATATTTTAATATTATTAGTTATATATTTTTATACTATTTCATGTATATATTTTTATATTATCTTATGTATATATTTTTAATAACTATATTATGTATGTATTTTTAACACTATATTATGTACATACTTTTAATATTATTATGTATTTATCTTTAATATATATATATATGCATATATTTATGTAGTATTATTAATAGTCGTTTTTTATTTCTAATATGTATATATTATGTAAATATTTTAATACTATATTATTTATATATATATTTTCTTACATATTATCTTATGTATATATATTTTTTAACTATATTATGTATGTATTTTTAACGCTATATTATGTACATATTTTTAATACTATGTATATACTTTTTATTCTTATTATTACGTATATATTTTAATAGATATACGTATATATTTATATATCGTTATTATTATTAGTTATTTTTTATATTATTACTATTTTCAATATATGTTGTATATGTATATTTTTTTTTAAAATCTAGTATTATATGTTTTATATATATATGTTCACTACTATTTCATATTTGTATTATTACTATTATTATCATGTTTAACACCATATGCACTACTATTGATTTATGATTATTATTATCACATATACATTGTTAATGTTTTATATACTATTTGCTTCAGATATTCTTAACTTTTCATTATTATTTGCCTGTGCCGAATTTAGCATATTAGATCACATCTTATATCAACATCGATATTAGTTTTCTTTTTCTTTTTATTCTTATTTTAAAATATTTTTCATTCATGTTTTTTAATTTCAATAAATAAGGTAACGTACCGATTTAATATTAACTCGTCGATTTCATCGCTATATTGGGTGAATATCATCGGCTCGTGTTAAAAACGGAATGCCCTTCTCAAAAGAAACTGAAATTTTAAAAATTCTCGTGTTTTGATCGGATCACGATTAAAATTTAAATTGAACTCGTATTTTTGAGAATTAAGACAACGTGTGTTTAACAAGATACCAATTTTGGGCGTCGTGAGGGTGCTAATACCTTCCTTGCGCGTAACCGACTCCCGAACCCTATTTCTCTCTGGATCTTCGCGTAGACCTAAATTTGGCCTTCATTTTTGTTCAAAAATAAATTTTCTTTTTAAAAAAGAGGATTTATTAGGTGTCCGATCACACCTAGAAAAAAAGATCGGTGGCGACTCCTTTTCTTTTTAAAACCGAAATTCCATTTTTAAATTTTCAAATAATCGTCTCAACTAGCGGCCAAAGCAAAATTTTTCACGTCGCTATAGCTGGCGACTCCACTGGGGACCCATTCTTGAGAGTCGAGTCGAATTAAACGCGTGTTGTCAAAATTTTCGAATTTCCTTGTTCAAATTAATATTTAGTCGTGATCCTTAAATTTTGTTTTTGAAAAATCATGCATTTGCATCGTGTTGTAAATATTCTTCTAACTTGTTTTATCTGGTTGTTTTTCAGCTCTAAATTTTTACGGTTTTAGTTTTGGTTTAGTTTTTAAATAAAACGTAAAGGTTTGTGAGTTTCTCCCCACACACCACGCACTTGCATTGTTGCATAACATGAGCTCTCTACCCGGGCTCCGTCCGCTTAAGTGGAAGTAAACACTATGCCTTCGTGAGTTAACTCGTCCCTCCGCACAGGCTAGTGAATACTTCCGGGTTACATATGACTTATGCTTTCGTGAGTTAATTTGTCCCTCCGCATAGGCATAAGTAAATGTAATCCCTCGAATTAAACTCGTGCGCCTGTGATGGGCTACGACCGAGGCTTCGTACTAGTCTTAGTAGACGATAGTACGAACAATTCGAGTACCTGTCTAGAACCGAAACCGCATATAGTGAACCATACGAGCCACTTAACTAGAGCCTTGTCGAACTTTCATCCGTTAATAATCACCAAAATAAGTACACGAGAGAAACACCTCTTACCTTTCATTTCCTTTACATTTATACTTTTGCAAAGGAATCGGGTCTATTGGACCGGGTAACTTAATTTGTTAGATTCTTCATAGTTTTTTCTCTGTTCATATTTATTGTGATTACTAACAAAGGTTGTTTATTTTCATTTTCATGTTTCATCATGCATCATAGACATCTAGATTAGGAAGGTGTTAATTAGAGATTGGTTGCCAAAAACGGGTTTCTGATGGAGGATTCAATTACACAAGTGACCGAGAAAAATGCCGTGATTCGAGACTGGTCTTTGAAGACTCAGAAAGCGAAAGGGGATAGTTTGACGGAAAGATGTATCTCCAATCTTCCCGAGCAAGTAATTTTAAATGCTCGTCAGAATAACCTCGAAGATTTAACTCGGATTTGGAAACAATGGGACTCAGATACTAGGGGCATTTTCACTGAAAAGTATGGGGATATAGCTCACTTGATCGCCGTCAATGTAGGCGAACATTTGATTCAAGCCATGGTTTGATTCTGGGACTCAACATACCAATGTTTCACTTTCAATCAGGAAGATATGACTCCAACCATAGAAGAGTATGCTGCCTTGCTTCATGTTAACAACGTATATGTGAAAGAGCCCAAACCAATAACTTTCAAGAAAAAGCTAGTGAGGTTGATGGGAATGACCGATATATGGGCTGAAACACAGATAAAGAAAAAGAATGAAGCCAGTTGTGTTCCATGGTTTTCTCTGCAAGACTTAGTTCAAAACCATCCAGATATTGTGAAGAGAGTGGATCTGTTTGCTTTGGCCATTTACGGATTAATTATCTTCCCAAAATTTCTCGGGCATATAGAAGTCGCAGTAGTGGATTTCTTTGAAAGATTGAAGCAAGGGATTAACCCCGTCCCGGCTATCTTGGCCGAGACTTTTAGATCTCTAAGTTGTTGTAGGAAAAAAGGGGAAGGACGTTTTATCGTATGCGCGTAGTTACTTAATGTCTGGATTCTAAGCCATTTCTGGAAAGTGGAGCGCACACCTTTCCACATGTTTTCAAAAACATTCGCCCTATTGAAAGCTTACCTTGAGAAAGATTGGCCAAAGGATGTCACCGAACAGCATTGGGTTTCAATTTTTTAGAACCTTCGTATCGAAGATATAACCCGGAGAGCACCATGGATCCGTCCTTCAGTTCTATTATACAAATGTGGAAGCCAAGATTGGGTGCCTTTACTAGGATTATGGGGAGGAATTGGATACGCTCCGTTAATGGTTCAAAGGCAGTTTGCTTCACGATAGTTCATACCCGCTATCAGAGGATTGGTAGAGTTCGCCTTTATAGGTGAAGGTTACATGAAAAGAGTCTGAGATACTGCAAAGTCTTGGAAGGAAATTCGCCTAATGGAGTTATCCCTTTATGCTAATACTATCACTCAAGATTATGACTTATGGAGAAAACGATGAGTGAATAGTCAACAAATCTTACCGATGAGTTACACTTTCCAGAATCCTTTCTCAGAAGAAATGCCATCTGAACTGGAAATAACGAGATATGAATTCAAATGTGAAAAGGCTAAGCTATTACGGGATATTAGTTCTCTTCAAGAGGAAAACTACTAGCTGAAGATCGAGGTTCAAATTGAAGAATCTAAAACCACAAAAGTTCAAAAAGAAGCTGAGATCATGAGAAACGACTTAAGGGACCTTGATTTGGAAAATAAGAAATTAAGAAACACTATAAAAAATAGTGGTTTGGGCAAGTCGTCAGCAGAATGGAAGGAAGAAATTAGTAACATCAAAGGTGGGATGGAATTCTAGAAAGAGAAAGCAAAGAAAGAAGAGGAAAAAGCTGTGCATTCTATGATAGAGTTAAGGAAGAAGAATGCTGAGTATGAAACCGTGTCTGCAGAATTTGTGACTAGTTAGTATAAATATCAAGAGCTAAGAGGGAAAGTACGAGATTTAGAAAATACACTGCAAGCTCAATAGCAACAGTTAGATAATCTCTTAAAAGCCTTGGAAGAAAAGAATAGTCAGTACGACAGAGACACTCACGCCTACGAAAGAGCTCTCCAAGAAAAAGAAATGCAACTCGGCTTTTTGAACAATGAAATTCGCAAAGCGGCTATGCAAGTTGTGCAATTATCAGATGAAGCTGAAGCTCTCAGTTGCTAATTCCCTCCAAGTCAAAGATCAAGCATATTAGAATTCTTAGAATGAGCGAAGAAACAAGGCAATGTGGATAGAAAATTTGTGTAATTGTTGAATAAAAAATAGCAGTTGCGACACTACAAATCTAGAATCACGCCATTCTTATAGGACTCAAAAGCCAGAATCATGGAAGCTAAGTTCAATGAGAGAATTGAAAGGATGGAAAGGGCCCAAAGAGAATTGTAAGAGCAGTTGACCAAGTCACAACAAGAAGCAAGAGATTTGATGTTAAGATCTCGAGAGGAATCGCTCGAGCAAAGAGATCAGATGGCCAAAATGATGGAGATGATGACAGCTTTGGTCAAAGGAAAATGACCTATGCAGAGCCCTGGCACTATGGAGCCTGAGCCAAGAACTAATCATGATCAGGATCCGCTCTATCCCCTAGGATTCACTCCACCTCATGCACATGTAATGCAAAGAGAATGTCCTCGAGGAGAACCTGCAAGGTTGGAGCAACGACCCGTACCCCCTGCTCATCTAGGGTAAGGTATATTCGTATCGAACCCCGGAGCTAATCCTGTTGATCCCAATGTTCCAGATTTGGATGATCCGGTAGAAATAGCCAGGTTGAAAATGGATGATCATGATGCCTAGGATAAGTATAGGAGCTTGGAAGAAAGGCTCAAGGAAATAGAAGGCGTTGAAACCTTCTCTGCACTAAGTGCCAAAGAGCTTAGTTTGGTGCCTGATCTAGTTCTGCCTCCAAAATTTAAAGTGCTAGATTTTAAAAAATATGATGGAACGAAATGTCCAAAGGCGCATCTTGTCATGTTTTGCCGGAAGATGACTGGTTATGTGAGTGAAGATAAATTGTTAATACACTGTTTCCAGGACAGCTTGGTCGGATCGGCCCTTCGATGGTATAATCAACTTGGTAGAGAAAGGATCCGATCATGGAAAGATTTGGCATCAACATTTTGCGAACAATACAAGCATGCATCCGACATGGTGCCTGATCGGCTAACCCTGCAGATGATGGAAAAGAAGTTGACGGAGACTTTTAGGCAATACGCGTAAAGGTGGAGGGATATCTCGGCTCAAGTAGAACCCCGATTGACTAAAACTGAGATAACGGTCCTCTTCATCAACACTTTGAAAGCACCGTTTATGATAAGTTGGTAGGAAGTGCCACGAAAGACTTCACAGATATTGTAATATCCGAGGAACTTATAGAAAATGCCATCAAAGTAGAAGGATGGAAGGTTCTGAAAGCTCGAAAAAGGCAGCACCTGTAAAGAAAAAAGAGGCAGAAGCCCATATGGTGGGAGCTGAGAGCCACCACACTTCTAATCGTTACCCAGTCCAGCCACGACCTCGATATCGCCCACCTCTAAACTTTTATTATCCACCCCAAAGCCCTTACTATCAAGCACCTCCTCCTTACCCTGTCTACACCACAAATAACTAAAGACCATTTGCTATGTTCCCACTAAATACCATGCCTGCTCAAGGCCAACCCAAAAATGAATAAAGACCGACAAGATCCAATCTTGAAAAACCCCAGTTCACCCCAATTCCCATGTCATACGGAGAGCTGTACCCAAAACTGTTGAAAAAACAATTAATATCCCCACATTATATGTCACCCTTGAAGCCTCCATACCCAAAATGGTACAATCCTAATGCTAGTTGCATGTACCACGTTAGAAACCAAGGGCATTCTACAGAAAATTGTTTGGCCTTTAAAAGGAGGGTTCAAGGTCTTATTGATGCAGGCATTCTGCGATTTGATGGTGCGGGCAATACGGCTAGAAATCCGCTCCCTAACCACATTAAAGGGAACGTGAGCACGGTAACAAAAGAAGACAAGTGGCGTGCCAAAAGTTGTGTTTCTGAAATAAAGACACCGCTGCGAAAGATTTGAGAGGTAATAGTTGAAAATGGGCTGTTCTGTCATCCCAACAAAATTTTCAAAGAAGGAAATACAAAAAGTCAATGTTTTTGTGATTTTCATGGGATCGAGGGGCATGACATCCAGTCTTGTGAAGGATTCAGAAAACTACTTCAAGACATGATGGACAATAAGGAAGTCGAGATTTTTAACAAAAGGGAAGAGGCCGATGAAGGAGAAGTATGCACTTCTGAAAATCAATCGTCAGTTTTCCCTTATAGTGCCGATCGACCATTGGTGATTTATTACGATACAAAAAAGGAGCAAGTGAAACCAAAGATGATAATTGAAGTACCATCTCCTTTCCCTTACAAAGACAACAAGGCAGTACCATGGAAATATGATGTCAACATTATCATACCTGAAGGTGAAAAATCCAAAGTCACGGCCAAAAATGTTGTCGAAGTAGGACACTTCACCCGCAGCAGGAGGTGTTATTCTAAAGTGGTCGAACCGATGAAGAAGACTAATGATTTGAAGTAGAAAGGAAAGGTACCGATGCATGAGGCTGAGGTTGAACTTGAGACTTCGTCCGAACAAAAAGTTAAAAGGCCTGTGAATGAAGAGGAAGCACATGAATTCTTGAAGTTCATCAAGCATAGTGAATATAACGTCGTGGAACAGTTAAGCAAACAATCGGCACGAATCTCAGTATTATCCCTATTGTTGAATTTAGAACCACATCGGAATGCTTTGCTGAAAGTGTTAAATCAAGCTTACGTGGCAAGCAATATATCTGTCGAAAAACTTGGTAGGTGGGTGAATAACCTGAACGCCGATAATTTTATTTCTTTCAGTGATGACGAAATACCGCCAAATGGTAGGGGCTCTGTAAAAGCATTGCATATCACAACCCGTTGCAAGGGTTATATAATACCAAATGTGCTCATTGATAACGGGTCAGCACTCAATGTCATGTCTTTGGCCACGCTTTCTAGAATTCTAATTGATATATCTTATCTGAGGCCTTGTCACTCTATAGAAAGAGCATTCGATAGGACAAGACGAGAAGTTATGGGAAAAATTGAAATTCCTCTAGAAGTGGGCATGGAGTTTCAGGTCATGGACATCACACCTTCATATAATTACCTTTTAGGAAGGCCTTGGATCTACTCTGCTGGGGCAATTCCTTCATCTCTCCATCAAAAAGTGAAGTTTATCATAGATGGTCTTTTGGTCACTGTCGTGGGTGAGGAAGACACTGTCGCATCTATCTCTGCTGATACACCATACCTTGAAGTAAGCAAGGATGTAGTAGAATATTCCTTCCGTTCCTTCAAATTCATCAATACTACGTTCGTTGCTGAAGGAAATAAAATTCCCGTACCCAAGCTGTCAAGGAATACCCAGATGAAAATTGAGTTGACTATGGGAAAGGGAGCCCGAACAAGAAAAGGTTTGGGAAGATATCAATAAGGAATAGTTAGAGCTCTAAAACCAGTGCCCCATAAGGCTCGATATGGTTTAGGGTTCGAACTAGATATGCGACAAAGAAGAAAACAGTTGCAGAAAGATCGAGAAAGGCGGATTGTAAGAACCTTAGGCCGAGAATTAGAATGGGAGCCTATAACGTATCCTCCTTTGTCAAAAACATTTACATCTGCAGGAATGATATACCCCGGGCAAGATAATCCACGAAGCACGCTGTTATTGATTGAAAGGGGTCTTTAAAATGTCAGTATAAATGTCATTGACAAAGGAGATGATGCAATTAAAGATGTTTCAATGATACGCCCTTGTCCCCCTGGATTCGTTTTGAACAATTGGACTGCTGTGGACCTTCTTGTAGTTTCTAAGTCTCTTCCAGAGTAATGCTCAATGTTAACACTCTTCTTTTTGTGTGTCCCTGAGTAATAGTGGGATTCTTTTGTAAGAGCTTATGATTTGCTCTTTATCATTTAAATGAACATTAATGAAGATGCATTTTGTCATGGTCTTTTTATTATCATTAACTTCATAAATTTTCCCTCTTCTCACAGCCTGTCATTGCATATATCTCACATCATGCCATAATATTATGCTTGTTAGTCTCAATACTTTGATGCTCCTCTATAGTTTTCTTTTCCATTCAACTTTCAGGTGCTCAAATATCAACGTTATGAACAAACTCGTTACAAATCTTAAAATCAATTTCGAGAAAGCTATTTGTTTAGGAGAGTTCAAAGCTGAAGAAAATGTTGAAAACTATGTCTCGTCTCCTAATTTACTAAGAATGGTAGAACAAGAAGATAAACAGATTCTACCTCATCAAGAATCTATAGAGATAGTAAACTTGGGAAATGAAGAAAAGAGGCAAGAAGTGAAGATTGGGACCTCCATTTCAGATAAAACCAAACATGATTTGATAGCTTTGCTTCATGAGTACAAAGATGTATTTGCATGGTCGTATCAGGACATGCCAGGATTGGATGAGGATGTAGTGGTCCATAGACTCCCACTGAAACCAGAATGCAAACCCATTCAACAGAAGCTAAGACGAATGAGACCTGAAATACTGTTAAAGAAAAAAGAAGAAGTCAAGAAACAGTTCGATGCTGGCTTCCTACAAGTCTTCAAATACCCACAATGGGTAGCTAACATAGTCCCAGTACCGAAGAAAGACAGCAAGGTACGAATATGTGTGGATTATCGCGATCTGAATCGAGCAAGTCCTAAAGATAATTTTCCTTTGCTACACATCGATACATTGGTGGATAATACAGCCAAACATTCATTGTTTTCGTTCATGGATGGATTCTCGGGTAATAATCAGATAAAGATGGCTCCTGAAGATATGGAGAAAACTACTTTCGTAACGATGTAGGGAACATTCTGTTATAAGGTGATGTCGTTCAGATTAAAGAACGCTGGGGCAATATATCAGAGGGACATGGTCATGTTGTTTCATGACATGATGCACAAAGAAATAGAAGTCTACGTCGATGATATGATCGCCAAATCCAAGGGGGAAAGAGAGCATGTTGGGAACCTCAGAAAGTTGTTTGAAAGACTGAGAAAGTTCCAGCTGAAGCTCAATCCACCCAAATGTACGTTTAGGTCTATCTCGGGAAAATTGCTAGGCTTCATCTTCAGCGAGAGAGGCATTGAAGTTGATCCAGATAAGATAAAAGCCATACAAGAACTACCACCTTTGCGCACGCAAAAGGAAGTCAGAGGATTTTTAGGAAGGTTAAACTACATTGCCAGATTCATTGCTCAACTTACCAACCAGTGTGACCCAATTTTTTGACTCCTTCAAAAACATAACCCGGGCGAGTGGAACGAGGAGTGTCAAGTGGCTTTTGACAAGATAAAATAGTACTTGTCTAGTCCCCTAATGTTAGTACCGCCAACTCCAGGAAGACCATTAATATTGTATCTGACTGTGTTCAAAAACTCAATAAGTTGTGTACTGGGGCAATATGATGAGTCAGGAAAAAGAAAAAAGTCGATTTATTACCTCAGCAAAAAGTTCACAGAGTATAAGGCAAAGTATTCGTCAATCGAAAAATTCTGTTGCGTATTGGTTTGGGTAGCTCGAAGACTTAGGAAATATATATTGTATCATACGACATGGTTAATTTCAAAGCTGGACCCAATAAAGTACATGATGGAATCACCTGCACTTTCAGGAAGAATAGCACGGTGACAGATCTTACTATCGGGGTACGACATCGTCTATGTAAGTCAAAAGTCGATAAAAGGAAGCGCAATAGCTGAATTCTTAGCAACTCGAACAACGGATGAATACGATCCATTGAGATTGGATTTCCCGGATGAAGTCTTGATATGCATTATAGAAAAAGAGTGCGAGTCATCAAAAGAAAAGTCATGGAAAATGAGCTTTGATGGTGCATCGAATGCCTTGGGGTATGGGATTGGAGCAGTCTTGATATCACCAGAAGGGAACCATTATCCGTTCACTGGAAGGCTGAATTTCTTCTGTACCAATAACATAGCGGAGTATGAGGCTTGTATCATGGGACTTCGTGCAGCTATTGAACGAAATGTCAAAATTTTAGAAGTGTACGGAGACTCAGGGCTGGTGATTCACCAAATCTGTGGAGATTGGGAAGTGAGGGATTCGAAATTGGTTAAATATAGTGATCTAGTGGCGGAACTAATCAAAGAATTTAAAGAAGTAACTTTTAATTACCTCCCACGAGAAGAAAACCAATTGGCTGATGCCCTAGCCACTTTGGCTTCAATGTTCAAAGCAAATAGAGAAACAGAAATAATGCCTCTCCAAATGAGCATATACGAGGTCCCTGTACACTATTTTAACATTGAAAAAGAGGCAGACGGACGGCCATGGTTCCATGATATTTTAGAATATATCAAGAATCAAAGGTATCCCGAATAAGCAAATGAGAATGACGAAAGAACAATCAGAAGAATGGCAACAGGATTTGTTCTTGATGGGGACATCCTGCACAAAAGAGGAAAAGATCAAGTGCTCTTGAGATGCGTGGATGATGTTGAAGCTAGAAAAATACTTGAAGATGTCCATGAAGGAATTTGTGGGACACATGCCAATGGTTTCACTATGGCCAGGAAGATTATGAGACTCGGTTACTACTGGCTGACGATAGAAAGCGACTGTATTAGTTATGCACGAAAGTGCCATAAATGTCAAATTTACGGCGATAAAATTCATGCAGCCCCTTGGCCCCTTCATGTTATGACTTCTCCGTGGCTTTTTTCTATGTGGGGCATGGATGTTATAGGGCCAATTTCCCTAATTTCTAATGGACACCGATTCATTTTTGTAGTGATAGATTACTTCACGAAGTGGATAGATTTGCTAATGTGACGAAGACTGAAGTTTGTAGGTTCTTAAAAAAGGAAATCATTTGTCGATATGGTTTTCCTGAAAGAATCATTTCAGATAACTCCTTGAATTTGATTAACAAGATGATGAAAGAAGTGTGTGAGTAATTTCAAATAAAGCATCATAACTCCTCGCCCTATCGCCCAAAGATGAATGGAGCTTTTGAAGCGGCCAACAAAAATATTAAGAAGATTATTCGAAAAATGACAGAGACATATAAGGACTAGCACGAGAAGCTACCATTCGCTTTGTATGCATATCGCACATCTGTACGGACATCTACGGGAGCAACTCCTTTCTCTCTGGTCTATGGAATGGAAGCTGTGCTACCTATCGAAGTTAAGATCCCCTCTCTACGAGTCTTAATAGAGTCGAAACTAGAGGAAGCAGAGTGGGTTCAAGCTCGATATGACCAGTTAAACCTTATCGAAGAAAAATGTTTGAAGGCAATCAGTCATGGACAGATGTACCAGAAGAGAATGATCGCGACCCATGACAAGAAAGTATGGCCAAGGGAATTCCACGAAGGAAAACTCATGCTAAGAAAGATTCTCCCAGCACAAAAACACTTCCGAGGAAAATGGGCACCAAATTGGAAAGGACCATATGTCATGAAAAAGACTTTCTCAGGTGGAGCTTTGATTCTCATTGAGATGGATGGGAAAGAGTTACCTAACCCAGTGAACTCAGATACTGTAGAGAAATATTATGCCTAAAAAAAAAATCAAGATGAAAACCCAGAAAGAGCGTCTTGATTAACACAAAAGATTAAGATGAAAACCCGAAAAGGCATCCTAATGAAGCAAACCTGGGCTTAAAGAGCAAGGTGGTTGAACGGTGGGTCAAACAGCGAGATTACAGTATTTGAAGCATTTCTAAAAACTCGAAATCTTCTACACAAGAAGCCACACTCGAAAGGATTCTTGATTAAGAAACGTAGAAGAGTTCATGTGTTGAATATCTAGAAAGTTTGTATCCATTGAATGTGATCCCCTTTCTCTTTATGATACTTTTTACTATCCTTAGTTAACTTTCTTTCTTTGCTACCTTTGAAATAAATAAATGTGAGGTATCCCTTTCGTCCCTACCTGACCATTTTCATGCATCTCATTATGTGGTTTATTTAAATAATAAATAGTAAAATGACATACTCTGAACATAAGAAATGTTGAGCATTACCCAGATGAAAATTTGATAAGTACAAGAGCCTCAAAGCAAAGACAAAGTTCAACCGAGGGCAAAAGAGTGATATCTGAGAAACACAGATTACTCATAAAGCTTGAGGACGGGTACAAAGCATGAAAAGAAAGTCAAGAATTGAGGCAAAGGATGCAGATCATCACAAAAATCATGACGAATAAGCCCAAGGCGCATAGCATAATCATGTAGGCATGCAGGCATTTAAGGCAAACATGTACATATCGTGATAACATCATGCATGCCATATACAGGTGCTCTAGCAGAGCAAGAGGATGTGATGATAGTTGTACTAAATCAAGGAAAAGACACCTAAGTTCCACCAGATGACATGTTTTGGTACTTTGATGTTTTAATTTCTGTTTTTCAAAAATCAACTCATATTGCGAGAGGTGAGTTGAGCCTCGGGTCACATGCCGAGATATTTTCAAATTCTGTTTTTCAAAAAATCAACTCATATTGCGAGAGGTGAGTTGAGCCTCGGGTCACATGCCGAGGTATTTTCAAATTCTGTTTTTCAAATTCTGTTTTTCAAAAAAATCAACTCATATTGCGAGAGGTAAGTTGAGCCTCGGGTCACATGCCGAGGTATTTTCAAATTCTGTTTTTCAAAAAAATCAACTCATATTGCGAGAGGTGAGTTGAACCTTGGGTTACATGTCGAGGTATTTTTAATTTCTGTTTTTCAATTTATGTTTCAAAAAAATCAACTCATATTGCGAGAGGTGAGTTGAGCCTCAGGTTACATGCTGAGGTATTTTCAATTCCCGTTTTTTAAAAGTCAACTCGTATTGCAAGAGGCGAGTTGAGCCTTGGGTTACATGTTGAGGTATTTTCAATTTCTGTTTTTCAATTTATGTTTCAAAAAAATCAACTCATATTGCGAGAGGTGAGCTGAGCCTCAGGTCACACGCTAGGTATTTTCAATTCCTATTTTTTAAAAGTCAACTCGTATTGCGAGAGGTGAGTTAAGCCTCAGGTCACACGCTGAGGTATTTTCAATTTCTATTTTTCAATTTATGTTTCAAAAAAATCAACTCATATTACGAGAGATGAGTTCAGCTTCAGGTCATACGCTGAGGTGAGTTGAGCCTCGGATCACACGCTGAGGTATTTTCTATTTCCGCTTTTTATAAAAAAAAAATCAACTCATATTGCGAGAGGTGAGTTGAGCCTCAGGTCACATACTGAGGTATTCTTAGTTTTTTTACTTTTTTCACAAGTTAACTCGTCATCCAAGAGACGAGTTGAACCTTAGTTCGCATGCCGAGCTATTTTCGATGTTTGTTTTTCAATAAAGAATAAAGGTTGGAGCTGATCGAAGACACCATATTTTTCCTCTCTGAAGTTACAGTGGAGCTGATCGAAGATACAGATTTTGCCTCCTTGAAGTTGCAGCGGAGCAGGTTGAAGTTACAAGTTTCATCTTCCTGAAGTTGTAGCAGAGTAGATTGAAGATACCAGATCTCATCTCTCTGAAGTTGCAGAAGAGCAGATCACAACGAATTTTATATCCTTGAAGATATGAGTAGATTGAAGCTACAAGTCATAGCTCTGAAGTCGCGATCGATTGAACCAAAGCTACGAGAGGCGGTGGGTTGGAACAAAATTACTTGAAGAAAAGAAGCACCAAAGAAGTAAAGATTCTGCAAGACCGGGCAAAATTGGTCTTTCTTGAGTATCTTTGCTCTGTTGTCGTTACACGACAATGAGCAAAGAGGGGCAGCTGTACATACCAATTTTGGCCCAGACTTTTTACAAGCAAAAGTTAAAGACCCAAACCCCACTAAAATTAACCCCAACCCATTTCTTTTACAACCAAACAGGCCCTTAAACGCAGACTTAAAACACCTACCCGAACCATAAACCCAATACAAACAAACTTAAGCTACACCTAAACCCATTTAAAACCAATCAAACCCGTCAACCCAATAACCCGATTTAACCCAAACTAAATTGAATCCAATCTACCCAAACCCAAAACAATTCAGACCCAAATCCCATAGCCCAATAATATAGCCAAAATTAGAAAACAAAAAAAAAAAGAAAAAAAAGAAAACCTAACCCTAGCCTCAACTTTCGGCGCCACTTGCTTCTGACACCAGCCACTTGCCCGTCGCCTCAGCCACCTGCAACACGCCATCGCCACTGTTGCACCTGCCACCAACTCAGGTCAAATCCACCGCCACAGCATCTGCAAGCAATTAAAACGAAAGGACAACAAAAATAATAGAAAAAGACTTGTACAATGGCTATAAAACCCGAATCCAAATCTTGTAAAAGGGTCGGCAAAATTTTCAGTCAATACAAACATTAGATTTCTAAATATAAGTAAAACAGTGACTCCAAAGCAAGGATTAAACACCAAATCGGAGGATCTAAACAACAAGAACTAGAATCAAGCATAAGGTGATTTTACTTTTAAAAAGAAAAACTGAATCTTTCTTTTTCTTTTTCTCATCAACTACAAATCTATATATATATTACATTATAAAAACAAAAAAAAATAAAAAAATACCTTTTTGAAGTTCCAGCCACCGTGGACGGTGGCTGGTGGAGGCGGTCGACGACGGTCCGGCGACCGGATGGTGACTGGCCTTGTGGCCGGAAATCACTCACCCTCTCCCTCTTTCTCTTTTTTTTTCCTTTCAAATGCAGAAATGAATTTTTTTTGAAGAAAAGAGGCCTTTTATAGCCCTCCAAAACGACGTCATTTTGGGGTTGGCCATTAAGCCCTAAAACGACGTCGTTTTGATTAAGACCCGATCTGACCCGACCCTAACCCATCAGGATCCGCGTGTTTTTTAGCTTAGGGGCTAATTACGTGCGCGGTCCTTCCGCTTTTTCTATATTTTCCAATCAGGTTTTTATTTCTTTTAAATTGGCCCTGAAATTTATCGCGCTTTGCGATTTGGTCCTCCCTTCAGTGACGTCGTTTTAAGGGCTCGGGTAAATTGCTTTTTTGGTCCTCTGCAGTTGCACGCGCGTTCAAATGAATCCTCTTTTTTATATTTTATTTTAAATTTACCTCAAAACTTCGATCTCAATCTAATTTTAGTCCTTTTTTCATTTATTTTCATATTTATCTTGATTTTTATATTATTTTTGCTATTTCATTTAGCTTTAAATATTATTCATGTTATATATATTATTGTTATCACTATTATTTTTATATTATTATTATATTATATTTAGTTATATTTTTAAATGTATCGTTTTTACTATTATATGCATATATATATTTATTATTATTATTATTATTATTATTATTATATCTATTATTAATATTAGTAGTACTAGTATTGATTTTTACTTAATGTTTATATATGTATATACATGTACGTATTTATGTAGTGTATTAATAGTTTTTTCATATTATTATTATTTCTAATATATATATATCGTATATGTTTTTATATATATTATGTATATATTTTAATATTATTAGTTATATATTTTTATACTATTTCATGTATATATTTTTATATTATCTTATGTATATATTTTTTAATAACTATATTATGTATGTATTTTAACACTATATTATGTACATACTTTTAATATTATTATGTATTTATCTTTAATATATATATGCATATATTTATGTAGTATTATTAATAGTCATTTTTTATTTCTAATATGTATATATTATGTAAATATTTTAATACTATATTATTTATATTTTTTCTTACATATTATCTTATGTATATATATTTTTAACTATATTATGTATGTATTTTTAACACTATATTATGTACATATTTTTAATACTATGTATATACTTTTTATTCTTATTATTACGTATATATTTTAATACATATACGTATATATTCATATATCGTTATTATTATTATTAGTTATTTTTTTATATTATTACTATTTTCAATATATGTTGTATATGTATATATATTTTTAAAAATCTAGTATTATATGTTTTATATATATATGTTCACTACTATTTCATATTTGTATTATTACTATTATTATCATGTTTAACACCATATGCACTACTATTGTTTTATGACTATTATTATCACATATATATTGTTAATGTTTTATATATTATTTGCTTCAGATATTCTTAACTTTTCATTATTATTTGCTTGTGCGAATTTAGCATATTAGAACACATCTTATTTCAACATCGATATTAGTTTTCTTTTTCTTTTTATTCTTATTTTAAAATATTTTTCATTCATGTTCTTTAATTTCAATAAATAAGGTAACGTACAGATTTAATATTAAGTCGTTGATTTCATCGCTATGTTGGGTGAATATCATCGGCTTGTGTTAAAAACGGAACGCCCTTCTCAAAAGAAACCGAAATTTTAAAAATTCTCGTGTTTTGATCGGATCACGATTAAAATTTAAATTGAACTCGTATTTTTGAGAATTAAGACAACGCGTGTTTAACAAGATACCAATTTTGGGCGTCGTGAGGGTGCTAATACCTTCCTTGCGCGTAACCGACTCCCGAACCTTATTTCTCTTTGGATTTTCGCGTAGACCCAAATTCGACCTTCATTTTTGTTCAAAAATAAATTTTTTTTTTAAAAAAGAGGATTTATTAGGTGTCCGATCACACCTAGAAAAAAAGATCGGTGGCGACTCCTTTTCTTTTTAAAACCGAAATTCCATTTTCAAAATTTCAAATAATCGTCTCAACTAGCGGCCAAAGCAAAATTTTTCATGTCGCTACAGGTGTTAAAGGGAAATAAAAGAAAATAAATAAGAATGGGCTATTAAGCAATTCACCCTTTCGAAGTTTGGTGCCACGAAGTTGTCAGTGGCACCCTTAAACCTTTTCAATTAAAATAGAAAATTTACATATCAGGTCCCTAAATATTTTAGGTCATCACATTCCAATTCGATGCTGTCGATTAACTAGGCAACACCAATAAATTTTTTTTTTAAAAACCTGATGTGACTGGTTACTGAGGAGAGAAGTGTCATCGATTGGTCAGAAGGCACTGATTTTTTACTATAACTTTTGCTTAGATTCGAAAATATTACTACATTTATCTCATTTTAGTATTTCTTTAATTATTTTATATTATTTCAGTAAAAACCTGCAATTAATTCATGACTTAATAGCATTATGCAATCATTTTATCTAAAATCAACACTATTTTATACTTGATTAACAAAATAATAAATTAAAAGCAAATAACTACTTTTACTACTAATTTAAATAGTAATAATGTTCCAAAAAATTTTAAATGGGAAAATTGCAAAAAGAAAGTAAAAATCCCTTTTTACTTTAATAAATCTTTTAATGTGTACCTGTTCCAGGCTTTTTTACTAAAATAAATTAAAAAAAATTATTTATCAAAATAGGTTGTCAGCTCGATTATATACGAAAATGGAGTGTTTTGTTCATTCGTGCCTATCTGACAGGCGCAAATGATTATTTTATATTAAATTTTTTTAAATAAAATATTATTTTTTTTATTTTCGGGTCAGTATGACCCGCGTATAAATACGAATACAGGTTGCGCCTACTTGTGAGGAGCGACTAATCGAGCCTTTCTCTGAGGCGCAAATGATTGTACCTACCTCAGAGGCGCAAATGGTTGTGGTGGGGCCCATACGTGCTTACCTTTTCTCCTATATATACCCCCGAAAATCAAATGAACACATACACAAAATTTAGCATAGAAAGTTGAACAGAAATAAGAAGATAAAGAGAAGAAAAAAAAGAAAGGAGAAAAAAACAAGGAGGAGGATAAGGTATTTTAGTATATTTTTTTGTAAATAGAATATAAAGTTTTGTTAGTAATTTTATTATTTGAAAGCTATTTTGTTAGGTTATTAATTTTGTTAGCTTATGAATGAAAATTTTTGCATTAAAAATTTTATGTATTTTTTTTGCTATTCGAAACTGTTTTGAAAATTTTGAAAATTTTTTAACAGATCTAGTATTGAAGATGGAGAATCAATTTTTCGTATGTGTTTTTTTCGATGGAGAAATTTTGACAACAACCATGGGATGTATATTTAAATGCCGCAAACAAGTAGCAATGAGATTTAGTAAAAATATCTCGTTTGATGATATGAAGGAAAAAATTAGTGAAAAAATTTATAGACGTTGTGGGAGAAGGATGTCGAAACTTTTCTACAAGTTTCCAGTTCCGACGGATCCCATAAAATTCACCGAAATGGAAGTCGTAGACGATGAAGACATGGAGACAATGGTCGCTCTTTATTGTGGGACTTTAAGCAACCAAAATGTACCGATTCAGTTATTTGCTGAGTTAGCTGGTATAGAGGCAACTGAAGATCCCATTTCATTAGGTGAATAAGATAGAGCTCAAGAGCCGTGTATGGTGGTTTCGATATCGTACGTTGATAGCCAATCAACTATACACGGGATCGACATTGATCATAATACTGCACCCGAGACTGATGTGGTTGGTGATGATGTATACCATAGTAGTGATCCTTCTGATCACGAAGTCGATAGTGAGAGTTATCCCGACGTAGACGAGGTCCCGGATGATATTGACGACGAAGGCGTGAATGATGATAGAAACGTTAACGCGTCTTCAGCCGGGAACCAGATTCGTCGTATTGTCATACACAATAATACTGGGTACACATGTCTCAGATAGACCCTGATGCGGCGCACGCAGCTGAGTTTTTGGAGTACCTTGAAATACTACCTGCTCACCGGATGGTTGTATATTTTGATCCTGAGGAGTTGTTCGTGGGCCAAAGATTCGAAAGTAAGGAAGAATGTGTTTTTTCCATTAAGCGGTATAGCATGAATATATCAATAGACTATAAAGTTGTAACATCTAAACCGACATTATACATTGGAGAGTGTTGGAGGTCGGTGGAAGGCTACAATTGGGGGATACGAGCTGCATTTATCCAAAAGTCACAGATGTGGGAGATACGAAAATTTGTTGGGCCTCACACATGCACTTCAACACGTATGACAGAAGATCATCGAAAACTTGATTCCATAACTATCTGTACGTGCATCATGCCAATGGTGAAAGACATGCCTACCATTAAAGTTTTAGTACTGATTGCTGAAATGCAGGTACGATTCCAGTATCGAGTATCATACCGAAAGGCATGGATAGCTAAACAAATGGCAATGGAATAGTTGTATGGTGATTTCGATGCATCGTACAATGAGCTACAGGGATGGATAGCCGCTATGAGGGAGTACATGCCAGGGACTGTCATTGAGTTGCAGACACGACCTTTTTACGGCCTGGATGACCAACTACAATTGGGAAAAAGAATTTTTCATCAAATGTTCTGGACGTTTGATCCATGCATGCGCGCATTTCCCCACTACAAGCTGTTTGTGCAAGTAGATGGAACCTGGCTATATGGAAAATTTACACAAATCCTACTTCTTGCGGTTACTCAAGACGGCAACAAGAATGTGCTTCCGATAGCATTTGCCATCGTCGATAAGGAGAACATGGAATCGTGGGAATTCTTCCTTACCAACCTACGGAGGTATGTTATTAGCAACGATAATATTTGTATCATCTCTGATAGAGGGAAAGGATTAATTGCCGCCATTAGGCGTTCCGGTGTACCATGGAGATCCGTTTACTGCATTCGGCACATCGCGGCTAACTTCCAGCGAGATTATAAGAATGTAAACTGGAAGATACAAGTTGTGAGAATGGGTAAATGATTACCTTATCTTTTCAATATAAGTTTTAATGTTTGAGGGCAGTGTTGTAACTTACCTTTTCTTAATACATATGCAGTGCACGAGTTAGAGCCACACATTTTTCGCCAAAGAATGACTCGACTTGAGAGTGAAATGGAGGGTCAAACAAACATATCTTTCCGACAGTGGTTGCGTACTATGGAGCCGTGGCAATGGACTCAAAGTTTTGATGAGGGTTTTCGTTATGGTCAAATGACCACAAACTTGGTAAAGGGGATCAACGCTGTGTTGTTAAAAACACGACATCTTCTAATTTTATCTGTCTTCTCAGCTACATTCTACAGGTTGGCTACCTTAATGCCAAGAATGGGTCAACAACAAGTTAACCAAATGGAGGCAGGACACGTGTTTGTAGAAGATGTCAGGGATGTAATTGCTGTAAACCGTCGGATGACGAGGTCAATGACTGTAGAAGTATATTCACGATGTAATGAAACGTTTTGAGTTACTGAGACTATCGGTCATCGACCCGGTATACCACCTAGATCCTACGGAGTTGATCTTCAAAACAGACGATGCGATTGTAGGAGGTTTCAAACACTTCATTATCCATGTGCACATGTTGTGGCTGCTTGTGCTAAAGTCTCACTCAATGTAGAACAATTTATCGATGAAGTGTACACCCTCGAAGGTACGTTGCGTGTATAGGAGAACGAGTTCCCCGTACTTCCTGACCTATCTACTTGGGAGGTACCTCCGACGACCTTCGAGCTTGTTCCAGATAAAGGGTTATGTAGGAACCCGAAAGGTCGTCCACAATCATCCAGAATCCATAACGAAATGGATATTACGGAGAAATCTGACGAAAAGTTGTGTGGCGTATGCATATTAGCCGGTCATAATCGAAGTAAATAAATACCCACTCCAAAACTACCATGTTGGACAATCGTCGCAATCGGGTAGAAATTGAGATGTAGTTCATGACATGTTAAAAGGATTGAATCACAAATTTGTCAACAATTTGTTACAGTTAATCTAGTTTGACTTACATAGTTAGTATAAAGTTTATTTATTTAAATAATAAATAAAAAAACCATAAAATTGATAAATAAAATGGCAAAAAAGTCATTACATAAATACAAAGTTAACTATTTAAATTGCAAAAAAAAAAATTAAATTGTTAATTAAAATGCCAAAATATTCATTACATAAATAAATATGAAGTTATTTATATTACAAAACCCTCTAAAATTGATGGTTTGATGGTGTCGTTCTAGGGGTATATTTTTGTGGAGCTCGATGTTCACGTTGTGGGCGATTATGACGATTAACATTCTCTTCATCCATATGTGGGGGTGTGCGAAACATAGATGAAAAATCATATGTCTCAAACGCCATCGATGAACTTGAGCTGGGAGAAGTGGAGTACGGCGAATGATATGGGCCGGGAGGAGTAGAGTACAGTAGTGGATACGGGCCGGAAGGAGCGGAGCGCTGAGGTGGATACGAGTCAGGATGACTGGAGTACTGATGTGGTAGTGGGCTGAAGATATCAGACTCTGAATGATATCCGTGGCCTGACGAGCCTAGGAAATAGTCATTGCCCCCTAAATCTGGATGATAAGAACTATCTCCAGAGTGTAGTTCCGGCTCTGGCTCTGGTACGTGATGTGAATCTGAAAACGGTTGCCCAATTCGTGTCATATGCGGAGGGACTACCATCGACCGCCCACCAAATAAAAATGGTTTCCCTATTTCACAGTACCACTGTATGTACTCTAACGAGGGCTGTAGATCCAAAGCACAATCCATCTAAGGTACCCTCCCTAATCGGTTGTTCCACATCGTAATATATTCTTCATGCACTTCTCCCTAATTATTTCCATACGCCCCCTTTTACTCATCCCATGGATATCCCCCAATTGTACTGGCAGTGTCGGGATATATGTATGCAACCGAACTGCTGGAGTACTTGATCGCCATGATACCACTCCACTATATGAAAATTGATAACAGGTGCGCTAATGCACCATAGGTTTAAGTGGACGTAGGCAGATGAGGGAATAACCGCCATAATTTCTGGAACGGAATACGGCATCCAAACGAACTGCACAGTTAATAACATTTTTATATTAATGCGGGTCGAGTGAGATAAAATAATAAAATTAAGTTTACATTGGAAAACCTTACCCCCTCTCCAGCATGATTCTCAATCATCAGACGGTATATCAGAACCGTGTATGACCTTCCGATACCTGGATTAGTGCTCCATCTAAGGAAAACAAATTGTTAGAACAATATAATTTGAAAAAAAAGTCAAACTAATTCTTATAACGAGTAAAAATTCATTACCTATTAACGAGTGGAAATATATATGATTGATGACTAATGGTTGCCAAGAATGGCATCCGGTAAAGTGCCCACGACTGCAACAGTATGAGGCATTTGCCTATGTCCATCGTAGAAGGATCTGTCGTCCGACAAAGTTCGCGATACAACATGGTTAACATTGCAGACCCCTAACTGTATGAACGGGTGTTATGCAAATTGGATAATAGGGGTAAGTACATCAAGTGAACCATACTACCGTTTGCATCCGGCATGAGTACACCCCCTATAAGGTTTATAATATAAGCTCGAGTGGCCTGCATCACCTCCCTTTCATTGGCAGTACTTGGCAAATTCTCAAAATTGGCTTTTAGCCATGAAAACCTCAAACTGGTAAATTTCCCTTCACTTGGCGAGCGTCCAAGTAATTCATAGCAAATGGTAGCCGACCTAGAGATCAAACTTACGCCCGTGACCACATTCCCATCGATGGGAAGCCCGAGCTGTAGTGCAACATCCTCTAGAGTGATGGTACACTCCCCGCATGGCAAATGAAACGTGTGGGTCTCTGGACGCCATCGCTCGACTAAAGCGGAAATCAAGTCGTATCGTAGATCAAAAGTCTAGATCAATGCCGCTGATCCGAACCCGGCTAATTCCAAGTATGGTATTAGGCGTTCATCTGGCAGAAACCCTACACTATTAACACGGCCCCTCAATACGTGGTACTGGCCCTGACATTATTAAATTAGCAAAATAGTTAATACAATATAATTTAATTCCGCAAATAACATGAGTATCAAATAAAAATTTTATTACCATCTCATTAATAGTACTTGATATGTGATTATTATTATTAATCAAAGAACCCATTTGCTGCAAATTTGCAATTAAAACAATGAATTCATTTAATTTGTTTCAAAAAATATAATAAATTATTTCAAATTTCAGAAACAAAACACGGAAAATATCTAATAATTTTCCATAATTTACCTACAATAAAAAAATTATGTTAGATTACAATAATAATATAATTAAAATTAATATAAACTATATAAACATAAAAACATACAATTAAAAAATAAAAATAGAAATAGAAACATACCGATTAGTTTCTTTCAAACAAACAACCTATAAAAATAACAACAAATTTAATCAATATTTTAATAAATCAATAAAATTGTCAAATAAATGAAAAATAAAATAAAATTACACGCATAACAAATACTTTATAACTTTTTCAAATATTGTATTGAAAAATCAAACACATGAAAATTAATTATATATAATAGTGATTTGAATTAAGATTTTATAACTTTTTCTAATACCAGTAATTCTCAAATCCTTAAATCAAATGATAATTTTATAAATTTAGAGGTTTTTAATTAGACGGCATATAAATGAAGTATTTGTTACGCTCCTATAATTGGTGAATACAATATCAATATTCTCGATTTTGTAGAAGGTGAAAGTTACCAATCGTATTGTTTCTTTTATGGTCCCAATCATATTGTATGTATATGCTAAAGTTTAAAAAAAAATAGGTTTGTATAATTTTTAACTTGATTTTCAAATAAATAAAAATAATAATCATTCTTTACGGGCTCGATATTTGTTTAAATATGTGAGTCAATATTATGCTTCTTCAATAATCAGACTTAATTTTGATGGTTTATTTATCTACTTTTTGACGTAATAAAGATGTGCCCTTATCTAGAAAAAAATAAAAAAGATTAGAAATATTGCTGACTATAATTACATGGTGGTAGACTTTGTAAATTGACCGTGGAAAAATATGAAATAAGAATTTTGAACATAATTATTATTTTATTAAATTTGAATGAGCTGGTTCGATTCCCATAAAGTAAAAATTTGAGAATAAATTTGAGATAAATCTTAAAATGTATAATTTAATCTATAAATTTTGATTTAATATGTAATCTAATACATATTCAAATATTATATGAAAATATGATTTTTAAATATATAAAAATCTTGAATATATTTTGTATCAAATATGTACATAAAGATAAAATTAAAGATTTCAATTTTAAAGATGTTTACGGATCAAATAGCTTGATTTACTTTGAGCCTAGTTTAGATTTACGCTTTTCGACTTAGTTACATTTTATATGGTATCTTAACAGAGTATTTTTAAATAATATTTGCAAGATAGAGTAAGCAAGCATCCACATCTGCTTAGGCTAAATATGAATTTTCATTGTTTGGCCTAAAATCAAATAATAACATACCAATACTTAATAATAAATTAAAAATTTTAAATGACCTTAAACATCATTTGTCTAAATTCATTTTCAAAATGAAATGATTTTATTTATTTTATAAACTTATATGTTAAACTCACCAAATACTAAACTAAACACAACAATTTATAACTTAATCCTAATTTACTAATAAATTAATTTTAAAATAATTACAAACACAAAAAATTTTAACATAATCCTAAATTACTAACAAATTAATTTTAAAATAATTATAAAAAACAAAAAATTACATTCATACAAAATATTAATCCAAAACTATAAACACTAAACATAAATATTTTATAATTAATAATTAATAACAAAAAAATTACAATATCTTAATTAAACTCTTTAAATTATAAACAAAATTATTTACTAAAAAATACATTACCTTTTTTTTTTTCTTCTTCTTCTTCTTTTTTTCTTCTCCTTTCTCTATTTTTTTTTCTCTCTTTCGGTATGGATGGGGTTTGGGGGACCATACTTATAAAGTCCCCCATTTGCAACTTTTTCTTCCCATTGAAGGGACTAAATGGCAGCATGGGCAGCAACAACTGCTGGTCTGTGGAGCTGGGAAGGGGGGCATGCATACAGCTGCAGGGAGGGACTGCTCGGGCATCATGCAGCAGCTGGAGGTGCACTGTTCGGGCTGCCCATTTGTGCCTATCTACCAGGCGCGATTAATCGCGCCTATCCGACAGGCTCGATTCCTTTTTACCAGTATTTTGACCCGTTAAACCGTATTTTTACCCATATATATATTTAAATATTTTTAATAAAAATAAAAAAATATTTTATTTAAAAAAAACAAAAAAATTTAATATAAAATAATCATTTGCGCCTGTCAGATAAGTGCGAATGAACAAAACACCCCATTTTCGTATATAATTGGGCTAACAACCTATTTTGATAAATAATTTTTTTAATTTATTTAGTAAAAAAGCCACCTTTTCCACGTACGAATATTTAAATTTCAATAATCATAAATGCAAGTATTTTACAAACTAAAAATCTATATTCGAAGTTGACCACTAAGTTTTTATATTTTTAAAATAATATATAAATTAATTATAACGTAATATTTTTATATTAATTAATATCTTTAAAATAAAAAATTTAACGTAATTTCTTCAAAATTATAACTCAATGCTTATATTTAGACCCGATTATGAGTCAAGTTGGGTCGGGTTCAGGTCAATGCAAAATTTTAGGCCCAACCCGAAAAATGAGTTTAAAATTTTAACCAAGTCCGACCTAGATAAAAAAATGCTAAACCCGAGTCTGGCCCAATCCGTCTGTTTTAACTGTTTTAATTTTATTTTTACATAAAAATAAAAATAAAAATAAAAATATAATACATCAAGTATACTAAAAATATTAAAATAAATATTTTTCAAAAAATTAAAATTATATTAAAAATCTTTATAAGACCGACTAGACCTAATTCGGTTGATATCGCCATTGTTGCCTATGCAGGAATATGTGGGTTCGAGTGCGTTGAAGCGCATTTATCCTCCTATTTAAGAGTTGGGAAGGGACTATAGGTAGTTTTAGGTATTTGTATTAAAAAAATTATACTTAAATAACATTAAGATAATTACAACTTAATAAGCAAATGCCTCTAAAATAGTTGCAAAATTAACAATAAAATAAGAGTTACAAATATCCAACAATAACAACAAAATAGTAGCAATATAATATCAAAATGACATCAAAACAATAGAAGGAAAAAAAATTAGTCAGATTCGAGTTAGGCTGAGCAAAAAACTTACCCAAGGCCTGATCCATTCAGAAAACGGGACTTATTTCTTGTCTAAGCCTATTTTTTGAGCCTATTTTTTTTCAAAATCCTCTCACTTTTCGAGCGGGCCTTTGCACCTAGACGAGTGACTTGGCCCATTGTAATAGCCGTTTTTAGTCAAATTGGAACAATGGTTTCGGGACCACAAATTTGAAGTCAAAATAATAATTTTTTATTATTTTAATGTCTACAGCATGATAGAATGATTGTGTGAAATTTTCGTTAAGAAATTTTATCGTTTAAATGCTTAATTTGATAAAAAGGACTAAATCGCGTAAAGTGTAAAAGTGAAATTCTATTAGCTAAAGGTGTCTAATAGATATGGATTATTAAGATAGAGGTCCTTATGTTGTAATTAGACCATTTGAAATATGGGTGGACATTTATGGATATGTATTAAGTGATTTGTATGTTTAATAACCAAGGTTAAATGTGTAATTTAATAAATAAATTAAAGTAAAATAACCTAAACTAAGCTATCATCTTCTTCATGCTATATTCCACCAAAAATTAGAAGAAAGAAAGCCATTTTTCTAGGGTTCAAGTTTCGACCATTGTTACTAATGCATGTAAGTGATTTTTGACTCGGTTTTTAATGATTTCTATGTTTTTGATATTGTTACAGCTTAATCTAGCTAGCCCAGGGGTTAATTTGTAAAATTTTTAAAGGTTTAGGGTTTTTCCATTGATGAATGTTGATGTATTTTGATGTATAATGATAGAAAATGCATGCTTGCTGTTAAATAAACAACATTTGTTAATTGATTTTTAGTAAAATGTTCAAATAGGGATTAAATTGTAAAATGAGTAAAAATTAATGGTTAAATTGTGAAATAAATGAAAAATATTGGCTGCTAGAGACCTAATTGAAATTCGACTAGCATGGGTTTTGGTTGAATTGCATGAATTTGTGATTTTATGAAATAAGGACTAACTTGTAAAAATGTTGAAATGTTAGGGGCAAAAATGTAAAATTACTTTAATGTGTATTTTGGACTAAATTAAATGCAGAGATTATTAAATAAGTTAAATTTGATATTATTTAGATCAAGAAAGGCGAAATATAGATTTAGATCGGGGAAAGAATAAGGTTTCAGATTAATCGACTTAATTCGCTGTTTTTGCATTCGAGGTAAGTTCGTATGTAATAAGTATTGTTATATTTGTGTTTTAAATGTTTTAATATTGCATAAATTATGAACACAACATTGCGGACTTATTCGACGAAGATTTGGCGTTGGAAATCCCGGTTGAACCTTAGGAATAGATTAGAATACGAATGACATATCATTAGGGGTTATTATTGTTTTGGGTGCTAGTCTGTACGTCCTATCGGTGGCTGAGTTATCCAGCATGTGTTGCGGATTCTCTTTAGCTTGTGTAAGCAACACCGTGTAGTTATGTCATGATCGTCAGCTTGTGTAAGCAGACCCGTTGATAGCTCGAGAGTGAGCATTATTGAGATATGATATTTAGATAGCTTCGGCTATATATATTGGCACTTAAGGTGTGAGATTCCCGAGTATCCTGTATTATTCCAAATGGTTCAACGGATATATCGAAGATATAAAACAGTGAGAAATATATACATATCAATACAGGTATGTACAAAAACTATATATGCATCAAACATATGGAAGAAATGAGTTCATGGTTAAATAGGTGTTTTGAATACATGTTAATATTATGATTAAATATTTTATAGTATTTTATATGTATATTTTGAATGATAATTAAATGGTGAGATTTACTTATTATTTTCATTCGGACTTACTAAGCTTTATAGCTTACATTGTTTAATTTTCCGTGTTTTATAATAAATTCAAAGCTATCTCGGATTCGGGGACCATCGGAGACTTCATCATACTATCCTACTATCATCTTGGTACTTTTGAATTTAAGTATTTTGAGTATATGGCATGTATAGGGATTTTGGGTAATTTTGGTATATGTATTGGTAGTGAATTTAACCATTTGAATTGGTTAGTAAATGTCTAAATTTTGGTTTTGTATATAGCCATTAAAGTTGGCTTAATTTAATTAGTTTGGTTGTGTATATATATGTGCATATGATTTTGGTTATGTGTTAAATGATTAATATGTGATGCTTGTTGGTAATAGGTATTGTGAATGTCAAATGGTTAATGAATTAAGAATTAGTATACTTGTGAGTTTAAGCAAATTGATAGATGTTTGAAAGTGTCCATTTATTTGAATTGGGAATGTGAATTTGGTATAAAATAGAATAGCATATTTTGGTACATGTGAGACTTGTTGTTGTTGGTATTGAAATGGTATGATTTAAGCTTGGTTGAGATTAGATGAATGCTTATATATGCTATGTTTTGGTGCCAAATGAGTTGGTTTAGGTGTGTGCAAGTTTGGGTGGCAAACTGGCTTGGTAAATAGCCTATTTTTGTCCATATAGGCAGAGATAAGGGCGTGTGTCTCGGCCGTGTGTGACACATGGTCAGGTTACACGGACGTGTGTCCCCTAGTGTTGAATTAAAAGTTAAGTTAGTATGCTCTACATGGCTTAGCATACGGGCGTATAACTTGGTTGTGTGGCAGAAGTCAGTATACCCTACAGGTTTGGCACGGCCTAGCACACGGCCCAGCACACGGACATGTGTGGCCATTTCTAGGGCACACGGGCTAGTCACACAAACGTGTGTGTTGGCCGTGTGACCCAAGTTAGAGAGTTACACAGAGTCGAACACGGGCTAGGACACGGCCGTGTGATTCCATTTTGAATGTCCACATGGCCTATGACACGGGTGTGTCTTTGACTGTGTGAGACACACGGTCAGACCACATGGGCTTGTGTCCCCTATAGTATGCAATATTTTTTAAGTTTTCAAAAAAATTTCCTGAGTTATCGATTTAGTCCTGAACCATCCCGAATGCATGTTTTAGGCCTTGTAGGCTTATAATAGGGACGATATAAATATTGAATGATGCTTGTTTGGAACTTGAAAATGTATGTGAAATGTTTATGTAATTGTATAATATGTTTGGTGATGCTCCATAACCTTATTTCGACATTGAATACAGGTGAGGAGTGTTACATTTATTGGTATCAAAGCTACAGTGTAGTCGATTCTCGAACTAATGTAGTGTGTGTGAGAGTCTAGCTATACATGCCATATATAAACTGTGATAGTGTGAGATCTCTTGACAGTTTAAATCGTGTTTTCATATAGTAAATGGATCCCAATCGAGCTGTAGCTGATGACGTTGAAAGTAATGCGCTAGCCTCCATTCACGGAGTAGCGCAATTTGAGTCGAGACCCGTATCGGGTAGCCAGGGAGGGGAGGCTAAAGAAGCCTTCTTCTAGATGATGAATAGTGGTTTATGGAGTTTGTTCGAACAAATCTTGCTTCTCAACAACCTCCACCCCACCTAATCCCTAACCAATTCCCATCGCTTCTCAAAGTATGGAATTTTTAAGATTGATCAAGCCGTCAGTTGATAAGATTCGAAAACACAGAGCCGAAGAGTTTAGAGCTAATGTTGATGACGATCTCGAGAGAGCTGAGTTTTGACTTGAAAGCATTATCAGAGTATTTGATGAACTTTCTTGTACACCGGATAAGTGTTTAAAATGTGTCATATCATTTCTGAGGGACATAGCTTATCAGTGGTGGAATACCCTAGTATCAGTGATGCCAAAGGAAAGAGTTACCTAGGAATTCTTTCAGGCTGAGTTCAGAAAGAAATATATCAGTCAATGATTTATCGATCAAAAGTGAAAAGAGTTTCTTGAGTTGAAATAAGGCCGTATGTCTGCGGCATAGTACGAGCGAGAGTTTGTAAGACTTAGAAAGTATGCTCGAGAATGTGTTTCAACTGAGGCGATTATGTGCAAAAGATTTGAAGATGGGCTGAACGAAGATATTAGATTGTTAGTTGGGATTCTAGAATTGAAAGAATTTGTTGTGCTAGTTGACCGAGCTTGCAAAGCCAAGGAATTGAGCAAAGAAAAGAGAAAAGCTAATTTTGAGGCTAGAGATTCGAGAAAAATATTGATGAATAAACCATATCAATCTTCATCAAAGAAATCAAGAGATTTGTACACACGTTCGAATACTTCAGTCGGGTATCCAAATAGAGATCGTGGAAAGCAATACTCAAGTTCTAAAGCTTAAGCTAAATTAGTATCAAGTGTTGGCAGTGTGAGAAACAATAAGCCCGAGTGTCAACAGTGTGGTCAAAGACATTTTGGTGAGTGTTGGATGAATAATAGAGGCTGTTTTAAATGTGGCTCGCCAGATCATTTCATTAGAGATTGCCCTGAGTTAGCCGATAAAGATAAGTTCCAAAATGCAAAATCGAGCAACCCAGTTGCTAGAGAAAGGCCACCTAGAAATGTGGGGAATGTGACTAGTAGTAGAGGAACGACAAAAGACTCTATTGTGAGATCCGAGGCCAGAACACCTGCTAGAGCTTAAGCGATTTGCGCTCGCGAAGATACATCGTCACCCGATGTTATCACCGGTACATTTTCTCTCTATGACACTAATGTTATTGCATTGATTGATCCTAGATCGACTCATTCATATATTTGTATGAATTTGGTGTCTAGTAAGATTTTTCCTATTGAGTCTACCGAATTTGTGATTAAAGTGTTGAACCCCTTAGGCAAATATGTTTTAGTTGATAAAGTCTGTAAGAGTTGTCCTTTGTTGATTCGGGGTTACTATTTTTTGGAAAATTTGATGCTTTTACCATTTGATGAGTTCAATGTAATTCTAGGTATGGATTGATTGATGTTACATGATGCCGTTGTGAATTGTAGACAAAAGACTATTGAATTAAAATGCTAGAACAGTAAATTCTTCGAATTGAATCAGATGAGTCGAGTAAATTACCTGCTGTTATATCATCTATGTCAGCTCAAAAGTGTGTGAGAAAAGGTTGCAAACCTTATCTTGCTTATGTTTTGGATGCAAAAGTGTCTGAATCAAAAATTGAATCTGTGTTAGTAGTCTGTGAGTATCAGGATGTGTTTCCAGAAGAGTTACCGGGGTTACCACTGATCAGGGAGGTCGAGTTTGCTATTGAATTAATACTGGGAACATCATCGATATTTATAGCTCCATATAGAATGGATTTGACAGAGTTGAAAGAGTTGAAAGCTCAATTGCAATAGTTAACAGATAGAGGTTTTGCACGACCTAGTTTTTCACCCTCGAGTGCACCAGTGTTGTTCGTAAAAAAGAAAGACGGATCAATGAGACTTTGTATTGATTTTCATTAGCTCAATAAGGTTACAATAAAGAACAAGTATCCTTTGTCGAGAACTGATGATTTGTTCGATCAATTGAAAGGGCCAACGGTGTTCTCGAAGATTGATTTGAGATCTGGTTATTATCAGTTGTGAGTGAAAGATTCGGTTATGCCAAAAATTATGTTCAGAACATAGTACAAGCATTATGAATTTCTTGTTATGTCTTTCGGATTAACTAATGCTCCTACAGTTTTTATAGACTTGATGAATCGAATTTTCAAATTGTATTTAGACAGATTTGTGGTTGTATTCATTGACGACATTCTGATCTATTCAGGAGATGATTCTGAGCATGCTGAGCATTTAAGGATTGTATTACAATCCTTGAGAGATAAGCAACTATTTGCTAAATTTAGCAAATGTGAGTTTTGGCTCCGAGAGGTCAGATTTTTTAGGCATATTGTTTCAGCGGAAGGTATATGAGTTGATCTGAGGAAGATTTCAGCAGTTGTTGATTGGAAACCACCAAGAAATGTGTCTGAAGTTAGAAGCTTTCTGGGATTATCTGGCTACTATTGACGTTTTGTTAAAGGATTCTTGATGATTGCTACACCGATGATTAGATTGCTACAAAAAAGATGTGAAATTTGAGTGGTCTAAGAAATGTCAACAGAGTTTTGAACAGTTGAAAACATTGTTAACTGAGGCACTAGTTTTGGTTCAACTTGAGTCGGGTAAAGAGTTTGTGATTTTTAGTGATGTGTCATTGAACAGTTTAGGTTGTGTTTTGATGCAAGAGGGAAAAGTGATAGCTTATGCCTCTAGACAGTTGAAACCGCATGAAAAGAATTATTCGACACATAATTTAGAGTTGGCCGCTATTGTGTTTACATTGAAAATTTTGCGACACATTTTTACGGTGAAAAATGCTATATTTTTACTGATCACAAGAGCCTAAAGTATATAATGACTCAGAAAGATTTGAATTTGCGACAACAAAGATGGCTCGAGTTGTTGAAAGATTATGAGTTGGTTATTATCCGAGGAAAGAAAATGTAGTCGCAGATGCTTTTAGTAGAAAATCATTATTTGCTTTGAGAGCGATGAATACTCAGTTAACCTTGTCTGATGATGGTTTGATTTTAGCAGAGTTAAAAGCTAAACCGGTATTTCTTCAATAGATTTGTGAAGCTCAAAAGTGTGACAACGAGTTACAAGCTAAAAGAGTGCAATGTGAGTCGACTAGTGTTTCAGACTATCAGATCGGATCCGATGATTGTTTAATGTTCTAAGATAAAATTTGCCTACCAAAGAATTTCGAACTCATTCAGAAAATTTTAGACAAAGCACACAATGTTTGTTTATCTATTGTTGTTGTTGTTGTTGAAATAGTATGATTTAAGCTTGGTTGAGATTAGATGAATGCCTATATATGCAATGTTTTGGTGCCAAATGAGTTGGTTTAGGTGTGTGCAAGTTTGGGTCGCAAATTGGCTTGGTAAATAGCCTATTTTTGTCCACACGGGCAGAGACACAGGCATGTGTCTCAGCCTTGTGTGACACACGGTTAGGTTACACGGCCGTGTGTCCCCTAGTATTGAATTAAAAATCAAGTCAGTATGCTCCACACGACCTAGCACACGGGTGTGTGACTTGGTCTTGTGGCATAAGTTAGTATACCCTACAGGTTTGGCACGGCCTAGCACACGGCCTGACACGGGTGTGTGTGGCCATTTCTAGGGCACACGGACTAGTTACACGGGCGTGTGTGTTGGCCGTGTGACCCAAGTCAGAGAGCTACACAGGGTCAGACACAGGCTAGGACGTGGCCATGTGATTCTATTTCGAATGTCCACATGGCCTGTGACACGGGCGTGTGTTCCCTATAGTTTGCAAACTTTTCTAAGTTTTAAAAAAAAATCATAAGTTATCGATTTAGTCTAGAACCACCCCGAATGCATGTTTTAGGCCTTGTAGGCTTATAATAGGGACGATATGAATGTTATTGAATGATGATTGTTTGGAACTTGAAAATGTATGTGAAATGTTTGTGTAATTATATAATATGTTCGGTAATGCTCTGTAACCCAATTCCGACATTGAATACAGGTGAGGGGTGTTACACCCATATGATGAGGTCTACTTAAATCTTAACTTTTTGAGTTAATTATTTAGTAAATATTTTCAAGTTAAACTATCATGCAATTTAGTGAATTTAATTTTATATTTGATTGGTTCAAATGAAATCAATATTTAATTCTTATTTAGTCCAAGTTATTATATTGATTTTGTTTAAGTCATTTATTCAAACATTTTAACATGATAATTTCATATTAACAGTCCTTCAATTTTATTTAAAATTCATTTAAACATATTGTTTAGTTTAATATGTTTTAGTTTTAAACCATATTATTTATCAAATGTTACAATTTTATGTAAATGCTTTAAAGATACAATTTTATATATTTAGTATATATTTACAGTTTGTACAGATATACAAACTAATACTATAACAAAACATGGTAACTCTGAGTTAACTGGATAAATTATTTATACATCATAATAACTTTGTTGAAATAGCTTTTCAACTTATTCTGGCATAATTGCAATATGTTACATATCAGCAATTAATTAAAAGATGAGCTAAAATAAATATAATACATTTCAATATTTTTAATTACTCATTTTACCTTAGTAAGGATTCAAAATAATGATAACTTCCATACCCCTACCAAATGTTATTGCATCCGAATGTAAGTTACAGGATAGCGAGATTTTTAAATATTTTATTGAGTATACTCTATTCACATTATTTTCGTAGTTTTAAATTTATTCAGTTTATGATTGATATTAATTTCCATGTAAGAGAACGTGGTTTGAGTATCTTTGAAGCATATTATTTTTTATTTACTAGTCGACAGAGATTATTAATAATTCCAAATATTATGTCAAAAACAAAATAGTAAATACGATCAAAATTTATAATAAAATTGTTAAAAATATTACTAATTTAAAAAATTTCTGATAACCTTCTAATTTTTTTAATTGTAACATTTCAAAACATGGTTTTATATTAAAATAATATTAGATAGAGTTTCAAACTTTTTTAAATTGTTTCTTATAATCTACTTTGAATTTTTTTCTCCTCTATTAATATTTATGAAAGATTAATAATTCATACAATTAACTTTTATATTTTTTAATTTTTGTTAGCCAAAAGCTTCTAATTTTACTTTAAATAGAAGTAAGCGTGATATTAAATTTCATTTAATATATGTTATCATTAATTTGGATACAAATTAAAAGATAGAAACTTGTTTAGATATAATAAAATATAAACGTTTACTAAACAAATGAAATTTTTTGATATATTATTTACGTTTTATAATATAACCTTTGATATGTAAAACATAACACTTCAAAAATTTTAGACCCACTCTTTTTCCCTTTTATATTCATACGAGGGGAGTTGCCAAATGCCAACGAATGATTTTGTCTACTTGCCGATAAAAGTTTGATCAATCATTTCCTCGATTTTTCTTGCTCATAATTGATAAATTTAAGGCAAAGACACAACTACCTGTCGATAAAAGTTTGATCAATCATTTCCTCTATTGAGTCATCAAGTGGTTGCACCATTAATCCCACTACTATAATAATTTTCTATTGTTTAAGGGATTAAAAGCTCTCAAATACTTTATTTATGTTAAATTTTATTATTAAATTTGTAAGTTTGAATTTGATTCATTTTAAATTTTTCATTTTTATTTTTTATTTTAAGTTAAATGGTATGATTAAATTCTTAGGTCAAATTCTACTATTAGTTTTGTATTAGGTATAAGTTTTGGATTTAGTCTCTCTTCTCTACTTTTATCATTTTTAGTCTTTGTACTTTTCAAGTTTGAAATTTTAATCCTGACTCAAATGATAGCTATTAAAGTGCTAACTCTGTTCTCAAATTTTGATCATGTTCAGTCTCTGTACTTTTAGTCTCACTTGTGTATTGCTTACAAACTGCACTTGTAAAATGGTTCTTAATTGAACAGTATAAAGTGCTAACTTTAGTGTCACGGAGCTGAAATTTTAGTCTCATAATCCGTGCGACCTTAAGCCATTTCCTTGCTTTAAATCCACCTAAGTCAGCCAACTTTCGCGAAGTGAGAATTCACAATAGAAATTCTCCAAAGCACAAAAATAAAGCGGAAACAACTTAAAGACAAAGAAGCAACGAGAGAATAGAAAAATCCACAATAATGCAATACTCACAAGATGTTTGAGTAAATGCTCTCAATATATTCAATACTTTGAATGAGGTCATGACAAATGAGATGGAAGGCCTCTATTTATAGTTGAGCTCTCTCAGATCCAACGATACAATTTACTTTGCATCGATAGTCAAGATTAAAGCCTATCTACAATTGAGATTCTAAAGGTATTTACACAATTCTTTAAGATTACAAAATCAAAGATTATAAGATTACAACTCTTCTAGATTAGTTTTGATATTTACCATGACAACCCTAATTTTCCTTAAGTGCTTCATTAAGCCACCAATGCTTCAAATGGATGGGTTTCTCTATATGTTTCACGAATCGGGCCAACTCAAGTACGTCAAATGAACCCCATTTAATTAATTAACCTCTACGTGATGCTCTTTGTGCATTAGTCACGAGCTTTGATCCACGAATCGTGACATTCCTCCACTCATTCTCACGATGACCTAGTTGTGTCATCGGAATGAAATTGATTTGACTCATCTCGAAACTGTCTTAGTGCCTCAGTCGATTCCCAACTAGCCATTCCATTAGGTAGTTCCGTCCCTTGAAACATTTGCCTCAGCTTTCGTCATCGCCTAACTCAAACCATTTCACTCCTTGAAACATTTCGTTAGCAAGAGCCCACTGCTCTTACTTGCCCCCATTTTGACTTACGTCGATCGAGCACAAATAGGTTTGCCCAAATTGAACACTAGACTTTGAGTATTCCTACCAACTCTGATTTGTAAACCCCTCGGCTTACCCGTTTCAGAACTCTAAAAGGGCTCCTATGTCTTTGCCAAGCCAACGGTAAGTCAAAATGTAAAACACTAGGAAAGTGTTTGAGATGCACATCTTTCGTTGCATTTACTCGTTTTAATTATGTAGTTTGCATAATTACTTTTCCCCCAAATTCTGATGCACAACCCACCTCTCTCATAGGTGGTAGCCCCACTGATGACTCAAGAGGCTTCATATTGATTGCTATACCTCTAGCAATTCCATGAGGGTCTCCTTAGAATTCCGATCTATCAAGTCAATGTTCTTGCCACAATAAACATTCTTAGCTAGTTGATTGCCAACAATACCTTGGTACCATCTTTCTTATCATGACTCACTAACGCTATACATTGTTGTTGACGATTATTCAAGACAAAAATGCAATCAACAAAAGAAATCAAAAGAGTATTAATCTAATTAAGGAAATTCAAGCCAAGCACGAAGTTGTAATCATTCAAATGAATTACCTCGAAATATTTCTTGCATTTCCACTTGCCAATTTATAGCTTAACTTCTTATGCTACTCCACATTTGTAACCTCTTTGGCATTTTCCGTTTTGATCTTTTTAGTAAATTTGCTAATTGAGAGACCAAGTTTACCCATAGTTTTCTTCGATATGAATAGATTAGATGCTCCTGTATTGACAAGAGCACTCTTCCTTCGGCATGCGATGTTGATGTCCAAAAACATCCTCTCCTTACTGGGCTCCTCTTTGTCCTATTTACTAATCACAGACAACATAAATTGTTGTGGGTAGTCCTACACCTTATGCGACCCACTATGTAAGAAGCATTGTATTGGCTTCTTTTGATTCTCATTGTCCCTCAGATGGTTGTTGGGTCTCCACTTCTCGCTAGGTGATTTCTCATTGCCACCATTCTCATTTTTCATCATTCTTTCTTCATCTCCCCCACCATTGCCCTTCTCCCAAGGCTTGAAAGACTCGAACTTGCCTTTCTTCAGAACAAGCTCAATTAAGGACTCTACTACAGTCATGGCTTTGGTAAGTTCCTTGACTCCCCAGTGGTGCAACTCTTGTTTTGTCCAAGGTTTTAGCCTATCTATAAAGGAGAAAAATGTCTCATTCTCACTCAAATAGGAAATTTGGAGTATGAGTTCACTGAACTTTTACACATACTCCCTAACCATACCTTGCTGCATAAGCTGGTAAAACTTAGCTAGAGTCTCATCTTTGGCATATATTGGGTAAACTGCCTATTGAATTCCTTTTGAAACTCCTCCCAAGTCCCAATTGTGGTTCAACCATGTTTATCATCTATGGACTACAATGCCACCATAAAAAAGTAACATCAGTGAATACATAGCAACAATATTTACCTTAGTAGCATCATCCACAATGCCTCTAGTATGAAAGTATTGTTCCATTCCCCATAAAAAGTTTTTTCACGTCCTTTGCAGACCTCATCCTTATAAAATCTTTCAACCTGGGGACAACAACCTTATGCTTAGGTGTTGTAGCCAACATCCCATTACCTAAAGCAGTTTAGTAGATAACAATCTCCCCCATCTATTCCTTCAAGGTTGTCACCATGGCCTCAAGAGCATCGTCCCTTATTGTTAACTTATCCACGGTGGAATTGAGCACCCCTTGCATCGATTCCATATTAAAATCGAGAGACTCTACCACAAAATTCCTGAGCTACCCCTTAATCAACTTCAGCCCATCGGTACGTCCCTTAACTACCTTGAGTGTCTCCCTTACATCCCCCATGTATTCTTCAAGATTGACCACTCGACTTTCCAAAAGTCGACAACATATCCATCGATCAACTAGTTTTTTTGCCCCTACCATGGGTCTCACTAAGTTCAATCTGATCATCTACTTATTTCTTCATCTCGACAGACACCTTTGAACCTTAGCTCTAATACCAACTGTCATGGGCTAGAACTTTAGTCTTACAATATGTTCAACCTTAGGTGATTTACTTGCTTTAAATACACCTAAGTTAGCCTAACTTTCACAAAGTGAGATTTCACAATAAAAATTCTTCAAAACACTGAAAATAATATGGAAGTAACTCAAAGACAAAGAAGTAACAAGAAATTAAAAAAAGCCACAAGAAAGCAATGCTCACAAGATGTTTAAGTAAATGTTCTCAAATATATTCAATACTTTGAATGAAGTGATTACAAATGAAGGGGAATGCCTCTATTTATAGTTGAGCTCTCCTTGATCCAACGGTACAATTTACTTTACATTGACTGTCGAGATTAAAGCTTATTTGCAATTGATTTTCTTAAAGGATTTACACAAATTTTTAATATTACAAAATCAAATATTATAATATTACAAATCTTCTAAGATTAGTTTTAATAGTTACCATGGCAACCCTAATTTTCTTTAAGTGCTTCATTGGGCCACCAAGGATTCAAATAGTTGGGTTTCTCCATATGTTTCATGAATCGGGCCAACTCAAGTGGGTCGAATAAACCCTATTTAATCAGTTTACCTTCATGGTACGCTCTTTGTGCGTTAGTCTCACTTGTGTTTTAATTACAAAATACACTCTTAAAATGGTTCTTAATTGAACAGTATAAAATGCTAACTTTAGTACTAACTCACTAAGTCAAAACTTTCATATATAGTTGTTTTAGGATTGATAAAACACATATAAATTACAATGTTAATTGCCACCAAAGTAGCCTACAATTAGGATTACAAATATCCTAATAAAAGCCTAAGATAAATAAAAATATCCTTAAGATATACTTTAAGTTATTCGATCCAATCTCCATAAATCAAGGAATTTGGAATTCTTGATTTGCTTGGATTTGATCCATTGAGATTTGTTCATCCTTTAAATCAATATTTCAAGATATGTCATGAATGCTTCCAAAAAATATAACCAGCTTAATTAGTAAGTAACTCTCCCTTTAGAGAAACAAAAGATTGATCAACAAACATTTCACCCTTAATTAATAAGTAACTCTCCCTTAAAAACACTCAACTAAGAATATAACCAAGTAATCAGCCATTAATGCTTGAGACAAAGTATGTATTAAAAATTAAAGAAGTTAGGATTATATCATAGTAAGTTTAAAGAAAATGAGTTCCAAATTGAAATCATCCACAAAATATCATAAGAAGTTCTTTGAGCAGACTTCAACATCATCAAACTGAGGAGAAATAAACAAAAAATTTAAAGAAACAAAAATATTACCATTATCATCAACAACAATAACTTTAGTTCTCCAACTTTACTCCCCCTTTTTGTTCAAAACATGTTAAAGATATTCATTTATTGGAAAGAATAGCTAACAAAAATCTATATGTGTGTTATTTAAGTGGGTGATAATACGATCAAGTACAACAATTTCCTCATTGAGATGTTCAACCTACCGAGTCTTCAAAGCTAATAGTGGACTAGTAGTTGCAATTGCTTTAGTAACAAGTGGTGCATTTGCATCCTCTGCTTCCTCCCTAGCTTCAATACATTTTTCAACTGTAGTAACAAAATGTTTTCCTTGTTTCCACTTGTATGAGTACTTTAGTTTTAGTGGAATCTTATCCAAAGGTTCATTTTTTCTCCATAATGTTAGAGTTTTGCTTTATTAGAATTTGAAATATTAGGAAAAGAAAAGGTAGAGATTACTTGGGTAATCTGTTCAACATGTTTCACAATTTCGTTAAAGCTCATTGTCCTCAGATCAAATTTAGTAAATGTAACAATCTTACACTAGAAAACAACCATATTCTTGGTGACCACTTTCTTTTTGTAACACCTTACACCTGACTCGGAAGTCAATTAGATGCAAGATGTCTTATCCATTGCCAAAGCAACTCAAAGAAATGTTAAAACAATCACTAAAGCTAAAAATAAATTAAGTGTGGCAATAATTAAATCATCATACAAGTGTTAAATGCACATAAATGAACTCAAATGGGCCCGTATACAACAATTTAGGGCCAAAGACAGTTAAACGCAGAGCCAAGTTACAAATCTTAGGTTAAACTAGAAAAATTTATGGTTATGTCTCGAGACAGTGAAGCCATGTCTCAAGATATGACTCCTAGTTTTAAAATTTTAGGTTCGAAGTTTCATGTTTCAAGATAATTTACCCATGTCTTGAGACAATAGCACCATGACTCAAGACTTTAGTCTCATTTTCAAGAATTTAGGTTCAATGTTTTATGTCTCAAGATAATTACATCATGTCCCGAGACACATGCCCAAAAATGCAGAAATTAAGCATTACATGTCATGCAACTATGTCCCTAAAAGCACCTAAATATTTAAAACAAGTCTAAAACATTTAAAAACATAATCACTAGCATAATATATCAAAATTAACTAACCAAGTAAAATATAACATAAAAACCATACATTCAATGTTAAATATGACTCCTATTTTCAATCAAATTTGAAAAATAATCTTTCAGTTAAACTCTGTTTACTTGTTTCAATCAAACACTAATTAGTTTAGATTATTTTATTATTATTTGACCTATGAATTTAGCCTATAAATAGGCTCTTTTACAACCTTAGAAAAATACACCCATTAGAGATTAGAACTCATAACACATTTAGATAATTTTGTGTTTACATTTTGAGGGTTCTTTGTTTTCGACTTTTTGGGGTTTAGTCTTTATCTCCATCTTTTGTACTTTTCATTCTTTTGCCATTATAGTAAAATTATCTTTGCCCGTGGTTTTTTTATCCTCTTTGGAGGGATTTTTCCACGTTAAATTTGTGTGTTTAATTTATCAATTTATTTCGCTATTTTTTTCTTGTTCGTTGCTTAATCGGGTCAATCCTAACATTCAACATGTAAATTTGCATCCTAAATATAATTTAAAAGTAACCAAAGGTTCCAAAAATGTACCAAAACATACCAAACATTCATAACATACCAAGTCCATATGAAAATATATTTGAAGACATAAAAGTCCACTTAGTAACCTAGGTACATGGCCAAATCTAAGTTCAATGTAAGAAATTACAAAGTTTAACAAATGCATAGCTGAGACTCAAGGCCTTGGATACTGTGGATAAACGAATCGACACTCATACACACTTTTAACTAGTGCATAAAACAAATAATTTGCACATTAAGCTTTTCAAGATCAATGGTGTTAACAAAAAGACAATCTCACAATATAAAACCATTAAGCAATAGAGCAAGCTAGAGCATCAAGAGATCAACAATTAAACAGATTTTAGTATAATCATTGCAACATCAATTAATCTCTTTTTCACAATTCTGATGACATATATCAAATCATACTTGGTATTATCTCAACTTCAGACATCTCGTTCTCATACATAATGATCATCAACAATGTCATTTCATCTTTATCATTATCATATTGGTTATAATTAAATATATGCCCCTATTAACCAATATTGGGTCAAAGAAAAAATACACTAGTTAATCTCCTAACACTCAACATAGATGGGTACAAGCGCCAAACAGGCAAAAATGAACCAATACGTGTAAAAACATCACTTCCTCTAGCACTTCAATAATGTACACTTCATCTAACACTTCAATAATGCACATGAGTTCCAAATATAAATGTGCACAAGTGCTAATAGAGTGCACACAAGTACCAACTCTTCCTCCGTCTTAAAAAAATGCCTGTTGGAAAAAAATTCGGTTTGAAAACGATTTTCTTGCACAAGGTAAACTAAAAATTTTGAAAATCGAGCTAATTTGTGATATTATAACAATAAACCCTTTACCGAAACTAGACCTATGTTTTCAGCTAGACGGATCCTTATCATTCCTAGCTTTTAATCGAATAACCTACATCACTATTCTCATACCACGAACTGTTTCAAGTGTGGGCTCGAAAGAATTTGAATCTCTCTTTACTTTATTTTTAGTGGGAAAACAAATCTCTCTTTAATGGGAATAGTAGAATTTTTGTTTCGAAAAATAAAATTTATACTTGGAAAATAAATTCGCACTATTTTTGGACAGAAAACCAGTATCTCGAAGTTTTATATTTAGCCCTACCGATGCTATCTATTTATTTGGAGAATAAGTGAAACCCTTGTTAAATTAGTAGAAGTTTAATTCAATAACTAGGATTAGGGGGGTGACAAACCTAGTTAAATAAACAAAGGTTTGCCGTCCCATGTATCAATAATGAAAGGCTTTTTGGCCTCTCTCGTATCGGGTCCAATTATAAGTACTTTCTAGAATTTTGGCCCAGTACTTTATCATTCAATCTAACCCAATACTTGTTTTTATATTTCCCAAAGTAAACATCTTAAATTAATTTAAATTAACTAGTTAATTAATTTCCCAATTACATAATTTTCTCAACCCAATTCCAATTCCATTAAGATCATGACAACTTTACCGTAAAAGAATCTATGAGAAAATATATTTAGTACTTATACATTCAACGAATTCATAATGACCAATTAATTTAATTCCATTTTGAACTTCAATTATTTAATTAATCAATTAAATAATAATTTGAAGAACTATAAATTAATTTTAGGTCATTTCCATTTAAAGAAAGCTACATTCATTTCCAAATGTTTCTCATTTCTCTAACTTTACCATTTTTATCAATTTCTGTTTATTTGATTCAACATTAAATTCATTTCTAATTTCAATGAGCTAGTGAAGTAACCAATTGGACATGCGATTAGGGCTCAAATGATTTATAATTAAGTTCTAATTTTTCACCTATTAATTATAAACTCATATTAGTCATGAAGTCATTCCACTATAGTACTGTGATTGAGCTCTCCTTATGTCATACCATTATGAAAGTAACTCGATCAGTGCTTATCTAATGGCATTATTATAAGTGTGTTACCCTCATAGGATATCCAAGGGTGAATGTAATGACATTGAACCTTGATGTCACAGCCTTGGCCTTCGAAGTGTAATGCTGTGACATCAATATTGGTTGTCGCGACATCGAGTAGAGTTTTACAGCAAAATACCCAACCTGATGATGCAACTCGACATGAAAAATCTTAAGATCCACTAGTTTTAAACCCTAAAACCTAAGTATAAAACTTAATTAAACTCATCTAAGCATTAAAAACACAACATTAGCCACCTAAACTCTCAAAACTCTCTCTTTCATTTATATTTCACAAAGATTCTTTGTACTTATCTTCTTATTCTCCTACTTATTTTGTAGATTTTCAAATATTGAAAATAGTTAATCAAAAGAAAATAATAGAGCAATAAAAGAATAATCAAGATCTAAGATTGATGAAATCAATAGAGGAGCAACAACTGGTACCACAAACGACACCATAAAAGAAAGCAAATCCAACAGCTCGAAGGAGTAAAGATACTATCATGCAAGCCTATATAGAGTACATGAAACAAGGTGTAGAGTTCTTTAAGCCAATAATAGCTCACTATTCCAAGAGACACGGCATCAAGCATCCTCCATGGCCACAACTATCGATTGATTCAACAAAAGATAAAGTCATAACCGTCCGGAACCCATCTAACACTTTATACACCAGCTCAAAAGTGTCAACCACAAACAAGGGGAAGAAGATAGTCAGTTCAGATAAGGACAGTTGTAACAGCCCGTTTTTGGTCAAATCAGAATAGTGGTTTTGGGACCATAACTTTGAGGTTAAAATTATTATTTTATTATTATTTTAATGTTTACAGCATGATAGTATGATTTTGTGTAAGTTTCGTTAAGAAATTTTATCGTTTAAATGCTTAATTTGATAAAAAGGACTAAATCTCGTAAAGTTCAAAATTTGATTTCTATTAGCTAAAGGTACTAAATGGCTATGAAATTAAAGAGTGGAGGTCCTTATATGGTAATTAGACCATTGTTAATGTTAGTGGAAACTTATGGACATGCATTAAGTAATTTTAATGTTTTAACTTAAGGATAATTATGTAATTTAGTAATTAAAGTTAAAATAACTTTAAAAAATGTGTCCATCTTCTTCATTTTTATCATTCTTAGCTGAAATTATCAACGGAAGCCATAGCTAGGGTTTGGCCAAGCTATTTTCTTTGCATTGTAAGTGGTTTTTATTCCGTTTTAATTGATTTATATGTTTTTGAGATCGTTGCAGCTTAATCTAGCTAGCCCAGAGACTATTTTGCAAAATTGTTAAAGTTTTAGGGTTTTTCCATTGATAAATATGTGTGTATTTTGATGTTTGATGATAGAAAATGTATGCTTGTTGTTAGATAAACAACATCTATAAAATGATTTTTGACAAAATTGTCATTTAGGGATTTAATTAAGAAATGTTGAAATTTTATGGTTAAATTGTGAAATAAATGAAAAATATGGGCTACTAGGGACTTATTGAAATTCTGCTAGCATGGGTATAGATTTAATTGCATGGATTTGTATTTTTATTAAATAAGAACTAAATTGTAAAAATTTTGAAATATTTGAGGCTAAAGTGTAAATTTGCCTTAATGTGTATTGGACTAAATTGAATAGAATGATAATTAAATAAGTTAATTTTGATTGCATTTAGATAAAAAAAAAAAGCTAAATTCAGATTTAAATCGGGGGAAAAACAAGGTTTTGGACTAGTCTATCCGTTTCGTCGTTTTGGCAATCGAGGTAAGTTCGTATGTTAATAAGCATTATTATAATTGTGTTTTAAATGCTTTAATATTGAATAAATTGTTTATACGGCCTTTGGGATATGTTCGACGACAATTCGACAAATGAGAAATCCCAGTTGAACCTTAGGAATAAATTAGGATACGAATGTCATGTCATTAGGGGTTTTGTGATTTGGGTGCTGGTCCGTACATCCTACCGGTGGCTAAGTTATCTGTTATGTGTTGTGGATTGTCATCAACTTGTGTGAGCAGCACCGTGTAGCTTCGTCATGACTGTCAGCATGTGTGAGCATGCCCGTTGATAGTTCGAGAGTAGCATTATATGTGATATGTAATTGTGATAGCTTCAACTATGTATGTGTCACTTATTTCGAATGGTTCAACGGGTATATTGAAGATATGAAATGGTAAGAAATGGATACGCATCAGTACAGGTATGTACGGAAACTATATAAGCATTGAATCTATGGAAGTGGTGAGTTCGTGGTTAATTATGTGTTTAAGTATATGTTAACATTGTGATTAAATGTTTTGTACTATGTTATGTTCATATTATTAAATAGTAATTGAATGGTGAGCTTTTCTTATTATTTCATACGAGCTTACAAGCTTTGTAGCTTACATTGTTTATTTTTTCGTGTTTTATAGTGAAATCAACGCTAGCTCGGATTTGGAAATCGTCGGAGACCTCATCACACTGTCATGCCATCATTTTGGTACTTTTGAATCTATGTTTTTGGGATATATGGCAAGTATAAGAGCTTTGGTCATTTTGGTATATAGTTTGGTAATGAATTTAGCCATTTGGATTGGCTTGTAAATGTTTAGTGTTTGGTTTTGTATATAACCATGAGAGTTGGCTTAATTTTGGTTGATTTGGTTGTGTATATATATGCAAATGGCCTTTGTCTTATGTTGATAATTACTATGCAAATGCTTGTGGTGAATGGTTGATATTTGAGAATTGGTAGGCTTATGAGTTTAGGCAAAATGATGCATTATTGGAAGTGTCCACATTGATGATTTGTGAAAGTGAGGTTTGGTATGAAGTTGAATGGCATATTGTATTTGTGTGCCCTATATAAGTTGGTATTGAAATGATATGATTTATGCTTGGTTGAGTTTGTTGAATGCCTATTTATGCCATATTATGTGTTATTTGTTTTGGTATAAGTGTATACAAATTTTGGTGGCAAGATGGTTTGGTAAATAACCTATTTTTGTCCACACGGGCAGAGACATGGGTGTGTGTCTTAGCCATGTGTGACACACAGTTAGGTTACACGGCCATGTGTCCCCTGGTGTTGAATTAAAATCAAGTCAGTATGCTCTACATGGCCCAACACATGGGCGTGTGACTTGGCTGTGTGGCATAAGTCAGTATACCCTACAGGTTTGACATGGCCTAGCACATTGCCTAGTACACGGGTGTGTAAGGCCATTTCGAAGGGCACACGGGCTGGTCACACGAGCGTATGGTTGGCCGTGTGACCCAAGTCAGAAAGTTACATAGGGTCGAACACGAGTTGGGACACAAGGGTGTCTTTGGCCCTGTGAGACACACGGCCGGGCCACACGCATGTATTTTGTGAAATTTTCTAAGTTTTCCAGAAATTTCATAAGTTATCGGTTTAGTTTTGAACCATCCCGAATGCATGTTTAGGGCCTTGTAGGCTCATATTAGGACAATGTGAATGATTTCGAATGATGTTTATTTGAAATTTGAGAATGTAGGTGAAATGTATGTTTAATTGTATGATATGTCCAGTAATGCTCTGCAACCCTATTTTGGTGTTGAATACGGGTGAGGGGTGTTACATTTGTTGGTATTAGAGCTACAATTTATTCGATTCTAGGACTAACGTAGCCTATGTGAGAGTCTAGTTATACATGCCATATATAACCTATGATAGTGTGATATCTCCTGATAGTTTTAAAACGTGTTTTCATATAGTAAATGGATGCCAATTGAGTTGTAGTTGATGTTGAAAGAAACGCGCTAGCCTCCATTCACGGAGTAGTGCAATCTGAGTCGAGACCCGTATCGGGTAGTTAAGGAGGAGAGGCTAAGGAAGCCTTCTTCCAAATGATGAACGAGTGGTTTAAGGAGTTTGGTCGAACAAATCCAGCTGCTCAGCAACCTCCACCCCAACCTAATCCTTAACTAGTCCCCATAGCTCCTTAAGTTTTAGAGCCTTTATGATTGAATAAGATACCTGTTGATATAATTCGAAAATACAGGGTTGAAGAATTCAGAGCTACTGTTGATGACGACCCTGAGAGAGCTTAGTTTTGGCTTGAGAAACTATCATATTATTTGATGAATTATCTTGCACACCAATTGAATGAGTAAAACATGTCGTATCACTTCTGCGGGACACTGCATATCAATGGTGGAATACTTTAGTATCTGTGGTACCGAGAGAATGGGTCACTTGGGAATTCTTTCAAGCTGAATTTAGAAAGAAATACATAAGCCAACGGTTTGTTGATCAAAAGCGAAAAGAGTTCCTGGAGCTGAAATAGGGTCGAATATCTATAACTGAGTACGAGAGAGAGTTTGTAAGAATCAGTAAATATTCTCGAGAATGTGTTTCAACTAAGGCAATTATGTGTAAACGATTTGAAGATGGATTGAATGAAGATATTAGATTGCTACTCGGGATTCTAGAGTTAAAAGAATTTGCAGTGCTAGTTGACTGAGCTTGTAAAGCCAAAGAACTTGGAAAAGAAAAGAGAAAAGCTGATTTTGAGGCTAGAGATTCGAGAAAGAGATCGATGAGCAAACCATATCACTCCTCGTCAAAGAAATCACGGTATTCGTATAGTCGTCCGAATGCTTCAATGGGATATTCTAATAGAGATCGTGGGAAGTAATATACGGGTCCTAAAGCTCAGGCTACTTTAGTGTCAAGTGTGGGTAGCGTGAGAAACAACAAAACCGAGTGTTAACAATGTGATAGATGACATTTTGGACACTTTTAGATGAATAATAAAGCTTGTTTCAAATGTGGTTCGTTAGATCACTTTATTCGAGATTGCCCTGAGTTAACCTAGAAAGATAAATTTTAGAATACAAGATCGAGTAACATAGCTTCTAACGGGAGACCACTTAGAAATGCAGGAAATGTGATTAGTAGCAAAGGAACGAAAAAGGACTCCGCTGTGAGATCTGAGGCTAGAGCACTAGCCAAAGCTTACGCTATTCTCGCTCGCGAAGATGCGTCATCACCAGATGTTATCATCAGTACATTTTCTCCTTATGACACTAATGTAATTGCCTTGATAGATCCTGGACCGACTCCTTCATATATCTGTATGAACTTGGTGTCTAGTAAGAGTTTGCCTGTTGATTCTATTGAATTTGTGATTAAATTTTTGAACCTCTTAGGTAAGTATGTCCTATTTGATAAAATTTGCAAAAATTATCCTTTGATGACTCGGGGTTACTGTTTTCCGAAAAATTTGATGCTTTTACTGTTTGATGAATTTGATATGATTCTGGGTATGGATTGGTTAACTTTGCATGATGCTTTTGTGAATTGTAGGCAAAAAACTATTGAATTGAAATGTCAGCATAGTGAAATTCTTTGAATTGAATTAGATGAGTCATATGGATTGCCTATTGTGATATCATTGATGTTAGCTCAGAGATATGTAAGAAAAGGTTGTGATGCATACTTTGCATATGTACTGGATACAAAAGTATCTGAATTGAAGATTGAATTTGTGCCAATAATTTGTGAGTATCCGGATATGTTTCCAGAAGAGTTGCTTGGGTTGCCACCAATCAAAGAAGTCAAGTTTGCTATTGAATTAGTTTCGGGAACATCACCGATATCGATAACTCTGTATAGAATGACTCTGACAGAATTGAAAGAATTGAAAGCTCAGTTGCTAGAGTTAACAAAAAGAGGTTTTACACTACCTAGTTTTTCACCCTGGGGTGCACCAGTGTTATTTGTAAAGAAGAAAGATGGGTCGATGAGATTGTGTATTGACTATCGTAAGCTCAAAAAAGTTACAATTAGGAATAAGTATCCGTTTTTGGGAATTGACGATTTGTTTGATCAGCTAAAAGGAGCAACAGTATTTTCAAAGATTGATCTGAGATCTGGCTATTATCAGTTACGAGTTAAAGATTCAGATGTACAGAAGACTACATTTAGAATAAGGTATGGGAATTATGAATTTCTTGTTATGCCTTTTGGATTAACTAATGCTCCTACAATTTTTATGGATTTGATGAATCAGATCTTTAGACAGTGTTTAGACAGATTTGTTGTTGTATTTATTGACGATATTCTGATTTATTCCCAAGATGAATCTGAGCATGCTGAACATTTGAGAATTGTGCTACAAACATTGAGAGACAAGTAACTATTCGCTAAATTCAACAAATGTGAGTTTTGGCTCCGAGAGGTTGGATTTTTGGGACATATTGTTTTAGCGGAAGGTATCAGAGTTGATCAGAGCAGGATTTCAGCAATTGTTGATTGGAAACCACCAAGAAATGTGTTTGAAGTCAAAAGCTTTTTGGGATTAGCTGGCTACTATCGATGTTTTTTAAAGGATTCTCAATGATTGTTGCACTGATGACTAGATTGCTACAGAAAATGTAAAGTTCGAGTGGTCCGAGAAATGTCAACAGAGTTTTGATCAGTTGAAAACATTGTTAATTGAGGCACCAGTTTTAGTTCAGCCTGAGTTGGGTAAAGAGTTTGTGAATTTCAGCAACGCGTCATTAGACGGTTTGGGTTGTGTTTTGATGCAAGAGGGAAAAGTGATAGCTTATGCTTCCAGACAGTTGAAATCGTATGAAAAAAATTATCCGACGCATGATTTAGAATTGGCCGCCATTGTTTTCGTATTGAAAATTTGGTGACATCATCTATTTGGAGAGAAGTCTCATATCTTTACTGACCACAAGATTTTGAAGTATTTAATAACTTAGAAAGACTTGAATTTGCGACAATGAAGATGGCTCGAGCTGTTGAAAGACTATGAGTTAGTCATTGATTATCATCCGGGGAAAGTGAATGTAGTCATGGATAGTCTCAGTAGACTATGAGTTAGTCATAGTTAGTCATTGATGAATATGCAGTTAACCTTGTCTGATGATGGTTCGATTTTGGATGAATTAAAAGCTAAACTATTATTTCTTCAGTAAATTTTTGAGGGTCAGAATTGTGATAATGAATTGCAAGCTAAAAGAGTGCAATGTAAGTCGACTATTGATTCAGACTATCAGATTGGATACGATGATTTTTAATGTTCCGAGGTAGAATTTGTGTACCGAAGAATTCTGAGCTTATTCAAAAAATTCTACACGAAGCACTCAGTGGTTGTTTATCTATTCATCCAGGGAGTACTAAAATGTACAATGATTTGAAACAATTGTACTGGTGGTCAGGTATAAAACGAGACATTTCAAAATTTGTGTCGAGATGCTTGGTTTGTGAACAAGTTAAAGCCGAACATCAAGTGCCTTCGAGATTACTACAATCAGTAATGATACCAGGATGGAAATGGGATAGAGTTGCGATGGATTTTGTATCGGGATTACCCCTGTCTCCAAAAAAGAAAGATGTTGTTTGGGTTGGCATTGATGGACTGATGAAGTTTTCACATTTCATTCTGGTACGTATAGACTGTTCGCTTGATAGATTAGCACAAAAATTTACACACTTTTTCATACCCTTTTTAAGTTAAATTCATGCGAATTTGGTTAAATTCTTGTAAAAAAATAATTAATTTTTATAAAATAATTAAAGTGTACTTAAAATATGAACATGTTTAAATTTAGTTAATTTCATAATTATTTTTGATGAATTTTAATTATTTTCAACAAATTTGCACAAAAGGCGAAAAATGGCTCAGTGAACCTTTGCCGAAGCACAAAACTAAGAAGCAATTTGAAGTATCAAGGTGAATTAATTTCCAGCCTAAGACAGTCCAAAATTATATGTATTAAATCATAATATAATTAATTTTAATTTAAATCTAAGTTAATTTGGGTTAATAAATTATTATTAATTAATTATGAAAAATGGTCCGATTGAACCGAACAGAGTGAGCCGAACCGGCCAAGGAGAAGACAGCCCAGAACCATCCAAATGCTGACCCAATTCAGCTCATTAGCTGATTATTTAAGCTGCAAATAAGACATTGAAGACTTGTTCAAATTGCAAATCAGCCCCTCCATAATTGATGGCTTTGAAGATTTGCCCTAAGCCAAATTTAGCAAAGTTGAAGCCATCAACTTTGCCACATAGATGGCAGGCCAAGGGGTGGCTCTTTGGCTGCTATTTTTAGAAGATTTTAGCTGCCACATTCAGCTATAAAAACCCCCATTGGCTGATCCCTCATTCACACCTTAATTCATTCACATCTCTTCTCCCATCTCTCACTTTCTCCTCTCATTTTCCCATTCCAAGTCCCTTGCTCTTGTGTCAATTTCTCCCCTTGGAAAAGGGTTCTTCTTCAGCCATTTTGGAGTAGCAATTGAGAGTTCATAGAAGCCTTGATCGACGAGAACAACAGAGAACGAAGACAGAGCAAACTAGTCAAGCCATGGAGAAACACCAGATTTGATTCTTGTTCCCTATCTCTTTAATTTTTATTGTTGTTATGATAAACATATCTATGAATATTTAGTTTTTCGAATGGTTAATTTAATCATTTTAGCTTGAATTTAATTCGTGTTGGTTTGATTGCATTTCATTTGCTTAAATTATGAAAATTGTGTTTATGCTGTTATAGGCCTCAGTAAAATGCTTGATTAAGTAAAATCATGCCTAAGTTATTTTTGCATTACAATTGTGAGGTAACTAATGAATTAATTATTTAAACGGATTGAAATTGTAATTAATGGACACAATATTTAATCAGTGCATGTTTATTCTTCTAAGGTAGCTGAAGGTTAAATTAGCAATGTATCTGGCGATACAGTTGCCTTGCATAACTTGCAAGATTATTGTGAATAAACTGTTTTAAGGTAAGAATACCTTGTTACCTCACGTAGTCTTTTATATGCTCTATAGATTTTATTAATTGTTTGAATTGACATAGGGATATGTAAGAGATTAGTTCATTTTAATGAGTATGTATGTGCCATAACATGTTTGCTTATTAAAATATGTTTAATCATTTGAATTAATAAAAGGACATGTTAAGAGATAAATTGATTTGTGTAGGTGAATATGTTCATAAGTTAGCAAATTATTGAGTTGCTGTGAATTTATTCGTAACAACATAAGCATGAGTTTAATAATTCTAAGTTAAAGAAATGTAATTAAATCAACACAATTATGTCTTCTTGATTAAATCATATTTTGAAATTGTGCATTTGAGATTTATTTAGTTTACTTAGTTTAAAATCTTAGTTTTTAATCACCCTCTTCAAACAAAATATTTTTCTTCACCAAAGTGTTTTAAATAGCATTCATAAATAATTCTTTTCGTAGTCCTTGTGGGTACGATAACTCGACATTTACTTGTCACTTTATTACTTGTTGTGATTGTGTACACTTGTACATTTTCGTCGTTCCATATATCTCTGGGATTTTTAGATTGCATAGGGTGCCAATTTCTATTATATCGGATAGAGATTCGAGGTTTATGTCGCAATTCTGAAAGAAATTGCAAGAAACTTTAGGTACGCGATTGAACTTTAGTACTGCATTTACTCTGTAAACGAATAGTCAGTCTGAGAGAGTAGTTTGGATTCTTGAAGATATGCTTTGTTGTTATGTTTTGGAATTGGAAGTTAATTGGGAGAAATATTTACCTTTGGTTGAATTTGCGTATAACAACAATTTTCAATCGAGCATAAAGATGGCACCATATGAAGCTCTGTATGGTTGTAAATTTTGAACTCCGTTGTACTGGACCAAGCTTAGTGAGAAAAAGATTCATGGGGTTGATTTGATTAGAGAGACTGAAGATAAAGTGAAAATAATTTACGACAGTTTGAAAGCAGCTTCAGATCGACAGAAATCATATGCAGATTTAAAATGTAAAGACATTGAATTTCAAGCCGGCGACAAAGTATTTTTGAAAGTATGTTCGCGGAAAAATTTTCCTTGATTTGGTTGCAAAGGAAAATTGAGTCTTCAATTCATTGGGTCGTATGAAATTATCGAAAGAATAGGGCCAGTGGCATATCAACTAGCTTTACCGTCAGAATTAGAAAAGATCCATAATGTACTTCATGTGTCGATGTTATGACGGTATCGATTAGATCCATCACATATCATTTCTTTGACAGAGATTGAAATTCAACCTGACATGACGTATAATGAAGAACCGATCAGAATTTGAGCTAGAGAGATTAAAGAATTGAGAAATAAGAGCATAGCTTTGGTGAAAGTTTTGTGGCAACGTCACGGGGTCGAAGAAGCTACGTAAGAACCCGAAGAAGCTATGAGAAGACAATACCCTAACCTCTTTTCTGGTAAGAATTTAGGGGACAAAAATTCCTAAAGAGGAGTGTTGTAACAGCCCATTTTTAGTCAAATCGGAATAGTGGTTTTGGGACTGCAAATCCGAGGTTGAAATAATTATTTTATTATTATTTTAATTTTTACAGCATGATATTATGATTGTGTGAAAGTTTCGTTAAGAAATTTTATCGTTTAAATGCTTAATTTGATAAAAAGGACTAAATCGCGTAAAGTTCAAAATTTGAGTTCTATTAGCTAAGGGTACTAAATGGCTATGAAATTAAAAAGTGGAGGTCCTTATATGGAATTAGACCATTTTTAATGTTAGTAGATATTTATGGACATGCATTAAGTAATTTTAATGTTTTAACTTAAGGATAATTATGTAATTTAGTAATTAAAGTTAAAATAACTTAAACAAAATGTGTCCATCTTCTTCATTTTTATCATCCTTAGCCGAAATTATCAAGGGAAGCCATAGCTAGGGTTCAGCCAAGCTATTTTATTTGCATTGTAAGTGGTTTTTGTTCCATTTTAATTGATTTCTATGCTTTTGAGATCGTTGCAAATTAATCTAGCTAGCCCAGAGACTATTTTGTAGAAATGTTAAAGGTTTGGGGTTTTGCAATTGATGAATATGTGTGTATTTTGATGTTTGATGATAGAAAATGTATGCTTGTTGTTAGATAAACAACATTTGTAATGTGATTTTTGACAAAATCGTCATTTAGGGATTTAATTGAGAAATGTTAAAATTTTGTGGTTAAATTGTAAAATAAATGAAAAATATGGGCTGGTAGGGTCTTAATTGAAATTTTTCTAGCTTGGGTATAGGTTGAATTGCATGAATTTGTATTTTTATGAGATAAGGACTAAATTGTAAAAATGTTGAAATATTGGGGGTAAAAGTGTAAAGTTGCCTTAATGTGTATTTTGGACTAAATTGAATAGAATGATTATTAAATAAGCTAATTTTGAATACATTTAGATCAAGAAAAGCGAAATTCGGATTTAGATTGGGGAAAAAACAAGGATTTGGACTAATCGATCCGTTCTGTCGTTTTAGCGATCGAGGAAAGTTCTATGTTAATAAGCATTATTATAATTGTGTTTTAAATGCTTTAATATTAAATAAATTATGTATACGACCTTGCGGATATGTTCGACGATGATTCGGCAAATGAGAAATCCCGGTTGAACTTTAGGAATAGATTAGGATGCGAATGATCAAATCAGAATCTTTTAACAGTTCTAGCCATCAATACTGTCCCAAGTTCAATTCTTTCTGAGTCATCAAGTACTTTAGGCTTTATGATCGGTAAAAATGTGACACTTTTCACAGGTAATGTTGTCAAATCTTCAAAGTAAAACACAACTGCGACCAGTTCTAAATCGTATGTCGAGTAATTTCTCTCGTGTGGTTTAAGCTGTCGAGAAACATAAGCTATAACTTTTTTGTCCTGCATTAGAACGCAACCCAAACCATTAAATGAAGCATCATTGTAGACAATAAATTCTTTCTTAGATTCAGGTTGGGTTAGTACTGGAGCTTCAGTCAACATGTCTTTTAACTACTCGAAACTCTGCTGACATTTTTCTGTCTAAACAAAACTAACATCTTTTTGAAATAGTTTTGTTATCAGTAATGCTATGATCGAAAAAATCTTGACAAAGCGTCAATAATACTTGGCCAAACCCATAAAATTGTGTACCTCAGAAAAATTTGTCCGAGGTTTCCAATTCAAAATTAAAAATATCTTACTCAGATCAACTCGTATGCCTTCTACTAAAATCACATGACCAAGAAACCCAACTTCTCTGAGCCAGAACTCAAATTTACTAAACTTCACAAACAATTGCTTTTCCCATACATTTTGTAACATTATATTCAAATGTTGTTGATGTTCAGACTCGTTTTTTGAATAGATCAAAATATCATTAATGAATACAGTACAAATCTGTCTAGATGTGGCTGAAAAACTCGATTCATTAAGTCTATAAATGCGACAGGGGCATTGGTCAATCTAAAAGGCATCACAAGAAACTTAAGTGCCTGTAATGAATTCTAAATGTAGTTTTCGACACATCAACATCTTTAACTCGCAACAGATAGTAATCGGATCGGAGGTCAATTTTTGAAAATATAATAGCTCATTTTAACTAGTTGAACAGATCATCAAGACGGGGTAGTGGATACTTATTCAATATAGTGTCTTTGTTTAGCTGCCTGTAGTCAATACATAGTTTCACCGACCCATCTTTATTTTTAATAAATAATACTGGTGCACCCCAAGGTAACACACTTGGTTGTATGAAACCTCTGTCAGACAACTCTTGTAACTGTGCCTTAAGTTATTTTTTGTTTTGTTGATGCCATTCTGTATGGTGCAATACATACCAGAGTAGTCCCTGCCACTAAATTAATCACGAATTCAACTTCCAGTTCTAGCGGTAATCCAGGCAATTCTTCTAGGAATACATTTGTAAACTCTTTAACAATCGGTACGTAATCAATCTTCAATCCTAGTTCTCGAGTATCAAGAATGTAAGTAAAAAATGCTTCACAACCTTTTCTGATAAATTTCTAAGCGAAGATTGTTGATATAACAATAGTAGTACAGTCCGGTTTATCAAACTTAATAGTAATCAACTTGCCACTCTGACATCTCAGATCAATCTCGAACAGCTCAGTTTCGACTTATTTCTTTCCAAGAAACTTGATGGTGAGGTGAGGCAACTAAAGGCTTCCCTTAATTTCTTTGGTGGAGTGGTTGAAAAGAGTCTCGAAATCACATTTCTGCCTATTTCTTCTCGTTACAAATTTCCTCTATCTTTTGAGCTTGTTTCAATAAAACTACAAATTCTCATAACTCCAGTGCCCCAACTAACATTTAGATCTTGTCACTCAACCAGATTCAAAACAGGAACACATTTCGTCCTTCATTAGTACGATTTCATGAGCATATTTACTTAGTTCCCAAATTCTCGCTCATATTCAGATAGAGATCTATTTCCTTGCTTCAGTTCAAGGAATTCTTTCTTTTCCTTGTCTAAGTATCGTTTTTTAATATATTTCTTTCTAAATTTAGTTCGAAAAAAGTCTCAGTTAACTCTCTCCTTTTGTATCATCGATGTCAATGTCGACCACCAATGGTAAGCTTTATATTTTAACAATGATATAGCACACCTCAAATAATTGTTAGGTAAACATGCCATTTCATTGAAAACCCTCTAAGTGTTTTCAAGCTAATATTCAACCCTAGCTGGAGCATCGTCCATCTTACCTTGGAACTCTTTAGCCCGATATTTTTGAATCTTATCTATTGGAGGCCTATGCATATGTAAAAGAGTCAAACTTAGAGGATAGAAGGTGTCAGGGAAGCCATAGTAGGGGGTGGATGTTGTGGAGCCACAGGATTGGCTCACATAAACTTTGAAACCACCAACTCGTCATGCCCAAAAATGTATTTTTCACATCATTTTCGAACATTTCTAGAATCGACATACTATGACTCGTTTCCAACTCAGAAGCCGGTATATTACTGTCTACCTCATCAGTGACAATAAGATTTGACCTTGTGACATCTTTGAATCTATATGAAAACAGGGTCAAATCAAATCAGAAAGTATCACACTCTTACATGTTATCGTGGCATATATTTTTTATACTCGATACTTGCTATATTCAGTCCTAGAATTGACTAAACTGTAGCTCTAATACCATTAATTGTAACACCACTCACCCATTATTGGAATTGAGTTACGGGATGCTACAATACAAAACGAAATAGTTAACAAAAATTAATGGTCAAAATTCAATTACTCTAATCATTTCAATCATGTAATACCATTTAAAACTTTTCTCGAGTCTTATATAAGCTTATGTAAGCTCTAGAGTTTACCTGAGAACAAACAATGATCAAATAGTAAAATTTTGAAAAGATAAAGGCAATTATGCAAAATAGGGGTCACACGGTCGTTTGGATCAAATTGAAAAATTTCATCAAAAGTCACACGACCATGTGTTTAGGCCATGTAACAAACTAAGACCGGGTATAATCTAAATGACCAAAGCTATATAGCACTCACACGAGCTTGTGGCCAGCTCATGTGATAACTGGGAACCGTGTGTTTCTAATGCACCCTATTTTTCAGTGGCACACGACTGTGTCACTAGTCTATGTGTGACACACAACTGTGTGACACAAAATTTGTCATTTAGTGCCTACTTCAAGACAAACTATATTCGAAGCATAGTTTTATGTTCAATTACACAATCAAACCTACTCAAAACCTACAGAAACTCGATAGAACACATACCAATTTACCACATTTTAACCATATTCAAACAAGATACCAATATGCATCAAATGACAGCCAAAACAATCAACATGTCATGAATCAACTTAAACCATTCATCATTCAATATGGTTCAATTCCATACCACAACTTATGCACCAAAACCTTCCAAATATCATATCTATATCATTAATTTAACATCAATCATACCATTAACGCACAATGCTCTAACACATTTTCATACCAAACAACCATATCAATACCATCATATAACTTAATCAACTAATTTCAAAAGTAGCCATTTAAAAGCTCCAAACTTAACTTATCATAACACAAATATGCACACACACTTTCATACATCACACTTTGACTTTCAACTTATAAAATAATATTAATACAATATGACTCTTATTTACATGCCACGTAATCGAGTTTTTGAACGATTAAAAGAAATTGAGACAGAACCTAGATAGTGTGAGTTCTAGAGTGATTTGATAGCCGAGTTTCGCAAAAGACAACTACAAAATAGAAACATAACCGAGTAAGCATTTGAAAGCTTAGTAAGTTCATAGGTTAAGAAACTATATAGCTTATCGTAATATATTATTAATTTGCCAATTTAAATAACTACATGAATTTTCTAGCAACATGATTCCAACAATATGGTAAGTTTAATAAATACGATACTTTAACACTTTGGATTGTACCATATAATTCCATTCAAAACTAATCCCTTAACTCATCTATCAAGTTCATCATTTGCATTCTTTCAATCACATATATAATTACATTTTTATTATCAAGTATATCATTATACCATCTATTACCTTTTTGTTACCATTTTAGCCCGATGAACTATAATACAGAGATACGGATACGCGGGTAACCACCAAAACACACCTAATTGCTCAAACGAGCTAAACCATGAATACACACCTGGGCACCAAAGTGCTAAGACTGTAGGGTACACATCCGTCTAAAACACACCTAAATCTCCATAGAGATAATTGGTAACAGTGGTCTCTACAGAGACAAACTCAGTAATTTGAAACAAATATTGGATTCTGGTATAATTAGTATATTCTTGTACGTCAATCACATCTCACCTATAATCCCCTACAACATGCAAACACCCCTATTGGTATGCCAATTGTATCCTATCATATTGTTTATCCAAGAACCATTTATCATCTGATACAATCATTACAATTCAATCCATTACTCACCTTTATGTACCATTTTGAATATAATTTCATATTATAATTACTTAAAATAAATTCACAAACCGAATACAATGCATTACTCATATATATGTATATATGTATATATAACTACACCGTATGAACTTACCTGGAAATATATAATAAACAAGGTGCGGGGGACTAGTTAATAATTTTTCCTTTTCCTTGATTAAGTTCTAGTTGATTTGACTCTTGATCTATACGATAATTCAATTCAAAATATCAGTGCTAACTACCCTATAACAGTTTATAATGCATATGATATCCTATTATCATTTTTCACAATTTCCTTAAAGTTTTGCAATTTTTTCAGTTTAGTTGATAAAATTGAAACTATCATATCTTTCACATTTAAACACTATTTTACAATAAAATTTCAAATACACCTTTCTACAACACTCTACAATCTGTAATTATAAAATTTTCTTGCAAATTTCGAAATGTTTACTAGTTTATATACTCAAAACTAACCAATTATACTTTAGAAATTAGTCCTTAATCATATCTAAACTTACAACCAAGTCATTTAACATCCAAAAACATAAAAAACTGTAAATAGAAACATTTCAAAACTTTAAGAAATTTGTGATTTAATCCCTAGGTTAGTTAGATTAAGATACAACGATCTCTAAAACATAAAAGTTATGAAAAATTGTCCCGAATATACATACCATGCAAAGCCAAATGTCAATGGAATTTTTGAAGCTTTCATTCCTTTGCTTCAATAGTGAAAACAGTAAAGATGTATGAGAATGAAGGTACTATCTCTTTCCATCCACCTTTTGTTTCATTTATTAATTCTTAATTTTTATTTAATTAACATAATAATTAACGAAACTAATCTAAATACACATGCTCAATCGTCCATGCCTTATAAAATGGCTAATTTACCGCTTCAAACCTTTATGTTATACTATTTAACCTTTTAAACTAATAAAAATCAATACAATTAAATTTTATAGTTTTTACTATTTAGTACTTGTACCTTAATTACTAACCATTCATTAAAATTATCGGACCAAATATCAAAATAATTCTATAATAGACTAGTTATTAATATTTACTTGACTCAATTATTAGAAAATGGGATTCCGAAACCACCATTTTTGGTACCACTTATTAAATGAGAACTTAAATTAAAATTATCTAAAGGCCTAAAATAGCAATTAGACCATAATAAAATAAGATATAGTGGACAGTTAGACTAAGAAACCATTAGCTTAATTAATTCAAGTTTTAACTAAATAAATTCTATTTAATTAATTTAATTATATATATGATAAAGTGGAAGAACGATGAACAACATCATCTTGTTCCTCACTAAAACGAAGCAAACGAAAGAAACATAAAGAAAGCTTGAACTTTTGGCCCTAATTTGGTAAGTGCAATTTAGTCATTCTCTTGTAATTTTTATAGATTTGAGGTCATGAGAGCTTGATTTAGCTAGCCCATACATCAATTTGTAAAACTTTTAAAGGTTTAGAAAGTTTCAATTATTGATTTCTGGAAGTTTTAAGTGTGAAATTAATAGATTTTTGGCTTAAATGTGAAAAGGGACTAAATTGTAAAGCTTAATTGATAGTTTCGTATATTAAGGACCAAAATAAATAAAATATAAAATTGAATATATAAATAAGAATAAAAGGTCCCAAATGGGTAATAGTGAAATCATATTTTGATTTGGAACTTTAAATTGAAAGTTTTGTTAGTCTCGGTTTTAGAAACTAAATTGAATAAATTGATTTTTTTTTATAAATTGATAATTGATTTGGAATTGGTTGATTATTGATAGTGTTATATATTTTCTGTTAATCTATAGCAAACGTTGACCTGGCTTCGTCACGAGGGAAAGGAAAATCCAAAGCCGTCGACAAATAGCTCGAAATTTTTGGTTTGTATTTCTATGATTTGATACCTATTTAATTTCTGCATTTTCATGTCATTTTACATCATATATTTTTTAGGTAAGTTGTTGATGACTATTTGAGTTGATTGACATATTTGAATTGATTATCGAGATAAGGACTAAATTGAATAGAATAAAATATTCTAGATTTGAATTGATTATCGAGATAAGGACTAAATTGAATAGAATAAAATATTCTAGATTTGATTGATATTGGATATGAAATTAAATTGAAGCATGTGGTGATATATGATAAACTGATGGTTCGATGATAAATTGAGAATAAAAGAATGTGAATTGATCTATATGTAATGAAATGAAAATTGGTTTATATATGATAAACGAACATAGTTGGCATGCCATAAGGTTAGAATACTGTGTAAAACCATCATTTTCGGGCAATCTAGGGTGGTAGATATTATGCTATGAGTCATCGTTGCTAGACAATCTGGGGTGACAAATTGATTGAGTGGAGAAAATCATTGTTGTTGGGCAATCCGAGATGGTATTATATATCATTATAGTGTCATCGTTGCCGGGCAACCTGCGGTGACAAATCTGTATCTATACTGAGTCTGTGTCTAGTTAATAGTGTTATAAAGATTTAAATTGACTAAATGGTATAAGAGAAGAAATTATATTGATTTGATATATGTATCAACATGCAAATAGTTGAAAACAAGCCCTAAGGGTTGAATGAATATGAAAGAGCTATCAAGCTCAGAAATGATTGAAATGTTGAAATGAAATGGAACATATGAACTTGATTGTGATAATAATAAGTGAATAAGCGCCAATATTTATAAGTGATAGTAGAAATGAATTAATTTAGCTATGAAATGTATGTTATATGGTAAGATGTTATATATGCATATTGAATTAGGATACTAACATGTATATAAGCATGTTATATTGAATTAAAAAGTGTTTGGCATGTAAATTACATGTGAATTGATTGTAGGTTAAGTTGAAATTAAATGTATCCATCAACTTATAGTTGTTTAAATTATCTTGAATAATAGATTTACCACTGGGTGTTTTGCTTTGCGTACAATTTTGTTTTTCCCTGTACGTAGGTAAAGTAGATTTGTAACACCCCTCCCCGTATTCGTCGCCGAAATAGGGTACGAGTCATTATCGGATTCTATCGAATTAATTTTTCCGTTATTACGAGTTAAATACTATTCGTTTACCGAAGCCCAAAACATACATCGAGACCAAACCGGGATTAAATTGAAACCATGAGAAATTTTTTACAAAACCCTAAATTTTTATATAACCCCTTTATAGTTATCTAACCTTCCTTGAAATTTTAAACCTAGTCCAATCCAAATCAACCAATCCTATTAACATTTTTTCAAGATAGATTCTTACATATCGATAAGATAACCTCATCACATACCAAAACCAGGATTTGTTAGCCATACCAATGGCTAACTTTACATTCATTTCACATTAATATTTACTTTATTAACTTATACATGCCATTGATTTCCAAAATAAAATTTATTGATATACCAAAATGTTGAGGTTGATTGTGTGATGTGTCTCCGACCCAATCTGACCTTCGAGCTCTTAATACTACAAAATAGGGAAAAAGGAAACAGCGTAAGCACGTTGTGCTTAGTAAGCCCATGTAACAAGAATTATACTTACCTAATATTTTCAATACAATATAATAAATATTCATACATCCATTCAATTTACCATTTACCTATCACACACGAACTCAACCAAAACATTAATCAAATAACATCATATGAGTTCAATACATTAATGATTGATGAGCTCATCAATTCCATGTTTTCTATTACCCCTATTATTTCCCATATTTATCCCATTGAATTTCTCAGAATTTCGATGGATTTTCAGAGGTACACTTTTAGTGTACAATTCCGGGTCCATTAATTCATATTCATGTGAGCACATTTCCATTTCAAAGAGCACACTCTCACGAACCTCATTCTTACACCTGGGTTACCAGTCTAGGCTAAATCCCCTGTAATATAACCTCATAGAGTATTGTCGAGATTACTAGTCCAGGCTAAATCCCCTGCAACGACAATTACTCTAATGAGCTTGGATCTGAATTACCAGTCCAAGCTAAATTCAGACCCTAATTCGGATTACCTGTCCAGGCTAAATCCATTTTACACATATTCTTCGGGAGGGCTATATCAGGATAGGATCACCGGTCTGGGCTAGATCCTTTTTACCATCAATTCCTTTTCAAAGATCCATCGAATTTTCCTTTCATTCAACTGGGATTTCTTCCCCTTTTTATCAAATATATCAATTTTTTTCATCAATTTTCATACAATGAACTTTCAAATCATATTCACATCAATAACATACATTTCAAGCATTTAAGAATATAATGTTTGTATACAAAAATCTACTAATCCTGAACTTTTTCCTTTACTCGATCTAGCTTCCTATTTGAATTTTCTGGATCTAAATAAATAAATTTAATCATCAATTAAATACATTTCATGTTCATATGTAACATTCTCTATAATTCCATTATTATTTATAGTTTATTCAAAGCTGTCTACTTGAGTCATAGTCACTAAATTATTTATATCTCAAGCTACAAAATTCAAAATTAAAAACCGCTTGATTTTTCTGAAACTAGACTCAAATACCCTTTTACCATAAAAATTTAAGAATTTTTGGTTTAGCCAATAAGTACAGTAAAATCTTCAAACTTACCCTTATCCTGCTGTCTGACAGCTTCGACCTTTCTTTTCTAGAAATTAATTATCTCTTAGTAAAAAATTTGGATGATGTTTCCGTTTGTTTCTATTGAAAATAAACTCATTATTAATTTAAAAATACAAATTTTAACCACTAATTATTTTTCTCCAATTTTTGATGATTTTCCAAATTCAGAACAAGGGAACCCGAATTCATTCTGACATTGTCTCACAAAATTTATTATATCTCATGATTTATAATTCCATTTCTTACACCGTTTCTTCTAGGAGAACCTAGATTCAATAATATTTAAGCCCATATTTTTTTCATCCTCTAATTCGATTTCCACAATTTATGATGATTTTTCAAAGTTAACCTATTGCTGTTGTCCAAAACTATTTTAGTGCAAGATGTTTATTACCATTTTTTCCCCTAAGCTTTTAATAAATGATAATTTCGTCCCTACTCAATTAACCTCTCAGTTGAGCTGATTTTTCTCAATTAACACTTTATTCTATCACTTTAAAATATTTTATAACCTTTGGGAATTAGAACCTCAGCACTAGATTTTAATTCCAAATTTTTTCACAATTAGGTCCTAAAAATCAATTTCTATTGAAATTACCTAAAAAAATCATCTCATAAACAAATTAAAGCTTCAATTTCAAATATTTCATCATAAACTTACAGCACTCAACCATGGTGACTTTCAATTTCATCCATGAAATAAAAAAATAATGAATTTAATAGTAGGACCTAGTTGTAAAAGTCTTAAAAACACAAAAATTAAAAGAAAAAGGCAAGGATTAACTCACTTGGTGAAACATTTATGAAATACCAGTGTAAAGAACCCCTCTTATGGCGTTTTAGCTGATGAGAAGGAAGAGAAATCACAAGAAATCTAGATATTTCCATATTAGTCCTAATTTTATTTAGTTAATTATGCAATATTCCAATTTTGCCCTTAAATCATCCATTTTCTTGCTGATTTCATGCCTTTGTCGTCCAGGCCAAATAAAATTTGGGTCCAATTTCCTTTTAAATCCTTTCTCATTAGACACTTAAGCTATTTAATCATCTCAGCCACTTTTACACATTTTTCAATTTAGTCCTTTTCATTTAATTGACTACCCAAATATTAAAATTTCCTAACGAAATTTTAATACCACATTACTAACAGTTTCATGAATATTTATAAAAATATTTTTGACTCGATTTTATGAGATCAAGGTCTCGACACCTTATTTTTACCCAATTTTTTCAATAATTTCTTTTTCTAACTAACCACTAATCGGTATAATTTTTCTATCGATATTTTCATACGATTTTCCTATCATATCAATATTCATGCAAAAATATTAAAATAAATTTCTCTTTAAATTAGATTTGTGGTTACAAAACCACTGTTCCGATAACCTTGAGTTTAGGCCATTACAAGATTCCTGGTAAATCAAAATGTGGTCATCTCAACATCTAGAAATCAAACCCAAATCAACAATGTTTGTGCATTTCTAATTTTGTTAATAGTTTGGCATGTACCTACCTAAGTTGAGCCAAGTTTTTTTTTATTCTAAACTTTTGTATCTTTTGAATTTGTTATGCTAAGGTGTAGATTTGACTAAGTGATCATATGTTGTTTATAAGTCTCTAGTATATATGTTCTAAATGGTATGGATAGTTGATATGTTGAAGATTAGTTGATTGTAGGTATGTTTGCATAAGGTTTTAAATGTTATGTAATAGTTGTTTAGATTATAGATGGTAATGTACTAGCCTAGTTTAGTTAAGGTAATTGGTATGCTTAGATTGGTATGAAAATGAAACTTGTGTATGTGGTTAAATATGGTATAAATATTCAGGAATTGATATTGTAGGTTTGATTATGTTAGCTGAGCATGATTTGAGTATGTATGTGATTATGGTTATAAAGTTTCAGGAATGTGAATTTTGTCAAATACAGGGACTCGGTGGCTTGTTCTTGATATTGCAATATTGTACCCTCAATATCGCGATATCGACCCTGTTTTATTTTGAAAACTTGTAATTTGGACCTTAGGTTGGGAAGTTTAGCTACTATCTAGGACATTGAGATACCAAGCCCTGGATATCGCGATACCCTCTTGTCATATTGTAAAAATTTTTAGTTTAGTCCTAATTGATCCCGAAAATGGTACTAAGCTTTTGTATGCTTTAATAAGACCCATAATTGATTTATTATTATTATTTCATCATGATTTATGTTTAACTGCACATGTGAATGATTATTATATTATTAATTGATTGAAATTGTTCCATCAATGAATGTGGCACCCTATAGTTTAGACCTGGTGATCGAGTTGGGTGTGGGTTGTTACACATTAGGGATAATGTGCAATCTAAAGTGTGTATGTGTGGGGGGGTTACATAGAAACTTTTTAATTATTTTTCTACTATTTTTTTATTGTCTTTTTCGCCAATTTTTTTTTTGTGTGCATTGTGCTTGAGCTTGTTACAATGCTAATGATAGGTTAAGAGCATCTAATAGGACTGTATTGTATGAAATTTGTAAATTTGGCATGATAGTATAATATTCTAGGTTGTTAAAATTTAGACTAGTTAGTTAATTTTATGAAACTGTAAATATGTGAAAGAAGTTAAGTATACCAAATAATGAATGATTACATATGGAAAACATGAATGCTTGTCTTAAATTGTAGGTAGTTATAATTTTATAACATTCATGATTGAACCCATGGATGTTGAATATGGAACTGAAAAAGTTTAGAAAAACCAAAAGCATAGAGCAATCAACGAATTTTGACTCTGATAGTTTTGAACACCAAAACGTGGAAAATTATTTTCTTGAAATTCAAGGGAAAATATTTATATAGGAAAGGGGTTTTCACCCGTCATTAACTCTATCCAATTAGCTGTGAGATTTAGCTCACTATCACGGGTGGGCTAATTTTTGTTTAAACCCAAAAGAATCGACTATCATTTCGATGGTCCAAGAATTTTATGCATAATTGAAATATTAGGAAAATACCTTACTACGAACTGACATTCGTTCATATGTTACTGTAAGGGGTAAACAAGTCCTTTTCACTCCCAATGAGATCTGTAAATATTACAATGCTCCATATCATATGGATGATTTTATTAAAAGTGTTTATATGAATTTTTATCGAAACATTGGTATGGACAATGGAATAAATTATCTAACTAAAGGGAGGGGCAAGTGGAAACATTAGCCCTATACCAATAGCCCACTCTCATTCAACCAAGCGGTTATGTTCCTGTCACACCCTGAAAATTGATAGATCTAAAAATATGAGTAAAGTAGGTATGTAAACTGTTGGGCGTGTTATGGCAACATAATTCACCACCTTATTGGCATGACGGTGAGTTAGAGTATTGGTGCATACTAGTGTTAACGCATCCACCCATTTGTGATATTTAAGGAATTGATCACAGGATGTTTCAAGAGAAGAAAGATTACACCCAAGAGAATGCACTTCCATGAAGGGGTACACCCTAGATTTTTTTTTGAACATTAAAAGACTGTCAAGTGTACAAGGAAGCTGTAGGAGACTTAATTGTCTTTAAAATCAAGTTGAATGTGAGTCACCACTAAGATATGGTATGCTTGATTTGCATGAGTATTGTCCAATTAGAATAGGTTTCTGGTTTGGTTAGGAGTTTTTGGAATTCCGCAGCAACAAAAGCAGAGATTAGAGGAAAGAACAGAGTAGCGAGATGTGTGAAAGATTGCTTCTACATTAAAACAAGCCAACTAAACAAATCATCACAAGTAGCATGGCTGACCATTTCTCAACAGGAGTCAATTAGATTGGTTTAATCCTACTCACGACTTGTTAGCAGTAAGGTAAACCTTTACCAAATTTTCTTCTACCTACCTTGGATTTGGCAAGGAAATCAACAAGATCGAGAGTATATTTATGGGAATGGGACATTTCAAATAGTTTTTTTATCTGCTTAATATGCAGTTTCTTCTTTCTAACCTCAACATCCTCTTCTTCCTCTTTGTTAAGATTGGACTAAGATCTTATCTAATGAGTAGATGTTCTACCTTCAGGTAAGTCTTACAGCTTTGCACGTTACAGTTATAAAAGGGAAGAGTGTTACAAGAAGGCCCTACATAAAGGTCACGCGTAGTTGAAATATTAGTAAAATTCCTGTAATAGAGATTCTAATGAAAATCTTATGATCTTTTAAGCAGTTGCTACTATTGGATTAGGAAATACAAACGAAATAGAAACTCCTAGTCGAAGTAAAGATAGGTCTTTGGTTAGGCTCTGAACCTTACACCCGTATGATTCCGTCATAAATATGAATAAGATTTACATAAGTGTCTCTACCCTGATCAGTTGGCTCATGGAGTCTAGGTAGGAGTGATAAGCTACGTTGCAGGCGTAAGTATAATCCTAGTCTAATACCTTCTTGTTATGTGATTCCAGAACTAACAAATTTGTGTTATATGAAAATGTAGAAAGAATCTTTATTTGTGATGCCTTCTGTATGGTAGTTTTATTGCAAACTAGATTGACACATCATGACCTAACCTTGCAGGCGAATATGATATGTGAAAGACCATGTGGGTGAGGCCCCATGGCATCATTTGATTATACGCCAAGATGGCGAGACAGTGTAAGACCATGTGAGTGAGACTCCATGGCATCCATTATGTTGGTCCACCGAGATAGAAAACACAAAGGCTAGCATGGAAAAATATAGTTCACAGGGATCATAAACCAAGGTCCACTGGTACTATAAAATCAAGAATTCTTTAGAAACCCTATGTGGTGAATTCTTTTGGAAGCCCTTGTGGCGTATCATTTGGAAAGCTTTTATGGTGAATCATTTGGAAAGCTGTTGTGGTGAGTTTTTATTCCATCCTTTTGGTAAGATCTGGGCATGCCTATGAGGCATTATCTGAAAGAGTCCTCGGTAGTATGATTCCATCATGATGATCGCCAAGATAGGGAACTTGGGGTATTTGGAATATTGGTGGTGCAAGTGTCTGTCAAACTTGGAATTTCTTAGGTTCAGTATTGAAGTCATCTAGGATTCTATCGTTTGAATTAAATGACACATTCTTCAAAGCAAGTTTGGTTGTCTAGACTAATTTGAAAATATGATGTAACTATTTTTTTTATAATTGTTGGATCTTGTAAAGAAATCCGTCAAGAGTAGTACCCATCGGGTATCGTTCCGAGAAGCGTATCTAACTATAAATCACAAAGAAATTGTGTAATGGGATTAAAAATATGGTGTAAAGTATGAGATCTGCTAGTTGGGTGAAATGAGTATAAGACAGTTAAGTGTAGAGATTGGCGTACGATTATCCACCAACCAAGAATCAGAAAGTATCCGCTAAGGTCTTAGAGGGAACCTAAACCCTTGAGTCGAAAGATTCTACGACCCTATAAAAAAGTAATAAATAGTGAGACCCATTAAGTTCTTTTGAACTTATATGCATCTTTTGGAACGCAAGTCTGAGAATCGAACTAGTGCGTCAGGATGGACCAAGCTAGGGAATGCGCCATGATGGTAGACTGAGGGCAATATTATGCATACAAAGGGACCTTATTAGAAATATGTTTTTCAAATGAAAAATAGTAATGCACGTTATTAATATGTTTGTTTTATAAAAAAAATTAAGTTGTAAGGTTTCATACTACCTTTGAAAGTTTGTGACAAATGATAAATATTTTATTCAAACTCATTGTCTTAAAAATGATTTTAAATAAATAAGAGGTACATTCAATATGACTTTTGTAGATGATAAAATTTTGCTAAGTATATAGGTATTGTCTTATATTCAAATCTGATAAATCGGGTTGGGTATAGGGTGTCACAAGTTAATTGGAATCACAACTTTTGGTTTAGTTGATCCTCTGGTGCTGAAAAAAAGGGGTTTGGAAAACATAGCGGGAAATAAAATTAGGCAAAAAGAAGACTTTAAAAAATTTGTTCCAAAACAAGATATTCATTGGAATATCTAAAGTAATAAACACTTAATCAAAATTTTACCTTTTCGATTCATCTAGGATGAGCGATCCGATCGAGTAGTCTTCTCCGCTATCCTCAAGCTCACGTCTACCGAGTGTAGACTCGCTTCGAATTAGAAAAAAATTTCACAAAAATTACTAGTGGGGTAATTTTGCAATTTCTCTAAACTGTTGAGTCAAGTTGTAAATCAAAAAAATATCTCTAGAAATTTCTAAAATAATCTCTTTAGAGAAATTTCTCTCTACAATTTTCTCTTGAATTCAAAGTGTGTGAAATAATAACCCAAGGCTCTTTTTATATAGGGAGATTTCAGAGAGTTCAACTATGATTAAACTTAATCACTTTAATATTAAATTAATATAATATTTATCAAGATAAATATTAGATTAAATTTAATATTAGATCTTATTAGAATAATAGAATTTTTATCTACAAGATAAACATTTAATTAAATTTAATATTAATATAATAACTTTAATATTAGTTTTATTTGATCAAAATTAATTTTTTCAAAAATCACTTGATTTTCCAAATTAATTTTTAATAAAATTCTTTAATCAAATTCTCTAGTTGAACAATTCTCACAACTACCTAATTTAATTCCACATCGAATACATCAACTCAATTAAATTAATTCCAAAGTCATAGAATTTTCTTCTGATTCAAATAGAGTTCGGTTGAGCTTTTGTTTAGCCAGTGGAGGGACCAATCGGACATGTACAATTAAGCTCTAGTAATTGCAATTATGTCCAAAAGCATCATCCGATAATTCACAATTACTTAATTATCGAGTCAGTCTGCAAGAAGTACCATGATTGAAAACTCCTTATTTTATACTCTTTACAAAAGCAATTCATCCAACTGCTTTGTTCAATGACCTCGTCATGTGTGTGTTATCCTTGTATGATATTCTTGATTCCTTTGAGTTAAATTCGTTCACTTAATATAATCCTATTTTATCTCATTGTCACCATTGTGTCTTCTTAATGATTAATATGACCACTGTCAACAAATGACTGTGATGAATTGCTTATTCGAGAACAAGCAACTTGTGGCCACGTTCTATATTTATCAATCCACACAATGCAAATGAGAGGATATCATTAACTCTTTAATTGAGCTATGAATTCTACTATTGCTAGTAAAGCCATGCCATACACAAGTTATGTACCCAACATACCGGCTATGGGCTCGATCACCTTTAGAGCATAAGACCCCTAACTTGTATCCGTTGCCAAAACAGGGTTACGAAGCATTACCGGACAAACAAAATAGAAAACCATTCAAATCATACATTAATACAAACATAATCAAATTTAATCCAAAGACATTCATAATGTCCCTTAATCGAGCCCTCGAAGCCCTAAAAACACAATAGAAATAATCCAGGATTAAATCGAAAACATTACAAAATTTTAGGAAAAATTTGAAAATTTTAGATTGCAGGGGACAGACGGCTGTGTGGCCAGACCATGCGGACATTCGAAATAGGGACACACGGCCATGTCCCAGCCCGTGTCCACGCTCGTGTAACTCACTAACTTGGGTCACACGGCCAAGCCAGATACCCATGTGCCAAGCCGTGCAACCCTTGAAATGACCTCACATGCCCGTATGCCAAGCCGTGTGCTAGGCCATGTGCTAAGCTGTGTAACAGCCTGACTTGCATACCTTGAACCTATAAGGGACACACGGCCATATATCACACACGGCTGAGACATACGCCTGTGTCTCAGGCTGTGTAGACCTAAAATGTACCTTAATCAACAAGTTTACCATTTCAAGCTACTTGGAACCTAAGTAAACCGTTAACCAATCAAAATACCTATCCAATTGACTTTAATCTTGCCAAAACATACCAAAATCAGCCTAATTTTGTGTCTAACCAATGTACCATCGTTGGTACCACAAGTATACATACATTTATATCAAAACATAACATTAATTCAACCTATTAATTCATTCAAGATATCACATATTAATACCAACTCAAACATACCATATCTTAACTACTTAAAAACCAATTCATCACATACTTTTTTAACCATTCAAACAAGTATCAAATGACTATATACACATAATGATAAGGCACCAAAAGTACCAAAAGAAGATCAACCCAAACAATTCATACAACCAAATTCATACTTAACTATTTACATATCCAAAACATTAATATCATCATTCAACCTATTACATGCCATATAATATGAAGTAAATGTTCAAAAGCTACCGAATTAAGTTGGATAGTGTAACTTGAGTGCTGATCCGATCGTCCAACCTTTTGAGGATTTACAAGAATAAAGTTTAACGCAAGTAAGCTCAATAAAGCTTAGTAAGTTCAACGTATTAAATTGATAAATCTTACTGAAGTGAATACAACAATTCATAAATAATAATATAACAATTGTGAAAGTTTCCTGACATCCACAATCCCAAATGGTAATTCATAATTAATCAATTCAATTCCCAAGTATATATGTGATAAATTCATTAGAGTTACCCAACAAGATAACTTACAGAAATTTTCTACTCAAATAATGGCTTACGGATAGAAGTACATCATCAATCCAACCAAACACACAATATGCTCGCTCGAGCCAATCCCTCCATCACACCAATGCTCATAAGAGCTAATCCAACCATCACACCAAATAGAAAGTATAACATGAAAGTTCGCAAAAAATGTTGAACCTCAGTTTACTCAAGCAATATACAATTATCTCTCTCCAATACCATCTCCATTCCAAACCACCATTATGCACCAAATCTCAATCGTACTCTATCCCGCATTCAAACCAAGCCGAAGATCAAGTTCAATATTAATCCTTAAATTACCATTCATCATAAAAAATTTAGACTAATTATATAAATTCTATCATGTTATTTTACTTAATGATTTATTTTGATATTAAATTCTAAGCCTTACGAACTTACCTGGACCAAAATGTAGAAGTTGCAGAAGGGCAGGGACTATTTTGTAATTTTTCCTTTTCTACGAGTATGTATGGAATCTTGATCTAAAATGTAAAATTATTTATTTATTAGCATATATTTCATTTCCAATCCATTTTACAATTAATACCCTTTTATTTTTTGAATTTACAAAATTACCCCAAACTTTTACAATTTTTGCAATTTAGTCCATTAACTCAAAATTCATCAAATTAACCATTTTTCTCAAATCAATATTTTATCCAAATATACTAGGCCCTTATCCAGCCTCCAATGAATATCAAATTCACCGTCAAACTCTAATATTTTGACATTTTCACAATTTAATCCTAAAATCAAAATTTAACAAAAACAACTTTACAAAGTAATCAAATAGCATGATCAAAGTTCCAAACACATGGTATTCATAAAAAACATTAAATATTCATCTATGGAAACTTCCAAAATTTTTAATAGAATAAAAAATAGAGCTACGAGCTAGTTGGACCTAGTAGCAATGATCTCAAAAATATAAAAATAATAAGGAAATTGGTAAGAAATTAACTCACATGCAAAGAAATAAGTATGGCCGATTCTCCTAGCTCAAGAAATTTTCAAAATTACGGCTATGTAAGGTAAAATGAAGAAGAAACATATTTCTTTTACTTAATTTTGTTTTGATTTCATTAAAGTTACAAATTTGCCATTAATACTTATTATTTTTTCATTTTCTATTAATTTACCATCCCACCGTACTTATTTAGGCATAATTGTTACTTAAGTCCTCCCACATTTATGAATTAAACCATTTACTCACTTAATTATTATAATAACTATATTTTGCATCTTTTACAATTTAGTCCTTTTCTTCAATTAACTATCTAAACATTAATATTTTCAAACCAAATTTTAATACGACTTTAATAACTTTATAGTTATTCTAAAAATAATAATTATGAGTTGATACGATGGAAATTTGTGATACCAAAACCACTTTTCCATCACCACTAAAAATCAGGTTGTTACAATAAGCCTCCACTTATATCAAAACACATGACTTGCATACGCATGGTCAGTGACTAACTCAAGATTTAGGTAAATCACACAATGAATGTCACAAGTGAATTAATTCACACATGGATTCAGAAATAATTCATCTTGGGTGCAGTCCAATGTATCACTCTACCAATTAATACATCTATGTCCCTACCTGTGGAGTCAACTGCTCCAACAGCCAAGACTAACCATCTCCCTAATTGGAATTCTAGACGACATAATAACCCTTCGTAGTATTTGAATCAAATGCTGACTTCGATTCTTTTACAAGATTACGGACTTATTTAGATTATCAACTGAAGTAAGTTGTCTTTCTCGCAATGTAAACGTTCTTACAATGCCACTTATCTTCAGTTTAAACTTAGACAATCAATGAGCTAATATTTTCTTGTCACAATTTTGCTATGCATGCAAAATATAAAAGACAGAAATACAAAAGACATAATAGTGAAATGTGAAATGTGAAATTAACTTTATTTATTTATTCATCGTTCAAATAAATAGAAAATAGTTACATGTTTACTATAATATGAGCACATTTCCCAACAATCTCTCACTTGCCTTAGTGAAGTAATTGTGTTATGTTTCGCACTCTCATATCCTCGACGTGTTTGCTAAAACTATTGTTTGCTAAAACTTAGTAAATAGATCTGCAAGGTTATCTTCAGAAGCTACTTTCATCACATCTACAATTTCTTCGGCTACAATTTCCTTGGTATTCTTTATTGCAGCATTGTTATCATAATAATGTGTTATAGTTTTTTTCATACCAGGAAGGACTTCAAGATTGATTAAGAACTTTTAAATCCATATTGCTTCTTTTATTGCCTCAGAAGCAGCCATATAATCAGCCTCCATAGTAGAGTCAGTAGTGCAAGTTTGATTTACACTTCTCCATACTATGACTCCATGGCCTAGAACGAATACATTTCCCGACATCGATTTCCTCGAATCTTTACAGGCTTGGAAGTCTGAGTTTGTGTATCCAACAATAGTAAGGTTCTCCCCAGAATCCACAAACATATAATCTATGATTCTTTTAAGATACCTTAATATATGCTTTACAACTTGGCAATTCTTGATACCTGGATTCGCTTGATATCAACTAACCATACCTTAATATATGGAACCTTAATCATTGGCTCTCTTTCTTCCACTACCTTAGAACAATCATCTAAAGAAAGATAAAAACCTGATGAAATCAGTTGAACGCCTAGCTTAGCATCAGTCATTGAAAAACGTTCTAGTACCTTATCAATGTATGAAGCTTGAGAAGAGCTATTGTTTTGTTTTTTGATCCCTAAGGATTCCAATTCTAAGAATATAACTAGATTCACCTAAGTCTTTCATGCTAAACTATTGAGCTAATCATAGTTTAACTGATGACAATTCTCTTACATCATTTCTGATAAGTCAAATATCATTGACATACAAAATGAGGAAAACCACTTTTTTGTCCTTTATATGCTTATAAACACAAGGTTCATCAGCATTTTGCTCAAATCCAAAAGTCTTGATCATTTGTTCAAATCTTTTATTCCATGAGCAATATGTCTACTTAAGTTCATAAATGGATCTTAGCATTTTGCAAGCCTTCTTTTTCTTTCCTTTGACAACATAGTCAGTTGGTTGAGCCATGTAAATTTTCTTATCAAGATAGCCTTTCAAGAATGTTGTCTTGACATCCATTTGCCAAATCTTGTAATCGAGAGCAATGGTAATGGATAATAGTACACAGATAAAATTGAGCATGGCTACTGGAGAAAAGGTCTTATTATAATCGATGCCTTGTAATCGAGAGCAATGGTAATGGATAATAGTACACAGATAAACTTGAGCATGGCTACTGGAGAGAAGGTCTTATTGTAATCGATGCCTTCTTTCTATGTGTAGCCTTTCTCTACAAGTCTAGCTTTGTGTGTTTCCACTTTCCCTTCCATATTTCTCTTCTTCTTATAGATCCACTTACACCCTATGGGTTTAATCTCAATCAATAAGTCTACAAGTTCCTCCACCGTATTGGATTTCATAAAATCCATCTCGGCATCTATGGCTTGTTTCCAAATCTTAAAATCAACATCCTACATAGCCTCACCGTAAGTGAGTGGATCATCATCCTCATGATTGGCTTCCGTATTATAAATACTACCATCATAGATGAAGAAGTTCAATTTCTTAGAAACCCTCCCACTACGACAGATTCCCCTATGCTGTTGATCGTTTACACGTCTTTTTACAACTTTCTTGAGAATTGAACTTGGTGATTGTTCACCACTCCCAAAATTTCCTCGAGTACCACTTTACTTTGAGGCTTAAAGTTATCCATGTAGCTCTCTTCGAGGAAAGTAGCATGAGTAGAAACTTTGATCTTATTATCTTTCGGATTGTAGAATAATCCTCCCTTTGTTCCTTTCGTATATCCTACAAATATGCACAATTTTGTCCATGCACACTTTAAAGTGGTTTAGAGAGGGTTTGTTTCCATGCTATAGTTCATAAGGTGTCTTACTAGTTGATCGGCAGGCACATCATTCAGAATATAGCAAGCCATTTTTATTGCATATCCCTAGAAGGAAGTAAAAAGTTGTAAATATCTTAACATTGAATGAACCATATCAAGTAATGTTCTATTCCTTCTCTCAGCTACGATATTCTGCTGTGAAATGCATAGCATAGTCAATTGGGATAAAATCTCATTCTCTTTGAGGTATCCTAAGAACTCATCAACAAGTATTCTCCACCTCGATCATACCAAAGATTCTTTATAGATAAACGTAATTGCTTTTCCACTTCAGCATGAAACTCTCAAATTTTATCAAAGGTTTCACTTTTACGGTACATTAGATACACATATCCATATCTAGAATAGTCATCGATAAAAGTCACGTAATAATCATAACTTCCTCAGGCACTGATGCTCATGGGATCACATATATTAGTGTGCAGAAGTTCTAAAGTTTGGTTGGTCTTTGTACCTTTCGCATTAAAAGACCTCTTAGTCATTTTATCTTCCAAGCAATATTCACATTGTGGAAGACTAAGTTCATTAAGCATACTTAAGGGACCATATTTCACGAGCCTGGTGATTCTTTCTTGGTTAATATGACCAAGTCTTAAGTGCCATAGGATCTCCTTATTAGAGTGAGAAGGTTTAAGGTTTTTATTCACTATTTTATTTTGAAGCATTGAGTAGTTATTTGGTTTGACAAAGTAGAATTTATTTTCATCCATCTGTTATAGATTAAAGAATGGTTTCTATGAATAATAATCCCATTATTGAATGTCATGGTATAATCGTCATAAAATAAACATGTTATAGAAATTAAATTCCTCTTAAAATGAGGTGCATAAAACATGTTTTTTAAAATAATATTCCTAAACTTATCAAAGTGTAAAATAACATCTCTCATTACTTTGGCTGAAACATAGCTCCCATCTCTGGTCCACAATAAGAGGCTCTTGTCATGCAGACCTGTCGTTTCGCTAAACCGCTGTAAAGAAATACACACATGGTTAGTGGCTCTAGAATCAAAAACCTAGTTGTCAATTGATTCTTCCACTAAGCAAGCTTCATCTATAAAGAGTTCCATACCTTTACCCTTTTTGGTTATGTAATCCAAATACTTCTTGCAATTTGATTAGAAATGCCCTTTCTTATTGCAAAAGAAACATTTGATCTTTTTAGGATATTTTGACTTCTTAGCCTTCTTCCTATCCACACGAGGTGGAACTGAAGACTTAGTCGGTTTCTTCTTTCCGTTAGCTTTCTACATCCCTTTAGATGACAAAGGGCTCATAGCTAAGTTTGCTTCAGGTTTCACCTAAATTGACTTACCACCACTCAGCATCAACTCATAGGATTGTAATTCCTTCATAAGTTTACTTTTTTGTTGAGAATTCATCAAATTTGTAATAGCAAATTATCGAGCTAATACAGCTTAACCTCTGAGCAAATCATCCAAAATTTTCCAACTTTTTCACGATCTCTTTAGCAGTATGAAAATTCTCTTGTTGCTTTTGCAACACATTACTCATACTCACTAACGTATAGATTCAAGTAACCGAGTCAGAATCTCTCCAGTGATTTCTCGTTTTGGGCTGAGCTTCAAGAGGGCATGTTTCGTCAAGAATGAATTTGCATTTGTCACAACTAAGAACTATCAGTAAGTTTCGTTTCCATTCTCGAAAGTTATCTCCAGTTAATTTATTCTCAGTGAGAATGCTAATAAGAGGAGTATGAGACATAGTTGAACTGAAAAAAAATAAAGATTCACAAAATGCTTTGTATTGAGCAAATACTTCTCATTTTAGAAACATATTAAGAATGCAGTATGATGCATGCGTCTTGTATTCAAAACCTTAAAAAAATAATTTTTCATTGCTATGATCATTTTTACACCCATCAACCATGTTGCCTTCAGGTCCCATGATTAACTAGCAAGAACATGGATTACATCCAATCAGTTCATGAATCTTAATTCTCAAGACTCTACATGAACTAATAACCATTTGACATTTGGCCATCATCTCTAACTTAAATATCGTTTCTTAGGAAACTATTTAATAATAGATGATCTTGAGTATGTAATGTGACATCTTGAATTAGGGTCTAGTAAGAACAGTGGTTTTGAGACTACAAATCTGAAATAGAAATAAATATTTTATGATTATTACTAGGTCTATGATATGATTCCATGCTTGTGTGAAAATTTCATGAAGAAATTTTATGATTTGACTTTAGGGACTAAATTGAATAAATGGAAAAGTATGTATTTCTAGAAGCTTTTATTATGAAATAGCTTTGGATTATTAATTAGAGGTTCTTAAATAGAAATTTTCCCAATTTCTATTTTTATGGACAAAAATGGGCATGCATGAGTAAAACTTGAAAGTTTAGTGAAAACGGCATTTTGGTCATTTGGTTAATAAAATAATAAAAAAGGGAAAAATCAAGCAAAATTTGCTCATCTTATCCATGCCATAGTCAAAATTCTCAAGCTCCCTATAGCTAGGTTTTTCAACTTTCAAGCTTGATTGTAAGTGCTCACTAGCCTTGTTTTTTTATGTTCTTTGCATTTTTGAAGTCTTTGAAGCATGATCCATCCATTTCTAGCCATATTTTGAGCTAGGGTTTATGTATAAAATTTGACCCATGTGTGACATGTTTGTATTTTGATGTTTAATGGAAGAATATGAAAGTTTGATGTGTGTTTAACATCTTTTACTAAGTGATTTTTGATAGAAATGCATGGAAAGGACTTGTTCATAAAAGGTGTAAAAATAAGTAGTAAAATGTGAAATAAAGGAAAATTTAAGCTGATATGAGCATGGAATAGGTTCGGCTAGGCTTGGTTAACAATGAAAATGAACACATTTCATTTTACGAGCCTAGGGACTAATTTATAAATATGTAAAAGTTTAGGGGCAAAATCATAATTTTCCTATATAATAATTTTTAGACTGATTTGAATAATGTGATGATCAAAGGAGCTAAATTTTCTATTATAGATAAAGAAAAACGGAGTCCGGACCTAGATCGGGGAAAGAACAAAGTTTTTGACTAAATCGAATTAATTGTCCATACTTTGTACCGAGGTAAGTTCATGTGTAACTAATGCAATGTTGTATCATGCTTTAATGCTTAATTAATGTATGAATTTCTATGTTTAATTGTTACAATGAGTGTATGAATTATACTGTGGTCAATGAGAATGACATTGTGAACGAGTTTGACAAAGATGTGAAATCGAGAAAATATCGTTTGAACCTTAGGAATAATTTAGGATACAATGTGACATGTCACTAGGAACTATGTGATTATGAGCTCATGAGATTATGTTTACATGTGATTATGTGAATCCAGGTGCTAGTCTTGTACGTTCTACCGGTGGTTGGGTAGCCTAGCATGTGTTGCGAGTACGTGTGATTAGCTTGTGTGAGCTTGTGTGAGTAGGCCCGTGATTAGCTCGAGAGCGAGCAATGTGTGATTGTGATATGTGGTAGCATGTGGCTACGTTTGAAGCACTATGTGCAAGTCTTCAGTGTATCCGATAGTAAGTCAATGATGAGTTGGTACAGGTATGTACAAAAAACCTATATGAATGAGCTTGGCATGTGATGAACTTGTGGTAAGATTGGAATTGTGTAAGTTAAGCCTATGAATTTATGATAACACATAAGTAAACTATGTTATGTCATTGGTATTTATTTTTATGATTGTATTACTATTTATTTACATGTAAACTTACTAAGCTTTATGCTAACTCCCCTCTCTTTTCCATTTTCTTATAGTATTGCCAAGCTAGCTCGGGGATCAAAGGACGTCGAAGGCTCGATCACACCATCAACTAGATATTTGGGCATATTTAGTCTCAACATTTTGAGTATGGCATGTATAGGGACTTGGTCTTTTTGTCATGTGTCATATTGATTAGCCAAATGTGTTGGCTTATGGTAATATTTGATTTATTTTATATATGGCCATGTGATATGGTTCATATTGATTATTGGGTTGTAACCCTTGTAACAGCCTGATCTAGGGCATAGTCAGAATATTGGTCTCAGGACCACAAATCTGGAGTTGAATAAATTATTTTATTATTATTTTGGAGTCATTGAATGTTTATATTAGTGCATGAAAAATTTGGTGAGTTAATTTTGACGTTCATGAGATCAATTGAGAAAAAAATGCAAAAGTCCTAAATTGATAGCTAAAAGTGTCAAATATCTAGAGAATAAAAATTGGGGACCTTTAAAGGGTAATTAGACCCTCAGAAATAGGGTGGCCGGTCATAGGGGACAATGAATTGAAAATTTTCAATGTTAGATAATTGATTTTTTAACTATTTGACTAAAGAAGAAATAAAATAACCAAAGGATGATATCATCTCCTTCACCTCTCATTCTTCACTGAAATTTTCAGCAAAGAATGGAGTTTTAAGAGCTTGAAATTTCAGCAACTTTAAGCCTTCACAAGTAAGTGATTTTTATGGCTTTTCTTGAATATTTTTGTACTTTTCAAAACCCTTGAAGCATGAGCATTCAAATGAGGGTACTATTTTGCAAAATGATTAAGAGTTTAGGGTTTTTCCATGAAAGGATTTGTAATGTTTGCTGAGTTTTTATGAAAGAAAATGAGTCTTGGGTGTCTTATAACCAACTTTTGTGAAAGGTGTTAGCATGAAAATACCTAAAAGGTCTATTTTGCATAAATTGTAAAATAGATTATAAGTGTGTAAACTAGTGGAAATTTGGAGTTGCTATAAGAGTAGAAAGGGTTCGGCTAGGCTTAAGGTGTGAAGAAATTTGATAAAAATCAATTTTCGAGCTTGAAGGTAAAATGGTCACTTTGTAAAAGTCTAAGGGCAAATTGGTCATTTTCCCAATTATGTATGGTAGAGTTCCTAGATTGATAAGGTGACTAAATAAGTTCATTTTGTTATTTTAGATCAAGAAATACCGATTCCAAATCTAGATCGAGGAAAAGCCAAGCAAATCGACTAAATCGACTAGTCGTCACATTTTGTAATCCAAGGTAAGTTGTATGTAAATAATACAACTATATTGATAATGTATGTGATTGAATTGTACTTGAAATTATTATAGCATGAACTGCTTGATTGTGAAAATGAGATAATGTGATGAGAATAGAGATAGTAGAATTCCCGAATGAACCTCAAGAAATAAATCAAATATTCATGCTATGACATTTGGGCCACTTGTGTGAGCTAGTGTAAGACATGTCTGGGACATGCATCGACCACATTATGAGAGCCAGTGTAAAACCATGTCTGGAACATGGCATCGGCATTGAGACGAGCCCTAGTGTAAGACATGTTTGGGACATGCATCGGCCTCGAGATGTAAGCCAGTGTAAGACATGTCTGGGACATGCATCGACTACGAGATGTGTCAGTGTAAGACCATGTCTGGGACATGCCATCGGTATAGATATACTAGAGCTTGTGTAAGACCATGTCTGGGACATGACTTCAGCACCTGACCCTATGTTTGAGGCTAAATGAGTATCCGATAAAGTTTCAAATGGTTTAACGGTGAAAGTATAATTTCAAGTTAACAAGGAAAGCAAAACTGTGTTGTGAGTGGTACAGGTACCTATATGGTATGTATGAACTATGAGCTCGATATATGCTATATGAGGTGTATTGAATATTGATGAGTAAGTTGTGCTTAGGCCACTTGTGTATTATGATACTTTGTTGATGAATGGTAAAGTTATGTTGTATATTTATTTATGTGCAACTTACTAAGCTTTATTCGTACTCCCTCTCCTTTTTCATTTTCTTATAGTGTTATCTATCTAGCTCAAAGATCAACTAAAGTTAGAGATATCGATCACACTATCAATCGAAGCTTTCGATATAGTTTGATTTATATTTTTGACTATGACATGTATAGGGAACTAAACTTGTGTTTTGTGTCACTGAGAGTTGGTCAAATGTATTGGCTTGGATTGGAAACCCTTTATTTTGTATTAAGCCTTGAATGATGGCTATTATTCATTTTGACTTATAGGCAAAGATGCTATTTTCATGGATGAGTAAAATGCATTAATGAAATGTTGTTTATTGTGGCTGATTTGGATGCATGAGATAGCCTTGTATTGGTTTTGGTTGCTTATGTGTAAGTTGTGTATATAAGGATGGCAATGAGGCTTGGTAAATAGCCTTATATTGTCCACACGAGTAGACAAACGGGCATGTGTCTAGACTGTGTGTGACACACGGCTTGCCCTATGGGCATGTGGTTCGGCCGTGTGTCCCCTGCACGTAAAGACTTCAAGTCAGTATGCATGATGATAAACACATAGGCAGAGACACGGCCATGTGTCTCAGCCATGTGATGGACACGGCCTAGCACACGGGTGTGTGTCTTGGCCGTGTGACATTTTGGGGATGTTGACATCAAAAATAGAATGTCCATTTTTTTGCACACGGGCTAGGACACAGTCATGTCATGGTCGTGTGAAGGACACGGGCCAGGCACACGGGTGTGTTCCTAGCCGTGTGAAAACCCCTATAGGTGTGTATTTAAGATTATTTCTACAGGAGTCAAGGACAGAGCATGTCTCTATATTTCTTGGGTCGTGTGACCCACACGGGCCATCACACGACCATGTCAAAATGGCCACACAGGCGTGTTGCCTTTCCACACGGGCGTGTGCCTTATTTCAAAGTTAAATTTTCTATAGCTGGTCTAAGGACCCATGTTGATCCTAAATAGTTTTCAATGGTTGATTTGGGGCTCGTGGGCCCATAATAAGAAGTTTTAAGTAGAAATTGAAAAGTTATAATTTGGATCAAGTCTCAGTGACTTGAGGAATGTTGTGTGCGTGAGATCGAGTTAAGAATGCCTCGTATTCCGCTCTGGCATGGATTATGGGTATGGGGTGTTACATTTAGTGGTATCAGAGCTATTGTTTAGTTGGTTCTAAGACTAACCTAGCGAGAGTACGGGTCTAGTTATACATGCCATAACTATATATTGATAGTGTGACAACTTCTGACGATTATAAATTGTAGTTTTTATATAGTAAATGGATCCTAATAGAGCCACGACGGATGACGTAGAGAGTAACGCGCCAGCTCCCGCCGAAAGCACCGTGCCAGTTGAGAGTGAGCGCGTGACTATGGGCCAAGACGGAGGGGCTAGAGAAGCCTATCTCCGAATGATGGATGCTTGGTATATGGATTTCGTTTGTGCGAATCTGAATGCTTCACCTCCCCCACCTCCTCTGATTCCTCAATATGCCCCGGTAACTCTGCAAGGCGTGGACCTGTTTAGGAGAGAGAAGCCTCTGGTAGACAAGATTAGGAAGCAATGGGCTGAGGAATTCTGAGCTAACATAGATGACAACTCGGAGAAAGCAGAGTTTTGGCTGGAAAATACCATCAGGGTATTTGATGAACTGTTGTGTACACCTGAGGAGTGCATGAAGTGTGAAATATCACTTTTGAGAGATTCAGCCTACCAGTGGTGGAACATCTCATGTTTGTGGTACCGAGAGAGAGAGAGAGTAACTTGGGAATTTTTCAAGGAAGGGTTCCGAAAAAAAGTATATTAGCCAAAGTTTCATAGATCAAAAGAGGAAGGAATTTCTAGAGCTAAAGCACGGTCGAATATCGGTGACGGAATATGAACGTGAAATTTTGAGGCTCAGTAAGTATGCGAGGGAATGCGTGTCTTCAGAAGCCACTAAGTGTAAGAGGTTCGAGGATGGTTTTAATAAAGATATCCGAGTATTTGTTAGCATCCTAGAACTAAGAGAATTTGTGGTGCTCGTTGAGGGAGCATGCAAGGTAGAGGAGCTAGTAAAAGAGAGGATGAAAGCGGCTTTTGAGTTGCGAGATTTAAAGAAGAGATAGATGGGGAAGTCACATTAGTCCTTAATCTAAGAGATTGAAGGAATTCACTACGCGATCAAATGCTTCAGTCGGGTTTTCAAATAGAAATAAGAATAGGCAGAACACAACTTCTAGAGCCCAAACCACTTCTGTCGCGAGTGTCGGCAGTGCTCGGCCAGATAGGCCAGAATGTTCACAATGTGGTAGGCGTCACTTCAATGAGTGCCGAGGTAAAGAAAGAGGGTGCTTCAAATGTGCGTCACTGGACCACTTCATCCAAGACTGCCCCGAAAAGGAAGAGAGGGAGAAAAAGCAAGAAGCGAAGGTAAGTAGTGCTCCATTTAGGGGTAGACCATAAAAGAACTCTGGAAGCTGGGCTACTAGTAGAGGTGCACCAAGAGATGTTGCAGTGAGGTCCGAAGGCAGAGCACCTGCAAGGACTTATGCTATTCATGCCCGTGAAGAGGCAGAGTCTCCCGACGTGATCATGAGTACCTTTTCAATCCATGATATTTTTGTTATTGCTTTAATTGATCCGAGCTCTACCCATTCTTATGTCTGCATGAAATTAGAACCCAGTGTGACAGACCTAATTTGACCCTAGTCGGAATGTGGTTTCGGGACCACAAAATCGAGTCATAAAAATTTACTTTAGTTTTAATTGCATATATTTGATGTGTAATAGTGTGTGTATGAAAAATTAATGTTTTAATTTATTCTTAGGAATGTGAATTTTCTTGAAAGGACTTAGTTGAGAAACTTAGAAAAGATGATAGGTAAATTGTAAGGATCAAATAACAACAAGGTGAGAAAACTTGGGTTTGCATGTCAAATTGCCCAAAGCTGAGGTAGTGGCCGGCCAAGCAAGGATGGTTCTTCCATTAGGCTGAATTTTTAATGTAATGCTTTTATTAGTAAATGGTTAAAATAAATTAAAGAAAGGAAAGATGAATAAAATAAGAAAGCAAGAGAAAGTCTTCATCTTCTTTCTTTTTCAAGTCTTAGTGAGCTAGGAGAAAGAAGGAAGAAATGTTCTAAGACATTCGGCCATCCTAAGGGGTTGATTAAGGTAGGATTCATGTTAGTTTTGTTAAAGTTTTTGTGAAAATCTAGTTAGTAGCCAATGTCTTATTATATCCCATATGTTAATTTTCTACCTAAATAGGTAATTAAATGGCATACGGTTAGGGAGAGGTAAATGCTAAGAGTATGATGCTTTTGATGTTGTGAATGGAAATAGTAGAAAGGTGAAAGAAAATTTAGGTATAAATGTAGTTATATGTGGATTTATATGATTTTACAAATAGATGTGAAGCTATGCTCGATTAAGAAAAATTCAGTCAAGTGTTCATGAGAGGAAACTATGTGTTTAAAAGAATAAAAATGATATTATAATTGATAGTATATGTATTCGGCCATCTAATTAAGTGTATAGGTGATGTTAAATCTAATTTTTGCACATTAGGCTATATAAGTATGCCCATTTGTGATATTACCTTTGATTGTATAAAATCGACTAAAATGAGTAATTAGTAAGGGTGGTTGCCTAATATACAAATATGTATATATGTATGTGTAATTGGATTATTGATAGTAAGGTGATATTATATGGTTATTAGTCGAATGGCTCAAAAGCATAAGGTAGAAAGATAAAAATTTACCATGTGTTTCTTATGATATGAAATCATTAATATTTTGATATAAATATTTAGCAAGACGGTTAAACTAGTTTAACTTATTTGATTAAGCTCAAGAAGTTAAAGGAGGGGAATCAAGCAAGGGCAAAGCAAAGAACATCGAGTAGCCGAGTTGGAACCGTTTTACCTAACACAAGGTAAGTCCTTAAGCATTTTTGTAAGGTTGATTAGTTTGTATATAAATAATACTAGTGAATCATAAAAGAATTCCTTTTGATGAGTATTCTCTTTGAGTGATTTTCCTATTTATTAATGTGACCATATGTGCTATTTGAATTAAGTAAATTGCCTCATCATAATGAGTTAACATATGGCAATATGTGTGCGGAATTAAGTGGCACTATGTGTGCCGATTTGGATGTTGAAGCATGAGAGAAAATCAAATGCACTAAGTGTGCGATTTACTATGGCACTATGTGTGCGAGTGTGACGAGCACTATGTGTGTAAATACGGTTGATAATATAAAGTGTGCATGAAAGAACGAAGTGGTAGAACTAGTAACTAAAATATCGAACTTGAGAAATGTGCTGAGTAGGTATAAATTTATCTAGTGCATCATGATTCCATGCTTTGAGGAATCGGGTCTAAATCAATTGGGTTGTTTTGGTATTTGATTTGATTGTAGGACTTGGCATGAGATTGAATCGAAATTCTAAGAAATTATAGCATAGTTCGGTATGGTTGGAGTAACGATTTTGCATTATTTGCTATCTCTTATGATCTTTTATAAATGGACGGTATGTAAGGCTTATGACTTCTGAGTTATATACTCATTTGGTGTGTTTGTTTGTTACTTATTTAGGTTTCTTTGACCCATTTTGTGTGCTCGGGACCATCGTCAAGTCATCACACCGACTTGAAACTTTTGGTACCCTCTTCTTAGTTGGTCTAAGAGAATATTTCGGCATGTATAGGCTATTATGTTTTGTTTGAACTTTAATATGTAATCTTTTAGCCATGCGAATATGGCTTAAATGCTAAGTTTGGATTTGGCCTTATGGGTGCTTAGTTATAAGGTTCAGTATGTTTGGCCTTGATAATTCGGTTTTGATTGAGTAATAGTCTAAGTCTATTTGATTATTATGCCGTATGTCATGGTGATCATTTTGGTGTTACACTTATGATATGGTTATTGAGTAGTATGGAAATTCTTGGTAATGACTAGCCATTGGAATGGCTAATCATGATCATATTTGGTGTTATGTATGTCAAATTACTAGCTAATCCATGGAAATCATGAAATAGGTAAATTTTTACCATAAAATAGATTCAGACAGCAGTAGTGATGTGAATTCGAAAAATCACTAAAAATAGTAGAAATGAAATTAAATAATGAATAAATTATGGAATCGAATCTTGATACAACTATGTTCATATGGAAGAAGCAAAACAGGTATATGATCTATATTTTATGAGATGTTTAAATTTTCGTGAAACAGGGCCAGAGTGATTTCTGGATCCCCTATTCTGAATTTGGAAATTCACCATAAATTTTAAAAAAATAATTAGAAGTCATGCCTTATATGTACAGATTCATTATTGAGTCTAGTTTTATTAGAGACAAACGACATATGTATTGAAGCCCTGTACATGGAGATATCTAATTCGTAATCCATAGAGGTCAGAGTAGTCAAACCCTGATATAGGGGAGACTTTAACTAATAAACTGTACTAATTGGCCTGACCAAAAATTCTACAAAAATTTTTACTAGATAAATATATGAGTCTAGTTTCAGGAAAAATTTACGGAATTGTATTTCAAGTTATAGAACTCGAGATATGATTTTTAAAGCGACCGTGATGCAATTAGCCAACTTGTCTAGAAAATTTTAAAATGGATTATATGAGCTGTTTAAGTAATGAATTAAGCCCGTTAATACCTTGTGTTCGACTCCGGAAACGGTCTCGGGTACGGGGTGTTTCATTTTATTGGTATCAGAGCTATGGTTTAGTCGGTTCTAGGACTACCATAGCGCGTATGAGTCTAGCTATACATGCCTTAATGTTAGTATTTGATAGTGTGATGACTTCTGACTGTCGAAATTATTGTTTTGATTAGTAAATGGAACCCAATCTAGAGAGAACCTTAGCGGATGACGTTGAAAGTGTAGCGACTACTCCTGCACAAGGGACACCGCCTGTTGAACCTCAATCATCCGCGAATAATCAAGATGATGGGGCAAAACAAGCCTTCTTTACCATGATGAATGAGTGGGTCGCACAATATGCCCGAACTAACCCGGCTGCTCAACCATTTTCGAATTTAAATAATTCGCCTCAAGTGCCTATAATACCACCAGATACCGATCCTGTAAGGCTGAGTAAACCTCATGTGGATTTGATGAGGAAGCGCGGGGCCGAGGAATTTCGAGCCATAGCTACTGATGATGCTGAAAGGGCCGAGTTTTGGCTTGATAACACCATCCGGGTTTTTGATGAGCTATCTTGCACAACTGATGAGTGTTTAAAGTGTGCCATATCTTGGTTACGAGACTCAGCCTACTATTGGTGGAGAACCTTGATTACTATAGTCCTGAAGGAACGAGTTACTTGGGATTTCTTCCAGACGGAATTTCGAAAGAAGTATATTAGTCAACGATTCATGGATCAAAAGCGTAAAGAATTCTTGAAGCTCAAACAAGGTCGTTTGACAGTATCTGAATACGAATGTGAGTTTGTAAGACTCAGTCGATATGCTCGGGAGTGTGTAGCTGATGAAGTCGCCATGTGTAAAAGATTCGAAGAAGGATTGAATGAAGATTTAAAGCTACTAGTGGGTATTTTAGAGATAAAAGAATTTGTAACACTAGTTGAGCGAGTTTGCAAAGCGTAAGAACTTGGAAAGGAGAAAAGAAGGCGAATTTGAAGCTAGAGACTTACGTAAAAGATTGGCGGGTAAAACTTCATTCTCGGTACAGAAAGAAGTTCGGAAAGATACTAATAAATCGAAGACGACTGCAGGGATTTCTATTAGAGAGCGACCATCAACGGACTCTCGAGCTACTTCGGTTGCTAGTGTGGGTAACAATCGCCAAGAAAAACCTGAATATCCACAATGTGGAAGACGACACATAGGTGAATGTTGGGGTAAGTCTACTAACAGGGCCTGTTACAGATGCGGTTCGAAGGATTACTTCATTAGAGATTGCACGGAACTCGATGAGAAATATAAGATGCAAGGTGCAAGACCTAGTGGAACAACGACTAGAGGTAGACCACCGAGAATTTCAGGAGGTAGGGGTGGTAGTCAGAGAGGGACTTCTGATACGGCTGTCTGATACGGCTATTCGATCTGAGACTCGTGCTCCTGCTAGAGCTTATGCCATCCGCGCACGAGAGGAGGCATCATCCTCTGATGTTGTCACTGGTACTTTCACTCTCTTTAATACTGATGTGATTGCATTGATTGACCCTGGCTCTACTCATTCATATGTATGTGAGACTTTAGCATTCAGTAAGACTCTACCAGTTGAGTCTACTGAGTTCGTAATTCGAGTGTCAAATCCCTTGGGTCGATATGTACTTGTTGACAAAGTGTGTAAGAAATGTCCTCTGATAATCCGAGATTCTTATTTTCTGGCAGATTTGATGCTTTTACCGTTTGATGAATTTGAGGTTATTCTCGGTATGGATTGGTTGACCGTGCATGATGTAGTGGTGAATTGCAAAAGAAAGACCATTGATTTGAGGTGTGCAAATAATGAGATAGTCCGAGTTGAGTCTACTGACTTGAACGGCATGCCAGAAATAATATCCTCGATGATCGCTCAGAGATATATGAGAAAGGGGAGTGAAGCATATCTGGCGTACGTACTTGATCACAAAGAGTCGGAAGGAAACTTGAAAGCGGTGCATTGGTTCGTGAGTATCCGGATGTTTTTCCCGAGGAGTTCTGGGATTACCACCCGTTCGAGAAGTAGAATTTGGCATCGAACTTGTACCTGGGACTACACCAATTTTGATAGCGCTGTACCGTATGGCACCAACCGAATTAAAGGAATTGAAAGCACAGTTGCAAGAGTTGACAGATAGAGGTTTCGCTCGACCGAGTTTTTCACCATGGGGTGCACCAGTATTGTTTGTGAAAAAGAAGGATGGAACCATGAGGTTGTGCATCGACTATCGTCAGTTGAATAAAGTGACAATAAAGAATAAATATCCATTACCGCGTATTGATGATTTGTTTGATCAATTGAAGGGAGCCTCAGTGTTTTCAAAGATAGATTTGAGATAGGGTTATTATCAGCTGCGAGTACGAGACTCAGATATACCTAAAGCTGCCTTCAGGACGAGATACGGTTACTACGAGTTTTTAGTGATGCCGTTTGGGCTCACTAATGCCCTTGCGGTATTTATGGATTTGATGAACCGAATTTTCAGGCAGTATTTGGACCGGTTTGTAGTTGTGTTTATAGATGACATCTTGATTTATTCACATGATGAAACTGCACACGCTGAGTACCTGAGATTAGTGTTACAAATTTTACGGGATAAGCAGTTGTATGCGAAGTTCAGTAAATGTGAGTTCAGTTGAGAGAAGTTAGCTTTTAGGGCATGTAGTATCTGCATCGGAATTGAGTTGAACGAGCAAAATTTCAGCCATACTTGATTGGAAACCCCAGAAATGTTACTGAAGTTTGAAGCTTTTTGGGGCTTGCTGGTTACTATAGACGGTTTGTAAAGGGTTTCTCGATGATAGCCACACCAATAACGAGACTACTTCAGAAAGATGTTAGGTTTGAATGGTCAGAAAGATGTCAGAAAAGTTTCAATCAGTTGAAAACTTATTTGACTGAAGCTCGAAAGTCTTGTACAACTGAATCCGGTAAAGAGTTTGTCATTTACAGTGATGCATCTTTGATTGGGCTGGGTTGTGTGTTGATGCAAGAAGGCCGAGTAGTAGCTTACGCGTCAAGATAATTGAAACCACATGAGAAAAACTATCCAACCCATGATCTTGAAGTAGCTGCCATTGTGTTCGCTTTGAAAATTTGGCGACACTACTTGTTTGGAGAGAGGTGTCATATATATTCGGATCATAAAAGCCTCAAATACTTGATGACTCAAAGAGATTTGAATCTGCGGCAAAGACGTTGGCTCGAGTTGTTGAAAGATTATGAGCTTGTCATCGACTATCACCCGGGAAAGGCTAACGTGGTTGCCGATGCCTTAAGTCGTAAATCACTGTTTATTTTGCGAGCAATGAATGTACACCTGTCTGTTTCACCCGATAATGTGTTGGTAGCAGAATTAAAGGCCAAACCATTATTGATTCATCAATTACGTGAATCCCAGAATGTTGACGATGAATTGGTTGCTAGACGAGTTGAATGTGTTTCAAATGTGGAATCGAGTTTAAAATTGATGATGACGATTGTTTGAGGTTGAAGTCATTGTGTGTTCCAAGAAATTGAACTTATTTCTTTGATTTTAAGCGAGGCTCATAGTAGCCGCATGTCAATCCACCCGGTAGTACGAAAATGTACAACGATCTGAAACGTCGGTTTGGTGGCCCGGTATGAAACGAGACATTTTGACTTTGTTTGAAGTGTTTGATATGTCAACAAGTGAAAGCGGAACATCAAGTGCCTTGAGGTTACTTGGTTGATTATGATACCGAATGGAAATGGGATCGAGTCACGATGGATTTTGTATCTGGGTTGCCATTGTCATCATGTAAGAAAGATGCGATCTGGGTGGTTGTTGATAGACTGACAAAATCGGCTCATTTTATTCCTGTACGTACGGATTACTCCCTTGACAAGCTAGCTGAACTGTATGTTTCTCAGATTGTAAGGTTACATAGAGCACCTATTTCTATTGTGTCGGATAGAGATCCGAGATTTACATCGCGATTTTGGTTAAAATTGCAAGAAGCATTGGGTACCAGGTTGCATTTTAGCACCGCTTTTCATCCCCAGACCGATGGTCAATCCGAACGGGTAATTTAGATACTCGAGGATATGTTGAGATGTTGCATCCTTGAGTTTACTGGCTCATGGGAACGGTATTTACCTTTGATTGAATTTGCTTACAACAATAGTTTTCAATCAAGCATTAAGATGGCACCTTACGAGGCTTTGTATGGTCATAAATGTAGTACACCGTTGTTTTGGACCGAACTTAGTGAAAGTAAAATCTTCTGGGTTGATTTGATTAGGGATGCTGAGCAGAAAGTTCAAGTAATTCGTGAAAGTTTGAAAGCCGCTTTGGATCGTCAAAAGTCGTACGCAGATTTAAAGAGAAAAGACATTGAATATCAGGCTGGAGACAAAGTGTTTCTTAAAGTCTCACCCTGGAAAAAGGTGCTGAGATTTGGGCCAGTCGCATACCGATTAATTTTACCCCTTGAACTTGAAAAGATTCACAACGTCTTTCATGTCTCGATGCTTCGACGATATAGGTCCGATCCATCGCACATAATTGCTCCATCTGAGATCGAGATTCAATCTAATTTGAGCTACGAAGAAGAACCGGTTTACATTTTAGCACGTGAAGTAAAAGAATTACGAAATAAAAAAATCTCATTAGTGAAAGTAATGTGGCTTAAGCATGGGGTTGAAGAAGCTACTTGGGAGCTCGAAGAATCTATGAAAGAACGTTATCCGAATTTATTCGCTGGTAAGATTTTCGGGGACGAAAATTTTTAAGTGGGGGAGAGTTGTGACAGACCTAATTTGACCCTAGTCGGAATGTGGTTTCGGGATCACAAAACCGAGTCATAAAAATTTACTTTAATTTTAATTGCATATATTTGATGTTTAATAGTGTGTGTATGAAAAATTAATGTTTTAATTTATTCTTAGGAATGTGAATTTTCTTGAAAGGACTTAGTTGAGAAACTTAGAAAAGATGATAGGTAAATTGTAAGGATCAAATAACAACAAGGTGAGAAAACTTGGGTTTGCATGTCAAATTGCCCAAAACTCAAGTAGTGGCCGGCCAAGCAAGGATGGTTCTTCCACTAGGATGAAATTTTAATGTAATGCTTTTATTAGTAAATGGTTAAAATAAATTAAAGAAAGGAAAGATGAATAAAATAAGAAAACAAGAGAAAGTCTTCATCTTCTTTCTTTTTCAAGTGCCGTGAGCTAGGAGAAAGAAGGAAGAAATGTTCTAAGACATTCGGCCATCTTAAGGGGTTGATTAAGGTAGGATTCATGCTAGTTTTGTTAAAGTTTTTGTGAAAATCTAGTTAGTAGCCAATGTCTTATTATATCCCATATGTTAATTTTCTACCTAAATAGGTAATTAAATGGCATACGGTTAGGGAGAGGTAAATGCTAAGAGTATGGTGCTTTTGATGTTGTGAATGGAAATAGTAGAAAGGTGAAAGAAAATTTAGGTAGAAATATAGTTATATGTGGATTTATATGATGTTACAAATAGATGTGAAGCTATGCTAGATTAGGAAAAATTAGGTCAAGTGTTCATGAGAGGAAACTATGTGTTTAAAAGAATAAAATGATATTATAATTGATAGTATATGTATTCGCCATCTAATTAAGTGTATAGGTGATGTTAAATCTAATTTTTGCACATTCGGCTATATAAGTATGCCCATTTGTGATATTACCTTTGATTGTATAAAATCGACTAAAATGAGTAATTAGTAAGGGTGGTTGCCTAATATACAAATATGTATATATGTATGTGTAATTGGATTATTGATAGTAAGGTGATATTATATGGTTATTAGCCGAATGGCTCAAAAGCATAAGGTAGAAAGATAAAAATTTACCATGTGTTTCTTATGATATGAAATCATTAATATTTTGATATAAATATTTAGCAAGACGGTTAAACTAGTTTAACTTATTCGATTAAGCTCAAGAAGTTAAAGGAGGGGAATCAAGCAAGGGCAAAGCAAAGAACATCGAATAGCCGAGTTGGAACCGTTTTACCCAACACAAGGTAAGTCCTTAAGCATTTTTGTAAGGTTGATTAGTTTGTATATAAATAATACTAGTGAATCATAAAAGAATTCCTTTTGATGAGTATTCTCTTGGAGTGATTTTCCTATTTATTAATGTGACCATATGTGCTATTTGAATTAAGTAAATTGCCTCATCATAATGAGTTAACATATGGCACTATGTGTGTGGAATTAAGTGGCACTATATGTGCCGATTTGGATGTTGAAGCATGAGAGAAAATCAAATGCACTGAGTGTGCGGTTTACTATGGCACTATGTGTGCGAGTGTGACGAGCACTATGTGTGCAAATACGGTTGATAATATAAAGTGTGCATGAAAGAACGAAGTGGTAGAACTAGTAACTAAAATATCGAACTTGAGACATGTGCTGAGTAGGTATAAATTTATCTAGTGCATCATGATTCCATGCTTTGAGGAATCGGGTCTAAATCAATTGGGTTGTTTTGGTATTTGATTTGATTGTAGGACTTGGCATGAGATTGAATCGAAATTCTAAGAAATTATAGCATAGTTCGGTATGGTTGGAGTAACTGATTTTGCATTATTTGCTATCTCTTATGATCTTTTATAAATGGACGGTATGTAAGGCTTATGACTTACTGAGTTATACTCATTTGGTGTGTTTTTTTGTTACTTATTTAAGTTTCTTTGACCCATTTTGTGTGCTCGGGACCATCGTCGGAGTCATCACACCAGCTTGCAACTTTTTGGTACCCTCTTCTTAGTTGGTCTAAGAGAACATTTCGGCATGTATAGGCTATTATGTTTTGTTTGAACTTTAATATGTAAACTTTTAGCCATGCGAATATGGCTTAAATGGTAAGTTTGGATTTGGCCTTATGGGTGCTTAGTTATAAGGTTCAGTAAGTTTGGCCTTGATAATTCGGTTTTAATTGAGTAATAGTCTAAGTCTATTTGATTATTATGCCGTATGTCATGGCTGATCGTTTTTGCTGTTACACTTATGATATGGTTATTGAGTAGTATGGAAATTCTTGGTAATGACTAGCCATTGGAATGGCTAATCATGATCATATTTGGTGTTATGTATGTCAAATTACTAGCTAATCCATGGAAATCATGAAATAGGTAAATTTTTACCATAAAATAGATTCAGACAGCAGTAGTGTTGTGAATTCGAAAAATCACTAAAAATAGTAGAAATGGAATTAAATAATGAATAAATTATGGAATCGAATCTTGAGAAGTCTATTTTCATATGGAAGAAGCAAAATAGGTATATGAGCTATATTTTATGAGATGTTTAAATTTTTATGAAACAGGGCCAGAGCGATTTCTGGATCCCCTGTTCTGAATTTGGAAATTCGCCATAAATTTTAAAAAAATAATTAGAATTCATGCCTTATATGTACAGATTCATTATTGAGTCTAGTTTTATTAGAGAGAAACAGTATAGGCATTGAAGCCTTGTACATGGAGATATCTAATTCAAAATGCATAGAGGTCAGAGTAGTCGAACCCAGATACAGGGGAGACTTTAACTAATAAACTGTACTAATTGGCCTGACCAAAAATTCTACAAAAATTTTTACTATATAAATATATGAGTCTAGTTTCAGGAAAAATTTATGGAATTGGATTTCGAGTTACGAAACTCGAGATATGATTTTTAAAGTGACCGTGATGCAATTAGCCAGCTTGTCTAGAAAATTTTAAAATGGATTATATGAGCTGTTTAAGTAATGAATTAAGCCCATTAACACCTTGTGTTCGACTCAAACAACGGTCTCTGCACGGGTGTTTCATTTTATTGGTATCAGAGCTATGGTTTAGTCGGTTCTAGGACTACCATAGTGCGTATGAGTCTAGCTATACATGCCTTAATGTTAGTATTTGATAGTGTGATGACTTCTGACGGTCAAAATTATTGTTTTGATTAGTAAATGGAACCCAATCTAGAGAGAACCTTAGCGGATGACGTTGAAAGTGTAGCGGCTGCTCCTGTGCAAGGGACACCGCCTGTTGAACCTCAATCATCTACGAATAATCAAGATGATGGGGCAAAACAAGCCTTCTTTACCATGATGAATGAGTGGGTCGCACAATATGCCCGAAATAACCCGGCTGCTCAACCATTTTCGAATTTAAATAAGTCACCTCAGGTGCCTATAATACCACCAGATACTGATCTTGTAAGGCCGAGTAAACCTCCTGTGGATTTGATTAGGAAGCGCGGGGCCGAGGAATTTCGAGCCATAGCTACTGATGATGCTGAAAGGGCCGAGTTTTGGCTTGATAACACCATCCGGGTTTTTGATGAGCTGTCTTGCACACCTGATGAGTGTGTATAGTGTGCCATATCTTTGTTACGAGACTCAGCCTACTATTCGTGGAGAACCTTGATTACTATAGTCCCGAAGGAACGAGTTACTTGGGATTTCTTTCAGTCGGAATTTTGAAAGAAGTATATTAGTCAACGATTCATGGATCAAAAGCGTAAAGAATTCTTGGAGCTCAAACAAGGTCGTTTGACAGTATCTGAATACGAACGTGAGTTTGTAAGACTCAGTCGATATGCTCGGGAGTGTGTAGCTGATGAAGTAGCCATGTGTAAAATATTCGAAGAAGGATTGCATGAAGATTTAAAGCTACTAGTGGGTATTTTAGAGATAAAAGAATTTGTAACACTAGTTGGACGAGCCTGCAAGGCAGAAGAACTTGGAAAGGAGAAAAATAAGGCTGAATTTGAAGCTAGAGACTTACATAAAAGATTAGCGGGTAAAACTTCATTCTCGGCTGTAAAGAAGTTCAGGGAAGATACTAATAAATCGAAGACGTCTGCAGAGATTTCTATTAGAGAGCGACCATCAACGGACTCTCAAGCTACTTCGATTGCTAGTGTGGGTAACAATCGCCAAGAAAAACCTGAATGTCCACAATGTGGAAGACGACACGTAGGTGAATGTTGGGGTAAGTCTACTAACAGGGCCTGTTACAGATACGGTTCAAAGGATCACTTCATTAGAGATTGCACGGAACTCGATGAGAAAAATAAGATGCATGGTGCAAGACCTAGTGGAACAACGACTAGAGGTAGACCACCGAGAATTTCAGGAGGTAGGGGTGGTAGTTCAGAGAGGGACTTCTGATACGGCTGTTCGATCTGAGACTCGTGCTCCTGCTAGAGCTTATGCCATCCGCGCACGAGAGGAGGCATCATCCCCTGATGTTATCACTGGTACTTTCACTCTCTTTAATACTGATGTGATTGCATTGATTGACCCTGGCTCTACTCATTCATATGTATGTGAGACTTTAGCATCCAAGAAGACTCTACCAGTTGAGTCTCTTGAGTTCGTAATTCAGTGTCAAATCCTTGGGTCGATATGTACTTGTTGACAAAGTGTGTAAGAAATGTCCTCGATAATCCGAGATTCTTGTTTTTTGCCAGATTTGATGCTTTTACCGTTTGATGAATTTGAGGTTATTCTCGGTATGGATTGGTTGACCGTGCATGATGCAGTGGTGAATTGCAAAAGAAAGACCATTGATTTGAGGTGTGCAAATAATGAGATAGTCCGAGTTGAGTCTACTGACTTGAACGGAGTGCGAAATAATATCCTCGATGATCGCTCGAGATATATGAGAAAGGGGAGTGAAGCATATCGGCGTCGTACTTGATCACAAAGAGTCGGAAGGAAACTTGAAACGATGCAGGTGGTTCGTGAGTATCCGATGTTTTTCTGAGGAGTTACTGGGATTACCACCCGTTCGAGAAGTAGAATTTGGCATCGAACTTGTACAGGACTACACCAATTTCGATAGCGCCGTCTCGTATGGCACCAACCGAATTAAAGGAATTGAAAGCACAGTTGCAAGAGTTGATGATAGAGGTTTCGCTCGTAGAAGTTTTTCACCATGGGTGCACCAAAGATTGTTTGTGAAAAGAAGGATGGAACCATGAGGTTGTGAATCGACTATCGTCAGTTGAATAAAGTGACAATAAAGAATAAATATCCGTTACCGCGTATTGATGATTTGTTTGATCAATTGAAGGGAGCCTCTGTGTTTTCAAAGATAGATTTGAGATAGGGTTATTATCAGCTGCGAGTTCGAGACTCAGATATACCTAAAACTACCTTCAGGACGAGATACGGTCACTATGAGTTTTTAGTGATGCCGTTTGGGCTCACTAATGCCCCTGCGGTATTTATGGATTTGATGAACCGAATTTTCAGGCAGTATTTGGACCGGTTTGTAGTTGTGTTTATAGATGACATCTTGATTTATTCACATGATGAAACTGCACACCGAGCACCGAGATTAGTGTTACAGTTTTACGGGATAAGCAGCTTGTATGCTAAGTTCAAGAAATGTGAGTTCGGTTGAGAGAAGTTAGCTTTTAGGGCATGTAGTATCTCAGATGGAATTCGAGTTGAGCCGAGCAAAATTTCAGCCATACTTGATTGGAAACCCCGAAATATTCTTAAGTTCAAGCTTTTGGGGCTTCTTGGTTACTATAGACGGTTTGTAAAGGGTTTCTCGATGATAGCCACACCAATAACGAGACTACTTCAGAAAGATGTTAGGTTTGAATGGTCAGAAAGATGTCAGAAAAGTTTCGATCAGTTGAAAACTTATTTGACTGAAGCTCCAGTGCTTGTACAGCCTGAATCCGGTAAAGAGTTTGTCATTTACAGTGATTTATCTTTGATTGGGCTGGGTTGTGTGTTGATGCAAGAAGGCCGAGTAGTAGGTTACGCGTCGAGACAATTGAAACCACATGAGAAAAACTATCCAACCCATGATCTTGAATTAGCTGCCATTGTGCTCGCTTTGAAAATTTGGCGACACTACTTGTTTGGAGAAAGGTGTCATATATATTCAGATCATAAAAGCCTCAAATACTTGATGACTCAAAGAGATTTGAATCTGCGGCAAAGACGTTGGCTCGAGTTGTTGAAAGATTATGAGCTTGCCATCGACTATCACCCGGGAAAGGCTAACGTGGTTGCCGATGCCTTAAGTCGCAAATCACTATTTATTTTGCGAGCAATGAATGTACACCTGTCCGTTTCACCCGATAATGTGTTGGTAGCAGAATTAAAGGCCAAACCATTATTGATTCATCAATTACGTGAATCCTAGAAAGTTGACGATGAATTGGTTGCTAGACGAGTTGAATGTGTTTCAAATGTGGAATCAGAGTTTAAAATTGATGATGACGATTGTTTGAGGTTCAGAAGTCGACTGTGTGTTCCAAGAAATTCAGAACTTATTTCTTTGATTTTAAGCGAGGCTCATAGTAGCCGCATGTCAGTCCACCAGTAGTCGAAAATGTACAACGATCTCAAACGTCGGTTTGGTGGCACAGGTATGAAGCGAGACATTTCGACTTTGTTTCGAAGTGTTTGATATGTCAACAAGTGAAAGCGGAACATCAAGTGCCTTCAGGGTTACTTCAGCCGATTATGATACCCGAATGGAAATGGGATCGAGTCACGATGGATTTTGTATCTGGGTTGCCATTATCGTCATGTAAGAAAGATACGATTTGGGTGGTTGTTGATAGACTGACAAAATCGGCTCATTTTATTCCTGTACGTACGGATTACTCCCTTGACAAGCTAGCTGAACTGTATGTTTCTCAGATTGTAAGGTTACATGGAGCACCTATTTCTATTGTGTCGGATAGAGATCCGAGATTTACATCACGATTTTGGTTAAAATTGCAAGAAGCATTGGGTACCGTGTTGCATTTTAGCACCGCCATCCCTGCATCGATGGTCAATCCGAACGGGTAATTCGGATACTCGAGGATATGTTGAGATGTTGCATCCTTGAGTTCTTGGCTCATGGAATGGTATTTACCTTTGATTGAATTTGCTTACAACAATAGTTTTCAATCAAGCATTAAGATGGCACCTTACGAGGCTTTGTATGGTCGTAAATGCCGTACACCGTTGTTTTGGACCGAACATAGTGAAAGTAAAATCTTCGGGGTTGATTTGATTTGGGATGCTGAGCAGAAAGTTCAAGTAATTCGTGAAAGTTTGAAGCCGCTTCGGATCGTCAGAAGTCGTACGCAGATTTAAAAAGAAATGACATTGAATATCAGGTTGGAGACAAAGTGTTTCTTAAAGTCTCACCCTGGAAAAAGGTGCTGAGATTTTGCCATAAGGGCAAATTGAGTCCGAGGTTCATCGGGCCGTATGAAATATCTAAACGAATTGGGCCAGTCGCATACCAATTAATTTTACCCCCTGAACTTGAAAAGATTCACAACGTCTTTCATGTCTCGATGCTTCGACGATATAGGTCCGATCCATCGCACATAATTGCTCCATCAGAGATCGAGATTCAATCTAATTTGAGCTACGAAGAAGAACCAGTTCGCATTTTAGCACGTGAAGTAAAAGAATTACGAAATAAAAAAATCTCATTAGTTAAAGTAATGTGGCTTAAGCATGGGGTTGAAGAAGCTACTTGGGAGATCGAAGAATCTATGAAAGAACGTTATCCGAATTTATTCGCTGGTAAAATTTTCGGGGACGAAAATTTTTAAGTGGGGGAGAGTTGTGACAGACCTAATTTGACCCTAGTCGGAATGTGGTTTCGGGACCACAAAATCGAGTCATAAAAATTTACTTTAATTTTAATTGCATATATTTGATGTGTAATAGTGTGTGTATGAAAAATTAATGTTTTAATTTATTCTTAGGAATGTGAATTTTCTTGAAAGGACTTAGTTGAGAAACTTAGAAAAGATGATAGGTAAATTGTAAGGATCAAATAACAACAAGGTGAGAAAACTTGGGTTTGCATGTCAAATTGCCCAAAACTCAAGTAGTGGACGGCCAAGCAAGGATGGTTCTTCCACTAGGCTGAATTTTTAATGTAATGCTTTTATTAGTAAATGGTTAAAATAAATTAAAGAAAGGAAAGATGAATAAAATAAGAAAGCAAGAGACAGACTTCATCTTCTTTCTTTTTCAAGTGCCGTGAGCTAGGAGAAAGAAGGAAGAAATGTTCTAAGACATTCGGCCATCCTAAGGGGTTGATTAAGGTAGGATTCATGTTAGTTTTGTTAAAGTTTTTGTGAAAATCTAGTTAGTAGCCAATGTCTTATTATATCCCATATGTTAATTTTCTACCTAAATAGGTAATTAAATGGCATACGGTTAGGGAGAGGTAAATGCTAAGAGTATGGTGCTTTTGATGTTGTGAATGGAAATAGTAGAAAGGTGAAAGAAAATTTAGGTAGAAATGTAGTTATATGTGGATTTATATGATGTTACAAATAGATGTGAAGCTATGCTAGATTAGGAAAAATTCGGTCAAGTGTTCATGAGAGGAAACTATGTGTTTAAAAGAATAAAAATGATATTATAATTGATAGTATATGTATTCGGCCATCTAATTAAGTGTATAGGTGATGTTAAATCTAATTTTTGCACATTCGGCTAAATAAGTATGCCCATTTGTGATATTACCTTTGATTGTATAAAATCGACTAAAATGAGTAATTAGTAAGGGTGGTTGCCTAATATACAAATATGTATATATGTATGTGTAATTGGATTATTGATAGTAAGGTGATATTATATGGTTATTAGCCGAATGGCTCAAAAGCATAAGGTAGAAAGATAAAAATTTACCATGTGTTTCTTATGATACGGAATCATTAATATTTTGATATAAATATTTAGCAAGACGGTTAAACTAGTTTAACTTATTCGATTAAGCTCAAGAAGTTAAAGGAGGGGAATCAAGCAAGGGCAAAGCAAAGAACATCGAGTAGCCGAGTTGGAACTGTTTTACCCAACACAAGGTAAGTCCTTAAGCATTTTTGTAAGGTTGATTAGTTTGTATATAAATAATACTAGTGAATCATAAAAGAATTCCTTTTGATGAGTATTCTCTTGGAGTGATTTTCCTATTTATTAATGTGGCCATATGTGCTATTTGAATTAAGTAAATTGCCTCATCATAATGAGTTAACATATGGCACTATGTGTGTGGAATTAAGTGGCACTATGTGTGCCGATTTTGATGTTAAAGCATGAGAGAAAATCAAATGCACTGAGTGTGCGGTTTACTATGGCACTATGTGTGCGAGTGTGACGAGCACTATGTGTGCAAATACGGTTGATAATATAAAGTGTGCATGAAAGAACGAAGTGGTAGAACTAGTAACTAAAATATCGAACTTGAGACATGTGCTGAGTAGGTATAAATTTATCTAGTGCATCATGATTCCATGCTTTGAGGAATCGGGTCTAAATCAATTGGGTTGTTTTGGTATTTGATTTGATTGTAGGACTTGGCATGAGATTGAATCGAAATTCTAAGAAATTATAGCATAGTTCGGTATGGTTGGAGTAACTAATTTTGCATTATTTGCTTTCTCTTATGATCTTTTATAAATGGATGGTATGTAAGGCTTATGACTTACTGAGTTATATACTCATTTGGTGTGTTTGTTTGTTACTTATTTAGGTTTCTTTGACCCATTTTGTGTGCTCAGGACCATCGTCGGAGTCATCACACCAGCTTGCAACTTTTTGGTACCCTCTTCTTAGTTAGTCTAAGAGAACATTTCGGCATGTATAGGCTATTATGTTTTGTTTGAACTTTAATATTTAAACTTTTAGCCATGTGAATATGGCTTAAATGCTAAGTTTGGATTTGGCCTTATGGGTGCTTAGTTATAAGGTTCAGTAAGTTTGGCCTTGATAATTCGGTTTTGATTGAGTAATAGTCTAAGTCTATTTGATTATTATGTCGTATGTCATGGTTGATCATTTTTGGTGTTACACTTATGATATGGTTATTGAGTAGTATGGAAATTCTTGGTAATGACTAGCCATTGGAATGGCTAATCATGATCATATTTGGTGTTATGTATGTCAAATTACTAGCTAATTCATGGAAATCATGAAATAGGTAAATTTTTACCATAAAATAGATTCAGACAGCAGTAGTGATGTAAATTCGAAAAATCACTAAAAATAGTAGAAATGGAATTAAATAATGAATAAATTATGGAATCGAAGCTTGAGGAGTATATTTTCATATGGAAGAAGCAAAATAGGTATATGAGCTATATTTTATGAGATGTTTAAATTTTTGTGAAATAGGGCCAGAGCGATTTCTGGATCCCCTATTCTGACTTTGGAAATTCACAATAAATTTTAAAAAAATAAGTAGAAGTCATGCCTTATATTTACAGATTCATTATTGAGTCTAGTTTTATTAGAGACAAACTGCATAGGCATTGAAGCCCTGTACGTGGAGATATCTAATTCGTAATGCATAGAGGTCAGAGTAGTCAAACCCTGATACAGGGGAGACTTTAACTAATAAACTGTACTAATTGGCCCAACCAAAAATTCTATAAAAATTTTTACTAGATAAATATATGAGTCTAGTTTCAGGAAAAATTTACAGAATTAGATTTCGAGTTACGGAACTCGAGATATGATTTTTAAAGCGACTGTGATGCAATTAGCCAGCTTGTCTAGAAAATTTTAAAATGGATTATATGAGCTGTTTAAGTAATGAATTAAGCCCGTTAACACCTTGTGTTCGACTCCGGCAACGGTCTTGGGTACGGGGTGTTTCACCTAGTATGAATATGCTAGTTGAACCTACTGAATTTGTGGTTAAAGTGTCTAACCCATTAGGCAAACATATGTTGGTAGACCAAGTATGTAGAAACTGTCCCTTGACAATTAGAGGTCATTATTTTCCGACTAACCTTATGTTATTGCCTTTTGATGAATTCGATGTAATCCTAGGTATGGACTGGTTGACTTCTCATGGGGTTGTATTGGATTATGGACGAAAAGTCATCAAGTTGAAATGTGAAAACGGGGATGTCCTCCGAGTTGAACAGAGTGAATCAAATAACTTACCTGTAGTAATATCGTCTATGAATGCGGAGAGATATTTGAAAAAAAGATATGAGTCCTACCTTGCATTTGTGTTAAATACTCAGGCGTTGGAAGTGAAAATTAAGTTAGTGCCTGTGGTATGTGAATACCCGGATGTGTTTCCGGAAGAGTTGCCCGGATTCCCTCCAACTAGGGAAGTTGAGTTTAGTATCGAGTTGGTCCTTGGTATGGCACCCCTCTTGATCGCTCCGTATAGGATGGCTCCTACGAAGTTAAAAGAGTTGAAGGCTCAATTACAAGAGTTATTGGATAAGGGTTTTGCAAGACCGAGTTATTCACCGTGGGGTGCTCCGGTACTTTTTGTGAAAAAGAAAGATGAGTTGATGAGATTGTGCATAGACTACCGAAAACTCAACAAAGTAACCGGGAAGAACAAGTATCCCTTGCCAAGGATCAATGATCTGTTCGATCAGTTAAAGGGAGCCATCATGTTTTTCAAGATCGACTTAAGGTCAGGCTACTATCAGTTAAGGGTTAAGGAGCAAGATGTATCGAAAATCGCGTTTAGGATGAGGTACGGGCACTATGAGTTTCTTATTATGCCTTCGGTTTAACAAATGCTCCTGCAATGTTTATAGATTTAATGAACCGCATTTTTCGGTCGGATTTGGATAAGTTTGTGGTAGTCTTTATCGACGACATATTGATTTACTCAAGTAATAGGAGTGAGCACGCGGAGCATCTGAGAACTGTTTTGCAAACATTAAGAGATAAGCAATTATATGCCAAGTTCAGTAAAAATGAATTTTGGATTAAAGAGGTTGGATTCCTAGGACATATCGTGTCGGGAGATGGGATCAGAGTTGAGCCAAGCAAGATCTCAACTATTATTGAGTGGAAACCACAGAGGAATGTGACAGAGGTTTGAAGCTTTCTGGGATTAGTTGGATACTATAGAAGATTTGTGAAGGGATTCTCTATGATAGCCACTCCGATGATAAGGTTGTTACAAAAGGATGTCAAGTTCGAATGGACAGAGAAGTGCCAACAGAGTTTTGAGAAATTAAAGACTTTGTTGACCGAAGCTCCAGTTCTAGTGCAACCAGAATCAAAAAAGGAGTTTGTGGTGCATAGTGATGCATCCTTGAATGGGTTAGGGTGAGTGCTCATGCAAGAAGGCTAGGTTATAGCCTATGCCTCGAGACAGCTAAAGTCACACGAGAGAAATTACCCGTCCCATGATTTGGAGCTAGCAGCTATAGTGTTCGCATTAAAGATTTGGGGACACCATTTGAATGGTGAGAGATGTCGGGTTTTCACCGACCGTAAAAGTCTAAAGTATTTGATGACTCAAAAGGAGTTAAATCTGTGGCAACGATAATAGATAGGGCTATTAAAGGATTACGAGTTGGTGATTGACTATCACTCGAGCAAGGTGAACGTGGTTGCCGATGCCTTGAGTAGAAAATCATTATTTGCGTTGAGAGCAATGGTTGCCCAACTGGATTTATTAGATGATGGTTCGGTTCTACCAGAGTTCAGAGCTAGACCGACATTTCTACAACAGATCCGTAAGGCTCAGAATGATGAGAAGGAGTTGCAAGCTAAGAAGACTCAGTGTGAGACGGAAAATGAATCTGAGTTTCGTATTGGTGTTGATGGATGTTTAATGTTCAAAAATAGAGTTTGTGTACCCAAGGGCAATGAGCTTATTTAGAAGATTCTGAGATAGCTACATAATGGTTGTTTGTCCGTCCACCTGGGCAGTGTAAAAATGTATAACGACCTGAAGAAAATGTATTGGTGGTCGGGGATGAAACGAGATATTTCAGAGTTCGTTTCCAAGTGTCTTGTGTTTCAACAAGTGAAGGCTGAACACTAAGTACCTTAGGGTCTACTTCAGCCTATAACGGTTCTAGAGTGGAAGTGGGATTGGATTACCATGAATTTTATGATGGGCTTGTCGGTAACCCCGAACAAAAAGGATGTTGTTTGGGTTGTTGTGGATAGGTTAACAAAGTTAGCACATTTTATACCAGTGTGTACCAACTACTCCCTTGAGAGATTGGCTGAGTTATACGTTTCCGAGGTTGTGAGATTACATGGGGCGCCCCTGTCGATTGTTTTAGATAGGGACCCGAGATTTACTTCGACGTTTTGGAAAAAGTTACAAGAGGCATTGGGAACAAAGTTGAGTCTTAGCACGATATTTCACCCGCAAACTAATGGCCAGTCAGAAAGAGTGATTCAGATTTTAGAAGACATGTTGTGGTGTTGTGTTCTCGAGTTTCAAGGCAGTTAGGAAAGGTACTTACCATTGATTGAGTTCGCCTACAACAACAGTTATCAGACAAGTCTGAAAATGGCGCCTTATAAGGCTTTGTATGGGCGAAAGTGTCGAACGCCCTTATATTGAACTGAACTTAGAGAGAATCAGATTCACGGAGTCGATTTAATCAAAGAGACTGAATAGAAACTTAAAGTGATTGGCGATTGTGTGAGGCCTGCCTCGGATAGGCAGAAATTCTATGCAGATTTGAAACAGAAAGAGATCTAATTCCAAGTTGATGATCGAGTGTTTTAAAAGTATCCCCGTGGAAGAAAGTACTCAGATTTGGTAGAAGAGGCAAGTTGAGTCCTCATTTCATAGGACCTTATGAGATTACCGAGAGAGTAGGGCCAGTTGCCTATCGATTGGCTTTGCCACTAGAATTGGAAATATTCACGACGTGTTTCACGTGTCCATGCTACACCGATATAGATCAGACCCTTCGCATGTGATTTCGCCAACAGAGGTTGAGATTCTTCCAGATATGACTTATGGCAAAGAGCCCGTCAAGATATTGGCTCAGGAAGTCAAACAGTTAAGAAATAAGAGTATTGCATTCGTGAAGGTTTGTGGCATAGACATGGAGCTAAGGAAGCCACCTGGGAACCCGAGGAGACTATGAGAGATCAGTACCCGAACTTATTCACCGGTAAGATTTTCGGGGACCAACATCCCTAAGGGGGAGAAATGTAATAGCTTGATCTAGGACCTAGTCAGAATAGTGGTGTAACATCCTGATTTTCGGGTTTTTTGCGATTCTTGATATTTTAAGTAAATTTCTAAAATTTGGTAGGTGATGATGGAATTCATAATTTGGGTGTGTAAATGGGCTTATGGAAGGCCCATGAGTTGGCCAAAACCCGGTGGAATTTTTAAATTTTGGACTTAGGAGTTCGGGGTTCTGGCTAGGTGCCCTTATATTAAGTTGTGGGTAAAGTGTATCACAAAAAGATCCTCCGCAAAGTGGCTAAGTGGCGCCACTAGGGAGCTTTAAAGGTGGCGTGTAAGTGTTGGGGAAGACACAGGATCGATTCCTGTGTTGGCAAATAGGAGTATTTATTTTGTGCAGGAAGGGTAAGTGTTGGAACCCGAGTGGATTACGTAAGAGGAGAGAGTTGGATCAAGTCAAATGCATAAATTAAGGAGGGATAAGGGAGAGATTTTAGGGATGTGATATGGAGATAGAGTTGGCGAATAAGGGAGTTTGGAGAGGGATTTTCGGCAGAGGGTATTAGGTTAGTAATTTGGCATTAGGGTCTTAGTTGTGCCGATTTTGTTCTTTGGTGTGTAGCTTTTCTCTCTTTCTTTTCCAGCCGAATCTACCTCCCTTCTACTCAATTTTCTTCCTTTTCTTTCTTTCAAATCAGCCCACTATTTCCTTTCATTCACCATTGTTTTCCTTATCTCTATTTTTGCCAAGTGCATAAAAAGCGAATTAGTGAAGATAGGGGTGCCGATTCTTTGTGACCAGCAACCTTTTCTTCCTTTTCAATAGTTGGCGTTCGGTTCCTTTACCTTTTAGGCATCCAGATTCAAGAGGAGAAAGACGTGGTAAGTGTTCAAACTCTAAACAATTCCTAGTGTAGCTTTGGTCAAAAGTCAAACTCCAAGTTTAGGAGATGGCGAATATGGGCATAGACTCTATGGGGTCTTCTTTTAATATTTTGGTTTATTTATTGAAGGAGCAGCAAGGTGTAGTGTCAATTTAGAGTAGCTTGGATCACGGAGTAGCTAGGCCTAGTCATCAATCGCGACAAAGGTAAGGTGCCTAAGGCCATTATGGATGGTGGCGAATGTGTAAGTGTTAATATTGGAAAGTTCTTGATTTGGTTCAATTATTGCGAGCTGATCTATTTAACAATTGATTATAGGAGAAATCGCATAGGAGATCTCGTCAAGGAATATCGCAAATCGGTGTGTAACGAACCCTTTCATAGCTTAAAGCGATAAAATGCCGAAAAGCGAAATGCCAAATTACGGCATTTCGAGGACTTATGAGCAAGTTTAACGCTCACTAGTTAGTTAGAATCGATGAGGCGGTGATCGAGAACGATGGAAACGGTAAGAATGTGATTTTGGCGTTCTTGGTAAGTTGGGCCTTGAGGGTAGAAGTGGGGCCCATTGGGCTTTCGGGCCCATTTGGGTAAAATTGGTAGAAAATGGAAATCTGTTAAATTGCATGATAAGACCTGTTAAAACCGTTATGGAATATAGGCTAAGTGGGCCTAGACAACGAAATTGGCTAAGTAGGGCCCATTAGGGGTTTTAGGCCCAATAACTCGATTTCGCTAAAATGGGCGAGAATCACTTTGTTTGCACCCATGGATTGTTAGTAATCGTTAATGAACATGGAAACCCTAATTTTGGTAAATTTACGAGATTACCCTTATAATATGAAAATGACCGTTTGCCCTAGGTAAAAATAACCATTATACCCCTAGGGTTTATGTATGATTTTAATACATGGGATTTTGATAAATATGGTATGTATGATATGCACATGAAATGTATGATATGCACAAGATATGTATGATATGCACATGAGGTAATCATAAATGCATTGGGTTGGGTTTTATATGGATGGAGAAAGTGAAAAGGGCTTATGCCCGATTATCAAAAGGGCTTATGCCCGATTATCAAAAGGGCTTATGCCCGATTATCAAAAGGGCTTATGCCCGATTATAAAAGGGCTTATGCCCCGATTATTGAAAGGGCTTTGGCCCGATTATTAAAAAGAGGCTAGGCCTCCAAAGTTATATAATCATGACTATCTTTGCCGATGGAGAGATTTTAGCGGGGTGGGTCGAGTTAATCCCACATGGTGTGTTGGTTGGTACGGGTGGAGAGTAGCGGATGGTGGGTTGAGTAGTCTCCCAAATGGGTTGCATTCTTTCATTGAAATTATATGTGATATTGAAATGGGCCTAAGGGCCATACTGTTTTCTGATAAAGGCTTGACCCGAGAATATGAAATATGAAAAGGCTTGCCCAAAGATTATGAAATATGAAATATGAAAGGGCTACTGCCCAAATGCATGATTGAGATTGGATTTGGGTGACCCAACAGTCCGTTATTGTTTTGGGCTCGAAAGGGCTTGTTGCACACTGAGTTTCCAAACTCACCCCTTTCCTTAACCTTGCGGTGAGCCTTGATGTGGGGACTTGGGCGGGAGGGATTGAGTGGCCACGGTGATCGTCTTGGGCTTTAAATAAAGTGTTGGTTTCTGTTTAATTTCCTTTAACTATTATTTATTTTTGGGTTGTAATAAGGCCAATTTTAACTTTTCTTTTATTTCTTTTTGGGATTATTTTAATTTTTAATAACTTTAAAAATTGGTTAATAATTATTCAAATGGGCTAGACTTAGGACGTGTTTTCAAAATGATACTTGTTTTCAAATTATCTCAACACCACGATTCATCGGTTAATCAAAGACGTCCACTTAAACGAATTTAAACTCGAAATGACAAAGTGTGGCTATGGTTGTGGGCATGTCTAGGATTGGATCCAATTAAAGAGCTTGGTACTTAAGCAGCCTTCATGGCTCACCTCCTCTGCCTCGGATACCTACATGGTGCTTAGCTTCCATACACTTTGTTAACTCAGCAAAACATATGGCTTTTACAAACTCTAAAACGAAACTCAGATTTTTAACTCCGATGTGGCACGTCAAATTTGGCCATAACGTCTGGTCCGGGTTTGGGGTGTTACATTTAGTGGTATCAGAGCTAAGTTGCAACAACTCGGCTGTGGATCGGGTCCAAAAATGTTTTCGAAAACTTAGGCCTAAGAAGGGTATTTTTGGAAATAGCTTTTGAAAAATTCATTTTAAAGATGTTTTGCGGAGAATATATGTTAAAATGGTACCAGTTTTTCTGTTTTAAATCAAGAGTTCAAAATAAAGGGAGTTTTCAAATCAAAGTTTTTGAATTTCTATTTTCGATAATCAAAAACATGGTTTTTTTTAGTTCTAGATGGATTGGAGAAAGAAGTGGCGCACTGAATCCCCGGCACCAAGTCTGTAAGTATATTTTCCTTACAATATATGATATTGATATGATATTATGAATAGTCTTTGAGACCCTACTATGATACCTTAGCTAGGGTAGAGTAGTAAGCAGTAGGAATGAGGCGTAGCTAGGCTATGATGATACGAAAACAATCCTTGAACTGCTATATCTACATAAGACATTTTCTTAATAAGCAAAGGAGCGTTATACTAATTTCATAAAATTAAAAAATCGATAATTCGATATGAGTACTAGAGGAGCTCGTGGGCGAGGCCGCGGACGTGGTCGTGGAAGGGTGCAAGTGAATCTTAGTCCTCGGGGCATAGGCGGTGAGGAGCCAGTGTGCATAAGCAACGAGATCGGGTCTTATGATCGAGTCATGGGATGACGTTTTATCCCAAGCCATGTTAAGGGTTTTAGAAAGAGTGGTGGAGCTAGTACTTGGACAAAGAATAGGGGTCTATATCGAGCGACTCAAGACCAACGAGCGAGAGGTATTTAGGGTGTATCTGGAGTGGCCCGAATGTGGCGAATATTGGCTAGAGGCAACAGAGCGGATCATGGACGATCTAGGCGCTTTCGGTGGAGCAAAAGTTGAAAGGAGTCGTGTCGCCGCTACGTGATTTAAGCATACCGATGGTGGATCACCGTAAGGAGAGTACCCCAATTGAGCAAGTAACACAGGAATTGTTCAAAGCGCCTTTAAAGGGAGGTATGGAGCAAGCTATGTGGATGCTCGTCGAAAGGAATTCTTGAATCGACTCAAGGTGATAAGGCATAGCGAGTTTGAGGCGAAATTTTGAGGCCGAGTCGATATGCTAGTGGTATAGTGGCAATGAATATGGCGCAGTGTCCGCTTGAGGATGGTCTCCACGATGAGCTTAGGATATTGATAGCTCCACGGAGGGAGCGTGGTTTTGCTGCATTGGTAGAAAAGGCTAAGATAGCCGAGGAGGTGAAGCCGAGTGAGCGAGAATCGTGAGAAGGATCGACCCAGATTCAAGAGGGATTTCGCACCCTCGAGTGCCACGAATCGAAGTGTTAAAAGAGCAAGGATGGAGGAACCGGTTCGGCGGTTCGATAAATACTTATAGACCGCAGCTTGCGGGGACTATGGTAGGGTGCATATGGGGTCTTTGAAGCGAATGGAGCATGTTTTCGATGTGGGTCAAAGGAGCATAAGTTCGAGAGTGTCCTCGGAGGACATTTCGAGAGCTAGCGGCAGAGCAAAGGGATGTCCAACCACGGCGAGGAGCACCACCACGAGGGGTCGTGGGCAAGGTAGAGGTGGCAATGGTAATGGGCGAGGCGTGGGGCACTGGCGGAGGTCTTGGTCATCTTGAAGCTCGACAACCGGCGTTGGTTTATCTTTGCCTGACGTCGTGAGGAGGTGGCGCTCGATGTTATAAGCTGATACGTTCTTCATTCATAGCATGCCTTACTTCGCTTTGATTGATGTGGGTTCCACCTACTCGTATGTTGCTTGTGATGTATCTGGGGCTTTGGATGTGCTTCCGAGAAGGCGTGAGTGGGGTATCGATAATAAGTCCATTGGGACATTCGGTTAAGGTAGATAAAATTTTTAGGGGCGATCAGATTAGTGACACGAGGATAAAATCTTGAAGGAGATTTGATGGAGCCGCCATTTCGTGATTTTGATCTTATTTTGGGAATGGATTGGTTAATTAAGCACAAGGCGACGTTGGATTGTCTTTGCAAAGAGGATGGTACTAAGAATCGTCGAAGATGAGGAGATAATGGTCATAGGGGAACGAAGGATTATTCATCAATATTGTTTGACGTTAAGAGCCGAGAAGTTGATCCGGAAAGGTTGTGAGGCGTGCTTGGCCTTTGTAAGTCAAGCGGGAGTTGAGGAGATAACGGTGGAGTCGGTTAGGACTATTAAGGAATTTCGGGATGTATTCGGATGAACTTCCGGATTACCCACAACAGAGAAGTCGAGTTTGGAATCGACTTACTATCCGGAACGACTCTGTGTCCATTGCGCCTTATCGGATGGCGCCAAAGGAGTTGGTAGAATTGAAAGCTCGATTCAAGAGTCATTGGATAGAGGTTTATAAGACCAAGTGTTTCTCCGGTGGGGTGCACCGTCTTGTTAAGTAAAGAAGAAAGATGGGACTATGCGAATGTGTATTGACTATCGGCGGTTGAATAAGTGACTATCAAGAACAAGTATCCGTTACCAAGAATCGATAATCTGTTCGACCAATTAAAAGGAGCCTCGGTGTTTTCTAAGATCGACCTTGATTGGATATCATCAATTAAGAGTTAAAGAGGGATATTTATAAGACGGCATTCAGGACTCGTCACGGTCATTACGAGTTTACGGTAATGCCATTTGGGTTGACTAATGCACGTGACATTCATGGATTTGATGAATTGGGTATTCTAGCCATACTTGGATCGGTTTGTAGTCATTTTATTGATGATATCTTGGTGTATTCGGAAGCGGAAGAAGCATGATGAGCATCTTCGTGTAATCTTGCAAGTGTTAAGGGAGAAGCAACTTTATGCAAAGTTTAGTAAGTCGAGTTTTGGTGAAGGAAGTTACCTTCTTGGGGCATGTTGTGTCTGCTGAAGGGATCAAGGTGGACCCTCGAAGATTGAAGCAATCTTGGAATAGAAGCCACCAAGTCGATATGAGATTCAAGTTTTCTAGGGTTGGCGGTTATTATCGGAGATTCGTGGAAGGATTTTACGTGATGGCGACCAGCTTATCTAAACTTATAAGGAAGGGAGCACCTTTTGTTTGGACGGATAAGCGACAAGAGGCTTTTGAGAAGTTGAAGAAGGTTTTGACTAGCGCCAAGATTGATTCACCGGAGGTGGTAAGGATTTCACTTGTGTACAACGATCGTCACATGTAGGTTTGGGCTGCGTGTTGATGCAAGAGGGTAAAGTGGTCGCTTATGCTTCCACGACGACTTAAGCCACATGAGGTGAACTACCCTACGCATGACTTGGAATTGGCGGTAATCTTTGCACTTAAGATATGGAGGCATTACGTATGGAGAGAAATGCATCATCTATCACGGATCACAAGAGTCTTAAGTACTTGCGACTCAAAAGGAGTGAATCTTAGGCGTGAAGGTGGATAGAGTTGTTAAAGGACTATGACTGCTCGATTGAGTACCACCCAAGTAAGGCGAATGTCGTGGCTAATGCGCTAAGTCGAAGAGCGTATGGCGGAATTAAAAGCGATGTTTGCTCGTCTAAGTTTGTATGCCGACGGGAGTTTGTTGGCGAGTTACGAGTGAGACCGACTTGGGTAGAAACAGTTAAACAGCAGTTGGAGGGCGAGTCGTTGGTTGCTCGGTTTGACAAGTTGAGAAGGGGAGAATCGACTTTGGGTTAAATAGTGAGGGAGTTCTTTGTTTTCGAGGAAGAATTTGTATGCGAAAGACTCAGACTTGAGATTGATGATTTTGAAAGAGGCACATAATGGACCTTGTGCTATGCATCCGGGAGGGAGTAAGTTGTATCGAGACTTGCGAGAGCAATATTGGTGGCCCGGGCTTAGCGAAGTGACCGAATTTGTTGGGAGATGTTTGACATGTCAACAAGTGAAGGCCGAGCATCAACTACCTTCGGGATTATTACAGTAGGTAAAGATACCACTTTGGAAGTGGGAAAGGGTAACTATAGACTTTGTAAGTGGGTTGCCGTTGACACCTTCTAAGAAGGATTCGGTTTGGGTGATTGTGGATAGACTCACGAAATCTTCTCATTTCATACTGTCCGAACCGATTACTCACTTGAAGTTGGCGGATTGTATGTGGCGGAAATAGTACTGTTGCATGGTGTGCGATGTCGATAATTTCGCACCGAGACCCAAGGTTTACATCTCGGTTTTGGCGAAGTTGCATGAGGCATTGGGAGCGATTGGATTTCAATCGGGCTTTTCACCCTCGATCGGATGGGCGATCGAGAGGGTTATTGATTTTAGAGGATATGTTGAGGGTTGTGCTATTGAGTTTAGAGGCAGCTGGGAGGACCATTTGCCCTTAGCGGAGTTCGCGTATAACAACAGTTATCAAGCAAGTATTCAGATGGCTCCATATGAGGCACTATATGGGCGAAGGTGTCGCTCGCCTACTTGTTGGGCAGAATTGGGGGAAAGGCAAATACTTGGACCAGAGTTGGTAGCGAATCTTCAAGACAAGATTAAGGTAATCAAGAAGAGGTTAAAAGAGGCGGCGGATCGACAAAAGTCTTATGCCGATCTGAAGCGTAAGGATATTGAATATGCGGTAGGAGACATGGTATTTTTGAAAGTTTCGCCTTGGAAGAAGATCTTGAGATTTGGTAAGAAGGGTAAGTTGAGCCCACGGTTTATTGGGCCTTACCGAATCATTAAGCGGATAGGGCCGGTGGCTTATCAGCTAGAGTTACCTCCAGAACTGGATCGCATTCACGATGTCTTCCATGTGTCCATGCTAAGGCGATATCGTTCGACCCAACTCATATCGTGCGATTCGTAAATTGAGGTCTTGTCGGATTTGACCTTTGAAGAGGAACTGTGCAAATACTTGATCGTGATGTCAAGGTGTTAAGAAGGAGGTCGATCCAGTTGGTGAAGGTACTTTGGAGGAACCATGGCAAGGAAGAAGCTACTTGGGAGACTCAAGAGGCAATCGTCGAGTACCCTCAACTGTTTGGACGAGTAAATTTCGAGGCGAAATTTCTTTAAGGAGGGTAGAGTTGTAACATCCCGATTTTCGGGTTTTCGCGATTCTTGATATTTTAAGTAAATTTCTAAAATTTGGTAGGTGATGATGAAATTCATAATTTGGGTGTGTAAATGGGCTTATGGAAGGCCCATGAGTTGGCCAAAACCGGTGGAATTTTAAATTTTGGACTTAGGAGTTAGGGGTTACGGCTAGGTGCCCTTATATTAAGTTGTGGGTAAAGTGTATCACAAAAGATCCTCCGCAAAGTGGCTAAGTGGCGCCACTAGGGAGCTTTAAAGGTGGCGTGTAAGTGTTGGGGAAGACACAGGATCGATTCCTGTGTTGGCAAATAGGAGTATTTATTTTTGTGCGGGAAGGGTAAGTGTTGGAACTGAGTGGATTACGTAAGAGGAGAGAGTTGGATCAAGTCAAATGCATAAATTAAGGAGGGATAAGGGAGAGATTTTAGGGATGTGATATGGAGATAGAGTTGGCCGAATAAGGGAGTTTGGAGAGGGATTTTCGGCAGAGGGTATTAGGTTAGTAATTTGGCATTAGGGTCTTAGTTGTGCCGATTTTGTTCTTTGGTGTGTAGCTTTTCTCTCTTTCTTTTCAGCCGAATCTACCTCCCTTCTACTCAATTTTCTTCCTTTTCTTTCTTTCAAATCAGCCCACTATTTCCTTTCATTCACCATTGTTTTCCTTATCTCTATTTTTGCCGAAGTGCATAAAAAGCGAATTAGTGAAGATAGGGGTGCCGATTCTTTGTGACCAGCAACCTTTTTCTTCCTTTTCAATAGTTGGCGTTCGGTTCCTTTACCTTTTAGGCATCCAGTTCAAGAGGAGAAAGACGTGGTAAGTGTTCAAACTCTAAACAATTCCTAGTGTAGCTTTGGTCAAAAGTCAAACTCCAAGTTTAGGGAGATGGCGAATATGGGCATAGACTCTATGGGGTCTTCTTTTAATATTTTTGGTTTATTTATTGAAGGAGCAGCAAGGTGTAGTGTCGATTTGGAGTAGCTTGGATCGCGGAGTAGCTAGGCCTAGTCATCAATCGCGACAAAGGTAAGGTGCCTAAGGCCATTATGGATGGTGGCGAATGTGTAAGTGTTAATATTGGAAAGTTCTTGATTTGGTTCAATTATTGCGAGCTGATCTATTTAACAATTGATTATAGGAGAAATCGCATAGGAGATCTCGTCAAGGAATATCGCAAATCGGTGTGTAACGAACCCTTTCATAGCTTAAAACGATAAAATGTTGAAAAGCGAAATCTTAAATTTCGGCATTTCGAGGACTTATGAGCAATGACGCTCACTAGTTAGTTAGAATCGATGAGGCGGTGATCGAGAACGATGGAAGCAGTAAGAATGTGATTTTGGCGTTCTTGGTAAGTTGGGCCTCGAGGGGTAGAAGTGGGGCCCATTGGGCTTTCGGGCCCATTTGGGTAAAATTGGTAAAACGAAATCTGTTAAATTGCATGATAAGACCGTTAAAACCGTTATGGAATATAGGCTAAGTGGGCCTAGACGACGAATTGGCTAAGTAGGGCCCATTAGGGGTTTTAGGCCCAATAACTCGATTTCGCTAAAATGGGCCGAATCACTGTTTGCACCCATGGATTGTTAGTAATCGTTAATGAACATGGAAACCCTAATTTTGGTAAAATTACGTGATTACCCTTATAATATGAAAATGACCGTTTTGCCCTTAGGTAAAATGACCATTATACCCCTAGGGTTTATGTATGATTTTAATACATGGGATTTTGATAAATATGGTATGTATGATATGCACATGAAATGTATGATATGCACATGATATGTATGATATGCACATGAGGTAATCATAAATGCATTGGGTTGGGTTTTATATGGATGGAGGAAGTGAAAAGGGCTTATGCCCCGTTATCAAAAGGGCTTATGCCCCGCTTATAAAAGGGCTTATGCCCCGATTATTGAAAGGGCTTTGGCCCGATTATTAAAAGAGGCTAGGCCTCCGGTTATATGATAAAGCACTATCTTTGCCGCCAAAGGAGAGTTTGGCGGGGTGGGTCGAGTTAATCCCCACATGGTGTGCTGGTTGGTACGGGTGGAGAGTAGCGGATGGTGGGTTGAGTTGTAACACCCCAAACCCGTGACCGTCACCGGATTTGAACACGTGGTGTTACCGGGCTTACTTCCCTTTTTTCTCTCTTGACAATAATTGATTTCAGTTCCAGGCAGGCTAGCTAACTGCGTCACTGTCACCTTAAAAATCATATCTCGAGTTCCAGAACTCGAAAATCAGTTCCGTAAATTTTCCCTGAAACTAGACTCATATATCCATCCCTGGATTTATTTCTAGAATTTTTGGTCAGGCAAATTGGTACAGTTTATTAGTTAAAGTCACCCATGTTACAGGGGTCGACTACACTGACCTTCGCTCGTTACAACTTGAATATCTCTCTGTACAGGGCTTTAATACTGGTGCCGTTTGTTTCTAAAGAAACTAGACTCAAAATGGAATCTGTACATATAAGGCATGACTTCTAATTATTTTTGGATAATGTATAGTAAATTTTCAAAGTCGCGACAGGGGACCCAGAAACCGTTCTGGCCCTGTCTCACGAGAACTCTAATATCTCTCAGTATACTGCTCATATGGTCGTTTCGTTTCGTCCATATAAAAATAGATTCATCAAGGTTCAATTTCATAATTTATTCACTATTTAATTCTACTTCTACTATTTTTAGTGATTTTTCAATCTCATCTCACTGCTGCTGTCAGCAACAGTTACTGCAGTAGACTATGCCAATTTCATGAATCTTTCCTTGGCCTTACTAATCATCCATCATACATGACACAATTTATGGCCACCTTATCAAAATTAAAGTTTCTAAGACTCGTGGCTATAGGTTCTAGCATCCCACTCGACGACCACATAGGCCATTTTCACATGGCTTAAAGTTTACAACCCACAATTCAACAAAACATAATAGCCTATACATGCCAATTGTTCTCCTAGTTCAACTACGAAGACAATACCAAAAGGTTTCCAGCCGGTGTGATGACTTCAACGACGGTTCCGAGCACGCGACAATCTGAGTCCAAGAGACCTAAAATGGGTGACAAGAAAACACCGAGTGAGTTTATAACTCAGTAAGTCATAAGCATTCATCAACCATCCATTAATAAAGTTTTCGCAACATCAAACAATAAGCGAGGCTAGGTACTTCATCCATATCGAAACTATACCATAATTCCTCGGACCTTTCGGTTCAATCTCATACCAAGTCATACATCCACATTTCATATTCTATACAATAAGATATTTGAGGCATTTTTACACACCAACTCATTCGCACCACAATCATACAATTGCAATCATCACATAGATTTCAAGCTTACCAAGCTCAACCCCGAGCATGAACGTATTGCCTATTCGTCATGAGCTCAAGGTACTTACCCGATCCGCTGTCCGGGATTAACTCGATAATGTCGCACACTCGGTGCCAATTGTAATACAAGAGCATATAGTGAATCCGCACACTTAGTGCTATATATTTTCAGCTCGCACACTTAGTGCTATATAATTTTCAGCTCGCACACTTAGTGCTATATATTTTCAGCTCGCACACTTAGTGCTATATAATCAAACTCGCACACTTAGTGCTGTACAATTTAAACCCGCACACTTAGTGCCAATCTTGTCACCGTGTCCATTTATACCCGCACACTTAGTGCCGAGACCAATACCTTATGCATTTTGCTGCCTTTATACATTCAACAATGGCATCATTCCATACACATACATTTCCATTTACACATCAACTCATTTAAACACAATTGTGTATATATTATGGTCATTTACATCAACACCAAATATATGCTTAATGACTTACCTTGTGTTGGGTAAAACAGTCCAAGTCGGCTACTCGATGACCTTCGTCTTTCCCTTGCTTGATTCTCCTTCTTTAACTCCTTGAGCTTAATCAATAAATCAACTAGTTTAACCATCTTGCTAAACATTCATAATTCAACTACACATGCATATGTATGCTTGTATATTCGGCAACCATTTTTTACTAATCACCCATTTGGTCGATTATACACATCACCAAATATGCACCAAAAACTTGATTCAACATCACTTACATACTCACCCAATGGCCGAATATACTTGAAATTTTACAAACATTCTCCAACAATTTATTTTTTAAACAAACACATTTATCATTTACTTCATAACCAAAACATCATGTGCAAACATATATCCACACATAGGTGCAAGGTCGAATTTTAAGGTGTCCATAACCATTCAAAACACAAATTTTTTAATATCATGCAAGAAGCATAAACCATGCTCATGAGCATACCATGGCGAATACCTCACACACCATGCCCTTTTAAAATTTTTTGTCATGGTTAAACAAAGGGCTCAATGCCCTACTCAAGAATACTAAAAAGAAATTTCAAGAGTAGTTAATCCATCATTACATGCATCAATAGCAAGCTTCACATTTAGCATGCAATAGTTTCAACACAATATCAACCTTGGCTAAATACCATTTTCATGGCATAACAAGGATTTGAACCATGGCTAACATGCACATCAAGTAAGCAACCAAAACAAGCATGAATCTCATGACACCACCTCAAACATACCTTAATATTGATGCAAGTATAGCCAAATCTCCTTCTAGTTCTCTTCTAAACCAAGCATGAAGCAAAAATCCTCCTCCTTTTCCTTAGTATTTTCGGCCAAGAAGTGAAAATGGATGAACAAAAATTTCTCCTTTCTTTTCCTCTACTCACGGCAACAAGGGGCATCCATGCTCATCTTTCTTTTTTTTGTTCATTTTTTATGCTAATTTTATTATATTCCTTCATACATAACTCACTAACAAAACATGTTGGAAACATGTTTTCCCTTACCCATCATACCCACCTTGGCCGGCCACTATAGTCAAATTTGGGAAATTTGACATGCAAGGACAACATTTCCTAGTATGCATCAATAGGCCACTTCAACATTTGCCTATCTCATTTCTCAGTTTTCTCACACAAGTCCTTTCTAGTGAAATTCACCTTTATAACACTAAATTTATAACACTAAATTAAATCATCAAAAATGTCACACACAATTTAACACATATCATAGGCATCACAATAAATTTTAAATTATTTTTATGCCTCGGTTTTGTGGTCCCGAAACCACATCCCGTCTAGGGTCAATTTTGGGCTGTCACATGAGTAATCTCCCCAAATGGGTTGCATTCTTTCATTGAAATTATATGTGATATTGAAATGGGCCTAAGGGCCATACCGTTTACAGTAAAGGCTTCGGCCCAGTAATATGAAATATGAAAAGGCTTCGGCCCAGTATTATGAAATATGAAATATGAAAAGGGCTACGGCCCAGTGCATGATTGAGATTGGATTTGGGCTTAGACCCAACAGGCCGTTATTGTTTTGGGCTCTGAAAGGGGCTTGTTGCACACTGAGTTTCCAAACTCACCCCCCTTTCCTTAACCTTGCAGGTGAGCCTTGATGTGGGGACTTGGGCCGGAGGGGATTCAGAGTGGCCACGGTGATCGTCTTGGGCTTTAAATAAAGTGTTGGTTTCCGTTTAATTTCCTTTAACTATTATTTATTTTTGGGTTGTAATAAGGCCAATTTTAACTTTTCTTTTATTTCTTTTCGGAATTATTTTAATTTTAATAACTTTAAAAATTGGTTAATAATTATTCAAATGGGCTAGACTTAGGACGTGTTTTCAAAATGATACTTGTTTTCAAATTATCTCAACACCACGATTCATCGGTTAATCAAAGATGTCCACTTAAGCAATTTAAACTCGAAATGACAAAGTGTGGCTATGGTTGTGGGCATGTCTAGGATTGGATCCAATTAAAGAGCTTGGTACTTAAGCAGCCTTCATGGCTCACCTCCTCTGCCTCGGATACCTACCTGGTGCTTAGCTTCCATACACTTTGTTAACTCAGCAAAACATATGGCTTTTAAAAACTCTAAAACGAAACTCAGATTTTTAACTCCGATGTGGCACGTCAAATTTGGCCATAACGTCTGGGCCGAGTTTGGGGTGTTACAAGTGGTCTTCGAACCACAAATCCAGAGTCGAATAAAATATTTTATTATTATTATTGAGTCATTGCATGTTTATATTAATGTATGAAAAATTTGGTGAGTTAATTTTGACGTTCGTGAGCTCAATTAAGAAAAATGACTAAATCGCATAAAATGCAAAAGTCCTAAATTAAGAGCAAAAAGTGTCAAATAGCTAGAGAATAAAAATTGGGGGCCTTTAAAGGGCAGTTAGACCTTTAGAAATAGGGTGGCTAGTCGTAGGGGAAAATGAATTGAAAATTTTCAATGTTAGGTAATTAATTTTTTGACTTTTTGACTAAAGAAGAAATAAAATAATCAAAGGATGATATCATCTCCTTCACCTCTCCTTCTTCACCGAAATTTTCAGTAAAGAATGGGGTTTTAAGAGCTTGAAATTTTAGCAACTTTAAGCCTTCACAAGTAAGTGATTTTTATGACTTTTCTTGAATATTTTATACTTTTGAGACCCTTGAAGCATGAGCTTTCAAATGAAGGTACTATTTTGCAAAATGATTAAGAGTTTAGGGTTTTTCCATAAAAGGATTTGTAATTTTTGTTGAGTTTTTACGGAAGAAAATGAGTCTTGGGTGTCTTATAACCAACTTTTGTGAAATATGTTAGCACGAAAACACCTAAAAGGACTATTTTGCATAAGTTGTAAAATAGATTATAAGTGTATAAATTAGTGGGAATTTGGAGTTGCTATAAGAGTAGAAAGGGTTCGGTTAGGCTTAAGATGTGAAGAAATTCGATAAAAATCAATTTTCGGGCTTAGGGGTAAAATGGTCACTTTGTAAAAGTCTAGGGGAAAATTGGTCATTTTGCCCAATTATGTATGGTAGAGTGCCTAGATTGATAAGGTGACTAAACAAGTGCATTTTTTTTTATTTTAGATCAAGAAATATTGAATCAAAATCTAGACCGAAGAAAAGCCAAGCAAATCGACTGAATCGACTAGTCGTCACATTTTGTAATCCAAGGTAAGTTGTATGTAAATAATACAACTATATTGATAATGTATGTGATTGAATTGTACTTGAAATTATTATAGCATGAATTGCTTGACTGTGGAAATGAGATAATGTGATGAGAATAGAGATAGTAGAATTCCAGAATGAACCTCAGGAAATAAATCAGATATTCATGCTATGAAATTTGGGTCACTTGTGTGAGCTAGTGTAAGACATGTTTGGGACATGCATCGATCACATTATGAGAGTCAGTGTAAGACCATGTCTGGGACATGGCATCAACATTGAGACGAGTGCTAGTGTAAGACATGTCTGGGACATGAATCCGCTACGAGATGTGTCAGTGTAAGACCATGTCTGGGACATGGAATCGGTGCAGATATACTAGAGCTTGTGTAAGACCATGTCTGGGACATGGCTTCAGCACCTGACCCCATGTTTAAGGCTAAATGAGTATGTAACAGTCCGATTTTGACCCTAGTCTGAATAGTAGTTTCGGGACCACAAATCCGAGTTTGAAAAATATTTTAATATTATTTTTTGTATCTGTGATATGTGAATTTACCTCTGTGAAATTTCTGTGATTTAATTTGTCTGTTTCTGTGCTTAATTATGAAAAATGATTAAATCGCGTAAAGTGTAAAAGTTGAGTGCTAGATGCTAAAGCATCTATTTGGCTTGGCTTTTAAAATAAAGGTCCTTGCATTTCAAATTGACCATTTATCTTAGTGGTGGACAAACATGGACATATAGTTGGTAAGTTTAATGTTTATTATTCAAAGGAAAAATGGGAAATAGTAAAATAATTAGTGATATAATAAAAATAAAACATGTTAATGGATGAAATGTTCATCCACACTTGTCGAAATTCAAAGAGAAAGAAACGAAATAAAAGCATTTAGGGTTTGACTAGATTAAAGCTCAATTAAGGTATGGATTTTCGTCCGTTTTTTATAATTTCTATGCTTCTGTGATCATTGCTTAGTGTTCTTTAAAGCCCATGTCTGAATTTCTGTTTCTGTTAAAGATTTCATGAAATTCCATTTTTGATATCATGACTTTTGTGATGTTTTTGAGTGAATTATGAAGGCTTGGTAGATGGTTCATAAGTTTTGTCTTTGAGTTTTTGATGAAATTGAGTTATTTGGGCTAAATTGTGAAAATAATGTTTTGGGGACTAAACTGTGAATTGAACATGTTGTATGGGCTTTATATAGAAGCCATGAAAATTCGGCTAGCCCTTGTTGCAAAGAAATTTTTCATATTTGTGATTTTATGAAAAATGAATTAAATTGTCAAAGTGTGAAAATCTAAGGGCTAAAATGTAAAGTGCCCTAAATATGTGTATATGGATTAAATTGGATGAAATGAATTATTGAATGGTTGAATTTGTATTGTATTAGATCAAGAACAAAGAAAATCGGACTTAGATCGGGGGAAGTCCAAAATAGTTGAATAGTCGACTCGTTTTATCCGAAATCCGTCCGAGGTAAGTCAAATTACAATTATGTGTTAATTGAAATAAATTCTGCACATATAAACTGTAATCTGTATTGGATGGCCTTAAGTGCCTGATGAATATCTTTGGAGTAAAGTATGATAATATGTTAATAGCTGAAAGGCTCTGTATGTTTCTAAGCAAAGTTAACATCTGTCTGAGACATCGAGTAAGACCGTGTCTGGGGCACAAGCCTCGATTGAGATTTACATATAAGACCATGTCTGGGACATCGTCATCGTATCTGATTTCATTTAAGACCCTGTCTTGGACAGAGGCATCGATATTGAATTACATGTAAGACCACGTCCGGGACGTCAGCATTGTACTTGTTTATGAGCATCCGTATCGTTCCTAACCCGTTTGATGATAGCGTACAAAATATGAAGTTGTGTATATGAAATGTATAACCTATGCAGGTACGTTTGTATCATACTAAATTTTGGAATATGAAAAATCCTGTCTCTGTGAAATATGTATGGAATTGAAGCATGACATATATGCAAATAAAGGAGCATGGTTAAGTTTATGAATTATTTTATGAAATGGTTATGAATCTATATAGTTGAATTGTACTTATATGATTTAGTAGTTAGACCAATTGTATTTGGCTTACTAAGCTCTTTATAGCTTACTCTGTGTGTTTACTGTTTGTTTTACAGTTATCGTAGCTATTAAAGGCTCGGGGATAGTCGAGGATCGTCACCACACTATCGAACTCATTTTGGTACTTTTGAAAGTGTACATATTTTAAAGTATGGCATGTATAGGCTAGAAGGTCTATGTATATAAGTTTTGATGTGTATATTTTATGCCATGAGAGTTGGCTAACAAATGAAATGTTGTATATAATTTTGGTATTTGGTTGATGGTGCCAAATGGTGTATGGTTATAGTGTTTTATGAGAGAAGATGTTTTTGTTATAATGAAGCATGTTATGAGTATGGAATTAGTTGAAAATTTTAGGTACAAATATTGTTTGTTATTTATTGTAGGATTGGACCCAAAAAGGGGGTGGCAAATTGGCTTAAATCAAGCCTGCATGGTGCCACACGGTCAGGGGACACGAGCATGTCATGTGGCCGTGGGCTAAAGTCAGTAGCTAGCTAAGTATCACACGGCCATAGCACACAGGCGTGCCTATTGGCCGTGGGTGAAAGTCAGTATGGTCACCCTATTTTGGCACGGCTGGTTCACATCGGTTTGTCTGATTCCCGTGTGAGGCACATGGCCTGGCTACACGGGCGTGTGACCTCAATAGAATTGAAAAATTTTCTATGATCTGAATTTTATGAATGTGTTCGGTTTAGCTCTAACCGTTCTTAAACGTATATTTTAGGTCTCGTAGACCATCTTATAAGATGATTGCTTATAAAATGATATTAAATAATATCTGTGATTCTGAATTGGTCTGAAATGTTCTGTCTGTCTGGTAATGCCTCGTAACACTAATCCAATGTCGGTTCAAGGTTAGAGGTGTTATATTTTATTGGTATCAGAGCTATAGTTTAGTCGGTTCTAGCACTACTATAGCATATGTGAGTCTACTATACATGTCATATATCTGAATCTGTGATAGTGTGATGACTCCTGACATTGAAATGTGCTTTTATATAGTAAATGGTTCCCGATAGAGCTGTAGCTGACGATGTAGAAAGCACTACGCCTGCTCCCACGCAAGGGATGGTGCAAGATGATTCACAACCGGCTATGAGTAGCCATGATAGCGAGGCTAAGCAAGCCTTCTATCAGATGATGAATGAATGGTTCACCCAATACATTAGAACCAATCCGACTGTACAAAAACCTCCACCCCCGGTTAATCTTTCTTAAACTCTTGATATGCTACGAGTGAATCCGGTACAGTTGAGTAGACCATCGGTTGATAAGATTAGAAAGTATGGGGCTGAAGAATTTCGAGATACAACGAATGATGATGCTGAAAGAGCCGAATTCTAGTTAGAGAATACAATACGAGTGTTTGATGAAATGTCTTTGAATCCTGAGGAATGTGTTAAATGTTCTGTTTCACTTTTTAGAGATACAACGTATCATTGGTGGAAAACTTTAATATCTGTGGTTTCGAGTGAATGGGTTACTTAGGATTTCTTCCAAGCTAAATTCCAGAAGAAATACATCAGTCAGAGATTCATTGATCAGAAACGTAAAGAGTTTCTTGAGCTTAAACAGGGCCATATGTCTGTTACTAATACGAACGTGAATTTGTGAGATTGAGCTAGTATGCTCTGAAACGTGTATCTAATGAAGCAATAATGTGCAAAAGGTTTGAAGATGGACTAAATGAAGATATCCGTCTGTTAGTTGGGATTTTGGAAATTAAAGAAATAGTAGTGCTTGTTGAGTGAGCATGTAAAGATGAAGCATTAAGTAAAGAGAAAAGAAAAGCTGATTCTGATGCTAGAGATGCTAGAAAGAGATCTTCGAGTAGATCATTTCAATCTATGTCAAAGAAATTTCAAGATGATCAAAGCCGTCCAAATGCTAATGTGAGACATTCAAATCGAGATCGAGCTAGATCGCATTCAAACTTCAGAGTCCCTGCTACTTCTATTGCAAGTGTTAGGAATGTCCGATCTGAGAGACCTGAATGCAAACGCTGTGGTAAAAGACATTCGGGAAATTGCAGATTGAATGATCGAGCCTGTTTTCGATGTGGATCTCTGGATCATTTTGTAAGAGATTGTTCTGAACCTACTGAGAGAGAGAATGTACAGAATCCGAGATTAAGTAAAACCTCAACTAGGGGTAGACCTTCCAAAGATTCGAGAAATGCAAGTGGTGGTCAAAGAGCTACTGGGGATACTGCTATTAGATCTGAGGCCAGAGCACTTGCCAGAGCCTATGCTATTCGAGCTCGTGAGGAAGCCTCGTCTCCAGACGTGATTACTGGTACTTTTACTCTTTATGATACTTCTGTGATTGCATTGATAGACCCTGGATCGATGCATTCTTACATCTGTATAAATTTAGTGCACAGTAAGACTTTGCCTGTAGAGTCTACTGAATTTGTAATTAGAGTATCGAACCCCTTAGGTAAAAGTGTCTTAGTTGATAAAGTCAGCAAAAATTGCCCGTTAATGTTACGAGATATCTGTTTTCCTGCTGATCTGATTCTTTTACCTTTCGATGAATTTGACAAAATTCTGGGAATGGATTAGTTAACTTTGCATGATGCTATTGTGAATTTCAAACAAAAAGTCATTGATTTAAGGTGTAAGAATGATGAAATAATCCAAATTGAGTCTAGTGATCTGAATGGACTACCAGCTGTGGTATCTGCAATGAAAATACGAAAATTTGTGAAGAAAGGCTGTAAAGCCTACTTAGCTTATGTGTTAGACTTGAAAGTGGATGATAGGAAGTTGTATCAGTTCCCGTTGTTTGTGAATTCTCTGATGTGTTTCCTGAAGAACTACCTGGTTTGCCCCCGATTCAAGAAGTCGAGTTTGGCATTAAATTAGTACCTGGTACTACTTCGATTTCAATAGCTCCGTATAGAATGGCTCTGACCGAGTTAAAGGAATTAAAATCTCAGCTGCAAGAATTGACCGATCAAGGGTTTGTTAGACTGAGTTTTTCACCATGGGGTGCTCCTGTACTGTTTGTGAAATGAAAGATGGCACAATGAGAATGTGTATTGATTACTGACAGCTTAATAAAGTGATAGTAAAGAACAAATACCCTCTGCCTAGAATTGATGATTTATTCGGTCAATTGAAAGGTGAAACTGTGTTTTCAACTGTGTTTGCTAAGGTAGATCTAAGATTGGGTTACTACTAGTTGCGAGTAAAGGACTCTGACATTCCGAAAACTGCATTCAGAACGAGGTATGGGCATTATGAATTTTTAGTTATGCCTTTTGGTTTAACAAATGCACCTGCTATTTTTATGGATTTGATGAACAGAATATTCAGATAGTATTTAGATCAATTTTTTGTAGTATTCATTGATGAAATATTGATTTATTCACGTGATGAATCTGAACATGCCTACAAACCCTGCGAGATAAGTAGTTGTATGCGAAATTCAGTAAATGTGAATTCTGGTTGGGAAAAGTTGGTTTTCTAGCCCATATTGTATCAGCCTCTGGAATCCAAGTTGATCCGAGCAAAATTTCAGCTATTCTGGATTGGAAACCTCCAAGGAATGTTTCTGAAGTCCGTTGTTTTCTGGGACTTGCTAGTTACTACAGACAATTTGTAAAAGATTTCTCTGTGATAGCAACTCCGTTGACAAAATTGCTTCAGAAAGATGTGAAATTTGAATGGTCTGAGAAATGTCAGAAAAGTTCGATCGGTTAAAAGCTCTGTTAACTGAAGCTCCGGTATTGGTACAACCTGAGTCAGGTAAAGAATTCGTTGTTTACAGCGATGCTTCTTGAATGGAACCGGTTGTGTTTTAGTGCAAGAAGGAAAAGTTGTTGCTTATGCTTTGAGACAATTAAAGCCGCATGAGAAAATCTATCCAACACACGACCTTGAGTTAGCTGCCATTGTATTTGCTTTGAAGATCTGATGTCACTATCTGTTTGGTAAGAAATGTCATGTGTTTTCTGATCATAAAAGTCTGAAGTATTTAATGATGCAAAAAGATTTGAATTTTCGACAGAGAAGATAGTTAGAACTGCTAAAAGACTACGAACTTGTGATTGATTATCACCCGGGAAAAGCAAATGTGGTTGCTGATGCTTTGAGTCGAAAATCGTTATTTACAATGAATGCTCATTTAGATCTGTCTGATGATGGTTCAATTTTAGCTGAATTAAAAGAGAGACCTTTATTTTACAACAGATTATCGAAGCTCAGAAGGTTGATAATGAGATTATGGCTAAACGAACTCAGTGTAATTCTGATTCTGATTTTGAATTCCGAATAGATGATGATGATTGTCTGAGGTTCAGAAATAGACTTTGTGTTCCAAGAAATCTGGATTTGATTCAAATGACTTTGAGTGAAATTCATAGTAGCAGATTTTCTGTACATTCGGGAAGTACTAAAATGTATAACGATTTGAGACAACTATATTGGTGGCCAGGAATGAAAAGCGATATTTCTAACTTTGTTGCGAGATGTTTAATCTGTCAGCAAGTTAAAGCTAAGCATCAGGTGCCATCTGGGTTATTACAACCGATTATGATTCTGGAGTGGAAATGAGATCGAGTTACCATGGATTTTGTTTCGAATTTACCTCTGTCTCCAAAAAAGAAAGACGTAATTTAGGTTGTAGTTGATCATTTGACGAAATCAACTCATTTTATTTCGATTCGGTTTGGTTATTCGCTTGATAAGATAGTTGAGTTGTATATTTATGATATTATGAGATTGCATGGTGTGCCATTGTCGATAGTGTCAGATAGAGACCCGAGATTTACGTCGCGATTCTGGAAGAAATTGCAAGATGCTCTGGGTACTAAATTGCATTTTAGCACCACTTTCATCCGAAAATAGATGGTCAATCAGAACGGATTATTCAGATACTCGAGGTTATGTTGAGATGTTGTATTCTTGAGTTTGAAGGTACATGGGAACAGTACCTACCTCTGATTGAATTTGCTTATAATAATAGCTTTCAATCGAGCATCAAAATGGCACCGTACGAAGCCTTATACGGTAGAAAGTGTAGAACTCTGTTATATTGGTTTGAGCTCAGTGAGAATAAGATTTACGGTATTGATTTGATAAAAGAAATCGAACAGAAGGTCAAAGTAATCCGAGATAGTCTGAAAGCTGCCTCTGATCGTTAGAAATCTTATGCAGATTTAAAACGAAAAGATATTGAATATGAGATCGGTGATAACGTGTTTCTGAAAGTGTCTCCGTGGAAGAAACTGTTCTGATTTGGTAAAAAGGGAAAGTTGAGTCCGAGGTTCATTGGACCGTATGAAATCATTGAGCGAGTTGGGCCGGTTGCTTATAGATTGAGGCTACCATCTGAGTTGGAAAAGATACATAATGTATTTCACGTATCGATGCTTCGACGGTACAAATCTAATCCGTCCCATGTGATATCCCCTTCTGAAATTGAGATTCAATCTGATATGACTTACGAAGAAAAACCTATCTATATTTTAGCTCGCAAGATTAAAGAATTGCGAACCAAGAAAATTCCTCTAGTTAAAGTGATGTGGCATCGTCACGGTGCTAAAAAAGCTACGTGGAAGCCTGAAGATTCAATGAGACAACAATATCCGAATCTGTTTAACAGTAAGATTTTCGGGGACGAAAATCCCTAGAGGGGGAGACTTGTAACAGTCCATTTTTTACCCTAGTCGGAATAGTGGTTTCGAGACCACAAATTCAAGTCCAAAAAATATTTTAATATTATTTTCTGTATCTGTGATATGTGAATTTACATCTATGAAATTTCTGTGATTTAATTTGGCTGTTTCTGTGCTTAATTATGAAAAAGGATTAAATCGCATAAAGTGTAAAAGTTGAGTGCTAGATGCTAAAGCACCTATTTGGCTTGGCTTTTAAAATAAAGGTCCTTGCATGTCAAACTGACCATTTATCTTACTGGTGGACAAACATGGACAGATAGTTGGTAAGTTTAATGTTTATTATTCAAGGGCAAAATGGGAAATAGTAAAATAATTAGTGATATAATAAAATAAAACATGTTAATGGATGAAATGTTCATCCACACTTGCCGAAATTCAAAGAGAAAGAAAAGAAATAAAAGTATTTAGGGTTCGGCTAGATTAAAGCTCAATTAAGGTATGGATTTTCGTCCGTTTTTGATAATTTCTACGTTTTTGTGATCGTTGCTTAATGTTCTTGAAAGCCCATGTCTGAATTTCTGTTTCTGTTCAAGATTTCATGAAATGCCATTGTTGATATCATGAGTTTTGTGATGTTTTTGAATGAATTATGAAGGCTTGGTAGATGGTTCATAAGTTTTGTCTTTGAGTTTTTGATGAAATTAAGCTATTTGGGCTAAATTGTGAAAATAATGTTTTGGGGACTAAATTGTGAATTAAACATGTTGTATGGGCTTATATAGAAGCCATGAAAATTCGGCAAGCCATTGTTGCAAAGAAATTTTGCATGTTTGTGATTTTATGAAAAATAGACTAAATTGTCAAAGTGTGAAAATGTAAGGGCTAAAATGTAAAGTGCCCTAAATATGTGTATATGGATTAAATTGGACGAAATGAATTATTGAATGGTTGAATTTGTATTGTATTAGATCAAGAACAAAGAAAATCGAACTTAGATCGGGGGAAGTCCAAAATAGTTGAATAATCGACTCGTTTTATCCGAAATCCGTCCGAGGTAAGTCAAATTACAATTACGTGTTAATTGAAATAAATTCTGCACATATAAACTGTAATTTGTATTGGATGGCCTTGAGTTCCTTATGAATATCTTTGGAGTGAAGTATGATAATATGTTAACATCTGAAAGGCTCTGTATGTTTCTAAGCAAAGTTGACATTTGTCTGAGACATCGTGTAAGACCGTGTCTGGGACACAGGCCTTCATTGAGATTTACGTATAAGACCATGTCTGGGACATTGGCATCGTATCTGATTTTGTTTAAGACACTGTCTGGGATAGAGGCATCGATATTGAATTACATGTAAGACCACGTCCGGGACGTCGACATTGTACTTGTTTATGAGCATCTGTATCGTTCCTGCCCGTCTGATGATAGCGTACGAAATCTGAAGTTGAGTATATGAAATGTATAACCTATGCAGATATGTTTATATTATACTAAATTTCTGAATATGAAAAATCCTGTCTCTGTGAAATATGTATGGAATTGAAGCATGACATATATGCAAATAAAGGAGCATGGTTAAGTTTATGAATTATTCTATGAAATGGTTATTAATCTATATGGTTGAATTGTACTTATATGATTTAGTAGTTAGACCAATTGTTTTTGGCTTACTAAGCTCTTTATAGCTTACTCTGTGTGTTTACTGTTTGGTTTACAATTATCGTAGCTACTGAAGGCTCGGGGATAGTCGAGGATCGTCACCACACTATCGAACTCATTTTGGTACTTTTGAAAGTGTACATATTTTAAAGTATGGCATGTATAGGCTAGAAGGTCTATGTATATAAGTTTTAATGTGTATATTTTATGCCATGAGAGTTGGCTAACAAATGAAATGTTGTATATAATTTTGGTATTTGGTTGATGGTGCCAAATGGTGTATGGCTATAGTGTTTATGAGCTAATATGTTTTTGTCATAATGAAGCATGTTATGAGTATGGAATTAGTTGAAAATTTTAGCTACAAATGTTGTTTATTATTGCTTGTAGGATTGGACCCAAAAAGGGGTGGCAAATTGGCTTAAATCAAGCCTGCATGGTGCCACACGGTCAGGGGACATGGGCGTGTCATGTGGCGTGGGCTAAAGTCAATAGCTAGCCAAGTATCACGCGGCCATAGCACACGGGCGTGTCTATTGGCCATGGGTGAAAGTCAGTATGGTTACCCTGTTTTGGCATGGCTGGTTCACATGGGTGTGTCTGATGCCCGTGTGAGGCACACGACCTGGTTACACGGGTGTGTGACCTCAATAGAATTGAAAAATTTTCTATGATCTGAATTTTATGAATGTGTTCAGTTTAGCTCTAACTCTTTTTAAACTGTTTTTAAACGTATATTTTAGGTCTCGTAGACCATCTTATGAGATGATTGCTTATGAAATGGTATTAAATAATATCTGTGATTCTGAATTGGTTTGAAATGTTTTGTCTGTCTGGTAATGCCTCGTAACCCTAATCTGATGTCGATTAAGGGTTAAAGGTGTTACAAAGTATCCGATAAAGTTCCAAATGGTTCAATGGTGAAAGTATGATTTCAAGTTAACAAGGAAAGTATAACCGTGTTGTGAGTGGTACATGTACGTATATGGTATGTATGAATTGTGAGCTCGATATATGCTATATGAGGTGTATTAAATATTGATGAGTAAGTTATGCTTAGGCCACTTGTGTATTATGATACTTGTTGATGAATGGTAAAGTTATGTTGTATATTTATTTATGTGCAACTTACTAAGCTTTATGCTTACTCCCTCTCCTTTTTCATTTTCTTATAGTGTCGCCTATCTAGCTTAAGGATCAACGAAAGTCAGAGATATCGATCACACTATCAATCGAAGCTTTCAGTATAGTTTGATTTATATTTTTGAGTATGGCATGTATAGGGAACTAGACTTTTGTTTTGTGTCATTGAGAGTTGGTCAAATGTATTGGCTTGGACTGGAAACCCTTCATTTTATATTAATCCTTGAATAATGGCTATTATTCATTTTTATTTATAGGCAAAGATGTTATTTTCATGGATGAGGAAAATACACTAATGAAATGTTGTTTATTGTGGCTGATTTGGATGCATGAGATAGCCTCGTATTGGTTTTGGTTGCTTATGTGTAAGTTGTGTATATAAGGGTGGCAATGAGGCTTGGTAAATAGTCTTATATTGTCCATACGGGTAGACACACGGGCGTGTGTCTAGACTGTATGTAACACACGGCTTGCCCTACGGGCGTGTGCTCCGGCCATGTGTCCCCTGCACGTAAAGACTTCAAGTCAGTATGCATGATAATAAACACATGGGCAGAGACAGGACCGTGTGTCTCAGCCGTGTGATGGACACAACCTAGCACACGTGCGTGTACCTTAGTCGTGTGACATTTTGGGGATGCTGACGTTAGAAACATAATGTCCATGTTTTTACACACGAGCATGTCATGGTCGTGTGAAGGACACGGGCCAGGCACACGGGCGTGTGCTAGGCCATGTGAAAACCCCTATAGGTGTGCATTTAAGATTATTTCCACACGAGTGGAGGACACGGGCGTGTCCCTGTATTGCTTGGGCCATGTGAGCCACACAGGCCATCACACGACCATGTTGAAATGGCCACACGGGCGTGTGCCTTGTTTCAAAGTCAAGTTTTCTATAAATGGTTTAAGGACCCAGGTTGATCCCGTATAGTTTTCAATGGTCGATTTAGGGCTCGTGGGCCCATAATAAGAAGTTTTAAGTAGAAATTGAAAAAGTTCTAATTTGGATCAAGTCTTGGTGACTTGGGGAATGTTGTGTGCATGAGATCGAGTTAAGTAATGCCTCATATTCTGTTCCTGCGTGGGTTATAGGTATGGGGTGTTACAACCCCAATTATTGGTGCATGCATGCAAATGTACTTAGACTTTAATGTGGTTATGGTTGCTTATGGTTAATGAGTGTGATGGATGGCATGTATGCTTGGTGTATGAAATATGAATTAATGTGCATGACAATAAAGGTGATGCAAGTGTATAACTTAAAAATAGGTTAGTAGAGATGATAGACAAATATGAAATTGGTGTGGAATGCCATATAAATGCATGATAGCTTGAATAGGTGATATGTGGACATTACCAAGTCATAATTTAACCATAAATGTGGATGCTAGAGTATTCAAATGTGCCATGTTTCATACCATGAAGTGAGTGTAAGTATGTGAGTGTTTAAGGGTGGAAAATAAATTGGAAAATAGCCTAGACATTGTCAACATGGTTAGGCACATGGGCATGTGTCTAGGCCGTGTGTGATACATGGTACGCCCCATGGGCGTGTGATCTGACCATATATCCCCTGCACCCTAATTAATGCAAATAGAATGCCCAGTAGTAAACACATGGGCAGAGAAACAGCCATGTGTCTCAGCCATGTGGAGGACACAGCCTCAGGATATAGGCGTGTGCCCAGGCCGTGTGAAGTCTGCACTTAATTTCAAGAATTTAATTCACCATACAGCCTAAGCACACGGGCATGAGACGTGGCCATGTGACCTTATTTTTTTGATGACGTCATAGTCAGAGAGTTACACGGGCTAAGGACACAGGCGTGTGTGACCACACGGCCTACCCACACGGGCGTGTGACACTCCAAAGTATGAGAATCTTTTAAGTGTTGTAAAAGTTCTGAAAGTTTTCGGTTTAGTCCAAAACCACTCCCAACGTATGTTTTGGGCCTCGTAAGCCTTTATAAGGGACAATTTGCATGTGATTGAAAAGTTTTAAATTTAGATGAAATTTTATGGCTCAGCATTGTATGTTAGTTTACATTAAGTCCGGTAATGCCTCGAACCCTGTCCCGGCGTCGATATGGGTAAGGGGTGTTACATGTAACCATTGACTCAACACCCATCATGAACATGCTCTAATTTGTGAGTCATCTTGGGAAAAGCTCTCTGAAAGTCATAAATGACTAGTTTTCCTTAACAGGAAATCCCATCTAGTGAACCCACATGACAATGTTTACCTTGGGGTGTTGATCTGCAGTAATTCAGTGCAGCAGATTAAACTAGTTTTCACATTTAAGGAGCTTGAATACAAGTATTTTTTGTGATGTTTTACTTAATTTTTCTTAGTTTTATTTATATTCAATAAAATGTGCAAATTGAGTCTTTTATTTACCTTAGGGGCTGAATGAGGCCTAAGTGACACATCCCATTTTTTTATTATTAGTGGCACAAGTTTAAGAACAAGGAAGTGTTTGGTCTAATAGTTTAAATGCTAATTAACTATCGTAGTGGTCCTAAGTTCAAGCCTTCATGTTCACATTCTTTTTATTAAACTTTTACACATTTTTCCTATGTGCTTTACGAGTTGTCGTCCACCTCATAGTCACTATATTTAGGAGGATTCCTTTCCTCCATTAAGAGTCAAACTTACTTTAAGTTGAGGGTGCATCATCCTCCTTTTCACTCTATGTCTCCCTCCCTTACCAAAAGCTCTAATCATTGCCATAGAAGAGATTCATTGAACTTAGACCTAGTTTACCTATCTCAACCTCATATTTCTGTTCCCTCCTCCTTCTCCTCCAAATTTTCTTTTTTTTCTCCCCATTTTCACTTATTTTCTCTCTTATCTAGCCACCACTTTTCTCTTTTCATTTCTTTTGCTCCCTTTCACCATCATGACCAACTTGAGCACCTCCTAGCACCGTGTATTTTTGGCACCACCACACCGCCCTTTTCCTTTTTCCATCTCCAACCCCTGTTGAACCACCACCGTCGTCACCACCAGACCACCTCTGTCGTCGCTGGTGGTTGAATTTATTATTTTTTTCATCCTCGTTTCATTGTCAACATTTTATTTTGATTAATCTTATATCCTCTTACTTTAATGATCCTTTTAGATCACCCATGTAACACCCCTAACTCGTAACCGTCGTCGGAATAGGTTAAGAGGCATTACCAGACTTATAATAACATTCAGAACAATCATTATCAAATAATCATATCATTACAGTAAATGTCATCCATTCACATTCAATAAGAACTTGAATCGAGCATACAAAGCCTAACTCATGTATTCAGGACCAATCTGATAACATATAAAAGTTTCAAAAACTTAAAAAATTTTCAAATTTTAAAAGGTCACATGCCCATGTGAACAGGTCGTGTGCCTCACACGGCCTTAGACATGCCCGTATGTCTAAGCCGTGGCAAAAAAGGGCATACATACTGACTTATCCACACGGACACAAGACACACCATTGTTCCAGGCCGTGTGAAAATTAAGGAGGCTACTGACTTGGCCACACGGCCGACCACACGCCTGTGTGTCAGCCCGTGTGTCACACACGACCAGTAGACACGCTCGTGTGTCTAGGCCGTGTGTCACACATGACCAGTAGACACGCCCGTGTGTCCAGGCCGTGTCAAAACTGGAGGGCATACTGACTTTAATTCGTAAGGTACCCTAGGGGACACACGACCATGTAACATGACCGTGTGTCACACACGACTGAGGCACACGCCCGTGTCTCTGCCCATGTGGACAAAAATAGACCTTTTGAATAGCCAATTTGCCACCCCAATTTGGGTCAACCTACAAGCACCAAACCAAGCATATATGCACAACCATTTCAACCAATATCTATACCAAACCATACATAATTCATGCTATAACATTACCAATCATTTCAGATCTCAATTTATAAATAAATTCATACCAAAAATTAAACTAAAATCATACCTAAACATATGATCAATAATCATTCAATCAAATGCTCAAAACTTACCAAAACTTCTCAACATTTACCATTTCTTTTGGCCATCCAAAACATACCACAATTTCACATTAGCATCACATATCATATACCATTATCAAACTATAATTTCAAACACAAACTAGCCATATCACATGGCTAAATATATACATCACAAAACATAATCCCACAACTTATAGCTTATACATGCCGTACTTTAATATATACATTTTCAAAGTACCAAATAAGGTTCGATGTTGTAGTGATGATCCTTGATGATCCCCAAGCTCACAGTAGCTTCGATATCTATAAAACAAAGCAAACACATACAAAGTAAGCTTTCAAAAGCTTAATAAGCCTTATACAATTAAACTTATCATTTAAATCATATAAACAACATCAAATTATTTATACTTTGGAGCCAAAGACCAACACAAACCTCATATTCATATACTTGGATCATAAATCATCATTTGCACATATACTTACCTTTCATTTTCAAATATAGTACACAATTCGAATGTACCTGAATCGGATACATATTCACTTATTCATTCATTTTCTCAGAATACCCGTTGAACTGTTCGAAAATGTAAGGATACGCAGATAGCTCAGAGAACATATACAATGCCAATATCCCAGACGTGGTCTTACATGTAATCAAACATCGATGCCACTGTCCCAGACAGGGTCTTACACAAAATCAGATACGATGCTGATGTCCCAGACATGGTCTTACATGTAAAACAGAATTCGATGCCAACGTCCTAGACATGGTCTTACCTGAAATCACATAACAAAATCCTATGTCATGACATATGTATCCTAACTATTCCTAGGGTTCGTACGGGGCTTTTCAGACATCGGAACTTTATCGATACTTTCTCGAATAGCACATATTGAGCTTGAATATTCATTCATCACAATTCATTATCATATGAAAAATAATAATTCAATTCAAATACATTTATTGTATATTGACTTACCTCGTACGGATTCGGATGAATGAAATCGGTTACTCGACAACTTTCAACTTTCCACGATCTAACTCTATTTTCTTTAATTCTTGATCTATATAAATTCAAATTTAACTTATTCAATGACAAATTCATTCAAAACAATTCATAGATACATATTAAGGGCAATTTGGAAACTAGCCCTTACATTTTCACATTTTGACACTTTAGTCCCAAATTCACAAAATCAAAAAATACACATAATTTTCATATACTTCTGCTTTTCCAAATATTCATAGCTCTTGTTCAAGTCCACACATTTCATTTATTTCACATTTTAGTTCCTCAATTTACAAATTTCACAATTTAGCCCATTTTATTCAAAATCATCAAAAATCCTAAGATAAAACATATAAAACCAACATCAAACTTTCATATTTCATCATATAACAACATAAAACTCATGAATTTATCCATGGAACAATTCAAGTTCATCATCAAAATCAGAAATTGAGGCATGGGCTTAGTAAAACACAAAGTAACGATCACAAAAACATAGAAATTATCAAAAATGAAACAAAAATGAACCTTCAATTGAGCTTTAGTATGGCCGAACCCTAGCTAACTCTTTTCTTTTACTTTGTATTTTCGGTTGTGGATGAACACAAAATGGCCAAATTTTATGTTTTATTTACTTATTATTAACTTAAAAAACTAAATTCCAATTTTGCCCTTAATGAAATAATAATAATAAAGACTTATAATGGTTGTCCTTAAATGTCCATTAATCATGTTAATGGTCCAATTGCAATTTGAGGACCCTTTCTTTCGAAAGCCAAATCAAATAGGTACTTTAACAAACAGAAGGCTACTTTTAAATTTTACGCGATTAGGTCCTTTTTCAAAATTAAGCACACAAACATTCAAATTTTTAGACGAAACTTTCACATATGCTAATTCACACATCATAAGCATGGAAAATAATATTTAACTATTTTTCTAACTTGGATATGTGATCCCAAAACTACTGTTCTGACTATGGTCAAAACCAGACTATTACAGCCCAACTCTCTAATCTAGTGTCTATTTTGGTCCATCTCCTACCTTGATTTGATCAAGTGTGTAAGTGTGGATTACGTGATCATCCATTTTCCCACTTAAGTGTTTTCCTCTCTTGGCCGAATGGTATAGGGGCCATACGAATTATTTTCACTCATTTCTTTATTTATTATTTATTTATGAGTAACTCTATCCTTTTACCTCTTGAAGGTCCAAATGAAAATCATAGGGGAATCCTTAATTTCGCATCAGAAATCACCAAATCGAGTGTACAAAATTGTGATTTATAGTGATACATCGTTGAACAGATTGGGTTGTGTTTAAATGCAAGAGGGCAAAGTGATAGTGTATTCTTCTAGACAGTTAAAACCATACGAGAAGAATTATCTGATGCATGATTTAGAGCATGCAGCGATTGTGTCTGCGTTGAAGATTTGGCGACACCAATTGTACGAAGAAAAATGTCACATCTTCACGGATCATAAAAGTCTAAAATGCTTGATGTCATATAAAGATTTAAATTTGAGACAGTGCAGATGGCTCGAGTTATTAAAATACTATGATTTGATCATTGATTATCATCTAGGAAAAGCTAATGTAGTTGCTAATGCTATGAGTAGAAAGTCTTTATTTGTTTTACGAGCTTTGAACACGTGATTGACGTTGATTGATGATGGTTTGATCTTAGCTAAGTTGAAAGCTAGACCGATTTTTTACAACAGATTCACGAACCTCTTAAATGGAATGATGTGTTGATAACTAAACAAAAACAGATTGAGTCGACTCTTAATTTAAATTTTCAGATTGGATACGATGATAGTTTATACTTCAAAGGTAGAATTTGTGTTCCGAGAAATTCAGATCTCGTTCAGAAGATTTTACAAGAAGCTTATAATAGTCTCTTGTCTATTCATCCTAGTAGCAATAAAATGTACGGTGATTTGAAACAAAAGTACTGGTGGCCAAGTATGAAACGAGAGATCTCAAAGTTCGTATCTAAATATTTAATGTGTCAGCAATTTAAAGCCGAACATTAGGTACCTCCTGGATTGTTACAACCAATGATGATTCTAGAATGGAAGTGAGAATGTGTCACTTTGGATTTTGTATCGGGATTAACACTATGTTCGAGGAAGAAAGATGCAGTTTGGGTCATTGTAGATTGTTTGACAAAGTCTGCGCATTTCATTCTAGTGTGTACAGATTATACACTCGAGAGATTAGCAAAGTTATATGATGTTGAGATTGTTAGATTGCACGGGGTGCCAGTTTCTATTATATTATTTCTGATAGAGATTCGTGGTTTACACCTTGATTCTAGAGCAAGTTACATAAGGCTCTAGGTACTCATTTGCATTTTAGCACCGCATTTCATCCCTAAACAGATGGTCAATCCAAGTGAGTACTTCAGATACACGAGGATATGCTTCGATGTTGTGTTTTATACTTCGAAGGTAATTGGGAGAGATTTCTACCATTGGTTGAATTCGCATACAACAACAGTTACCAATCGAGTATAAAAATGGCACAGTACAAAGCTTTGTATGGTCAAAAGTGTCGAACTCCACTGTATTAGACTAAGCTCAAGGAGAAAAAACTTCACGGGCTTGAGTTTGATATAAGAAACCAAATATAAGGTTTAAGTAATTCAAGACAATTTGAAAGCAACTTCAGATCAATAGAAATATCATGTAGATTTAAAATAAAAAGACATTGAATTTCAAGTCAGCAACAAACTGTTCTTGAAAGTCTTGCCCTAGAAGAAAGTTCTTCAATTCAGTCGTAAAGGAAAGCTAAGTTTGTGTTTTATCGAGTCATATAAGATCACTAAAATAATCAGGCTAGTAGAAAAGATCATATGAAAAATGTAAACGATTCTTTCGTTTCCTTGGGTCACTAGCCATCTGCCGGGAGTTTCGGGGTTAATACCGATATTTTAGCAATAAATCCAATAAATCTAAGTGTAGTCCTTGGTGTATTGATCTTTTTTGGAAAGGGAGTGTGTGCTAGTTGTTTATTTCAAGAATAGGCTGGATTCACCCAATTGTACTTTTTTTCATTATAACTAGGAAAGAAAAGAGTACATGATCCCATGAATTACTTCTAAATAAATTTTTAAAATCATATTATAGAACCATAGCATTTCGTGATTCATTGGTACATCAATTTTGATTCTTTATTAACCAATAATATGGGACCATTAACATGGTTAAGGCCAAACCCGTTTGAAGTTCAGATGCAGTAGGGTACTCTTTCTACTACTATGTTACTAAATACAGAAATATTTTCAAAACAAAAATGTTTTTTCGATATAAAACACTCATGTCAATAAAACGATTTGAGCCTCTTTTTCCAATGCTGAATCGATGACCTATGTATAAAGGAGAAGAATTCTTTGAATTTGAAGAAAAAGAGAAACAACTTTGCTAAAAATTACAATTATACATTATACAATTCTAAGAACAATTAGAAATTCCAAATTATATTTAAATTTTTATTTTTATTTATTTATTATACTTTTTAATAAGTTGAATTAATCAAATTCAATTTTTCTCGTTCTATCTCAGAGTATCCATTCACTTGAAACTGATCCACCTCCATTTCTACTTTCCGTAAGCAGGCCTGGAACTTTTCTAGCCGTTCAATAGCCCCCGCGTAGTTCTTTTGAATTTCGAATAGTATTCAAGATCCTCTCTTTTCGATTATCTAATAAATCACTCAATGAAAGTAGATTATCTTTCCATTCATTTTTTTATTTCAAAAATTCCATGATCCCTTCCCGCCAAACATGAACCTTTCGATTCATTTGGCTCTCACGCTCAATTATTTCTTATTTATTAGGAATTAATTCACAATATCTTTTTTTTCTAATGTAATGAGCTTACCCTCTCCCTCTCGTCTCTATTCATATTCCAAAATATCAAAACTGATTACTAATCCAAGACCAGAATATTTGGAGGATTCTTCTGACCAAAAATCTTTTATGCATTTATATATTTTATGATTATATAAATGAAATGATACATTATAAGTCTAGATAATTAGAATGAAACTTTTTTAGACTCTAATTATCTCTATTTAGAACTCTAAACTAAATAGAAATAAATTTAATCTATATTAAATCTATTAAATCGATCGATTAAATGAAATCTATATAAAAATTTTATATAATTTAGATGTAAAATATACTAAAATATAAAATAAACTAGAAAATAAAAATGGAGTCAAGTAATATTAGTAATATTATATTAATATAACTATTATATTACTATATTAATATAAAAGAAATATAACTAAGATATAAAAAAGATATTAAATATATAGATAAATAATAAATATATATATAAAAAATTTAAATCAATTATTATATTCTTAATTATTAGATTCCATCAACATTAGCTTGAATATTAGATTAAATCGGCATTAAAAATTAGAAAAAATTCTAGTTTTTCTAAATTCAAGTCTATAATTCATATTAATAATTCATATTAATTATTAATAACTAATAGATAGTTAATAGATAAGATCCTAATAGTTTGCTAAATCCTTATGGATACCAATTTCTATTATTTGAGCTCGCTTAGCTCAGAGGTTAGAGCATCGCATTTGTAATGCGATGGTCATCGGTTCGATTCCGATAGCCGACTTTCCCTATTTGTTTGCTTTTTGCCTTTTTTACATAATTTAGATTTTTTTTTTTTTTGAAATCAAAGAACCAACAGTGAAAAAGCTTTTTCCCCTTTTCTTTCCAAAGGTCAACAATCTGTTTATTATCTCGTCGAAACTTCCAATTAGGGATCAATTTGAGGAGTTAGATCTTTCCAGAATAAATCAAGGAAAAAAAAAAGTAAACTTTGAGGCAAGCGGGCTATTTCTTTGCAAAATTGTGCTCAATTCCATATGTGGCAATTCCGCTAAGATCTCTTCGTTAGTTGGGGAAAGAATCCACACGAATCGGATTTTTTGAGGAACATATCAAGAGAGAATTGGATTTGGTTAGACAATGTATGGTTGGTAAACAGGGATCGATTTTTTAGCAAGGTACGGAATGTATCGTCAAATATTCAATATGATTCCACAAGATCTAGTTTCCTTCAAGTAGCAGATTCTCGCTAATTGAAAGGATCTTTTCATCAATCCAAAGATCTTTTCGATTCCATTAGTAATAAGGATTCGAAATATCACACATTGATCAATCAAAATGAGATTCAACAACTAAAAGAAAGATCGATTCTTTAGGATCCTGCGTTTATTCAAACGGAACGAACAGAGATAGAATCAGACTGATTCCCTAAGTGCTTTTCTGGATATTCTTCAATGTCTTGATTATTTACGGAACGTGAGAAGCGGATGAATAATTGTAACACCCCTCACCTGTACCGGACACCGAGATAGGGTTCTAGGCATTACCAGACTTTACATTTTGAAACGTACCAAATTGGGTCACCAAGTTTTCCTCAAACTTTAAGCTTTTTATCCATGAACAACTCATCCCTTATATAGGACTTCGAGGCCTATAACATACCTAGAGGCAGTGCGGGACAAATTTGGGTACGTTCGATAAACCTTAGGCTCCTTAGGAAATTTTTCCTTATCATAAAGTGTCACACGCCCGTGTAGGTGGGCCGTGTGGACTCACGCGCCCGTGAGACTTGTGGCACGGCCATGCCCTTTAGCCGTGGGCAACACTGACTTATCAACATGGCCATGGCACACACCCGTACTGCCTACCTGTGGACAACACTGTCTTTTTAACACGGCCATGCTGCACGCCCTTGTGGCTTGCCCGTTTACAATTTTGAGCTAAAATTTTAAGTGCAGGGGACACACGGCCATAGTACACGCCCATGAGAGGGAACTGTGTGTCACACGCGGCCTAGACACACGCCCGTGTGTCTAACCATGTGGACTCTAATAGGCTATTTTCCAAGCCTTTAGTCACCCCTTTCTACTACTTCTGCTTAGTAGTTACCAAATTCAAAGTAAAACACAATTATACACTTGTAAATAATCTTGATTAAAATAGATGTATGGAAACCTCATATTATTGGTTTCATACATGATAGGTTATTTCCCATTTAGTGTTTACGGGTTCCCATGTCACTTTAGTTGATCCGAAATTGGCTCGTTCATGCGACTCATTGCCAATTGGTAACGACCCATCACTTGTAAATAAAACCATTCATAAATTCATAGGTCATAGCCTACTTCAATTAAGCCAATTTTCGTGGCCATATACAAAGAGATAAGCATATTTTTAAATGCATTCATTTGGAAAATCAAATGACACATATAAAAAAATACTCAAAAATACTATACATGCCATTGAACAAAACAAACAAAGTCTTTATACCAAAACTTGTCTAGTTGATAGTGTGTTGACTCTCCAATCGTCTTCCAATCCTTTCGAGTCCTGGAGCTCTGTGAGACAAGGAAAAAGAGAGGAGTAAGCATTTACATGCTTAGTAAGCTCGAAAAATAGGAAAGTAAACTTACCAAGTATTTAACATGCACCCACAATAGATAAGGAAACCAACAATTATTAAAAGGTTCCCTATTACATGCACTCAATCAGTAAGTTAGTAACATAATCAAGCATCACATAATTTAACTAGATGAGATCATCAGTCAACATCTCATTTACACAAACATCTCATGTTAATCTCGTTGAGTTTCTAGGAAATCTCGATGGAATACCCATTAGCCGTCAATTCATACGAATGATCATTCCCTATACGCACTCCTGCGAACCTCACATTTTATGGCGGGATTACCAGTCCAGGCTAAATCCCCTATTTTATGAACTCATAAGGTGATGTCGGGATTACCGATCCAGGCTAAATCCCTTATAAAAACAAACACCCTTAATGAGCTCAGATCTAAATTACCAGTCCAGGCTAAATTCAGACCCTAATTGGATTACCCGTCCAGGCTAAATCTATAATGCACACATATTCTTCGGGAGGCTTGATCATTCAAGGAACACCCGTCTGGGTTAGATCCTTCTCATACTTGAGATTACGGAATACCCGTCCGGGCTAAATCCTTACTGCAACACATGCAGGATCTCTTTACACATATCAATGAGGGTTTATCCATCGAATTCCCTTTGTCAACCTTATCCAAGACATTTTTCACATGTTAATATCAAATATGCATTTCTATGATATTTCATGCTAATAATAAATGCAATCACCATGCATTCATAAATTATTCAATTATGCATATTAGGGGTTTACTTTAAGTTATCCGAACTTACCTGGTATTTTTTTCAGAGTTGTGTTTTGGTTATTTCGAAACCTTGCGTTTACCTCGATCGACCTCTGAAATTTGTTCCTCGAGGTCTGTAACAACAAAATTTAACTCATTAATACACTACATTATACATTTCAAGTTTAATATCTACCCCCGGTCCAAATGACCATTTTTCCCCTAACCTTTCACATTTTTACGATTTAGTCCCTAGGCTCGTATAATGAAACACATGCACTTTCTATCTTACCCAAGCCTAGCCGAACACTTTTCCTTCTTATAGTAGCCCACATTTTCCATTATTTTCTCATTTCTACCACACATTCACATCTTTTGCAGAATAGTCCCTATAAGGGTTTTTCATGAAAATCAACTAGGAAAGGATGTTTAATACACATTCATCCTTCATATTCCTCCATAATCCATCAAAATACAAGCAACTCATGCATGGGTAAATTTTTAAACATAAACCCTAGCATAAAATATGGGTAGAAATGGAGAGAGCAAGCTATCGGGATTTCAAAACTACAAAGAACATGAAAAACGGGGCTTGGAAGCACTTACTATTGAGCTTGGAAAGCTTGAAAACCCTAGCTATTAAAACCCTTGAAGTTTCGGCTGGAAAAGGAAGAGAATGGGCTGATTTTGGTTCATTTTTCCCATTTTATTTCATTAAAATACCAAATGACCAAAATGCCCTTAAGCCCTTTCCTTAAAATTCCATCCATGCAAGCCCATTTTGTCCAAAAACTTAGAATTTGGGCAAATTTCTCTCCAAGACCTTCTAATTCATAACCCAAAGCAATTTCATACAATTTTCTTCTAGAATTCAAGTTTTACAATCTATTCAATTTAGTCCCTAATTTCCAATTGAACACCTTACTCAAAGAATTTCTTCATGAAACTTTAACACATGCATATACTCATATTCTAGGCCTCGTAAAAATTATAAAGTAAATATTTTGATGTCGGATTTGTGGTCCCGAAACCACCATTCCAACTAGGCCCTATTTCAGGATGTTACATTTCCCCCCCATTAGGGACTTTCGTCCTCGAAAGTCTTACCAGAAAAAAGATTCGGATATTGACTTCTTATAGTTTCTTCTGGCTCCCATGTAGCCTCTTCTACACCATGTCGATGCCGTAAAACTTTTGCTAGAGCCACATCTTTCTTTATCAACTGTTTAACTTCACGAGCCAATATCTTAATAGGTTTCTCTCCATAAGTCATGTCCAGTCAAATTTCAATCTCAGTCGGTGAAATTATATGAGAGAGGTCTGATTGGTATCTCCTTAACATGGATACATGGAACACGTCATGAATCTTTTCTAGTTCGGGTGACAACGCCAACCGATAGGCTAACGGTCGAGCTCTTCCGGTGATCTCGTACGGTCCGATAAACCGTGAACTCAGTTTACCTTTCCGACCAAATCTCAATACCTTTTTCCATGGAGATACTTTCAAGAATACTCTATCTCCAAATTGAAATTCAATTTCCTTTATTTTTAGATCAGCATAATACTTTTACCTATCTGATGCCACTTTTAAACAATCCCGTATCACTTTAACCTTTTCTTCAGTTTCTTTAATCAAATCAACTTCATGAATCCGATTTTCCATAAGTTCTATCTAGTACAATAGAGTTCAGCACTTTCTTCCATACAAGGCCTCATAAGGCGCCATCTTCAAACTTGTTTGGAAACTATTGTTGTAGGCAAATTCTACCAATGGCAGGTATTTTTCCCAGCTACCCTGAAATTCAAGGATGCAACAACGCAACATGTCCTCGAGAATCTAAATCATCCGCTCAGACTAGCCATCAGTCTGAGGGTAAAAAGCTATGCTAAAGCTCAACTTTGTACCCAAGGCTTCTTGTAACTTCTTCCAGAATCTCGAAGCGAACCTCGGGTCTTTGTCCAAAATAATCGACACTGGTACACCGTGCAATCTTACTATCTCAGAAATGTACAAATCGGCCAATCTATCAAGAGAATAATCTGTCCTTACTGGGATGAAATGAGTCGACTTTGTCAATTTGTCCACTATAACCCATATGGCATCTTTCTTTTTCAGAGTTAAAGGTAATACCGTTACGAAGTCCATGGTAACTTTGTCCCACTTCCACTTGGGAACCATTACAGGCTGTAACAAACCTGAAGGCACTTGATGTTCAGCTTTAACTTGCTGACATACCAAGCATTTCGATACAAATTTAGAAACATCTTTTTTCATGCCGTTCCACCAGTACATCTTCTTTAAATCGCTGTACATCTTGGTACTTCCCGGGTGAACAGACAAACAACTGTTATGTGCTTCTTGCAAAATCTTCTGAATAAGTTCATTGTCCTTGGGTACGCAAACCCTATCTCTAAACATTAAACATCCATTAGGACTAATTCAAAAATCTGACTCAACACCGGACTCAGATTAAGCTCTTTTTGCTTGCAAGTCATCATCATTAAGCTGAGCATCATGAATTTCCTGCAGAAATGTTGGCCTAGTCTCCAGCTCGGCTAGAACTGAATTATCATCAAGCAATGTCAAACGAGTATCCATGGCTCTCAAAGCATACATGGATTTTCTACTCAATGCATCAGCGACCACATTTGCCTTTCTCGGGTGATAGTCGATAATCAAATGATAATCCTTAATTAATTCTAACCATCTCCACTGTCTCAAATTTAATTCTTTCTGAGTCATCAAGCATTTCAAACTCTTGTGGTCAGTGAATATATGGCAAGTCTCGCCATACAAATAATGCCTCCAAATTTTCAAGGCAAAAACAATAGCGACAAGCTCTAGGTAGTAGGTTGGATAATTCTTCTCGTGAGGCTTCAATTTTCGTGAAGCATAGGCTATCACCTTACCATCTTGCATAAGTACACAACCCAATCCATTTAAGGATGCATCACTCTAGGCCACAAGCTCTTTTTTCGGTTCAGGTAACACTAAAACAGGAGCTTCGGTCAGCAATGTCTTTAACTTCTCAAAACTTTGCTGACACTTTTCTATCCATTCAAACTTAACATCTTTCTGTAGTAGCTTCATCATCTAAGTCGCTATCATGGAAAATCCTTTTACAAACCTTCGATGGTAACCGGCTAAGCCTAAAAAGCTTCTAACCTCAATTACATTCTTAGGCGATTTCCATTCAACAATTGCAGAAATCTTACTTGGATCAACTCGGATGCCTTCCCCCGAAACTATATGACCCAAAAATCCAACTTCTTAGAGCCAAAACTCACTCTTGCTAAACTTAGCATACAGTTGCTTTTCTCGCAAGGTCTGCAACACAATTCTCAGGTGTTTCGTATGCTATGTCTCATCTTTAGAGTAGATCAAAATGTCGTCAATAAACACAACGTCAAACTTATCCAAATATGGCCGAAAGATCCTATTCATTAGATCCATAAACACAGCTGGTGCATTCATCAACCCAAACGGCATGACAAGAAATTCATAATGGCCATACCTCGTTCTAAAAGTTGTCTTGGGTACATCCGAGTCTTTAACTCGCAGCTGATAATAGCCAGACCTCAAGTCTATCTTGGAGAATACAGTGGCTCCTCTCAACTGGTCAAACAAATCATCGATCATTGGCAAAGGATACTTATTCTTGATAGTCACCTTGCTCAGTTGCCAATAATCGATACATACCTCATCGAACCATCTTTCTTCTTTACGAACAACACAGGGGCACCCCAAGGTGAAAAACTTAGCCTAGCGAATCCTTTATCCTTCAGCTTTTGCAACTATGCTTTTAACTCATTTAGCTCGGTAGGTACCATTCTGTATGGGGCAATAGAAATGGGATTCATCCCTGGCACCAATTCAATACCAAACTCTATCTCCCTTTCTAGAGGTAATCCGGGTACTTCCTCCGAAAACACATCTGGGTACTCACATACTATCGGCACAGACTCAATTTTCAGCTCTGTTTCCTTAGTGTTCAGTACAAATGCAAGGTAGGCTTCATATCTTTTCCTCATATATCTCTGGGCAACCATTGCTATGATTACAACCAGTGACGAACCCAATTCTCTTTATTCGACCCGTAGAATCTTACCATCTGGGCATTTTAACTTAATATACTTACTACCACAATTCACTGTTATATCATGAAAGGCTAACCAATCCATACCAAGTATTACATCAAATTCATCAAATGGTAACAACATAAGGTTAGATGGGAAACAATGACATTGAATCGTCAAAGGACAATTCTTACAGACTTTATCAACTAGAACTGATCTGCCTAGTGGGTTCAACACTCTAATAATCTCTTCCGTATGTTCAATAGGTATGTTCATACCAGTCGCCAATCTCATGCAGATATATGAATGCGTCGACCCCGGGTCAATTAAAGCAACAACACTTATATTAAAAAGAAAGAAAGTACTCGTAATAACATCAGGAGCAGCGACTTCCTCTCGAGCACGTATTGCATAAGTTCTTGTCGGGGCTCGAACCTCTAATTTTTCAGGGTCTTTAGTCAAGACTCGACTGCCACTAGCACTCCCAGGATATCTCGAAGGTCTACCTCATAGAATTGGAGCACTCGACTTTGGAGATATTTCCACTTCTTTTTCAGCTCATTCCGGGCAGTCTCTGAGAAAGTGATCAAGAGAACCACATCTGAAACAAGCGCCGCTCTTTATTCGGCACTCTCCGAAGTGAAATTTGTTAAAGCTCTTACACTTTGGCTTTTGATCATCTATACTCCCCACACTAGTCACCATCGGGGAGGAAGACTTTTGACCTCATCGTTTAGAGCTTCTCGATCTACCCGAATATCCCACTGAAGAAGTAGAGCGTTCATACAGGCTCCTGGCTTTCTTCGTGGAGAACGAGAGTGTTTTACCGCTAGACCTCTTGCTCGCAACTTGAGCCTATCTCTTAGCTTGTTTTCTTTCATTATTAAGTTCCTCGGCCTTCTTGGCTCGATCAGCCAATACGACAAACTCTCGTATTTCCAAGATCCCAATCAACAACTTGATATCCTCATTCAGACCTTCCTCGAAGCGTTTACACATTTCTGATTCAGTTTGGACCCATTCAGTTGTATACTGACTTAGTCGTACGAACTTTCTCTTGTATTTTGCTATAGTCTTGTTCCCTTGTTTGAGTTCCAGGAACTCCTTTCGCTTTGAGTCCAAAAACCATTGGTTAATATATTTCTTCTTAAACTCTATTTGGAAGAATTCTCAAGTAATATTTTCTTTCGGCACTACCGAGGATATGGTCTTCCAGCAATTGTATGCAATGTCCTTCAAAAGGGACACAGCACACTTCAAACATTCCTCGGGTGTGCATGACAAATCAACTAGCACCCATGTAGTATTTTCAAGCCAGAACTCGGCTCTTTCAGCGTCATCATCAACTTTAGCTCTAAATTCCTCAGCCCCATACTTTCTAAGCTTATCTACAGGGGCTTTACTGATTCTCACCGCTACCATGCCTCGTGGCACATCCTCATCAGGTTGGTCAAAGGGCGGGGGAGGTCTTGGAATATTGGGGCAATTTCTCAGATAATCCCCAAACCATTCATCCATCACATCAAAGAAGGTAGCTCGGGCCTCTTCTCGGCCTTTTGACATCAGCCCTCTACTACTACTAGATACAACTCGCTGTACTGAAGCTGGAGCATGGCTTTCAGCTCTCTCGGACTCATCTTGTGCTTAATTGGAAGACATTCATGAAATTCAAAATAGTTTAAACAATTAAGAGACATCACACTATCAACATTTGAATAATGGCATGTATAGAGACCTTTAACATCCTCTACGGTAGTCATAGAACCGACTAAATCGTAGCTCTGATACCAAAAAATGTAACACCCCACACCGACACCGGGATAGGGTTCGAGACATTACTAGGACTTTACATTTTGAAACGTACCAAATTGGGTCACCAAGTTTTCCTCAAACTTTAAGCTTTTCATCCATGAACAACTCGTCCCTTATATAGGCCTTCGAGGCCTATAACATACCTAGAGGCAGTGTGGGACAAATTTGGGTACATTCGATAAACCTTGGGCTCCTTAAGAAATTTTTCCTTATCATAAAGTGTCACACGCCAGTGTAAGTGGGCCGTGTGGACTCACACGCCCGTGTGACTTGGGGCACGCCCATACCCTTCAGCCGTGGGCAGCACTGACTTATAACCACGGCCATGGCGCACACCCGTGCTGCCTACCCGTGGACGACACTGTCTTTTTAACACGGCCATGGTGCATGCCCGTGTGGCTCGCTCGTGTACAATTTTGAGCTAAAATTTTAAGTGTAGGGGACACACGGCTATAGCACATGCCCATGGGAGGGAACCGTGTGTCACATACGGCCTAGACACATGCCCGTGTGTCTAACCATGTGGACTCTAATAGGCTATTTTCCAAGCCTTTACTCACCCCTTTTCTACTACTTGTGCTTAGTAGTTACCAAATTCAAAGTAAAACACAATTATACACTTGTAAATAATCTTGATTAAACTAAATGTATGGAAACCTCATATCATTGGTTTCATACATGATAGGTTATTTCCCATTTAGTGTTTACGGGTTCCCATGTCACTTTAATTCATCCAAAATTGGCTCGTTCATGTGACTCATTGCCAATTGGTAATGACCCATCACTTGTAAATAAAACCATGCATAAATTCATAGGTCATAGCCTACTTCAATTAAGCCAATTTTCATGGCCATATACAAAGAGATAAACATATTTTTACATCCATTCATTTGGCAAATCAAATGACACATATAACAAAATACTCAAAAATATTATACATGCCATTGAACAAAACAAACAAAGTCTTTATACCAAAGCTTGTCTAGTTGATAGTATGTTGACTCTCCAATCATCTTCCAATCCTTTCGAGTCCTCGAGCTCTGTGAGACAGGGAAAAAGAGAGGGGTAAGCATTTACATGCTTAGTAAGCTCGAAAAATAGGAAAGTAAACTTACCAAGTATTTAACATTCACCCATGATAGATAAGGAAACCAACAATTATTAAATGGTTCCTATTATATGCACTCAATCAATAAGTTAGTAACATAATCAAGCATCATATAATTTAACTAGATGAGCTCATCAGTCAACATCTCATTTACACAAACATCTCATGTTAATCTCGTTGAGTTTCTAGGAAATCTCGATGGAATACCCATTAATTGTCAATTCATACGAATGATCATTCCCTATACGCACTCCACGAACCTCACATTTTATGGCGGGATTACCAGTCCAGGCTAAATCCCCTATTTTATGAACTCATAAGGTGATGTCAGGATTACCAATCCAGGCTAAATCCCTTATAACGACAAACACCCTTAATGAGCTCGGATCTGAATTACTAGTCCAGGCTAAATTCAGACCCTAATCGGATTAACCGTCCGGGCTAAATCCATAATGCACACATATTCTTCAGGAGGCTTGATCATTCAAGGAACACTCGTCCGGGCTAAATCCTTACTGCAACACATGCAGGATCTCTTTACACATATCAATGAGGGTTTATCCATCGAATTCCCTTTATCAACCTTATCCGAGACATTTTTCACATGTTACCATCAAATATGCATTTCTATGATATTTCATGCTAATAATAAATGCAATCACCATGCATTCATAAATCATTCAATTATGCATATTAAGGGTTTACTTTAAGTTATCCAAACTTACCTAGTATTCTTTTCGGAGTTGTGTTTCGGTTATTTCGAAACCTTGCATTTACCTCGATCGACCTCTGAAATTTGTTCCTCGGGGTCTATAACAACAAAATTTAACTCATTAATACACTACATTATACATTTCAAGTTTAATATCTACCCTCGGTCCAAATGACCGTTTTGCCCTAACCTTTCACATTTTACGATTTAGCCCTTAGGCTCGTATAATGAAACACATGCACTTTCTATCTTGCCCAAGCCTAGCCGAACACTTTTCCCTCTTATGGTAGCCTACATTTTCCATTATTTTCTCATTTCTACCACACATTTACATCTATTACAAAATAGTCCCTATAAGGGTTTTTCCTGAAAATCAACTAGGGACAGATGTTTAATACACATTCATCCTTCATATTCCTCCATAATCCATCAAAATACAAGCAACTCATGCATGAGTAAATTTTTCAACATGAACCCTAGTATAAAATATGGGTAGAAATGGAGAGAACAAGCTACCGGGATTTCAAAAATACAAAGAGCATGAAAAACGGGGCTTGGAAGCACTTACTATTGAGCTTGGGAAGCTTGAAAACCCTAGCTATGGAAACCCTTGAAGTTTCGGCTGGAAAAGGAAGAGAATGGGCTGATTTTGGTTCATTTTTCCCATTTTATTTCATTAAAATACCAAATGACCAAAATGCCCTTAAGCCCTTTCTTTAAAATGTCATCCATGTAAGCCTATTTTTGTCTAAAAACTTAGAATTTGGGCAAATTTCTCTCCAAGACCTTCTAATTCATAACCCAAATCAATTTCATACAATTTTCTTTTAGAATTCAAGTTTTACAATTTATTCAATTTAGTCCCTAATTTCTAATTGAACACCTTACTCAAAGAATTTCTTCATGAAACTTTAACACATGCATATACTCGTATTTTAGGCCTCATAATAATCATAAAGTAAATATTTTGATATCAGATTTGTGGTTCTGAAACCACCATTCCGACTAGGCCCTATTTCAGGATGTTACAATAATCATCTGCTTCCGAAAGAAATCGAAGAATTTCTTGGGAATCCTACATGTAACAGCCCGATTTAGACCCTAATCGAAATGGTGGTTTTGGGACCACGAATCTGAGTTAGAAAATATTTAAAAATAATTTTCTATTTTTATTATGTGTGAATTTATATCTGTGAAATTTTTGTGATTTAATTTTATCGTTTTAGTGACCGATTAAATAAAAGGACTTAATCGCGTGAAATGAAAACTTGATAGTTAAAAGCATAAGGGCTGAATTGTTAATGCCTTTCTAAGTAGGAGCTTTTTTGTTGTAAATAACCCATTTGGGTAGGTAATGGATGGTTGAATCCTTGTTATATGTGATTTAGTTATTTAATTATAAAGGGTAAATAGGTAAATCAATGTTTAGTTATATTATATCATAAAACATAAAATAATAAAACCAAATTCATAATTTCTTTACATTTCCTAAATAAAAGAAGAAAGAAAAGAATAGGAAGCTAGGTATTCGGTCATTGTTGAGCTTAATTCAAGGTTCGTTCATACTCGATTTTTGATAATTTTTACGTTTTTTGAGATCGTTGCTAAGTAATCTTTAAGACCCATACTTTAATTTTTTATTTTGATGAATATTTTGGGTTATGCAATTGATGAGAGTTTATGATTTTTCTTTTGTTTGATGATGAAAAATGAAAGATATGTTTTAGATTAACATGTTTTGTATTGGAGTTTTTGATGATTTTGAGCAATTAGGACTAAATTGAAAAAATAATAATTTGAGGGACTAAAGTGTGATATAAATGAAACATATGGACTTGAATGAACACTAGGAATATTCAGCAAAACATGGGTATAAGGAAATTTTGCATATTTTGTGTTTTGAGCAATAGGGACTAAATTGTAAAAAAGTGTAAATGTCAGGGTAAAATGATAATTTTCTCATTCATATGTTTTTGGACTAAATTGAATGAAAATATATTTGAATGAGCTTAATTTGAATATGTTTAGATCAAGAACCAAAGAAATCAGATTTGGATCAGGGGAAAACGAAAGTTGTCGACTAGCTGCCTGTTCCGTTCTGTATCGTCCGAGGTAAGTTTATAAGCAAATAGACATGCCTAGTTGTAGTTAAATGCTAATTATATATGCTGGTAAGTAATGTATGAATTTATACATGCTATTGCCGAATGTGTATAAGCTTGGTAACCATGATCAAGCATTAGTTTCGACCAAGTTACGATGTCCAAAAGCCCTGTATGAACCTTAGGAATAGTTAGGATACATATATCATGACATAGGATTCTAATATATGTGTGCGAGTAAGACCATGGCATCGTTATATGATTCTGATATATGTGTACGAGTAAGACCCTGTCTGGGATAGTGGCATCGATATGTGATTACATGTAAGACCACATCTAGGACGTTGGCATTGTACGATATATATGTGATTATCCGAGTATCCTACCCAATTCTGAATGGTTCATCAGGCAAAGATAAGTTATGTTTGAGTGTGTAAACAAGCTAAATAGACAGGTATGAATTAGCTTGTTACTATTTAAAATGTGGTAAGTATATTTGACCTTGTGAAAAATATTAAATGAGTTTCAATTATATGTATATGTGGTTTTGTATATTCGGCCACATATTTAGTATGTGTACATGAAACTGTGTTGTGGCACATGAACTTATGTGTTTATTATATGTGAACTAGGTTTGTAATGATTATTTGGTTGTGGAAGTCAAATGGTAATAATGATAATTTGGTTATAAGAGCATTCGGCCAAAGTGATATTTAAGAATGAATATACATGTAATATGAACTTTATATGTTTGGATTTAAATTGTGTCATAATATTATAACTTGTCTTGGTTTAATCTGGTTGATAATGTTATTGTGTTGTATATTTGCTTATGACTTACTAAGCTATAAAAAGCTTACTTTGTGTTTATATGTGTTTCTGTTTTATAGATTTTAAATCAAGTTACAAGCTCGTGGGGTCGCGAGTAAGATCATCACACTATCTAATCAGTATGTTAAACTCGTACTATGGCATGTATAGGTTGGAATATGTTTTAATGATGAACCTTAGTTTTGTATAAAGGCCATGCGAAAATGGCTTAACCTTTATACTTGAATTCTGTTTTGCTTGGCTGTGGTTAAAATTCGTTTTGGTTACAGTATTATGTGCTATGCATGAATAGTGTTCGTAGAAGGAGTTTTATGTTTTAGGAATGGTTAATGATTTTGGATTAATATATATATGGTTGATTCGGTTAAGGTATGTATAGTGTAACATCCCGAAATAGAGCCTAGTCGAAATAGTGGTTTCAGGACCACAAATCTGACATCAAAATATTTATTTTATGATTATTATGAGGCCTAGAATATGAGAATATGCATGTGTTAAAGTTTCATGAAGAAATTCTTTGAGTAAGGTGTTCAATTGGATTTAAGGACTAAATTGAATAAATTTCAAAACTTGATTTCTAGAAGCAATTTGTATGAAATTGCTTTGGGTTATGAATTAAAAGGTCTTCGAGAGCAATTTTCCAAATTTCTAAGTTTTTGGACAAAAATGGGCTTGCATGGTTGAAATTTTAAAGAAAGGTCATGAGGGCATTTTGGTCATTTGGCTTTTTAATGAATTAAAATGGGAAAAATCAAGCCAAAATCAGCCATTCTTCTTCTCCATGCTGCCGAAATTCTCTTGTTACCATAGCTAGGGTTTTCAAGCTTTCCAAGGTCAATAGTAAGTGCTCTCAAGCCCTGTTTTTCATGCTCTATGTATTTTTGAAATCTTGGTAGCTTGCTCTCCCCGTTTCTACCCATATTTCATGCTAGGGTTCATGTTTAAAAATTTACCCAAGCATGAGTTGTGTGTATTTTGATGGATTATGGAGGAATATGAAAGATGAATGTGTATTAAACATCTTTTCCTAGTTGATTTTCATGAAAAACCTTATAGGGACTATTTTGCAAAAGATGTAAATGTGTGGTAGAAATGAGAAAATAATGGAAAATTTAGGCTACCATAAGAAGGAAAAGTGTTCGGCTAGGCTTGGGTAAGATGGAAAGTGCATGTGTTTCATTATACGAGCTTAGGGACTAAATCGTAAAAATGTGAAAGGTTAAGGGCAAAACGGTCATTTGGACCGGGGGTAGATATTAAACTTGAAATGCATAATGTAGTGTATTAATGAGTTAATTTTTTTTATAGACCTCGAGGAACAAATTTCGGAGGTAGATCAAGGTAAACGCAAGGTTTCGAAATAACCGAAACATAACTCTGAAACGAATACCAGGTAAGTTCGGATAACTTAAAGTAAACCCCTAATATGTATAATTGTATGATTTATGAATGCATGGAGATTGTATTTATTATTGGCATGAATATCGTAGAAATGCATATCTGATGATAACATGTGAAAAATGTCTCGGTTGAGGTTGAAAAAGGGAATTCGATGGACAAACCCTGTTTGACATGTGAACTGAGATCCTGCATGTGTTGCAGTACGGATTTAGCCCGGTCGGGTAATATGTGTGCATTATGGATTTATCCCGGACGGGTGTTCCTTGAATGATCAAGCCTCCCAAAGAATATGTGTGCATTATGGATTTATCCCGGACGGGTAATCCGATTAGGGTCTGAATTTAGCCTGGACTGGTAATTCAGATCCGAGCTCATTAAAGGTGTTTGTCGCTATAAGGGATTTAGCCTGGACTGGTAATCCCGACATCATCTTATGAGTTCATGATATGGGGGATTTAGCCTGGACTGGTAATCCTGCCATTATATATAAGGTTCGTGGGAGTGCATATATGTGAAATGATCATTCATAAGAATTGACAGATAATGGGTATTCCATCGAGATTTCCTAGAAACTCAACGAGATTAGTATGATGTATTTCAATAAGATGATGAATGATGAGCTCATCTACATAAATTACATGATGTTTTGTTATGTGACTAACTCTTGGATTGAGTGCATGCGATAGGGAATCGCTTCATAATTGATGATTTCATGATTTAAAAATGGATGTATGCTAATTACTTGGTAAGTTTACTTTCTAGTTATTTGAGCTTACTAAGCATGAAAATGCTTACCCCTCTTCTTTTTTTTTCCTGTCTCACAGAGCTCGAGGACTCGAAAGGATTGGAAGACGATTGGAGTGTCAACACACTATCAACTAGACAAGCTTTGGTATAAAGACTTTGTTTATTTTGTTCAATGACATGTATAGTATTTTTCAGTATTTTGTTATATGTGTCATTTGATTTGCCAAATGAAGGCATGTAAAAATATGTTTATCTCTTTGTATATGGCCATGAAAATTGGCTTAATTGAAATAGGCTATGACCTACAAATTTATGCATGGTTTTATTTACAAGTGATGGGTTGTTAGCAATTGGCAATGAGTCATATGAATAAGCCAATTTCGGACGAATTAAAGTGACATGGAAACCCATAAACACTAAATGGAAAATAGCCTTTCATGTATGAAACCAATGATAAGATTATTTACAAGTGTAAAATCATGTTTTTCTTCAAGCTTGGTAACCACTAAGCACAAGTAGTAGAAAGGGGTGACTAAAGGCTTGGAAAATAGCCTATTAGAGTCCAGATGGCTAGACACACGGGCGTGTGTCTAGGCCGTGTGTGACACATGGCTCTCTCCCATTTATGTGTGCTATGGCTGTGTGTCCCCTGCACTTAAAATTTTAGCTCAAGGTTGTACACGGGTAGGCCACACGGGCGTGCACCATGGCCGTGTTAAAATGACAGTGTTGTCCATGGGCAGGCAGCACGGGTGTGTGCCATGACCGTGTTGATAAATCAATGTTGCCCACAGCTGAAGGGCATGGGCATGCCCCAAGCCACACGGGCGTGTGAATACACACGGCCAATCTACACGGGCGTGTGGCACTTTATTATAAGGAAAATTTTCTAAGGAGCCCAAGGTCTATCGAATGTACCCGAATTTGTCCCACGTTGCCTCTAGGTATGTTATAGGTCTCGAAGGCCTATATATGGGATGAGATATTCATGGTTGAAAGGTTTTAAATTTGAACAAAAATTTGTGACCCAAATAGTGTGTTTCAAGTGTAAAGCTCTGGTAATGCCTCGAACCTTATCCCTGCGTAGGATACGGGGGAGGGGTGTTACATTTATTGGTATCAGAGCTACAGTTTAGTCTGTTCTAGGACTACCGTAGAGGATGATAAAGTTCACTATACATGCCATTATTTGAATGTTGATAGTGTGACGTCTTCTAATTGTTTAAATTGTTTTGAATATAGTAAATGTCTTCTAATCAAGCACAAGATGAGTCCGAGAGAGCCGAGAGCCATGCTCCAGCTTCTGCACAACAAGCTGTATCTAGTAGTAGTAGAAGGCTGATATCAGAAGGCCGAGAAGAGGCCCGAGCTGCCTTCTTTGATATGATGGATGAATGGTTTGGGGATTATTTGAGAAATCGCCCAAATATACCTAGACCTCCCCCGCCCTTTAACCAACCTGATAAGGATGTGCCACGAGGTATGGCACCGGTGAGAATTGGTAAAGCCCATGTAGATAAGCTTAAAAAGTATGAGGCTGAGGAATTTAGAGCTAAAGTTGATGATAAAGCTGAAAAAGTTGAGTTCTGGCTTGAGAACACTGCGTGGGTTTTAGATGATTTGTCATGTACACCCAAGGAATGTTTGAAGTGTACTGTGTCCCTTTTGAAGGACATTGCATACAATTGCTGGAAGGCCGTATCCTCAGTAGTGCCGAAAGAAAATATTACTTGGGATTTCTTCCAAGCAGAGTTGAGGAAGAAATATATTAGCCAATGGTTTTTGAACTCGAAGCGAAAGGAGTTCCTGGAACTTAAACAAGAGAACAAGACTGTAGCAGATTGCGAGAGAGAGTTCGTATGACTAAGTTAGTATGCAACTGAATCGGTCCAAATGGAATCGAAAATGTGTAAACTCTTCGAGGAATGTCTGAATGAGGACATCAAGTTGTTGATTAGGATCTTGGAAATACGGGAGTTTGCCGCGTTGGCTGGTCGAGCCAAGAAGGCCGAGGAACTTAATAATGAAAGAAAACAAGCTAAGAGAGAGGCTCGATTTGCGAGCAAAAGGTCCAACGGTAAAACACTCTCGTTTTCCAATAAGAAAGCCATGAGCCTGCATGAACGCTCCACTTCGTCAGTGGGATATTCGGGTAGATCGAGAAGCTCTAAACGACGAGGTCAAAAATCTTCCTCCCCGATGGTAACTAGAGTGGGGAGTGTAGATGATCAAAAATCACAGTGTAAGAGCTCTAACAAATTTCACTTCGGAGAGTGCCAAATGAAGAGTGGCGCATGTTTTAGGTGTGGTTCTTTTGATCAATTTTTCAGAGACTACCCGGAACGACCTGAAAAAGAAGTGGAAATAGCCCTGAAGTCGAGTGCTCCCAGTCCACGAGGTAGACCTCTAGAATACCTTGGGAGTGCTAGTGGCAGTCGAGTCATGACGAAAGACACTGTAAAATCAGAGGTTCGAGCCTCGGTAAGAACGTATGCGATACGTGCTCGAGAGAAAGCCTCTGCTCCTGATGTTAATATGGGTACTTTCTCTCTTCTTAATACAAGTGTTGTTGCTTTAATTGACTCGAGGTCAGCGCATTCATATATCTGCATGAGATTGGCGTCTAGTATGAACATATCTCTTAAACCTACAGAATTCATCATTAGAGTGCTGAACCCACTAGGCAGATCCGTCCTAGTTGATAAAGTCTGTAAGAATTGTCCTTTGACGATTCAAGGTCACTGTTTTTCGGCTAACCTTATGTTGTTACCATTTGATGAATTTGATGTAATACTGGGTATGGATTGGTTAGCCCTTCATGATGTAACTGTGAATTTTGGTAGTAAGTATATTAAGTTAAAATGCCCGGATGGTAAGATTCTACGGGTCGAATCAAGAGAATTGGGTTCGCCGTGGATTGTAACCATGGCAATGGTTGCCCAGAGATATATTAAGAAAGGATATGAAGCCTACCTTGCATTTGTACTGGACACTAAGTAACAGAGATGATAATCGAGTTCGTGCCGATAGTATGTGAGTCCCCAGATGTGTTTCTGGAGGAATTACCTAGATTACCTCCTGAAAGGGAGATAGAGTTTGGTATTGAATTGGTGCCAGGGATGACTCCCATTTCTATTGCCTCGTACAGAATGGCACCTACCGAGCTGAAGGAGTTAAAAGCACAGTTGCAAGAACTGATGGATAAAGGATTTTCTAGGCCAAGTTTTTCACCTTGGGGTGCCTCCATGTTGTTCGTAAAGAAGAAAGATGGTTCGATAAGGTTATGTATCGATTATCAACAACTAAACAAGGTGACCATCAAGAATAAGTATCATTTGCCAAGGATTGATGATTTGTTTGACCAGTTGAGAGGAGCCACCGTATTCTTCAAGATAGACTTGAGGTCTGGCTATTATCAGCTGCGAGTTAAAGACTCAGATGTACCCAAGACAGCTTTCAGAACGAGGTATGGCCATTATGAATTTCTTGTTATGCCGTTTGGGCTAACGAATGCACGGTTGTGTTCATAGATCTAATGAATAGGATCTTTCGGCCATATTTGGATAAATTTGTCGTTGTGTTTATTGACGACATTTTGATCTACTTTAAAGATGAGACAGAACATGCAAAGCACCTGAGGATTGTGTTGCAGATCTTGCGGAAAAAGCAACTGTATGCTAGGTTTAGCAAGAGTGAATTTTGGCTCTAGGAAGTTAGATTTTTGGGTCATATAGTTTCGGGTGAAGGCATCCGAGTTTATCCAAGTAAGATTTCTGCAATTGTCGAATGGAAATCGCCTAAGAATGTAACCGAGGTTAGAAGCTTTTTGGGTTTAGCTAGTTACTATCGAAGGTTTGTAAAAGGATTTTCCATGATAGCGACTCCAATGACGAAGCTACTACAGAAAGACGTTATGTTTGAATGGATAGAGAAGTGTCAGCAAAGTTTTGAGAAATTAAAGACATTGCTGACAAAAGCTCCTGTTTTAGTGCTACCTGAACCGGTAAAAGAATTTGTGGTCTATAGTAATGCATCCTTAAATGGATTCGGTTGTGTACTTATGCAAGATGGCAAGTTGATAGCCTATGCATCACGACAATTGAAGCCTCACGAGAAGAATTATCCAACCCACGACCTAGAGCTTGCCGCTATTATTTTTGCCTTAAAAATTTGGAGGCATTATTTGTATGGCGAGACTTGTCGTATATTCACAGACCACAAAAGTTTGAAATATTTGATGACTCAGAAAGAGTTAAATTTGATACAGCGGAGATGGTTAGAATTAATTAAAGATTATGATCTGATTATCGACTATCACCCAGGAAAGGTGAATGTGGTCGCCGATGCATTGAGTAGAAATACCTGTATGCTTTGAGAGCCATGGATACTCGTTTGACAGTGCTTGTTGATGGTTCAGTTTTGGCTAAGCTGGAGGCTAGGCCGACATTTCTGCAGGAAATTCATGATGCTCAGCTTAATGATGATGACTTGCAAGCAAAATGGGCTCAATGTGAGTCTGTTGTTGAGTCAGATTTCCAAATTAGTCCTGACGGATGTTTAATGTTTAGAGATAGGGTTTATGTACCCAAAGACAATGAACTTAATCGGAAGATTTTGCAAGAAGCACATAACAGTCATTTGTCTGTTCACCCAGGAAGTACCAAGATATACAACGATTTAAAGAAGATGTACTGGTGGAATGGCATTAAAAGAGATGTTTCTAAATTTGTATCGAAATGCCTGGTATGTCAGCAAGTTAAAGCTGAACATCAAGTGCCTTCAGGTTTGTTACAGCCTGTAATGGTTCCCGAATGGAAGTGGGACAAAGTTACCATGGACTTCGTGACAGGACTACCTTTAACTCCGAAAAAGAAAGATGCCATATGGGTTATAGTGGACAAATTGACAAAGTCGGCTCATTTTATCTCGATAAGGATAAATTATTCCCCTGATAGATTGGTCGATTTATACATTTCTGAGATAATAAGATTACACGGAGTACCACTGTCGATTATTTCAGACAGAAACCCGATGTTCACTTCAAGATTCTGGAAGAAGTTACAAGAATCCTTGGGTACAAAGTTGAGCTTTAGCACAGCACCCTCAGACCAATGGTCAGTTTGAGTGGATGATTTAGATTCTCGAGGACATGTTGCGCTGTTGCATCCTCAAATTTTAGGGTAGCTGGGAAAAATAACTGCCATTGGTAGAATTTTCCTACAACAATAGTTTCCAAACAAGTTTGAAGATGGTGCCTTATGACGCCTTGTATGGTAGAAAGTGTCAAACTCCATTGTACTGGACAAAACTCAAGGAAAATCATATTCATGGAGTTGATCTAATTAAAGAAACTGAAGAAAAAATTAAAGTGATACGGGATTATTTAAAAGCAGCATCAGATAGGCAAAAGTCTTATGCTAATCTGAAAAGAAAGGAAATTGAGTTTCAAGTTGGAGATAGAGTATTCTTCAAAGTATCTCCATGGAAAAAGGTATTTAGATTTGGTCGGAAAGGTAAACTGAGTCCATGATTTATCGGATCGTACGAGATCACTGAAAGAGTTGGACCGTTAGCCTATCGTTTGGCGTTGCCACCCGAACTAGAAAAGATTTAAGACGTGCTCCATGTATCTATGTTAAGAAGATACCGATCATACCCCTCTCATGTGATTTCACCGACTGAGATTGAAATTCGACCAGACATGACTTATGGAGAGAAACTGGTTAAGATATTGGCTCGTGAAGTTAAACAATTGAGAAATAAAAAAGTGGCTCTTATAAAAGTTCTATGGCATCGACATGGTGTAGAAGAGGCTACATGAGAGCCAGAAGAAACCATGAGAAGTCAATATACGAATCTGTTTTCTGGTAAGACTTTCGAGCACGAAAGTCCCTAAGGGAGGAGAAATGTAACATCCTGAAATAGGGCTTAGTCAGAATAGTGGTTTCGGGACCATAAATCTGACATCAAAATATTTATTTTATGATTATTATGAGGCCTAGAATATGAGTATATGCATGTGCTAAAGTTTCATGAAGAAATTCTTTGAGTAAGGTGTTCAATTGGAAATTAGGGACTAAATTGAATAAATTTCAAAACTTGATTTCTAGAAGCAATTTGTATGAAATTACTTTGGGTTATGAATTAGAAGGTCTTCGAGAGCAATTTTCCCAATTTCTAAGTTTTTGGACAAAAATGGGCTTGCATGGTTGAAATTTTAAAGAAAGGCCATGAGGGCATTTTGGTCATTTAGCTTTTTAATGAATTAAAATGGGAAAAATCAAGCCAAAATCATCCATTCTTCTTTTCCATGCTGCTGAAATTCTCTTGTCACCATAGCTAAGGCTTTCAAGCTTTCCAAGCTCAATAGTAAGTGCTCTCAAGCCCCTTTTTTCATGCTCTATGTATTTTTGAAATTCGGTAGCTTGCTCTCTCCGTTTCTACCCATATTTCATGCTAGGGTTCATGTTTAAAAATTTACCCATGCATAGTTTGCTTGTATTTTGATGGATTATGGAGGAATATGAAAGATGAATGTGTATTAAACATCTTTCCCTAGTTGATTTTCATGAAAAACCCTTATAGGGACTATTTTGAAAAAGATGTAAATGTGTGGTAAAAATGAGAAACTAATGGAAAATGTGGGCTACCATAAGAAGGAAAAGTGTTCGGCTAGGCTTGGGTAAGATAGAAAGTGCATGTGTTTCATTATACGAGCCTAGGGACTAAATCGTAAAAATGTGAAAGGTTAGGGGCAAAACGGTCATTTGGACCGGGGGTAGATATTAAACTTGAAATGCATAATGTAGTGTATTAATGAGTTAATTTTTTTGTTATAGACCTTGAGGAACAAATTCCGGAGGTCGATCGAGGTAAACGCAAGGTTTCGGAATAACCGAAACATAACTCTGAAACAAATACCAGGTAAGTTCGGATAACTTAAAGTAAACCCATAATATGTATAATTGTATGATTTATGAATGTATGGTGATTTTATTTATTATTGGCATGAATATCGTAGAAATGCATATCTGATGATAACATGTGAAAAGTGTCTCGGTTAAGGTTGAAAAAGGGAATTCAATGGACAAACCCTGTTTGACATGTGAACTGAGATCCTACATGTGTTGCAGTAAGGATTTAGCCTGGACGGGTAATCTATGATCTCAAGTATGAAAAGGATCTAGCCTGAACGGGTGTTCTTTGAATGATCAAGCCTCCCGAAGAATAAGTGTGCATTATGGATTTAGCCCGGATGGGTAATCCGATTAAGGTCTGAATTTAGCCTGGACTGGTAATTCAGATCTGAGCTCATTAAGGGTGTTTGTCACCATAAGGGATTTAGCCTGGACTGGTAATCCTGCCATGATTTGTGAGGTTCGCGGGAGTGCATATATGTGAAATGATCATTCGTAAGAATTGACGGATAATGGGTATTCCATCGAGATTTCCTAGAAACTCAACGGGATTAATATGATGTATTTCAATAAGATGATGAATGATGAGCTCATCTACATAAATTACATGATTCTTTGTTATGTCACTAACTCTTTGATTGAGTGCATGCGATAGGGAATCGCTTCATAATTAATGATTTCATGATTTTAAAATGGAAGTATGCTAATTACTTATTAAGTTTACTTTCCAGTTATTCGAGCTTACTAAGCATTAAAATGCTTACCCCTCTTTTTGTTTTCCTATCTCACAGAGCTCGAGGACTCGAAAGGATTGGAAGACGATTGGAGAGTCAACACACTATCAACTAGACAAGCTTAGGTATAAAGACTTTGTTTATTTTGTTCAATGGCATATATAGTATTTTTGAGTATTTTTTTATATGTGTCATTTGATTTGCCAAATGAAGGCATGTAAAAATATGTTTATCTCATTGTATATGGCCATGAAAATTGGCTTAATTGAAATAAACTATGACCTACAAATTTATGCATGGTTTTATTTACAAGTGATGGGTTGTTACCAATTGGCAATGAGTCACATGAACGAGCCAATTTCGGACGAATTAAAGTGACATGAAACCCATAAACACTAAATGGAAAATAACCTTTCATGTATGAAACCAATGATATGAGGTTTCCATACAACTAGTTTCATTAAGATGATTTACAAGTGTATAATCATGGTTTTCTTCAAACTTGGTAACCACTAAGCACAAGTAGTAGAAAGGGGTGACTAAAGGCTTGGAAAATATCCTATTAGGGTCCACATGGTTAGACACACAGGTGTGTGTCCAAGCCGTGTGTGACACAAGGCTCTCTCCCATGGGTGTGTGCTATGGTCGTGTGTCCCCCAAACTTAAAATTTTAGGTCAAGGTTGTACACGGGTAGGCCACACGGGCGTGCACCATGGCCGTGTTAAAATGACAGTGTCGTCCACGGGCAGTAGCACGGGTGTGTGCCATGACCGTGTTGATAAGCCGGTGTTGCCCACGGCTGAAGGGCATGGGCGTGCCCCAAGCCACACGAGCGTGTGAATACACACGGCCCATCTACAGAGGCGTGTAACACTTTATTATAAGGAAAATTTTCTAAGAAGCCCAAGGTCTATCGAATGTACCTGAATTTGTCCCCCATTGCCTCTAGGTATGTTATAGGTCTCGAAGGCCTATATAAGGGACAAGATATTCATGGTTGAAAGGTTTTAAATTTGAACGAAAATTTGCGACCCAAATAGTGTGTTTCAGGTGTAAAGCTCTGGTAATGCCTCGAACCTTATCCCGGCGTAGGATACGAGAGAGGGGTGTTACATATAGGGTAAAGTATATATAAATGTGGTGGTTGTATACAGTCAACATATTATATGTGACTTGGTATTAGAGGTTGTTTAGTTAAACTCGAACATGATATAATTTTGTTTGATATGGTTATTACATGACATGTGAGATTTGTATTTTGTGTAGTATGATTTATAGTATAAGTAAGTATAAAAAAATGCTATAGTAATGTATTAGTAATTTGGTTGTAAAATGATAATATATATGAGGTAGTTACAACCAACTTGTATTTCGACATTTACTTGTATAATTGTATAGCGCATTTGATAAATCAATTGATATATATATTTATATCATACCCTATGATATATAAATAAATAAATGGTGTTAAATATATTAACTTGATTTGAATGGAGTAAAAATAGTTGTTGATATGTTTGGTTGGGGCTTATTATGTTTAGTTGTCAATGCTCGATAATGACTCAAATTTGATGTAGATAAACATGTATAAAGTTTATATTGTTGTATGAAATATCCTTGATTTTCATTTTTTTAAAATGAAATTGCTAAAGCCGGTTATGCTTTTTGATAATACCATATGAAATAACTTAAATGACTATATATACATATATGCTCGTGCACAAATGTGAAATGAAATGTTTTTTTTTTTGTTAGGCATTTGAATATCATTAAAGAAGTGGATGATTTATTATGTTTTATACATATAATATCTTTTTAATATCGTTGACTTATGTTTTAACTATGATATCATATGAATGATATGAAATTTAAGATCGGCATTAGGCAATATTATTATGAGCATTGATGTGAAATAATAAAATTTGAATTATAAAATGTAATGCATGTTAGTAAGAACTGTGATATATTCAGTAATACTTCTTAACCTTAGTCCGGCGATGGACACAGGCTAGAGGTGTTACACTACAAGATCCATTCGTTCTTTTTTTAGAACTTCATCTGGGTTTAAACCATACTGAGAGGTCCACTAGAGATCAGAATTTGTTGAAGAAAGAACAAGATGTTTCTTTTGTCCCTTCCAGGCGATCGAAAAATAAAGAAATAGTTAATATATTTAAGATAATTACGTATTTAAAAAATACCGTCTCAATTCATCCTATTTCATCAGATCCATGATGTAATATGGTTCCGAAAGATGAACTGGGCAGTTCCAATAAGATTTCATTCTTGAACAAAAATCTATTTTTTGATTTATTTCATCTATTCCATAACCAGAACAGGAGGGGATACACGTTACACCACGATTTTGAATCAGAAGAGAGATTTCAAGAAATGGAAAATCTATTCACTCTATCAATAACCAAGCCGGATCTGGTGTATTATAAGGAATTTGTCTTTTCTATTGATTCCTACAGATTGGATCAAAAACAATTCTTGAATGAGGTATTCAACTCCAAGGATGAATCGAAAAAGAAATCTCTATCGGCTCTACCTCCTATTTTTTATGAAGAAAATGAATATTTTTATCGAAGGATCAGAAAAAAATGGGTCCGGAAAAAAAAATTTCCAGGTATATAAGCAGTAATTTCAAACCCAGAGGTTAATCGTACTCTGGCAACTTTACGTAAGGCAGAGTTTGGTTTTTAGGGGGTGATAGTGGAAAAGCTGACAGATAAGTCACCCTTACTGCCACTTTACAAAACTGTACATGAGATTTTCACCTCATACGACTCCTTGTTCAATTCTTTCGAAGTCATTGGGTCTTTTTCCTCGTTCGAGAATCTCCTCTCTTCTTCCACTCTATCCCAAAGAGTAACTAGGACAAATTCAGTCACGTTTTCATGTTCCAATTGAACAATTTCCATTTTTGATTATTCTAAAAAGAGAAAAAAAATTTTACCAAACATCTACGGATCCAATCATACAATCTTATAATAAGAGCAAGAGATCTTTCTCGATCAATCCCTTTGGCCTTCATTCTTTGAGAATCAGAAAGATCCTTTTCAAGTTTGAATTTGTTCATTTGGAATCTAGGTTCTTCTACTTCATTTTTTATTTACTTATTTATTTTTTTTATTTTTCCCCTCTTTTTTTGATTTCTTTTTTTTTTATTCCCTTCCATCATTCCCTAAGTCCCATAGGTTTGATCCTATAGAATCTAACCCATTTTCCCATTGAGTGAGGGGTACGAAATAAATCAGATTGATCTTTCGATCAAAAGCACTATGTGAAATCTTCAGTTTTTCCTCTTTCTCTATCCCTATCCCATAGGTACAGCATTTGAATCAATAGAGAACCTTTTCCTCTTATATGAATCAATATTATTACATTCCAATTCCTTACTGATAACCCCCAAAGAAAATCCCGAATTGGATCCCCAATTGATCTTTATCCCAAATTTCTTTTTTTTTTATTAGCTTTCCCGTTAAAGTTAGAAAAGATCCATAATGCATTTCACATATCTATATTATGATGATATCAGTCAAACCCTTCACATGTGATTTCACCAGTTGACATCTAGATTCAGCCTGATATGACGTACGGTGAATAACCGATCAGAATTTTAACTCGAGAAGGTATAGAATTGAGAAATAAAAGCATAGCTTTGGTAAATTTCCATTGGCAAGGACACAGTATAGAAGAAGTTACCTAGGAACTGAAAGAAGCTATGAAACTACAATACCCGAGCTTCTTCTCTAGTATAAATTTTTGGGGATGAAAATTCCTTTCGGGGGAGAGTTGTAACAGCTCGTTTTCAATGAAAGCAAAACAATAATTTTGGAACCACAAATCTGTTATTTTAATGTCTACAATACGTTAGTAGTGTCATATAAAAATTTCATTAAGAAATTTTAACATTTGCATGCTTAATTAAGTAAAAATGACTAAATCATAAAAAGTGCAAAAGTGCAATTCCAATAGTTACAGGTATCTATTAGTATGAAATTAAATTTTTAAGGGATTTATGTGATAATTATACCATTTTTATTATGGGTGGATATTTATGGGCATTTTAAAGGTTAATAATAAAGGTTAAATGTGTAATTTAATAAATAATCTAAAGTAAAATAAAGAATAACAAAAGGTATCATCTTTCACTCATCTCTCCCACCGAAATTAAGGAAGAGAAAACACCATTGAAGGGTGCTTGAAACTTCGGCTATTCCATCCATGCATGTGGCTGAATTTTGATTTCGGTTTTAGTGATTTTTATGTTTTCGGGATTATTGTAACTTAATCAAGCTAAACCAAGGACTAATTTGCAAAACTATTAAAGGATTAAGGTTTTACCATGAATGTGTTTAAGTTATTCTTGAAAATTTATGAAATATTATGAGCCCTTATTGTTAAATAAATAGCTTTTCTAAAGTGATTTTTGATGAAATTATCATTTAGGGACTTATATGTAAAAGTAGTAAAATATCATGATGAAATTGTGAATTGATGATTTTTGTGTATTGATATGAGTCCCTAAGTAAATCAACAAGCATGATAAATGGATGAAATTGTATAAATGTTAATTTACGAGCTTAAGAACAAAATTGTAAAGAAATTAAAATAATAGGGGCAAAGTATAATTTGCAAAAGTATGAATTTTGGACTGAATTGAATAGAATGAATATTAAATGGATTAAAATTTCTTATTTAGATAAAGTTAAGCCTCATATGAATCTAGATCGAGGGAAAGACAAAATCTCGTATTAGTAATCTATTTCATCGTCTTTGCATTTGAAGTAAGTTCGTATGTTTAAATAGCGTTTAATGTTATTTGAATTAAATGTTATTATACTATTTATCATATCATGTTATGATGGAAATCCAACGATGTTACGACGACTATCAAGCCCCATTTGAACCTTAGGAATATATAAAATACAAATGACATGTCATTAGGGTTACCATGTTTCGGGTGCTAGTCCTAAATGTCCTACCGATGGCAAAGTTCCAGCATTTGTTGCAGATACTTGTCAGCTTGTGTGAGTGGCGTCATGTAGCTACATTTCAACCGCCAGCTTGTGTGAGCAGACCCATTTATGCCTTGAGTGAGCATCTAAGTAAAGGAACAAGAAAGGAAATGGTTTCGACCATGTGTTAGCAAACTTTGTGTGAGCTTCCCATGTATCCGATATTATTCTAAGTGGTTAAATAGTTATGTAAAGGGAAGGAATGGTAAGTATTCCAATCAACTATATTATGAACTTACGAAAAGGTATGAAATGTTTGAAATCAATGTATTAATATTCATGATGATGAAAGTATGAATCAAATGGTGCTATGTTCATGTATTTTATCTTAATTACCATGTGATGAGTTTGTTAAGTTATGTGTTTAAGTATTAACTATTGTTGTTGGTAATGCTTGGGCTTGTGTCAAGCTTGTGTTTGACTAATTCACATCTATTTCATATGATAATGCATTGAAATGGTAAGCTATGTTCATGATTTACGAACTTACTAAGCATTATATGCTTGCGATGTTGTTCTTTTCTATGTTTTATAGATTATCGGAAGCTCGACCAGTTTGGAAGCTCATTGAAGATCTATCACACTATCTGGAGATTATATCGGAGATTTTGATATTTTAGTCATGGTTATATTGGCATGTATAAGTGGACTTGTGTTTTATGACTTAGTTGTTATTTTTGGCTTGTAAATAAAGTAATATGGTTGGTGTGCTTTTGGTACTTTGATGCTATTATGATTGGAGTTTATGTGGTCAGAATGATGTATGGTTTTATGACCAAAGTGGTATGTGATGGCGTGTTTGAAATGTGGTTAATTAGGTTATGTTTGATATGGAATTTAGTTACGTTTGTTTTAGTATGGAATTAAGTAGTTGTGGATGCTTGAGTTATGGATATATAGGTTTATGCTATGACATGTTCAATGGTTGTGATTGAGATGCCTTTTGGCATATTGGCTGTATAGATATTTGGTATAGAGATTAGGTCATTTTATGTATGTAACACCCCGAACCCGAGACCATCGCCGGTGTCGGACACGAGGGGTTAACAAGCCAAATCCACATATTTCGCCCACCAATTGACATTTCCAGTCAGGCTGGAAAACTGCATCACCGTCGCCTTAAAAATCATATCTCGAGTTTCAAAACTCGGAAACTGATTTCATAAATTTTCCCTGAATTTAGACTCATATATCCATCCATGGATTTATTTCTAGAATTTTTGGTTGGGCCAATTGGTACAGTTTATTAGTTAAATTCACCCATGTTACAGGGATCGACTGCTCTGACCTCCGCGCGTTACAACTTGAATATCTCTCTGTACAGGGCTTTAATACTGGTGCTGTTTGTTTCTAATGAAACTAGACTCAAAATGGAATCTGTAAATATAATGCATGACTCCGAATTCTTTCTGGATAATTTATAGTAAATTTTTAAAGTTGCGACAGGGGACCCAGAAACCGTTCTGGCCCTGTCTCACGAAAGCTTTAATATCTCTTAACATGTGACTCCTATGACCGTTTCGTTTCTTCCATATGAAAGTAGACTCATCAAGGTTCATTTACATAGCTTATTCACTATTTAATACCATTCCTACAAATTTTGATGATTTTTCACATTCACGTCACTGCAGCTGGTAGCATCTGTTTTTAAGGTAGGTCTTACCTATTTTGTAGTCTCCATGAACCAACTAGTCTTGCCATACATAGGTTCACATATGATCATTTTAACCATACCAATGGCTGATCATGTGACCAACACTCCCATTTCCAATCCATAATCACATCATGACACCATATATATATATACAAACCGCAAATAGTCTAAGTTCGGTACTTCACTTTTACGAGCCATTTTCGCATGGCCGTACACATATACATCACAACACAATTGAACCGACAAGGGTAGTCCTATACATGCCATTTCAAAGTTCAACCAAAAATTATACCAAAATGGAGGCTTTGATAGTGTAGATGACTTCGACTTTAATGATCCCGAATCCGATTGCTATCGAGCAAAATCTATAAAACAGAGAGCCAAAGCAACGGGGTAAGCATTTTTATGCTTAGTAAGTCTCAAGGAATAAAATCAGCTTTAATTAAAGCAATACATTCACATAGCCAAATGCATCATTTCATTAATACACATTCACATAATCATTCTTACTTCACACTTCATCATTATATACTTTCACAGGGTATCAACCAATTCAATAGCTGAAATTCGTTAGTCGATTGAGCGAATGTTGCTCAAGCATGTCGACTTTTCCAATGCACATATAATCATACCTTATTCTTTGGGCTTTTCGAGCATACTAATGGAATTTATTACAGCAGCCAACACTCACCTCCAGCCCAAGCTTCTTGAATACAACCGGATATAACCACGTGCACGAATGCCTTGGTCTTAGCCGGATAGAACGACTCGTCTGAATGCCTTGGTCTTAGCCGGATGTAGCCACTAGCACAATTGCCTTGGTCTTAACCGGATATAATTTCAGCATAAATGTCTTGGGACTTAGCCGGATATCATTCAATTGCTCATGCACACATACATCAATAATCATTAGACATTCATGTTTCATTTTCGTTACTAAGGCTCAAACACAAAGGTAATCACTAGCATAATCGCCTTGGGACTTAGCCGGGTATCATTCAAATACTCATACACCATAAATCGATAATCATTACACATCCATATTTCATTTCACATAATTCAAGTAGGCTCACTTCTTGAGGACTTACCTCGGATGTTGTCGAACGGCTTTTACGGCTATTCGATCACTTTTTCCTTCCCTTGTCCAATTGTGGCCCTCTAAGCTCTTGAGCTAATTCAAACAAATTCAATTTATTAAAACCTCATTATGCTAGCTTATGGCGAATATGACAAGGAGTTTAAATGGTCATATGGCCACCCTTTAGCTTGAATACACAATGGTCATGCACATTTTATACTACATCAAGCAATTCAATACAATTCATTCAAGCATCAAGGAAAAGCTAAGGCCATCAATAGGCTACCTAAGGCCGAATATACTTAGTCATACTTGCACCAATTCAACAATAAATTCCAAGATTTCCACATCATATGTGTACTAGGCCGAATGTACTTGCAATTTCACAAGCATTCTTCAACATTTTCTTCTTTAAACAAACATATTCATCACTTACTTCATAACCAAAACATCATGTGCAAACATATATATACATGTATGTGCATGGCGAATTTCAAGGTGTCCCTAGCCATCCAAAACACAAATTTTAACTAACATGCAAGAAGCATGAACCATGCTCATGAATGCATCATGGCGAATACATCACAATCATGCCCTTTCAACTTCAATCATGGTTAAACAAAAGAAAACTCAATGTCTTACTCAAGATGGCTACAAAGAAATTTCAAGAGTAGACAATCCATCATTGCATGCATCATCATCAAGCTTCACACTTAGCATGCAATGGCTTTATCACATTATCAACTTTGACCAAATACCACTTCCATGGCATAACAAGGATTTGAACCATGGCTAACATGAACATCAAGTTGGCAACTAAAACATGCATGAATCTCATGACACAACCTCATACATACCTTAATCTTGGTGCAAGTTTAGCCAAATCTCCTTCTAGATCTCTTCTAAACAAATAAAATGAAGCAAAAATCTCTTCTTCCCCTTAGTTTTGGCTCAAAGAAAGGATGAACAATTTTTTCTTTCTTCCTTTACAACTCACGGCAATGGGGAGATACCACACTCACACACACATTTTTTTCATTCTTTTCTTACCCATGCTTATTTGTTTATTATTTCTCCTAATGCCCAACAAAACATGTTTCATGACATGTTTAGCCCATATTCTTGGTCATGGCCGGCCACCACCTATAAAAGGGAATTTGACATGCAAGTCCATTGTTTTGCATGCATGCTTTAATTAGTCATCACACATTTCCCTATCGTACTTTCAAGTTCACTACTAAGTCCTTTCTAGTGAAATTCACCTTTATAACACTAAATCAATCATCAAAAATGTCATACATGAGCATACACATATTATAGGCATCAAAATAAATTTTAAATTATTTTTATGCCTCGATTTTGTGGTCCCGAAACCACATTCGACTAGGGTCAATTTTGGGTTGTCACAACTCTCCCCACTTAAGAAATTTTCGTCCCGAAAATCTTACCGTAAATAGGGTTGGGTATCGCTCTTTCATAGAGTTCTCGGTTTCCCAAGTAGCTTCTTCTATCCGTGCTTGAGCCATAACACCTTCACTAGCGGAACCCGCTTGTTTCGCAACTCTTTCACTTCCGTGATAGGATACGAATCGGTTCTTCCTCATAACTCATATTGGCTTGAATTTCAACCGATGGACTAATCACGTGCGATGGATCGGATCTATAGTGTCGAAGCATCGAAACACGAAAGACATCGTGAACCTTTTCGAGTTCGGGGGCAAAATCAAGCGATATGCCACTGGACCGACTCGCCGGATATCTCATATGGCCCAATGAACCTCGGGCTCAACTTGCCCTTACGGCCAAATCGAGTATCTTTTTCCAAGGCGATACCTTGAGAAACACTTTATCTCCCACCTGATACTCGATGTCCTTACGCTTCAGATCCGCGTACGACTTCTGACGATCGGAGGCTATCTTCAAACTTTCACGGATTACTTTCACTTTCTGTTCAGCATCTCTAATCAAATCCACCCCGAAAATCTTACTTTCACCGAGCTCAGTCCAAAACAATGGTGTACGGCATTTACGACCGTACAAAGCCTCGTAGGGTGCCATCTTAATACTTGATTGAAAGCTATTGTTGTAAGCGAATTCAATCAACGGCAAATACCGTTCCCATGAACCACTAAACTCGAGGACGCAACATCTCAACATATCCTCAAGTATCTGAATTATCCGCTCGGATTGACCATCGGTTTGGGGGTGAAAGGCGGTGCTGAAATGCAACTTGGTACCCAAAGCTTCTTGCAACTTTTTCCAAAATCGCGAGGTAAATCTCGGATCTCTATCCGACACGATGGAAATAGGCACCCCGTGCAATCTCACAATCTGAGAAACGTGCAATTCGGCTAATTTGTCCATTGAAAAATCCGTACGTACGGGGAAAAAGTGAGCCGACTTAGTCAATCTATCTACCACGACCCAAACCGCATCCTTCTTACTCGTTGACAATGGCAGTCCGGATACAAAGTCCATTGTGACTCGATCCTATTTCCACTCGGGTATCGTGATTGGCTGAAGTAATCCTGAAGGCACTTGATGTTCCGCTTTCACTTGTTGACATATTAAACATCTCGAAACAAAGTCGGAGATGTCTCGTTTCATACCATGCCACCAAAATCGATGTTTCAAATCGTTGTACATCTTCGTACTCCCCGGGTGGATTGCCATTCGGCTACAATGGGCTTCATTCAGAATTATCGAAATGAGTTCCGAATTCTTTGGAACACATAGACGACTTTTGAACCTCAAACAATCGTCATCATCAATTTGAAACTCCGAGTCCTTGTTCGGAACACACTCAGCCCGTTTTGCAGCCAACTCGTCGTCGACTTTCGAGCTTCTCAAATTTGATGCATCAATAGTGGTTTGGCTTTCAATTCACTACTAACACACTTTGTCGGATCGAGCAGACAAGTGCACATTCATCGCTCGTAAAGTGAATAATGATTTACGACTCAAGGCATCCGCAACCACATTCGCCTTTCGGGGTGATAGTCAATGACCAGCTCATAATCCTTTAACAACTCGAGCCAACGTCTTTGTCGCAGATTTAAGTCTCTTTGGGTCATCAAATATTTGAGACTTTTGTGATCCGAGTACACATGGCACTTCTCACCAAATAAGTAATGTCGCCAAATCTTTAAAGGCGAATACGATGGCGACTAATTCGAGATCATGGGTAGGATAATTTTTCTCGTGTGGCTTTAATTGCCTCGACGCGCAGGCCACAACTCGACCTTCTTGCATCAATACGCAACCTAACCCAAGGAGGAGGCGTCACTATAGATGACAAACTCTTTGCCGATTCGGGTTGCACTAGAATTGGGGCTCCGTCAAATAAGTTTTCGTTGATCGAAACTTTTCGACATTTCTCCGTCCATTTGAACTTAACATCCTTTTGGAGTAACCCACATCGGCGTGGCTATCGTTGAGAAACCTTTACAAATCGTCGGTAATAACCGCAAGCCCCAAAAAGCTCGAACCTCGGTAATATTTCTCGAGAGGCTTCCAATTAAGTATGGCTGAAATTTTATTCGGTCGACTCGAATACCGATCAGATACCACATGACCCAAGAAGCTAACCTCTCTTAACGAATTCACACTTGCTTGAACTTAGCATATAATTGCTTATCCCGTAAAATTTGCAGCACTAACCTCGGTGTTCAAATGATGTTCGGTCTCATTTCTTGAATAGACCAAGATGTCATCAATGAACACGACTACGAATCGATCCAAATATGGTGCGAAGATCCGATTCATTAAATCCATAAATACCGCGAGGGCATTAGTAAGCCCAAACGGCATCACTAGGAACTCATAGTGACCATATCTCGCTCAAGGCAATCTTGGGCACGTCCGAATCTCGGATTCGCAATTGATAATAGCCCGATCTCAAATCTATTTTCGAGAACACCGAGGCTCCTTCAGTTGATCGAACAAGTCATCGATATGTGGTAACGGATATTTGTTCTTTATCGTCGCTTTATTAAGGCGACGATAGTCGATCACAACCGCATGGTTCCATCCTTCTTTTCATAAACAACACCGGCGCACCCAAGGCGAAAAACTCAAGAGCAAAACCTCTATCCACCAATTCTTGCAACCGAGCTTTCAACTCCTTTAATTCCGTTGGCGCCATACGATACGGAGCTATTGAAATTGGAGTGGTACGGTACCAATTCGATGCCAAATTCTATTTCCGAACAGTGGTAAACCCGCAATTCTTGGGAAAACATCCGGTATTCACAAACCACGAGCACAGATTCGGGTTTCTTTTCGATTCCTTGTCATCGAGCACGTACGCAAGGTACGCTTCGCACCCTTTTCTTACATATTTCCGGGCCAACATTGCTGATATTACAGTTGGCAACCCCTTTAAGTCCGTAGACTCAACCCGAATTATCTCGTTATTCGTGCACCTCAAATCGATAGTCTTGCTTTTGCAATTTACAACCGCATCGTGCATGGTCAACCAATCCAAACCAAGAATAACGTCGAATTCATCGAACGGCAAAAGCATCAAGTCCGCCAGAAAACAAGAACCTCGGAACACTAGGGGACTTTTCTTGCACACTTTGTTGACAAGCACGTAATGACCCAAGGGGTTTGACACCCGAATTACAAACTCAGTAGACTCAATAGGCAAAGTCTTACTGGATGCTAAGGTTTCACATATATAAGAATGAGTAGAACCAGGGTCAATCAAAGCAATCACATTAGTATTGAAAAGAGTGAAATTACCGGTAATGACATCCGGAGAGGCAGATCCTCGGCGTGCGTGATGGCATAAGTCCTAGCAGGAGCCCGAGCCTCGGATCGATGGTAGCATCTCTAGATCCTCTCGACCGCCACTAACATTGCCCACATTTCTAGGTGGCCTACCTCGGCGATGGTAGCACCGGGTTTCCACTCTAACTTACATTTTGTTCAAGCATCCTCGGGCAATCCTTCATAAAGTGGTCGGCCGATCCACACTTATAGCAGAGCGATCACAGAACCAACAGCTCCCGAATGCCATTTGCCACAATGCGACACTCCGCCCTCTCTCGCGATCATTTCCACCATCAGGCGATCGAAGTGACTCGTGTGGTCACGGGGTCGATCGCGTCCTCGTCTAGAAAAGCCCGGCGCCTCTAGACCGGCTCACATCATCTCGAAATCTCTTGATGCTGTTGAAGAGACTTTCCGAGGACCTTTTCGAATTCTCCGGTTCCCACATCAGCTTTTGTTTCTCCTTTCTAAGCTCTTGGATTTACAAGCTCGCTCAACAAGTACTACGAACTCTCGTATTTCGAGAATGCCAACGAACATCCTTATATCATCATTCAGCCCATCCTCGAAGCGTTTACATAATAGCTTCGGACGAAATGCATTCTCGCAGCAGTCTTGGCTAAGCCTCACAAATTTTCGTTCGTGTCGATGGCGACATAGAACCTTGCTTAAGATCAAGAAATTCCTTCGCTTTTGGTCGATGAATCTCGATGATATACTTTTTGAACTCGGTTTGAAAGAATTCCCAAGTCACTTGCTCTTTAGGCACCACAAGTCGAGTACTCCACCAATAGTAGGCGGAATCGCGTAGCAAGGAGATGGTACACTTTAGGCACTCATCGGGTGTAACAAGATAGCTCATCGAGCACCCGGATAGTGTTGTCCAACCAAAATTCAGCTCGCTTCGGCATCATCATCATCCGTAGCTTTGAATTCAGTGGCCCCATGTTTTCGAATCCTATCGATTGGGGCTTACTTGACCTTATTTGGTCGATTCTGGAGGTATTGTAGGTTCGGGGTTGCATTTGTCGGGAATGGAGGTTGTGGAACAGTAGTGTTAGTTCGAATGTATTGGTTAAACCATTCATTCATCACACTATAAAAGGCTTGCCTAGCCTCATCATTCGGATTGCTGGCCATAGGTTGAGAGTCCGCCGGCCGTGTCCCTTGCGCGGAGCAGCGCCACACTCTCCACATCATCAGCTATCGCTTCGGTTGGGATCGGGATCCATTACTATAAACAACACAAAGTCAAATTGTCGAAATCACCACACTATCGATTCATCATTTAATGGCATGTATAGCTAGACCCCAAACACATCACGGTAGTCCTAGAATCGACTAAACCGTGGCTCGATACCAATAAAATTGTAACACCCGAACCCGAGACCATCGCGGTGTCGACACGAGGGTTAACAAGCCAAATCCACATATTTCGCCCACCAATTGACATTTCCAGTCAGGCTGGAAAACTGCGTCACCGTCGCCTTAAAAATCATATCTCGAGTTTCAAAACTCAGAAACTGGTTTTGTAAATTTTCCCTGAATTTAAACTCATATATCCATCCATGGATTTATTTCTAGAATTTTTGGTCGGGCCAATTGGTACAGTTTATTAGTTAAATTCACCCATGTTACAGGGATCGACTGCTCTGACCTCCACGCGTTACAACTTGAATATCTCTCTGTACAGGGCTTTAATACTGGTGCCGTTTGTTTCTAATGAAACTAGACTCAAAATGGAATCTGTAAATATAAGGCATGACTTCTAATTCTTTCTGAATAATTTATAGTAAATTTTTAAAGTTGCGACAGGGGACCCAGAAACCGTTCTGGCCCTGTCTCACGAAAGCTTTAATATCTCTTAACATGTGACTCCTATGACCGTTTCGTTTCTTCCATATGAAAGTAGACTCATCAAGGTTCATTTACATAGCTTATTCACTATTTAATACCATTCCTACAAATTTTGATGATTTTTCACATTCACGTCACTGCAGCTGGTAGCATCTGTTTTTAAGGTAGGTCTTACCTATTTTGTAGTCTCCATGAACCAACTAGTCTTGCCATACATAGGTTCACATATGATCATTTTAACCATACCAATGGCTGATCATGTGACCAACACTCCCATTTCCAATCCATAATCACATCATGACACCATATATATATATATACAAACCGCAAATAGTCTAAGTTCGTACTTCACTTTTACGAGCATGAATCTCATGCATGAATCTCATGACACAACCTCATACATACCTTAATCTTGGTGCAAGTTTAGCCAAATCTCCTTCTAGATCTCTTCTAAACAAATAAAATGAAGCAAAAATCTCTTCTTCCCCCTTAGTTTTGGCTCAAAGAAAGGATGAACAATTTTTTTTCTTTCTTCCTTTACAACTCACGGCAATGGGGGAGATACCACACTCACACACACATATTTTTTTTTCATTCTTTTCTTACCCATGCTTATTTGTTTATTATTTCTCCCTAATGCCCAACAAACATGTTTCATGACATGTTTAGCCCATATTCTTGGTCATGGCCGCCACCACCTATAAAAGGGAATTTGACATGCAAGTCCATTGTTTTGCATGCATGCTTTAATTAGTCATCACACATTTCCCTATCGTACTTTCAAAGTTCACTACTAAGTCCTTTCTAGTGAAATTCACCTTTATAACACTAAATCAATCATCAAAAAATGTCATACATGAGCATACACATATTATAGGCATCAAAATAAATTTTAAATTATTTTTATGCCTCGGTTTTGTGGTCCCGAAACCACATTTCGACTAGGGTCAATTTTGGGCTGTCACAATTTTGTGGCGAGTTGTTACTCCGTCCTTATGGAAAGATTAGGGCATGCCTATGACGCATTATCTGAAAGAATTCTTGACAGTGAACCCGTTTAATGATTCCGTCATGATGACCACCAAGATAGGGAATTTTGGGTATTTGGAATGTTGGTGGTGCAAGTGTTTGTCAGACTTTGAATTTCTTAGGTTTGGTATTAAAGTCATCTAGGATTCTATCACTTGAATTAAATGTTATATTCTTCAAAGAAAGTTTGGTTGTTTGGAATGATTTGAAAATATGATGTAACTGGTGTTTTGATAATTGTTGGATCCTGTAAAGGAATCCTTCAAGAGTAGTATCTGTTGGGTATCATTCTGAGAAGTGTATCTAACTTCAAAATGAAAAAAAAATTGTGTAATGGGATCCAAAATATAGTGTAAGGTCTGAGATTCGCCAGTTGGGTGAAATGAGTATAAAACATTTAAGTGCAAATATTGACGTACTATTAAACGCCAAAACCCTTGAGCTGAAAGATTCTGCGACCCCGTAAAAATGTAATAATGGGTGACACCTACTAAGTTCCTTTTAATTTATATGCGCCTTTTAGCCTGCAGGTCTAGGAATCGAACTAGTGCGCTGGGAAGGACCAAGCTGAGAAATGTGCCATGGTGGTAGACCGGGGGTAATATTATGCATACAAAGGGACTTTCTCAGAAATATGTTTTTTAAATGACAAATAGTAATACACGCTATGAATATGCCTGCTTTATAAAAAATTTATGTTGTAAGGTTTTATACTACCTTTGAAAGTCTGTGACAAAGGATAAATGTTTTATTCAAACTTATTGTCCTAGAAAGGATTTTGAATAAATAAGAGGTACATTAAGGATTTTGAATAAATAAGAGGTACATTCCATATGGCTTTCATGATTGTAAAATTTTTCTAAGTATATAGGTATTGTGACATCTTATATTCAAATCCGATAAATCAGGCGGGTATAAGGTGTCATAATTCCCAATCATGAAAATGTGGATACAATTTTTATGTACTCAAATTTTTTTGCCCTGAATGTATCTAACATTAATTATTTTTGAGCTATTTTGTTTTATTTTGTAGAAAAAACAAGTGTGCATAAGGATTTGGATTTACTAGTCCATGGAAAAATGCATCAATGGCCGAAGGATGGGTTATTCTTCTCGTACGTAGTGGTGGCTCTATGCAAGAAGGAAAAGGTTCTAGTGATTAGTACCAAGCAATTCCTGAAGCCAACAAAGAGCATCATCAGAGATTCAATTTTTGCATGGTATCAGGAGCTTCGGAGGTAGTAGATTTCAAAATGGAACCAGCGAAGAAAGCAAAAGATGGACATCCCACTATCCCTAAAAGGAAAAAAAAAAAGTAAAGGGCAAGACAAGATATATGATTTAGAATGGATGATACGACAAATGCATGAGGTGCAACCAGTTTATGAGGATTACATGAGGAGATATGGTGCACAAACACCACAGCTCCCACCATGTAAATATGCACCCGCGTAATTCTAAGGGCAGTCCCAGGAAAAAGATAAAGAAAAGGAAGAAGAATGAGGAGAACGAGAACAAGGAGAAGAGACGGAAAAGGATTTCTAGCCTATCTCAATTTTGAGGAGCCAATCCAACCTGAGTGACCTTCAACTAAGAGCATCAAGCTCCACAGCCCAACTGGTGACAACTCAACCCACTCATCGGGTGGAAGATCTTCAAAAACGGTTGTCAGAAGATACAAGGGGAAGATGAGGATGGAAGAATCATCGAAGTTTGATTCTAACGATCATTGAACTTTAATTTTTATTTTTAGGGTTGTAAATTTAAAACTTGGATGATATTTTTTATTACTATTGTAGGTTAGGACCTTAGTACTTATTATTATTTTTAACTAATCATTGAAAAAAAAACTACAGTGTTTTTATGTAGGTAACCCATACAGAAGATGCACGACTTTATCGAGCTAAATATGCAAGAGGAGAACGACCCAACTACACCTTGTTACACCATCATGGAGAGAACAAGTAGTTCTAACTCTTATCTTTAGTTGGGGCATATTAGGGACAATGTACAATCTAAAGTGTGGGGGGTTACATAGAAATTTCTAAATTATTTTGCTGTTGTTTTTGTTTATTTTTATTGTCTTTTTTGTCAAATTTTTTGTTTTGTGTGCATCGTGCTTGAGCTTGCAACAATGCAAGTGATCGATTAAGAGCATGTTAATAGGTTTAAATGTATGAAACTTGTAAATTTGGCATGATAATAAAATATTTTAGGTTTTTAAATTTTAGATTAGTTAGTTTATTCTATTACACTGTAAATAGGTAAAAGAAATTGAGTATACTAAATGATGAATGATTACATAGGGAAAGTGTGTATGTTTAATTATAGGTAGCTATAATTTTATAACTAGCATGATTGAATCTATGGATGTTGAGGTGCTTAGGGATGACGTAAGGAATTGTTTGGTGAAAACTAGTGCCAAAAAGCTAACCTTATATGTACCCTAGTACTTATACTTGAGCCTAATCCACTTTTTTTATGAGGCTTCATATGAAACCATGAACTGATAAGAAAATCTAGTTATTCTTCTCTTCGTCCCAGAATTAATGCATGAATTTAGATGTCGAGCCATAGATACTGGGGGTTAGGTAGATATATTAAGAGGTTTCAAAAAACAATTAAAGTGAAAAAAAATATGATATAGTAAGTATAGGATTCTTGAAAATAAAGTGCCCAAATGAAAAATAGTGTGAGACTAAAAACATTTTGAGGGTTCAAAACAAAGTAAGAGATATAAAAGCACAAAATAGGATAAAAGCAATACGAGTGTAAAAGAGTGAAATAAAGTGATTCAATAAAAATCACAAATACTTAGTAAATTTTCGTTCATATTGCACCAAACTCGTTAAGCTGACTGTACTTAACAAAACTATACCATGTCTTCACATATGGAGAAAAAAGGAAGGTGAGCGAAAAGGATATAAGGACGTGAGCTTACAATTATACTAGGGGTGCATAGGGAACAATATCATGTGCCAAACTATTTTTGTGCTTGAACCATTTTGAAGCTTCCAATTCTTAAATTCCAAACCAACCTTAATGCTCAGAACATTTCAAACTGAAAAGACCTATCTGATGTAGGCAACTCTGTTAATGGATGAAAATCATGTTAAATATGTGAAATTGTAATTACTTACATTCTTCTTATATAAATGTTATAATTGTGTAATCTTTTTGATGGAGTCATACGCTTAGTTATCATTGTACTTATTCACTTTGTAATTTAATGAACTTTCATATTTAAAATTGAGAATGGTGAGTATTTTATATATCATGTCAAAATTTCATGCTTTAACAAGTCATCTTGTTATTTATGTTTTGAACTAGTCATTTGTATGAACCATGCTAAAGGGACATCTTTTCTTTTTATTTTTGCATGTAATTGTCTTGTTTGCTTGAGGACAAGCAATGAGTTAAGTGTAGGGGAATTTGACCCGCCATAGTTTGTTGTGGCAAATTGAGCTCTTTCAACATATATTGAGCTTGGACTCAAGTAATTTGTTAGCTTTTTATTTAGTTTATGAATTCAATTAATGTTATCTTTAAATTTAATAAAACAAGCATTTTAGTGTGTTTTATGACCTGTTAGGCCAATCTAGGCCTAAGGAAGGACTAATGTGTTGATTGAGAGTGCAAGACATCGTTTTAGCCCAAGGAGTTAGTGGACTGCCCCAGATGTCGCAAAATTCAATGAGGATGTCGCGACAACAAACTTTTAACCTCAAAGGGAGCATTCTGCCATTGCTGTTACAACAACAACTCTTCAATGTCATGACAACCAACTTTGAACTAAGAGATGTTATATTCAAAGACTAATGTAGTGACAACCCCCTATGATTTCATGACATTAGGTCAACGAGGCCCATTCAGTTGCCCAGGAAGTTTTTCGTCTTCACAACCTTAATTAACATAATTAGGAGTCTTTAATTGACCTAATTTGGTAATCTAACAAAAATACTATAAATATTAGTGCTCATGACTTAATATGGAGCTTCTTGGGATTATTGATATTTCTTGTTCTTAAAGTTAGGGTTTTTAAATCAGTTTTTATGTTCAAATATTTTTTACTTTAGTTTAGTGTTTCTTTCACACAAAAATATTATTTGTTTGCTTCTATTTCTTTGGAAATTTAATCACAATCGACATCAATTCTAAGGGTTTCACAAATTGGTCTTCAACATACAAATTCGGATTTAGATTTCTTTTCTCCCTTCTCTTATTTTTACATTTACTTTGAATGTTGAGAATTTGATTAGGGAAAATTGCATCTAGAATGGCCATGAACTAAGAACCCTAGGAAGATTGACGAACAGAATTGAGAGTGATTGGCTAATGATTTAGGGTTCATGCTTATTTAGTTGGCTTAGATTAAGAGAGATTAAACCCTAGGATTGACAATGCTAGGAAGTAAGTTAGGTAGATGAGGTCAAAAGGATAGTCTACTTAGCAACCCTTAATTTATCCCAGTTTAAGCTATCAGGTCAAAATATAAGTAGGTTAAATTGATTAATTAATTTAGTTATAGGTTGGAATGTATTAACTAGATTAATTGTAATCTACTTTGTTAAAACTTGCGTTTGAAGTTGATGATGAACACGGATGCGAGTTAATCTTCCACTTGCTCAAATTGATTGAAATTTGGTTGTTTATTTTAGTTTTGATTTTATGTTTTCTTATATAATCTTTTTATTATTAGCTTGTCGTAATATAATTAGTATGTGATTACTACTTGGACTTATTCGGGTGTCAATTGCAATTAAGTTTAGACAAACCTGCCATAAGTATGATCCTTGGAATACTTTCTTGGGTTTCGTTGTAAACACTTGAAACTATATTACAATTTGACATGTATACTTGCAGATGTCACACTTCAATTCTTACATTTAATTTCAAATTTACAAGCCCCAGCACACACATGTCAAGGTGCAGTCAGTATGCCACATTTTGAACGTCACAAGTGAATAAATCCATAAACGAATTCATAATCTATTCTTCTCACTTTTAGTCCGATGTACTGGCAATCTAGTAAGCCATATCTATGTCTCTATGTTCTAAGAGTCATTCTCTCCAATGCCCAAGAAAAGGCATCTCCCCAATTGGACTTGATACATGACATGTTAGTCTTTCAATCGATTTGCTCATTTTCGATTAAACTAAGGACATGTTTAGGTTCATCTACTAATATAAGTTGTCTTTTCGTTTTATTATCCAACTGCGTAATACTTCTTAGTATTTGTTAAACATTAGACAACTAGAGCTAATATTTGCTTCTATTTTTCTTTAAATACAAAAAATATATGAGGACAATATACAAAAGGTATTAATGTAATTCATGAATAATTTTATTAACCAATCTATTCGAAAAAAGTACAAGTGTACATAGAGGGAAATACTACAATTAAAGCACCAGATCCAATAGTGTCCCACTTGCCCAAGTGAAATAGATGAGTCATGTTTCACATTCCTATGCCCTTCATATGCTTCCCATAGAACTCTCAAGCTAGTAGAGTCTTGATAAAACAAATCCCTAGGGTCTGTCCTAGTTGCGATATTTGACTACATCCACTATTTCGTCTAACACTATGTAAACTCTAATTTATATAGAGCTTTTATAGTTTTTTTTTTTTTGGCATCTTTTGACTTGAAAATTTATGAAATTCTCATGAAATCTTGAGAATATGATAGTTAATTGGGTGAATTTTGTTCATATTACGATAATGGGCATGATTTAATAAAGTGTACAATTTTATGCTTTTATGTATTAATTTTGTACATAATTTAATTATTTTATATTACATATTAATGTGCTATATTAATTATGCAGTGGGACCATTAAGTTGATATGATTTTAATAATTGCATGGGCATGAGATTATTTCTACCTTAGTGGATGGCAAAAGCATATAATTTGGGTCATGAAGATGTTACCTTGATCCAGTTAAAAATGGTATCACATGATGGACAAGCCTGATAGCTTAATGGGTCACAAAACCATCCAAGCAAGGGAAGAGAAGCCCAATTTGGCAATGGTGTTTTGACCAGCCAAAAATTAGTTTGGGGATAATTATTTGGAGGACCCTATATTTAGAAAACAATTGAAAATCAGCACACCAAGTTTTCCCAAGAAATTGTCCACCCCATACTTGATTCAAGCATGATTTCATGCATGAATCAAGCAAACAAGCAACCAAACAACTCCCTCCTCCAAAAATTATGGCCGGCCATGGGAAGGAAAAATCTAAGCGATTTATCATGCTACTTTTAGTAAACACACCTACGATCCTTCACTATAAATATGCACCTCCATTTTTCATTTCAATCATCCCTTAATCATCCCTCACTTACATTCATCCTTCATTTCCTCTCAACATTCACTAACCTCTCATTTCTCTCATTCATAAACCCCCTATTTTCCCTTCATTTAGTTAGCAATCCTTGAGAAAATTCTCTCTTAGTTAGCCACCTTAAGGAGCATCTTGCGAATGAGCAATTACGAGGAATGGAGGAAGCCACCACGATCAATTCCAGAGGATTACTGAAACTATTCTGAGTTTTTTCTTCCTTAATATTTATTATTGTTCTGTTATTCAATATGTTTGCAGTTTGCTTTAATGTTTTTTCATTAAAAATGGTAGCTTAAATTTTTTTAGCTAGGATGATTGCATCAATTCAATAAAGTTTATTTAAACCATTTTATGATGTCCTGTGCCTCATTCAAACATGTTTTCAATTAAACTGAAGCATGTACTTCATTCATACATTGAATACATTAGAATTAGTTGAGCAATCCTAACCAGACGACGACTAGTGGACGCAATAATTGAAAAGTGCATGCTTAATTTAGATATTAAGGCGACTAAATTAAAGGTTCATAATAACTCAAAAGTGCTCTATTATCTTGCATAGTTTTTAGGTTTACGTGATTAAATTGTTTCAAACCTAACCCATCTCTATTATTTCACATGAATTTTAAGAAACCCTTAGTTCAATATAATCAATATAATGCATGTTTTTTCTAAGTAAAAGATTTCGAAAGGACTTAATATTGGTTTCAAACTCATGAAAGATCAAGTTGCCATGGAATATGTTTTGAAACATTATTAACATGATGAAAATGAACTAAGCTAATTGATATGATTATTCTAGCCTATGCATGTTATTGTTGTTGAAATCTTATGAATTCTGCTACTATATCCACCTCATCCATTTTAATTAATCATCATACTTAGATTAATTTACATTAGGGATCATTTTACATCTAGATATTTATTTTTACTTAAAATCAACCAATCAAAATTATTGTGTTTTTCTCACCAAATTGTTAACTTTAATTTTACAAAAAATTGATTAACATATACAGTCCCTGTGGAGACGATAACTCTTATACTTACTTATTACTTAATAACGACTGTGTACACTTGCACAAACCACGTGTTACACATAACATAGCATACATGAAATTTCCTACTACCAAAACATAAGGAACCTTTCTCATGTTTTCTCTTTTTTCTGTTGTATTAGGATAATCCTCTAAAGAAAGGTGAAATCTCGATATAGAAGGTTGATTTCCCTTCTTCAAATCGGTCATTTCATAATATTCCAATATCTTGTCTATGTATGAAGCTTGGGATAATTATATCACTTTTTTCTTTCAATCCCTTAAGATTCAAATACCTAGAACAAAATTAGCTTCTCCTACGTCCTTCATGCTAAACTATTGAGTTAACTACAATTTGAATAATGACAATGTCCCTATATCATTCCCAATTAGTAGAATGTGATTGACATATAGAACAAGAAAGCCAAGCTTTTCATCCCCAATACATTTATAAACACAAGGTTCACCTATGTTTTTCTCAAATCCAAAAGTCTTGATTGCTTGATCAAATCTTTGATTCCATAAGTAGGATGCTTGCTTAAATCCATATATGGATCTAAGTAGTTTGCAAACTTTATGCTCATTTCCTTTAGTTTTATATCTAGTGGGTTGCATCATTTAGATGCTCTCCTTATGATAGTTATTCAAGAATGTTATCTTGACATTCATTTTCCAAATCTCATAATCGAGAGCAGTCACAATGGATAACAATATGCGGATTAACTTGAGCATGGCAATCAGAGATAAGGTTTCTTCATAACCAATACTTTCTTTCTGAGTATAACATTTTGATACAAGTATAGCCTTATAAGTTTCCACTTTTCCATCCACATTTCTTTTATTCTTATATATCTACTTATATCCTATGGGTTTTATCCTTTCTGGTAAGTCTACAAGTTAACACACTGAATTCGAATGCATAGAATCTACCTCAACTTTTATACTTTTTTCTCAGAGCTTGGAATCAACACTCTACATCACTTCATCATATGTGAGTGGGTCATCATCTTTCTGTTCAACAGACTCAGTGTTCAAAATACTTCCACTAGATTGGAAGAACTAAGGCTATGAGAGATCTTCCCACTGTGGCGAAGCACCCTATGTTGTTAATTGTTAGTAGGTCTACTATTAGAAGTTAGTTCTAGAATTTTCTATAAGGCTTTATGTATTTCCCAAAGGTTCCTCAAGTCCTTCTTTACTTAAAATTTTGAAGTCATTTATGTAATTTTCATCAAGTAGCATTAGTTGACACTATCATAATTTGCTTTTTATGATTTTAAAATAAACCACCATTTTTTCCTTTTGGATTTCCCACAAACATGCACAATTATGTCTGTGAATCCAACTTCCTCCTATCTTTATCCATTACTTGAGTCAGGCATCCCTAAATCCTTAAATAATTTAGATTCGGCTTTTTCCATGCCTCAATTTGTATGAAGTTTTCGATGTTGCCTTAGATGGTACATCATTCATAATATAGCAAGTTTTTTGCAATTCATATCCCCAAAAGGATATTGGTAGATTCGAATAGCTTAACACCAAACGAACAATGTCTACCAATCTTCGATTTCTTCTCTTTGCCATGTCATTCTATTGTGGAGTGCTCGAAGTGGTTAATTGGGATAGAATCACATTCTCTATGAGGTATACTAAGAACTCATCTGATAAATATTCCCTACCTCGATCAAACCAAAGTGTCTTTATGGGTAAACCTAGTTGTTTCTCCACTTTCGCACTAAACTCTTTGAAATTATCAAAGGTTTCACTCTTGTGGTGCATTAGGTACACATACCTATATATGGAATAATCATCAAAAAAGGTTACTTAATACTTGTAACCAGCCCTTGGACCGATGTTCATGGTGCAACATACATTAGTGTGTACAACTTCTAAGGATTTCACAGCCCTCGTCCCTTTTACATTAAAAGATTGCTTAGTCATCTTACCTTTTAAGCAAGATTCACATTGTGGAAGATCAACTTCTTTAATCAAACTTAAAATGTCATCTTTCACAAGTCTAGTGATTCTTTCTTTGTTAACATGACCAAGTCTCAAATGCCAAAGGTACACCTCATTATAATGAGAAATTTTAAGTCTTTTCATTCAAAATTTTTGTAACATCCCGAAATAGGGCCTAAAAGGAATAGTGGTTGCGAAACCACAAATCCGAGGTAGAAAAATTTATTTTATTATTATTTTGAGGTTCATGGTATGATTGCATGATTGTGTGAAAATTTCGTGATGAAATTCTATGCGTAAAGTGCTTAAGTTAAGGTTAGGGACTAAATCGAATAATTTGCAAAACTAGCATTCTAGAAGTTTTTAGTATGAAATTACTTTGGAATATTAATTAGGAGGGTTTAAATAAAAATTTGACCAATTTTAAGTTCATGGACAAAAATTAGGACATGGAAGGAATTTTTGAAAGTTTAGTAAGGAGGGGTAATTTGGTCATTAGGATATTAAATGAATTAAAAAGGGAAAAATAACACAAAAATGGTCATCTTCTCAATTAGTTTCTGCCGATTTTTTCTCTCCTCCATAGCTGGGGTTTCTTCAACTTTCAAGCTTCATAGTAAGTGATTCCAAGCCCCGTTTTTAATGATCTTTACATTTTTGTAGTCCCGGTAACTTGATTAAGCTTATTCTAGCAATAATTCAACCTAGGGTTCATATTTGGAAAAATACCCATGGCTGAAATTTTTGTATTTTGGTGTTTTATGATAGAATATGAGGTTTTAAATTATGTTAAACAACTTATGCTACTCGGTTTTAAGTGAAAACGAGTAAAATGACTTAAATTGGAAAAAAATACCAATAGTCATAAGTATATGTTAGAGTGTGATTTTGATATTGCCATAGAAGGGAAAAATGATCAGCATGTCATAAAACATAAGAAAATAGGATGAAGTTTAATTTACGAGCCTTGGGGAAAAAGTGCAAATATGTGAAAGTTTAGGGGTAAAAATATAATTTTGCAAAAGTTGGGTCAAGGACTGTTTTAATAAATGTGAATATTAAATAAGTTAAATTTGCTATTATAGATCAAGAAGAACGAAATTCGGGAGTAGATCGGGGAAAAGAAAAAGTAAAGGACTAAATTGTAAAGTTTAGTCACATTTTGTATCAAGGTAAGTTATAGTAAATAAATGCAATATTCTTTTATTTTACATTATTATTTTCAATTTCCAGCATTTATATATTATGTTATGAAAATATTTAAAGTCGAATTTAAGGTGAAGTGACAGAGGAAAAGTGTTAGAAAGCCCCAGTTGAACCCTAGGAATGTTAGGATATTAGGGTTGACAGGACAGAACAGAAATGAGCCATGTAAGTCCATATTAGAAATATGGATTTGGAGACAGGATTGAGCCATGTAAGTCCATATTATATATGGCATTGGAGACAGGAATAATTCATGTAAGTCCATGTCAAAGATATGGCATTGGCAGGATATTGATAGACAGGAACGACCCTAGTATCCTTAGTATTCCGAGTGGTTCAACGGGTCAGGATACGAGTTAAATTACAGTGAATTAATAGTAAAGGAAAAGTAGATTATACTTATGAAAAAGGAAAGGTCAGGTAAGAAAGAAGGTAAGGGAATAAAGAAGAAGATAGAAATTGAGAAGTAAAGAAATTTATGATGTTAGATGATATTATGCATAATTATCCATTATGTTGAATGTTGTGATTTATTTGCTTGTAAGCTTACTAAGCCTAGTGCTTAATCTCTTTATTTTCTTCTTCTTATAGTACTTATCTAGTCACTCGGGGATCGAAGGAAACATCGGAGGCCGATCACACTATCAAAGAAATAACTCGGTACAACTAGACGTTTTGTTTTGGGTATGGCATGTATAAAAACTTAGCTACTTTTGGTATAATATGAACAATGAATGATGTGTAAATACTTGCTAGTGATTAGCTAATAAAATAGCCGATGATATACATGTTTATTAATATGTATGATTGAATGATGATTATCACATGAAAATTATGAAAATGTGAAAGTAACCTAAAAGCAGATTCAAGTAATGAAATGACGTAACTTTGAAAAATCACTAAAATTGTAGAAACATAGTTTGAAGATGAATAATATATGAAATTAAAGCTTATTATGTATATTTTCTTATGGAATAAGCAAAACAGGTAAATGTATTATATTTCAACTTTGAAAATTCACCATAAATTGTACAAAACTAATTAGAAGGTGTAATTTATATGGTTAGAATCCTTGTTGAATCTAGTTTTGATAGAAACAAACTTCTTAGTCATATGAATTTTGTACAGGAAGAAACATGGTTTGTAGTAAGAAGAGGTCAAGTCAGATCGAGTTTTGAAACAGGGAAACTTTAACTAATAAACTGTACTAATTGGCCAAGTCAAAAATTCTAGAAAAAAATTAGTAGATAGATATATGAGTCTAGTTTCAGGAAAAATTTACGGATATAAATTTTGAGTTTTGAAACTCGAGAAATGGATTTTTAAGCAACCATGACGCAGAAAAATAGTTTATTCCAAAAATTAAAATAAGTGGTTTAGAGTTGTTTAAAAGGTAAGATAAGTTTAGTAACACCTTAAGCTTGACTCCGGTGACGGTTTCGGGCGTGGGGGTGTTACAATTTTAGTCTCAAGAAATGTGTACATATTTCGTTTGATAAAATAGAGATTATTTGGCATCCGTCCATTAAGAAAAGTTTACAATTTTTAAATATTGTAATACTAATATTAAAAGTAACGGTCAAGCCGTCTTTATATAAACATGCAATAAAAATAAAGTTTCTTTTTAAACTTGGCATATAGAAAACATATTTCAAAATAATCTTCTTAAAATTATCAAAATAAAGATATACATCTCCTAATACTTCAGCTGCCACAATTGTCCCATTTTCAATCTGCAACGATAGACTCTTATCAATAAGATCTTTCATCTCCTCGAACCCTTGTAGAGAAACACACACATGATTAGTGGCTCTAGAATCAATGATCCAATGGTCTATTGAATCTTCTACTAAGCAAGCTTCTATCATAAAGAGTTACATACCTTTGTCTTTAGTGGTTAGGTAATTCTTCCACTCTTTGCAATTCTCCTTGAAATGCTCTTTCTTGCTGCAGAATAAGCATTTAGACTTAGATAAGTATTTAGGCTCCATGGTTCTCTTCCTTTCTAGTTGTGGTGGGCCAAAGAACTTAGCCTTGTTTTTCTTACCATGTTTTCTTTTCCCTTTTGAGGAAGAAGCTTTTTTTTTTTTTTTGGATCGATTGAGCACCATTCAACATCAACTCATAAGATTATAATTCCTTCATAAGTTGTTAAGCATCAGGTTCTTTTTCCCAAGGTTATATACGGCCCGAAAGCCTAAAAAATCCTTGAACAAGATTTTGAACACCATCTCAATTTGAGTGTTTTAGTCTAAATTGGCTTTATTATCCTTAGGCTTGACAAAGTATCCCATAAGAGTAACCATATGGTCTTTGACCATAGTGTTGGGTCTTGCTGGGTATTCATGAAACTAGTTATAGCCGATTATTGAGCTAATGTAGCTTGGCCTCTGAATATGTCTTCTAGTTGTCTAGAATCATTTTGGCAACCTTATAGCTCTCTAATTTCTTATAAAGGGTGTTGGTCACACTTGCCAACATATAGCAATAAGCTATCTCATCAGACTTCTCCCAGCGTTTTCTAGCCTTAGCTTGAATTGTAGGAGGGCATTTATTATCAATGATTGTCTTTAGTTTCCCACAGGTTAGGATAATCATCAAGTTCCTTTTCCATTCCTTATAGTTATTTTCGTTCAGTTTGTTCTCAGTCAGTATATATCTTAAGGGAGTAGGAGTCATTTTCGAACTGAAGATAAAATATTCATTCATTAATATCTTTTTATTAAGAAAATATTTAAAAACATTTTGCAATTTTACGATATGCATTAAGATGTTGCATGCATCTAACATTAAACCGTGAAAACATTTTTAAGCCATTTTAATGATAATTTCTACACCTATTGAATCAAGTCACTATGGGGTAATCTTGATCAACTAGTAAGAACATGGATTTTCATCCAATTAGTACATAAACCTAATTCTTAAGGAATTCACACATACTAATAATCGTTTAACATTTGGCCATCATTCTAACTTAAGTAAAGCTTCGTGGGAAGTTAACTAGAAGATCTTGAGTGTATAACCATCAACTCAACACCTATCACATCAAGTACCACAAATGAGTCATTGTGGGACAATCTCGTCGACCAACATGTTTGAAGAAAGAACTTCTTCTTATATTGCATGATAATACCTACAATAGGGTCGACCAACTATCATATGCTTCCAAGACAATTCCACTTACTTTCAGGAAATCTCCTTAGTGTGATCCACATAACAATCTACCATAAGTTAGTTAAACTTTCATGTCATCACAATCTTTTAAAAACATGCAAGGTTTTTAATGTCCAGTTTCAATAATGAATAATCAATACATGTATGACAAGTACATGTGACATTCTTTCCTTAAACTATATGGCATGCTTATCATAAATATCCAGGACCATACATTCATAGTCAAATAAACATCATCATGCTAACTAGCCAAAGTTTCTATGATTTCATCTTAAAAATAAATAAAAATTACAAAGTTCACCCCAAACATAATTTGGGTATTCTATTTTGCCACCACGGACTTCTACTACAGTATTGGTTCACATTATTGTTGTAACACCCCTTACCCATGTCCGACACTGGAACAAGGTACGAGGCATTACCGGACTTAAACATACACATACATGCAAAAATCGAGCCATAAAATTTCTTTTAATTCAAAACTTTTCAAACACATGCATGTCATCCCTTATTTGGGTCTACGAAGCCCAAAACATACATCTGGATTGATTCGAGACTAAATCGCTAACTTTAAGAAGTTCCAGGAAAACTTAGAAAATTTTCCCATGAAACAAGGTCACACGCCCGTGTGGACATATGGACACGCCCATGTGTCTTTGTCACACTCGTGTCCTCAGGCTGTGTAACTCTCTGTTTATGACGTCAGCATGCAAATCAAACCACATGGCCGGGCCATACACTCGTGTCTCCAGGCTGTGTCCCTCACACAGTTGAGACATACGGTCGTGTCTCAACCCGTATGGCCAACACTTAGGCTATTTTCCAAGCCTTCATCGGCTATTTTCCAAGCCTTCATCTTACCCATAATCCCTTACAGCCTTATGCACATCAAAATCACAAATCATGGCATCATTTTAGTGATTAAACACCCCTTAGTAAGATACATTCATAACATTGACATGTCCTCTTACATGTAATGCATCTACTCATAAAATACCAAGTCTAGATTCATTAACTCACATTCATAAGACTCGTTATTTTGGTGACCACTTTTACCATTATGCTAAGTTACCAACTTACCCCTCGGGCACTTATATTTAACCATCATCGTGTTGTTTTTATAACATACAATTAGTACATAACTATGATCACCTCAAATGGTCATAGAGCATATATCCAACACACATGTCATATTACCAACCATGCATGGCAACCAAACATAATCACATCATAAACATTGGACATAACATGAATAGCTAGAGTTACAAACCGTAATCAATATGAGCCACATCTCATGACCAAATACATATAACTTAATATAAGCCAATACATTTGGCTAAAATCATGATAACACATGTCATAAAACTAGATCCCTGTACATTCCACTCACTTGAAAATTTCTAACATGTGCTTCATTATCCCAAAGGTGCTGCCTCCGACGATCTCCAACCCCGAGCTAACCTGACAAAGCTAAAAGAAATAGAAATGAGCGAGTAATCTTCACGCTTAGTAAGTCCATATAAAAATAATAAGCAATTTATCAATATGCTTCCACCAATTCTTACAACATAATCTCAAGTTAATACCCTCATAATTGCCTTTTTACCTATGTTCAGGTCAAGTTGTTTTCATGAGTCACAGTCACTAAATTATTTATATCAGAAGCTACAGAACCCTAGATTAAGATTCGTAAATTTTCCCTAAAACTAGACTGGCATACCTTCTTACCATAACATTTTGAGAATTTTTGGTCTAGCCAATAAGTACATTTTATTCTTTAAATTTACCCCTTTCTTGTTGTCTGATAGTTCTGACCCCTCTTCACTAAAAATTAATTATCTCATAATACAGGACTGGGATGATATTCCTGTCTATTTATCTTGAAAATAGACTCATCAAGGATTCTAATCATATAAATTATAACCCATAATTATTTTTTTAAAATTTTCAATGATTTTCTCAAATTAGAACAGGGGATTTCGAAATCATTTTGACTCTATCTCACAACAATTTAAATAATTCATAATATGAAACTCCTTTTCTTACATCGTTTCTCCTATGTAAAACTAGACTCATTAAGATTTAATTTCATATTTTATTCAGCCTCTAACTCAATTTCCATAATTTTTTCTGGATTTTCAAAGTCGGACTGCTGCTGTTGTCCAAAACTGTTTTAGTGTAAATTAATGATACTAAGTTTATCACACCTTATTAATTCATTTTCACCACATTGATAAAGATACATATTTGTACATCATAAGTATAGACCTATAATCACAAGGTCAACACAAAATCATTCTCATAGGCATGAATTATCTATTTACCTCTTCACCCAATGTGCATCATAAATCGAAATCATTTCTCATGAGCTTGGCATGCATACCTGTGTTACTCAACATGCTCATATTCATTCCTTACTAATCATAAAACATGAATTGAATTCACATCTCATCAATTTCATGTAAGTTCCTGTACCACTCACCACATCGTCATAAGTTCTCTCATTTCAATATAAACCGTAAATCTCCCGTTGAACCATTTGGAATACTACAGGATATTCAATAACCCCAAACATGGGATAAGATGCTGACACCATGTCCCAGACATCGTCTTACACTAGCTAGCACATCAAAATCGATTCCATGTCCCAGACAGGTCTTACACTGACTTTCATATATCGAGGCTGATGTCATATCCCAGACAGGTCTTGCACTGGCTCTCATCTATCGGTGTCGATGCCATGTCTCAGGCAGGTCTTACACTGACACACAACAAGCTAACGCCATGTCTCAGACAGGTTTTACACTAGCTTGTATATCTCGAGGTCGATGCATCTCCCAGACATGTCTTACACTGGCTCCCATAATATGGCCGATGCATGTCCCAGACATGTCTTACACTAGAACACATATCACCTAATGTCATGGCATGAATATCCAAATCTATTCCTCATGTTCAACCGGAAGTCTTTATTATATAAATTCTCATTCACAACGCAAATCAACAATTCATACTATACTAATCGTATAATAAATGATAACATTAAATTTTGCATTATTTACGTACAACTTACTTGTTTCAATGGAATGTCATATTCCATCAACATATAATTAAATACAATCATAGCAAAATAGATTTCAAGTATATTAACAATAACATGGATAACATGTTTATTTAGTCACACGGACTTACCTCGAATGCAATTTCGGCTAATTACTCCATTTTAGTCCATAACCTCGTACTTTCCGATTTAAGCCCAAATCTTGATTTTCTTGATCTAACATGATGAAATTCACTCATTTAATTATTACATTAATTAAAACATTCTACAATTCACAATTTGGCAAAATAGCAAAATGGCCGTTTTGCCCTTAATCTTTATAAAAATTATGATTTTGCCCTTAGGCTCGTAAATTGATTTTTATCGAATATCCTCCTTTACCAAGCCTAGCCGAATACTTTTTATAACTATAGAAATTCACATTTTTAATTATTTCACACATTTACAACTTATTTTACAACTTTACAAAATAGCCCTTTTTAGGTGTTTTCATGCAAACTTCTTTCACAAAAGTTGTTTATTACACAACCAAGACTCATTTTCTTCCATAAAATTTCAGCAAACCACATGAATACTCTCATGCCAAAACCATATACTTTCAACCATCTTGCAAAATAGTCCCCTCATTAGCTAGTTATGCTATAAGGGTCTCAAAAGTACAAAAATTATCAAGAAAGGTCATCAAAATCACTTACTTGCAAGGGTGAAGAGTGGGCAATATTTTTGAGCTTTTAAAACCCCCTCTTTTCTAGTATTTTCGATGGATGAAGAAGAAAGATGAAAAGATGACAACTTTTTCCTTTTTGTTTTATTTTAATACCAAATATGTCACCTAATACCCACCCATTTTGACTTTTCAATTTTTTTATCTCTATGGCCGGCCAAGTCTTTACCTAAAGGTATATTTGCTCTTTAAAGACCCCTATTTATGGTTCTCTAGCTATTTAACACATTTAGCTTGCAAAACAAAACTTTTGTCCTTTATGCGATTTAGTCATTTTTCTCAATTAAACTCACAATCGCTAAAATTAATTCACCAAAATTTTCATGTATTTATATAATCATGTTATGACATATAAAATAATATTAAAAATAATTTCTCTGGCCTCAAAATAATGGTTCTAAACCCATTGTTTCGACTAGGCCCAAAATCGGGCTGTTATAATTGTCGTCACCGTCTGTCTATTGTTGTTTTTGTGTCGTCAACACCGCCAAACTGTCTTAGGTCATAGTCAACCATCGTCAAACCACTATTGGCCATTATCAACTGCAACCAACCATCGTCATCTTACCACCGTTGTCGACCCTTGCTATTGAACATCACTGTCGAACCATCGACATCTTCCTACTTCCGGACCACTATCAGTTTACTATCGATTTGGCTGGGTCGGGTTTGCATCGTCTTGATCGACCTAGATAAGTCTTGGTTCTCCGAGTTTCGTCGAAAAATATAGATTGCATAAGTTCTATGTCCGTTTCCGGCTCACATAATTTATTCTAAAATAATAAATTAAACCCTACATGGAGATGATAGTCCACGATCTAACTTATACATACCCGAGAAATTAATAAAATTACATTTAATTTTCTAAGAATTACAATTTTGGTAAAATTACTTTATCATACATAATAATAAAATAATAACATACATTCCCCTAAACATGCATATAATTACAAGAATGACACATCTTATCAAAAATTAATCACGCATAAAGAAAAGAAAAAAATCTAGTATCAATTTATACTATAAATATAGCACAACCTAGCTCTGATACCATTTATTGAAAAAAATTCAGTTCGAAAATGATTTTCTTGCACAGTGGAGAATAGAAAATTTTAAAACTGGGTCGATTTGTGATATCTATAGCAATAAACCCTTTACAGAAATCACATTTGTATTTTCTACTAAACGGATCCTTGTCATTCTCAGCTTTCAACCAAATGACCTTCTTCGCTATTCTCATACCTCAAACTGGCTTGAGTATGGGCTCAAACAAATTCGAATCAAACACAAAATCAAAAATTATTTACTTTACTTTCAGTGGGAAAGCAAATCTCCCTTTAATAGAAACTGGTAAAATTGTTATTTTGAAAAATAGAATTTATACTTAGAAAGTAAATTCTCACTGTTTTCAGACAAAATAACAATATCTCAAAGTTGTATATTTGGCCATATTGGTGTTATCTATTTATAGGAAGAAGAAGTGAAACATTTGTTGAATTACTAGAAGTCTATTTCAATAGAAAAACTAAATCCTAGTCTAAGTAGGATTAGGGGTTTGTCTTCTCACGTATCAATCATGAGAGGCTTTTGGATCTCTCCCGTATCGGTTCCAATTATAAGTATTTTCTAGACTTTTAAACCAGTACTTTATAATTCAATTCAACCCAATACTCGTTTTTTTATTTCCCAAAATAAACATCTTAAATTAATTTAATTAAACACATAAATTTACCAATTAAATAATTTTCTCAATCTAATTCGATTCCGTTAAAATCATAACAATTTTATCGTAAAAAATCTATGAGAAAATATATTTAATATTTCTACATTCAACAGATTCATAATTACCAATTATTTTAATTCCATTTTGAACTTCAATTATTTAATTAAATAATAATTCAAAAACTTAAATTAAATATTAGGTCATTTCCATAATGAGAAACCTCATTCATTTCGAATGTAACTCTTTTCTCTAACTTTATAATTTCTACCCATTTTTGTTCATTTGGTTCAATATGCAATTCATTTCTAGTTTCAACAAGCTAACAAAAGGACCGAATATACATGTAATTAGGGCTCAAATGATTTATAATTAAGTTCAAGCTTTTCACCTATTAATTATAAACTCATTTTCTCACGAAGTCATTACACTAGTATCGTGACTGAGCTCTCCCTAATTGCATATTATTATGAAAGCTACTCGATCAATGCTCGTCCAATGACCTTGTCATTAGTATGTTACCTTCATAGGATATCCTTAATCTCTTCGGGTAAATTCATTCTCTTCGGGTAAATTCATTCTTCCAATATGATTCTATTTTATCTCATGTAATTATTACATCTTCCTTCAAAAAAGGTCAATTACTATCAAATAGTAATTAAGTCATTCATCATAAAAGCAAATGACATGTGGTCACATTTACTTTTCATATATCATGTAATCCCAATGAGAGATATGATTTACCAATTATTTGATCTATGAATTCCACTATTAGCTTAATATACGACATATTAGTCTTTCAAGCTAGTTTGCTCATTTACGATTAGACTAAGGACATCTTTAGGTTCATCTACTAATATAAGTTGTCTGTCTGCATTACAATTTGACCACGTAACGCCGCTTAGTATTAGTTAAAATTAAACAATCAATGAGCTAATATTTTCTTCCATTTTGCTTCACATGCAAAAACCATTTAAGAAAATATATAAAGGGTATTATTGTTATTCATGGATAATTTTATTAAACCAATCTATTCAAAAAAAAATACAAGTGTATATAAACGAAAATGCTACACCTAGGGCACTAGATCCAACATGAATAACATGGTCACTTGATTGGATGTTTTTCCCTTTGAATGATAATTGGCGGGCTACACCTAATCCACGAAAGGAAACTTCTTTTGGTTCATGAGTTGGTGAAGAAGCATCATGGAGTGAATTGTCACTAAGCATTGGATAAGTTTTTCCAAATAAGAGCTCTCATCTTCTGCCTAGTGCCATAGGGATGAGCAAGGACATTAGTGGTTGATGATGAATTTGAACAGGCTATAGGATTATCTAGAACAAGCTTGTTGATTATGATATTCTTTATGGTCATTGCAACTTTGAACTTTGACTTTTTGAGAGAAAAGATGAAAGGTAGAGATCGTCCCACCAAACTTGCCATAAATTTGTACATGCAAACATTAGAACAGCTATATGTTTGTCAAAATTTCTTCAAGTTCTTCGAATTCTTCAAAAAAATTTGCAAATATTTTCTAGGCTTTTTGAGGTTGTGAATGTCTTTATAAAATGGCTTGGGTAACCCCTTTTTATAGTTCAATTACTTGAACAAGAGAGAGTTCTTATAAAATTTAACTGTTTCATTTGATTGTTCTACAAGAATTTAAACTCTTTTATTTATTATTTATCTCTTGTTAATTTAATTATTTTAAGATAAAATAATAATTTGATATTATTTCTTAATTAATTTATTTTTAATTAGTGATAATATAAAAGTTCGATATTTATACCTTAATTTAAATTAATTAAAAATAATTATGACATATATATGATGTCATCATTTTCACCATGATAATTTTGATTTGACCCACAATAACTTTGGCTTAACATGTGGCCCTTTGTAATTGATTTAAAAATTTTCTTTATCTACAAAACTTCGATTGCTTGACAATGTCGATTCCTTCATGGGCTGTTTCAAGATTATCCCAGAATTCTTTCTTTGCAACACACTTGAAAATCCTTCTGAATTCTTAGTCATCAACTTCAAAAAAAAAATATACATTCAAAGCCTTGGAATTTGTATTAGCTAATTTCTCTTCCTTAGTGATTCGATAAGTTCAGATTTAAAAGTTAACTCCAGAATCATCAGGAAGTTCTCATCCATTAAGAACTGCACGCTGACTTTTCATCTATTGACTTTATAAAGGTCTCCATCCTAGCTTTCCAACATGTGTAATTGGATCCATCTAATATGGGAGTTCATGAAACTAAAGAGCCTTCTGTAGTGAGCAAAAATCAACTCCAAGATCACCACTTACACATCATGTGTCTTGCTTTAATATCAATTTGAAAATTATCACTTGCGAGTCGAAATATGACCAGCCTTTTCATGTTAAATAGTTTATTTTTGCAAGTTGGTATATATATTGGAATTAAATCTGTCAATATTACAGGTTTGAGTGATTTTTTAGATAAATTTTAAATTAAAATTATTAATTTGCATGATTAAATTAATTTGAATCGAATTTAAATTAAAATTTATTGAATGAAAATTTGAAATTTAGGTGGCTATATTTGAAATCATTATACAAACAAATTAAAATAACAAATGCAAGCTACTTAATGGTTCTGTTAGAAATCTCTGGTATTAATTAATGCCCTGCAGAAGATTTGGAAGAATTAAATTTGAATAGGGATAAATAATAAAAACAAATATGTGATTAATTTTGACCTTTCTTTTATATATTTGGAGGATTACTACAATCCATGAAAAATTCAACTTTAATTGCCCTCTGTTAAATCAATCAATGTGATTAGTGACTTTTAGCTACACTTTTACGTAATTCCTTGCATCCACTAATATCATTGCTACTTTTTCATCATTTTGATCATCAATGCAAGTACTGTTGGCAACAAAATTAATGTCCATCTTCCACTAGAATCTCAAATATCTTTTAACAAGATCAGTAAGCATGCTCGAGATAAGCTCATCCCACTACAGATTCCAATATCATACAAATCAGTCAATGTGCTTTGCATTTGAGGCCAATTATTTGTTCTTAAACAGGATCAAAGCAGAGTATTAAATATTAATCAATGCTCCCCAAAGCTTTCAAGCTTCATTTGTGGCGTAGAATAACGGCCTGATAAAATAGTGGTCGCCACCACACGGTTCGAAGCTTCAGTGTAATGAACCCCATCCCAGACTATAGACCGTGACACATTGTTGCAGATGGTGGAACCAGGCTGGCCGCACGTTGCTTTTTGGCTGTAATTATTTGGAGGACCCCCATAGCCACAACAGGCCATTAATGGATCCTCGAAACCTACATATATCATTATTGTTTAATATGAAATACCAAAAGAAAAAGATGAAAGCATATACAAAGATATGTACTTTACCATATTTTTTATACTTGGCGAAGAGTTTGTACTTTATGGAGTATACATCAACATACACAATGGTTGCATCTTTTAGAATAGTTCTCATTTCTTTACTGATATTACGTAATCCTCGATTGAATGCTTTCGCGAGATCGTTGTGGACGCGGAAGCATCCGATTCTGTCAAGATCGGTCTTGTTATGAGGATGTAATGCAAGCTCCTTCGGCGCACATCCTAATGGACCGGTATTGTGTATCCAAAATTTTCTGCCACCATATGAGTATATGTTCTATAGGTGCAAAACAAATTACAAAGATGATTTTGTTAGTAGGAAGAATCGAAACCATGAATCCGACACTAACCCGAATTTAGTTTAATGAAATGAGATGGACTCACTTGAATAGCTAATTTGATTTCTGCAAGAAAAGAAGGGATCTGTTTGGCTACTGGTTCATATGTCAAGTTTGATGCATACAATGCCATTAACAAATCATTTTGTCCAATGTCGATCATGTATACAGCGCTGCGGAACCCCCTTTCATCTATGAAACCTCCTGAACCTGAGTATATATATAAAGCAACATGTGTTTTGAGGCCAATTGATCTTTTGTAGCCAAACCAAGAATCCGACCACTAAGTATCTTTTAAAAGCAGTTTTCAATCGCACGTTACCTGTTTTTTGGAGTTCAATTGATCTGTTTTTAAAGCGAATGAATTGGCGAACTTGAACGTCAAGAACAAAGGGGACAAACTGTGGCAGGGTCATTGCACCAGATACAGCAAAGTTCACTCCACTAGTGAAGTTTGGAGCCAATGAGTCTAAATATGGGCTCAAATAACTCAAGTTCAAGTGTTCACCTACCAACATAGAGCCACAGACTTGGATTATCAAAAGGCTCAAATTAATGCATGCAACATATAGCTTATTGTCTCCTAACTTCCATCGCCTACCAAATCAATTTCTTTGAAGAAAATGAGGTATTAAGAATGGTTAAGGAGAAATTGGACTTACAGAAGAAGTCAATAATGAGTCGTCCATCCCCTAATCGTCCAGTGCCTCTATGGAAAAAAGTGATGCCGTGAGGAAGGCCGATGGGAAGTCCGGTGCCAGCTAGTACTCCTCCGGTGTCGGAATTTGAATCACCGAAATTGACAATAAGTGGTCTACCAACGCTGCACTTTGAAACATCAATCATAGCAAGGAAAACCCAAATGCAAAGAAGCAATATCAAATCCTTAGAGAACCCTCCATTATCCATTTCTTAAGGGGTTTTTTTTATATTGAGAGCAGATGGTAGATTCACTATAAAAAGACTACATTTGGCAGGCATTGACTTCCTGTCTGGATTGTGTAAATCGATCCATGAGTTCAGAAAGTCAAATAAATTTGCAAATGGAAATTGTTTAATAAAGAAATGGTTTCTATCCAACAGTTCCCATGTGATTCACTTCACATGGAAAGAATTGAACAAACTCATATGTATTTAGCCCACTCTCAACCTTAATGGACTCTGAAAACCTGTGAAGCAAAAACAGTTGATCAACACCATACATTCCCATACATAAGACAAAAGTGGTATGAATGCATCAAATGTTTTTGTAGCATGATTGAAAGGTTGAAGAAGGCAGCCATGCTTGTCAAGCGCACTAGCATTTACATGATTTTGAGGCAATGCCCAGTATTGCAGCTTTCAACCGCAAAGTTTTCAACTTGAAGGTAACCAAATAGCACAATTTTCTTGGTCCTATTACTGTTAGGCATAGACAAAACCTGAATTTCTTCGAAAAATAAGGACTAAATCTTGGGCCGTCTAGTTTATTTGGTAGTCTAGATTTGGATATATCTAGCCATCCACTTGATTCAAAACATGGGTTCAACATCAGCTCCAACACTCTCTCCTTTTGGGCTTTTTTTTTCTTGGTATAGATTAGCTGCCCCTTTATATAAAACTCTATATGATGAAAAGTTAAGCGCGAGGTTCTGCCCAACCGTGCCCAAAAGCCAATGTTCTTGTTCTTCAAACACAAGACAAACATGGCTGCCATTGCAAAATTAAACTGCTTGCTATTCTTCTCATTTCTACAGTTGCAAAAGTAAACTCCTGATTATGTTTGTCGATTCTATAGTGGCATCTATCTCGGATGTTCAAAGTTCTAATAGGAGAAAAATTGAACAAAAAAAGATCATTGAAGAAGAGAAAAGAAGTAAATAAAATCGAGAGAGATGAGAGATGATCAAAACAGATTCTGAAAATACATAACTGTCTCCTCCCATGAATGGTGCTTAAGAGAAAGGGTAATAACTCCTGAAACAAATTGGCAAGTTCCTAACTAACAGTTGCCTCAGAAACCACTATTTCATTGAAGTTTCTTAAAGCAAAAGGTTGCGTTTACAATACAACTAAACAAAATATAACAAAAATTCAAAACTGGCTTGACCGTTGCTGCTTCCTTCCATAACAATATGGTTCCTTTTTTGCACCATATGCCTCTCTATGACTCGAACCGGTACCTTGAGAAGGGCCCTATTAGTCCCTACCAACGGCAAACTAGGGTGACTGGGAGCCTTGCCAGTGTGCTTATTAAGTTGGGACATATGAAATGTAGGATGAATTCAAGATCCCTCAAGTAAAGACAGTCTGTAAGCAACCTTTCCCACCTTAACTTCCACATAATAGGGCCCAAAGTACTTGAGGGACAATTTTCGGTTCAATATCTTCCTCATAGAGTGCTGCATGTAGGGTTGGAGACTCAGGTACACTGAATCTTCCACTTGAAACTCCCTATCAAACCTCCTACAATCAACTGTTTGTTCCATTCGATATTGATCTCTCTTCAAATGGAACTTGAATAGCTGCCTAGCTACTTGTCGATGCTGTAAGCTGCGATCCACTATGGGCACATGGGAATACTAGCCAAATAGGGTAAATGGATAAAAAGATCTTAGCCATAAAAAGCCTCATAAGGTGTGGATTGGATGGTTGAATGATAAGTGGTATTATACTACTATTCAACCAAGGGTAACCGAAGAAGCCAATCACCTAGTCTCTCACCTAACATGCACCAGGTATCCCTCCAAGCATTTGTTTAAAACATTTGTTTGACCATCTATTTTAGGGTGGTAGGCAACAGACAAATGAAGTTGAGTGCAAATTTTCCTAAATAATTCCATCCAAAAGTTGCTGATGAAAACTTTATCTCTGTCAAAGACAATTGACTCAAGAGTGCCATGCAACTTATATATATTTGTTAGATACTCTTAAGCTACTATAAGAGCAATGAATGGATGAGACACTGCCAGGAAATAACCATATTTGGTCAACCTGTCGACAACTACCAGTATTGTATCTTTTCACCTAGAGGGTGGAAATTCTTCAATAAAATCTATACCGATTGCTGGACAAGCTTGTTTAGGAATTGGGAGGGGCTGTAAGAGTCCTGGATGAGCTGAATTGTCACTTTTATTCCTCTAACAAGCGATACACTCCCTCACCTATTGCTTCAAATATCTAGAGATACTTTTCTAGTAGAGTAAGCCTATAACAATATGCCTTGTAGCATGGACACCTGAGTAACCCCCTACTACCCTACCATGGAAGTAGTCAAAGAGGCCCCATTTAAGATTGATGTTTTCTCTAACCATTACTTTCTCTTTCCTCCTAATTATGTAACAGCTTGTTTTTCAATGTTGTCGAAAACAATGGTTTCGGGGCCACCAAATCTGACAAGTAAGTTCGTAAATATTATTATTTAATATTTATGAGTTAAATGTGACATTGAAAAGGTTTTTGATTTGATAATTTATTTTATTTAAACGATTTATTAAGTTCTAGTGGTAAGATTCTAAGGTCAAGTGGTTTTAGAAAATGAGGTATCAAGACCTCGTTTCTATAAACCAAGCCGTAAAAATTTATAAAAATATTTATGGAGTGTCATTAAGGTGGTATTAATGTTTCTTTGAAAATTTTTAACGTTTCGATAGTTAATTAATTGAAAAGGACTAAATTGTAAAAACTGTAAAAGTTGAATTCTATTAATTAAATGGATCAATTAGCTTTGAAAAGGTGAATTAATGGAATTTAATGGTAATTATACCATATTTAATGTGAGTGGATATTCATGGATAGGTTGCATGGTAAATTTCTTGATTTTAAAAAGGTATATTAGTAATTTAATAAGTAAAAACTAAAATAAACCAAATCTAAATCATCATCTTCTTCATTCTCTAATTCAATTGAATAGCTATTGTGTGGGGAGGAAAAATCATTTTTCCAAGCTTAAACTTTGATGCATGGTATGTGATTTGATCCCGTTTTTAATAATTTTTATTTTTTTAAGATTGTTGAACTAGGTCCAACTAGGTCGTACCTTCGTTTTTTAAACTGTTTTAAAATTTGAATTTTTCCATTGATGAACCTTGTGATTTTAAATGTAAATAATGAATTTGAGGTGTAAGTTGTTATTTATAAGTATTTTTTTAAGTTATTTTTGATGAATTATCGATTAGGGACTAGATTGTTAAAACATTAAAAGTACAAGGATTTGATGTGAAATTATTGCAATAATTGGCTGAAATAGGTGCCATGAATATTCGGTTGTTATAATTTGGCATTAAAAATGGTTAATTTTCATGTTTTGGGCTCAGGGACTAAATTGAATAAAAGTAAAACTTTAGGGTAATTTTATAAAAATATCAAAAATGACTACATTGCATAAAATAAATTGTTTTACTATCTAAATTAATAAATTGAATGAATTTATTAATTACTAAAAAATTACTAAAAAGCCCATATACTTTGATATTTCTGCAATTTAGTTAAGTAAGTTCGTTATACGATTATTCTTAATTATTACCAACTCATCTTATCTTAACTTAGGCATTAATAACATTTGATCACATGAACTTAGCATAACACATGGGGAAATATACATATATATCATAATAGCTTACTAAATCATATCCAAAATGAGTCATCACTAGCCATTCCAATGGCTAGGTTACAAAATGACAATTCAAGCCACTATTGGTCAAGTTTCCCTATACATGCCATTACACCAAAATGATTTCACTAAATATACCCAAAATGTTAGTTGATAGTGTGACAATGCTCCCACGATCTTCCAACCTTCATGAGCTTCTGAGCATTATAAAATAGGGGAAAAATAAAAAGAGTAAGCATTACATGCTTAGTAAGTTCGTATAACAGAAACTAAATTTACCAATCTTGTTTAATAAATCTAGGCATACAATTTATGTTTCCATCCATTTGGCTAAATGGCCTAATCACATACATTTCATCAAAAATGTTAGTCACCAACATTTTATATAAATCAAGTAACATAGATGAGCTCATCAAGCAATGTTCTTTCAATTCATTATCATTTATCTCAAGATTTTCATGCCAAGTTAAGAGTTTTATATCCATTGAATCACTAAAATCCCAATGAAGGCTCAAGTAGTACACTCGAGGTGTACGATTCATTAATCCGTCAATTCTTATCGAGGGTAACCCTTAAGGTACTTAACCAAGGAACATACTCTCGAGCCACATGTCGTATGACAGGATTACCAGTCCAAGCTAAATCCTTTATATAGCGTATGCTTAAAAAGCTTGATTAGGATTACCAGTCCAGGCTAAACCCTAATCTTAACGCATACTCGAGAGGTATTGTATTAGGATTACCCATTCGAGCTAAATCCTTTATATCACAAGGTCATTGGGATTACTCATCTGAGCTAAATCCCGTCCGCAATAAATGCAGGACCTCATTAATTTCAGGAAAGCATATACATTCATCGGAATTCAATGTTCAATCGGGACTTAACCCGTTTATCATCATTTCATGTATGTATAAATTTTCTATCATAACATACAAGGCACATTAACATAAATCACATTACATACAATACAACATTCAATTTACATAATTACATATTCGGTTAAGTTACACAAACTTACCTCGACACTTGTTCGCGTAATAATTTACTAATCCGAAGTCTTTTCCTTTCCTCGATCTAACCTCGAGTTTGTGTTTTTAGGATCTATATAAATGAATTTAATCATTAATTTCGTACATTTCATAGACTCAATTTACGCCCTAAGCAAAATTACCATTTTGCCCCTAACTTTTCCAAAAATTCTTATTTTGTCCCTTGGCCCGGAAAATGAAACTTGTACAATTTACTCCCTGTTCCAAGCCTAACCAAAGCCCCATTACAAATTTTTCAGCACATGTTTACATAAAATTTCAGAATTTTTTATCAAATTTTACAAGTTTACATTTTAGTCCCTAAATCAAGTTTTCATCAAAAATCACCTTGCAAAAGTTTTTTATCTATCAATAATCTTTCATTTTCTACCATAAATTTCTAACTTCCAGCATAATACATCCTTGACCCATTTTCATACCTTCATAACTTTTCAAATTAATCCCTCAAATAGAGAGATTAAGCTACCCAGTTCAAAAAATACCAAAATTACTAAAAACGGGACAAGGAAACTTACCCAATTAGGCCTTGAAAGCTTTTTTTCCTCTCTCCTAGGGTTTCCATGTGTTTTTAGGTTGAATATGATGAAAATAAGATGATATAATTCCTTTTCATCTTTTAATTAATCATGTATTTTGGTATTTCCAATTTAGTCCCTTGTCTTTTTATATAATTCCATGGATGAGTCACCATAAAAATCTACATACTTTATTAATGGTCTCATTACCATTTAAGGACCTTAAGCTTTAAATTCCATAGCTATTTAATCCTTATAGCTACTAGAATTTAATTTTCGCGTTTTATGCGATTTAGTTCTTCTCGTAATTAGGCACTAAATCGATAAAATTTTTATATCAAAATTTTCACACATTATTTATATCATATTATGGGCCAAATGGTAAAATAAAAATAAAATATATTTTGGATAAGATTTATAGTCCCAAAAGTACTATTCCGATTTTACTGAAAAATGGGATGTTACATTATGCCTAGCAGGCTTTGTGCTGGTGATATTCAGGCTTTGTGCCTAGTAGATTTTGTGCCAATGGTATTCGGGCTTTGTGCCTAGCAGGCTTTGTATCGTTGATATTCAGGCTTTATGCCTAGCAGGCTTTGTGCCGGTGATATTTGGGCTATGTGCCTAGTAAGCTTTGTGCTGGTGTAATTGTATCAGGCCTCGAGCCTAGCAGGCTTTGTTCTGGTGTGTTATATAGATAGCTAGTACCGTCAATATTGTTTCAATTATCTGATGTTGTTTTATTTGGTTTAATAGGCATAAAAAAATAAAAGTAAGGTATGTGTTTCAAATGAACTATGTCATGAAATTATGAAAAGGATTGAAACGGTAAGTTTATAATTGGGATGTAAATAGAGTGGTTTATAATCTTATGAAAAGATTAATGATTATGTATTACGACTTATAAATCCCAGTATGTTATATATGAAAAGTATATATGATCTTATTAAATATACTCAATTGTGAGTTGAATGGTGTTCAATAGGTTTATACTAAGTTTAAAGTATTAGCGTTGAATCATGTTTAATCAATGTATTATAGTGTTGAAGTGATAAGTTATGTTTCATGTTCTATGAGCTTATTAAGCATTCATTACTTACGTAGTTGTCTTTCTCTTACTTTACAGATTATCGGAAGCTCGTCGGAGATCTATCACACTATCCAGTGATTATATTGGTAGATTATGATGTCTTGATCAAGGTTATAATGTCATGTATAGGTGGATTTATGTATAAATAATCTAGTGGTTGTTTTTGGTATGTATAAGTATTATTATGGTTAATGTACTTATGGTATCTTGATGGTTGGTGTTAATATAGTTAAGTTGATGCATGATTATATAACCAAAGAGGTAAGTTTGGCATGTTTTCAGTATGGTTAATTAAGGTATGCTTGAATATGAAATTTAGTTAATTGTGTTTATATAAAAAATGACCAATTAGGTATATGTGTGTTTAAGATGCATGAGAATATTAGTTCAAATGGCGAGTTATATTGACATGGTATAAGTCAATTATGGTCTGTTTTAAAATGGTAACAAGGTGACCAATTATTCATATGTTTGGTTAAGTTGAATGCTTGCTTTTGATGTGCCTTATATGGCATATTGGTTGAATGAAATTTGGTCATTTGAATTGGACTTATTATGCATGTTTTAGGTATGTTTTAATGTTTGATTGTGTGTGCAAATGACTTGTAGGTGTGTATTTGAATTGGGTGAAAGAAATGGCTTGAATTTGACCTATTTCTTATCCATACGGCCTAAAATACGGGTGTGTATCTCAGTCGTGTGTGACACACGACCCTACAACACGGTCGTGTGTCCCCTGTAAGTTTCAAAAGGTAACAAGTCAAGCAGTCACATGACCTGAGACATGGGTGTGTGTCTCAACTGTATGAGTCACACGGCCTGGCCACATCGCCATGTGACCCTTATAGTTTAAATTTTTTTAAGTTTTTCCTTAAGGTTTCATATGTCTTCTATTTAGTCCTGAATCATTTTTAAAATGTTTCTAAAGCCTCGAGGGATTGAATAAAGGACAATATGAATGTTTTTTATTGGACTATGATATGATTTACGAAATGTTTTTGAAATGAATAATTTTAAGTTATATTTTTACGGTAATACTCAATAACCCTATTTCAGCGATGGATACGGGTTAGGGGTGTTACAGACTACCTTGCCATCTAAGGAGTATTTGGAATGAAACTAAGTGTCAATTAAGCACAAATACATTATTCTAATACAAATGAGGGGGAGGCTCTCTAGTTATAGTTGAGCTCCGCTAAAATCAACGATCAAGATACATTTACATTGACGGACGAGATTAACCATAACCCTTGATTTTAGGGATTTACAAGATATGCCATATCAAATCCTATCTAATCTTTACAAGATATGATTCCCTCTATCTTCTAAGATTAGTTACCAAATTAGCCTAAGTTTTCATATCTTCGTTATCGGGCCAACTAGGCTTCAATCTGACAGGCTTCTCCAACAATTCCTTGAATTGGGCCAATTCTCGTGGGCTAAATAATCCCCATCTAAACAATAGACCTCCATCGGATGCATTTGGTGCGATGGTCACGGGCTTTGAAATATGGCCCGTGTTATTCTCCCCCACCCATTCTCATAACGTCCTCGTTATGACTTCCGAATGGCACTGACTTAATTCGCTTGGTCTCATCTTGATGCCTTAGCTTCCTCCTTCCTTCGAGACTTCTGCCTTGGCTTACGTTGCTTCTTAGCTCGAACCATCTTGCCCACATTCTAACTTGACTTGAACAAAATCCTCTTGATTTACAACACTCAACTTCTCTTTGCCCATAGTCTCCCGGCCACTTTACTCAAAAACTTCGGAAAGGCCCCTATGTTCTTGCCAAGTTAACAAGTTAGAATGCAACACACTATCAAAGTGTTCGAAATGTACCTTTGCATTTACTTGGGTCAACTGTCCTACTTGCATCGCTTCTTTCCCCTTGAAGTCTGATGCATCACCCACCTTTCCCATAGGTGAAAGCCTTGTCGATGACTCGGTCAACTCCGATGATTCACTCGACTTGAGCCTCATTAATTCCAGCTTCACTATTTTCATCACAACTTCTTCCTCTAAGTTCGATGACAAACTCCCCTCTTTCTTGGGTGGAAGCCCCTTTGACGACTCACCAAGCTCGGACGTTACCTTTCCTTTGACTACGGCTTACTTTGGACAGTTTCACAACTCATGTAGACCACGGCACAAAAAGCCCTTTACTCACTTCTTTTTGCTCTTCTTTGTCCTCTTGGCTTCAGCTTTTCCCTTGCTCGAACCAAGCTTCTTGGGCTTCTTGTCTACTCCATCGTTTCTTTTGATGATAGACTTCCTTGGACACTTCCACAACCTATACGAAACACGACACAAGAAGCACTCCATTAGCTTTTTCTCGTTTTTAGCCTCATTGGATTCGACACCCCTTGCTCGAACCAAGTCTCAAGGCCTTACCTACCGACTTCTTCTTAAGCGCGAATTTCTTCAGACATTTTTTCAACATGTGTGGACCATCACAGAGAAAGCATTTCAGCTTGTCCCTTTCCCTTTTGGGTTTTTTCCTCCCAACTCGTAGTTTTCCATTACCACCATTTTCGTTGTTGCCGTTGCCATTGCCATCATCATTGTCTTCCTTGTGATCCTTTTCACGTACGCCTCTTTCCTCGGACTTGGAAGACCCAAACTTGTCTTTCCCTAGACCAAGCTTAACCACGGATTCCGCTATCGTCATAGCTTCCAACAGCTTTTGAATACCTCTTTATTCCATCTCCTGTCTGACCTACAGTTTTAATCCATTCTGAAAAGCAAGCAATGTTTCTTTCTCGGTCACATCTGAAACTTGGAGCATGAGTTCTGTAACATCCCAAAATTGAGTCTAGTCGGAATAGTAATTTTAGGACCACAAATCTGATGTCAAAATATTTATTTTATGGTTATTATGAAGCCTAGAATATGAAAGTAAGCATGTGTTAAAGTTTTATGAAGAAATTCTTAGTGTAAGGTGTCTAATTGGAAATTAGGGAACAAATTAAATAAATTGTAAAAGTTAGATTTTAGAAGCAATTTGCATGAAATTGCTTTAGATTATTAATTAGAAGGTCTTAAAGAGTTATTTTCCCAATTTCTAAGTTTTTGGACAAAAATAGGCATGCATGGAAATTTTTGGAAGTTTAGTAAGGAAGGACATTTTGGCTATTTGGTAATAAAATCAATAAAAATGGGAAATGAAGGAAAAAAAATCAGCCATTCTTCTCCCTCTTGCTATTGAAATTCCAAGGGACACTATAGCTAGGGTTTCTTCACTTTCCAAGCTCAATAGTAAGTGACTCCTACCCCGTTTTTAATATTCTTTGTATTTTTGAGATCCTTGAAACATGTTCTCTCAATTTCTACCCATATTTTAAGCTAGGGTTCATGTATGCAAAATGACCCATGTGTGACATGTTTGTACTTTGATGATTTATGGGGGAATATGAAAGTTAGATCTGTATTAAACATTTTTTCTAGGTGATTTTCATGAAAAACCCCTAAAATGACCTTTTTGAAAAAGATACAAAATATATGGTAGAAATGTGAAATAGAGAAAAATGTGGGCTAGTATGAGTTTATAATACATTCGACTGGGCTTGGGTAACTAAGGAATTGCATGTATTTCATTTTACGAGCCTAAGGACTAAGTTGTAAAATTTTGAAATGTTAGGGGCAAAATGGTCATTTTACCCAGGGGTGAATTTTAGGTCCGAAATAAATAGCATAAGGTATTAATAATTTATTTTTACTGATATAGACCTCGAGGAATCGATTCCAGAGATCGATCGTGGAAAACGAAAGGTTTCGGAATAACTGAAATATGAAACCTAAGCAATTACTAAGTAAGTTTGTATAACTCGAATGTAAACTATCTTTAAATACATTAAAGATGTATGTACATGTATGAATTATAATAGTAATATTTATTGTATGACAACTCATGAATTATTAATGTTATAATGAAATGTCTCGGTTGAATAAAAAGGGATGTTTGATGGATTACTCGAAAATGAAATAATGGTATAAAGGATCTAGCCCGGACGGGTAATCCTATAGTGATCCAGCATCTCGAAGAATATGTGTGCTTTGAAGGATTTAGCTTGGACGGGTAATCCGAATAGGATCTGAATTTAGCCTGGACTGGTAATTCAGACCTGAACTCGTAGGAGTATATGTCATTGTAGGGCATTTAGCCTGGACTAGCAATACTGACATTACTCTGTGAGTTACGTTGTGGGGGATTTAGCCTAGACTGGTAATCCCGCCATAAAAGTGAGGTTCAAGGGAGTGCATATTTAAAAGATCACTTGTATGATTTGATGGTAAACGAGATATCCATCGAGATTCCAAGAAATTTGACGGGATTAAAAATGTTAAATGGGAATAAACATGTTTGAATTAATGAGCTCATCTATGAAGGATGTTACATTGTACTGGCATGAGACTAACTTGATGGTTGAGTACATGTGATAGGAAATTTTACTATGAATGTTTGGCCTGAATGTCTTATATGGTTGCATGCTAAATAATCGGTAAGTTTACTTTCCCATTATCCGGACTTACTAAACATGTTAATTCTTACCCCTTCTCTTTTCTCTGTTTTATAGAGCTCGTGGACTCGTAAAGATTGGAAGACGATTAGAGCATTGTCAATACTATCAACTTGTCTTGTGTTGGTATATAGATACTTTATTTTGTTTCAATGGCATGTATAGGTTTTGGTTATTTTGTGATATGTGTCATTGGTTGGCTTATGTAAAGGCTTAAATATTAAACTTATTCTTTTTGTATATGGCCATAAGACATAGCTCATTTTGATGTAGGCTATGACCTACTAATGGTGCTTGTTGTGGTTAAGTGTTCTTGTTATGATTAAATGTGGTATATTATAAATAAACATATGAAATGTGGCCAAATCACTTGGTATGGTTAGGCCATAATTGACAATGAGTTATAATAATAAGTCAAGTCTAAATGTGTTTTTGAATAAGACGGAAATCCTAAATACAAAGAGGATAAATTAGCATGTACATAATCGATGAGATGAGGTTAACATGCAATGGACCATTTATGGTAGTACTCGAACATATTTAGGCTATGATAAACATCATTGAGGTTCACGAATATGAGTGGTTATAGAGGGTGACCATTGACTTAGATTTGTAGCCTCCAAAAGGGTCTACACGGCCAGCCCCATGGGCGTGTAGTATGGCCGTGTGTCCTCTGCACCTAAAATTTTTAGGTCATAATGCATGGTAGTAAAAACACGGGTAAAGACACAGTCGTGTGTCCCAACCGTGTGTGAGGAAACGGCCTAGCACATGGGCATGTGTCTTGGCCGTGTTTCCCTAAACACATGATGATGTCATAAAAAAATGCTCGAGTTTTTGGGCATGGGCGACAACACGGGTGTGTCTAATCCGTGTGAAAGACAGGGGCCAAGGACACGAGCGTGTGCTCGGCTGTGTGAGAACCCTAGGTTCGAAATGAGAAATAAATTTAATTAATTCCACACGGGTAAGGGACATGAGTGTGTCCCAAAGCACACGGGCGTGTGCATTGCCTCCACACGAGCGTATGAGGCTTAACCTAGGAAATTTTCCAAAAACTTTCTTAAGTTCTTGGTTTAATCCTGGACCATTTTTATTGTATGTCTTGAGGCTCGTAGGTCCATAATAGAGACATTATGAATATGATTGATTGGTTTTAATTTAGAACGAAATTTTATAGCCTGAAATTTTCCTGGAAATGTCATGTTCATGCACAGTAATGCCCTGTACCTTGTCCCGACCTCAGGTACGGGTAAGGGGAGTTACAAGTTCCTTGAACTCTTGAACATACTCCCCCACTATACCCTGTTGTGTTATCCCTTGTAACTTTGCCCGAGCTTCTTCTTCAGCAAATTCTAGGTAAAACTGTCCCTTCAACTCACATTGGAACTCTTGTCATGTCCCAATCTCACCTTACCTTTTATCTGTGGTTGTGCCTCGCCACCATAAAAGCGCAATATCAATAGGAAACATTGGAGCAGTATTTACCTTAACCGCATCATCCACGATGCCTTTGGCACGGAAATAGTTTTCCATCCTCCACAAGAAATTATCCACATCGCATGCAGACCTTATCCCCACAAACTCTTTTGGCTTCGGGACATCCTCGTTACTGAGTATTGCACTTGACACTCCTTTCCCTAAGGCTGCTCGGTAGAAGGCCAGCTCTCCCTCAAGCTCCTCTATTCTTGTGCTTAAATCCATCGTCATGGCCATTGTTTCCTCCTTCAAAACCTTCACGATGGCTTTGAAAGCATCATTTCTCTCCGTCAGCTTCTTCCTTTGGGAATCTAGCAACTCTTGCAGGCTATCCCTTTAGGAAGTGAGACACATGGTCACAAAGTCCCTGGATTGCTCCCTCAAGTCCTCAATGCTTTCCCCAAGTGCATTCTCTGACTCTTTTGCATCCTCCATGGATTCCTCAAGTTTACCCATGCATTCCTTAACAACTGACAGCATCTCCCTCAAAAACTTTTTCACCCACCTTTGTTTGAACTCTTCTTTCGACATTCCAATGGTTCCTTCTAACCAATACTCTAATTCCACTTGTCACGGGGCTAGATCTTTTGTCTTGTAATCCATACGGCCTTAGGCGATCCGTTCGTCTAAACTCGCCTAAGTCATCATTTACTCAAGTGAGGATTCCTTAAGAACTCATTGTAGAGCGGAAGCGATTTATGGAAAAAGAAGCAACCAAAAGAACAATAGAAGTCAGACCAGGAAATGTTACTTGCATATTGGAAGAACTGACCTTCCTACAAATGAGGCCTTCTTGACAAGGCATCAACTACAATATTCTAAATACATTTCTTGTAGGTAATGACATAGTCATACCCTAATATATTGACCGCCCATTTCTGTTGACAAGAGGTGATAGTCTATCTGTTAAATAAAAACATCAAACTTTAGTGATCTGTCCTTATCTAGAAACGCCTCCCAACTAGGTATAGATGCCATTTCTTCACTGCCAGCTACACTGCTAGCATTTTCTTGTCATAAATTGAAAGAGCCTGATCTTTTACCCTTAACCCTTTACTGAAAAAGGTTATTGGCTTCCCTTTCTACTACAAGGCTGTCCCCAAACCCTAGCCACATACATCTGTATCAATTCAAATCTCAACCTAGAAGTTAGGTAAGGCTAACACTGGTGCTTGGAAAGTTGCTTGCTTGAGTTCTTGAAAAGCTTTCTGAGCTGTATCAATCCATTTCTACTGTACATCTTCCTTAAAAAATGTAGTCAAGGTTTGGCCATAAGTCCATAGTGTCTTATGAACCTCTTGTACTTGAAATCCTTAACAGATTTAGGTGTAGGCCAATTGAAAACCCCTTCTATTTTTGTAGCATCCATGGCCACTAAGCCCTTAGAAATGATATGGCTTAAGTACTCAATCTGAGTAGTGCCAAAGATGCACTTACTCTTCTCGGCAAACAGTTTGTTGTCCATTAAGAGTTGCAGAACCTCTTTAAAATGTGCCATATGCTCAAACTAGCTAGTGAAGTAAACTAAAATGTCATCAAAAAACACCAATACTGACTTCTTATGGAGCCTTTTAAAGACAACATTTATCAATTCTTGGAAGCTCAAGAGACCATTAGTTAGGTTAAATGGTATGACCAAGAACTCATACTGGCCCTTGTGAGTTTTGAAAGTTGTTTTGTGTATGTCTTATCCCACATATAGATCTAGTGGTAGCCAGACTTCAAATCTAGCTTAGAGAAGTAGATAGCTTGCCCCAATTCATTAAGTAGCTCCTCAATAACAGGGATGGAGTATTTTTCTTTGATGGTAAGTTGGTTAAGTTGCCTGTAATCCATACACAACCTCAATGACAAGTTGTGTTGTACTTAGGATATGGGGTTGCGAAAGGTATTAATCGAAATAGATAGTCTGGCTACTGTTCACATAGTGAAAAACGAAGTAGTTGATGCATCTTATAATATAATGGTATGGTCAATCAAGGGTATGCTTCACTGAGATTGGGACATCCGTGTGGTGCATGTTTATCGGGAAAGTAATCGCTTAGTAGATAGATTGACAGCTTGGTATGAACATGTTGACTGATCCTCCTCAAGATGTTACTTGTTTGTTGTTACAATATGCTAATTGTATAGGAACATTATGACAAGTGCCAATGTAATTTATGCTTATTCTCTTTTCAATAAAAAAGAAGCATTGTCAAAAGGGAGGAAGCTAACTAAAAGTTACAACTTTTTGAAAATATAGGATTAATTTCATCAAAAGTACTTCAATTATATTTAACATTTTAAATTGGTCTTTAAATTCTAAAATGATTTAGTTGAGTTTATAAAGTACGAGCATTAAATATCAATTTGGTTTTACTTTGAAGCATATTTAAAATATATATCAAATTATAAATATGTAAAAGCTTATTATATTGATAACTTAAATTTGATATGTTAAAAATAGTACTATTGTGAATAAAATTTAGGACAATTATTTTTTTAACATATTATATCCAATCTGTTCATGTAATAGATACACACTATATATTTTAAATGACATTTAAAGTCCAAGCTAATGACCAGTTAATAAAATAACCTTATTCTTTTACTACGAGGAATCAATCGAAACGATTTGAAGTTTGAGATCAATTTAAAATTTAGATTAGAGGTCGAGGATGTTTAATGAAATTAGACCGAAAAGAATTCCGTGAAACTACAATCATATTTTGATTTTGGATCTGTGAATTCCCGAAGGTCTGTTTGAAACGCTGGACGACAGTTCCTTTGATTTTGAGAGAAAAGAGAGAGAGAGAGAGAAGAGTAGATCTTGGCTTCTCTCCTTCGTTCGATTCCGCTTAATTATAGCCCGCGTTTCTCTCAGGTAAGCCTCTCTCTCCTCTCAGAACCAATAAAGATTTTTATTTGTAACTTTATTTTGCTCTAATTTAGCTTATCTCTCTCTCGATCTGCCTTTTTCCTTTTAAATTTTGACTTCAATCTTGTTTTATAAATTGTCTTCGATCTATTGAATTTTTAAATTCCTTGCATAGTTTTATCTGATCTGTGTCTTGGAAGCCTCGTGAGTTCGTTAATTTGTTCCGATCTGGATTTTTCGATTTGAATTTATGTCGTAATTGATTGGATTTAGGTTGTGTTGATCTGGATTCAATTCGAACCAACGATATTATGTTCTTGTTTTGAATTTTTACCATTGGATTTGGTTCTTCTTTGATCTTGAATAAATGCTATTTATTTTTCTTTCAAATTAAATTGATGGTTCTGGAAACTGATATGTGGTGGATTTTGGTGTTTTGTTGGTTGACAGACGTGAAAAATGGGGCTGTCTTTCACAAAGCTATTTAGCCGGCTTTTCGCCAAGAAGGAGATGCGTATACTCATGGTTGGGCTTGATGCTGCTGGTAAAACTACCATTCTTTACAAGCTTAAGTTGGGAGAGATTGTCACTACCATTCCCACCATCGGTAAGTCTCTTTTTAACTAAAAAAAGTTTAGTTTTTGTTGTTCAAATAAGTTTTGTTTCAAGGAGGATATGGAGAATTATGATATGTTGTAATATTGTAGGTTTCAATGTTGAGACCGTTGAATACAAGAACATCAGCTTTACTGTTTGGGATGTTGGTGGCCAGGACAAGGTAACTAGATTCAGTTTCTATTCGAACATTGTTACCATTAACTGTAAGGTTGCATGGAATGAAAATTGAGGGTGTCTTTTATTATGTTCTTCCGGTAAATTCTTAGCTCTTGCATGTGAAACGGAAAGGTTATGGATGGGATTGTTCTGGCTTTCATATATTCTGTAAGATATTAAGCATCTTGATATCCGGGATGCTATGTTATCCAGATTTTTTCCATTAAGTGCTTATTCCCAGCTCCTCTGTGCGACACGTATTCCAAAATGATATGATCCTTCAAATATGTGTTAATTTTTTTTTAATTTTTAATGCCCATGTTGGACACGTGTATCTGATACTATGAGGCCATGTAACTCAGCCTGAACATTTAGTTCCATGGAAAGAGAGAAGAAGTGCCTGGTTTCCATTAGGTATATGCAAGATTTGATGGTTACTGGTCAAAGTTGGACCTTATGTTTTGAGTATATCTTTGATCTTGTTGCATCTTTTAGAATATAGAAAAAGATTTTATGGTTTTTATTTGTCTCAACTATTCAATTTGCTTATTTGCTTCGATTTTCTATATAGATCCGACCATTGTGGAGACACTACTTCCAAAACACCCAAGGACTTATTTTTGTGGTTGATAGCAACGATCGTGATCGTGTGGTTGAAGCTAGAGATGAGTTGCACAGGATGTTGAATGAGGTCAATTAAGCTTCCTTTATCCTGGCTCACTGTTTCCAATGAGCATGTTCTGAAATGGTTGCAGTTGCACTATGGACACAATTTCGTGGTGAAATCTAACAATATTTTATTTTATGTGCATTGCCAGGATGAGCTGAGGGATGCTGTGCTGCTAGTATTCGCAAACAAGCAAGATCTTCCAAATGCTATGAATGCTGCTGAGATTACTGACAAGCTTGGCCTTCATTCACTCCGCCAGCGCCATTGGTAAGATGAAGAAATATCTCCTCCACCATTCATGTGCCTGGCCCTCTGTATATGTGGATCTGTATTTCACCTTCTATATAATACATGTTGCAGGTATATCCAGAGCACATGCGCTACCTCCGGTGAAGGACTGTACGAGGGGCTGGACTGGCTCTCAAACAACATTGCAAACAAGGTAAGTTGATGCAGATAACTCTAATTATATAGTTAAACCTGAAGTTTCACATTGTGCCCTTTTAGGCTTCTTCACTTTCTCCTATCTTCTATTGCTGATATATCTAACACAAATTGCAGGCATAGGTGTGACATTACTGAGTTGGCAGTCTTACAACCCTTTTGGATTTTATGAATGTCTGCCCCCGTTTTATGTGTTATTTTTTTATGGTTTTTCACGTTTGTTGCAAACACTGCCATTTGTTACTTATAGTTTTAAGAATAATTGACAAAGTTTGGGACCGTTATTTCCTAGCGGGAATTGATGGTTAGCCAGTTTAATTACTCTTTTAATGTAAAATATACATTATATATACAAATATTTTTTTTCCTTCAATTCTTGAATGCTTGTTTTAGCAATGTGCAATAATTGGACCATGTTTTTTTGTTTGATGGTAAAAAGTGATTAGCACAACGAAAGGTGCCAATGGCATAAATAAATTGTTGCGGAAGAATATAGGTTAATGTATGTCGCAAGTATATACTAATACATCGAATGAGCTATAAGTGGAAAAGAGCTTAAGGATCTTTGTTTAAAATAAGGGTAATCTACAAAAATAGTTACTTTTGTTTGTCTCAAGTTACATTTTAGTCACTTATGTTATTATTTTTTTACGAAGTGATCACTCTACCGTTAAGTTCTGTTATCTCTCTAACGGTAATCTTACGTGGTAGTGCAACTAGATGTTAAGTGTCAACTTGGATTTCTAAATAGGATGAAAATAGATTTTTAATTAAAAAATTAATTAATTAAAATTTTTAAACTTAAATCTCAACTAAAAAAATTGTTTATCTCTTCTTTTTAATTTTTCTTTCATCTTTTCTTTTCTTCGATAGGTTTTTTTTTTCTCATTTGATTGGAAAAACTATTATTAACATCAAAATAGTTGAAATCAAATTGACTGTTTCATACAGATGGATTCAATGGAGGGTTCAGGTATGTCTTCTTTGCATTCTTCTATCTCTTTTATTTAATACTGAAAAACAAAAGATTAGATTTTTTACTGTTTAATGAAAACCCTAAATTAAAATTCTTGATATTTTCTTCTACTTTTTGAACTTGTTTGTAAACATGTATTTTATTTTGCGTCAGTAGACATCCCATAAAATGCAACCAGAAACATGTTTCATGAACATGTTTCATTCAAGCTAATTTTAAAATTTTCAGAAAAAGGTTGTTACTTTCACTGTTCTTATTCCTAATTATTTTATTTTTTAGTTCTTTCACAGTTTTTGAATAATTGGTTTCTCAATCAAATTTTTTCTGATCTGAATCAACTTGTATGTTCACAATCTATTTATGGTATTCCAGATTATTCTTTCTTATTGCTGATTTCAACAATTTTGATCTTAATAATAGTTTTTCCAGTCAAATAAAAAAAACCCATTGAAAAAAGAAAGAGAAAGAAGAAAAATTAAAAAGAGGAGATAAACAGTTCTTTTAGTTAAGGTTTAGGTTTGAAAATTTTAATTAATTAAAATTTTTAATTAAAAATCCATTTTTATCCCATTTAGAAATCCAAGTTGGCACCTAAAATCTAGTTGGACTGCCACCTAAGATTACCGTTAGAGAGATAACGGAACTTAACGGTAAAGTGACCACTTCGTAATAAAATAATAACATAAATGACTAAAACGTAACATTTTAAACATAAGTAACTAAAATGTAACCTGAGTCAAACAAAAGTAACTATTTTTATAAATTACCCTTAAAATAAATTGTTTTCATGAATATGTTTTATTTTTCATTTTCTGGAAAATATGAAGATTATTTAAAAAAGTAAGTAATATTTTTCTAGTTTGGCTATTCAATAAAACATGTTTTTAGTTATGGGTAAATTATATAAAAATTTTTGATTGTTAAATTATAAAAATTTACAAAATGAGCATCTAATTAATTGCATTTATTTTTATTTGTCCAACCAATGAAAATCTGCTTTTTTAGTAGTAATATTGACATCAATATTAAGCTTTGAAATGATATTAAAATAATAGTATTTTATCAATAATTGTTTTAAGAAGGCTAAAGGGTCTCTAAACTTTAAAAAAATTGATTAAGTATTTATACATTTTTTATACTCAATTGAGTCCTTAAATGTTAAAAGTACAATTAATTAAACCCTTTAACCATTAAAGTTAAAGGTCAACCATAACAAAAGTAACAACAACCCTTTTTTGGGATGGTTTCACCACTTGGCGTGCCAAGATTGTGCCACGAGATGAAAATTAATATTTTATATTAAAAATAATTAAAAACAATAAAAAATTTATAAAAAATTATAGAAAATCATAAAAATTAGCTAAAGGTCTTTCCAGCTCCTAAACTTTTCTAAAAAAATCAATTAAGCCTCTATAATTTTTTGCACTCAGTTGAGCCCTTAAACGTTAAAATTACAATCAATTAAGCCCATTTGACCGTTAAAGTTAACGATCAACCATCATAAAGTAACAACATTTTTTGAGGGGTTTCACTAGGGGTGAGCAAAACTCGATTCGATTCGAAAAAATCGAAAAAAATTGTAAATTTTAAGTTAATCGAATCGAGTTATTTAAGTTATTCAAATTATTTGAGTCTACTCAAATAACTCGTTTTGAGTTTCGAGTTGAGTTAAATTTCACAATCCGAATAATTCGAATAATAAATTGGTATAAATATCATTTTGGTCCCTGTTAACTTTGACAATAAGCAAATCAGTCTCTCTTAACAAAATTACAAAAAAGTCAAAATAATTTTCAAAAATTCAATATATTTATAAAAATAAAATTTATATTTAAAAATATATAAAAAATTAAAATTCTAAAATATATATTAAAAGTTAAAATTTTAAAATTTTCTAAAATAATAATTTTCGGACCTAAGTAATGATTTAAATTTATCATACTCAAACTCAAGTATCATTTTTTCTTTGAATTTTTTTCCAAATATATATAGTTTCAAATTTATATGCTCTGACATGGAATTAGTTATACTGTGACAATATTTTTATTTGACAAGTTTAATTTTTTTGATTTAACTTGAACAATTTCACTCGAGTCAAATTTTATTTCACTCGACTCGATTCGAAAAAATTTCAAATTGAGTTAGGATGATAAAATAGGACTCGTGAACTCGATTAACTCGAAATATTTTCACTCGATTCGATCAAATGCTCATCCCTAGGTTTCATCACGTGTTATACCAAGATCATGCCACATGGTGAAAAATAGTATTTTACATTTAAAAACATTAAACTATAAAAATCATAAAAATTATAAAAAATTTAAAGTTCAAAAAATAAAAATATAGAAATTTATAAAATTATTAAAAATGAAAAATTTATATATTCTAAAAATAATTAAAAATGAAAATTTATTAAAATAAAATTTATATAAATTATATATGATAAAAATATAAATTAAAAATATATAAAAAGGGTAATAATTATGATTTTATAAAATATTGAAAATTATTAAAAATTGATAAAAATTTTAAAAATATTATAAAATGTTATTAGACGCTTAAAATTATCAAATAAATTTAAAATATCCGAAAAATATATAAAAGCTAACTTATTTTGTTTTTCATTTGTACACCAATGCTACAACACCTATTAAAAATATAAAATACTTATTTGATCCCTAAATCTATTTGTTGTGCTCATACACCTCGGACCTATCCAAAGCTTGCACACCTCTAGTCCATTGTTGATAACGAGTGTTTTGAGATGTAAACTAAGATGGGGAAATAGGTTGAAAAGACAAGTGACAATGGAAGCAGTATATAATTTTGTAAATATTTTCTTTGTAATTTTATGTAAACTTTATTTTTAATTTTATATTATTTTGAATAATTTGTAATAATATTTTTAAAATTTTCTATATTTTTGCACTTTCTATATTTTTAATAATTTTTTATATTTTAAATTTTTTCATAAATTTTGCAAATTTTTTATTTTTATTAATTTTATGAAATTTCGTGATTATTTATTATTTTAAATAATTTTATAATTTTTAAATAATTTTAAATATAAAATACCTGCTTCCACCACATGGCACAATCCTGACATTACACGTGGAATAAACACAGAAAATGGTTATTGTTACTGTGTAATGGTTTATTGTTAACTTTAACAGTCAAATGACTTAATTTATTGTAATTGTAATATCTAAGGGCTCAATTGAATGCAAAAAAAAAAAGTATAGATGCCTAACTAATTTTTTTAGAAAATTTCAATAGCCTTTTTAATCTTGTTAGGATCAACTCGATTAAGCAACAAGAAAAAAAATAGTGGAATAAATTGAGAAATTGAACACACAAATTTAACGTGGAAAAACCCCTCCAAAGAGGATAAAAAACCACGGGCAAAGATAATTTTACTATAATGGCAAAAGAACGAAGAGTACAAAAGATGAAGATAAAAACTAAACCCCGAAAACCCGAAAACAAAGAACCCTCAAAACGTAAATACAAAATTCTCTAAATGTGTTATGAATTCCAATATCTAATGGGTGTATTTTCTAAGGTTGTAAAAGAACCTATTTATAGGCTAAATTAGTAAGTCAAATAAACTATACTATAAATGCTAAATATATTATACTAATAAATACTAAAACTTCTAGAAAGAAAATATATATTTTTTAACTTGACTTGCAAGCAATCTCATAGAATTTGGGTCATAGAACTCTAACAATCTCCACCTTGACATGAATTATTACAACGCCATCTTTGTCAAAGCTCGCCACAGACCTATCTTGAACTATGCAGGGAATTAACTGAGTCAAATCTGTGCTTAAAAGTTGGAAGACTTCTAGCCTTCGACTTGTGCACCGCCAAATCAAAACTAACTCGGGTTTGATTTTCACAAACACAGTGCCCTAACTTTTCAAAACCTACCTCTAAAAGAGAATCTCTCTTCAATGAAACGGTCACACCTTGTTCCTTCCTATGGCCAAGTTGCCTCCGCTCCAAACGAGTTGACTTCGGCTCCGTAACGGACGAGGGATGTCCAATTTCACCGATCACTGTAGAACCATCCAGAATATAAAGACTGTCGGTTCTTTTACCTTTTAACAAAACGAGAGCTCCACAAGATACTTTAATATCGCTCGACTCAATGTTGATTCTGCATCCTTTCAAGTTTAAAATACTCAAGAAGATGAGATTCTTTCGTAAATCAGGTATATACCAAACATTTGAGAGTGTCCTAATCGTCTCATTGTGTATCCTAATTTTAACAGTACCAATACCAATTACCTTATTAGATGAATCGTTTCCCATGCGCACAACTCCACCTTCAACTGAACTGTATGTGGAGAACCACACATGTGGAAAGAACATCCCGAATTTAGGATCCACTCAGACATGAGTTTGGAGTTATCACTCGTTGACACTAACAAGAAATCATCACCACTTTCATCGGCCAAATTAGCACTAGCTACATTTTCCTCGTTACTCTTAGCAGCTCTTTTATTTTGTAGTTTATAATAATCTACTTTAACGTGACCTAACTTTTTACAATAGTGACATATTTTGTCCCGTTTCTTTGATGCTACCAAAACGGAAGCTTGCCAATCTGCCTTGCTATCCAAACCAAACTCATTGTCGAGTTTGTCTCTACTTAACAAATGACCCTTCACATCTTCGAACGAGAGTTTGTATCTGCCATAAATCAGGGTCTCCCTGAAAGACTTGTATGAATAGGGTAAAGAGCATAATAATAGCATAGCCTGATCTTTATCGTTAATATGAACCTCAACATTCTTTAAATCATTTAAAAGAGTAATGAATTGACTGATGTGATCTCTAAGAAGCTCACCTTCGTTCATGCGAAACGTAAATAGATTTTGTTTCAACACTAAACGGTTAGCCAAAGACTTAGTCGTATAAAGAGTTTCTAATCTTTTCCACAAGGTAGATGAGGTCTTCTCCATCAATACCCCTTGCAATACCGTATTCATGAGGCACATCTGGATTGTAGACAAGGCCTTTTCATCAAGCTCTTCCCATTCTGTTTGATTTAGATTCTCAAGCTTTTTCCCGTTAACAACCTTTTTCAATCCGACTTGAACTAGAATTGCCATCATCTGAACTTGCCACAGGTTGAAATTTGTTTCACCATCAAACTTCTCAATTTCAAACCTTGTTGCTGCCATCTCTGAATGGGCTAATCTATGAAAATTGAATTAGCTCTAATACCACCTCTTAGGATCGACCCGATTAAGCAACAAGAAAAAAATAGTGAAATAAATTGAAAAATTGAACACACAAATTTAACGTGAAAAAACCCCTCTAAAGAGGATAAAAAACCACGGACAAAGATAATTTTACTATAATGACAAAAGAACGATGAGTACAAAAGATGGAGATAAAAATTAAATCCCAAAAACCAGAAAAAAAGAACCCTCAAAACGTAAACACAAAATTCTCTAAATGTGTTATGAGTTCTAATCTCTAATGGGTGTATTTTCTAAGGTTGTAAAAGAACCTATTTATAGGCTAAATTAGTAAGTCAAATAAACTATGCTAATAAATGTTAAATATATTAAACTAATAAATACTAAATCTTCTAGAAAGAAAATATATTTTGTTTAACTTGACTTGCAAGCAATCTCTTAGAATTTTGGTAACACAACTCTAGCAAATCTTATATTTCAAATGGTTTTTGTAATACCCCATACCCGACTCAATCGCCAGGTCCGATATTAGGATGTCACATTCGTTGTCGGAGAAACTACGATCAACCATATTCAAATACCAACACTTAACATTCATTTACAAGTAAAACATGTGTTAAACACATTAAATAATCATTTTAGGGTCAAATACAAACTTACAAAAGCTCAATACCATTCTAGGATCAAACAAGGACTGTAATGTTTTCAAAACATCTCAGGTGGATGTCGCAATTTCCAGGGCTTGGTGTTGCGACATTGAAGACAATAGCCAAGTTTCCCAACCTGGTGACCAAATTGTAAGATTTTCAAAATAAAACGGAGTCAACATTGCAATGAGGTAGCCTAATGTCACGACATTGCAGACAAACCACTAAATCCCTATTTCAAATTATTACCACATAGCATGTTTAACATTATTTGGCTCTAAGACCCTAAATCAACCAATCCATATACTCAAACTTGTCAAAAACATAACTACCAAACTGTTAACATCATTTATATGTCTAATTAAAACCAATTTCATATAATCACAACTTATATACATCCATTTAGACCATTTCTAACATTAAACCTAATATTCCCTAAGTACATGCCATTGACTTAAGGAAAAGGTTATACAAGCTTAGGTTGAGTTGATTGCTACTGTCTAGATGCTGGCTTCACTTTTCTGGGGCTTCCAGGATACCTACACCTGTGCACGGAATAAACAAACTGTACACTGAGCGACAAGGCTCAATGGTACATTCATGATCCAATATAATATAACATAAACATTGGTAATATGCTTCAACACAAGTACATACATATATATGTACTCATTATCCAACCAAGTCATGTTCTAAAATATTCGAGTCATTATCCATCTGCTTTATTTTTTCAATACATGATACACGAATCGCCCAACCAACACACTAACTAGCACCGAGGTGCGTCATTAGAGAAACTGAAGTAAGGTAAATTGGCACATATAGTGCATATTGGTGCTTAAAGTGCATCACTAGCGCACAAAACGCATATTGGCACACGAAGTGCAATCTTTGCAAATGAAGTGCGTCCTGACACACAAAGCGCATACTGACATATAAAGGGCATCTTGACACACGAGGTGCATCTTGGCGCATAAGCACATAATCCCGTACAATCCTATGGCATGCCAACTATATCCCAATATTCAAATACATTACACATCATGATACATATGTTATTTCCCATTTATATTGATAATCATGTTTAAGGAATCATGTTTGATAACAGGCAGGTAAGTTCTGGTATACGAGTTGGACAAGCCAGTAAAGAGTCAATCACCTCAGTAAGTGAATGCTGAGCTAAAGTTTTATTGTGAAGCCTCTGGTCGGGCATTTTTAGTGCTAACCAAACTGGCATATCATAGTTTGAAAACGAGTGGAAGACCATAGAGTAGAGGTCCATGATAGCTTGGTATGATTGGGAGCCATTCATGGTATAGCCTTCAGTAAAATAAAATTGAAATGGCCGAACACGATACATGAATGTGTGTAGGATCATGTGGTTAAAGCACATGATATGATATGATTGTATTTATTTTCATGGTGTACCCATCGATGATGTATGAATTGAAGTGGCAGATCATAATACATGAATTTATGTGGAAGTCCGTCGGGATAGTAAACATGAAACTTTGTATGATGCCTATGCGGCATATTCTGCGTGAAACATTTATGGCATATTTTGTTTGGCTCTTGTAACAACCCGATTTTGGGCCTAGTTAGAACAGTGGTTTCAAGACCACGAATCTGACGTAGTAAACTTGTTTTTACTACATTTTATGGTCTACAATTTTATGAAAAATTTTCGTGAAAATTTTGTTCGAAATTTGACATTTGGGCACTAAATTTAGTCAAAAATTGAGTCCTACATGCTAGAGGTGTCTAATTGCTATGAAATTTTAAATTGAAGGTCCTTAGATGGTAATTAGACTATTTTACTTTAAATTGGACAAAAATAGACACGAGGTAAGAAAATTTTAATGTTTTAAGAAAAGGGCATTTTGTTCATTTAGTTAATAAATGAATTAATAATCAAATTAAAAGCCAATTTTTGCTCATCTTCTACCTTTAGTCAAAAATTTTAAAGGGGTGTTACATTTAGTGGTATCAGAGTTACGGTTTATTCGATTCTCGAACTAACTTAACGTGTGTAAGAGTCTAGCTATATATGACATAAATGAATTGTGATAGTGTGATGACTCCTGAAAATTTTAAATTGTGTTTCTGTATAGTAAATAGATCCCAATCAAGTTAAGGCTGATGACGTTGAAAGTAATGCGCCAGCACCAGCTCAAGGGGCAGCGCCGTCAGATAGTAGACCTCAAACGGTTGGTTAAGGAGAAGGGGCTAGGGAAGCCTTTCTCCATATGATGAACGAGTGGTATATGGAGTTTGTTCGAACAAATCTGAATGGCCAACCTCCTCCACCCCTACCTATTCCTCGACCGGTTCCTGGAGCTGCACAAGGTATGAAATTTATAAGAATGAACAAGCCTTTGGTTGATAAGATCCGAAAGCACGGGGCTGAAGATTTCAGAGCTAATGTGGATGATGATCCCGAGAGAGTCACATTTTGGCCTGAAAACCCCATCAGGGTATTTGATGAGCTGTCTTGCACACTAGATGAGTGTTTAAATTGTGCTATCTCACTTTTGAAAAATTCTGCATATCATTGGTGGAATACACTAGTATCGATTGTACTGAGAGAGAGGATTACATGGGAATTCTTTCAAGAAGAATTTCGAAAGAAATATATTACTCAGCGGTTTATCAATCAGAAATGTAAGGAATTCCTTGAGCTGAAACAAGGTCGGATGTCAGTGATAGAATATGAGCGAGAATTTGTCAGACTTAGTAAATATGCTCGAGAGTGTGCTTCCACCAAGGCTATCATGTACAAGAGATTTGAGGATGGATTTTAACACCCCTAACCCGTATCCGACACTGGAATAAGGTTACGGAGCATTACCAAAAATTTCAGAACATTTTCAAATAATTCATGATATTTACTGTTCATAGCGAAACTGTCCACTTGAGTCATAGTTACAAAATTATTTATATCTAGAGCTACAGAATTCCAAATTAAGATCCGCTAATTTTCCCTGAAACTAGACTCAAATATCTTCTTACCATAAAATTTCCAAAATTTATGGATTAACCAATAAGTACAGTTTATTCTTCAAAGTTACCCCTACTCTGCTATTTGACGGCTTCGACCTTTCTTTACTAAAAATTAATTATCTCCTCATACGAAATTCGGATGATGTTCTCGTTTATTTATTTTGAAAATAGAATCATTAAGGATTTTAAGCATATAAATTATAACTCATAATTATTTTTGTTTTAATAATTTTCCCAAATCAAAACAGGGGATTCTGAAATCATTCTGACTCTGCCTCACAAAAATTCAAATATCTCATAAAATAAGATTCTTTTGCTAAAATAATACCCCTACCCGTATTCATTGCCGGAATAGGGTACGAGGCATTAACGGAATTTACGAATTAAATTTTTTTTTATATTCAATATAGCCCCTTTATAAATATCTAACCTTCCCTGCAATATTAAATCGAGACCAATCCACATCAACCAAATCAATTCAACATATTTTCAAGATAAATTCATGCATATTTATAAGATAACGTCATCACATATCTAAAACCAGGTTTGTTAACCATACTAATGGCTAACTTTACATTCATTTCACGTTAACATTTACTTTGTTAGCTTATACATGCCATTGATTTCCAAAATAAAGTTTCTTTATATACCGAAATCCGAGGTTGATAAAGGTGATGTGTCTCCCACCAAATCCGACCTCCGAGCTCTTAACACTACAAAACAGGGAAAAAGGAAATGGGTTAAGCACTTCGTGCTTAGTAAGCTCATGTAACAAGAATTATACTTACCTAATATTTTCAATACAATACAATAAACATCCATATATCCATTCATTGCATTATTACCCTAATATGCACAAACTCAACATTCAAGTTAGTACAATAAATTTCATGTACCAATAATATATACCATGATTGATGTACTCATCAATACCATAATTTTCATTCCCTTATTATTTTCCATATTTATCTCGTTGAATTTATCGGAATTTTGATGGATTTTCAGAGGTACACTTTTAGTGTACAATTCCGGGTCCGTCAATTCATATTCATGTGCGCACATTTCCATTTTAGAGAGCACACTCCCGCGAACCTCAACCTTGTAGCGGGATTACCAGTCCAGGCTAAATCCCCTACAACGACAATTACTCTAATGCGCTTGGATCTGAATTACCAGTCCTGTAATATCCTGATTTTGGGCCTAGTCGGAATAGTGGTTTCGTGACCACAAAATCCGAGATATAAATAATTATTTTATGATTATTTTAAGGTCTATGATATGATTGCATGATTGTGTGAAAATTTCGTGAAGAAATTTTATGCATAAAGTGCTTAATTTGAAATTTGGGACTAAATTGAATAAATTGCAAAACTTGTGTTCTAGAAGTATTTTGCATAAAATTGAATTAGATTATTAATTAGAGGTCCTTAAAGAGTAATTTTACCAATTTCTAAGTCTATGGACAAAATTGGACATGGATGGAATTTTTGGAAAGTTTAGTAGTAAGGGCATTTTGGTCATTTAGGGTAAAATGAATTAAAATACAAAATTAAAAGCCAATTTTGCTCATCTTCAACCCCATGGCCGAATATAGCAAGGAGAAACCATGGCTAGGGTTTTCAAGCTTCCAAGCTCGATTGTAAGTTCGTTCTAGCCTCGTTTTAATGATTTTTACGTTTTTGGAGTCCCTAGCTCGATTTAGCTTATGCTAGCAATAATTTAACTTAGGGTTTATATTTGGAAAAATACCCATAGGTGAAATTTGTGTATTTTGGTGTTTTATGATAGAATATGAGGTTTTAAATTATGTTAGACAACTTGTGCTACTCGGTTTTAAGTGAAAACAAGCAAAAGGGCTTAATCGGTAAAAATACCTAATAGTCATAAGTACATGTTAGAGTGAGAATTTGATGTTGTCATAGAAGGGAAAAATGATCAGCATGTCATAAAACATAAGAAAATAGGCTGAATTTTAATTTACGAGCTTTGGGGAAAAAGTGTAAATATGCAAAAGTTTAGGGGCAAAATTGTAATTTTTCCAAAATATGATTTTGGGTCAATTTGAATAATGTGAGTCCTAATTAGACTATATTTTAAATGATAGAGCAAGGAAAACTGAAATTCAGGCTAAAATGGGGAAAATACCAAGTTGTGGGCGAAATGGTAAAATAGCCATTTTCGCATACGAGGTAAGTTCATATGTAAATGTTGGTAACATAGTTATTATTTTAAATGTTTTAATGTTTTTAAATGATATGATAATTATTATGAAATATTATACTTGTGATAATTGTTTGATAATATGTCAAATTATGTGATATACTTGGAAAATATGAAATACTACCGAGTATCGGATCGGCATTCCGTAGAAGATGGTTGAGACACATGATTGGGAAAAAGGTCTCGTTGAACCTTAGGAATGGATTAGGATACAAGTGACATGTCACTGGGATATTTGGGCATCCGAACTCGTTGAGTTGAGTCCGAGTTCACTTATGGATGCGAGCGTCCGAACTCGTTGAGTTGAGTCCGAGTTCGTGAGATGTAACTAGGCATCCGAACTCGTTGAGTTGAGTCCGAGTTCACTTATGGATGCGAACGCCCGAGCTCGTTGAGTTGAGTCCGAGTTCACTTATGGGCGGGTTACATGGTAGCTTGGCTACATATGTGGCACTTATGTGCAAACTTTCCATGTATCCGAATTATATTTCGATGTGTTCAACGGGTAAAGTTCTACTCAAATGGAGGAATACTCAAGATGAAAGGGACGTATTGGTAAGTGTTGTGAAATGGATACTTTGAACAGGTATGTACTTAACCCTCGGGTTGAAAACTCGATATAACAACAATATGGTAAGATGATAAATGAAAAGGTGATATGAATGTCTTGGTGATGATTATGCAAATGATGTTTTATGTTTGCTTATATGGTTATGTTACTTGCTATTTGCATGTGAGCTTACTAAGCATTTATGCTTACTCCTCCTTTTCATTCCTTGTAGTGTTGACAAGCCAGCTCGGAAATCGGAAGCGGTCGGAGGCACGCTCACACTATCCGTATACCATCTTGGCATAATGGCTTGTATATTTTGAGTATGGCATGTATAGCATTATAATCATTTTGTATATATGGTCTTATGATATGGTTATTGAGTGGTATGGAAATAGAAATGCTTGGTAATGATTAGCCATTGGAATGGCTAATCATGATCATATTTGGTATTATGTATGTCATATTGCTAGCTAATCCATGGAAACCATGAAATAGGTAAAATTTACCATAAAATAGATTCAGACAGCAGCAGTGACATGAGTTTAAAAAATCACTAAAAATAGTATAAATGGAATTAAATAATGAATAAGTTATGGAATCGAAGTTTGATGAGTCTATTTTCATATGGAATAAGCGAAACAGGTATATGAGCTATATATTATGAGATGTTTAAATTTTTGTGAAACAGGGCCAGAGCGATTTCTGGATCCCCTGTTCTGAATTTGGAAATTCACCATAAATTTTACAAAGATAATTAGAAGTCATGCTTTATATGTACAGATTCCTTATTGAGTCTAGTTTTATTAGAGATAAACGGCATAGTCATTGAAGCTCTGTACAAGGAGATATCTGATTCGTAATACACAGAGGTCAGAGTAGTTGAACCCTGAAACAGGGGAGACTTTAACTAATAAACTGTACTAATTGGCCCAACTAAAAATTCTAGAAAAAAATTAGTAGATATATATATGAGTCTAGTTTCAGGAAAAATTTATGGAATTGGATTTCGAGTTTCGTAACTCGAGATATGATTTTTAAAGCGACTGTGATGCAGTTAGCCAGCTTGTCTGGAAATTTTAAAATGAATTGTATGAGCTGTTTAATTAATGAATTAAGTCCGTTAACACCTCGTGTTCGACTCCGGAAACGGTCTCGGGTACGGGGTGTTACAAGTCCAGGCTAAATTCAGACCCTAATTCAGATTACCTATCCGGGCTAAATCCATTTTACACATATTCTTCAGGAGGGCTATATCAGGATAGGATCACCCGTCCGAGCTAGATCCTTTTTACCGTCAATTCCTTTTCAGAGATCCATCGAATTTTCCTTTCATTCAACCGGGATTTCTTCCCATTTTATCAAATATCAATGTTTCATTAATTTTCATACAATGAACATTCAAATCATATTCACATCAATAACATACAATCTCAAGCATTTAAGAATATAATTCAAGTTACACGAACTTACCTTGATACTTGTTTGTAAACAATAAAAATCTACTAATCCCGAACTTTTCCTTTCCTCGATCTAGCTTCGTATTTGAATCTTCCGGATCTAAATAAATAAATTTAATTATCAATTTAATACATTTCATGTTCATATGCAACATTCTCTATAATTCAACTATTATTTATAGTTCATTCAAAGCTGTCTACTTGAGTCATAGTCACTAAATTATTTATAACTTGATCTACGAAACTCAAAATTAAGATCCATTAATTTTACCTGAAACTAGACTCATATATAGTTTTACTATAAAATTTTCAGAATTTTCCAATAATTATAGTTTATTCTTTAAAGTCACCCCTGTTCTGCTGTTGACAGTTCTGACCCTTCTTCACTAAAAATTAATTATCTCTTCATATAGAATTCAAATAATGTTCTCGTTTGTTTCTCTTAAAAATATACTCATTAAGGACTCTAGACATATAAATTTAAGCCCATAATTGTTTTTATTCAATTTTTTATGATTTTTCAAAGTCAAAACAGGGGAACCCGAATTCATTCTGACCTTGTCTCACAAAATTCATTATATCTCAAAATTTACAAATCCATTGCTTACACTATTTCTTCTATAGAAACTAGACTCAATAAGCTTTAATTCCATATTTTTTTCATATTCTAATTCGATTTATACAAATTATGGTGATTTTTCAAAGTTAGTCTACTGCTGCTGTCCAAACTGTTTTTGTGCAAGCTGTTTATTACCATTTTTCCCCTAAGCTTTTAATAAATGATAATTTCGTCCCTACTCAATTAGCCTCTCAATTGAGCTGATTTTTCTCAATAAACATTTTATTCTATCACTTTAAACTAGTTTACAACCTTTAGGAATCAGAATTTCAGCAATAGACTTTAATTCCAAGCATTTTCACAATTAGGTCCTAAAAATCAATTTCTATTGAAATTACCTAATAAAATCATCTCATAAACAAATTAAAGCTTTAATTTCATTCTATTTCATCATAAAATTACAGCACTCAACCATGGTGACTTTCAATTTCATCCATGAAATCAAAAACTAATGAATTTAATAGTTGGACCTAGTTGTAAAAGTCTTAGAAACACAAAAATTACAAGAAAAAGGCAAGGATTAACTCACTTGGTGAAAAACTTATGAAATACCAGCTTAGAGAACCCTCCTATGGCGTTTTTAGCTGCTGGAATTGAAGAGAAATGAGGAGAAATCTAGATATTTCCTATTTAGTCCTAGTTTTATTTAGTTAATTTTGCAATATTCCAATTTTACCCTTAATTTATCAATTTTTCTGCTGATTTCATACCCTTGCCGTCCAGCCCAAATAAATTTTGGGTCTAATTGCCTTTTAAATCCTTTCTCATTAGACTTTTAAGCTATTTAATCATTCTAGCAACTTTTACACCTATTACAATTTAGTCCTTTTCATTTAATTGACTACTCAAACATTAAAATTTCCTAACGAAATTTTAATACCACATTAATAACATTTCATAAATATTTATAAAATTATTTTTGACTCGGTTTTACGAGATAGAGGTCTCGATACCTTGTTTTTACCCAATTTCTTCAATAATTTCTTTTTCTATCTAATCACTAAATCGGTAAAATTTTTCTATCAATATTTTCGTACGATTTTCCTATCATATCAATTTTCATGCAAAAATATTGAAATAAATTTCTCTTTAAATCGGATTTGTGGTTACGAAACCACTGTTCCGATAATTTTGAATTTAGGCCATTACAACTCTCCCCCCTTTAAGGATTTTCGTCCTCGAAAATCTTACCAGTAAAGAGATTTGGGTATTGTTTTCTCATTGCCTCCTCCGGTTCCCATGTCGCTTTCTCAATCCCGTGCTTTTGCCACAATACTTTCACCAAATTTATCTTTTTATCTCTAAGCTCTTTTGTCTCTCGTGCCAATATCTTGACCGGTTCTTCACTGTAAGTCATATCCGGTTGAATCTCCACTTCTGTCGGAGAAATAATAGGTGAAGGATCTGATCGATATCGTCGTAACATAATACATGAAAAACATTATGGATTCTGTCAAGTTCCAGTGATAATGCCAATCGATAAGCGACCGGTCCAATTCTTTCTATGATTTCATATGGCCCGATAAATCTTAGACTCAGTTTACCCTTTTGACCAAATCAGAGGACTTTCTTCCAAGGAGACACTTTCAGGAATACCTTGTCACCGACTTGAAATTCAATCTCTTTTTGTTTAAGGTCGGCATATGATTTTTGACGATCGGAAGCTACTTTTAGACTATCTCGAATAACCTTTACTTTTCTTACATTTCCGGATCAAATCAATCCCATGTATCTTCCTTTCACTAAGCTCACCCAATATAACGGTGTTCTACATTTTCTACCATACAAAGCTTCATAAGGAGCCATTTTAATACTGGACTGATAACTGTTATTGTAAGCAAATTCAATCAAAGGTAGATACCTCTCCCAATTACCTTCAAACTCTAGTATACAACATCGAACATATTTTCCAATACTTGAATTACACATAGATTGACCATCATGCGAGGATGAAATGCGATCTTTGAAATACAACCGAGTACCCAAGGCTTCTTGCAATTTGTTCTAGAAACGAGACATAAATCGGGGATCTCTATCTGATATAATGGAGACAGGCACTCCATGTAGCCTGACAATCTCAGATATGTACAGTTCAGCTAGTTTATCTAAAGAATAATCCATACGTACCGGAATAAAGTGAGCTGAGTTTGTCAATCGGTCTACAATCACCCAAATAGCATCTTTTTTCCTCGGAGACAAAGGTAACCCCGATACAAAATCCATAGTGATTCTTTTCCATTTCCATTTCGGTATAGTAATTGGCTGAAGTAACCCCGAAGGTACCTGATGTTCAGCTTTAACTTGCGACATATTAAACACCTTGATACAAATTCGAGATATCACGTTTCATTCCGACCACCAAGACATCTTTTTCAGATCATTATACATTTTATTACTCCCGGATGTACAGATATAGTAATCTTCTGTGAGGCTCGCGTAGAATCTTACAGATGAGCTCACGAATTACGAGGTACACATACCCTACCTCCGAATAATAAACAACCATCGAACCAATCAAATTCGAATCATTACGACTCACACTGCGTGCTGTTTAACTTGTAACTTCTCATCATTCTTCTGAGCTTCATATATTTGCTGTAAAAAATGTCGGTTTAGCTCTTAATTCTGCTAGGATTGAACCATCATCAGTCAATGATAACTGGGTATTCATAGCTCGTAAAGCAAACAGAGATTTTCGGCTCAAAACATCAGCTAAAACATTAGCCTTACCCGGATGGTAATCAATAATCAAATCATAGTCCTTTATCAGTTCAAGCCACCTGTGCTGTCTCAAATTCAAATCTTTATGTGTCATCAAATATTTCAAGCTTTTATGATCAGTATAAATATGACATTTCTCACCGTACAAGTAATACCGCCATATCTTCAGCGCAAATACAATAGCAGCTAATTCAAGATCATGTACTAGGTAATTTCTTTCATGTGGTTTAAGTTGTCTTGAAGCATAGGCTATTACTTTACCTTCTTGCATCAAAACACAACCTAAACCATTTAATGAGGCATCACTGTAAATAACAAATTCCTTACCCGGTTCAGGCTGCACTAATACAGGTGCTTTCGTTAATAGGTCTTTCAATCGGTTGAAACTTTGTTGACATTCATCAGTCCACTCGAACTTTACATCTTTCTGTAATAATCGAGTCATTGGAGAAGCTATCATAGAGAATCCCTGTACAAATCTCCGATAATAACCAGCTAAACCCAAGAAACTTCTAACTTCAGATACATTCTTCGGTGGACTCCAATTGACAATAGTGAGATTTTACTTGGATCTACCGATGCCTTGGCGAGATACAATATGTCCTAGAAAACCCACTTCTCGAAGCCAAAATTCACTTTACTGAATTTAGCATATAACTGCTTCTCTCGCAGAATTTGCAACACAATTTTCAAATGTTCTGCATGTTCTTCTTCATCCCGAGAATAAACCAAAATATCATCAATGAATACTACTACAAATCTATTTAAGTACGGTCTGAATATTTGGTTCATCAAATCCATGAATACTGCAGGTGCATTAGTTAGCCCAAACGGCATAACTAGAAACTCATAATGCCCATACCTGGTTCTAAAGGCTATTTTTGGCACATTTGACTCCTTTACCCGTAACTGATAATAACCCGATCGAAGATCAATCTTTGAAAACACAGTAGCACCTTTCAGCTGATCAAATAAATCATCAATTCGGGTAACGGTACTTATTCTTTATGGTTACTTTATTAAGTCCGGTAGTTGATACACAATCTCAAAGACCCATATTTCTTTTCACAAAGCACCGAGCACCCCAAGGTGAATGACTCGATCGGACAAAACCCCATCAATAAGTTCTTGCAACGTGTCTTTAACTCCTTTAATTACAGAGGAGCCATACGATATGGAGCTATGGAGATCGGAGTAGTTCACGGAATCAAATCTATAGAAAATTCCACTTCTCTTTCTGGTGGCAATCCTGGTGATTCCTCTGGAAACACATCGAAAAATTCACATACCACTAGAACTGCCTGTATCTTTGACTCAGATACCTTGGTGTCGAGTACATAAGCCAAGTAAGCATCATACCTTTTTGACATACCTTTGTCTTTGCCATTATCGAAATCACATCGATAACCCTCTCAATCGATCAGATTTAACTCGGAGCAACTCACCATTTTGACATTTTAGCACAATATATTTTTGTCTACAATTTACTACCGCATCATGCTGGGTTAACCAATCCATGCCCAATATCATGTTAAATTCATCAAATGGCAGTAACATCAAATCAGCCGGGAAACAATAACCTCTTACCATCAGTGGACAATTTTTACAAATTTTATCCACCAGCACGTTCGAGACTTTAACCACAAATTCAGTAGGTTCAACGGTAAATTTTAACAATTGCAAGTTTAACACATATATATGAATCGTAGAACCGGGATCAATTAATGCAAGAATATCGATATCAAGTAAAAAAATGTACCGATAATAATATCGGTCTTTGAGGCATCTTCTCCGCACGAATGGCATATGTCCTAGCGGTGCTCGTGCTTCGGACACCACCGCAATATCTTTCGTAGCTCCTCGGCTACCACCGACATTACCGGATGGTCGAGGTGGTCTACCTCTCAAACCGGATTACTCGGCTTCGATATCTGTTCAGCTTCTTTTTCACCTCTTTCTGGACAATCTCTGAGGAAATGGTCAAAAGAACCACATCGGTAACAAGCCCCGCTCTTTAATCAACATTCATCAAAATGGGCTTTATTACAGTACTGGCATCTCGGCTTAGGAGTGCCAACACTACCAACACTTGTCACTGATGGACTAGAAGGTCTTGGATTAATGCGTTGAGAACCTCGCTCTCTGCCCGAATACCCAATGGCTGAAGTAGAACGATCCCGATACTTCTTCAATTTCTTTGAAGTAGAAAACTGGGATTTTCCCATCGGTCTTTTACTAAAAATTCGAGCTTCCCTCTCAGCCTGTTTCTTTTCTTTGCTCAATTCTTACGCTTTATAAGCTCTCTCGCCAATGTAGCAAACTCTCGAATTTCAAGAATTCGATCAGAGTTTAATGTCTTCATTTAACCCTTCTTGAATCGTTTGCACATTTCACCGACTGTACCCATTCTCAAGCATATTTACTCAATCGAACAAATTCTCTTTCATATTCAGATCTTGATCATTACCTGTTTCAACTCAAGAAATTCTTTTCTTTTCGATCGAGAAACCTCTGGTGATATATTTTTTCTAAACTCGGTCGAAAGAATTCCCATGTAATTTCTTCTTCGAAACAACCTGAAGCTTTAGTATTCCACCAATGGTAAGTCGTGTCTTTTAGCGATGAGACGGCACATTTCGGACATTCTTCTAGTGTACAAGATAATTCTTCCGAACCCGAGTAGTGTTTTCTAACCGAATTCAGCCGTTCGAATCATCATCAACTTCTGCTCGAAATTCTTCTACCCCATATTTTGAATTTTATCTCTGGAGCTTTTCCTTTTCGACAGATTCAATTACACACACCTGTGGGATCTCGGGAACCGTGAAGGAGCGGGGAGGGAGCTTGAACTTCTTTGCACTCTGAGGTTAGTTCTTAAATATTGATTAAACCATTCATTCATCATTTGAGAGAAGGCTGTTTTTGCCTCCTCCCCTCGACCCTCTGTCTCGGGCCTTCTACTGCTAGTTTTTTCTCTTTGTACTGAAGACGGAGCATGACTCCCAGCTTCCTCAGATTGAGCTCGGTCGGATGATATTACTATAAGAAAAACACATTTTAAATGGTCAGGAGATATCACACTATCAATAATAATTTAAATGGCATGTATAGCTAATCCCGTATTTGCTACATCGATCCTAGAACCAGCTAAACCGTAGCTCTGATACCAATAAATGTAATACCCCTACCCGTATTCATTGCCGGAATAGGGTACGAGGCATTACCGGAGTTTACAAATTAATTTTTTTTTATATATTCAATATAGCCCCTTTATAAATATCTAACCTTCCCTACAATATTAAATCGAGACCAATCCACATCAACCAAATCAATTCAACATATTTTCAAGATAAATTCATGCATATTTATAAGATAACGTCATCACATATCTAAAACCAGGTTTGTTAACCATACTAATGGCTAACTTTACATTCATTTCACGTTAACATTTACTTTGTTAGCTTATACATGCCATTGATTTCCAAAATAAAGTTTCTTTATATACCGAAATCTCGAGGTTGACGATGTGATGTGTCTCCCACCAAATCCGACCTCCGAGCTCTTAACACTACACAACAGGGAAAAAGGAAACGGGGTAAGCACTTCGTGCTTAGTAAGCTCATGTAACAAGAATTATACTTACCTAATATTTTCAATACAATACAATAAACATCCATAAATCCATTCATTGCATTATTACCCTAATATGCACAAACTCAACATTCAAGTTAGTACAATAAATTTCATGTACCAATAATATATACCATGATTGATGTACTCATCAATACCATGATTTTCATTCCCTTATTATTTTCCATATTTATCCCGTTGAATTTATCGGAATTTCGATGGATTTTTAGAGGTACACTTTTAGTGTACAATTCCAGGTCCGTCAATTCATATTCATGTGCGCACATTTCCATTTTAGAGAGCACACTCATGAACCTCAACCTTGCGGCGGGATTACCATCGAGCTAAATCCTACAACGACAATTACTCTAATGAGCTTGGATCTGAATTACCAGTCCAGGCTAAATTCAAACCCTAATTCGAATTACCTATCCGGGCTAAATCCATTTTACACATATTCTTCAGGAGGGCTATATCAGGATAGGATCACCCATCCGAGCTATATCCTTTTTACCGCCAATTCCTTTTCAGAGATCCATCGAATTTTCCTTTCATTCAACCGGGATTTCTTCCCATTTTATCAAATATCAATGTTTCATTAATTTTCATACAATGAACACTCAAATCATATTCACATCAATAACATACAATCTCAAGCATTTAAGAATATAATTCAAGTTACACGAACTTACCTTGATACTTGTTTGTAAACAATAAAAATCTACTAATCCCGAACTTTTTCCTTTCCTCGATCTAGCTTCGTATTTGAATCTTCCGGATCTAAATAAATAAATTTAATTATCAATTTAATACATTTCATGTTCATATGCAACATTCTCTATAATTCAACCATTATTTATAGTTCATTCAAAGCTGTCTACTTGAGTCATAATCACTAAATTATTTATAACTTGATCTACGGAACTCAAAATTAAGATCCATTAATTTTACCTGAAACTAGACTCATATATAGTTTTACCATAAAATTTTCAGAATTTTTGGTTTATCCAATAAGTATAGTTTATTCTTTAAAGTCACCCCTGTTCTGCTGTCGACAGTTCATACAGAATCCAAATAATGTTCTCGTTTATTTCTCTTAAAAATATACTCATTAAGGACTCTAGAAATATAAATTTAAGCCCATAATTGTTTTTATTCAATTTTTTATGATTTTTCAAAGTCAGAACAGGGGAACCCGAATTCATTCTGACCTTGTCTCACAAAATTCATTATATCTCAAAATTTATAAATCCATTACTTACACTATTTCTCCTACGAGAAACGAGACTAAATAAGCTTTAATGCCATATTTTTTTCATCTTCTAATTAAATTTCTACAAATTATGGTGATTTTTCAAAGTTAATCTACTGCTGCTGTCCAAACTATTTTTGTGCAAGCTGTTTATTACCATTTTTCTCCTAAGCTTTTAATAAATGATAATTTCATCCTTACTCAATTAGCCTCTCAATTGAGATGATTTTTCTCAATCAACATTTTATTCTATCACCTTAAACTAGTTTACAACCTTTAGGAGTCATAATTTCAGCAATAGACTTTAATTCCAAGCATTTTCACAATTAGGTCCTAAAAATCAATTTCTATTGAAATTACCTAATAAAATCATCTCATAAACAAATTAAAGCTTTAATTTCATTCTATTTCATCATAAACTTACAGCACTCAACCATGGTTACTTTCAATTTCATCCATGAAATAAAAAACTAATGAATTTAATAGTAGGACCTAGTTGTAAAAGTCTTAGAAACACAAAAATTACAAGAAAAAGGCAAGGATTAACTCACTTGGTGCAAAAATTATGAAATACCAACTTATAGAACCCTCCTATGGCGTTTTTAGCTGCTGGAATTGAAGAGAAATGAAGAGAAATCTAGATATTTCCTATTTAGTCCTAGTTTTATTTAGTTAATTTTGCAATATTCCAATTTTACCCTTAATTTATCAATTTTTCTCCTGATTTCATACCTTTGCCGTCCAGCCCAAATAAATTTTGGGTCTAATTGCCTTTTAAATCCTTTCTCATTAGACTTTTAAGCTATTTAATCATTCTAGTAACTTTTACACCTATTACAATTTAGTCCTTTTCATTTAATTGACTACCCAAACATTAAAATTTCCTAACGAAATTTTAATACCACATTAATAACATTTCATAAATATTTATAAAATTATTTTTGACTCGGTTTTACGAGATAGAGGTCTCGATACCTTATTTTTACCCAATTTCTTTAATAATTTCTTTTTCTATCTAATCACTAAATCGGTAAAATTTTTCTATCAATATTTTCATACGATTTTCCTATCATATCAATTTTCATGCAAAAATATTGAAATAAATTTCTCTTTAAATCAGATTTGTGGTTACGAAACCACTGTTCCGATAATTTTGAATTTAGGCCATTACAGCTAATATCATTTCTTCTATGTAAAACTAGACTCAATAGGATTTAATTTCATATTTTATTCAACCTCTAAGTCGATTTCCACAATTTTTTGGTGATTTTTCAGAGTTGAACTACTGCTACTGTCCAAAACTGTTTTAATGAAAAATGTTGATAACTAAGTTTATAACACCTTCACTTCCTTTCAATTAAACCCTATACATGCCATATAAACCTTAAATGCACAATAAAATTTATCGAAGTAATCTGGATAGTGTCCCCCGTTATGTTGATCTGATCCACTGATTTCACGTTAATCTACAAAGAACATTTAACACACAGGAGTAAACTTATGAAAGCTTAGTAAGTTCATGGGCATAGAAAATAATTCTTACCGAAAATCTTATAACAATTATACAATATCTAAATTCACTAACTCCTCCTGTCAATCACAAAATTAGTGATAAGTTCACTTGCTTGAATTCAATGTCACTTATTAACCAACTTTTAATCTCTTGGGCCCCTTTATCATTTACCTTTCTTAATCAAATTAGGGAACGATTACGGAATTGAGTACTTCGTTATCACAATGCCATAGTAAAACTATGGTCTTGCACATAGTCACATATCACACACTGAAGCCATAGCCCAGCCATGGTCTTACACGAATCACATATCACACTGATGCCATATCCCAAATATGGTCTTATATAGAAACACACATCACACTGATGCCATATCCCAGATATGGTCTTATACAGAAGCACATATCACACCGATGCCATAGGCCAGCTATGGTCTTATACAGAAATCACATATCACATGTTGCCATGGTCCAACCACAGTCTTTTCCATCAATTCGTTTTAGCCACTAAACGAAAGTACTCAAATCCATCGTTCTAACTAATTTATACTTTTACTTAATCATTATTTACAATTATCAAAATTTTATAACTTTCATATACAATAATATACCATAATATTCATGAAATTTTCATATAAAAACATTGAATTTAGCCATATGAACTTATCTGGGCAAATTCGCAAAAGTCATACAAGTTTAGGGACTAATCGGCTATTTTCTCTTTTCCACGATTCACTTCGGGTTCTTGATCTATAATTGTAAAATAATTAATTTATTAGAATTAATTTCAATTTTACTCTACTTTACAATTTATACCCTTTAATTCCTAAAATTACACTTTTTCCCTAAATTTTACAGTTTTTACAATTTAGTCTCTGCTCAATTAACCCATCAATTGAGCTAATTTTTTCTCAATTAAAAATTTATTCATTCATTCTAAGCTACTACACAACCTTTCAAAATCAGAATTTCAGTATGAAACCTTAACTCACAACCTTTTCACAATTAGGTCCTGAAATCAATTTCTATCAAAATCACTTAATAAAATCATCATATAATAAAATAAGAACTTAAATTCCATAATAATTCACCATAATAATACAAAAATTATTCATGGTAACTTTTAAAGTCACCCATAAAACCAAAAACTAATGAATTAGATAGTTGGACCTAATTGCAAAAGTCTTAAAAATACAAAAATTATAAGAAAAGGGCAAGAAATAAACTCACATGCAGTAAAATTGTGTAAAACCAGCTTAAAAGCTCTCTCCCATGGCTGTCTGGCCGAAATTATGAGAAGAATGGCCTAAAAATCTCTTTCAATTTCTATTTATTTGTTTAATTTTGAAAAATTTACCATTTTACCCTTAGTTCACCTAATTTCAGATTTTTTTCTTGCTTATGCTACCTCATCCATTCCCTTTAGGCTAATTTTCCTTTTAAGTCCTCCCTTATTTAACACTTGAGCTATTTAATCATTTTAGCAAGTTTTGCACCTTTTTCAATTTAGTCCTTTTTAATTAATTGACTATCCAAACGTTAAAATTTTCTAACGAAACTTTAATACCGCTTGACTTATGCGTTCGAGGTCTCGATACCTCATTTTATACCCAATTTACCTATTAAATTTTTCTTTCTTTTTTTTTAAATCCCAAAATTCACTAATTCAAAAATTCTTCTAAATTCACACTTGACCCATAATTATTAATTTATTAAATTTTCAAACTTACTTGTCGGATTTAGTGATCCCCAAATCACTGTTTTCGACACCACTGAAAATTGGGCTATTACAACTCACCCCTTTTAGGAAATTTTGTCCTCGAAATTTCTCACCTGATTAAAGTCATCAAATCAAGTCTTTCTATTTTATTCTCAATGATATACCACATATAAATCCATCATAACTCATTTCGATTCAGAATCATATCAGAAGTCACATCAGAACTTGATATTATACCAAATTTAGCTGAACGGCCATGACATCCTCATGTCACAACTTTATCATTAATAGTACAATTATCAAAAACAAAAATATTCCCAGTAATCTTCTATTGAATCATAATCGAGAAATCTAGATTTTCAAACTTTAACTAATGCTTCTGGCATGTCTTCATCTGAAATCTTTCAACTTATATCTAACTTTATTAACATGCAACAGATCATTCAAACTTTTGTCATTGTGATAACGTTATCAATCAGAACAACTTTAACTCGTAATAACATCATTCGGTTAAAGTAATCCAATAAGTATATCTCTATATCATACTTGCTAAATTATATATATTTATATTTTTTAAACCACTGAGTTGATTTCAACTATCGAATAATAACATATCAAGGTACTCTTTTCTTCATGCTGAGAAAACAGCTCAAACTCACAATCTTTCAAAATTCTCTTAACATGCTAATCAAAAATCTTTTCAACCGTATTAGTTTGAGGAAACAAAGATCCTGCTTGAACTCATCAACTTTATTCAAACTTACCTGAGGAAAGAAAACTACTATGCAATTTAAGTTTGTGCTCTCACCATTTATACCCTTGCCGATGTTAATTTCTTCCACGAAAATTAGAGAAATCCTGATACCAGAATCACCCCATTCCTATTATCAAATCCAAAAATACAATCATAATAAACATAGCCATCACATACCAAAGAACATACTTTAAAGATGAGCCATGTCTTATAATTTACACAATAAGGATGATAAGAAAACTCAAATACGATACCATACCGAAAGTCTGAGAACATAACTCACAAGAAGATAATAAAGATCTTGATAATTTCTCAGAGAAAGCCAGAAGAAAAACACTGCTTACTAACTCTAGACTTCCATCATAACAGAGATAATATATTTCCTGCATATATAAAACAAAATCATAATCAGTAGAAACATAAGAATAGTCTCACATAAATTTTTACCATTGACTTCATTTCCAACATATTAGAATAGAATTCCAAAGAGATGAAGAAATACCAATCATAAACTGACCAGACCAATAGGGCTTTCGTCTAACATCATATTTAATTAGCATTCTCACAACATCAGAACTCCATCAGAAGCTGAATAACACACACATATATTTGATGATAAAAGAATTTATAGAATTATCAGAAAAGATGATCATATTCATTTCAACTGTATCTGTCACACACAGACATCTTTACTACTCAATTATCATTTTTTTGACTAATTTTGTCATCATGAACCCCGCATCATTCCATTCACTAACGAAAACCAATTCAGGAAAAACTTCAGCAAACACATACTTCAGACATCATATCTGAATAAGTCGGCTAGCCGAGGTTAACTTTTTCTTTAACCGTAACATTGCATAATCTGAATGATCTTTAGAATAATCTGATATATATTTTTTTTAAAACTGTATTCACGTGTCAAACTATTTTCAACTCCGTCTACATTACTAATTATTCCACCACTGTACTCTTTAGTTTCACACTTGTGAACTTATTCAACATAATTCTCGTGAATTTTCATTTTAAAATACCATATTTGTAAGGGGGTGAGGTCGTAAAGCCTCTAACTGGACTCTCATAAATACACACATATGACTTAGCATTCATCATCAACATCATATCTTCTCAATTACATAATTCACTTTAAGCAAATTAACATACATAATTATGTTGCACGAACTTTTCAATTACCCCCTTTCAAACAAGTGTACTTAAACATACATTCCACGAATTTTGAGTAAATTTACTCATGGCATTTACTTAACCAAACAAGTCAGGCACATAACATCATATGAATGCCACAAAAACATAGATAAGGTTATCACAATATAAACTTTCATTTCATTCACGTTTCCACATTTCTCAACTTATGGTTATCTCATTTCGTACATTATCACATACATATCATGAACTTCTATTCATACCTTTCTAAGTTCCATCTCATTATAAACACATTTCAAATATCTCAATATCACTTTTAGTACTATCTAAAATATCTCGGTTGGAAAGCATCTTTGTCTATAAGTAAAACAAAGATTAGATCGGATCATACACATCACACTATCACAGATTTATATGGCATGTATTTCTAGACACTTTACACATCTCATTTGTTTCGAGAATCGGCTAAACCGAAGCTTTAATACCAATAAATGTAACACCACTAACCCGTATCTGACACTGGAATAGGGTTACGGAGCATTACTGAAAAGTTCAGAACATTTTCAAATAATTCAAGATATTTATTGTTCATAGCGAAACTGTCCACTTGAGTCATAGTCACTAAATTATTTATATCTGGAGGTACGGAACTCTAAATTAAGGTCCACTAATTTTCCCTGAAACTAGACTCACATATCTTCTTACTATTAAATTTCCAGAATTTATGGATTAGCTAATAAGTGCAGTTTATTCTTCAAAGTTACACCTGTTCTGCTGTTTGACAGCTTCAACCTGTCATTACTAAAAATTAATTATTCCTCATACGGAATTTGGATGATGTACTCGTTTATTTATTTTGAAAATAGACTCATTAAGGATTTTAAGCTTACAAATTATAACTCATAATTATTTTTTCACAATTTTTAATGATTTTCCCAAATCAAAATAGGGGATTCCGAAATCATTCTGACTCTGTCTCACAAAAATTTAAATATCTCATAAAATAAGATTCTTTTGCTTATACCGTTACTTCTATGTAAAACTAGACTCAATAGGATTTAATTTCATATTTTATTCAACCTCTAAGTCGATTTCCACAATTTTTTGGTGATTTTTCAAAGTTGGATTACTGCTGCTGTCCAAAACTGTTTTAATGAAAAATGTTGATAACTAAGTTTATAACACCTTCACTTCCTTTCAATTAAACCCTATACATGCCATATAAACCTTAAAATGCACAATAAATTTACCGAAGTAATCTGGATAGTGTGCCCTGATATGTTGATCCAATCTACCAATTTCATGTCAATCTACAAAGAACATTTAACACACATGAGTAAGCTTATGAAAGCTTAGTAAGTTCATGGGCATAGAAAATAATTCTTACCGAAAATCTTATAACAATTTTACAATATCTAAATTCACTAACTCCTCCTGTCAATCACAAAATTAGTGATAAGTTCACTTGCTTGAATTCAGTGTCACTTATTAACCAACTTTTAATCTCTTGGGCCCCTTTATCATTTACCTTTCTTAATCAAATTAGTCAATGATTACGGAATTAAGTACTTCATTATCACAATGCCATAGTAAAACTATGGTCTTGCACATAGTCACATATCACACACTGAAGCCACAACTCAGCCATGGTCTTACACGGATCATATATCACACTGATGCCATATCCTAGATATGGTCTTACACAGAAGCACATATCACATCGATTCCATATCCCAGATATGGTCTTATACAGAAGCACATATCACACTGACGCCATATCCTAGATATGGTCTTATACAGAAGCACATATCACACCGATGCCATAGGCCAGCTATGGTCTTATACAGAAATCACATATCACATGTTTCCATGGTCCAACCATTGTCTTTTCCGTCACTTCATCTTAGCCACTGAACGAAAGTACTCAAATCCATCGTTCTAACTAATTTGTACTTTTCCTTAATCATTATTTTACAATTATCAAAATTTTATAACTTTCATATACAATAATATACCATAATATTCATGAAATTTTCATAACAAAATATTGAATTTAGCCATATGAACTTACCTGGGCAAATTCGCAAAAGTCATACAAGTTCAGGGACTAATCGGCTATTTTCTCTTTTCCACGATTCACTTCGGGTTCTTGATCTATAATTGTAAAATCATTAATTTATTAGAATTAATTTCAATTTTACTCTACTTTACAATTTATACCCTTTAATTCCTAAAATTACACTTTTTCCCTAAATTTTACAGTTTTTACAATTTAGTTTCTGCTCAATTAACCCATCAATTGAGCTAATTTTTTCTCAATTAAAAATTTATTCATTCATTCTAAGCTACTACACAACCTTTCAAAATCAGAATTTCAGTATGAAACCTTAACTCACAACTTTTTCACAATTAGGTCCTGAAATCAATTTCTATCAAAATCACTTAATAAAATCATCATATAATAAAATAAGAACTTAAATTCCATAATAATTCACCATAATAATACAAAAATTATTCATGGTAACTTTTAAAGTCACCCATAAAACCAAAAACTAATGAATTAGATAGTTGGACCTAATTGCAAAAGTCTTAAAAATACAAAAATTATTAGAAAAGGGCAAGAAATAAACTCACATGCAGTAAAATTGTGTAGAACCAGCTTAAAAGCTCTCTCCCATGTCTATCTGGCCGAAATTATAAGAAGAGTGGCATAGAAATCTCTTTCAATTTCTATTTATTTGTTTAATTTTGTAAAATTTACCATTTTACCCTTAGTTCACCTAATTTCAAATTTTTTTCTTGCTTATGCCGCCTCATCCATTCCCTTTAGGCTAATTTTCCTTTTAAGTCCTCCCTCATTTAATACTTGATCTATTTAATCATTTTATCAAGTTTTGTAGCTTTTTCAATTTAGTCCTTTTTAATTAATTGACTATCCAAACGTTAAAATTTTCTAACGAAACTTTAATACTAACTCAATGACACTACATAAATATTTATAAAAATATTTATGGCTTGACTTATGCATTCAAGGTCTCGATACCTCGTATTAGACCCAATTTACCTATTAAATTCTTCTTTATTTCTTTTTTTAAATCCTAAAATTCACTAATTCAAATTTTTTTTCTAAATTCACACTTGACACATAATTATTAATTTATTAAATTTTCTAACTTACTTGTCAGATTTAGTGATCCCCAAATCACTGTTTTTGACACCACTGAAAATTGGGCTGTTATATGGATTGAATGAGGATATTCGTGTGTTAGTTGGGATCTTAGAGCTAAAAGAATTTATGGTGTTAGTTGAGTGAGCTTGTAAAGCCGAAGAGTTGAATAAAGAGAAGAGGAAAGCTGATTGTGAAGCTAGAGATTCAAGGAAAAGACCGACGAGAAAGTCATTTCCATCTCAGTTAAAGAAGTCTAGGGAAATGTATTCCTATTTGAATGTATCAGTTGGGTATTCGTACAAAGACCGCTGGAAGCCATACTCGAGTTTTAAATCTCAAGCTACTTCACTGGAAAGTGTGGGTAATGTAAAGTCTAATAGACTCGAATGTCAGCATTGTAGAAGAAGACATCCCGGTGAGTGTAGAATGAACAACCGGGCTTGTTTCAAGTATGGTTCTTAAGAGCATTTTATCTAAGATTGCCCTGAAATGGCTGAGAAAGAAAAATTTCAGAGTGCGAGGCCAAGTAATACTACTAACAGGGGTAGGCCACAGAGGAATACTGAAAATGAAACTAGTAGTAAAGGTGTGACCAAGGATTCAGCTGTGAGATCCGAAGCTCGAGCGCCTGCTAGAGCTTATGCCATCTGTGCTCGCAAAGAAGTGACATCTCCCGATGTTATCACCGGTACTTTTTCTTTCTATAATACTAATGTAGTTGCATTGATTGATCCAGGATCGCCCCATTCTTATTTTTGTATAAAGTTGGTAACTAGTAAGAGCTTGCTTGTTGAGTTTACTGAGTTGGTGATTAGAGTGTCAAGCCCTTTAGGCAAACATGTACTAGTTGATAGAGTTTGCAAGAATTGTCCCTTGAGGATTCGAGGTCACTGTTTTCTGGCTGATTTAATGTTGTTGCCATCTGATGAATTAAATGTTATTTTGGGTATGGATTGGTTGACACTGCATGATTCCGTAGTGAACTGTAAAAGAAATATTATTGAACTAAAATGTGAAAATGGTGAAACTCTTCATATTGATTCAGATGAGTAGGGTGAGTTATCTGTTATGATTTCTTCGATGTCTGCCCAAAAATATGTAAGGAACGGTTGCGAAGCTTATCTTGCTTATGTGTTGAATTCAAAAGTGTCCAAATTGAAAATTGAATCAGTACCGATAGTATGTGAATATCTGGATGTGTTTCCAGAAGAATTGCCTAGGTTGCCACCAGTTAGAGAAGTCAAGTTTGGTATTGATTTAGTACTAGGGACTTAATATCTACTGCTCCGTATAGGATGGCCCCGACTGAATTGAAAGAATTAAAAGCTCAGTTTCAAGAGTTGACAGATAAGAGTTTTGCGAGACTGAGTTTTTCTCCCTGGGGTGCTCTTGTATTATTTGTAAAGAATAAGGACAAATCCATAAGGCTTTGTATTGACTACCGTCAACTCAACAAGGTGACTATAAAGAACAAGTATCCCTTACTGAGGATTGACGACTTGTTTGATCAGTTGAGAGGAGCAACAGTATTTTCAAAAATTGATTTAAGATCTGGCTACTAACAGTTGGGAGTCAAAGAGTCGAATGTGCCGAAGACCACTTTCAAGACCAAGTATAAGCACTATAAATTTCTAGTTATGCCTTTCGGACTAACTAATACACCTACTATTTTTATAGATTTGATGAATAGAATCTTTCGACCATATTTAGATAAGTTTGTGGTTGTGTTCATTAATGCTATCCTAATTTATTCTCTATATGAGTCCGAGCATGCTGAGCACTTGAGAATTGTATTACAGGCTTTGAGAGATAAGTTGTTGTTTGCTAAATTCAGTAAAAGTGAGTTTTGGCTCCAAAAAGTCAGATTTTTTGGACATATTATTTCAGGTGACGGTATTCGGGTTGATCCAAGTAAGATTTCAGCGATTATTGATTGGAAACCTCAGAGGAATGTGTCTAAAGTTATAAGCTTTTTAGGCTTAGCCGGATATTACCGATGTTTTGCCAAAGGATTTTTGATGATTGCTACTCCTATGACCAAGCTATTGCAAAAATATGTTAAGTTTGAATAGTCTGAAAAATGTCAACAAAGTTTCGAGAAGTTGAAAGCATTATTGACCGAGGCACCGATTTTAGTGCAACCTAAACCAGGAAAAGGGTTTGTGATTTATAGTGATGCGTCACTGAATGGATTGGGATGTGTGTTGATGCAAAAGGGTAAAATGATAGCTTATGCCTCGAGACAGTTGAAACCGGACGAGAAGAATTATTCGATATATGATTTAAAATTAGCCGCCATTGTGTTCGCTTTAAAAATTTGGAGACATCATTTGTACGATGCGAAATGTCATATCTTTACTGATCATAAGAGTTTAAAATACTTGATAACTCAGAAAGATTTAAACTTGAGGCAATGGAGATGGCTCGAGTTACTGAAGAATTATGAGCTAGTAATTGATTACCACCCGGGTAAGGCAAATGTAGTCGCAAATGCGTTGAGTAGAAAGACTTTGTTTTCTTTGAGAGTGATGAATACACGGTTAACTTTGTCCGATAATGGTTCAATTTTAGTCGAGTTGAGAGCTAGACCGTTATTTCTTCAGTAAATTTGTGAAGCTTAAAAATGTGACGGTGATTTGCAAGCCAAAAGAGTTCTTTGTGAATCGGGTTGTGATTCAGATTTTCGTGTCAGATCCAATGATTGTTTGATGTTTCGAGGTAGAATTTGTGTATTGAAAAATGAAGAACTTATTTAGAAAATTCTTACATGAAGCACATAATGGTTGTTTATCTATGCATCCGGGTAGTATGGAAATGTATAATGATTTGAAGAAATTGTATTGGTGGTCAGGTATGAAACGAAATATTTCAGAGTTTGTTTCAAAGTGTTTGATTTGTCAACAAGTAAAAGCCAAACACCAAGTGCCTTCAAGTTTACTTCAGCTAGTGATGGTACCTGAGTGGAAGTGGGATAGGATTACTATAGACTTCGTAACTGGGTTGCCTTTGACTCCGAAAAAGAAGGATGTCGTCTGGGTTGTTGTTGATAGATTAACAAAATCAACTAATTTTATTCTAGTACGTACTGACTACTCACTTGAAGTTAGGTGAATTGTACATTTCTGAGATTGTGAGATTTTACAGGATGCCTATGTCTATTATTTCGAATAAAGATCTGAGCTTCACTTCGAGATTTTGGAAGAAGTTACAAGAGGTTTTAGGTACAAAGTTGAACTTTAGTACCACATTTCATTCGCAAACCGGCCGTCAGTCTAAAAGAACGACTCCAGTATTCGAAGATATGCTCCGTTGTTGTGTTTTAGAATTCGAGGGTAGTTGGGAAAAATACCTACCATTAGTCAAGTTTGCTTATAACAATAGTTTTCAGTCGAGTATTAAGATGGCACCTTATGAGGCATTGTATGGCTACAAGTGTCGAACACCCTTGTATTGGATCGAGCTTAGTGAGAAACAGATTCATGGGGTTGACTTGGTTAAGAAAACTGAAGAAAAAGTAAAGGTAATCCGTGACTGCTTGAAAGCAACTTCTGATCGACAAAAGTCGTACGCATATTTGAAAAGAAAAGAGATCGAATTTCAGACTGTTGATAAAGTATTTCTGAAAGTATTTTCGTGAAAGAAAATTCTCAGATTTGGTCGTAAAGGCAAGTTAAGTCCACGTTTCATTTGCCAGTATAAATTCGTTGAAAGAGTAGGGTCAGTAGCATATTGGTTAGCTTTACCGACAGAGTTGGAAAGGATCCATAATGTGTTTCATGTGTCGATGTTGCATCGATATCTTTCTGATCCTTCACATGTGATTTCTCCAATAGAGATTGAGATTCGACCGGATATGACGTATGGTGAAAAACCGATAAAGATTTTAGCTCGAAAAATTAAACAATTGAGAAATAAGAATATAGCCCTAGTGAAAGTTTTATGGCAATGACATGGGGTCGAAGAGGCTACGTGGGAACCCGAGGAGGCTATGAGAAAATAGTACCCAAACCTATTTTCTGGTAAGATTTTCGGGGACGAAAATCCCTAAAGGGGGGAGAATTGTAACAACCCGATTTTGGGCCTAGTCGGAACAGTGGTTTTGGGACCAAAAATTTGACTAGTAAAACTTGTTTTTACTACATTTTTATGGTCTATAATTTTATGGAATGATTTTGTGAAAACTTTGTTCGAAAATTTTGACGTTTGGGCACTCAATTTAGTCAAAAGGACTAAATTGTAAAAAATGTAAAAGTTGAGTTCTACATGCTAGAGGTGTCTAATTGCTATGAAATTTTAAATTGAAGGTCCTTAGATGGTAATTAGACCATTTTATTTTAAGTTGGACAAAAATAGACATGAGGTCAGAGAATTTTAATGTTTTAAGAAAAAGACATTTTGGTTATTTAGTTAATAAAAGAATGAATAATCAAATTAAAAACCAATTTTTGCTCATCTTCTACCCTTGGCTGAAAATTTTAAAGGGGTGTTACAACCCTTGTGGCGTGTTCCGTCATATATGTATGGTAATATTTGTATATATGTTTTTGTGATAATTTGTGAATAAATTCTGCCTATTATGTATGAAGTATGACTAGATAAAGTATTGATGCACTCAGGATTATGGGCTAAGTAAGACCAGTGAAATAAATAAATAAGTTTTACAAATGTTGTCGAAAAGAACTGTATCTGGATGTTATTAAACAGTATTTGCCGTGATGATATTACAATGTTGGAATTGTACTTATTCGTACTATGTATGACCTAAGATATTATCAATGTGAATTTGTTATGGTACAATTTAATCAAGTTTTTTTGGAATATGCCAAATCTAAATTGAATATTGATTATGTAACAACCCGTTTTTAGTGAAATCAGAACAGTGGTTTTGGGACCACAAATACAAAGTTAGAAAATTTATTTTATTATTATTTTATTTTCTGCAACATGATAGAAGTACCGTATAAAAATTTCGTTAAGAAATTTTACCGTTTACATGCTTAATTTGATAAAAAGGACTAAATCGCGTAAAGTGCAAAAGTTGAGTTCTAATAGCTAGAGGAATTAAAAAGCTATAGGACCTTAAAGTGGAGGTTCTTATATGGTAACTAGCCCATTAATGTTGATAGTGGATGAGCATGGTTTGGCATTATTGAAATTTTGGTCAGTTTTTAAGGTTAATTTTGGAAATTTATAAATAAAAGGTTAATTAAAATAAAACCAAATTATCATCATCTTCCATTATAATTTCACAATCAAAACTTAAAGAGAAGGAAGCCATTTTTGGTGTTTAACATTTGGCAACCCTAATTCCTTTAGGTATGTATTTTTAATCCGTTTTTAATGATTTTTATGTTTTTGGGGTCGCTGTAGCTTAATCTAGCTAGCCTGGGAACTAATTTGTGAAACTGTTAAATTAGGGTTTTACCATTGATGAACATGCTTGAGTTTTGAATTTTTATGATAGAAAATGAATGGTTGTTGTTAGATAAACAACTTTTGTAAAGTAATTTTTAGTAAAATTGTCAAATAGGGACTAAATTAAAAAAATAAAAAATATTGCATGGTGAAATTGTGAACTAAATGGAATATTAAGCATGGTAGGGACCTAATTGATATTAAGCTTTAGTGGGTTGTGATCAAATTGTGTAAATTTCCATTTTTATGACATAGGGACTGAATTGCAAAGAATTAAAAGTTTATGAAAAATGGTAATTTTTTCAAAATATATGTTGGACTAAATTGAATGAGAAAATATTAAATTGAATTAAATTTATCCGTATAGATCAACACAGACCTCGTACGGAGTTAGATCGGGGCAAAGGAAAAATCTTAAATTAATCACTCCGTATCTACATATACTCTTCGATGTAAGTTCATGTAATTAAATTGAGCATTTATATGCTTTAATTAAATTATATGTATGTGACTTGTCTAATTGCCATGTATAAATATCGATCGTATATCCGGCGACGTACGAGGATTACTGAGTTACGTTTGAACATTAAGAATTCGTAGGATACAAATGACATGTTATTAGGGTTACCGATTCTCAGTTCGTATGAGCTTACCAATTTGTAGCTTGTGAGAGCTTACCGATTTGCAGCTCGTGAGAGCTTACTGATTCTCAGCTCGTATGAGCTTACCGATTTACAACTTATGAGAGCATACCGATTCATAGCTCGTATGAGCATACACGTATAGGAATTGATGAATTACAGTTTAGCACACATAGTGTGAGTTATCTGAGTATCTAATGATATTCTAAATGGTTCAACGGGCAATGTTCTGTTACGAGACGGTATGAGTTCAATACGAACTATTACAGGTATACACATGAAACACATGGATGTGATATTACATGACATTATTGAAATATGAAATGGATGCTACATGTATATGAAAATTGCTTAGTTGTTATGTTCATCCATGCTTATTGACTATTATATGTATTTTACATAGCTAACATGTTGGTGAATATGTGCTTAGGCATTTGGCCAAATTGAGTTGGGATATACTATGTTTACTTACCTAATTTGTAACTAAATGGTAAGTTAAATTCTATGTTATATGAACTTACTAAGTTTAAATGCTTACTCTGTGTATTTTTTGTGTTTTTAGTGAATCGGAAGCTCGTTCAGGTTGAAGCTTGTCGGGGGTATATCACACTATCTATCAACTCTTTTAGTACTTTTGGTTGGTTTAATTTTGGTTATAATGGCATGTATAGGTTATTTTGGCTAGTGTTGGCCTATATGTGCTTTGCAATGATTATGGCCACTTATTTGGCTTGTGTTTGACATATTTTGGATGTGTATAAGTTGTCTTAATATGGTTGATATGTGGTTTGAATTGTGGCTGAATGATGGGTAATGAAATAGTTGTTGAATATGCATATTAGATATATCATATAGTTTGTTGTGAATTGGTGTTTTGTTGTGGAAGGCATATATGTATATTGATGCTAATTTAGAATGGTATAATTGATACCAATTGGGAAGTTTTGGTATGTTTTGGTAAGTAAGCTAAGTGGCATGAAATGATACAAATTGCTTGAAAGGTTGTTAGCTTATTTGTTCAAATTATGTACATAATTATACATGTTATGAATTGTCATTTGAGGTGCCTAAGGGCATATTGGTTGTATGTCAATATACCGTATGTTTTAATTCTTGATTATACTTGTTTTGGATGTCTTAATATGGCTTGTTTATATGCACAATGTTGGATATAGGTTGATGCCAAATTGGGTAAGAATAATGGCTTGTGAAATAGTCTATTTTTTGTCCACACGGGCGTGTGTCTCAACCGTGTGTGACACACGGCCAGGTGACATTGCCGTGTGTCCCCTATAGTTTTCAAAGGGTTGCAAGTCAAGCTGTTACACGGCATAGCACACGGCCTGGCACACGGGTGTGTAGCTTGGCCATGTGGCCCAAGTGAATGTGTTACACGGGCACAGACACAGGCTGGGACACGGTAATGTGTCCTTATTTCGAATGCTCATACGGCCTGAGACACAAGCGTGTCATTGGCCGTGTGACCCCTACAGCTTTGAAATTTTTTAATGTTTTTCGAAAAATTCTCTGAGTTTTTTATTTAGTCCTGACTTATTTCTAATGCGTATTTAGGGCATTGAGGGCTCGTATAAGGGAAAATATATATGATTTTTATTGGTTTTGATGTGATTATTATTATGTTATAAAATGTTTGAAATTTTTGTCCATTTTATTTGTAATCTCCAGTAATGCTCCATAACTCTGTTCTGACAAAGGATTCAGGTTAAGGGTGTTACAATTATTGGTATCAGAGCTACGGTTTAGTCGATTCTCAGACTAAACGTAGTGTGTACGTCTATATCTATACATGCCATTAAATAACCTATGATAGTGTAATATTTCTTGACCATTTTAAAACATGTTTTCATATAGTAATGACATCCGACCAAGCTGTTCTAATGAAGTAGAGAGCAATGCTCAAGTCTCCGTTTACAGAGTAGCTTTAAGTTGTGCGATGCCCATTTCTAAGGGTTGGGGAGGAGAGGCTAAGGAAACCTTTCTAAAGATAATGAATAAATGGTTCACTGAGTTCGTATGGACAAATCCAGCTGCTCGACAACCTCCACACCCTCCTACTCCTAAATCGATTCCCGTTATTCCTCAAGGTATGGAACCTATCCGAGTTAGTAAGCCTCTTGTTGATAAGATACATAAATATGGGGCTAAATAATTCTGAGCTACAGCTAAAGATGATCTTGAGAGATCTAAATTTTGGTTAGAGAATACAATCAGGGTTTTCAATGAATTGTCTTGTTCATCGGTCAAGTGTGCAGTATCACTATTGAAAGATTCGGCTTTGTGCAGTATCACTATTGAAAGATTCGGCTTATTACTGGTGGAATACATTGATTTCAGTTGTGCCGATAGAGCAAATCACTTAAGAATTCTTCCAAACAGAGTTCCGAAAAAAATACATTAGTCAGAGGTTTCTGAATCAGAAACTTAAAGAATTTTTGGAGCTCAAATAGGCCCTATGACTGCATCAGAATAGGAGCGAGAATTTTTCAAATTGAGCAAATATGCCCGGGGGTGTATTCCGACCAAGATCGCTATGTGTAAAAGATTCAAAGAATGGTTAAACGAGGACATTAGGCTTTTGGTTGGAATTCTTGAGTTGGAAGAATTTGTTGTACTGGTTGACCGGGCGTATAAGGCCAAAGAATTGAGTAAAGAAAAAAGACGTGCTAATTTTGAAGCTAGAGACTCGAGAAAGAGATCGACTAGGAAGTCCTATCAGTCAGTATAAAAGAAATCAAAAGAACATCACCACCGTTCTACTGCTTCTGTAGGATATTCTAGTAGATACAGAGGTACCCGACGCTCTAGTCCTAAACCTCAAGCTACATCTGTACCGAGCATGGGTAGTGTCAAAGATGCCAGACCCAAGTGTAAGCACTATAAAAAACCACATTATGGTGAGTGCCAAGTAAATAATGGAGTGTGTTTCAGGTATGGTTCCTTAGACCACTATCTTAGAGATTGCCTAGAGAAATCCGAGAAAGAAAAGTTCAAACTATGAGACCGAGCAACACAGCTGTAAAAGGTAGACTACCTTATAATACCGAAAATGTGAGTGGTAGCCTTAGTGTGATGAAAGACTCCACTGTGAGATCCAAGGCACAAGCACTAGCTAGGGTTTATGCTATTCACGCATGCGAGGATGGTTCTGCGCCAGATATTATTATATGTACTTTCTCTATTTATGATACTGATGTAATTACTTTGATTGATTCGGGATCAAACTATTGGTATGTTTGCGCAGATTTAGTATTTAGTAAGAATTTTCCTGTTAAGTCCACTAAATTCGTGGTTAAAGTATCGAACCCCCTAGGTCAGTATGTGCTAGTTGATAAAGTTTGCAAGAATTGTCCTTTGATGACTCAGGGTTACAGTTTTTCGACTGATTTAATGTTACTACCGTTTGATGAATTTGATGTGATTCTGGGTATGGATTGGCTAACTCTGTATGATGCTACTGTAAATTGTAGACAAAAGCTTATCGTATTAAAATGTCAGAACAATGAAACGCTTCATATTGAATCAGATAATCCGAGTGGGTTGCTTATTATGATATCAGCTATGTCAGCACAAAAATATGTGAGAAAATGTTGCAATGCTTATCTTTCTTATGTATTAGATACTAAAGTGTCTGAATTAAAGCTTGAATTAGTGTCAGTGGTTTGCGAATATCCCGATGTGTTTCCAGAGGATCAGAAAGGTTAAGTTTGCTATAGAACTTGTATCGGGAACATCAATGATATCGGTAGCACCTTAAGAATAGCTCCTACTGAGTTAAAAGAGTTGAAAGCACAGCAACAATAGTTGACAGATAGGGCTTTTGCTCGACCTAGTTTTTCACTTTGGGGTGTATCGGTTCTGTTCATTTACGAATCAGTGAGATTGTTGTGGATGTCATCAAATTGATTTATGAAGTACTCTATCGATACAATGATACTCACTAAATTATGGATATGATTGATTTAATAATTTAATGGTACTCAGATCTGTATAAGAATTCGCCCAATGTGTATGTATTCGTCTATGGTTAATGTTAGGAACAATTGTTTTGTGAAAAGTGTAAGTAGTAATATATGATCTATACAAAACAAATTTTGAAGATAAGTTCTGTTGGGTAGTATATATGTTAATGAGATACTTAATTATTATTTCAAAGAATCTTTAGTTAATCAGGTGTGAGAGAATTGGAATATTATGAATATAACAGTTGCCGCATATGTGAATCGAATTATATTGGTATCCGCCCAATAGATAGTTTAGAAAGTTGGTTAACGTATAGATGATAATCAAAGAAAATGAAGTAACCATCAATGTTTAATGAAATGGAGTTCATTAATTACTTATGAACTTACAAGACTTGTTAATTGTTTCAGGTTTCGATGACAAGAGAGTACGCCTGAAGGACGATGTCAGGACTACGCAAAGGAAGAGGCGTGTCGGGTTATTATGCATACAGAGTTATTTTGGGTTAATGAATTTGTAATTAGTAAATGATTATTTTAGGTAGATTTATTGAGAAATTTTGTAATAGTTTATGTTTAAGCACCATATTTGTTTTCTTGAAATTTAGTCTTGAATATAATTTAAAAAGAGTATGCCTTATATATAATTTTATCTGATATGGTTTAGTGAATTTGGCTAAAAGTTTTGGTGTGCTAATGCCCAAGATCTAGATCCGTCAGTTCGAGTCGAGTTGAGGGTGTTACACTCCTCCTTAATTTTCATTATCTAACACACAATTTTGGTAGATTTTTAAACATTTAGGTTTTTAGGTTTTATAAGATTTAGGGGTTTCTTCTCTAAATCATAGTTTAGGAGATAAATTGTTACACACCTCTCATGGGGACTACTTGCTACACACCCTCCGTGGGAACCATTAAAGCGTAACAACCTTATATAACCTCATGGTTAAGAATGGTAGAGTAAGACCACACAATAGACAATATAGAGACAATTAACTTGTAACGACCTTGCCACTTGTTCGACCATACAGTCATGCAGATCCCCTCGTACTATCAGATACCTAGGATTACAGGACAATGGTTGACCCCTCTATATAAGCCCTAAAGCATGCGGTACTAAGGATCTCTTCTACTTCCCCAAGAAAAACCTTAAGTATAAACTAAACCTTCTCCTATAGCTTTTTAGCTTCGACTTTTTGCTTATTATAGGTGAATTGGCCCTCCCCTCCACCAGCTTCTCCTCCTTGTCTTCCTCCTTGTTTAATACTTATTCAATAGTATACTAATCTCAACATTTTGTAGGTTATTCCCCCTATGTAGTAAATAAAAATGAATTGATACATTGATTGGTAAACTTCATATTTGTACAAAGTCTTCAGAGTTTACTTTTGAGTTTCTTCAACTTCAATTAGTGTTGAGGCAAGTACTCGTCATTGTTTTCATATTTGAAGTTGGAAATTTTTGAAACAAAATCTATGGGCTATGATGTTAATATTTCAGATTTATTTAAGCTCATCAATGAAGATTAATCCATTTGGAGAAACACATCTTGATGATTGGATCGAATTGGATATTACAAACCAAATCCCTTGAATTAAGGATGTTAGATTGGGATAAACTTTGCATACTTATCTGTAACAACCCAATTTTCATTGGTTATTATTTTTATATTATATTTGTGTTATTTTAGCTGTTGAGAATAAGGGACTGGATTGTAATTAATTTCTAGTATGTTAGTAAGTCTCAAAACTCTTATATAATAGACTTGTATAGGTTTTGTAACGAAGCATTTAGAGCACTTATTTTGTTCATTAAGGAACATTTTTGTGAGAGTGCACTTGAGAGAGTAAACAAGCTTTATTTATTGCCTAAGTTGTCAATGGAAGAGCTTAGAAGTATGAGAACTAGTTATTTAAATACAAAAGTGAGGTTGATATACTAGGGTGTAATAGAACTTGAATCACTTGTTGTACTAGTATTAAAGATAGTAGGTTATTCTCATTGAGCTAAGCTCCTCAAACATATAGAAACTGAATTGCATAAACAATTAATTGTCCCTTGTTTTATCATGTTTTATGGACCATGATATTTGAGTTTTTTTACTTAGCATATTAACAACTATCACGATTTCTCAATTAGGACCATGATATTTGAGTTTTTTTAGTGGGGAAATTGTAACACACCTAACCCATATCCATCACCGGAACAGGGTTTCAGAGCATTACCGAAACATTCAGAATATTTTTTGATTAACTCAGGCAAGTTATTATTCATTAACCGAGGTCATTCATAATGTCCGTTAAATGGACCCTCGAGGCCCAATACAAGTATTAGAATCAAGTAGGGACTAAATCAAAAACTCAGGGAATTTTTCATGAAATTCCAAAATTTTTCAAGGTGCAAGGCTCACACGCCCATGTGGTCCAAGGGACACGCCCGTGTTGGAGGCTGTGTTCGACCCCGTGTAACTCTCTAACTTGTACACACGGCCATGCCACACGCCCGTGTGGTTAATTAATTCAATTCGAAAATAGGCGCAGGTTTCACACGGCCAAGACACACGCCCATGTTCTAGGCCGTGTAGCACACATGGCTAAGACACACGCCCGTGTCTCTGCCCTTGTGCTCAATTCTGAGCATTCTGTTTTCCCAAATTCAAAGTGTAGAGGACACACGGCCTAACCACATGCCCGTATTACCAGGGCGTGTGTCACACACGGTCTAGACACACACTTTTGTGTCTTCATGTGTGGACAAAATAAAGTCATTCCTAGCTTCATTTCTCACCCCAATCTTTGCCATAATCCTACACCACATTTTGCATTCATAACCCAACAAATCCAAGCATTTTAATCAAGTTAATTCCATCCATCATCATGGCATAACATTTTATGCATACATATGCACAATCTTATCTTGGTTATATCCTCATGTTAGACATAATTTGATCAACTACTTAACATATACCATTACTAGCCATTCCAATGACTAGATTACAAGCATCGTTTACGTTTACATGCCAATATGGTCAACATATCCTATACATGCCATTACAACCGCAATTGAATTACCATACTATACCGACATGGGCCGATAGATAGTGTGAGTGATCTCCGCCAGGCTTCCAATCAAACGAGCTTCCGATTTACTCTAAAAAAAGGGAAATAAAACTAAGTATAAAATGCTTAGTAAGTTCGTATAACTTGGTACTTAACTTACCATTCATCCTATTTGAGGTAACTAAGTAAGGTATAATTAACCACTTTGATCTCAATCCCTACACACATCCTCATTGCCCTTTTTAGTCATATATTCCATAGTAATTCAAAGACATGTATGGGCTCAACAATAATCAAGTTTCTGAGCACATATGCTTTCCACATCATGTATTCATTCAACATACATAATTCATCTCATATTTCATATATCACTTGCTATGTATCATCATTTTCTTGCATTTCATGTAATATTCTCTCATTTCATATTTCCATATCATATACACCATTCCATGTCAATTCGTCTTAAATTTATATTTGCCCCTGTCAGAACCTTACCCGTTGAATTTATTTGAATTATCAATGGATGCAGAAGTAGTACACTTGAGGCGTACGAATTAGAATCTGTCAATTCATATTCAATGGTACCCATAAGGTATTATTTCAAAGAGTACACTCTCGAGCCACATATATATATACTACAGGATTATCAGTCCAGGCTAAATCCTTTTTATGACATATGCTCTAAAGAGCTTGATCTAGATTACTCGTCTGGCTAAATCCAATCCATAATATATGCTCGAGAGGACATATCAGGATTAACCGTCCGGGCTAAATCCTATCAGAATTGAGGTCGAAGGATTACTCATCTGAGCTAAATCCTATCCACAACAAATATAAGACCTCTTTCATTTCGGGAAATCACATATCCATCGATTTTTCCATTTATTCAACCACGATTTAAACACTTTTCAAGCATTATCAGGCATTTGATTATTTCATACCTCCGTGACATTTATGTAATTCGAGTAAAACACATTCCACATTCATGTCAAGCATACAAGTAACGTTTTATTCCTTTACCATTTTATTGGGCATTTCCATTTATCGGGCTATATCGAGTAGGTGATCATTTCACATATTTATGACATTGATAAAATTCACAAACACAACATTTAAGTCAAGCATAAAAACATATACAATTTAGTTACACGAACTTACCTCAACAAAGGTTCGTGTACGTAAAATCTACTAATCCGACATTTTCCTCATTCCTCGTTCTAACTTCGAATTTGGTCTATCAGGATCTATACGAGTAAATTTAACATCAAGTTATCATATTTTACATTCATGTGGACTAAATTTTCGTCCTAGGCAAAATTGTTATTTTTCCCCTAACTTTTTCATAAATTCCTTTTTTGTCCCTAAGCCCGAAAAATGAAACTTGTGCAAATTACTTGTAACACCCCTTACCCGTGTTTGACGCCGGAACAGGGTACGAGGCATTACCAGACTTAATCACTAACCATCGTATAAAAACCAATTCATAATTTCACTCTAATTTAAAACTTTTTCAAACACATTCAAGCTGTCACTTAAAAAGAGCTTACAAGGCCCATATCATGCTTTAATTCAACTACACACATAGGCAAGCATGCACATTCATAAATTGCATCATTTAATTAATAACATAATCAAGACTATCTACATTAAATGACTTTATACAATAGAGACCTTCAAATAACATAGGTCAGTATTTTAAGCCAATTCCTAGCAACTTAATAACAATTAAACGAATCTCCATACATGCCAAATACTTAAAATACTTTAAAACCTTTATATATCGATCAATAGTTTGATAGTGTGATTTAACCTCCGGTGACCTCCAACTCGAGCTAACATTTGCGACACTATAGGAAAAAGGAAAGGAGTAAACATTATAGCTTAGTAAGTAAGTATGTAAATATTAATAAAAAATACATTATCATACTTTAAACAAAGTCACAATATGTTCCCGGAATATTACCATCACAAACACACATACTTTCACTATTACAATCATAAACATGTTCAAAATAAGCTGTCTAGCAGAGTATCAGAAACTAAATTATTTATTTCTGGAGCTACATAACTCTAAATTACAAACCTTTAATTTTCCTTGAAACTAGTTCACATATATTCTTACCATAAAATTTTCAGAATTTTTGGCCTATCCAATTAGTACAGTTTATTCATTGAAGTTACCCTTGTTTCACTGCTTAACTGTTCTGACCACTCTTCACTACGAATCAATTTTATCCTTGTACAGAATTCAAAGGATGTTCTAGTTTATTTCATTTGAAACTATACTCATTAAGTATTTCAACCATATAAATTATATCCCATAATTATTTTTTTATAATTTTTAATGATTTTTACAAGTCAGAAAAGGGGATCACGTAGTCATTCTGAACCAGTCTCTCAAAAACTTAAATATCTTGTAATATAGAATTCCTTTGCTAGCTCTGTTTCTGTTATATGAAAACAGACTCATTAAGATCTAATTTGATATCTCATTCAGTCTCTGATTCAATTTCTACTATTTTTGGTAAATTTTTAGATTCACGCCACTGCAACTATCTAGAACAGTTTTATTGTCAATTTTGATCTTTCACACTTCAATTGTATTCATCACTTTCCCATAACAATCTTTCTAATTTCCAATCACATATCGAGCATATTGCTCATAAGTTACACACGTATATACTTACACTTATCATCACAAAGTCATACACAATTTCATTTAATCAATTTCCCAGTTGAACGCTTCGAAATAATAACAGATACGCGATGGTATCACACACAGCCCACCTTTAAAATCGAAGCTCTCTTGTACACATAGTGGCCTTCACTTAGCACCACTCATGTGACCTAGCTCGATTGTGCACACAATTTTGGCTCTCTTGTACTCATGGTGAACACTTAGTACCACCCATGTGACCGAGCCAGTTTATCTCATAGCTCTCTTGTCTACATGGTGTCCTTCACCAGGAACCATGCATGCGACCTAGCTACATATATCCCGTAGCTCTCTTGTCTACATGGTGTACACATAGTATCACCCATGCTACCTAGCTACATCATAATGTCTCGTAGCTCTCTTGTACACATGATGTGCACTCAGCACCATACATGTGACCTAGCTACATACCATCTGTATCATCCAATCTTTCCGAAGGTTCAACCGGGATTTCTCTCTCTTTCTAATACTTGATTCCATACATCCAATAGTCAATTATGATTCAAAAATCAGCTACAATACATAAAATATGCTAAAATACAAAAACATAATAAAGATAATGTACTATTTACATACAAACTTACATACTTTCTCATTTCCATGTCGAATTAATATTGAACATTTAAATCATCATAATTATACTTACTTTCAACACCTCGGAAATCATAGTAAATATATCAATTTTACATTGAAATATGCATAAATTAATGCTTATTATACAAATGAACTTACCTCGATACTAAAACGGCCATTTTACCAACTTTCCTGATTTTTTATATTTCTCCCATTCTAGATTCAAATCTTGTTTTCCGGGATCTAAAACATCATATTTTACTTATTTAATTAATGTACTATTCAAAACAGTCCTTAACTCAAACTTAGGAAAAATTATAATTTTGCCCCTAAACTTTTGCAAATTTACACTTTTGCCCCTAGGCTCGGGAATTAAACTTCATCCCTTATTCTTATGTTTTATGACATGCTGATAATTTTTTCCTTCTATAGAAACATCAAATTCTCACTTTAACACATAGTTATGAACAATAATAACTTTTACCGATTAAGCCGTTTTACTCATTTTTGCTTAAAACCGCTTAGTAAAAGTTGTTTAACATAATTTCAGCCTTCATATTCTACCATAAAACATCAAAATAAGCACATTTCACCTATGGGTATTTTTCCAAATATGAACCCTAGCTTAAATTATTGCTAGAATAAGCTTAATCAAGTTACAGGGATTCTAAAATCGTAAAGAACTTGAAAAACGTGGCTAGAACGGACTTACTATTCAGCTTGGAAAGCTTGAAAACCCTAGCCATGGCTTCCCCCATGCTAATTTCAGCCTCCATGAAAAAGATGAGTCAATTTTGACTTTATTTTCCCTTTTTATTTCTTTTAATTACCAAATGACTAAAATGCCCTTAAGTCATTTCTTTAAAATTTTGTCCTATTCATGCCCATTTTTGTCTAAACGAAATATAATGGTATAATTCCATTTAAGGACCTCCTCTTTAAACCCCCATTTCAATAAAGTACTTATGAATTAGAACACATATTTTGCAACTTTTGCAATTTAGTCCTACAAGTCCAATTAAGCACTTTATCAGTAAAATTACTTAACGATATTTTTACACAATATTTTAATCAATAAATAAACCTTAAAACTTAATCGGAATAAATTTTTTTCGACTTCAAATTCTTGGTTCTAAAACCATCGTTCGTTTAGGCCCTAAATCGAGTCACATTAACAACTTCGCAAATAAGCCCTAATAGGCAAATTAAACATGCAATCTATAAAATTTCTTATCAATACTCTAACACATGCATCTAATCACTCGGTAAACCATAAAAATTAATCGAAATAAACTTTTCTATCTCAGATTTGTGGTTTTGCAACCACTATTCCATTTAGGCCCTATTTCGAGATGTTACATTACTCCCTATTCCAAGCGTAACCAAAGTCCCATTACAAATTTTACAGCACATGTATTCATAAAATTTCAAAATTTTTCATCAAATTTTACAAATTTTCATTTTAGTTCATAAATCATGTTTTCATCAAAAATCACTTTGTAAAAGTTGTTTATCTATCAATAATCTTTCATTTTCTACCATAAATTTCTAATTTCCAGCATATTCATCGATGACCCATTTTTCATACCTTGATACCTTTTCAAATTAATCCCTCAAATAGAGAGATTAAGTTATCCCGATTCCAAAAATATCAACATTACTAAAAATGGGACAAGGAAACTTACCCAATTTGGCCATGAAAGTCTCTTCTCTCTCTCCTAAGGTTTCCATGTTTATTTTGGGGAAGAAGATGAGGAAATATGATTTTTATTTTCTTTTCATCTTTTTAATTAATTAATATTTTCACTTTCCAATTTAGTCCCTAGCTTTTTCTCATTTTTTATAGATGAATCATTCAAAAATATCTACATACTTTTTATTAATGGTCTACTTACCATATAAGGTCCTTAATTTTTGAATTCTATAGCTATTTGATCATTCCAGCTACTAGAATCCAACTTTTGCATTTTATGCGATTTGGTCATTCTCGTAATTAAGCATATAATCGGTAAAATTTTCTTATCAAAATTCTTACATGACATATCTATAATAATACGGACCATAACATAAAATAATATAAATTTTATTTTTCGGCTCGGATTTGTGGTCCCAAGATCATTGTTTTGATTTCACCAAAATTGGGCTATTACAGAAATTGTTATCAAGGATGAAGGTTGTCTCCATGTTTTGGAAAAAAAAATTAAAGTAAAATATTATATTTTGTAAAAATTTAGTATACAAAATGACATTGTTTTGATTTTGTAAATTAAAATCTAACTCATGATCATGAAATGTCAGTGTTGTTACTTTTTTCATAAAAAATATTCAATTTGACTTGAAATTGAAACATTGAGGGAAAATTTATCAAGAAAAAAGTAAAAGGATCAATTTACCAACAAACTTAAAATCAAGGTTTAGTTTAAGACTTACTGTTTTCATTTTTAAAAATAAATTTTTATTTCTATTCAGCAAGTATTCATAGTACATTAACAAATACTAGATGTAATAGTAAGATACATTGTAACTATAAATTTCAAAAAGATTAAATTTATAACATGAATATGAATAGTATTTTGGTAAAAAGAAGTGACAATCGGAGAATGAACATCTAGACTAAACGACACCGCCAGATTTAGGGCCTGTTTTGCAGTGCTTAAAAAAAGCACTTTTTGCTCCAAAAGCACTTTTAGAAAAAAAAAATTGTGCTAAACAAACTGTTTTTTACTGAAATTTTTAACTTTTCAGAAGTGCTTTTCAAAAGCACTTCTGAAAATGAGAAGCTAAAATTTTTAGCTTTTCCTCTCCCAAAAGCACTTTTAGTGCTTAATTACTTTTTCACCCCTCTAATAACATAGTATTTTCCCTTTTTTTTTCTTGGTGCTTAATTACAAATGTGTTAAAATCATTAATTAAAAATAAAAATATTTTAAAAATATTAATTACAAATATTTAATGGTTATATTTAAATATTTAAAATATAGTTTATATATTCTAATTAAATTTTATAAATAATTAATATTTATTGCTTAAAATATTTAAAATTTATATTTCATATATTAAAATATTACCAACAAGTTATAATAATTTTTATATTTTTACTAAAATATAATAATATTAACTAATTTAAATATTATTTAAATGTATATTTGTTACTTGATAATAACATGTCTAAAATGGATATTTTATTTCTCAAAAATATTTTTGACAATAATACTAAACATTCAAATTTTAAACTAAATTTTTAAAAATATTTTTTCACAGCACTTTTAAAAACACTTTTAAAAACATTACTAAACTAACCATTAGAGTATAAAAGTTTCGATGATGGAACTCCGCCGTACTCATGATTCAAAGATTCTAAATGAAAAAGGTAATTTAAATTGAAAGCTAATTTAAAATATTCCCCACTTAGAGATGAAATGCAATAACCCTATCGCTACTTTGTCTTCGTAATCGTCATTAAAGTTAATCGGGGGATCATATTAATTTTATTTGGGCCAATCAAATAATTAGATCATAACAACTTGCATCCAGCGATAAAATGCTCTATTTTATATAAAATTTTAGGTTTAAGTTTCGTTACGGAGAAAACGGGGTTGTGAAAATATGTCGATTTGATAAAGTTGGAACTTTTTTAATGTGATTATCGAATATCAAGAGTTTTAAGAAAAAATTAATAATTAGTAATATAGTGATATTTTGTCATTTTAAATTGTATATATAATATAAAATATATACATATTTGATGAAATTTAAATTTAAAATACTATAATTTTAATAATTTTATCATTTTAATTAAAGTTCTATGTAATTTTTAAATTATTATTTTTATAAATATATTTATTATATATATATTACCTTCATCATAAATATGCCATAAACACGATAGTAAGAATTACTAAAATGTTAAAATGTATTAACATGCATAGAAAATATATAAATATAAGCCGAAAAAATAAATACGTCAATATATTTTGAATTATAAGAGGAGTAGAGGAATTAAGATATTAGTTTGGGGGTACTGGACTTACTTTATTAAAAAAAAAACAAAAAAACAAAAAAAAAAAACAAAAGAAAAAGAATCATTATTGTGGCGACAAACACCATATTCAAGTTGATTCCTTTCCTCTGATTTATACAAGATTGGGTGGGGAAGGGAGAACACTATTTAACTGTCCCATAATAATTTCAATTACCACTCCCTGTAAGGTAAAGACACAAAAATCCATCTTCTCCCCCCTAAATATAAACCGTTTATCTTAAAGTATCATGTATATTTTAGTCATTATTAGTGAAATTGTAATTTTAATCCTTCTATTATCCATTTATTTTGGATTTAATTTTTACTTCTATTTGAATAACTATTTTGTATTATTCTCTAAAAAGCATATCAACGTAGATACAATGACTTTTATATATATATATATATATATATAAAATAATAGTATTGATGGCTGTCCAAACTTAAAAAATAAAACCTACTTAAAAATATAAATTAATAAAAATAAGTAAAGTTAATATAAAGATTGGTGATAATTTTATTTCTCAAATAAAAATAAGTAAAATAAAATGAAGGTGTTCAGAAAACAAGTAAACTAAATTAAAATTAAAAACTAAATAAAGAAACCAATAATTAAAAGTTTAATAAAAATAAATGGAAAAAACTCTAGCCAAAGGTAAAATCTCTCTTTGATCCATAAATTCTATCATCAACACAACGATATCTTCAATGCCTTTAATAAACTTAATTAGCTGCTGACTCAACGCTGGACAACTGATCTCTCATTATTTGTTTGGTAACCAAGAGGCAATTTGTTTTAAATTACCTCCCTAACCAATAAATAACCTTGTAACTCAACACCAAGATTTAACCTACCAACTGCATTACGAGCAAGAAAGACTTAATTCTTACCAACAGACTCAACTCAATGGGGTTTATTTAAACTAGATCACACATCCACACCACATAATAATCATAAACTACAACATAAACAATTATGCAGTTCATCACACGTATTAGAATAAATTAAACAATTACACATTTAGGCTGCGTTTGTTTAGGGGTAAAAGCTTTTCCGAAAAAACTTTTCAGCCTTTTCCCATGTTTGTTTGGCTGAAAATAATTCCCCATAGTAAAATCTTTTACAAAACAAGGGAAAAGAAGCGTTGATTTTAGTAAAATGTTTTACAAATTTTATTTTGGTAAGACGTTTTCCAAAGATTTTCCCTTCCCCAGTAAACTTAACCCGAAGCCTCTTCCTCTTCCCCTTCCCCCTCCCCCATCTTTTGCCCTGATCTACTGCTTGCCGTCAAACAAACGGACCCCTAATGAACCCGTATGATGAGACCTAGACCTTCAACCCAAAACCCCATCAATAAAAGAAAGCTTGCTCATTCAGGATCCCACCCTCCACCCAAACCTGACCCTGGGCTCGACTGGTCAATCCTTTTAAAACCACATCACCTTCCTCTTCTGGATGGCCAGAACCCAAGTCTAAACCAGACCCCACGGTCAGACTTGTTTCAATTGAAGACCAAGCTAGGTTTGCCAACATGCAAATGCAAAACAAGGTTATTGATAGTTGCAAAGAGTTTTTCAAGAACAGGGTTCATGATGAAGAAAATGATGATGTTGATGATGATGATTTTGATGAAGAAGAAGAAGAAAAGAATGAAGTAGACATGTTTTTTATGAGAATTTTTGTGAATAATAGTGAGTTTAGGGGCTACTATGAGGAGAATCATGAGAAATGTGAGTACTTTTGCTTGGTTTATGGTGGCATTAGTGAAAATTGTATCAGTCATGAAGCTATATGAGTGTTAGATATATGGTATAGATTGTTTGAATTGAGTAATTTGTAGAATTTACATTGATGATTATTGGTTATATGAACTTCTATGAATGGTAAGGTTTGTAATGTTAAGGATTTATGTTGAATTAATGGTCTGTGAGGCAAGTGAGTTTTTTCCCTTACTGTTTGTTTAATTAGTGAGGAATTTTGTGTAATGGGTGTGAAAAAAATAAAATAAAATAAAATAAAGAAAAAATAAAATAACACATAAATTTTACGTGGAAACCCTTTCGGGGAAAAAACCACGGGCAGAGGAGAAGAAAATTCACTATGTCAAAAATTTGAATCAATACAAGAGGAATAGACTATGTCTATTTATAGGCTTGTAAAGCCATATTCTAGTAGGATTGAAACACCTTATCCTAATCAATATAAAATAGATGGAGTTTAATAAGGTTTAAAAAACCTTATTCTAAAATAAAATAAAAGAAGTCTAGTTCTATATGGATTTTACTTTTATTTTATTTTCCATCGTATTTTATTTAAATAAGAATTTGGGTCACTTAATTCTAACAATCTTCACCTTGACACAAATTCTCAATGAACAAGTTCTTCATCGCGAACTTTCAATAAACAAGTTCTCTACCTTTTCCATAAAACCCCTTAAGGGTTTAACTTCAACAATGAACACCAACCAAGTCTAAGCAATGCTCAAACTTGGTTATAGGAAGTGACTTAGTCATCATATCTGCAGGATTTTCATGAGTACTAATTTTACTCACAACAATATCACCACGAGCAATAATATCACGAACAAAATGATACCGAACATCAATGTGTTTTGTTCTCTCATGAAACATTTGATCTTTTGTAAGAAAGATGGCACTCTGACTGTCACAAAATACTGTACTGATTTGAAGGTCTTCATTAAGTTCACTAAAGAGTCCCTCCAACCAAACAGCTTCTTTACAAGCCTCAGTAATCGCCATGTACTCAGCTTCAGTGGTAGACAAAGCGACTGTAGTTTGCAAAGTGGCTTTCCAACTGATTGCACAACCTCCGATTGTAAAGACATAACCTGTGAGAGATCTTCTTCTATCAAGGTCTCCAGCAAAATCAGCATCAACACCCAATGACTCCATCTCTAGTTCTTCCAAACTGTAAGCAAACATCAGTAGTACCTCGTAAGTATCTTAAAATCCACTGAACTACTTTCCGGTGTTCTTTACCGAGATTCGCCATGTATCGCTAAGCTTGCGTTGTATATGATAAATCTGGACGTGAACAAACCATAGCATACATGAGAGATCCTACTGCACTAGAGTATGGAACATGTGATATGTACTCAATCTCATCATATGATTGTGGAGACAAAGCTGATGAAAGTCTGAAATGAGCTGCTAAAGGAGTACTAACAGGCTTAGCACTCTGCATATTGAACCTGCAAAGAACTTTCTCAATGTACCCCTTCTGACTTAGGTACAATTTACTTGATTTTCTATCTCTAAGAATCTCCATACCAAGTATCTTCTTTGCTGGTCCTAAATCTTTCATCTCAAATTCTTCACTTAGTTGGGCTTTGACCTTTCTTATCTCTACTTTATCTTTTGTTGCTATCAACATGTCATCAACATAAAGAAGTAGATACATAAAAGAACCATCACTATTTTTCTTAAAGTAGACACAACTATCAAAACTACTTCTTTTGAAATCATGAGAAGTCATAAAGGAATCAAACCTCTTGTACCCTTGTCTTGGTGATGTTTCAAACCGTAAAGGGACTTTTTCACAAGTAAACATAGTCCTCTTTTTCGAGATCAAAACCCTCTGGTTGTTGCATGTAAATATCCTTCTCAAGTTCTCCATGCAAAATGCGTTTTACATCTAACTGCTCAAGCTCCAAATCATGCATGGCCACAATACCAAGCAAAGCTCGAGTCCAACTATGCTTAACAACTGGGGAGAACACATCTGTGAAGTCCACTCTTGGAATTTGACTGTAACCTTTTGCAACAAGCCTTGCTTTATATCTGGGTTCTTCAACTCCTAGAGTCCCTTCTTTCTTTTAAACACCCATTTACAACGAATGACCTTTTTACCTTTAGGAAGTTTTACAAGATCCCATGTTCTGCTTTTGTGGAGTGATTCCATCTCCTCTTGCATAGCAAACATCCACTTTTACGAGTCTTCACACTAATCGCCTCAGAATAATTAAATGGCTTTTGATTAGCATCTATATCTTCACCACATTTAAAGCATAAGCAACTAGATCACCTCGGCATACTTCTTTGGAGGTTTAATTTCTCTTCTTGTTACATTTTTGGCGATAGAGTATTGCGGTGAAGAAGCAACTCTATTCTCAATTTTTTTCTTGGCTTGAAGAGTTGATTCGTATTAATCGATGCTCCACTTGCTTTTGGTTTTCTTTATTGGAAGAGTCTTTAAGAGATAAGTTAGGTAGCATAACGGTTTCATCAAAACATCTCTGCTAATCACAACTTTTCTATTTTCGGGACACCATAACTTATAGCCTTTTACACCGACTTTATAACCAAGAAAACGCATTTAATGGATCTCGGTTCCAATTTTCATTATCAACATGAGCATACGCAGACACCCAAAAATCTTTAAATCGAATAATTAGCGGGATTACGGACCATACCTCTTATGGAGTCTTTTCTCAATGGCAGCGGATGGAGATCGGTTGATCAAAAATATGCGATGAGAGGTCGTCGCCCAAAATGACTTGGTAAGTTGGCATTTGACAACATACATCGAACCTTCTCCATGATCGTTCGTTCATTCATTCTCGCAACGCCGCTTTCTTTGTGGAGTATGACGAACTGTCAAGTGTCTCATGATCCCTTCTGACTTGCACAATCTATTAAACTCATCAGAACAGAACTCTAAGCCATTGTCTGTACGAAGGTATTTTATCTATTTTTCCGTCTGTTTTTCAATCATAATTTTCTAAGACTTAAATGCGGAAAACACATCGCTTTTCTGCTTCAAGAAGAATGCCCAAACTTTTCTGGAAAAATCATCAATAAAGGTTAGCATATAATTAGCTCCACCTCTCGAAGGTACTCTGGATGGCCCCCACAGATCAGAATGAATATACTCCAACGTTTCCTTCGTGTTATGGATTCCTCTAGTGAATCGAACTCTCTTTTGCTTCCCAAAAACATAGTGCTCACAGAAATTCAGTTTGCAAATTCCTTGCCCATCAAGAAGTCCTCTTTTTCTCAATTCAGCCATGTCATTCTCATTCATATACCCTAGGCGCATATGCCAAAGTTTAGTAATATCATCATCTGACAAGGAAGAGGAAGCGACAGCTGCATCACCAGTAACAATAGAACCCTCAAAACATATAACTTGGTAATTTTTCTCTGAGCTTTCATCACAACAAGGGACCCTTTGAAAATCTTTAAAACCCCACTTTACGCTGTGTATCTGTACCCTTTTGAATCAAGAGTACTTAACGAAATTAAATTTCTTTTCAATTCTGGAACATGCCGTACGTCGCTAAGTGTTCTGACAACTCCATCAAACATCTTAACTTTAATTGTTCCAATACCTGCGATTTTACACGAAGCATTATTTCCCATCAAAACAACACCTTGAGACCTTTGTTTAGTAAGTTGTAAACCAATCCCGATTGGGACTCATGTGGAAGGTGCAACCTGAATTAAATATCCACTCCTCACTTACTTTAGAATCATTGATGAAGCGACTAGAAGTTCACCATCGCTGTAGTCTTCTACAACATCGACTTCACCGAATTTTTCGGTTGTTTTCCTTTTGATTCGCACCTCTCTTTTAATCTTATTTTGTAGCTTATAACACTCAGATTTAATGTGCCCTTTCTTCTCGCAGAAGTTACAAGTTTTACTTCTATTTGAAGACTTCGATCTACCCTTAGATTTACCACGAGGATTCCGTTCCTGTGTCCTACCACGATCATTATCAGCATTCCGATCTTGTCTCCCACGAACAATGAGACCCTCTCCCTGAGAGTCGGGTTTAACCACAAGATGTTTCATCTTATCATACGAGGTTAAAGAATCATAAACCTCATCAACTGTGAGAGACTCGCGGCTATATAAAATCGTGTATCTAAAGGTTGAATAAGACGGGGGCAACGAACAAAATAGAATCAACCCTAAATCTTCCTTATCATACTGAACCTCCATGGCCTCCAAGTTTGAGAGAATTTCTTTAAACACTATTAAGTGTTCGTGTACAGACGCACCTTCCTCCAAACGATGAGCATAAAGACGTTGCTTCATATGCAACTTGCTTGTTAGAGTTTTCGACATACATATTTGTTCTAGCCTCTTCCATAATGCAGCGGTAGTCTTCTCTTTCATTACATCTTGCAAATTTTCGTTGGACAAATGCAGATGTAATTGTGTTAACGCCTTTCGATCCTTACGCTTCTTCTCTTCATCTGTTAATATCGAAGGCATCTTATCTATCCCTTGCAGGGCATCCTCCAGATCCATCTGCGCAAGAACTGCTTGTATCTTAATCTGCCACAATGCAAATCTGGTGTTGCGATCCAACAGCGAAATTTCAAACTTCAAAGATGCCATTACTGTGATTGAAATGAACAACCCTAAGCTCGATACCAATTTATGAAAAAAATAAAATAAAATAAAATAAAGAAAAAATAAAATAACACACAAATTTTACGTGGAAACCCTTTCGGGGAAAAAACCACGGGCAGAGGAGAAGAAAATTCACTATGTAAAAAATTTGAATCAATACAAGAGGAATAGACTATGTCTATTTATAGGCTTGTAAAGCCATATTCTAGTAGGATTGAAACACCTTATCCTAAGCAATATAAAATAGATGGAGTTTAATAAGGTTTAAAAAACCTTATTCAAAAATAAAATAAAAGAAGTCTAGTTCTATATGGATTTTACTTTTATTTTATTTTCTATCGTATTTTATTTAAATAAGAATTTGGGTCACTTAATTCTAACAATGAGTTTAGGAATTGAATCTATAGTGAAATAATGAACTTTATCCTAATGGTGTTAAGTGCAGAACACTTTGCAAGGAGAAGGTTCCAATAAAAATGTAGAAAATCTTGAAATTGGAAATTCAAGAGGCAAAATCCAAAAAGATGCCTCTGATTCTCTGGTGAGAGTTCATCTCTTTACTTTTCCTGTTAGTGTTTTTATGGACCATTTGCAATGTTGTAATAGTAATGATCACTGCATGATGTGAAGTAATAATTTTTGTTATAGCATTGTAGGTGTGGGGTTGGCATTTCATGGAATGTTAGCAGGATTATTATGTATGTCAGATATGCAAACTTTTGATATTTCGAAAATCAGTTAACAAATTACTTAAATACAAAAGGTACCACTTACCAATATTCCCTTACCGGTATACATAGTACCATTGTCTTTATTTCATTCTTAAGAGTACTATAATTCTTTTTCTTAATGTTTTATAAGTATTCAATCTCATGATGTATTTAGAGAAAGGACAATAGATGATTTGAGGATATGCCAATGGTTGTCAAAAAGCCTAGAGTTTCTCTTAGAATATTCGGTCAGAGCATGCTTTTGTTTGATTTTATCCATGTTGTGGCTTTTTTCAAATGTTCCTTATCTTGACATTGTTTGTGCATTAGTTAATTTTTGTTTTTTCAAGCTAAAGGGTTCGCTTACGTTCAATCCTGCAGGATAGGGGGGATGATTTAAATGTTATTTCGAGTGGTATAGAGTTCGTGAATGTTGATGGCAATGGATCAGTTAAAAAAGAGGTTTCTAATAATGATTACAGTAATGGTGAATTGATGGCCTGTAACATGAGTAATGTGAGTGTAGGACTATTTGTTTTATCATTTTTGGAATCTTTAGTAAACATGGATATCTTGTTGTTTTTGTGAGTTGTAGAATTCCTTAAAGGAGGAGGATGCCAACGAAAATGTTGAAAGGCTCAAGATTTCAAATGATGAACCAAAATCTATGGTCAAAAAGCAATGTTTGATCCAAGTCTAACAGTGGCTTTCAATGTATTTGATTGGAAAGGGGAAAGGATTGATCCTGCATTAGTGCAAAAACTGACTAATAGGAACAGTATTTCATTGTGCATTGGGTGTTTACAACACATTCGGTTCAATGTTAAACATGAAGAACTGAAGGAAAAAGATGAGTTTCAGACTGGGATAGATGTTACAGCTACAATTGGGTTCCTCACTAGTTTTGAAGACATTTATAGGCTTTGGGTATGTATTTGTTTCAAGGTTCTTGGATGCTGATTTTTTAGAGAAAGAGAAATGGAGATATAAAGCTACTAACCAAAAAACAATTGAAATTTAGTCCAAGAACTTGTTAATTCTTTCATTTTTTGTATATAATTGTCAGGTATGAATTTTAGTCCAAAAATTATCATCTGGTATCAAAATTTGTAATATTAATTGTGGTTTGGAAGTTAATTTATTATTATTCAATCTTTGTTTTTTATTTTTTTATAATACAATTAAGAATCATCTAATATTTTACAAATCTCAAATGTATACTTATTTCATTTAAAATAGCTTTTATAAAATATTTTCAGAAAATTTGTCAAACACCAAAAAATATTTTACAAAGATCTATCCAAACACTAGAAAAGTAAGTCATTTTCCAGAAATTATTTTCCGGAAATCATTTTCAATTAAACAAACGGACCCTTAATTATTCTAATTGACAATGCAATCATTCTAAGCTATCAAATATTGGTCGACTATTTAACAAACATGAACAATTGTAATTAGAACAGAATATGCACAAATATTGAAGAACTAAGAAGGATTAAGCACAAATTAAGCCTCATGAATTTATTGATTCTAACTGTTGATAATCCTTTTACTAGAAAAAATGATTTAGAAATTCATAGAGAAAATAAAATGCAAAAATAAAATAGGACTAAGGTGGCAATCCCTAGGTCTAGGCAGTGGCGAAGTTAGAAGGCTGGCAGGTGCCCCGACCCCATTTAAAATGAAAAATTATTATTTAGCCCCTTTAAAATTTTTTAAAATTTTAAATTAGTAAAGGTAAAATTACACTTTGGCTCCCCTAAAATTTTAAAAATTCGATTTAAGCATTTTAAAATTATAAAGATATAAACTATAAAAAATTAAAATTTCATTCAGCCCCCAAAAAATTGTTCTAGCTTTGCTCCTGGGTCTAGGTATCTCCCAGTCTTAACCTAATGATGTCTATTTATGGGGAAAAAGATAATATAATGGGGAAAAAAACACAAAAGTGTCATTAATATGAAGTAGAATTTTTCTAGATTTCTTGATAATTTTTGTGTCAAACTTTCAGGCCATTTTTAAGCACTTTGATGCTTTTTGGGCTTGAGTCATGAAATTAATTCAATTAGATCTTTTAATTTCTTTTGAATCAAAATATCATGAGGTTAAAATGGAATTTTGTATCTTAAGTTATGGTCAAAACATTAAAATTGTGTTGAAAGTCTAATTTGCAAAAATTTTACTAAAAAAATTTTAAAGCTCATTTTTCTATAATTATTCTTTAAACCAATAATAAATAAAATATAAGTATAAATAATATAACTCAAAGAAAAAAATATTACAAATAATTAAAAGATTACGTAGATATATTTTACCTCGAAAGTAATAAACTTCTCAAATTAACCAAATACTTCCCTTTAACATGTATTGGATTCTAACAAATTGTTTTATAAATTTTAATATTACATTTAGTTTAATTTTGTTGCACTAATAAGTAGATAAAATTATCAAATAATTTATTGTCCCAATGACAAGAGCATTATGTTGTAGGCATAAAAGCTTAGATTCAATTCCAAGCAACTCGATTCTCTTCCTCCAATTATCAAAAAATAAATAGATAAAATTTTCTAAAAAAAGTTAATATAACATAAAAGTTATTTGTAGTGCTAGGTATTAAATTTTTTAATAAAGTTAAATAAAAACATTAAATTGTCAACTTTATCCCTTAAACTGTAACTATTACTAGTTTTTTCTTTCAAATCAGAAAATAATAATAATAATAATTAATATTTAATTCAATTACTAATTTTTATGTATTAAATGAGAGCACAATTTTTATTGTGAACTCGAACTAAAAGAATGTATTAAACTCCATCACTGTGCTTTAAAAAACTATTGTTTGGAAAGTTTTTCAGAGTCGTCGCTTATTCAAAGATACGGTCAGCTAAATGGATGCTCATGCTTTTTAGTTTCTTTAATATTAGTTGACTACCCTTCCAGATAGCCATCAAAACCCTTCCTTGTAAAATTTTTAGAAACTTTTTTTATGTATTTATATATATTAAATATTTATTTATAATTTGTAAATATTTTTAATTTTCTAATTTTTAAAAATAATTTTATTTTATTTTATAATTTTATATAAATTAAGGTCAAATTAATAAAAAGTATAAAGTTAAAGACTAAATTTATTATTATACCAATTAAAACAAAAGTCTTCTATTAATTACGTAACTATTGGGTGAAAAGAATTTTGAACTATTGGGTGAAAAGAATTTTGAAAATTTTAGTAACCAATTTATACAAATTTTTAAAGGAAAAACAAACCAATAAATGAGGCAAAGAAGGAGAGGATAACAACGTAAAACATATAATTTTAGAATACTATATTCTTTTAATAGATTTTTACCTGTTGATTGGGTGTTGTATAATTTTTTTTTTTTCAAGTTCAAGACTATCATATCACTGATAAAATATTTATCAATAAATAGTAATTCAGTTCAAATAATCCATATTTAGACGTTAAAAGTTTTAAATTTAAGATAGAATGTAACGATACAAGGGGAAAAAAATAGTTTGGATAAGATTGAACTTTGTCTACTTTTTCAGGGCTAAAAAGCAATCGTGAGAACATTCTTGTCTAAATTAGAAAAAAAAAATAATGCTTTTGATTATATGCTTGATCATTGGCACACTGTAACTTTCACCTTAACAAGATAAATTCTCTTCATTTTAGCCACGCAAGTATCTTTTGACCAAAAGGGAAGATACATATCTTTAGAGATACTGAGAAGCAGCTTGTAGTTGTGGAAGACCTTTCGTGAAAATTTAGTGTAGATTCCACATTCACTACATGTTAATAGTAGATAATGAGATACAATTTTCCATATCGCCTTAATTCATGCTTCTGTAGCCTACCCACAATCTAATGAGCAAGTGGGATTGGCAAACAAGAATATCTTAACAATCTTAAAAATGAAATTAGATAAAGCAAATGATTATGGGGAGAAGTGTCGGGGATCTTATGGCTATTAGAACCATAAAAACCCAAGCCACAAGATACACATCATTCAGCTTGTTCTATGGTACATTGGTAGTAATACATCCAAAAATGGGCAAAAACACTTTACAAACAAAATATATCAATATCCACCAATAATAAGAGTTCTTTAAACAGCAATTTGGATTTATTCTAAGAAATACAATAGGGCGTTGTGGTAACTAACTTGGCACAGTCATATCAAGTCACAATATTACAATAAAAAAGTAAAATAAAGAAAATTTCAAGGAGATTTATTTTTATGGAGTAGTGGGGCAAGTAAGACTGCAGCCTGTAGGAAAACAGTAAAAGCTCTCACCTAAAGTGGAAAACCTATATGAAATATGTGTATGTTAATTAGGGGTCAAAAAAATCGATTCGATACGAAAAAATTAAAAAAAATTTAAATTTCGAGTTAATCGAATTGAGTCGTTTAAGTTATTCGAATTATTTGTGTCAACTCGAATAAGAAATTTCGAATTTTAAGTTTAAGTCGAGTTGAATTTTTACAATTCGAATAACTCGAATAATTTAAATAACATATTAGTATAAGTATCATTTTGGTCCTTATCAATTTTGAAATTGAGCAAATTGGTCTCTCTTAACAAAATTACAAAAAATTAAAAAATTTTAAAATTTTAAAATTGGTATTTTAAAAAATTATAATTTTTTTAAAAACCTAAAATATATAAAAAAGTTGAAAATTTAAAATTTTATAAAATAATAATTTTGGAATCTAAATAAGTGATTAATGATTCAAGTTTATCATACTAAAATATCTTATTATTATTATTATTATTATTATTATGCTTTAAAAAGTTTTCAAATATATATGGTTTTAAATTTATGTGCTCTAACATGAAAATAGTTATATTGTAACAAGATTTTAATTTGACATTATTAACTTTTCTAATTTAACTCGAACAATTTCACTCGATTCGACCGAACGCTCACACTTAATTCAAGTAATTGAAAATCCAAAAAAAATAAAAATAAAACTACGTCATTTTGATAAATATTTACCTAGTAGCCTTACTTTCCTTCCCGAATTGCCCCACTTTCCCTTTTTCTTTACTCAAAATTTTTCTAAAAGTTTGCACTTCGTCTACTAGTTAAATAATCGGTCAATGTAAATGCAACATTAAGTATAAATAATAAGATTCGTTAACTCGACTCGACTTAACTCAAAATTTTTTGACTCGATTCGACTCGATTAAAAAAAATCAAATTGAGTTCAGTTGGTAAAATAAGATTCGTCAACACGACTAACTCGAAATTTTTTTACTCGATTCGACTCGACTTGATCGAATACTCATCCCTAATGTTAATCATCTCAAGAAATATAGTCTTTAATAAACAAGAATTTTATTACGTACTTTTGTATTTCTAGTGATAAAAAGGCAAATAATAATATTACAACTTCCCAATATCACAAAGAGTACTCAAAAATAAAAGCATAACAGTAAAAAGTTCTAAAATCTCAACAAGGTAACAATAAAAGGAGTTAGTTATCATTGACAAAAGCATTTGCGAGAGTAGAATTAGTAGCACCCACTACAAACAACATCAGCCATGACATTGACAACTCTAACATCTACAACCCCTTTACACATTTTTAAATAGTGACGAACATCACAAATCCTCCATTGATGGATTCAGTAGATAAAAATTCTTAAGAATCAGACAAAGTAGTTCGAAAGGAATGTTGGAGAGGTTAAATGGCCCATATTTCAACTAAACCTTGTAGTAGGCCTAATTTTTATGATCAACATTGTTACTAGCAAGTTTTCATGAATTTCTCTTATTTCAATTCCTTCTAACTTTGCTATGTTAGCCTTCTTTGGTGCTAATTGGCCACAAAGAGTGGAAAAGTCCTTATCCTTGGACCACCTTATAGTGTTTAAATAATCCTTTACCTATACAAATATCACTCTCTAATTGTTGTTTTTGGCTCTTAAACCATCCTACACAATTTCCAACTCCCATCGTTGTATTTGCAAGGCCATTTCTAGATCTTGCTTTTCCTTAGGTAAGCTTCTAACATTCTTGTTAAATTCACTCAAATACATAAATATTAGTTAAAAATGGAAAATAAGAGTTATTCAAAATATTTAAACTAGCAAATTAGAAAAGAATACAAAGAGTATTTTCATCTATCATGTGTTGAGAATAGTCACTATCCAAATACCATATTCCATCCACAATTGAATTTAGAGAATAATGTGCTTCCAACATTTAGTCTCCTTCATCCACACTTGTTTTTGCTTTCTCACAACTAATGCCCCATGAGGAGTATGCACTTCCTTAGACATTGCGCACCTCCATCTTAAATTATGCAGCATTTTGAAGAAACAAAGTCTTATATAACCAAGAGCACCACAATAATGGAAAACCACTTTAGGGGAATAGACAATCTTCTTGGGCAATTTGAACAACATTGGCTTAGAGCTTTCACCTATTTCTTTCGAACTAAATGCTTTCACAAAGATTGTAGAACTTTTCACTATAGCTTTACCTTTATCAACAAAGCCTAATCCTCATTTGCTTAGATCTCTCCTCTCAACTATTAGGATCTCATCAAGTGTTTTTTGTTGTTGGTATTAAACCTTTCAAGTGTAAGTTTCGTATCTACAAGTTCTTGCTTTACCTTTACAACGATGTCAAGTTCCTCAACAATGAGTAGTTCTTTTTCTTCCACCTGTTTAACCAACTTTGCATTTTCATCCTTCAACTGATTATTTTCCTTAAGCAATTGAGTAATGATGTGAAATACTTGCCCCTATTTGTCTAACATCACTTTATATGTCTTCAAAACCGCCTAATCGAATCCAATATCTAAGACTCTGTAACACTCCTTACCCGATCCGATTGTCAAATTTGAGCTACTAGATCTCACATCCGTTGCCTGAGCAATTTCAGTTAAACAAACATAATTTTTCTATCAATACAACAATTTATTCTAAATATATGATTATTGAATCATTACATCATATCATATTTCAAACCGGGGTTTATACGAGCCTACGAAAGCTCTATTAATAACCTGAAACTATTTGAGGACTAAAATGTAATGTTTTTAAAAGCTTTCAAGCTGATGTTGCAACATCAATAGTTCAATGTCGCGAATTCCAGGACAATATACAAGTTTCCTTATTCAAGGACCTAATTGTAAAGTTTTTCCAAACTATACTAGATGGACATTGCAACCTTGGGTTTCGATGTCGAGACTTCAAAGGGTGGCGTCGCGATATCCAATGGGTAGTGCCACGACCTTGAAAGAAATAGCTAACTTTCCAGCCTAGGACCAATTTATAAAACTTTCAAATATTATAAAGTCGACGTCGCAACATCAAACAAGGGATGTCGCAACGAGATAACCTAGTGTCGCAATATTCAAAATAGTCCACTAAGTTCCTATTTCCATACATTTTCAAGCTAACATAAGACTACAATGGTTGGTTATAAGGCCTCAACTTGACCATTTCCACACCTATAATAGATTAATATACAAACTCATTTCCAAAGCGATTCTAATTATTTTTTTATTATGTATCATTTATTAAATTGTTTGAACATTCAATTTTCGGTCTAATTGATTCAAATGTAATTCTAGTCCTAATATAATAAGAGGTTGTAAAGATTAGGAATTTGTACTTTTTAATTAAGAAATATTATTTCGTGCACCATAAACACATGAGTCTCATATACCATCAATTGATAATAGCATGATATTTCATCATTGGATAAAATAAAAATTAAAAAAACTTATAAATAAGTACTAATAATTTTATTTAAACATAAGTTAATTATTAACTAATTATAATTATTACAAATAAATAATAACCCTCGAATTAAGGATTTAGGGTCTCAAATTTATAGTTTAGTGTTACCAATATTTATTTATAATTAGTTATTATTTAACTATATTTAAATAAAATTATTAGTATTTATTTATAAGTCCTTTAATATTTTATTCTATTCAATGACGAGTTATCATGTTATTAATCACTGGTTGTACATGAGATTTATGCTCTAACGAAGATCAAATATTTTCTCTTTAATTAATTTATTTAGTCAAACATCAAGAAAAATTAAAATATTTGTGTTAGAGGTTAAGATAAAATATAAATTTTTGAATTAAAATTTAAAATTTCTAGTAAAAAGATTTACATTGAATTATTTATTTTAAAGAAGGACAACACAATTTATTGAGCCAACTTCTTGGGTAACTCTTTGGATTCACCTATGTAAAAATACTTAATGCTAAATTTTATCATACCAACGGTATGTGTGAAAGAAAATATTGTATTTAAAAGTATATTTATAAAATTATTTCAACAAATGATTACTAGTAGAGTGGCATGAGACTTCTATTTAAAATTGATAATGATTTTCCCAATAATATTTTTAGTTGTTTTATTTAAAATATTTTTTATGTAAAAGTATTAAAAGACAAATTTATACTTATAATAATATTAATTACTCTTTAAAGTAAGAGTATTTTAATAATTTTACAACTAAATTGGTGACGAGTTGACTCTGATATAACTTAATCAATCATTTTATATATAGTATAGATTAATTAAGAAACAATTTCAGTAGAATAAATAAAAATAACTTCAAAAATTCTAAATCAATTCGGCGGTTAGTTTTTGAACTCAAATTTTGGTTTATTGGTCGGTGTTCACCTTCTTCGAGAACAATTTGAGTTCAAATCATTGTTGTAAATCAAAAAAAAAAACTTCTTATCTAAGGGCGTGTTTGACAAACCATAAAATTTTTAATTAAATGAAAATTATTGAAATCAAAATTTTAACCAAATGTATTTGATAATAATTTTAATTTTTACTTAATATAAGTTTTTAACAAAAAAGTGTTGAATAAGATAAGTAGGTAGATAACTATTTATCACTTAGTCTAAAAATATTAAGTTTATTTTATTTTATTAAACAATAAAATAAATTATCCATTTAAAAATAATTTAATAATTTAATAAGATTAAAATTAAAAATATATAAAATCTTTTAAAATCAAATTTTACTTCTATCAAACAATATAATTATATTCAATACTTATATTTACTAATTTAGCAAACAATTTTTAATAAAATTGAACACTTAAAAATTTAGGACTAAAAATTAGTACTTAATTTTATGGCACTTATATTTTAATTTATCAAACACATATTAAATATTTATTTTTAAAATTAATTTTACTTAATTTAAGTATTAAACACATATAAAGAAAATTATTTGATATAGCGTCAGTAAAATTTTTAGACTCCAAAAAAATTGATAATTTGACAAATATATTATAAAATGTAATAAAAATAAGATAATTATCTTACTCGCAACCCGGTTATAGAAAATAAAAACTTTACTACCCTACCCTTGATATAATATAAACTTGTTAGTGCAGTAATGCTTAGCCCGTGAAAAACGGATAGGATGAAGTGAAAATGAATTGAAATTTAAAGAAAAGAAAATGAAATTTGGAAGCTTTCCATTCAAGTTAGATTTAAATGTTTTATAATTAAATAAATTGGATAATATGTGAGTGTAAATTCATCTAATCTAATTTTTGGATTAAGGTCAAATTGACCGATCCACTCTCTAATTTCATAATCCTCACATGTTGTAAACCGCAGCACAAACACATTGAAAACACTGCCCCACTAATAATAAACAAAGCCAACCCATCATTATCCTTAACGAAACGTCTGTCCTCGTACATTCTACTCCTTCACCCTTAGTATTAAAATGTTCTTTTTCTGCCCAATTGTGCGTGTGAGAAAAGTCAAACAGTCAAACTCAAGTCAAATAAAAATGAACCCACAAATGTGTCTTGCGCGTTCTAATTTTTCGTCTTTTTAATTTATTATGCTAAAAAAAAAAGGATGCATTTTCCTCTATATAAATCCCCTCTATTCTTAATATCGTGTTGTAAGGTTAGATTGTTTACCCTCAGTTCTTCCCCACAGAAAGTAACCTATTTTCAGCTCACAAATCGAGGTTTACGAGAGCGGTTTCATATCTGAAATGACTCCACAAAGTAAAGAAGATATGGATGTAAGGAAAGGTCCATGGACTGAAGAAGAAGACTACATGCTCAAAACTTATGTCAATGTTCATGGTGAAGGTAGCTGGAACTCAGTTGCTCGCTTATCAGGTAATCCATACAAAGAAACCCAATATTTTTCCAAGTTTTTAAGCATCTGTCTGCATACCATATATGATTTTTTTTTTTATATACTCCAATGATATAGGATTGAAAAGAAGTGGAAAAAGCTGCAGATTAAGATGGCTGAACTACTTGAGACCAGAAGTGAAACGTGGGAACATAAGTCTCCAAGAGCAGCTTTTGATTCTTCAACTTCATTCTCGATGGGGCAACAGGTTTATTTTAATTTGAATCCCATTTTTTCTTCCATTAGTCCATAAATTTTGTGGATTGTTTGAGCTAACTGGGGTCTGGTTTTGATGGTGAAGATGGTCAAAAATTGCACAACAATTACCCGGGAGGACGGACAATGAGATAAAGAACTATTGGAGAACCAGGGTCCTAAAACAGGCAAAACAGCTTAAATGCGACGTTAACAGCCAAGAATTCAGGGACACCATGCGTTGCGTTTGGATTCCTCGTCTGATTGAACGGATCTGTGCTTCATCCGGATCCCCCTCGGCTCAACCCTCCACCGCCTATGAAAAGACGAGTCTCCTGCCCGCGTTATCAGGCACTTCATCAGACTCCCAGGACGCCGAACTCTCCTCCGTTTCAGACCTCAAAGATTGTTACAACCCACCAAGCAATTCAAACAACCCGAATAGCTTACAGAACGGGAGGGGTTTATGGTCGGAAAATTTAGGCGGCACTTGGAATATAGAGGATGGGGTTGGATTTCAGGCGACGGAGGGTGGAGAGTCGATGGAGAGTGTGTGGAACGAAGAGAATATTTGGTTCCTAAGACAGCAGCTTTATGATATGATATGAATTAGTTTACGTGTGAGGTATCAAGTTTTATATGTTGAACTAATCTGAAACAGTAGAATAAAATTCACTCTTCAAATTAAACTTATTGACCACTTAAATTTTCTTTTCTAAAAAGTAATGTTATAGATGTGGTAACCAAAGACTGATGCACAAATTTTAGTACCCTTAGACAGAGATTGTATTAATAATTGATGAAATTATATTTAACTTAGTTTATCTACCACCCTTATGTCTTGTCTTTTGTAATCCAGTTTTGACTTATGAATATCACTGCCTTCAACGTACATGTCAATGATTTAAAATATTAAATTAGGATATCAGCCTGAAGTTAACTTAAGAAATTACATTAAGATGGTAAAAGAATGAGATAATTATTTTATTATTAAATGTTAAATATTAAAATTGAAATTAATTGCATTCTGTATACATACTAAATTACAGCTCCATAATTATTTAAATTATTCAATTTTGAATTACACTTTTATAAATATTTTAATAATATAAAATTAAGATTTAACGATGAATTAACCTTCAAATTTTGAGTATATTCATTCAATTAGTGACTAAAATTTCAAAAAAGTTATCATTTAGGTTTTTATGCTTTGAAGTTTTCTATTAGTGTACTTTTTTTTAATTATCAAAATAGTTATATCGTCAATCATGTTCAACAATTTAAATAATATTACGTTACATTAATTATATAAATAAAAAAATATTGTATACATGTATACATGCGGCACAAAATTATTATTGAAAGAAAAATTTAAGCTATTAGTTATAATTACTAAGCATATAAAAAGTTAGCTTGTAAAATTAAGAGACTAGATTAGCTTGTAAAATTAAGAGACTAGACTTACTTTATTTACAAAATGCACTTTCAAAACCAAATTTCTAACAATTAGATTAAGTGCTAAAACTCTCTATACCTTAATTTATGCAAATCTCAAATATAAAATGATTTTAGACTTACTAATATACGAACTGATTACAATCATAACCTTCACTAAAATAGCCTAAAAACCAACATTAACAATATCCTAATAAAATCTTGTATAATTTAAAAATATTCAAAATAAATCTTCAAATCCTTCAATCCAATCTCTTTAATTTAAAAGATTGGATACAATTTGCAATAATACAATGCTTCAAATGATGGTATCTTTAAAGCACAAAATCAAGGCAGAAAGGCAGAAGTGTTTTGTTTCAAAAAAAAAAAAATATTAATTTCAAATAACACAAATTATACAACCATATCACATCCAACTCTTTAGCGGTAATAAATATTTGTGATTGGTTATCAAATGGAGAATCTCAGTGTAAGCCCACAGAATTTGGTAACTTTTTGTATGTAAATTAACGCAACAAAGATCTATTCTGAGTACTGCCTTTTCTGCCAGTCTACCACAATTTTACCCAGAAAGATTTTATCTCAAGTAACTAAAATAAACAAAATACTTTTACAAGGAAAGTATCTAATTTCTTTAAAACATGCAAATTGCTATGTACTCATATTCGGTGGAAATTAAAAAAAAAAATTGAGAATAGGGTAGACATAAAAATTAACTGCAGAATTTATGTTCTCCAATTTCGTCCTTTTATTCCTTTTAACTTGTGAGTAATCTGTGAATTCCATGATAAAAGATTTTGTTGAAATTTGTTAAAGTGTAGAAAATAATAAACATATTTAGCAGAATCTTAGATTCACTTGTAGAATTTTGTTTAAATAATTTTATAAATATATTTTTAATAAAAATATTTTCATTCACCGGTTATTCTCTCCAATAAAATCTAGTAAGAATAATTATGTAATAATTAACAAAATTCTACACGAAACCAATAAATTCAATTAGAAATTTCTTTACCATTCCACCCACAAACATAATTACTCTTACTAGATTTTATTGGTTTCGTGTTGGATCTCTAAATAATGTTTGTAACACCCCGAGATTGAGGTTAGAAGAATTAAGGTTTGTTGGTTAGGATCAGTGGTTCAGATGAAACTTTAAGTTAGCTTTGCGTTTTAAGAATAGAGTTAGTTTGTTGGTTTGGTGGTAAGGTGTTTATTAGTTTATCCTCTAGTTTTGTGTTTGAATTTTTGCGTGAACAATCGGTCCTTTTTTTTTATTTTTCTATTATGGATAGCTAGGTGGTTGAATTTAATTGAAATTGGATTTAGGAGTATCTGATGGGGAGTAAGTGAGGTTAAGAAGGAATTCTATTTTAGAAAGAAAAAAATCCCAAATTCTTTCACGTTAGTTTTCCCATTTTCTTTTTACGTCACTTTTGTTTTGCAAGTTCGGTTTTAACTCTTTGGTTTTTGGGTATTCTCTTTTCCCCAACGTCCTCAATTTCTTCTTGCTTGTTCTTCAATTTTTTTTCTTTCCTCTTTTTTTTTTTCAATATCATTGTCGGTTGTTGTCTCTTTGAAGGTTCGTTTACTTCGACACATCGTCGTTCAAATCGTTTTGAGTAGGAGAAGCATTGGTTTTGTGATGCCTCTTTGATCAACTCTTAGTGCTTTAGAAATGCGTTTCAGGTGTGTGTTCTTAACTATATGTAATTAGGGGTCAATTTGGTGTTGAATTCCATGATTTACAACCGATTTTGGAGTGATTTTCGAGCCACACGGCCGTGTGACCTCTGCTTAGGGATTTATTTGTGCATATTAAAATTACGTGATTTCAGTTCTGTCGTTCATATAAATGAGTATGAGATGTGGTTTGATAAATTTGCAATATGAAATGGTTGGATATGATAGTTGGAAAATCTGCACTATCTATTATGATATTTTGTAATTGGATTGGAGAATGTTTAATTTGATATTATATATATATATATATATATATATATATATATATATATATATATATATGTAAGTATATGTTTTGTGAGAATTTTGCATATGCATTGTGGTTGCCATTGACAATGAAGAGAAGGAAGTTTGATTCGATAGTTTCACTGTATTACTATATTTTAGCGATAAAACTGCAATAATAAAAGTGGCATATGACCATATTAAGGTGTGTTCAGTTGGATGGGTTCATCATAACCCAATTATTGGTCTGTAGAGGTTGGAAAGGGTTCAGTATACCCTTATTGGGGGGGGTGTGTGTGAGATTTAAGGAGATGGTGTGTAGAGGTTGGATATGTGGGGTTTTGAGACATACTGCATTGGAATATGATATTTGCATATTTGTTAGTGTAATGTACGGTTATGCTTTATTCTGTTATGAAATTTGAATATGATCTAAATTTTGTCTCTGTAAGTTTGAGTTATGTGTATTCTGTAAGAGTATGCCCAAAGATCAATCATGAGATGGTTGTAATAACATACTTGATTTACCATGTTTATTAATATAAGGCGTTTCCATTATTATTTCAGTTTCTTTTCTGTGTGTATAAATAAACTGTTTTATAATAATGTCCTGAGAAAAATATGATTGTTCTTAAAAGATCCTTAGTCAAGTATTATTGTTGACTAGGACAACAATAATGCATTAAGACTAACATGTAGTTGATTGATGATAAAGAGTTGTCATTGATATGGAGTGTCAAAATCAATGCATGAATATGTGTGTTAGAGAACAACATATTGGACTGACCCGCTATGAGTATATTTCTTGGATTATTATGCAATTGTCACAACATTACTCATAGTGATTAATATGTACATGATCCTCAGACTTGAGATCATCATTATCCCAACATCGTGAGTTGTATATTTTGATACAGTTAAATGTACACCGTAACTGGTTGTTCTATAAAGGCTGATGTTGGATATACCACAATCTATGTAGAGGGATATGGTTGATCAATATAGAATAAGTCTCTCCTACATAATGGGAGTAATATCTTAGGCCACTTAATTGAGTGAGACTAGAAATGCATGGCCATGCTCAAATAAGTTGATATGAGATGTCATACTTATTTGTATATCATAGTCTACTCAAGATATCAAGAAACATGAGATGGACTATGCAAGTGTGACTATTTCATGACTTGTGTTCATTCCAGAGATAAAGGACTTAAGGATTAATGCATGAAAGGTAAATCACAAAAGGTTATGTCGAATCATGACTTCTTGTAACTTAGGTAGCAATAATGCATTGCTAGATGCCACTCATTGTATGTAACATTAGAATTATTCTAGTATTACCGCTAACGTTACAAGAGCCTACAGGGTCACACCATAAGGTTGAGATGATCGGAATAAAACATAGTTCGTATTGTGTTTGGTTGTCACATGAATTAAATTAATTATAGAATTAATTTAATTGGGCAATCAAATATCGAACATATTATATGTACAAGGATGTTGTACACATAATGAGAACAGAATTCTATTAATATATGAATTTGGTTTGTATATAAATATAAATAAATATAGTTTACCGAAATCTTTGTTATAATTAATGTAATTATAATTTTCGGTTAAAACATTATTATATTTATTTATTTTAAAATTTTGTGAATTAAGATTCGTTATAAATATACCAATTAAAAAGGGGAGTTATATATAAATAAAACCCAAAAACCTAGCTTGAGTGGTCTAGCAGCCGTCAAGCAAAGAAATCTCTAAAACAGTTTTGGGGACTTCTTCCGTTCATTGTCAATTGGGTGGATTACGTAGAGGTCGACATCTGAAAAAGTTGCGACTTAGTTCGATAATGGTTCTGAATTCTCGTTGCCGAGGCGTCGCTTTCTACTCAGATTGAAGTTTCGATAATTTTGAAACTATTATCATAATTTTTTTTCGATTCGTTCCTCACACATGGATTCATGGTTTGGATTGCCGGAATTTTATTTTTCCGCTGCGCCTTGAGGGCACCGACATTCCAGCATATTCTGCATATGCCGTTTGTACGACTTTATTTAATTACATTTGTTTAGACTCACACTAAGTTTTTGTAGCCCATTCCCTTTAGTTTTCCCTTTTCAAGCAATCTATGAGGTTAGGCATGGACTTGGGGAACCGTTGGTTTCGGAGTTAATTAATTTAGTTTGATTTAATAAATTCTTTCTAAGTTTTATATAGATTATTTTATTGGATTTGTAAGTAAGTTTATATGGACTGTGGCATGGGATTGATTTTGGACTCCCGCTAAGTTTGGGTTTTAGTTTCGACTTAAACTACGATTTCCATGCATGGTTTTTAGCTAATCAATCTGCTACCGTTTTTATGGTTTTAGTTTGGAAGTAAATGGTAGATTTTCCGTCATAAGAGTACACATATATATAATACACATAATATGTTGCCTCATTAAAAACCCTACAAGGAAAACCCAATAGGACAAAACCTCAGTTAAAGGGGAAAGAGAACAGCACGTATTTACTCCCCCTCATGAAAACATCACATACTTTCTCATATTTTATGTATTCAATCTTAAATACTAATCTTTCAAATGACTATTTGAATGTATTTGCTAAGAATTTATATCCTGTCTTTTGAAAGTCATGATTGAGGAAATTTTTTTTAGGAAATATATTTTGATCTCTTCAGGAGTTTCAACAATAATCATAGCAAACTTCAATCATGATTCTTCTTTGAAAATACAAGTAGGTATTTTGGATCATTTTATAATCCTCCTTCAACTATTATTTACCACAAATATTCAAATTATTTCAATTCATATAAATAAATAATTTCACGAGAATTTCAATATGCTTTTACCATCCTAAATCCTTCAAGGATTTTAATATAAAATGTACTCTATATTGATTCATAAAAGGTTGTAACAACAACTATTAGATGCCGTTAAATCTTTTATTAATTGTCAAAATAATATATCTCAAAAGAATATTATATCTTTTCATAATCAATGCTAAGATTTAACAAAAACTTCATATTTTTATTTCACTTTTGCAAAACTACTTTATTTTCACATTTACTAGCTTTATACCTTTAGATATTTGGACTCTTGATCCAAAAATCCACGATTTTAATTGTACTTGAGTTGCATCTTTCTATTTTGATCAATTTATTCCATATCTATATTTCTTAATAGATTTATTCAAGATCTCCTTTTATTTCATTATTTCAATAATAATATTTCATGCAAAATCATTGTCAAGCACTTTTATTATTTGGTTCCACATTTTCTCGAATTGGCATAACTTATCGAGATCTCTTATTTTTATTATTTTAAAACTTAGTTTCAAGTACTTGAATCTCTTCTAGAGTTTTACTTATTAGTTATACCTTGGGTCTCTTCTGGAGCACCCACCTCCACTATATAATTATTTAGAAGAATTTTCATCTTTGGACCGATCAATCTATTATTTATTTTAATAGATTGTCCTACTGGACTTTGATCCAAATTAAAATATTAACTTGATTATTCTCATTAAGTTTGTAAATACATCTGACAGTTAACTTGTAATGAGTTATCATTGTTGAACTTCTGGTTCAAATTACTCTCCCTTTAACTTATTACAAGTTATTATTTCTTTCCCCTGATGTTAGGAAAACTATCGAATCAAAATTGCAATCACAAATTAATTCTCCAATACATTCAAAACATCTAATAATACAAAGAAACTTGTAATTAATATATATTCCCAACTTTATATGTGATTCACCCATCTTTATGCGTTGTGGTGAAACAATAAGAACATATACGCATATACAATCATTCAAAGATGAGAAAAATTTAGCTCTTGATCAAAAACCAATTGTAATGGGGAGTATTTATAACTTATTGACTTGATGCGTATAACAAGTAAATCAACATAATCTCATATTGAAATAGGAAGTTTAGTTCTCATAAGTAATGGTTTAGACATTAATCAGAGGCATTCAATTCAATAATTTCTCTAAACCATTATGCTCATAAATAACTAACTTTTACAAAAAATTTTCAAACTCTATCAATAAAAGACTGAGATATAAACTCATCAGTATTAGCAAGATGAATTGTCTTAATTGCATGATCTGAAATTAATTATTTAAACAACCAATCTTGTAAACAACAGGTTGCAAGTTGATAACACATATGTGATTATTTTGTACATGCATTGTAACACCCCTTACCCGTATTCAATGCCGGAATAGGGTTACAGGGTATTACCAGACTTACAACTTAAACAACCATCCAATTTGAATAAAAAATCATCAACCAAATGTAATTCCAATCAAAGACAATCACATTATCCCTAATACAAGCCTTCGAGACCCTAAACATACTTTGGAAGTGGTTCGGGACTAAACCAATAGCTCAAGAAATTTTTATGAAACTTATAAAATTTTCTAAACTGCAGGGGTCACATGTCCGTATGCCCCGGCCGTGTATCTCACACGGCCAAGAGACACGCCCGTGTCTCAGGCTGTGCGAACATTTGAAATAGGATCACATGGCCATGTCCCAGCCCGTGTCCGACCCTGTGTAAATCTCTAACTACCTCACACGACCAAACCACACTCCCGTGTGTCTAGCCCGTGTACTACTCGAAATGGCCACACACGCCTGAGTGCTAGGCCGTGCGAAAATTGAAGGGTATACTGACTTGTACCAGACGACCATTCACATGCCCGTGTGTTAGAACGTGTGGAGCATACTGACTTGGTTTCTAAATCCACACTAGGGGACACACAATGCAACATAACCGTGTGTCACACAAAACTGAGACATACGCCCGTGTAGACAAAAAAAGGCTATTTACCAAGCCAATTTACCACCCAAATTTGCATGTACCTACACAACCCAAATGGTACAAATTCATAGCATAATGAACATCTAACATAACCACAATCAAGGCTAAATCATACTATTTCCAATACTAGCAACCAACATGCTTATAAACTCATGTTTTACTCATTCAACACATACCAAAAACACATATACAAATTAACTAACTAACCTTTCCTAAACATACATCATTTTGCACTAATTCATAAGCACAATTCATATGTAATATCAACCATTTATAACCATATTATCTATCACAAGCAATTATGAACTCATCAATAAATATTATTAACACATGTATATATATATATATATATACATCATCATCTTAGACAAAATAAGCCAACTCTAATGGCTAAACACAAAACCAAACTTAATATCTACAAGCCAACACAAATGGCCAAAATACATATACCAAAAAGACCAAGTCTTTATACATGCCATGTACTTAAAATACCAAATTTCATACGTACCAAGTGATAGGTGGATAGTGTGAAGCGATCTGCAACAATCCCTGAATCCAAGCTAGCTTGATAACACTATAAAACACAGGAAAATAAACAAAGTAAGTTATAAAGCTTAGTAAGCTCGTATAAAATAAACTCAATTCAATCTCAAGATTATAATTCAACAATTTGATTATATCAACATTTAGCATACATTAGCTAACAAACCTTTCGTATACACAATTATGATATTAATCACGTTCTTCACAAGTTTCTTCGAACCAAAGCTTATATATGCCATGTACGTACCTGTACCATTTCATATCATTCTCATACTCAACCACATTTTCGTTTACCCATTGAACCATTCAGAATAGAAGTTGGATACTCAAGAGTCTCACACACTAAGTACCTATACCATGGCCCGAAGCCAAATCAAGGTAGCTTATATCCGAAATACTGATATCATGGCTCGAAGCCAAATCAGCCGATATTCATGGCCTGAATTCAAATCGGTATAACTCGCACCCGAAGTGCTAATATCATGGCCTGAAGCCAACTCAATGTATCCCCTAATGACATGTCACTAGTATCCTAAACTATTCCTAAGGTTCAACCGAGATTTTGAATGTCAAATCGTCGTCGAATCACTATCGATCATATCCATAGTCTCGTATTCATAATTTATGCAATAAAAAAGTATATGAAACACATTTTTATTAAAACTTATAATATACGAACTTACTTCGGGCTCAAAAACGATGAAATTGGTCGATTAATCGAGTACTTTGTCTTTTCCCCGATCTAATTCCAAATTTCGCTTTTCTTGATCTATATAATATCAAATTCAGCTCATTTAATTATCCCTCTATTCAATTTAGTCCAAAAAACTCTTTAAATAACATTTACACTTTTGCCCCTAATATTTCAACATTTTTACAATTTAGTCCTTATTTCACAAAAACACAAATTCATGCAGTTTAATCACAACCCATACTAGCCGAATTACTATTATACCCTTAGAAGCCCATATTTTTCATTTATTTCACATTTTAACCACTAAATTTACACATTTCACAATTTAGCCCCTAATTTGCATTTTCACTAAAAATCACTTAACAAAACTTGTATATCTATCAACAAGCATTCATAATTTATCAAGAAACTCCAAAATACATGCTCATTCATCAATGAAAACATTCAAAATCTTTAACAGTTTTGCAAATTAGTCCCTATACTAGCTAGACCTAGTTGCAACGATCACAAAAACATAGAAATCATTAAAAATGGGACGAAATTCACTTACATGCAAGCATGAGAATGAGCCGAATGCTTCAAGATATGTTAATGGCTTCCTTAGGTATATTTTTGATGAATGAATGATAATGGAAGATGATAGGAACTATTGTTTTATTTTAATTAATCTTTATTTACTAATTTACTATATTAACCTTTGTTATAAATCATTAAATTCACCTAACACATGTCCAATAATGTCCAATAACATTATAAATGGACTAAATACAACATAAGAACCTTAAGTGTAAGGTTCTATAGCTATTTAACACCCTTAGCTAATAGAACACAAGTTTTACACTTTACGTGATATAGTCCTTTTTATCAATTTGACCATTCAAACAACAAAATTTCTTAATGAAATTTTCACACCAACATAATATCATACTATAGACATTATAATAATAAAATAATTATTTTGAATTCAGATTTATGGTCCCGAAACCACTATTCTGATTTGACTAAAAACGAGTTGTTACATGTATCTACCAAAATCATATAATATCAAAACCATCCACATAGTGGATGAATAAAACCATTTTCATTTTAGAAGTGTAAGAAATTAAATCTCAACTTTAGCTAGTGAGTTTCTAACAATCAATTTCATTGAGAACAAGCAACAAATGAGAGTTCTTTAAATTAAAGAATCTTTTGGTTTTTTAATAATTGTCTATATGAATTCTCAATTAATTTTCGCATCATATATGACCCAAGATGGTCTAACTGGTCATGCCAAGTAGTAAATGAATTTGTATCAGTAAACTTTTGGTTTACTTTTAACATGTGTTTCAATTGTACTAAATTGTAACAAATTGATAATTTTACTATCATTCCTTTTACTTTGTATCCACATATAAATACTATTGTGACATTTACTACTGGAAATGTCTAAATCAACGTGAAGTCTATAATTTCATAAGTCAATAAATATAATTTCCAAATAATTATATGCAATATTCGCTTCAGGGAATATGTCACTATCTTTAAATATAAGGCATTTGATCTAGTGGTATGATTCTTGCTTTGGATGCGGGAAGTTCTAAGTTTGATTTAAAATACTTTTAAAATCCTTTTAACAAGAGTTTTGCATAATCAGTTAACTACCAAGAATAACTACCTAGGTCATGTATAGAAACAAAACTATACTAAATATATCAATAAACATCAAATCTCAAATATAAAAATTTGACACAATGAAAAACTAGCATTTTTTTTCATAACCATCATCATAAACATGCGTGAAATTTAATTCAAAATCCAAACATTCAAGCTCATAGAACTTTTCATTTACAATTGCTCATGTCATTTCTTTAAATAATTAACAAATGGCATAATATAAAACGTATGAACTACTACCTTTAACAATTCTTTGAACTAAATCAAATCTAAATAATCATAAAATTTGTTGATTTGTTAACATAAATTTGCATACTAGATATATTTTAATCAAATATATAATTTAATTATAAAACCTACTATAGCGATATAAATAAATTAGTTAATATTCATTTTTATGAATAAATAAGATGCTTAAAACAATATGTAACACATGTAATCAAAGCTTAAAAAGAAGACCATCTCAAAATATTTAAATCATATATCAAGTTGATTTAATATTCAAAGACGTACCTTTTTTTTGTTCTACATTGAGTCTTGACGATAAAAAGTAAGCAAATTAAACTTCAGTAGTAGACTTTGAATCCAATCAAAATCTATTAACAGCAAATTTTGAAAGTGAATCCTATTTTTCAAGTGCACAATAGGTACACAACCAATGACTCTTCATAAATAAATTCACTCTCTTCTTAAAAAGTTCTTGGAAATCATTGTTCTTTTCTTGCTTTCTTCATTTTTCCACTTCTGGTGGTGAGAAAATTTATTACGACAATCTCCCATGACTATTATTATAATCCAACTTACTACATCCATGTTAAAGATTATGTTTTTTGAATTTATTACATATTGTTACATTCTCTTGAAAGAATGATTAGGTTTTGTTGATAAAAGTTTTTTTTAATCATAAGTAAATTATTTTTCATGATATTGCTACTATAGGAGCACACTTGAATCATGAAAAGTTGAATAAGTTTTCTCTTGCAAGGTTCTCATCAGAAATATTTTTTCACGTAATTTTAATTGAGAACTTATTCTGAATACTGTAGAGTTGCACTCACAATTTTTAAAAACTTGCAACTCTAAGTGTATCTAACCATAACGAGCTTTAGATAGATTTACAATATTCTATTGCTCATAAGTAGATCTTTCACAGTCAAATATTTTGCTTTCAACCCCTTAACAGGGATGATGATAAAAGAAGATCACAAAGATAGTCACGATCAATTCAATTTATAACAAGAGTAAAAAATATAAATCAATAACCCAATCTTCTTTTGTTTGATTTATATGAAATATAATTTTTCTCCATTGACAATCCAAATATGATATCCATTATAATGAATATCTTTTAAAACTAATGCATTAACCATCACAAATTTTGTGCTTTTTAGATATTTGATATATTAGCTCTTTTGGAGCTTTCAACTAATTTTGTACTATCAAATATTGAAATAATATTTGTTTGTTTTAGTACCAAATAAGATAAATACTTTCTATATGTAATGATAGAATTCATTACTACATTCTTATATCATTCCTCAAAGAATATTAACAAAAACCAAAACAAAATTTTTAGGAATAAGCCACAAATATGGCCAATAATCTTTAATAAGAATAATTTAATCATCTAAATATCATACATATTATAATTTAATAAAGGAATCTTAGTTTAAAAGAAACCTTAAAGTAATAATATTTTTCATAAAATAATTTTACCAAAATCAATTAACAAAGGAGAAAAACATACTACGTAAGGATTATATAAATTTCTTTGCATATTGATTACTCATAATGCGCATGCATCAATTGAAGACTGAAATAACAGTAGCTCTAGAAGGCAATTGACAACAGCTTGAGTAGCAAATTTCAGTGATCGGCTATTACCTTGGTTGTTGTTTGAAAGGGGTAAGGCTCGATGAAAGGGAAATTTTTTTGTGACTTGCAGGGAAAAACAATTAAAAGAGAATTGTACTGATAATGTATTATAAAATAAATAGACAAAGTGTAAAAAACAAAAAAAAAATATGGGAAGCAATAGATAATTGTTTTATTTATCAATGGGGATATTTACAAATCTTCCCAAAAGTCTCTATTTATAAGCATATAAAGTATAAATGAAGTACAGATCTACCTCTAATGACTATTAAAATTTAAAATATATCAAAACTTATTCGATATTGATAGATATCCACTTAATAAGATATTCATAACACTAACAATAACTTTAAAATAAATTATTTGTATGCTCGCTTCAAAACCCTAAAATAGAAATCAATCTATTGCCTAATTCCTAATCCCATCTATTAAAAAAAAAAACCTTTTCCTTCCTTTCTCTACTCTCCTTTCTTTTGGCTTTCTTTCCCTTTAATATTCTCTACTAACTTTTTTGTTTCTTTTTTACCTTTCTTCTCATTCTCTTCTTCTCTATTGCTTTTTTTTTTAACTGGTTCTCTCCCTATTTCTCTCTATACCACCGAACCAATGGAGAACCATGGTTATAAGGTCTCCCAAACCACAAATTTGCTCTCCCTCTCCCTTTTCGTGATTGTAAAGTCTCTTTACGTCGAGCTAGCACGCCTTGCACCACTGCACCAATGAGACCTCTCGGCTGACATCGGTGTCGCCTATCAAAGAGGCATGATTGGTGCCGCCTATCGAAGAGACTCCACTTGTTTGACCTTCATGAGTTATACTAAACCCATATTTTACCCGCGGGTATATACTAAACCCGTTGCCATTTTGGTGCCGCCAATCGACAAGGCACCACCAATATTATTTTTTTTTTATTTAATTGATTTCCGTCACCATCAGAAAAAATGGGTGGTGCTGCCTTTGCACCACCTTCCACCCCCTAAACAACCCATTCTCGTAATTAACCGGGGTGGGATACCATTTTTGAATTTCTTATTTTATTTTATAATATTTGGGTGAAAAAGCCTAATCTATTAGAAACATTAATTGAAAATATAAAAACTTAAAATAAAATGAAATAAAAAAATATAACTATGAGAGAGAGGAATCGAACTTGAGATTTAAAGACAAAACTACTAACATTTAATCATCTAACCAAATAAACTAATTATATTAAAATAGACAGAAAATATAACTTTTCCCACTCTCTCTTTAAAAACAACTTATATTTAAAATTTTCAAAAAATCAACCTATTTAACCAATAAACTTTTATTTTTGACACATATAACTAGTTTAGCGAATTTATCAATCAAACCTTTTAATAATTATTTTCTTTAAGTGGTGACAGGAATACGACACCACCTTTACTATAGCATTCATGCTATTCTCGTATTTAATTTCAAAGCCATACCATTTCCGAAATTAAATCCTTTCCAAATAAATATCATTTGCTCAGTACTGTCCTTTTTGCCATTTTACTGAAAAGGATTTTACCCAAGTAATTAAAATAAAGCTAAACTATCCACTTACTTAACTTTTACAAATTTTCATTTTAGGCTTTACAATATAGGCACCATTATTATATACTTTTATCATTTTAGTTATTTGTGTTAATTTTCATTACATAGACTTATTTTGATCACCCAACTTTAGTAAGTTTTCATTTTGGGTTTTTATTTTCTTTTTTAAAATTAATTTTTATTTTTTTATAAAAAAATCTAAATTTTTAGAAGGAATTGAGTTATTCGGCCCTGAGATGGAACCCAAGTTTTTCACCCGTAACTCCATCCCATTTAAAAACTCATATTTTTTCTATAAAACCCTAGATAATTCTTGTAAACCCTGGGTTATTCCTTTTACTGTAAAAACTAAAATTAATTTCAAAAATGAAAAAAAAGAAAGAAAAGAGATTAAAAAGATATAATAGTTTTTCATTGCAAAGATCCAAGACTTCCCTATAAAACCTAGGTAATTTCCTGTAAAATCCTAGGCTTTTCCTTTAATAGAAAAAAACTAAAATTAACTATAAAAATAAAAAGGAAATAAAAAGATAAATTAGTTTTCTGTGTGAAAACTCAAGTTTTTCCTTTCCTCTTATTGAGAAAAACTAAAATTAATTCTAAAAAACAAAAAGCTAGAGCAAATTAAAAAGATAAAATAAATTTTTTCACCCAGATTTTCCTTTGTAAAAATCCAAGTTTTTCCCTTTAATAGAAAAACTAAAATTAATTCTTAAAAAAAAAGGAAACTAAAAAAAAATGTGTGACCAAAATGAAAACTTACTAAAGTTGGGTGACTAAACGAGTTTATGTAACGGAAAATTAATGGCGAGTGACTAAAATGATAAAAATATGTAACGATAGTGTACATATTGCAAACATTTAATTTCCAGTGCCCAATGAAAATTTATGAAAATTGGGTGACCAACTATGAATTTACCCTTAAAATAAACAAATACTTTTCATTTGGGTGAACCTACCAAGCAAGTTCCTCTATTATAATGACCGGAATAAATTAGCCCTTGTACTATTAAATAGATCAATTTAGTTTTTACACTATTAAAAAAAATCATAAAGTCTAAATTTCAACAAAGTTAACATTTATTGTTTAAGAAATGTCATTTACTAGTCAATAGAGTTTTATTTTAAAATTTTTTATGATTTTATCGATGAAATATTTGGAGTTGAAATATAAATAAAATAATAATTTTCATGTCATTTTAAAACAATAAATATTAGCTTTGTTACAATTTAATCTTATTTAAATTTTTTAATAGTACATGAGTTGAATTGATTCATTTAATAATAGAGAGGTTATCTAATTTTTTCTCGAAATAAAAAGAATTATGTCAACAGAATTAATAATAAATTTGTTGAAACAAAATCTTGAATTATATAATTTTAGGTTCAATACCTCAATAACTTTTACCCCATCTCCTCCTTACCTTCTCAATTAAAAAAAAAAAAAAAGTACGTGGGAATTGAAACCTTGTGAAAGGAAGAAATTTTTGTAATGCTTCTTCTATGTTTAATAAATATGCTGCATGTGTTTCCGTGATGAGCCCAAATCTGAAGTTTTTTTTCGTACAAGATTCTTCTCCACATAGTTGGGTCAAAGAGAATAAAATCTCACAAAGATTATATTTTAATTATTTTCTATTGCGACAGTAATTGCCTTATGTGGGTCGTGTGTATCATCTGGAAGGAACTTCTTGTGCTGCCACCGTATCACAAACCAAAAAAACCAACAACATCAGATGCCCAAAAACATAAGAACTTAAACCCATTCTCCACCAAGTCATTTCACAACCGCAGATATTAAGGAATTTCATGTACTACTCTCTGCTTTGTTGTCACTATTTTATTTCTTAACTTCACATATTCTGATATCCACTCAATATAATCCCACTTCCCCCCTTTTTGGACTAAAATAGTTATGTATTAGTATTTGAGTTAATCAACTTGACAAGTCTTATTTTATCATGCTAACTTAATTTGAAGTTTTTTAACAAAATCGAGTGAAATTGTTCGAGATCAATTAAAAATTAAACATGACAAATTAAAATCTTAATACAATATAACTAATTCAATGTTAGAGCACATATATTTGAAATCATATATATTTGAAAACTTTTTCAAAGTAAAATAAGAGAAAAATAAAATATTTTTGTATGATAAACTTAAATAGTTAATTTACTTATTTACGTCCAAAAATTATTATTTTAAATTCTTTTCAAATATATTCTTTAGAATTTTATAATCTTTTAAAAATATAAAGTTTGAAATTTTTATAATATTTTGAACTCTAAAAATTATTTTAATTTTTTGAAAATTATTTTAAATTTTTTGTAATTTTAATTGAGAAACTAATTTGCTCATTTTAAAATTGACAGAGACCAAAAGGTATTTACACCAATATGTTATTTGAGTTATTTGAATTGTAAAATTCAACTCGACTCGAACTCAAAACTCAAATTACATATTTGCGTTGACTCGAAAAAATTGAATAACTTAATTTAATTAACTCAAAATTCATTTTTTAAATTTTCGAGTCAAATTGAATTTAATCACTCTTAAAAATAGTTAACTTTAATTAAATCAATTGCTACAATTAGATAATGTCAATTTCAATTATTATATTCATCAAGCATTAGGTGTCATGGACACTTCCCATAGGATTTGCAATAATGTAAGTTTAAGCGTTTAGATGATAAAAGTGTAATTATATCTTTTAATTTCTTTGATGATGGTATAAATTGTAATCATACAATTATATAATTAAAAAAGAAATAAAAACAAGTTCGAAAGCTATTATGCTAATACTCTGCGTAAATCCTTCGTTCTTAGCTTTTTATAAGTATGTTTGGACATCACCAAATAACTGGAAAAAATATAATTATTAGAGTAGTAATTACAAACAATTTTACATGGCTAACATAATGTAATTGGATTGTAATTCTTTATGTTATGTTTGGTATTATAAATTGTAATTGCAAAATTACATAATTTTAAATTCTAAAAAGAATATTAATGATTATGATAACTCTTTTATTTAGAGTTGTTTTAGTATAATTTTTACAACATTTTAGGAGATAATTTTAGTATTTAGATTAGTTCTTGGTGCATTTGATAGTTTTTGGATTAATTGTATTTTATTTGAATTTTGTTTGATTTTTATCATTTTTAGATTTTGTTAGGGTTTACTTCTTATTTTCCTTTTTATATTGTAGGTTTCAAATAAAGAGTAAAAGATTGGGAGCCTAGGTTTCAGATGAAGAGTAAAAGATTGGGAGCCTAGCGTAAAAAGTAGTGAAGAGAAATCTTTCGCTCCACTGGATTTAATCCAGTTGAGTGGAGCAGGCTTTTTAATTTAGAAATTGACAGCAAGCAGTCCACTCCACTGTAATTTTTGCGTCTGATAGAACGACGCAATTAAAACCCTAAAAATAATAAATGACATGATTTAAGGATAAAAAAAAGAAGGAGGAAAAGAGGAATAAATCAAATTGGAGGCTAAGGAACAATTCTCACACACGAAGGGAAACTTCAAGCTTGCAAAGACAAGAAGAAAAAGAGATTTGAAGCACTCAGCATTAGTTCGATAATTATTTCTCTCTAGGTTATTTCTTTTACTTCTTATCAATGCAAGTTTGTTTTAAATCTTTCTTGTGTGGTTTTCTCAAATCATTATGAACTAAATTATATTTTCTTGGAACAATGATAGATCATATTTGTTAGTTAATTAATTATTTTATCTTCAATTGTTGTGATTTGTGTTAATTATTTATTTAGTCATGTGCTTATGTAATATGTTTTCCTGATTACCAAGACGTATTAATTTGATAATCTTAATTTGTCTTGGAAGAGAAAATAAGGTTAAGATCTTAACTAAATAGATTACAATTAACTTTAATAGCGTTGATGAGCAAGTTAATTTGCGGCTAGGATAGGAATATATCTAGTCTCTACTCAACCCAATAGGTTTTGTAGTGTCATTGTCCAACTTGCCAAGCATAGAATTATAACTAGTGAGGAAAGGGGATTAACTTAGTTAGGTACTAGAAGGGTCTAGTTAATGTTATTAAATACTAGATTAGTAATTACATAGGTTGAACAATTGAACAAGAGAAAATTGATTAACCAAAATAGGTGAAGTTAGAGTTCCAAAATCTTAAAATTGATTGAGAAACTTATAGATTTTCATTGTTTTAGTTCAGCAGAATTTCATAATCTCCTTAGTTTATTTTTAGTAGTAATTGTAATTTATTTTCTTGATCTGAATTAAACAAAAATTGAATAGTTGGTACTTAACAAGTTAAAATTTAATTCTTAGGAGAAAGGTATCTTCTTATTACTTCATTAGATGATTTGACACATGCATTTTTTTTTGAACTTTCATTCATAAAATTATAAAAAATATAAGCAATAAAAAACCTAAAACCAAATGATCAAATATAATACGTCAATCCAAAAACAATACATTACTAATAAAGTTAATATGAAAAATAAGCATCCCATGCATTTTTTTTTCTTCTAATTACTCTAGTATTCCATACTTGTTAGGTTATTGTAACACCCCTTACCTATGTCCGATGACGGGACAGGGTACGAGGCATTACCGGACTTAAACATAAACATTCATAAAAAATCGGGTCATAAAATTTCATCCAATTTAAAACTATTCATGCATATACATATTGTCCTTTATACGAGCCTACGAGGCCCAAAACATACATTGGGGGTGGTTCAGGACTAAACCGAGAACTTTCAGAACTTTTACAACACTTAGAAAAATTTTCATACTTTGGAGAGTCACACGTCCGTGTGGGTAGGCCGTGTGATCAACACGCCCATGTGGCTTGGGACACGCACGTGCCTTCAGCCTATGTAACTCTCTATTTATGACGTCATGTTCAAAATAAGGTCACACGGCCAAGGCACACGCCCATGTGGGCAAGCCATGTGTCACACACGGCCTAGACACACACTAGTGTGTCTACCCGTGTGGACAAATACAAGGCTATTTTTTTAGCCATTTTGCCACCGTCACTTGCACACATTCACACAACATCACATGACACAATTCATGGCATATAAATGCCTTCAAAACAACTACATGCCTTACCAATTCACTTCATGCTAAATTCACATTCAGAAGGTACTAACATATGAATAAATTCATATATCAAGCAAATATAAACCATATCACAAAACATTGGCATATGCACATGCATAATTATATGGGCTTACAACCAATTAGCCAATATAAGCCAATTTGCTTGGCTAAAAATTACATCCAACCTTTAGCCATCACAAGCTAATACATTTAGCCAAATCATAATGACTCATACACCAAATAACCAAGTCCCTATACATGCCATAAACTCAAAGGGGTTTGCATTCACTTATACCCAACATGATAGCTTGATAGTGTGATAGTATCTCCGATGATCTCCAACTCGAGCTAGCATACACCTCTATAAACTATGGGAAAATAAGTGGAGTAAGCTACAAAGCTTAGTAAGTTAGCATGTAAATAATAAGCAACGTTAATCATACAATATCATACACATAACATAATGTAAAATTTATCACAATATCATCAAGTATCATAGAGATTTTGGAACAATTAGGGATAATTGTGATATTTACTGTTCATAACAAAACTATCCACTTGAGTCAAAGTCACTAAATTATTTATATCTTGAGCTACAGAATTCTAAATTAAGATCTGCTTGATTTTTCCAAAACTAGACTCAAATATATTTCTACCATAAAATTTCCAGAATTTATGGATTAGCCAATAAGTACAGTTAATTCTTCAAATTCATCCCTGTCCTACTATTTGACAGTTTCGACCTTTCTTCATTAAAAATTAATTCTCTTAGTACGGGATTCGAATGATGTTCCTGTTTGTTTCTCTTAAAAATAGACTTATTAAGAATTTATACATATAAATTTAAACCCCCAAGTATTTTTATACAATTTTTAATGGTTTTCCAAAGTCAGAACAGGGGAACCCGAAATCCTTCTAACCTTGTCTCATAAAATTTACAATATGTCATAATTTACAATCCCATTGCTTACACCATTTCTTCTGTGGAAAACTAGACTCAATAAAACTTAATTTCATATTTTATTCAACCTCTAATTCGATTCCACAATTTTTGGTAATTTTTCAATCTTATAGTACTGCTGCTGTCTAAAATTGTTTTAATGCTAACTTTACTCTTTCATAATCATTTTTAAATAGGCATTTATGCCGATCCATTTCTCCTTTCATATTCATTAGGCCACAAGATAAAGGGATAAACATATCATGTCGGAATTTAATTTGGCCTAAAAGCCTCACACATGATCATCAATCAAATTTACCACATATTTATACATCACAAGTATAGACCTATAATCACAAGGTCGTCACAAAATCATTCTCAGAGGTATGACTTACTCATTTACATTCTTACCAAATGTCCAATATACATCGAGTTCATTACACATGAATTTTTCGTACATACCTGTACCCTTTCAACATGATCATACCTTTTCACATCTTTGACATAATCCTTGAATTACCCGTAAAACCACTTGGAATACTAAAGGATACTTGGGGAAACTCATACACATAGTAAGATGCCAATGCCATATCCCAGATATGGTCTTACATGAGATCACACATATCGATACCGATAGCCCAGCTATGGTCTTACACGATGTCTCATATCGATGCCATATCCTAGACATGGTCTTACACAAAATCACATATCGATGCCAATGCCATATCCCAGATATGGTCTTACATGGGATGTCATATTGATGCCAATGCCATGTCCCAAACATGGTCTTACATAGGATCTCATATCGATGCCAATGTCATGTCCCAGCCATGGCCTTACATGGGATCTCATATAACCCTAATGTCATGACATTTGTATCCTAGCTATTCCTAAGGTTCAACCGGGATTTCGAAGTATCAATTCTTCGTCGAAACGTCATCGAGTCATCATTAATCAAATCCATAGAAACAAATATAAATTTCATACAATATTAAAGCATTATATACATAACAATATAATGTTGAATTATTTACACACGAACTTACCTCGATACCAAAAATGGTGAAAAAGACCTAACCGTTTAATACCCGTTTTTCCCTCGTTCTATGCCCGAATATTGCTTTTCTTGATCTATAACAACATATTTAGCTCACTTATTAGTAACATTATTCATTGTGACCCAAAAATCATATTATGAAAAAATTACATTTTTACCCATAAACTTTATCATATTTACACTTTTGCCCCTAGGCTCATAAAATGAAATGTATTCAATTTCTTTACTACCCGTGCATAGTCGAACCTCTTTTATACTTATAGCAGCCCACATTTTCATTAAATCACACTTTTATGACAATTTTTTATAACTTTTACAAATTAGTCCTTTTAGGCATTTTTACCGAAAATCACTTAGTAAAAGTCATTTCTCTAACCGTAAACATGCATTTTTTACCATTAAACACAAAAATACACACATATTCATCATAGGTCAAAACCCTAGATTTTAACCATATCTCAATTAGTGGTAGAAATAGATAGATATTGTTACGATGATTTCAAAAACATGAAAATCATTAAAAACGGGGCTAGAACGGACTTATAATCGAGCTTGAACTCTTGAAAAACCCTAGTCATGGTTTCCCCTTGTGAAATTCGGCCATGGGGTTGAATATGGATAAAAATTGACTTTTAATTTTGTTTTTAATTCATTTTAATTACTAAATGACCAAAATGCTCTTAAATTAAAAATATTCTATTTCACCTATTTCATGCCCATTTTTGTCCAAAAAATTATCCAATGGTCTAATTACCATTTAAGGACCTTTAATTTAAAAATTCATAACAATTGGGCACCTCTAGCATATAGAACTCAACTTTTTCACTTTTTATAATTTAGTCCTTTTGACTAAATTGAGTGCCCAAACGTCAAAATTTTCGAATGAAATTTTTACAAAATAATTCCATAAAAATGTATACCATAAAAATATAATAAAAACATATTTTTCTATGTCAGATTTTTGGTCTCGAAACCACTATTCCAACTAGACCCAAAATGAGGTTGTTACAGTTATTCACTTTCTAACATTAAACATATAATTCTTGTTATCATTAATTGGTCCTTGAAAATATAAATAAATATTTTTGAAGGGGTACAAATACAATCATATTGAATGAGTGATAAGTATAAATAATGAATAATAGATATTATTTAGTTTAATTAATATTAATTATTATAAATAATTTATAATAAATACTATGTAATTTAGCAAAATATTTAGTAGACCGAATATATGGGAAAATATCTCTCGTTAATAAAAATTTTAGATTCTGAAACTAGATTAGTAAAATAACATATTTTAAAATTTACCAAAAAATAACATATTTTAAAAATAAAAATAATCCTAAAATTAAAATACAATTGTTATTGTCTAAAAATATTTTATTAAACTTAAATTATTTACAAGTGTACTTGGAAAATCATACAGATAATTGGTTGTAAATACCCATGTAATTATATCAACTCTCACTTACAAATGTCGAATCCACCAAAATTAATATTCTTATACCTAAAAAGTAAATAAATAGCAATATAGGGAGTAGGGTCGACCCCACAGACACTGGGATATCTAAAATTGTCATTTCAATTTAACTAGGTTGCTAGCTATGCAACTGTCATGCCCATTACGTGTAATGATTTGTTCAAAAGTAAAAAAGAATATTTAAATATGATAAAAGTAAAAATAATAGATATAATTGAAATCAAAATAACAATAAAAATAAACAAAAAAAATTTTTAATTGAATAAATCAAGGTGATGAAATTCTAGTTTTAGGCTCAAATTTTACTCTAATTTCGAACCAATCCTTGATAACAAGTCTTCTCCTTCAACCGATAAGTTAGTTTAGTGTTCGAGGACACCTCAGACCACTAACCTTTTCGTGTATAAATTAATTACGAGAATGCTCAACAACTAAACCTTATCGAACAAACAACCACGAAACACGTGTCCACAATTTAGCTCTCTAGTAGTCCTGTGAACTAGAAAGGCCCAACTCGAACCAACAACCCCAATCACGTGGATCGTTTAGATCTGATTGTTATTTCCCTTCACAGGTCCAAATAAATACTTAATTGACATGCCAATGTGTTTTTTGGTAGACCGAATATGACAAACAATCGATTCGATACTTCCAACTATACACCCAGCTCTTTTTGACTTGGTGTCAATACAACTTTGTGAGACGACGGTGTCTATCTCTTAAACTGAAGAAACAATAAATATCGAAATGAAAGTTTTTAAATGCTATTTTGGATCTCAGGACTCTCCCGGATTGACTATTGAATTGACTATCAACCTAAATCTAGTGTTAGAATAGCAACAATGAAGAAGAAAGACTTGATTTCTGATTCAAGAACTTGATGAACAAATGAACACACATTGGCTATTTAATGTAGCCATGTTTACATAAATGAACTGTAACACCCCAAAAATCGGGTTAGAAGAAATTAGGTTTTGAAACCAAGTATGGTCATTCTCCGATTTTGAGTTTAGATTTTGAAAATTTTTGACAAGAAAATTGATACGGTTTAGTGGTTAAGTGTTCTGTGTATGTGTGTGAGGTTCTAGGTTCGAACCCTGTTTGTAACACCCCAAACCCAGCCTAGACGTTATGGCCGAATCTGGCACATGGAATAAAATTTGAAATCGAATTTATCAAGTTAAAACCGTTTCCGTTTGTTAGCTCTTATTTATCTTTCATTAATTTCAAAACTATTTTCTCATTAATTTAATTTGTTAAAACATATTCTATAGCGGAAGCTTTTAAAACCGTGATATTTAAAGAAAATTATTTGTGTTTTAGGAAAAACGTTATATTTAATAAAACCAAGTTTTCGTTGCAGTTCTAAAGTTCATGAAAATAGTAAAAATCCAAAACAAAGGCAAACAGTCCAAAAATCTCAAATTACATCAAAATACCCACACAAAAAAAGAAGAAATAAATACCATGTAACACCCCAAACCCGGCCTAGACGTTATGACCGGATCTGATGTGTCACATCGATGCGTTCAAAACATTCCGTATTACTTAGTTTGGAAAACTTAGTTGGTGTTGTAAAAGACACTTTTGAAAGTAGGTTAAAGTGAACGGAAGCTGTGCACTAGGTAGGAAACCAGGAAGAAGAGGAGGTGAGTCCGTCGGACTGCTTAAGTACCAAGCTCCCTTCGGATCCAATCCTAGACACGCACACCGCCATTGCCACACTCTAACATCTCGTATAATTTTGAGAAAACCGTTTGGTTATGTCCCTCTTAAGAGAATGATTAAAGTTGAAAACTTTTTCTTAGCGGAAGTCTTACTTGTATTCGTTTTATTTTGAAATCACTTAATGTTTTTGAAAACGCGTCCTAGAGCTAATCCATTTCGTTAGTTATCATAGTTCAGTTTTATCATAATTGAATTAAATAATAAAGAAACAACCCAAACCATAAAAATAATTAGCGGCCTTATTACAAAAAAAACCCAAAACCATAAACGAAAATATGGAAAATCTAGTTCATCAGAAGAAAATGAATTTGCAGAAAACGTGTGGCCACTCGAATCCCGACTCCAAGTCCACCAATTAAGGCTCACCAAGGATGGAAAAGAAAGGGTGAGTTTGGGAAAACTCGGTGTATCTGAAACCCATCCAAAGCCCAAATCAGCTCGAGCCCATTGGGCCTAAGCCTATTCAGATAACGATACACAGTGGACCAAAGCCCTTTTGAATCACAAGAGCAAGGCCTTAGCCCTTTTAACATAACAGATGTGGCCTATAGGCCCGATTCGATAACATAAGTAACAATAGTAGCAATGAATGCAAGCCCAACTGGGGAGACTACTCAACCCATCAACCGCTACACTGCCCCGTACCAACCCTACACTCCATGTGGGAATATCTCAACCCACCCAAATTTCTACACTCCACAGTTCTTGACAACGCACTCAAATATCGATGGTGAGGCAAAGCCTCCAGTACGTGGATGAACCACTTTCAATACTTCCTCCATCAATTACCCCAATCCCATGCAACAGATATTAATAAAGCATATCATGTACAATACAGTATTATTCAATCATGCAGTTTAGCCAATTTAAACCCTAGGGGTATTTCGGTAATTATGCTCTTTAGGGGTAATTTCGTACTTACGCAACTACACACGTTATTTCAGTAATTTTTAGCCGTTTTACGCAATTTGGTCCCACCATCTAACTAACATGCTACTTTGCCCATCTCTTACCTATATTGGTCCGTAAGCCCATTGGGCCCAGTTTTGGCCCATCGAGGCCCTCTTTCTCCGAAGTACGTTAAAACGTCACATGAACTTACTTACCACTTTACGGTGCCAGATCTAACAATTACTCTATGTCTTGAGAGCATTCGCATACTCACAAGCCTATGAAATGCCGAAATTTCGGCATTTCGGCTTCTTAATTGAACTAAGAAAGGGTGTTAAATTTTTTGATTCATGACGATTGCTACCAAGATCCCTTCGATGTCCTAAAATTGATTAGCACAGTTCTTATTTACAAACCATAATCACTAAACCCCAAAACTTACTCATCCATGCTCAAACCATGTCCCTAAAAGCCTTTGAAACCTTACCTTTTTGCCAAAATCGATAGCTAGCTCCGAATCCGATTGTTCCAATGATTCACGCTTTTGATCCAATGCTTAAGAAGACTCTAATCACCGAAAGAAAACATCGAGTTACAAACCCTTAAAGCCTTATGCTCAAATCGACACCTCCCTAATTTTTAGGGATTTGACTTTTCTAACATCGTAAAATAAGAATAGATCGAGATGATAAGTACTTACCCCTTACTCCTACTTGATTTCCATGCAATCCGGTGCAGATTTATCCTTAGAACAATGGTAAAACCCGAATCCAAGGGTTGAAGAAGTTTCGGCTATAAGCCCCTAAACCAATGGTACTTTCGGCTTTTGGGTGGTGAAGGAGATGACGATATGAGGCTATGACCTTGAAGTAGAATTGCCGTCAGGTATCTAGGATTAAGAAAAGATAATCGTAGATTTAATAAAAACAAAAGAACATAGAAGGACCTGGCTTTGAAGAAATCGGCACAAGCAGTGATCACAGGATTTCGGCTTTTGCGACTTCGGCAAAGGTGCTGATGAATTGCAGGTTTGATGAATGGTTTTGAAGAAGAAAAATAGAAAAAGAAGAATAGGGGAGGTGGTAGTTTCGGCTAGAGAGGAAAAGAGAGAAAAGAAAAAACCTTAAGGTGTTTAAGCAGAAGAAAACGGCACCACTCAATACCCTAAGTGCCGAAATACTAACCTCAAAAACCCCCTACTGATTTCTCCCTCTTCAATTCCCAAAATTCGGCCAACTCCTAGCCTCTCTCTCAATCCGTTAAATCTCTCCCCTTATCACTCCTTAATCCAAGCGTTTGGACTGATCCAAACTCTCCTCTAGCAGAATCCACCTAGACTCCAACATTTACCCCTCCTGCACTTAAAAATAAATGCATCTATTTGCCAACACAGGGAATCGATCCCATGCCTTCCCCAATGCTCCACACGCCACTTTTCTAGGAACCTAGTGGCGTCACCCTTGCCACTTTACCAGAGGCCCATTTGTGATGCAATTTACCCATCACTCCACTTAAGGGCCACTTAGCCAGAACCCCTAACCTTTTAAGTCCAAAATTCAAAAATTCAACCGGGTTTTGGCCAACACATGGGCCTTCTATAAGCCCATTTACCTACTGAAAATATTAATTTCACATCCAAATACAAGATTTTAAAATCTTTACAAAATATTGAAAAGCGCGAATAAATCCGAAAATCAGGATGTTACAACTCTACCCTCCTTAAAGAAATTTCGACCTCGAAATTTTACCTTATTAGAACAGTTGAGGGTACTATTAACGCATAGCCTCCTCAGTCTCCCAAGTATTTTCACTAGTGGAACTGATTTCCTTCTCAACACCTTGACGTCACGATCAAGTATTTGCACGAGTTCCTCTTGAAAGTTAAATCGATTGTACCTCGATTTTCGAATGGCGGTATGATATGAGTTGGGTCGGATCGATACCGCCAAAGGCATGGATACATGAAAACATCGTGGATACGATGCGATTACGTGGTAACTCTAGTGATAAGCCACCGGTCCAACCCGCTTAACAATTCGGTAAGGCCCAATAAACCGTGGGCTCAACTTACCCTTCTTACCAAATCTCAAAATTTTCTTCCAAGGGAAAACCTTCAAGAAAACCATATCCCCAACAGCGAACTCAATCTCCTTGCGCTTCAGATCCGCATATGAATTCTGTCTATCGGATACCTCCTTTAACCGATCCCTTATCAGCCTAACCTTGCTTTCGATTATACGCCACCAATTCCTGTCCAAGTACTCGTCGTTCACCCAACTCATCCAACATGTCGTCAGTCGACATCTTCGCCCATAAAGCGCTTCATATGGAGCCATCTGAATACTTGCTTGATAGCTGTTATTGTAAGCAAACTCTGCCAATGGCAAGTAGTCCTCCCAACTTCCACGAAAATCAATGATACAACCTCTCAACATATCTTTCAGAACCTGAATAACCCTTTCATTGTCCATCATGCAGTAGGTGAAAGCGTGCTAAAATCCAACTGTGTACCCAACGCTTCTTGTAACTTCTGCCAAAATCGAGACGTAAACCTAGGGTCTCGATCAGAAATTATCAACACTGGCACCCCATGTAGTCGCACTACCTCCGCCACATATAACTTGGCCAACTTTTGCAGTGAGTAGTCGGTACGAACAGGTATGAAATGAGCGATTACATTAACCTATCCACAACCACCCACACCGAATCTTTCTTGGTGGGTGTCAAAGGTAACCCACTCACAAAGTCCATTGTTACTCTTTCCCACTTCCATAGCGGAATTTTCACGAGTTGCGGTAATCCGAAGGCAATTGGTGCTCACCTTAACTCTCTTGCACGTCGACATTTCCCAACAAATTCAATCACCTCTCGTTTTAATCAAGCCACAGTACACCTCTCGCAAGTCTCGATATAACTTATTTCCTCCAGGATGCATGGCACAGAGTCCACCATGAGCTTCTTTTAGAATTAACTGCCTCAATTCAGGGTCCTTTGGAATACAAACCCTTCCAAGAAAGCACAGAACTCTTTCAGTGTTCAACCCAAAATCCTCGTTCTCACCATTCTTAACTTGCGGGAACCGAAGAGCTAATGAATCGTTCTTCAACTGTTTTTCCTTAATCTGCTCAGTCCAAGTAGGCCTTACTTAAAGTTCTGCCAACAAGCTTTCATCGTCGTACAGACTTACTCGTGCGAACAAGGCTCTCAAATCAGTAACAACCCTTCGACTCAACGCATCCGCCACCACATTAGCCTTTCCTGGGTGGTACTCTATCAAACAGTCGTAGTCTTTAAGCAACTCCACCCATCTTCGTTGCCTAAGGTTCAACTCCTTCTAAGTCAACAAATACTTTAGGCTGTTATGATCTGTATATATAATGCACTTCTCCCCATATAAGTAGTGTCTCCAAATTTTGAACGCAAAAATCACCGCTGCTAGCTCCAAATCATGCGTAGGGTAATTCACCTCATGATCCTTAAGCTGTCGCGATGCATAAGCGACCACCTTGCCCTTTTGCATCAGTACGCAACCTAACCCCACATGCGACGCATAGCTGTATACAGTAAAGTCCTTCCCAGACATTGGTTGAATCAACACTGGCGCTTCGGTCAATACCTTTTTCAACCGATCAAAATTTTTTTGTTGTTTCTCGGTCCAGACAAATGATACTCCTTTCCTTATGAGTTTTGTCAAGGGTGCCGCCATCACCAAGAAACCCTCCACAAACCTTCAGAGTAACACGCCAACCCTAGGAAACTTGAATTTTCGATCCTGACCTAGGTGGCTTCCATTCCAGAATCGCTTCAATTTTACGAGGATCCACCTTAATCCCTCGGCGGAGACCACATGCCCTAGGAAAGTTACCTCCTTCAACCAGAATTCACACTTGCTGAATTTCGCATAAAGCTCCTTTTCCTTAACACTTGCGGACAATCTGGAGATGCTCATCATGCTTCGTTTCCGTTTCAGAGTATACCAGGATATCATCGATAAAGGCGACTACGAACCGATCCAAGTAAGGTTGGAATACTCGATTCATCGATCCATAAAAGTCTGCGAGTGCGTTAAATCATTAAGCGGCATGACCACAAACTCATAATGTCCATATCGAGTTTGAAATGCTATTTTATGAATATCCCCTTCTTTTATCCTTAGTTGATGGTATCCAGAACGAAGATCAATTTTGGAGAATACCGAAGCTCCCCTCAGTTGATCGAACAGATCGTCAATTCTTGGTAGTGGATACTTATTCTTAATCGTCGGTTTGTTCAATGGCGATAATCGATCACATGCGCATCGTTCCGTCCTTTTCTTCACAAAGCAGGACCGGTACTCCCCAAGGAGACACACTAGGCCTAATGAAGCTTCTATCTAACAACTCTTGAATTTGAGCCTTGGTTCCACTAACTCCTTGGTGCCATCCTATAGGGTGCAATAGATCTGGAGTCGTTCCGGGCAACAAATCGATTCCAAACTCAACTTCTCGATTCGGAGGTAATCCAGAAGCTCTTCCTAAAAACATCCGAATTCCCTAACGATTACGATGGTCTCCACAATCGATCCTCGATTTCACTTGGCTTACCAAAGCGGATATGCATCGCACCCTTATGCATCGGTTTCTCGACCTCAACGCCGATACTACATTGGATAAGTAATCCTTCGTTCTCCAATAATCATTACCTCTTCATCATTGTGATCCTTAACACCATCCTCTTAGTTGCACAATCCAAAGTTACCTTATGCTTGGTCAACCAATCCATCCCTAGTATCAAATCGAATTCTTCAAGCGGTAACTCCATCAAATCCCACAAAAAACCCCGCCTTGAATCTCCAAAGGCACCTCTTTGAAAAGTTTCTCTACCTTAACCAAATGACTTAAAGGACTTATCACAGACACCCCACATACAGTCTCCTCGGAGTGCACACCCAGTGCCCCAGAAATGTTATATGCCACATATGAATGGGTTGATCCCACATCAATCGAGAAGCGATATAAGGTACACCATAGATAAAAACGTGCGATTATGATATCGGTCGTCACCCTCCTCATGACGACGAAAAGATACACCAAAGATGGCTGACGAGCATCCACGTTACCAATACCCCTGCCGAGTGCCCCACGTCCACGGCCATTATCACCGCGACCTTGTCCACGACCTCTTGGCAGCGGTGGTCCATCCCTCACAGGTTGAGTCGGTCGCACAGCCCCTTGTTCGGCCCCCTGAGCCTGAGTGGCCCTCCTAGGACAATCCTTAATCCTATGCTCCTTAGACCCACAACGAAGACAAGCCCTAGAATGCTTCCAGCACTCTCCTTGATGCGTTCTGCCGTAATCCCCACAAGCTTGCGGTCTACCTGTGTTCACCGGAACTGCTCGAACCAGTTCCTCCATCCTAGCTCTCTGAACATTTCGATTTGCGACACCGTCCAAAGATCCCTCTGAACCGATTCCGATCCCTATCACGATTCTTTCGTTCGGTTTGTTTCACCTCCTTGGCTATTTTAGCCTTCTCTACCAGTGCAGCGAAATCTCGCTCTCTCTGCGGAGCTATGAGCACCCTTAACTCATCTATGAGGCCATCCTCAAAACGAACGCTGCGCTCGTATTCAGTGGAAACGATGCCGTTAGCATACCGACTCAATCGTAGAAACTCCGCCTCATATCCAGCAATGGTCTTATTTCCCTAAGTCAGATTCAAGAACTCCTTTCTGCGTGCATCCACATAGCTAGCTCCAACATATTTTGCCTTAAAGGTCTGTTTGAACAGCTCCCATGTTACCCTCTCCGCTGGGGTACCCTCTCTCACGATAATCCACCAGATATGCTTCATCCCGATATGAAACCGCCCTTTCAACTTCATTCTCTTGGCGGTCCGGGTCATCCATGATCCGCTCTGTGGCTTTCAACCAGTACTCAGCCACATTTGGGGCCACTCCAGAATCGCCCTAAAAATTTCAGCTCAGTTGGCAAGGCGTTGAAATGGACCCCTATTCATGGGCACGACGTTAGCTCCGCCACCCTTTCCAAAACCCTCAACATGGCACGAGACAAAGCGTCATCCCTGCGGCCGGTCATACGGCCCATTTTCATTAACCGGTGGTGGGCGTACCTCGCCGGTGGCATGTGTTGAGATGACGCAGATCCGACTTGAGTGCTACCTCGGCCTTGACCACGGCTTCTTCCTCGAGTAGCCCTTGTACTCATAACGATTTATCGATTACAAATTTTATGACATTAGTTTCTTGGTTCCACTTTGTTTATTCTGAATGTCTTATGAGCAGATAGAGTTTGAGTTATTTTCGCAAGAATCACAATTTAGCTACGGTCCAGTTTTGTAGCCCTAATACTACCTTATCAATAGCACTATCTCTAAGGCTCAGTACTATCTACAGTATTATTTCCAGTCCAGTTCTATATAAATATTTAAAGCAGAAGAAGAATACTTACAGACTTAGTGCCGGGGATTCAGTGTGCCACTTCCTTGTCGGTCCATAAAAACCCATGTTTTCGTTACCGAAAATAAAAAGATTTCATTTGAAAACATTTTTATTTTAAAACTATTGATTTAACCTTGTTCAATAGAAAAACTTTGAACATCTTTGAAAAACTTATAGAAAAACTTTTTTTTTTAAAAGATTTTCGGACCCGATCCACAGCCGAGTTGTTGCAACCAGGCTCTGATACCACTAAATGTAACATCCCAAACCCGGCCTAGACGTTATGAACGGATCTGATGTGCCACATCGATACGTTCAAAACATTCCGTATTACTTAGTTTGGAAAACTTAGTTGGTGTTGTAAAAGACACTTTTGAAAGTAGGTTAAAGTGAACGGAAGCTGTGCACCAGGTAGAAAACCAGGAAGAAGATGAGGTAAGTCCGTCAGACTGCTTAAGTACCAAGCTCCCTTCAGATCCAATCCTAGACATGCACACTGCCATTGCCACACTCTAACATCTCGTATAATTTTGAGAAACCCATTTGGTTATGTCCATCTTAAGAGAATGATTAAAGTTGAAAACGTTTGCTTAGCGGAAGTCTTACTTGTATTCATTTTATTTTGAAATCACTTAATGTTTTTAAAAACGCGTCCTAGAGCTAATCCATTTCGTTAGTTATCATAGTTCAGTTTTATCATAATTGAATTAAATAATAAAGAAACAACCCAAACCATAAAAATAATTAGCGGCCTTATTACAAAAAACCCAAAACCATAAGCGAAAATATGGAAAATCTAATTCACCGAAGAAAACGAATTTGCGAGAAAACGTGTGGCCACTCGAATCCCGCCCAACTCCAAGTCCACCAACTAAGGCTCACTGCAAGGATGGAAGAGAAAGGGGTGAGTTTGGGAAAACTCGATGTATCTGAAAACCCATCCAAAGCCCAAATCACTCGAGCCCATTGGGCCTAAGCCCTATTCAGGATAACGATTACAGTGGACCAAAGCCCTTTTGAACACGTAGCAAAGCCTTAGCCCTTTTTAACATAACAATGTGGCCCATAGGCCCGATTCGATAACATAAGTAACAATAGTAGCAATGAATGCAAGCCCAACTGGGAGGCTACTCAACCCACCAACCGCTACACTTGCCTGTACACCCTACACTCCATGTGGGAATATCTCAACCCACCCACCCTTCTACACTCCACAGTTGCGAAAGAATTGCACTCAAATATCGATAAGTTGAGGCAAAGCCTCCGATGCGTGGATGAACCACTTTCAATACTTCCTCCATCAATTACCCCAATCCCATGCAATGATATTAATAAAGCATATCATGTACAATCAAGATTATTCAATCATGCGGTTTAGCCAATTTAAACCCTAGGGGTATTTGGTAATTATGCTCTTTAGGGGTAATTTCGTATACGCAACTACACATGTTATTTCAGTAATTTTAGCCGTTTTACGTAATTTGGTCCCACCATCTAACTAACATGCTACTTTGCCCATCTCTTACCCATATTGGTCCGTAAGCCCATTGGGCCCAGTTTTGGCTCATCGAGGCCCTCTTTCTCCGAAGTACGTTAAAACGTCACACAAACTTACTTACCACTTAGCGGTGCCAGATCTAACAATTACTCTGTGTCTTGAGAGCATTCGCATACTCACAAGCCTATGAAATGCCGGAATTTCGGCATTTCGGCTTTTGCCGAATTGAACTAAGAAAGGGTGTTCGGTACACACCTGATTCGCGACGAATGCTACCAAGATCCCTTTCGATGTCCTACAATTGATTAGCACAGTTCTTATTTACAAACCATAATCACTAAACCCCAAAACTTACTCATCCATGCTCAAACCATGTCCCTAAAAGCCTTTGAAACCTTACCTTTTTGCCAAAATCGATAGCTAGCTCCGAATCCAATTGTTCCAATGATTCACGCTTTTGATCCAACGCTTAAAAAGACTCTAATCACCGAAAGAAAACATCAGTTACAAACCCTTAAAGCCTTATGCTCAAATCGACAGCCTCCCTAATTTTTAGGGATTTCGGCTTTTCCTAATATCGTAAAATAAGAACAGATCTGAGATGATAAGTACTTATCCCTTACTCCTACTTGATTTCTACGCAATTCGGTGCAGATTTATCCTTAGAACAATGGTAAAACCCGAATCCAAGGGTTGAAAAAGTTTCGGCTATAAGCCCTTAAACCAATGGTACTTTCGGCTTTTGGGTGGTGAAGGAGATGACAATATGAGGCTATGACCTTGAAGTAGAATTGCCGTCAGGTATCTAGGATTAAGAAAAGATAATCGTAGATTTAATAAAAATAAAAGAACATAGAAAGACCTGGCTTTGAAGAAATCGGCACAAGCAGTGATCACAGGATTTCGGCTTTTGCGACTTTGGCAAAGGTGCTGATGAATTGCAGGTTTGGTGAATGGTTTTAAAGAAGAAAAATAGAAAAAGAAGAATAGGGGAGGTGGTAGTTTCGGCTAGAGAGGAAAAGAGAGAAAAGAAAAAACCTTAAGGTGTTTAAGCAGAAGAAAACGGCACCACTCAATACCCTAAGTGCCGAAATACTAACCTCAAAAACCCCCTACCGATTTTTCCCTCTTCAATTCCCAAAATTCAGCCAACTCCTAGCCTCTCTCCCAATCCCTTAAATCTCTCCCCTTATCACTCCTTAATCCAAGCGTTTGGACTGATCCAAACTCTCCTCTAGCAGAATCCACCTGGACTCCAACACTTACCCCTCCTGCACTTAAAAATAAATGCATCTATTTGCCAACACAGGGAATCGATCCTATGCCTTCCCCAATGCTCCACACGCCACTTTTCTAGGAACCTAGTGGCGTCACCCTTGCCACTTTACCAGAGGCTCATTTGTGATGCAATTTACCCATTACTCCACTTAAGGGCCACTTAGCCAGAACCCCTAACCTTTTAAGTCCAAAATTCAAAAATTCAACCGGGTTTTGGCCAACACATGGGCCTTCTATAAGCCCATTTACCTACTCAAAATATTAATTTCACATCCAAATACAAGATTTTAAAATCTTTACAAAATATTGAAAATCGCGAATAAATCCGAAAATCAGGATGTTACATACCATAACTGAAATTAAAACAGTTCAATAATCATGTGGTCACCGTTGAGCCCTCCGCCGCACCAATCCGTCTAAGTTTAGGGATTACTTGTACAGATAAACAAGAAGGGGTAAGTTTACGTAAACTCAGTGTGTAATCCCCACAGAAAACAAACATACAGTCAAATGCAGTCTGGGCCTAAGCCCATTACAGATTCAGATATAATTTAAGCCTTAGCCCATTCAGATGTAGTCTCAGATATGAATTAGGGCCTTAGCCCTTCTCAGATACAGTATGCATTCAATAACAGAAATCAGTATCCTACCCACCAGCCTTTACACATCATCTCTAACCATCCTTACACATCATGTGGGGTTTAAAACACTCACCCAGCCCTACACACTAAGTTGTATTGAATGCGGCACATATCAGTAGTATTGCAGCTGAGCTGCCAGATAATAGGCATAAAAGCCTTTTAGTACACCTCCTCTAATAATCAATCATCCCGCCCCAATGCAGATGCAACTAAACATGCTCAATCCGGATATACAGAAGTACATGCTTACATGTTATTATTCAGTTATCAGTCATACATACAGATTAGTAATCATGCATAAATTTAACATGCTCAATCACACAATTTAGGGTCTAAATAGCGCTTACCGACTCTATAGTATGTTCACAATCGACTTGGGCGACCCATCAACCCTAATAAACATTTTAGTTAAATTGGCCCACACGCCTATGTGGTTTACCCGTGTGGGCCAACAAGCCTAGATGCCCTGTGTGGATCACATGGGTTGGCCTAAATTTCACATGCCCATGTGGACTACCCGTGTGGGCCCACACACCCAGTTCAGTTCAGCCCATGTGGCCTACACAGCAGCACATCAGCCACCACTTGGTCTTGTACTGTGCACGACCATGTCTTCGTCAACCACACGACCGTGTTGTTACACACAGCCTACCACAGGGCCGTGTGGCATCAATAGTAAGGTTTTTAACTTTTACCGAAAACTCGTTTTCTTGCATTTCAAGTACATACCTGGTACGATTTTGATGCTACTACAACTACGAACACTCCAGAACCTAAAAATCAGTATACCGACCCTCAAAATCAAACCTACTTCACATTTGAATTGAAATTACAAAAACGATAACGACATCAATCCACCTTCAACACTTACCCCTAATACCCTTAAACGATTTGATCACATTTCCGCACAAGGAGAGCCCCTTACATCCTAGTTTGTTGCTACCAAAATAGCGAATAAGATTCCAACCGGAAAGAATCAAAAATTCATGAATGAATTAAAAAGAACCCCTATTCGCAGAATAATCTATGCTTACTTACCGAAATACAAGCAACTGAAAAACCAAAATACTGGAGTGGGACAAAAGAATAGACAACAACAGAAGGAAGAGAAAAAGAGGGAGAAAAGCATAAACGTCAGAATTTTGAGGAGAAAAGAGAAAGAATCGAAATTTTGGAAAAAATAAAATAAAAATCTGATAACATCCCCCCAAATCCCTTAATTATCTCCACTACTCACAATTCATGTTTGATCGAAACTCACTCAGTCAAACGAGCAAAAATAAACTTTCAAGCTCGCGCAGAGATTTGAACACAAGACCTTCAGCAATCTAACACTCAACTTAACCACCAGACCAGCAGGTCCATTTGATATGGTTTAGTAAATAATTTAATATAAGCTTACTGAACAAAGATAGGGCTTAATTTGAAAAATAACAAAATTTGCCAAAGCCAGAGCTTGAACTTGGGACCTCACACACACACCCAGAACACATAACCATTACAGCAGATATATAGTTGTGTCACTTTTAAACAGAAACAAAAAAAAAGAATTTTGGGACGTTACACTATTCTTTGAAATTTTATTATTTTTATTAAACTCTTATTCTTGATCTTCTGGCATAAGTTCTAATTCTGATCAATTAATGACAAGAATGAGCTTGCTGGTTCAATGGTTAAGCGCTTGTATGTCATTTGGTCTTGTGTTCAAGTCTCTGTGTACGCAATAGGGAAATATTTTGCACCATTTCGTAATTTAGCTATTTTGTTTGATTTTAAAGAAAACAAGTTAATTAACGTCCAAAAAGGATATTCAAAAGTTTCTCTTCTCCTTCTATTTTTCTTTTTGTCTTTGCTCCTCACCGTTCAATATTATTTTTTTCGTTCTTTCTTTTACTCCGTTATTCTATCGTTGAATCCTTCTGTATTTGTTATGTCAAGTTCCTTTATACGATTAAGCTTCAATCAAATTGTAAGTGCCCTTTGTCAAGTTTATTTGTTTGAGTTTGATATTGGTCGAAGTTACGTTTAGTTCTTTTAGTTTGGAATGGATACTGCATTATGTAAGTCTTTGTCAGGTGAAGTTCTCAAGAGTAATGTTCTTTCAACGTTCTAAGTTTGTATTCTTTATTTCATGCGAGGGCAAGCGTTAATTTTTATTTGAGACTTCTTATCAAAGTTTTTCAACCTCATTTTGGGTTTGAATGCTAGTTTTAAGTATTATTTTGAATAAGTTGTTTGATCTGTGGTTGTAATATCGTTTTAGGGGACAAAAGGTCATCCTAGTTGTTTCTGTATCAAATATGTATTAGGTGCATATCGAAAACCTCAATTTATGCGAATTTCGATCGCTGAAAAATGTGTCTTCGAAGCCACACAACCAAGGACATGGGCGTGTGCACAGGCCGTATGAGCCACATGACCGTGTAGGTGACCGTGTAACTCACTATTTATTGAATTGGAGCCACATGGGTAAGGCATACAGGCGTGTGTCCAAGTTGTGTGTAGCCATGTTAGTGCAGGGTTTATACGGGCATGTGTCTAGGCCGTGTAACTCATTGTTTGTGATTTAGAACCACATGGCCAGGGACATGGGTGTGTGTCCGGGATGTGTGGCATATAAATAAGGTCTGAATCTTGTTTTTAAGGTCGTGCATGCTCCCCAACACTAGCACTGACCTCCACAATGTATTTATGATCTGAATCTGATTGTATGAGGACTATCTGATAGTCTGACAATGAACTTTTTATGATCCATACGTATGTCTGCTATGTTTGAATCTAAGTGAATAAGATTTATCAAAACGTAATGTGCTATTTTTTGATATGTGCGAATTATCCAATAGGATCTGTATTCTGTTAAGTTTGTTGGTATGCCTCTACACTACTCTGTTGACGAGGAATGTACGATATATGAACATGTTAGACTGACTGATACTAATTCTAATTTATAACCATACATATGACTTCATAACAAATCTGATATGGTCTGTTGAGGTTTGACAAGACTGTTTTACAACACATGGACCCCCGTATTTACTGATTCTATTACTGAGAGATAGCATGACTTACATACTCATTACTCTGATTCTACATATACATGTCATGGCACATTGAACGAGACTTGGGTTGATGTGAAAGGAGGAAGTTTCTGTCAGTTTAATGATCTACATTATCTATTGGTTTATCTACAATTCTGTTCTGACAGTTTGACTGTACTATAGTGGCTTGACCACATGTATCCGATCTGGCAGTTTTAACTGCAAAATACTGGTGGCACCGCCCACATATATCTGTTGGTGTGAATTGGTTGAATGAGTTTTTGGGGAACTCTATTTTGGTGTGTAACAGAGTTTAGGTAGGATATTTTTTGATAAATCTGCATTTTGATCTATTTGAAAAATACAGCATCTGCATAACGCACATTATTGTTTAGTTCTGTTTTGCTATGCTCTGTTCGATTCTGTTCTACTTGATTCGTTATGTTCTGTTTCGTTCTGTTTTGTTCAGTTTGGTTGTACTATTGTTGTGGAAACCTTTATGATATTCTAAACCTATTCTGTACTAGTTATAAAATTGTCTTAAGTTCCTTGTGTGACTTTGATGTATATATCAAGATTTGTTATTTGTATCTGAGTTTGGTTATGTGATGCTTAGTAGCTCACCCTTGTCTTACCTTATTCTGTTCAAGTGGACATCTGACTTAGGATCGGACGGCATTCGGGAGCTCAGATTGTCTTGCACTGTAATAACTGTGCTTTGATCTTTTCGGTTTGTAAATGGTCTTTGGACTTTGGCTTGTTTTCCTTTTGATAATCTCATCTGTATCAATTAATTTTCTAACACGAAATTATAAAATCACCTAAACTGAAAAAAAGTAAATTTCTGGTTTTCAAAGTTAGAATTTCAAAAAGAAATCGGTTTTCAATGTGTTGGTGTAACTCATCCAAGTTCAGCTTAAACTTTCAGGTCGGGTTTGGGGTGTTACATGAACACATATTGGCTATTTAATGTAGCCATGTTTACATACCAAAAATACCAGAAATAACAATTTATTCTAACAACTAGATAACTACCTTAACCAAATAACTTCAATTGTTTAATATTTATAACATTCCTCGTGCTTGGTGACTCTTTTCTCTACCATTAATTTCATGACTACTACTAACAACCTTAAGCTGACTTCTAAATTTTGTGAACAATACTGCTGATAATGACTCAAAGAGTATATTTGCAATTTGGTCTTAGCTAGAAACATGACCAACTTGAAGTGAACCAATTACAACTCTTTCCCTGAAAAAGAATAGATCCAATTCTACATGTTTAAATTTGGAATGCAAAACAGAATTCCCTGCAATTGCAATAGTTGTTGAACTATCATACCATACTAAAGCTTTGCTTATAACTAGTACATACAAATAGCAAATACTGTAGCCAAATTATTTCAACTGTGACATGTGCTAGGCTTCTATATTCAGCCTCAGCAGTAGATCTCAAAACAACTTGTTTTTTTCTTGAACTCCATGAAATTGGATTTCCTCCAAAAAACATACAATACCCTAAAGTAGACCTTTGATCATCAACATTTGTACCCCAATTTGCATATGAATATCTTTTAAGCAAAAGTTTTGAAGCTTAAGTGAAACACAACCCATGACCCAATGTATCCTGTAATTAGTGTAAGATCTTCTTAACAGCTTTAAAATGAGGGCCCAATAATTTTTGCGTGTTCTAACACACTTTATTCACAAAAAATGCAATGTCTGGCCTTGTTATCACAACATATTGCAATGCACCTACTATACTCCTGCACAAGTACTCATCTTTAGTAAGAGTTCCTACTTGAGCTGACAAATTACATATAGTCACCATAGGTGTATGAGATCCTTGTGACTTGTCCATGAATGGCCTTCGAAGCAAATCAAGAATATATTTCCTCTGATTGAAAAATAGACCATTTAGAGTATAAGTAACCTCAATGCCCAAAAAGTAACTTAACCTTCCTAAGTCCTTTAAAGAAAACTGAATGTCTAGCTCCTTAACAAACCAATTTATTCCATGTGAGTCATTTCCAGTAACAATAATGTCATCCACGTACACCAAAACATAAAGAAGTGTAGAGCCTTCTTGTCAAATAAAAAGAGAAGTATCAGACTTTGAAACCTCAAACTTAGTAGCTGTAAGATACTCTTTTAACTTATGAAACCAAACTCGAGGAGCTTACTTAAGGCTATATAAAGCCTTTTTTAACCTACACACCAATTGCTTTCTATCACTTCCTTGCTGTTCAAAGCCTGGTGGTTACACCATGTAAATCTCTTCATGTGGATCACCATTTAGAAACGCATTATTGAGATCCACTTGTCTGAGGGACCACTCCATCGAGATAGCAAGGGCAAGAACTATCCTAATTATTGTTGGTTTAACCATAAGATTGAAAGTCTCTTGAAAATCAATACATGTTTCTTGCAAATAACCTTTAACCACCAATCTGCCCTTGTATCTAGCCACCGAGCCATCAACATTCATTTTTAGTTTAAAGATCCACTTACAATCAGTTCCCTACGACTTTCAGGTAAATATATCAGTTCCCAAGTTTGGTTGTTGATCAATGGACATTAGTTCCCTTTTAGTTAAGACTAATGAGAATACCTTAGGCTTGAATATTCCACTCTTCAATCTAGTTTGCATGAGATGTAAATTCAAAGAATTATACAGAGGCGGCATCTGCCTCTTAAAACCTCCAAGTGTAGTAGAGTCATTATTACTAGTACAGTCTCTTTCTTAATTCTTTCAAGCTGACCTTCAATATGAGAGTCTGACACAATCTCCCTTGCCGAAGACACAATCTCCCTTGTCGAAGAATAGCTTGCTATAGAAGAAACTTGTGCTAGACTTGCCAAAGAAGAATCCCTAGTTAAAGTTGACAACGAACTTGATGAGAACATAGTATTCCTTGGCTTAGAAAGTCACAACCTCAAGCACATGAGGCTATTAACAAGATTACTGTATAGAGTCCAGATTAGACTTTGATTGAAAATCACAACTAAAAGGAAACTTATACTCATCAAATACAATATGCTGAGAGATAAACACTCGTCATTCAGTATCAAGACACTTTTACCCTTTTTTATTTATTCCAAGTCTAATGAAAACACATTACTTTGATAGAAACTGAAGCTTACGCTAATTGAAAGGTCTCAAGTAAGGAAAACAAGCACATCCAAACATTGTAAGTTGTTAATAATCAAGTTTGGCTCTATAAAGTTTCTCATATGAAGTAGAACCTTGAAAAACCATAGTAGGTAATCTATTCACCAAATGAATAACATGAGAGAAAGTATGTGACCAAAAATCCAAAGGCATAAAAGCCTGAGCCAGAAGAATGAGTCTCATGTCAACTACAGGTCTGTGTTTCCTTCCAGCTACCCCATTCTGCTCAAAAGTATGTCGACATGTGATTCTATGTTGAATGACAAATCAAGGGAGCTCCTTCAAGAAAGAACGATATTCGACTCCCCAATCACTTTGAAAAGTTTTGATAGAACACTAACAAACTTCTGGAAATGGAAGAAACAACTTGAAACTACAGACTTAGTCTTGAGAAAATACAACTAGGTATATTAACTATACATGTCAACAAACGAAACATGATAAAGAAAACCATCTAGTTGTGTTTGTGCTAATCCCCAAACATCTGATACTACAAATTCAAAGGGAAAAGAATACATTGTTTGTGAAGAATCAAATGGTAGCTTATGAGCTTTACCTAGTTGACAAGCTGAACAAACACGAGACAACTTATTATCACTAAAAATAACATTACAATCACGTAAAATACGACTAAGAGTGCTAATTCAAGGGTCATCGAGTCTTTAATGCCACAACTTAACAGGATTTTTTAGCTAAGCATTGCACACCACCTTCGATGTGACATACGTGTCCCAACAGTCACACCAGCAACTACATTGGAAGCTGTACAAGAAAAATCAAATCTATAGAGTCTATCATGCATGCGACCCACTAATAGAGTTTTCCCTGTCTGAATATCTTCCACAAAATGAATGAAAGGATGAAACTCAAAGTAAACTCCATTATATCTTGCAAAATGACCTACTGACAGCAAATTCTTACAAACAGTTGGTACATGAAACACATTTCGGAGTTGCAAGACCCTAGGACCAACCAGTAGAGTAGAAGACCCTATGTTAGTAATAGATACTGACTCACCATTGCCCATAGACACTCTACTTGTACCTGTATAAGATGACGCATTCATAAGAGTAGTCATGTCAAAAGTAATATAATTAGTTTCTCCTGAGTCAGAATACTAGGCTTGATCCATATTAGTAGAAGAAGAGCATCCAAGACTAACTGGATTTGACTGAGATTGAGTTTGGGAAGATAAAACAGTCAACTCACATCAATGTGACATAGACGAGCAATGAGGAACTTGAGTAGCACACATTTGTCCATCAAAGTGATGATAGTTGATCAACACCGGAAAAATTCTCATCAAACCTGTAGTAACAAGTCTGAACCACATGACCAACCTTGCCACACAACTGACATTGAGGTCGAGAACAATACCAACCACAACCATTACCACGATGTCCTTGCTTGAACTCCTGAGTATTAACTCCTGGAGTAATCAATTTGTTTTGTTTGATGCTCCACATGTTTTTGGTGAGATGCCAAATTAGCCTGCATAAGAACCTCAGTAAGTAATACTAACTATCTTGATTCACAATCAGGAAGCATTTCAGTCAATAGATTAAGTAACATCAAAGTTACTGACGCAAATACATGAATAGATTCGTAATCCATAGAAACTCATGCCAAAATTATGCTTACTTGCTCTTGATCTGTCACCATAATATCGATTGCAATCAAATTATCACACATACTTGTCACCTTAAACAAGTATTCTTTAACAATAAGATTGCCTTTCTTTAAAGAATATAACGAATGATGCATACTGGAAATCTTAATGCTGGACTTCCCACCAAACCTTCTTTCAATAGTCATCCAAACTTCAAAACTAGTACTAGCCTTTGTGATATACACCAAAACATCATCTGAAGCTAAAAATTTATCCTTCTTCTTATGAACAAGAAATGCTAGATTTTCAACTAATCGACCTTCATTGCCAACTACAAATTGTAAAGGAACATTAATTGTGCCTAAAACATATCCCTTAAGATCATAACCTTCAAGAATCAAAAGAATTTGATGTTCCCACAGAAAAAAAAATTATTTTCACCAAGTTTTATCATGTCATGCTTTGAAAAATATTGAACCTACTACAACAATAAAGAAGAAAGACTTGATTTTTGATTCAAAAACTTGATGAACAAATGAACACACATTGGCTATTTGATGTAGCCATGCTTACATACCATAAATAACAATTTAGTCTAACAACTAGATAACTACCTTAACCAACTATCTTCATATGTTTCATTCACATCAAGATAGTAAATTTATATTATATGTACTTAATCCTATTTGAATTCTTTACTTATATCTAATATTAAAGATAAAATAATAAAATCCTAAAAATCAAAAGATTATTCTAAAGATAAAATACTAAAAATCAAAATATTGTTCTAATGAAAAATTAGAAGTATGTTTTTTACAAATAAATCTTAAAATAAAAGTTTTCAAAATAAATCATTATCTATCAATTTATTTTTATCCAAAACTTTTACGACAACCAAATTGAATTTTTAGGTTTGCTTTTGCACTGATCGAAAATTAAATAATAAACCCAAAATTAGTAGCATCTCATTTAAGAATTTATCAAAATTAAGCACAATAAATATGTTAATTGGGCACATTATTACTTACCATACCAACTTACTCCTAAAAATTGTATAATGTAATTAGGGTGCTCCAATTGCACTTAATTTTGTGAGATCCACTAATTATAATGATTACTCAAACATGTCGTACATGTGTAATTATAAAAAATACACTCAATCTCAAATTATTAGGTGACTTTTAGAATGCTACTTATAAAAATTGGTGAGAAGTATTTGAAGTGCACCAATTACACTAATTGTATCATACAAATATTTACAAATAATAAAACCCAAATTCAATTATAAAACTCAAATCGAAAATTCAATAAAATAAATATGGACCGAAATATCAATATGACAAAATAACATAAATATTGACCAAACTCACAAATACTAAAATTTTTAACTTAACATCTATTATTATTAAACCCCAAGATCTCAACCACAAAATAATTAAGTTATTTGCCGAAAGAAACATAAGCCCCAAATTATAAGTTAAACTGTTATGATTATGATTCGATTTATACCTGAACTGAACTCTGTATAATTTAATGCAAAGCTGATTAGTAAAAGCCCCATCCCTACGGAATATAGGCAGGCCTGCATTTATCTGGTGTCAAAAAGTTAGACCCAATTTAGAACCAAATTCGCTATCTAAATCGCTACTCGACTCAGTCCAATGAACAACGTGACTGTCTCAAACCCCCATGCCCCCCCACCCCCAAAAAATAAAATAAAAATAAGGTCCATTTTGTTGAAAAATAAACAACGTTCCGTGCGAGAACGAGGGAAATTTTATAGGAGCGAAATGAGCCAAAGCACAGACCCACCCCCTTCCCTACAAACTTGTTCTATCACAATCTCTGAATTCGTCTTTAATCCATACAAAAGAAAAGGACTATTATAGTTTACATTTGAATATTCATCTCATTCATGGATCTAAGCCAGGTAAAATTCCCCCCTAAACCCAAACTTATAAAGACTTTCATGCCATCTAATTTCTCAGATCATAACATTTTAGATTCGGGTTTCTTGTTATTTACGTATATGTTTATCTATTACATCACAGCCCGTAGAAGAAAACTATGCCAATCCCAAAACATGCTTCTTTCACGTCCTCTTCAAGGTGATTGCTGTGATAATTTGTGCTGTTTTTGAGAATTGCATGATTTCATTTCCCCCTGGTTGATGTATAGTGTCTTTTCGGACAGGCCTCGGCTTTGGCATTTTACATGCTTTCAACGCTGTTTGCGGATAGTTTTGTTATCATCTTTGTGATCACCGTCGTGCTTGCTGCACTTGATTTTTGGGTGGTCAAGAATGTTAGCGGCCGTATATTGGTAGGGCTTAGGTGGTGGAATGAAATAAATGAGCAAGGTGAGAGCATATGGAGATTTGAGTGCCTTGACCACGAGGTTTGTCCTTTACATTTTGGTTACCCCTATCTCTTCATTTGCAAATTCCATTGTTTGACATTATTTTTTACCCCCTCCCCCCCCTCCCCCATGCAGTCCTTAGCTCGTATTAACCAAAAGGATTCTTGGTTATTTTGGTGGACATTGTATCTTAATGTAAGTAATTATTGCGACAATGGATTGGAAGTGACTTGCTGATGAATTTGCAACGTTTTCACTCTAATATGCTTTCAAGTTTTAACATTTCATACTTTCTCTTGTCCTTTTTTTTTTCTATTCAGGCAATTGCTTGGACCATCTTTGGGATATTTTCATTGGTAAGACTTGAAGTTGATTATCTCCTAGTTGTGGGAGTTTGTTTGAGCCTTGCCATTGCCAACATCATCGGATTCACCAAATGTCGTAAAGGTATGAGATTCCGCCGTTTCAGATTTATAGTAATCCTTGTAGAGCGATAAATCGTGTAGAAAAACAAGCTAAAGGGTGATAGTTTTAGATCACACACCGTGGCAGTCCATGTCATTAGCTTGGTTTAGGTGGATTTTGAAAGGCTCTTGAAGCCTATCTAGTCAGTTTTTTGTTAATGAAATAACCTACAACATGCCATCCAACCATTTGTGTTATTGTTTGATTTGATCATTACAAACCAAGGAGAGGAGCGCACAGGTGACCCAAGACTCGAACCCAGGTCTATGATGCCAAAGAACAACAACTTTTCCACTCTAACTGTGGCTTCATCGGCCCGTTCAAACTTTAGATCTTATACTACACAGGCTTGGAGCAAACTTGTAAATAGAAATGCAAGCCTAAAACAGAGAAAATGATACTAAGATCGCCTTAAACCATGGGTTTGGTTAAAGTTGGATTTTATTGGCTTATTTGTTCATTTGGATTGAAGGTGAGCTGATTTTTTTTTTATACAAAATGGGATCGGAAGGAAGAAGAGTTTTCAAATATAGTTATCGAACCTTAGACTTCATGCTAATTAACTTGAAATCCACACAAATTTACCTTTGAGTGGATTGGTGGGATCTTTAATCCCTTAACCTTAATCTAACCTGAACCTGTGAAGCCAATTCTCAGATACAGTTTATATCATTTCTATTATCTTACAAGATTTTCTTTTTTCCTCTTTATAATAAATTCAGATGCCAAGAACAAGATTCAGGCGTTTGCCTCTAGGACCATTGCTTCTCGTTTTTCATCTACTCTACAGTCAGCATTTAGCTTGGTGTAAGTTGTCTGAGCTGCAAACAGATTTTATCAAAATTTTATTGCCCAGGTTTCTTTAACTTCTAGGTACTGAAAAACAATGAATTCATTATGTAATTTTGTTTTTAATCGTAGAATGAAAAAAAGAAAAGAAAAGGAATTAGAAATATGTATTCTCCTAAACTTATTGTAATAAATTTTATAACGAAAATCAGAATAACAGATACATGTAGTTGAAAGAGAAATTTGATTGACTTGGTGGGGATTATATCTGTTTTAATCACACCAAACTTCCTCACTACATTGATTGCTAAATTGGGTTTCTTCACATAATTCTATATTCTAAACCAAAACAATTTCTGTCAGCACACCATTTGCAGAAAAAGAATGAAAATTACATCAATGAGTCACAATCTGCAACAGCTACCAAATTGACTTTCCTCTGCTCACCAAACTCTCTTTCTTTTTCTTGAATCTAAAACCTAACAACACAATTAAAAATATGTCCCTTGACTCTTAAAAAATTTTCTAAAAATACCTCTAAATTGTTGACGAGTGAGAATCACCCCTTGACATGTAGTGGAAATTCATAACTAGTTAAAAATAAGAGTGCATGAAAAGTAGTTTGAATTGATGATGGTTAAATATTGAAGGGCAACCAGAATACCACATAATTCAAATGGTATCCTGATTGCGCATGAATCTAAGGTCATGCGTTTAAACATAATAAAATCTTAAAATGGGTTTTATCTTATCAGCGCCATATGCTCTTTTAACTGTTGATGAAATGGTAGTTTAAAACCCCACAAGAAAGAGAAGATCTACTTCTAGTTTTAGACACAAAGGAGGAGGAGAAATAGCATTACATGGTCGGTCACAAATAGTAAAAATTTTGATCCAAGCATTGACTATTTTCATCATCTTCACATGTTGCAACCACAGCAGAACACGTTGAAAATATTGGATCTATGTAATAATAAAACAACACACAACTTGTCCTCGTTTTGAAAAAAAAAAGAAACTAACCTTTTTATCCTCGTAGAATAGTGTTTGGTCTTCATAGTTCATATTCAAACATTTTGTCCAATTGTGCGTGTACGAGACCAATACATAAGACATGGAAAAGTCAGACAGTCAAAACCCAAATAGAAAATTCACAAATGGGTCGTTGCTATTTCTACTTTTTCATCACACACACATGCCCCTGTTTTCTCTTCTTCATCAAAAAAAAAAAAAATCATTGTTTACTTTTTGGTAGTCAGTCCAAACTCCGCCTATATAAATGAATCCCCTTTGCTCGAATCAACCCAAAGTCACAAATCAAATCCCTCTCTATCCTTTTTGGTTTCTTCATCGGAAAAAAAACAAAGCCTGTTTCTTTTCAGCTCAGAAATGGATGTTTACGAGACTGGTTTCATATCTGAAACCCCACAAAGTGAAGAAGATATGGACGTAAAGAAAGGTCCATGGACTGAAGAAGAAGACTTCACGCTTAAAGCTTATGTTAATATCCATGGCGAAGGTCGCTGGAACTCAGTTGCTCGCTTATCAGGTATAAAACCCAAGAATTTTAAACCTTCTATGCATCTCTTCTGCACATGATTTCTTTTTTGTGATACTGAAAAAGAAACGAAATGAATTGGTCCAGGATTGAAAAGAACCGGCAAAAGCTGTAGATTAAGATGGCTGAACTATTTGAGACCGGAAGTGAGACGTGGGAACATTAGTCTCCAAGAACAGCTATTGATTCTTCAACTCCATTCTCGATGGGGCAACAGGTTTGTGTTTTTTACTTAAAAACCTCAATTTTGCTTTCATCATTCCTTAAATTTTCATATATGAATGGGTTTTTTGTGCTAACTTGGATCTGGTTTTGATCATGAAGATGGTCTAAAATTGCACAACATTTGCCTGGAAGGACAGACAATGAGATAAAGAACTATTGGAGAACCAGAGTCCAAAAACAGGCGAAACAGCTTAAATGCGACGTTAACAGCAAGCAATTCAGGGACGCCATGCGGTACGTTTGGATCCCTCGTCTGGTCGAACAAATCTGCGCTTCATCCGGATCCCACTCGGCTCAACAATCCTCCTCCACCACCACTACCTACGCAGATACGATCGGTTCGGTCCGAGTTGATCCGAGTCTCTTGCCCGAGTTATCAGGCACTTCATCAGATTCCCTGGACGCCCAAGTCTCTTCCGTTTCAGACCTGACAAATTCAAAATACCCGAATAGCTTACAAAACGGGTCGGGTTCAGGAAATACAATAGCGGGAACATGGGGTGGGGTTGAAATTGAGGCGACGGACGGTGGAGATTCGATGGAGAGTGTGTGGAACGAAGAGAATATTTGGTTCCTAAGACAGCAGCTTTATGATGACGATGATTTGAATTAGCTTACGCGACGTATAATATTAAAGTTTTATATATCTTAAAACATTTTCGCCATTAATTTGCTACTTATAGATCTAACAGTGAACACCACAAAATTTGAAGTAATGTAAATGAATCACCCAACAATATCTGGTTGATAGAGATGTATAGCATTACAATATGCTTCTATACCATTTCAATTGCTCAATTTTGTTCTTTCATTTTCCTTGTTAGAGCATTCAACCTAATGGAAAATGTTGCTTTTTCTTTTAGTAGAAAAGATGGTAATATTCGAAGCAAAATTAGGACCATGTCTTTTTGATACAATATTAGGGATAGAGGATGGTAATAATGCTGTTTGAATTCATATGAAACAGATATTTGACAAAAATTTTAATCACCGCTCTGATGTACTTTGATATATGATTATTTATATTCTTGAATCATACATAAATTTAATAATAACATTTTAGTTTTAATTTAATAAAAGTTAAAGTTGATTTAAATTATTAATATTTGTACGAGACGAGTTGCTATACACCAATATAAGTTGGTATTAATCAAAACAGACCAAATCATAGAATAATCAAAGCAAACCAAAATTTTAACAAATGAAATTAGCCAGCTCTCTCTATAATAGTAAACTTTTAAGTAGAATCGGTTTTATACTTTATTTTAACTTTCTATAACAGTTTTTCACATCTATAACAAAGTATTGTAAAAAATGTTAAGTAAAATTATAGTTATTTCATAAAAGTAAATCTATTAATTATAATTTATTAAATAAAAATACTTTTTATTAAAATATTATTTCAATAAAATAATTTAAATTTCAATTGAAAGAAAATCTATTAATCAATTTTTATTAAATAAAATAATCTTAGATGAGTGAAATTAAAATATCAATTTAATAAACTATTAAATTCTTTAATTAAAATATATTGCTATGAATTGAAATATCATAAATTTATAAATCGATTACTTGAATTTAATAACATGATAAATTAATTGATTTGATAATTTATTATGATTGATTGAACTTATTAAATTTATGTACATAAAAAGAATATAAAATAAAATATACATCTTTTAATTTTGTTGATTGATAAAATAAATGAGACTGGTTATAAGAGAAATTACCATTTAAAATCCAATGGATTAATGAGTGGTAAGTAGGTTGGTATGAAAACTCCCCACTTGGGGGCTTCAAAGTCTTTTTATTCTTTTCCAAGCAAAGAATTAGCCCTCGTGACGACTTGGAAATTTTAGATAAGGCAAAAACAAAAAGAGAACAAATTCGAATGATTTGTTTAAAATTTGAGGGAAATTAAATTAATTAATTCTGCTGCATGACTAAAGCACTAACCGCCGCAACCGTTGAAAGTTTAAACCAAAGCTGGGTGCAAAAGTCTAATCACCCCATCAGGTACCAAGTCAACTCCATAAACAAAATAAAACATTTTGTCAGCAACCGAACTGCAAAGGTCATCAAAAATGAAAATATTCTTTATCAATTATCCCACGGGTCTCCTCCATTGAAAATTGTAAACCTAAAGCTTTTTTTTCTTTTTTTTTTTATTTCTCAAAAGAAAAAACACGCACACATGCAACAGTAGTTCATTTTAAAACAAATTTAATATACAATTAAAATAAAATAATTATTGAATATTAGATATTAATATAGTTATTATGGTGTTCATCATTATCAACCCGCTACCCAGTTACCCAATTGAGTCTCGACCTGTAGCCTATGTGGTTCGCACCTTGAGTTCACACGTGAGGTATTCGCGTCTTTTCATGAGCTCACATGATATAGGTTCACGCCACCATGCAGACGAACCCACACTTAGGGAACACGTATTAATCCCAGAGTAGGGTACGTGTTGGCATACATGGGAACCTACTTACAACATTACATCCATGACTAATAGTCGTATCATATAAATAGAGATTTTAACCCTTTTTGAGACACAAAAACACTAAACAATTTAATGCGGTAAGCGTGGACAGAGTTCCAATCTTCAAATAATCAGAAAACCAAGATGACTTACCCTAACGAGAATCTCCTCAACAACTTTCCATCGGACCAAGTAGAAGGTTCTGACACTGGCAATCAACCCCGTGAAATAGACCTTTTTGCTAGTTGGTTTGCTAATTGACCAAAAAATTTGAGCAACTCAGGCCAGTCAGGTGCATCCAATTTTTTCAATCTCAATCCTCCCTCTTGTCAGGGACCATGTTTTTTTTTTAATTAGGGGGCATCGTCGCTTCTCTCTTATCAAAGGGCATTGTCTTAGCAACTATTTGGTTTGCAGGAGCAACTGAGGATGATGAAGGAATAGATGACTCAACAGAGTACCAGGTTTGAACAACAACAATTATTTCAACAGGAGCTACTAAGACAGAAAGAAGAACTGAGAAGAAAAATGCAGTTTGACCAATCTGATCTTCAAGATCATGTCACATCTATCAAGGAGGAGGCTGTCGAAGCATATGCAAAGCCATGGCAAAATAAGATGGATGCTTTACGTAGAAATGTTCGATCATTGCACCCTGATTTACAAGACAAGAATTGGTTGTTTCGTTCAAACAACCTTTGTCCCCAATAGTGGCAACTGTGAGCCTACCATCCGAGTTTAAAATGGTGAAAGAGATGTTTGAAGGTAAGAGGGATCCCAGAGTACATCTCATATAGTATAATGATTATATGAATGTGATAGGAGCTTCAGATGCAGTGAAGTGTAAAGCTTTCTCGACAATTCTCAGGGGAAGCGCGAAAGATTGGTATTTATCTTTGCCGCATGGCTTCATTCAAAACTTCTCGCAGTTGAGATAAATATTTTGGGAAGATTTTGAGCCCATAAGAAATAATGATATATCACATTCACAATAAAATATAAATAAAAATATTATATGTAAAAAATATCATTTTTATTTATTTAATAATGATTATTGATAGCGCACAAAAATATTTATTTTAAATTTATTGAACACATATTTAATCTTTAAATATATTAATTTATTTTTATTTAAATATTAATATATAAAAATATGAAAAGACATAATACCAACTAATAATTTATTAGAAAGGGTATATTAATTTTGGGCTAAAAACCGTCAAATTTTTTTCAAAAAATAATTAAGTCAATGCTTTTTTTTTTTTTGCTCTTATTTGAGTACTTGAACTTTTAAAATGCATCAAAAAAAGCCCTCAAATCTTTTCATAAAAAAAATTAAGTTCCTACTTTTTTTTGCGCTCAATTAGATACTTGAACTTTCAAAATGCATCAAAAATACCCTAAAACTTTTTCAAGAAAAGCAATTAAGCCTATGCTTTTATTAAAATTATAAAAATTAAAATCAATAAAAGCTATAAATATTATTAAATTTTAATAAAATATTAAAATATTAAAATTATAAAAATATATATATAAAATTCTTAAAAAATAAAAATGTAAAATTTTATAAAAATCGTAAAAATTATAAAATACATAGAAATATAAAAATTATAAAATTATTATACCAAAAGAAGAATTTTATAATTTTTCTATAACTTTATTGATTTTTTATCATTTTTGCCACATGTCACACTATGTTGCGACACGTGATGATTTTAATTGAAAAACTAGGGTTGTTAATTTTTATGATTTTTTATAAATTTTTTATTTTTACAATTTTATAAAAATCTAATTTTAATAAATTTTAAATTTTATTAAAATTTAATAATTTTTCTAAAATTTATTCTTTTATTATTTATAATTTTTTCTAATTTTTAATAAGAGAGGTGGCTTAATTGTTTCTTGAAAAATTTGAGGTCTTTTGATGCATTTTGAAAGTTTAAGTACCCAATTGAGTGAAAAAAAAAAGGAGCAAGGGCTTAATTGCTTTTTTTAAAGAAGTTTGAGGGCTTTTTTGATGCATTTTGAAAGTTTAAATGCTCAATTGAGTAAAAAAAAAGGGCTTAATTGCTTCTTCTTTTTTAACTTTGAGAGCTTTTTACATCATTAAGCTAAAATTTTCAACTAAATTAATATCCAATTAAACCGTGGCATCAACTCAATAAAAAATTTTATAATAAATATAAATTAGATTAAAGTAGATTATAGCACGCGAGACTTTGAATTATATTTTTTAATCTTGATTTTTAACTTTTTGTCCTATTTTTGTACATAAGCTATTCATCCGATATAATTTATAGTATAAAAGTTGATAGTGTTTAAAAAAATTAATATATTATTTAGTATTTGAGTTTAACATTTTTTCTAATATAGTTGATGTATTATTTGTTGTTCAATTTGGTACTTATATTTGACAAAAGTTATATAATTTGGTACCTAAAGATAACAATGTAAATTATTTAGTATTTAATTTAAGTTTTAGAGTTGATTTGATGAAATTAATTGATAATAGTATTAGGTTTAAATTTTTATAATTTTTTAATAGAATAAATTTAGTGTTCATTGTGAATTTGTTTAATTTTACGTTTAATTTTTCAAATACAATTTTGATGGATGTGATTTGATATGGGATTTAGAGTTAATATTAACAATTAGTTTTAATCAAATTAACATTAAAGCCCAAATTAAACATTAAAAATTAACACCATTATTTTAAATTCTAAAATATATATTTTTATTAAATAAAAAATAATCACACATATACCATATTAAAAAAATTCACAATTAAATATCAAGTTATATATAAAAAAAAAGAGTAATACGGCCAACCAATAAAAACATGCGACGTGTTAACTTTTTCTCATATGCGGGCATTGATTATTAATTTGGTTAATTAATTGCTAACCCACGTTGATTGACAGTTGGCTACTTTTATATAATTTTTAAAAATTTTAGAATTTTTCATTTTATGACATTGGAGCCTAATTATATATATATAATAGTTTATATAAATACAAATTTATATTATATGTTTAATAGAAAGGGCTTCGTAAGAAAAATATGTTGCAATTTAAAAGTAATATATATATATATATATATATAAAGAATACTTTAATTATTATTATTATTTAGGGATTAGAGATTTAATATTGTAATAATACTATAGCGTAAGACAAAAAATAAGTTAAACGCATTGCACTCTACTCACTGCCCATCTAAATCCATCCTTATTCTACAAAATCTATTAGAATGCTACAATTTAGAAATTATTTAAATATACTAAAATTGTTGAGTAAATAAATGGTAAAAAAAAGGCTTAGAATACACAAGTAAATATTCTTACATTAATATATGTAAATATTCAAGTTAAAGATTACAATATATTTCATTAAAAAAGTTGTAGCATAAAAAGAGACAAATTGGAACATAAAGTAAGAAAATAAAAGAAGCATATATTGATATTTTTCTTGCTCATCAAGACATAGATACCCGTTAAGGAAGAAAAGGTGTAAGACATTTTGTGATAGAAAATGGTTTGTTTTTATTATTGTGTGTACAAATATGCATTATTTAATATAATTTAGAGAAATTAGTGAAGTCCAGTTTGGCTCAATCGAATCATCATCTTCAAAAAAAAAAAAATACAGATAAACCCTTTAGAAATAGAATACAATGAGCAATTGTATTTATACATTTTGGAAAGTGATTATATTTATTCATTATTAAATATTTCTAATTAAGTGTAAAAAAATTACCAAGTTTTATTTGAATTACTCATGTCATATAACATATAATTTTATCTCTGTACATTTAATTTGGTTAATATTTTAAATAATTTGGCATGTCAAAAGATCAATATAAGTAAATATTATATTTTGAGACGAAGCAGCCGATGGTCTCGAGTCTACCAAGTAAACGTTTGAGTGGAGTTAACAATTGAATTTGTTGGCAAAAGCTTGTATTCTTATTCTCTCACAAAGGATGATGTCACCGCTTATGTTAGCATTGATGATGCTATTGTCTTAATTACTGGTGTATACTTTATTCATGAATTATAAATTAAATATTATAAAAATTATATTTGAAGTTATTAAACTATTCTAAATTATGTTTGTCTTAATCACAATCATTTTGAAAGTTACCAAACTATTAACAAAAGTCGTCAAAAAGTAAAACTATAAAAAAGGTTGAATTTTTATTAACAGTTTAGTTGTATTACAATTAGAGAGAACATGTTTGAAATGCTCTCTCGAGTTGATTTTGCTATGGAAGCGAATCCCACGGCTTCGAATTGTGGTGTCGAAAGGGTTACGAAGAAAATCAGATGACAACCGGAGTTAACTATAGAGGTGCCTGACCCGACAATAGATGGAAACGAGTAGACCGTGCAAGAGGAGATCGTAGCAAAGGATTCGTATAAGGTTAGGTTGATGGCAGATTCATCGAATCCAAATGGGAGTGTTGGTATGGAAGAATATTTCAAGTTACAGGATAAAGATGTGATGACAGAAACTGTGAATGGAATTCCTTCTATCACATTTTCGACCATGTCCATAAGTTCATTGAAAAGAAAATGGCTCTATCAATTGTGATCAAATTACTGGGTAGGAAAATAGCTTTCAACACTTTATTAAACAAGGTGTCTATTCTATGGAATATTAAGGGTTGATTTTAGTTAATGGATCTGTTCTATGGAATATTAGGGGCTGATTTCAGTTAATGGATCTGTAAAATTACTTTTACCTTGTCCGGTTCCAGGAGAAAGATGACTTCGATATGGTGGTGTTAGGTGTCCCTTGGGTGGTGTTTGATCATTACTTGTCGGTGAGAACCTGGGCAGCCAGTTTTCGACAACCAACAGTGATATGAAAACTTAGGTAGTTTGGATCTGATTATTGGGGTTGTCTGAATGATATTACTCTGATTTTTTGCTAAGGGCCATCCGAAGTATGATCGGATCGGTTTATAGGATCAATGCTCGGACTGATGCGACAGTCAAAGGGAGATTAGCGAGATTGGCTGTTAGTGTGGATCTGAAAAAATTCTTGGTTTCAAAGGTTAGAATCAATGGAAGAATCCAAATAGTTGAGTATGAAGGATTACCTAATATTTGTTTATCGTGTGGACTTTTTGGACATACCTCGTTGTTATGCACTGAAAACAAATCGCTTGTGGTAGAGGAAGCAACTATTGCTGGCAAATCCGGGGTTGATAATTCAGGTCTCCAGTCTCAAGTGGAGGAAGAGGCATTTGGCCCTTAGATGATGATTGAGCGACAGTAAATGAGGAAATCGCATGATCCATCGGAAGGAAGAACTATTAGTGGTAACAACCGTTTCAGGAGCTCTAAGTTTTCCGTGTTGGAGGCTGAAGGGGAGGTGACAAGAATCAACAATCACAGGGTGAGTGAATCGACTGGAACTGGTGTGATGGAGGAGAATCTGACGATTTTTTCATTGAAGAATGAAATGATGATAGAAGGAAGGAAATGAACATTTTTGTTAGAAAGGAAAGTTCTAGAGGCGGCTAATGGGGATGCTGGGTTTAGGAGAAGGGACATTAGGGTTAATGGTAAATGGGTGATTGGAAATTTTGGGCTTAAGTCTATTGGAAGGGTTTTGATGCCCAATAATGGTGGAGGTGGGTTTGTCTAAAAAAAGAATACTAATAGGTTTGGTAGGGGTGTTTTATTGGGCCGAGCGGGTAATGAGGATATTCTGGGTCAGAAAAATTTCAAGTGTTCTTAATGACCAATTTGGATAATTTAAAGCATGCAACATTTCGGGCTATTGAGATTGAATCGCACGGTACTGTTGGAATATTTTCAAATATTTATAGTATTTCAATATGTATAAATGAATTGGTGTAATTAATCAAAATATTATATTGTTTGATTTTTTAAAAAAGAATTATAACTATTTAAATAATTTTATTTGAATAGTTATAATTAAATGAATAATTAAATGTTTATTTTAAAGACATTATTATTCAGAAAGACACCTATTGATGAAAGATGTCTCTATGAAGAGACATGAAAATTCATATAAATAGGAATGAGATTTCATTTGGAAATCATACCATCAAATTCTAATATTCTTTCTTTCCTTCATTCGTTTTCTAATATTATTAGATTATTCTATAAAGTATTACTGTAGAAATCCTTTATAGAAATTGAGTTTCTTGTCATACAATTGCTCAGTGTGTAGTGAGCTATTCTTGTCAGTGCAAAACACAAATAGTCATTGGCTTCATTGTATCCTCAAGGTTAATTTGCTTGGAACTCGTTTGCACACCGAAGATAGGTGAGGGCGAATATAACCTTAAAGATAGTGGCTTGATACACGCCTTGGAGCCTTGTCCTATTTCTTCTTCTGTTCGAGTTTTGTTCGCGTGTTCGAGATTTTCCTCACCAAAGATTTGTACTAACAAATTTAAGGTTATAATTCATGATGACTACCACAACTCATGAAAATGGAACACTAAGGGAGTTGGCTTCCAATTTTGTCAAACTTGACTGGTTTGATGGTGGCAATTTTCAACGATGGCAGAAAAAGATGCACATCTTGTTATCAACTTTGAAGATTGCTTATGTTTTGGATACTCCAAGACTTGACGAGACTGAAAACGAATTTGTTGCTGCAACCCGAGAAAGAAAAAAATGGGACAATGCTGATTACATGTGCATGGGCCACATATTGAATGGTTTATCTGATGGTTTGTTCGACACTTACCAAAACGAGGTCACTGCTAAAGAATTATGGGATAAATTAGAGACAAGATACATGACCGAGGATGTTACAAGTAAGAAATTTCTTGTCAGTCGTTTCAATAATTATCAAATGGTTGATGGTCGTTCTGTTATGGAACAGTTCCGTGATATTGAAAAGATGCTGAATCAATTCAAGCAATATGATATGAAAATGGATGAAATGATTGTTGTATCTTCCATAATAGAAAAACTTCTTCTATCTTAGAAAGACTTTAAAAGAAGTCTAAAACATAAGAAAGAGGAAATATCTCTTGAGGCTTTGGCAAATCATCTTCGTATTGAAGAAGAATATCGAAAGTAGGATCAGAATCTAAATTTTGAAAATGCCAAAGTACATATTACGGAGGTAGTACAGACTACTAAACTATTCAAGAGAAAGTTTAAACAGACTGATAGAGCACCTAAGTTCAAAAAGAAACAAAATGGCTCATGCTATCATTGTGGTAAGCCGAGAAATTTCAAGAATGAATGTCGATTTTTAAAAAAGAAATCATCTTCTAAGGCTGATAATAACGAAAAGTTCGTTGCAATGATATCTGAAATTAATATGGCTTAATATGATAATACATGGTGGATTGATATCGGAGCAACTAAACATGTGCGCAAAGATAAAAACATGTTCACAAAGTTCACACAATGTGAAAATGAAAATGTCTTATACATGGGAAATTCTTCCACCGTAGCAATCAAAGTCAAAGGGTCTGTTGAACTACAATTCACTTCTGGAAAGGTTTTAACCTTAAATGATGTATATTATGTACCGAAGTTAGAAAGAATTTAGTGTCTGAAGTCATTAAATAAGTTTGGTTTCAAACTTGTTTTGAGGCGAATAAGTTTATTTTGTCTAAGGAGGAATTTTTCTAGGAAAGGGTATATGTATAAGAGTATGTTTAAACTAAATATTATTAATAAGAATAAAATACTATTTCGCTTATATGGTTAAGTCTTTTGTTTATGGCATTATAGATTAGGTTATTTGAATTATAGGAAATTAAATGACATGAATAAGTTAGATTTAATTCTGTTTTTAATAATAATATTGGAAAATGCAATACATGTATGTTGACTAAAATTACAAGAAACCCTTTCCTTAAGGTTAAAAGAAAAACAAAATTGCTTGATTTGATACATAGTGATTTATGTGACATGCATAATACTCCTACATTAGGTGGAAAGAAATATTTTGTTACTTTTATTGATGATTGTTCTAGATATTGTTATGTATATTTATTTCATTCAAAAGATGAAGCGCTTGATAAATTTAAAGTTTATAAATCTGAAGTTGAACTTTAGTGTGAATCATTGATCAAGTGCTTAAGATCGGATAGAGGTGGAGAATACTATAATCCAAGTTATTTTGAATCCACTGAGATTATCCATCAAGTTTCAGCCCCCTACACACCACAACAAAATGGTGTAGCTGAAAGGAAATATAGAGTCTTGACTGAAATGGTAAATTCAATGTTATCATATTCAGGTCTTGGACAAGGTTTTTGGGGAGAAGCTATTCTAACAACTTGTCATATATTGAATAGAGTTCCTAATAAGGAAACTAAAATAACCCCCTATGAACAATGGAAAAAAAAAGGAAACCAAACCTTAATTATTTGAAGGTTTGGGGTTGTAGATCTGTTGTCAAAGTTCCAACACTTAAATGTAAAAAGTTAGGTGAAAGAGGAATTGAATGCATATTTATAGGAAATGCACATAATAGCAAGGCATATAGGTTCATGGTAATTGAACCAAATGATTCAATTTCAATTAATACTGTTATTGAATCAAGAGATGCTATTTTTGATGAAAATAGATTTAATTCTATATCAAGACAATTACAGCCACAAAAATTGATTCATTCTTCAAATGAAAATGAGATTCCATTGGAACAAATTGATAATAATGATGAATTTTGTCAATATTTAAGAAGAAGTAAGAGGATTAAAAAGGTCAAAGATTTTGGACTAGATTTCATTATGTTTCTTGTAGAAGGAAAAGATGAAAGTATATGCAATAAGATACATTATTGTTATAATACAAAATCTGATCCTATTACATTTGAAGAGGCAATGAAATCTCAAGACTCTGCTTTTCGGAAAGAAGCAATAAATAATGAGATAGATTCAATAATGGGAAATCAAACTTGGATCTTAGTTGATCTTCCACCGGGTTCCAAACCAATAGGTTGTAAATGGATCTTCAAAAAGAAAATGAAGGTCAATGGAACCATTCATAAGTTTAAAGCAAGGTTGGTAGCCAAAGGTTTTACACAAAAACAAGGTATTGATTACTTTGATACCTATGCTCCAGTAGCAAGAATTGCTACAATTAGACTCTTAATACCACTTACCTCTATATATAATTTGGTTGTTCACCAAATGGATGTTAAAACTGCATTTTTAAATGGTGAATTGGAAGAGGAAGTGTACATGGAACAACCAGAAGGATTTGCTATTCCAGGACAAGAGCATAAGGTTTGTAAGCTTGTTAAATCTTTATATGGACTTAAAAAAGCACCAAAACAGTGGCACCAAAAGTTTGACAATGTTGTTTTAGCTAATGGCTATAAAATAAATGAATCCGATAAGTGTATGTATAGTAAATTTGAAAATGGAAAATGTGTTATAATTTGCTTATATGTAGATGATATGCTCATTTTTGGCATAGATTTGGAACAAATAGAAAACACAAAAAAAATTCTTGTCAAACAACTTTGCTATGAAGGATATGGGTGTAGCAGATGTTATTCTTGGGATTAAAATAACCCGAGATGAAAGTACTATAGCTTTATCACAATCACATTACATTGAAAACGTGCTTAAAAAGTTTGATCTTTTCAACTATATACCTGTATCTACACCCATGGATTCTCAAATAAAATTAGTATCTAATGCTGGTAGGAAAATTGATCAATTGAAATATGCAAGTCTAATTGGTTGTCTTATGTACATAATGACTTGTACAAGACCAGATATTGCATATGCTGTTGGGAAATTGAGTAGGTACACAAGTAATCCAAGTAGGTTGTATTGGCAAGCTTTGAATAGAGTACTTTGGTACTTAAAGAAAACTATTAACTATGGATTGTGTTATAATGGATATCCTCCAGTTTTAGAAGGGTATTCGGATGCTAGTTGGATTACAAGTTTGGAAGATCATGCATCTACTAGTGGATGGATTTTCATTCTTGGTTTAGGAGCCATTTCTTGGGGTTCCAAGAAACAAACATGTATTACTGATTCCACCATGGCAACAAAATTTATTGCATTAGTTGCTACATCTAAAGAAGCAGGATGGTTAAGAAATTTGCTTTATGATGTACCTTTATGGCCTAAGCCAATTTTAACTATTTCTATCCGTTGTGATAGTGAGGCTACTCTAGCAAAGGCATAGAGCCAAGTATATAATGGAAAGTCTAGACACATTAGATTAAGACAAAGTTATGTCCGACAATTAATTTCTGATGGAGTGATCACTATTAATTATGTGAGGTCAAGTGAAAATTTAGCGGATCCTTTGACAAAAAGTCTTGCTAGAGATACAGTAAAAAGGACCTCAAAAGGGATGGGACTCAAGCCCATTAATTAGAGTCACCCATGATGGAAACTCGACTCAATGCTTGGTATAATGCCAAGTCTTGAGTTCAATAAGACAAAGTAAATCATTATTATGTAGTGCTAGGTACCCGTAATGATAAGGGAAGGATGAGTAATGTACTCTTAATGGACCCATAACATAAAAATGTTAGAGTGTTATAATTACGGGAACACTCTTGATGGGATCTACCTATGTGAGTGGAAGTATGGCAGCTTCTAGGAGCTCAAGGGCTTGGTTCTGACAGCACTCATGAAAAGAGGACACAGACACATGGCAATAATAGTGTCCCTAGATACTATGCATTGATCGATTTTGAAATCATTGTGTAAGATATGTTCTGTAACACCCCGAACCCGAGACCGTCGCCGGAGTCGAACGCGAGGTGTTAACAGACTTCAACCCACTTATTGACAATTTTCAGACAAGCTGCCAATCTGAGTACTAGTCGCTCCAAAATTCATAACTTGAGTTTTACAACTCGAAAATCAGTTCCGTAAATTTTCCTGAAACTAGACTCATATGTCCATCTACATATTTTTTCTAGAATTTTGGTCGAGCCAATTAGTACAGTTTATTAGTTAAAGTCTCGCCTGTTGTAGGGATCGACTACACTGACCTTTGTGCGTTACGAATTGGATATCTCCTGTACAGGGCTTCAATACTAATGCCGTTTGTTTCTATAAAACTAGACTCAGAGAGGAATCTACACATATATGGAATGACTCCTAATTATCTCTGGTTAATTTACAATGATTTTCCAAAGTTGGAACAGGGATCCAGAAACCGTTCTGGCCCTATTTCACAAGAACTTTAAAATCTGTTAACTTATAACTCATATGACCATTTCGTTTCTTCCATATGAAAGTAGATTCATCAAGGTACACTTACATAATTTATTTGCTATTTAATACCATTCCTACTATTTTTAGTGATTTTTCACATCCACGTCACTGCTGCTGTCAGCATCTGCCTTTAGTAGGCTTTACCTATTTCATACTTTCCATGATTCAATTGGCCCTTTTTACATACATAGCACAAAGCGTGATCATGATTAACCATTCCAATGGCTAATCGTTTCAAAATAATTCCATACCTCATAAGGGTCAACATACAAACGATTATAGTTCTATGCTAAAAGCGATATATAAGCCATTTTCGCATGGCTATCCAAGTTTACACAAACCGAAGGTACATGACCTTCAACAAAGGATGGTCCTATACATGCCATTTCAAAGTTCAACCAAAATTTGTACCAAAATGGGGCTTCGATAGTGTGGATGACTTGACTTCTTTGATCCCGAATCCGATAGCTAACGAGCGAAACCTATAAAACAGAGAGCCAAAGCAACGGGTAAGCATTTTAATGCTTAGTAAGTCTCAAGCAATGAAATCAGCTTTGACTAAGGTATTTTATTCACATGGCTAATTAAACCACTTTACTAATTCACATTCCCATACTCATACTTATTTCACATCACCGACCCTTATGTTCATACACAAAAGAACAACTTAGCCCAAGGCGGTAGCTCGTTTATCAACTTAGCGATACTTACTTGTAAGAATTCAATTAGTACAAGCACATACAAACATACCTCATTGCTGGAATTTTCACAAGTGTATAAGCTGAAATTTTCACAGCAAGATTGCTCACTTCGAATCACATACTTTCGGATTTAACCGGATATAGCGACTCATACGATTGCCTTGGTCATAACCCGGATTTGGTGACTTGCACAAAGGCCTTGGGTCTTAGCCCGGATATATCAACTTCGCACGAATGCCTTGGTCTTAGCCCGGATATATCAACTCGCATACGAATGCCTTGGTCTTAGCCCGGATATATCAACTCGCATACGAATGCCTTGGTCTTAGCCGGATATATTTCCAATGTTCACTTACACATATATCAATATTCAAGACACGTCCATAGTTCATTTTCGTTACTAAAGCTCTAACACAAAATATCTATCAACCTTTACTATTTCGGCTCAATGGCCACACAAACAAGGAGCATAATTTTGATATAATTCAAGTAGGGTCATCACTCAAGACTTACCTTGGATGTTGTCGAGCGATTTCGACGGCTATTCAACTACTTTTTCCTTCCCTTTATCGGATTTAGCTCCCTTTGCTCTTGAGCTAATTTACACAAATTTAACTTATTAAAATCTCATCATGATAGCTTATGGCGAATATGACAAGGAGTGTAAATGGTCATATGGCCATCCTTTAGCTCAAATACACAATGGTCATGCACATTTTACATCACAACAAGCAATTCAATACATTCAAACATCAACGTGAAGTTCAAAGTACTTGGCCCTTATATACATTAGGCATCAAAGTTGTATATGTACGAAATCATAAATCGAACTCAACACATTAGTTAATATTCCTCTTAGCGAATTTTCTAAGCCAAGAATAGGCATCAATATGCTTGCCTCAAACCGAATGCATGCACACTAATTACCCCTCATGTGGCGAATATACACTTAATACCACACAAAAAAAAACAGCATACATTTTACTACTAACACATTACATATCGTAATTCATTGCACATCTCTTATTTACTTCATAATCAACACATCATCACAAGCAAATATACACTTTGAATTAGTATATATGTCATACCAATCCATCATGTGCAAACATATATTCATGTAGGTGCAAGGGCGAATTCTCAAGTGGCTTATATCCAAATATATACACATTTCCAAAGCTTAAATCTTACTTACCATGCAACATGCATGAATTATACTTATGGATATATCATGGCGAATACCACAACACCACACCATTTCAATTTGGTCATGGTGAAACAAAGAACTTAGTATCTCATTCAAAAAATGCTAAAAGAAAATCTAAGAATCTTCAATCCTCCATCACATGTATCACTTTCAAGCTTGTTATTTAACATGCAATGGCATTAACACCACATTCACTTTGGCGAATTTCATTCCCATGACATAACAAGGATTTGAACCATGGGCTAACAAGAACATTAAGCTAGCAACTAAAAACATGCATGAACCTCAAACATACCTTAATCTTGATGCAAGTTTAGCCAACCTCTTCCTAATCCTCTTCCAAACCAAGTATGAAGCAAAACTCCTTCCTTAACCTTAGTATTTTCGCCAACAAGAGAGTGAAAAGAGATGAACAAAATTTTTCTTTCTTCCTTTAGGACATTCGCCAAGCTATGGAGGAAGATGGACACTTTTTTTTGTTTCTCATCTACTAACATTAATTGTTTATTCCATACCCTTATTTTATTCTTTCCATCATAACCCATTTACCAAACATGTTTCATGACATGATTTTTGCCCATAAATCCTTGTCATGGCGGCCACTAGCTATGGGGGAAATTTGACATGCAAGTCCATTGTTTTGCATGCATCCTTTAATTAGTCATCACACATTTCCCTCATACTTTCAAAGTTTATTACTAGGTCCTTTCTAGTGAAATTCACATCTATAATTCTAAATCAAAGCATAAAAATATCACACATGAGTTAACACACATTATAGGCAATAAAATAAATATTAAATTATTTTTATGCCTTGGTTTTGTGGTCCCGAAACCACATTTCGACTAGGGTCGTTTAAAGGTCACACAACTCTCCCCACTTTAGAAATTTTCGTCCCAAAAATCTTACCGTAAATAGGTTTGGATATTGCTCTTTCATAGAGTTCTCGGGTTCCCAAGTAGCTTCTTCTATCCCGTGTTTGAGCCATAACACTTTCACTAGCGGAACCCTTTTGTTTCGCAACTCTTTCATTTCACGAGCTAGGATACGAATCGGTTCTTCTTCATATCTCATATCGGCTTGAATTTCAACCTCGATGGACTAATTACGTGCGACGGATCGGATCTATAGCGTCGAAGCATTGAAACATGGAAGACGTTGTGAATCTTTTCAAGTTCGGGGGCAAGATCAAACGATACATAATCGGGCCAACTCGTTCGGAGATTTCAGACGGCCCAATGAATCTCGGCTCAACTTGCCCTTACGGTAGAATCTGAGTATCTTTTTCCACGGCGAAACTTTAAGAAACACTTTATCTCCCACGATACTCAATGTCCTTTCGTTTCAGATCCGCATACGATTTACGACGATCGGAGGCTATCTTGATTTTCACGGATTACTTTTACTTTCATTCAAAGATCTTTAATCAAATCCACTCCAAAATTTTGTTCTCACCGAGCTCGGTCCAAAACAATGGTGTACGGCATTTACGCCCGTACAAAGCCTCGTAAGGCGCCATCTTAATACTTGATTGAAAACTATTGTTGTAGGCGAATTCAATCAAAGGTAGGTACCGCTCCCACGAACCACCGAACTCGAGGATGCAACATCTCAACATATCCTCAAGTATCCGAATTATACGCTCGGATTGACCATCGGTTTGGGGGTGAAAGGCGGTCTGAAATGCAACTTGGTGCCCAATGCTTCTTGTAATTTCTTCCAAAATCGCGAGGTGAACCTCGGATCTCTATCCCACACAATGTAAATCGGTACCCGTGTAATCTCACAATCGAGAAACGTACAATTCAGCTAGTTTATCCAATGAAAATCCATACATACGGGGATAAAGTGAGCCGACTTAGTCGATCTATCAATAATAACCCAAATTGCATCCTTCTTACTTGCGACAACGGCGGTCCGGACACAAAGTCCATTGTGACTCGATCCCATTTCCACTCGGGTATCGTGATCGGTGAAGTAACCACGAAGGCACTTGATGCTCCGCTTTCACTTGTTGACATATTAAACATCTTGCAACAAAGTCGGAGATGTCTCGTTTCATACCATGCCACCAAAACCGACGTTTCAACTCATTGTACATCTTCAGACTCCCGGGTGGATTGCCATTCGGCTACAATGAGCTTCGTTCGAATTATCGAAATAAGTTCAATTCTTTGGAACACACAAACGACTTCGAACCTCAAACAATCGTCATCATCAATTTGAAACTCCGATTCCTTGTTCGAACACACTCAAATTTGCGTTTTGCACGCAACTCCTCATCAACTTTACGAGCTTCACGAATTTGATGAGTCAACAATGGTTTGGTCATTAATTGGCTACTAACACATTGTCGGGTAGGATAGACAAGTGTACATTCATCGCTCAGAAAACAAGCGGTGATTTCGGCTTAAGGCATCCGCAACCACATTAGCCTTTCCCGGTGATAGTCAATGACCAGCTCATAATCCTTTAACACCGAGCCAACGTCTTTGTCGCAGATTTAAGTCTCTTTGAGTCATCAAATATTTGAGACTTTTGTGATCCGAATACACATGGCACTTCTCACCAAATAAGTAATGTCGCCATATCTTTAAAGCGAATACGATGGCGACCAATTCGAGATCATGGGTCGGATAATTTTTCTCATGTGGCTTTAATTGTCTCGACGCGCAGGCCACAACTCGACCTTCTTGCATCAATACGCAACCTAACCCAAGTAGGGAGGCGTCACTATAGATGACAAACTCTTTGCCGATTCGGGCTGTACTAATCTTTGGAGCTTCCGTCAAATGAGTTTTCAATTGGTCAAAACTTTTCGACACTTTTCCGTCCATTCAAACTTGACATCTTTACAAGCGGTTTAGTCATGGGTGTGGCTATCATCGAGAATCCTTTTACAAACCGTCGGTAGTAACCGCAAGTCCCAAAAAGCTCGAACCTCGATAATATTTCTTGGAGGTTTCCGTTAAGTATGGCTGAAATTTTGCTTGGGTCGACTCGAATACCCGATGCGGATACCACGTGACCCAAGAAGCTAACCTCTCTAACCGAACTCACACTTGCTAAACTTAGCATATAACCGCTTATCCCGTAAAATTTGCAACACTAATCTCGGTGCTCGCATGTTCGGTCTCATCTCTTGAATAGACCAAGATGTCGTCGATGAACACAACTACGAACCGATCCAAATATGATCTCAAGATCCGATTCATCAAATCCATAAATACCGCAGGGCATTAGTGAGCCCAAACGGCATCACTAAGAACTCGTAGTGACCATATCTCGCTCGAAGGCGGTTTTGGGTATGTCCGAATCTCGGATTCATGGCGATAATAGCCCGATCTCAAATCTATTTTTGAGAACACCGAGGCTCCTTCGTTGATCGAACAAATCATCGATCGTGGTAACGGATACTTGTTCTTTATTGTCACTTTATTGTCGGCGATAGTCGATGCACAACCTCATGGTTCCGTCCTTCTTTTCACAAACAACACCGGTGCACCCCAAGGTGAAAAACTCAGGCGAGCAAAACCTCTATCCATCAACTCTTGCAACCGAGCTTTCAACTCCTTTAATTCCGTTGGTGCCATACGATATGGAGCTATCGAAATCGGTGTGGTCCTGGTACAAGCTCAATGCCAAACTCTATCTCCGAACAGTGGCAAACCCGGCAATTCTTCGGAAAACGTCCGGTATTCACAAACCACCGCACAGATTTGGGTTCTATTCCTAACTCCTTATCATCAAGTACATACGCAAGGTATGCTTCACACCCTTTTCTTACATATTTCGGGCCAACATTGATGATATTACAAATGGCAACCCTTCAAGTTCGTAGACTCAACTCGGATCATCTCGTTGTTTGCATCTCAAATCAATAGTCTTGCTTTTGCAATTCACAACCGCATCATGCACGGTCAACCAATCCAACCCAAGAATAACATCAAATTCATCGAACGGCAAAAGCATCAAGTCCGCGGAAAACAGTACCTCAATTACTAGGGGCATTTCTTACATACTTTGTCGACCAACACATAACGACCCAAAGGATTTGACACCGAATTACGAACTCAAGAGACTCAATAGGCAAAGTCTTCTTTGGATGCTAAGGTTTCGCATATATAAGAATGAGTAGAACCGGGGTCAATCAAAGCAATCACACTAGTATCAAAGAGAGTGAAAGTACCAGTAATAACATCCGGCGAGGAGGCATCCTCGCGTCTTGGATAGCATAAGTCCTAGCTGGAGCGCGAGCCTCGGATCTGGTCGCAGATCTCTAGATCCTCTCGACCACCACTAGCCTTGCCGTATTTCCGGATGGTCTACCTCGAGCGGTGGTAGTACCCGGTTTCCCACTCCGATCTACATTCTGCTCGCACAACCTCGGGCAATCTTTAATGAAGTGGTCAACTGATCCACACTTGTAACAGAGCGGTCACGGAATCTACAGACTTCAAAATGCCATTTGCCACAATCTCGGCACTCCGTCCTCTCTCGTCGATCATTCCCACTCATGGCGATCGAAGTGATTCGTGTGGTCACAGGGTCGATCGCGATCTCGCTCTAGAAAAGCCCGAAGTGTCTCTAGATCGGCCTAAGCCATCTCTAAGTTTCTTTGATGATTGTTGGAAGGGCTTCCCGAATACCTCTTCTGAAACTCCCTTGCTCCCGCTTCGCTTTCCTTTTCTCCATACTAAACTCCTCGGCTTTGCACGCTCGCTCGACGAGAGTCACAAACTCTCGGATTTCCAAAATGCCAACATACGACTTTATCTCATCATTCACCCATCTTGAGCGTTTACATCATCACTTCAAGAAATGCATTCTCGCTGCGTCTGGCTAAGCCTCACGAATTTTCGTTCATAGTCGGTAACCGACATGGAACCTTGTTTAAGTTCGAGAAATTCCTTTCGTTTTTGGTCCATAAATCTCGATGATATACTTTTTCCAAACTCGGTTTGGAAGAACTCCCAAGTTACTTGTTCAAGGGCACAACAGTAGTCGAGTACTCCACCAATAGTAGGCGTAATCACGTAGCAAGGAGATGGTACACTTTAGGCATTCATCGGTGTACAAGATAGCTCATCGAGTGCGGATCGTGTTGTCCAACCAAAATTCGCTTGCTCGGCATCATCACTATCCGTAGCTTTAAATTCAGAGCCCCATGTTTTGGATTCTATCAACTGGGGCTTATTCGACCTTATTTGGTCAATTACTGGAGGCATTGTAGGTGCGGGGTGTGTTTGTTGGGAATGGAGGTTGTGGAACAGTAGTATTAGTTCGAATGTATTGGTTGAACCAATCATTCATCACGCTATAAAAGGCTTGTCTAGCCTCGTCATTCGGATTACTAGCAACAGGTTGAGAGTCCGCCGCGCTGTCCCTTGTCTTGGAGCAGGCGCCACACTCTCCACATCATCAGCTATCGCTCGGTTGGGATCGGGATCCATTACTATAAATAAACACAAGTTCAAACGTCAGAAATCACCACACTATCATATAATCACATAAAATGGCATGTATAGCTAGACCCCAAACGCATTACGGTAGTCCTAGAATCGACTAAACCGTAGCTCTGATACCAATAAAATTGTAACACCCCGAACCCGAGACCGTCGCCGGAGTCGAACGCGAGGTGTTAACAGCACTTCAACCCACTTATTGACAATTTTCAGACAAGCTGCCAATCTGAGTACTAGTCGCTCCAAAATTCATAACTTGAGTTTTACAACTCGAAAATTAGTTCCGTAAATTTTTCCTGAAACTAGACTCATATGTCCATCTACATATTTTTTTCTAGAATTTTTGGTCGAGCCAATTAGTACAGTTTATTAGTTAAAGTCTCGCCTGTTGTAGGGATCGACTACACTGACCTTTGTGCGTTACGAATTGGATATCTCCTGTACAGGGCTTCAATACTAATGCCGTTTGTTTCTATAAAACTAGACTCAGAGAGGAATCTACACATATATGGAATGACTCCTAATTATCTCTGGTTAATTTACAATGATTTTCCAAAGTTGGAACAGGGGATCCAGAAACCGTTCTGGCCCTATTTCACAAGAACTTTAAAATCTGTTAACTTATAACTCATATGACCATTTCGTTTCTTCCATATGAAAGTAGATTCATCAAGGTACACTTACATAATTTATTTGCTATTTAATACCATTCCTACTATTTTAGTGATTTTTCACATCCACGTCACTGCTGCTGTCAGCATCTGCCTTTAGTAGGCTTTACCTATTTCATACTTTCCATGATTCAATTGGCCCTTTTTACATACATAGCACAAAGCGTGATCATGATTAACCATTCCAATGGCTAATCGTTTCAAAATAATTCCATACCTCATAAGGGTCAACATACAAACGATTATAGTTCTATGCTAAAACGATATAAGCCATTTTCGCATGGCTATCCAAGTTTACACAAACCGGAAGGTACATGACCTTCAACAAAGGATGGTCCTATACATGCCATTTCAAAGTTCAACCAAAATTTGTACCAAAATGGGGCTTCGATAGTGTGGATGACTTCGACTTCTTTGATCCCGAATCCGATAGCTAACGAGCGAAACCTATAAAACAGAGAGCCAAAGCAACGGGTAAGCATTTTAATGCTTAGTAAGTCTCAAGCAATGAAATCAGCTTTGACTAAGGTATTTTATTCACATGGCTAATTAAACCACTTTACTAATTCACATTCCCATACTCATACTTATTTCACATCACCGACCCTTATGTTCATACACAAAAGAACAACTTAGCCCAAGGCCGGTAGCTCGTTTATCAACTTAGCGCATACTTACTTGTAAGAATTCAATTAGTACAAGCACATACAAACATACCTCATTGCTGGAATTTTCACAAGTGTATAAGCTGAAATTTTCACAGCAAGATTGCTCACTTCGAATCACATACTTTCGATTTAACCGGATATAGCGACTCAGACGATTGCCTTGGTCATAACCCGGATTTGGTGACTTGCACAAAGGCCTTGGTCTTAGCCCGGATATATCAACTCGCACGAATGCCTTGGTCTTAGCCCGGATATATCAACTCGCATACGAATGCCTTCGGTCTTAGCCCGGATATATCAACTCGCACGAATGCCTTGGTCTTAGCCCGGATATATTTCCAATGTTCACTTACACATATATCAATATTCAAGACACGTCCATAGTTCATTTTCGTTACTAAAGCTCTAACACAAAATATCTATCAACCTTTACTATTTCGCTCAATGGCCACACAAACAAGGAGCATAATTTTGATATAATTCAAGTAGGGTCATCACTCAAGACTTACCTTGGATGTTGTCGAGCGATTTAAACGGCTATTCAACTACTTTTTCCTTCCCTTTATCGGATTTAGCTCCCTTTGCTCTTGAGCTAATTTACACAAATTTAACTTATTAAAATCTCATCATGATAGCTTATGGCGAATATGACAAGGAGTGTAAATGGTCATATGGCCATCCTTTAGCTCAAATACACAATGGTCATGCACATTTTTACATCACAACAAGCAATTCAATACATTCAAACATCAACGTGAAGTTCAAAGTACTTGGCCCTTATATACATTAGGCATCAAAGTTGTATATGTACGAAATCATAAATCGAACTCAACACATTAGTTAATATTCCTCTTAGCGAATTTTCTAAGCCAAGAATAGGCATCAATATGCTTGCCTCAAACCGAATGCATGCACACTAATTACCCTCATGTGGCGAATATACACTTAATACCACACAAAAAAAAAACAGCATACATTTTACTACTAACACATTACATATCGTAATTCATTGCACATCTCTTATTTACTTCATAATCAACACATCATCACAAGCAAATATACACTTTGAATTAGTATATATGTCATACCAATCCATCATGTGCAAACATATATTCATGTAGGTGCAAGGGCGAATTCTCAAGTGGCTTATATCCAAATATATACACATTTCCAAAGCTTAAATCTTACTTACCATGCAACATGCATGAATTATACTTATGGATATATCATGGCGAATACCACAACACCACACCATTTCAATTTGGTCATGGTGAAACAAAGAACTTAGTATCTCATTCAAAAAATGCTAAAAGAAAATCTAAGAATCTTCAATCCTCCATCACATGTATCACTTTCAAGCTTGTTATTTAACATGCAATGGCATTAACACCACATTCACTTTGGCGAATTTCATTCCCATGACATAACAAGGATTTGAACCATGGGCTAACAAGAACATTAAGCTAGCAACTAAAAACATGCATGAACCTCAAACATACCTTAATCTTGATGCAAGTTTAGCCAACCTCTTCCTAATCCTCTTCCAAACCAAGTATGAAGCAAAACTCCTTCCTTAACCTTAGTATTTTCGGCCAACAAGAGAGTGAAAAGAGATGAACAAAATTTTTCTTTCTTCCTTTAGGACATTCGCCAAGCTATGGAGGAAGATGGACACTTTTTTTTGTTTCTCATCTACTAACATTAATTGTTTATTCCATACCCTTATTTTATTCTTTCCATCATAACCCATTTACCAAACATGTTTCATGACATGATTTTTGCCCATAAATCCTTGTCATGGCGGCCACTAGCTATGGGGGAAATTTGACATGCAAGTCCATTGTTTTGCATGCATCCTTTAATTAGTCATCACACATTTCCCTCATACTTTCAAAGTTTATTACTAGGTCCTTTCTAGTGAAATTCACATCTATAATTCTAAATCAAAGCATAAAAATATCACACATGAGTTAACACACATTATAGGCAATAAAATAAATATTAAATTATTTTTATGCCTTGGTTTTGTGGTCCCGAAACCACATTTCGACTAGGGTCGTTTAAAGGTGTCACAACTCTCCCCACTTTAGAAATTTTCGTCCCGAAAATCTTACCGTAAATAGGTTTGGATATTGCTCTTTCATAGAGTTCTCGGGTTCCCAAGTAGCTTCTTCTATCCCGTGTTTGAGCCATAACACTTTCACTAGCGGAACCCTTTTGTTTCGCAACTCTTTCATTTCACGAGCTAGGATACTGAATCGGTTCTTCTTCATATCTCATATCGGCTTGAATTTCAACCTCGATGGACTAATTACGTGCGACGGATCGGATCTATAGCGTCGAAGCATTGAAACATGGAAGACGTTGTGAATCTTTTCAAGTTCGGGGCAAGATCAAACGATACATAATCGGGCCAACTCGTTCGGAGATTTCAGACGGCCCAATGAATCTCGGGCTCAACTTGCCCTTACGGTACCGAATCGAGTATCTTTTTCCACGGCGAAACTTTAAGAAACACTTTATCTCCCACCGATACTCAATGTCCTTTCGTTTCAGATCCGCATACGATTTCGACGATCGGAGGCTATCTTGATTTTCACGGATTACTTTTACTTTCATTCAAAGCATCTTTAATCAAATCCACTCCAAAATTTTGTTCTCACCGAGCTCGGTCCAAAACAATGGTGTACGGCATTTACGCCCGCACAAAGCCTCGTAAGGCGCCATCTTAATACTTGATTGAAAACTATTGTTGTAGGCGAATTCAATCAAAGGTAGGTACCGTTCCCACGAACCATCGAACTCGAGGATGCAACATCTCAACATATCCTCAAGTATCTCGAATTATACGCCGGATTGACCATCGGTTTGGGGGTGAAAGGCGGTCTTGAAATGCAACTTGGTGCCCAATGCTTCTTGTAATTTCTTCCAAAATCGCGAGGTGAACCTCGGATCTCTATCCGACACAACAAATCGGTACCCGTGTAATCTCACAACGAGAAACGTACAATTCAGCTAGTTTATCCAATGAAAATCCATACGCACGGGGATAAAGTGAGCCGACTTAGTCGATCTATCAATAATAACCCAAATTGCATCCTTCTTACTTGTCGACAACGGCGGTCCGGACACAAAGTCCATTGTGACTCGATCCCATTTCCACTCGGGTATCGTGATCGGTGAAGTAACCTCAAGGCACTTGATGCTCCGCTTTCACTTGTTGACATATTAAACATCTTGCAACAAAGTCGGAGATGTCTCGTTTCATACCATGCCACCAAAACCGACGTTTCAACTCATTGTACATCTTCGTACTCCGGGTGGATTGCCATTCGGCTACAATGAGCTTCGTTCGAATTATCGAAATAAGTTCAATTCTTTGGAACACACAAACGACTTCGAACCTCAAACAATCGTCATCATCAATTTGAAACTCCGATTCCTTGTTCGAACACACTCGGCCCGTTTTGCACGCAACTCCTCATCAACTTTCCGAGCTTCACGAATTTGATGAGTCAACAATGGTTTGGTCATTAATTCGGCTACTAACACATTGTCGGGTAGGATAGACAAGTGTACATTCATCGTCAGAAAACAAACAAGTGATTTCCGCTTAAGGCATCCGCAACCACATTAGCCTTTCCGGGTGATAGTCAATGACCACTCATAATCCTTTAACAAATGAGCCAACGTCTTTGTCGCAGATTTAAGTCTCTTTGAGTCATCAAATATTTGAGACTTTTGTGATCCGAATACACATGGCACTTCTCACCAAATAAGTAATGTCGCCATATCTTTAAGGCGAATCGATGGCGACCAATTCGAGATCATGGGTCGGATAATTTTTCTCATGTGGCTTTAATTGTCTCGACGATAGGCCACAACTCGACCTTCTTGCATCAATACGCAACCTAACCCAAGTAGGGAGGCGTCACTATAGATGACAAACTCTTTGCCGATTCGGCCGTACTAGTCTTGGAGCTTCCGTCAAATGAGTTTTCAATTGGTCAAAACTTTTCGACACTTTTCCGTCCATTCAAACTTGACATCTTTACAAGCGGTTTACGTCATGGGTGTGGCTATCATCGAGAATCCTTTTACAAACCGTCGGTAGTAACCGCAAGTCCCAAAAAGCTCGAACCTCGAGAATATTTCTTGGAGGTTTCCGCTTAAGTATGGCTGAAATTTTGCTTGGTCGACTCGAATACCGTCGCGATACCACGTGACCCAAGAAGCTAACCTCTCTTAACCGAACTCACACTTGCTAAACTTAGCATATAACCGCTTATCCCGTAAAATTTGCAACACTAATCTCGGGTGCTCGCATGTTCGGTCTCATCTCTTGAATAGACCAAGATGTCGCCGATGAACACAACTACGAACCGATCCAAATATGATCGAAGATCCGATTCATCAAATCCATAAATACCGCAGGGCATTAGTGAGCCCAAACGGCATCACTAAGAACTCGTAGTGACCATATCTCGCTCAAGGCGGTTTTGGGTATGTCCGATCTCGGATTCATGGCGATAATAGCCCGATCTCAAATCTATTTTTGAGAACACCGAGGCTCCCTTCAGTTGATCGAACAAATCATCGATCGTGGTAACGGATACTTGTTCTTTATTGTCACTTTATTAAGTCGACGATAGTCGATGCACAACCTCATGGTTCCGCCCTTCTTTTCACAAACAACACCGGTGCACCCCAAGGTGAAAAACTCGGCGAGCAAAACCTCTATCCATCAACTCTTGCAACCGAGCTTTCAACTCCTTTAATTCCGTTGGTGCCATACGATATGGAGCTATCGAAATCGGTGTGGTCCTGTACAAGCTCAATGCCAAACTCTATCTCCCGAACAGTGGCAAACCCGCAATTCTTGGGAAAACGTCCGGTATTCACAAACCACCCAAGCAGATTTGGGTTCTATTCCTAACTCCTTATCATCAAGTACATACGCAAGGTATGCTTCACACCCTTTTCTTACATATTTCGGGCCAACATTGATGATATTACACCGGCAACCCTTCAAGTTCGTAGACTCAACTCGGATCATCTCGTTGTTTGCGATCTCAAATCAATAGTCTTGCTTTTGCAATTCACAACCGCATCATGCACGGTCAACCAATCCAACCCAAGAATAACATCAAATTCATCGAACGGCAAAAGCATCAAGTCCGCCGGAAACAGTACCTCAATTACTAGGGGCATTTCTTACATACTTTGTCGACCAAAGACATAACGACCCAAAGGATTTGACACCGAATTACGAACTCGAGAGACTCAATAGGCAAAGTCTTCTTTGGATGCTAAGGTTTCGCATATATAAGAATGAGTAGAACCGGGGTCAATCAAAGCAATCACACTAGTATCAAAGAGAGTGAAAGTACCAGTAATAACATCCGGCGAGGAGGCATCCTCGCGCGCGTAGATAGCATAAGTCCTAGCTGGAGCGCGAGCCTCGGATCTGGTCGCAAATCTCTAGATCCTCTCGACCACCACTAGCCTTGCCGTATTTCCGGATGGTCTACCTCGAGCGTTGGTAGTACCGGTTTCCCACTCCGATCTACATTCTGCTCGCACAACCTCGGGCAATCTTTAATGAAGTGGTCAACTGATCCACACTTGTAACAGAGCGGTCACGGAATCTCAGACTTCAAAATGCCATTTGCCACAATCGGCACTCAGTCCTCTCTCGTCGATCATTCCCACTCATCGGCGATCAAGTGATTCGTGTGGTCACAGGGGTCGATCGCGATCTCGTCTAGAAAAGCCCGGTGTCTCTAGATCGGCCTAAGCCATCTCTAAGTTTCTTTGATGACCTTGGAAGGGCTTCCCGAATACCTCTTCTGAAACTCCCTTGCTCCCGCTTCGCTTTCCTTTTCTCCATACTAAACTCCTCGGCTTTGCCGCTCGCTCGACGAGAGTCACAAACTCTGATTTCCAAAATGCCAACATACAGCTTTATCTCATCATTCACCCATCTTGAGCGTTTACACATCACGCCTTCAAGAAATGCATTCTCGCGCAGCATCGGCTAAGCCTCACGAATTTTCGTTCATAGTCGATAACCGACATGGAACCTTGTTTAAGTTCGAAATTCCTTTCGTTTTGGTCCATAAATCTCGATGATATACTTTTTCCAAACTCGGTTTGGAAGAACTCCCAAGTTACTTGTTCAAGGGGGCAATGTAAGTCGAGTACTCCACCAATAGTAGGCGTAATCACGTAGCAAGGAGATGGTACACTTTAGGCATTCATCGGTGTACAAGATAGCTCATCGAGTACGGATCGTGTTGTCCAACCAAAATTCGCTTGCTCGGCATCATCACTATCCGTAGCTTTAAATTCAGTAGCCCCATGTTTTCGGATTCTATCAACTGGGGGCTTATTCGACCTTATTTGGTCAATTACCGGAGGCATTGTAGGTGCGGGGGCTGTGTTTGTTGGGAATGGAGGTTGTGGAACAGTAGTATTAGTTCGAATGTATTGGTTGAACCAATCATTCATCACGCTATAAAAGGCTTGTCTAGCCTCGTCATTCGGATTGTTAGCAACAGGTTGAGAGTCCGCCGCGCTGTCCCTTGTGCGGGAGCAGGCGCCACACTCTCCACATCATCAGCTATCGCTCGGTTGGGATCGGGATCCATTACTATAAATAAACACAAGTTCAAACGTCAGAAATCACCACACTATCATATAATCACATAAAATGGCATGTATAGCTAGACCCCAAACGCATTACGGTAGTCCTAGAATCGACTAAACCGTAGCTCTGATACCAATAAAATTGTAACACCCGAACCCGAGACCGTCACGAGTCGAACGCGAGGTGTTAACTGACTTCAACCCACTTATTGACAATTTTCAGACAAGCTGCCAATCTGAGTACTAGTCGCTCCAAAATTCATAACTTGAGTTTTACAACTCGAAAATTAGTTCCGTAAATTTTTCCTGAAACTAGACTCATATGTCCATCTACATATTTTTTCTAGAATTTTGGTCGAGCCAATTAGTACAGTTTATTAGTTAAAGTCTCGCCTGTTGTAGGGATCGACTACACTGACCTTTGTGCGTTACGAATTGGATATCTCCTGTACAGGGCTTCAATACTAATGCCGTTTGTTTCTATAAAACTAGACTCAGAGAGGAATCTACACATATATGGAATGACTCCTAATTATCTCTGGTTAATTTACAATGATTTTCCAAAGTTGGAACAGGGGATCCAGAAACCGTTCTGGCCCTATTTCACAAGAACTTTAAAATCTGTTAACTTATAACTCATATGACCATTTCGTTTCTTCCATATGAAAGTAGATTCATCAAGGTACACTTACATAATTTATTTGCTATTTAATACCATTCCTACTATTTTTAGTGATTTTTCACATCCACGTCACTGCTGCTGTCAGCATCTGCCTTTAGTAGGCTTTACCTATTTCATACTTTCCATGATTCAATTGGCCCTTTTTACATACATAGCACAAAGCGTGATCATGATTAACCATTCCAATGGCTAATCGTTTCAAAATAATTCCATACCTCATAAGGGTCAACATACAAACGATTATAGTTCTATGCTAAAACGATATATAAGCCATTTTCGCATGGCTATCCAAGTTTACACAAACCGGAAGGTACATGACCTTCAACAAAGGATGGTCCTATACATGCCATTTCAAAGTTCAACCAAAATTTGTACCAAAATGGGGCTTCGATAGTGTGGATGACTTCGACTTCTTTGATCCCGAATCCGATAGCTAACGAGCGAAACCTATAAAACAGAGAGCCAAAGCAACGGGTAAGCATTTTAATGCTTAGTAAGTCTCAAGCAATGAAATCAGCTTTGACTAAGGTATTTTATTCACATGGCTAATTAAACCACTTTACTAATTCACATTCCCATACTCATACTTATTTCACATCACCGACCCTTATGTTCATACACAAAAGAACAACTTAGCCCAAGGCCGGTAGCTCGTTTATCAACTTAGCGATACTTACTTGTAAGAATTCAATTAGTACAAGCACATACAAACATACCTCATTGCTGGAATTTTCACAAGTGTATAAGCTGAAATTTTCACAGCAAGATTGCTCACTTCGAATCACATACTTTCGGATTTAACCGGATATAGCGACTCAGACGATTGCCTTCGGTCATAACCGGATTTGGTGACTTGCACAAAGGCCTTCGGTCTTAGCCCGGATATATCAACTCGCATACGAATGCCTTCGGTCTTAGCCCGATATATCAACTCGCACGAATGCCTTCGGTCTTAGCCCGGATATATCAACTCGCACGAATGCCTTGGTCTTAGCCCGGATATATTTCCAATGTTCACTTACACATATATCAATATTCAAGACACGTCCATAGTTCATTTTCGTTACTAAAGCTCTAACACAAAATATCTATCAACCTTTACTATTTCGGCTCAATGGCCACACAAACAAGGAGCATAATTTTGATATAATTCAAGTAGGGTCATCACTCAAGACTTACCTTGGATGTTGTCGAGCGATTTCGACGGCTATTCAACTACTTTTTCCTTCCCTTTATCGGATTTAGCTCCCTTTGCTCTTGAGCTAATTTACACAAATTTAACTTATTAAAATCTCATCATGATAGCTTATGGCGAATATGACAAGGAGTGTAAATGGTCATATGGCCATCCTTTAGCTCAAATACACAATGGTCATGCACATTTTACATCACAACAAGCAATTCAATACATTCAAACATCAACGTGAAGTTCAAAGTACTTGGCCCTTATATACATTAGGCATCAAAGTTGTATATGTACGAAATCATAAATCGAACTCAACACATTAGTTAATATTCCTCTTAGCGAATTTTCTAAGCCAAGAATAGGCATCAATATGCTTGCCTCAAACCGAATGCATGCACACTAATTACCCCTCATGTGGCGAATATACACTTAATACCACACAAAAAAAAAACAGCATACATTTTACTACTAACACATTACATATCGTAATTCATTGCACATCTCTTATTTACTTCATAATCAACACATCATCACAAGCAAATATACACTTTGAATTAGTATATATGTCATACCAATCCATCATGTGCAAACATATATTCATGTAGGTGCAAGGGCGAATTCTCAAGTGGCTTATATCCAAATATATACACATTTCCAAAGCTTAAATCTTACTTACCATGCAACATGCATGAATTATACTTATGGATATATCATGGCGAATACCACAACACCACACCATTTCAATTTGGTCATGGTGAAACAAAGAACTTAGTATCTCATTCAAAAAATGCTAAAAGAAAATCTAAGAATCTTCAATCCTCCATCACATGTATCACTTTCAAGCTTGTTATTTAACATGCAATGGCATTAACACCACATTCACTTTGGCGAATTTCATTCCCATGACATAACAAGGATTTGAACCATGGGCTAACAAGAACATTAAGCTAGCAACTAAAAACATGCATGAACCTCAAACATACCTTAATCTTGATGCAAGTTTAGCCAACCTCTTCCTAATCCTCTTCCAAACCAAGTATGAAGCAAAACTCCTTCCTTAACCTTAGTATTTTCGGCCAACAAGAGAGTGAAAAGAGATGAACAAAATTTTTCTTTCTTCCTTTAGGACATTCGCCAAGCTATGGAGGAAGATGGACACTTTTTTTGTTTCTCATCTACTAACATTAATTGTTTATTCCATACCCTTATTTTATTCTTTCCATCATAACCCATTTACCAAACATGTTTCATGACATGATTTTTGCCCATAAATCCTTGTCATGGCGGCCACTAGCTATGGGGAAATTTGACATGCAAGTCCATTGTTTTGCATGCATCCTTTAATTAGTCATCACACATTTCCCCTCATACTTTCAAAGTTTATTACTAGGTCCTTTCTAGTGAAATTCACATCTATAATTCTAAATCAAAGCATAAAAAATATCACACATGAGTTAACACACATTATAGGCAATAAAATAAATATTAAATTATTTTTATGCCTTGGTTTTGTGGTCCCGAAACCACATTTCGACTAGGGTCGTTTTAAGGCTGTCACATGTTCGGTTAATAAAATGAAATAGTTGGTTCAAAGCTTAGTCTACTATGCAATTTCGATTAACTTTAACATGTTTTCACTAAGTGAAGGTTCAATTGTAAGATACCTTTCATTTATGCAAATTGATTTCCAAGAATATCAAAATCTAAAATATTTTGAAAATGGGGGGGAGGGAGATTGTTGAAACATTTTCAAATATTTATAATGTTCCAATAACTATAAATGAATTGGTGTAATTAATCAAAAGATTATATAGTTTGATTTTTTAAAAGAATTATAACTATTTAAATAATTTTATTTGAATAGTTATAATTAAATAAATAATTATGTGTTTATTTTAAAGACATTATTATTCGAAAAGACACCTATTGATGAAAGATATCTCTATGAAGAGATATGAAAATTCCTATAAATAGGAATGAGATTTCATTTGGAAATCATACCATCAAATTCTAATATTCTTTCTTTCCTTCCTTCGTTTTCTAATATTATTAGATTATTCTATAAAGTATTACTGCAAAAATCCTTTATAGAAATTGAGTTTCTTGCCATACAATTGCTCAGTGTGTAGTTGGCTATTCTCGTCAGTGCAAAACACAAATAGCCATTGGCTTCATTGTATCCTCGAGGTTAATTTGCTTCGAACTCGTTTGCACACCGAAGATAGGTGAATGCGAATATAACCTTAAAGATAGTGGTTTGATACACGCCTTGGAGCCTTGTCCTATTTCTTCTTTTGTTCGAGTTCCGTTCGTGTGTTTGAGAGAATAATATGTTTAAATTTGGAGCTACCGAGAAAGAATATTTGGGAGAAGGATCTAAGCTTGTTTTAGAGGACAATATTAAAAAAAGAAATCCTCTTGATGGTAAATCGAGCTACAATGTGCAATCTACCTTGGACGTTTCAGTGGCTATAGAGGGTATTATGGGTAATTTACATAAGGCTTTGGAACATTCGAATGTGGGGTTTACTTCCTTGATAGAAGTGAGAATTTGACAGTAGTTCTTGATCATGATGTTGGGGTAAGTTGCTAATGCCGTTTTTTGTTCTGATGCTCGATCTTGTCATATATTTTGATGGAATAAAATTTAATGTTTTGAAATTCTCAAGGAGTATGTCACCGTCGTTTCTATTAATTTATTTTTGAATATAGACGTGAGTTTAGTCCTGATATCTTTTGCTTATTTGAGACCTGGATAAGTGGTTGTCATGCTGATGGAGTTATTACCAAATTTGAGAATTCGAACTCTTGTAGAATTGTGGCGAATGGATTTTCATGTGGTATTTGGGTTCTCTAAAATGATATTGTTAATGTTAAAATTTTGGGATTAAATTTTGAGGCTATTCACATGTGGATTGGTAATGGCCAAAAATTGTCAGTTTATGCTAGTCCCCAAAGAATTAATAGGCATATGTTGTGCGATCATTTGAATTCTGTAGTTAAGTCATGTGATGAACCTTGGCTAATTGCTGGTGATTTTAATTCGATCCTGGATATATCTGAAAGGAGAGGTAGCGCAACTACAACTAGAAATAGATGTCCTCTGTTTCAGGATTTTCTTTTTAATAATGGCCTTCGGGATTTGGGTTGTTGTGCGTCTCACTTTACATGGAGTAGAACGGGGATATCTCAACGTTTGTATCGGGCTCTAGGGAGTACTATTTTTGATATGTTCACGCTTGATTGTATAGTTCAGAATTTGCATCGGTTAAAATCTAGTCATCGCCCAATTTTAGTGTCCCTTAAATCTTAACGGGTGAGGGACAAGACCTTTTTGGTGTCTTGACAGTTGGATGCTTCACCTTGAGTTTAGGATGTTGGTTAGTAATAATTGGAATTATGAAGAATCCGTGGTGAATATGCTTAAGTAATTTCGAGTTAAGGTCTAAGGCTGAAACAAGCTTGTCTATGATAACATTTTTAGCCAGAAAAGACAACTGGTTTACGAACTGAAGAAAGTATAGAGTCTAATGGAGTTAAGGCTAAATGAGAGATTTTGTACTCGGGTAATAGAATTGAGACAAGCTTTGGAGGAGGTGTTGAAGCATGAGAAGCTCTAATGGATTTAGAAATCCCGATCAATTTGGCTTATGAATGGTGATTATAATATAAAATACTTCCATGGTAGGACTCTTGGTCGACGTAGAAGGAACAGAATTGAGGGCCTTCAGCTGGATGGGGTTGATTGGTGTTTTGATCCTACTATAGTAAAACATGTTGTGGATTTTTTATAAGAGTCTATTTTCCATGGACTATTCAATTGTTGGTGTTTTGTGCCGTAGAGGTTTTTTCCAAGATTTATCACTAGCTGAAAAAGATAGGCTTGTGTTGGAAATGACAAATTTAGATGTCCGTAATGCAGTTTTTTGTAAGGCCCCACTTAAGGCACCAAGAATTGATGGTTTTCATGTGAAGTTTTATCAAACTTAGTGCTATATTATTGGACCTTCAGTTTGCTCGATGGTGCAACAGGTGTTTGGAGGTTGTCTAGTGGACCACAGAATTAATAAAACTTTGCTTGTTCTAATCCCAAAGGTTGATAGTCTAGAAATTATCACTCAATTTCATTAAATTAGCTTTTGTATGGTTTCATTCAATTAATAATGTTGAGGCTTACTAAACAAAATTAAGGTAGCTTTGTGATAGGTAGAATGTAACACCCCCTAACCCATTACCGTCGTCGGATTAGGGTTACGGAGTATTACTTACTGTACAAAACAGAACCTTTAACTTCAAAATAGATCAAAAATACAATTTAAATTATTTTCCAATAACTTATTACAATCATAGAAATCATACACATTTGGGTATTATATCGAGCCTTCAGGACACTAAAAACAATTTAAAAAAAATCGGGGTTTAATTTGAAACAAATAAGAAGATTTTGGAAAAACATAAAAAATTGGGAAACAGGGGTCACACAGCTGTGTGACATAGCTCAGATCGTGTGGACATTCGACGTAAGGACACACAGCCGTGACCCAGCTCATGTGTTTGCCCGTGTGGGTATTCGAAATAGGGTCATACGGTCATGTCGCAAGCCATGTGCCAAACCGTGTGTACTTTTGATGTTGGGTCATACGGCCATATTGCAGGTCATGTGCAAGACTGTGTGACAAACTGTTTTGAAACACATAGCCTTGTGATAGACCGTGTCTTAAAATTGTGTCAAAATTGCACCTAAATATAAATTACATACAGTCGTGTGAGATGACCGTGTGTGGTATACGGTCGTGTGTCAACCCGTGTCCCAGGCTGTTTGCTCCAAATTTAACCCCTAAAACAAGCTATTTCAATACTCATTCTTGCCCAACCAAGATATACTATTTACCCATACATTCAATTGAACAAAACATTCTTTAAACATACTTAAAACATACCAAATCAATCAACCTATAAGTTCTAACCAATATTCCATTCAAAGGCACCTCAATTCATACTAATTCAAAATCACATTATAACCTAAACATGCATCATCACAACCACAAACCATTCAACCATTTCAATCACATATAGACATACCTCAAGTCATGTATTTACATAGCACTCAAAAGTGACCAAAGGCATATTCTTAATAAGCATTACAAGTCCAACAAACATATACTCAAAAACATAATGAAACCAAGTAGACCAAATAACGTATTCACAACACCTATTCATATAATACCTATACATGTCATTTATAACCATAGCCAAAATAAACAAAAGCTACCAAAATGAATGTTGGATAGTGTGATAGGACTCAGATAGATTCCAATTGATTGAGTTTCCGATGATCTACAAAACAGAGGAAAAGCAATTACGTAAGCAAATAGTGCTTAGTAAGCTTGTATAAGAGAAATTCATACTTATCGAACATCAACATAAAATCATTCAACCATGCTCATTGAATCATACAAATACTTTACTTTCCTATTCACAACAATTCACATAGGTAGTAGATAACTTTAAAATATATCATCAAAGTAACATGGCATATATCATTAAATAAATTTCATACATTCATCTTTTCTCACATGTTTGCTTAATAACCTTTTTTCCATTCATTTACAAATACCAAATTTTCCATTTCATAATATAATTAACACCCATCAGTTTATATTAATACCTTTCCATTAGCCTTTACTTATCCTTTGAACCATATAGAATTATGTCAGATACTCGGGAATGCTTACACATAATATGCATTTTCATGTAATCGTATCATTTTTAATAATGCTCACATGAGCTGTGGAGAATCTATAACAAATGCAAGACCTTAGCCATTGGTAGGACATCTAGGATTAACATCCAAAACCATATAATTCCTAATGACATGTCATTTGTATCCTAAGAATTCTTAAGGTTCAAATGGGATTATTAAACCATCAAGTATTCAAGCTATCGTAATATTGTCGAGTCAAATTATATCTAACATATTGTTAACTAATAATCAATCCAAAGAATAATTAATAAGTATTTAAATCATATGAACTTACCTCAATCACAATGATTGTTACAACTAAGTCGAAACTAATCTGAGATTTTTGCTTTTCCTTGATTCAAGTCCGTTTGATCCTTTTCTTGATCTAAATAGTAATTTAACTCAATTAAGTATTTCAAATAGTAAAAAAAAATCATTAATTCTAGTTCATAACTCATTTCAATATGAAATGAAATCACCCCTAATATTTTAACTTTTATACAATTTAGTCCCTAAGCCAAACTTGCAAATTCACCATTTTTCTAGCAAAAACATACTAGCCAGTTTTAATAGGGGTCCTAAACAGCCCATAATTATCAAAATTTCTCATCAACTTCAAGGAATTTTACACTTTTAACAAATTAACCCTTAACCCTAAATCCATCAAGAATCACTTAACAAAATAAGTTTATTTAACAACCAAGTTTAATAATCTATCAATTTAACCTAAAACACATCCAAATTCATCCATGGGAAGTCCCTTATCCTTTAAAAAATTTTCAAATTAACCATTGGACAAACTAAACTATGCTAAAACAAGCTCAAAAACATAAAAATCACTAAAAACAGGGTTCAAACACATACCATGCAATTGAATAACCCTAGCTGGTATTTTTGGTTGAAAAAAATTAAAAGGAAGAAGATGATAACATTTTAGTGATTTATTATGAGTTTATTTAATTAATTATAATTTTACCCATAGTTTAAAAGATTATAAAATAACCAAATCATGTCCATCATTGTCCACCATGAAAATAAATGGCATAGTTACCAACTAGATCCATTAACTTATATTTTAAAAGCCACTGAATCCATTTAACTAATAGAAACTAACTTTTGCATCTTTTACAGTTTAGCCTTTTTACCTAATTAACTATATAAACCTCAAAATTGCATAACAAAAATTTAATACAACCCTAATATAACCTTATAGACATTAAATAAATATTAAAATACTAACTTACTTACCAGAATCGTGGTTCCAAAACCATTATTTTTGACACCACTGAAAACAGGCTGTTACATAGAAGCATTTCGAACAACATTGTTATTGTTCAGGAAGTGGTACATTCTTTGAGGAATTTTAAAGGTAGAAAATCTGGGATGATCCTTAAAATTAATCTTGAGAAGGCATATAATAGAATTCATTGGGATTTCTTGAGGGATACACTTTTAGAAGCAAGGTTGTCATCCATGTTAATCACAATAATTATAAATTGTGTGCTTCAACTACGTTTCAGATTCTTTGAAATGGTATGATCATGGATGAATTCAGGCCTTCCAGGGGGTTACGACAAGGAGATCCCCTATCTTCTCACTTATTTGTCTTATGTATGGAGAGGTTAGGACACTTAATTCATGAATCAGTGAATAACATGAGGTAGAGACCTCTGTTTCTAGTTAAAAGTGGTCCAGCTTTATCACAATTATTTTTTGTGGATAACTTAAAGCTTTTTGGGGAAGCGGACTCGAAGTAATCTGAAGTTATAAATGATATTTTGAATACCTTCTGTCACTTCTCGATATAAAAAGTGAATAAGAACAAATTTTAGGTATTTTTATTGCATAATGTTCTAGAAACAATTGTGTCAGATATTTGTAGGAATGTGGGTTTTGAACGTGTGAATGATTTGGGGATGTACCTTGGTCTTTTGATTATTCATAAGAGAGTCAGAGTTGGCACTTTTAAGTTTTTGGTGAATAATGTTCGTAGTAGACTCAATGGGTGGGAGGCTAATAAAATTTCATTGGCCGGCAGAATTACGTTAGCTATATCCATGTTGCTATCTATCTCTAATTATTTTATGTTTATAGTTCGTATTCCTATAACTATGTGTGGTGATATTGAAAAACTGGCTCATAATTTTGTTTGGGGATCCTTTTTTGATACTAGGAAACTGACCCTTGTTAAATGGAATGACTATTGTCATCCGGTTGAGGTTGGAGGTTCGGTTATATGATGTTTAGCTATTTAGAACAAGCTATTCTTTTTGAAACTCGATTTTCTTTTATTAACAAAGATTGATGACTTATAGGTCAAGATTGTGAGGAGTAAATACAAGATTTGTTAGGTACTACCGAATTCTATCAATAGGAGTATTTGTTCCTACATATGGAGTTCTTTAATGTGAGTTTGGTAAGATGTGGTGAAAAATGTTTATTGGACTATTAAGGTTGGAGCCTTGATGAATTTTTTGAATGACAACTGGATTTATCAACTGGGCCCTTTAAAGAATTTCTATGTGGAATCTGAGCAACCAAATGACACTTTTGCCAGTATGACTTAGTGGATGAGTTAGGAAGTTGGGATTGGAACCGTCTTCGAAGCCTTCTACCTAGCCCAAATTTGATGCAAATAGCTTTGGTTTTTCCCTTTCTCAGGAAGTTGGAAATGATCGTTTATCGTGGAGATGGGCGACTAGAAATGCATTTTCCATGATAGAAAGCTAGGTATGTACCAATTTGATTCGAACGATAACTCTAATGTCTGGAAGTTATTTTGGAAAGCTAAGGTCCCTCGACGAGTTAGAGTGTTCATTTGGTTATTGTGGAAGAACAAACTATTAACTAATGAGGAGAGAGTTAGAAGACATATGGCTTGTGAGGGCCAATATCAGTGTTGCAATATTTCCCTTGAGACCAAGTTACATGTAGTTAGAGATTGTAAATTTCCATGGGTAGTCTGGAGTTCAATTGTACCAACTCAAAAGCAGGTACTATTCTTCTCCTTACCTATTGATGAATGGGTTGTTTGGAACATGCAAAATGTAGGGAATTGTGGTAATCACAAAATTGACTGGCAAATGTTATTTCATATAGTTTATTGGTTATTATGGAAAAGCATAAATATGTTTGTGTTTTTTAGTTGTCACATTTCTGTTCAGGATGTGGTAGATACAAGTATCAGTTGGATGAGAAGCTATTATCCAACCTTAAAGGCTATGCTACATTCGAGTTCTATAGCTATTGATCCCAAATGGTCAGCTCCGAAGAGCGGATGGGTTAAGATTAATATTGATGGTACAGTTTCACTTAGCTGTTATTCGTCTACAATTGGAGGAGTCATTAGAGATACTGATGGTAATTGGTTATGTGGTTACTCGATGTCATTAGGGAAAGACGAAGTGTTTAGAATTGAAGCGAGGTTCATGTTAGAAGGGCTTCAAGTTGCTTGGGACAAGAGTGATCGACAGTTTGAACTTGAGTCTGATAATGTGTTGTTAGTGGAATTAATCATAGTCAATAATTCTATTGATAATCTTATTATAGAATTACGGGCCATTCATAAGCTAACTCAGATGAATTAGAAAGTTCGTATCCGTCACATTTCCATAGCTCACAATGATGTTGTAGACTTCATGACCAAGCATGCTACTACATGATTCATAAATATCTAGGTGTTCTTCGAACCTCCTCAAGCTGTGCGAGGTTTAGTTCAAAAATATATTAAAGGTTTTTTTTATATTTTATGCTTGCTATTGTAATTACTTAATACTATTTTATTTACCAAAATTAAAGTCATCAAAATGTAATTAAAACTATCTTTTAAGTTATCAAATTTTGTTCCATGTTGAAGTCTCAAATTTGGAGATTTTTAGATTTAATTAAGTTAATTAGTTTAAGTAAGCTTGTCGAGTTTAATGCTTGTAGTAATTAATGTTATTAGAATTGTTGTAAATTTAATAAAAAATATCAAAGTTTTGATCAAATATTTTTAAAATTATTTCATATGTTACTAAAATATATAAAATAATATCAAAAGTGTTTTAGAAATTTTGACTATTTTGTTTCACATAATGTTCAAACAATATTTAGAACAACAATTTTGGTGCAGTCAAAGTTTTTGGTATTGACATGTCTGAATTTTTAATTACATGGCTTTTGATTTAATCTTACTAAGAAGCAATAAGGAGGTATGGATGTTTAAGATGGGAATAATGAGATTATCATTCATTCGAATGATCTGGAGAAGAAATATAGAAGTTTGAGATGATTGAATATATCTTTGGCCCTATTTGGTAGTTGGTTGATAGCTGATAGTTGATTGCTGATTGTAGTGGCTAGTTTGACCAATTGATTCTATTAACTGTTTATTTAAAAGCATTTGGTAAAACTTAGCTAAAAGCTGATATGTGTAAAATGATAAATAAGGGCATGTCACATTTTATTGTTAAGTATTTATTTGTTTATAATACTTCAATCTTTATTGGATGAAATTATTGAAATAAAACGCTATTACCAATGAATTAAAACATCCATTATGGAAATTAATTAGTGAATATTTTTGAAATTTTAAATAAACAAATTTATTATGTAACACCCCAAACCCGACCTAGACATTATGGCCGAATCTGGTGATGTCACATAGAATAGGTTTGAAAGCGAAGTTGTCTCGTAACATCATTTCAGCTAACTAACTCACATGCCTTACCTCTATTTTAGAAAAAATTGCTTTACTAGTTTATTTTCCAAAAATCTGATTTACAGTGAAAGCTTTAACCGTTTTGGTTTGGAATCACAGTCGTGTTTTTAAGAAAAACCATTGTTTGCGTATAAACCGTCATTTTTAATAAAACATTTTAGTAAAGTAATTAAATAGTCAAAATAATCCAAAAATAACCAGTTAAAACCAAACAGTCTAAAGAGTCCTCAAAATTACAACTCTCAAATGGAATCCAAAATAAAAATAAACCATATAGTAATTTAAGGCAGTTTAACAGAAGAGTGGTCACCGCTAAGTCTTTACCGCACCGATCCGCCTAAGACTGAGGATTACCTGACAGAAAAACAAACAGATGTGAGGTTACGAAAACTCAGTGTGTAACCCAACAGAATTAAGCATGCAAGCATACAATAATAATACACATAACTAGAAACATATACAGATACGGACTCATGTCCTTTTCAGACACAATAACAGAATTAGATACAAATACAGATATGCAAAATCCTACCCCCATCCTCTACAGACCATCTCCGACCATCCATCACACCATGTGGGGTTAAAAACACCGACCCATCCCTACACACCACGTCGTGTCATTAAGACACATATCAGATAATATATTCAGTCGAGCTACTAGAATAAAGTCATTTAACGCCGGTTAGAATACTTCCTCCTCATATACATGTCCCACCCCAGAACAGATACAGAACATACATACAGAATTAACAGATATATCATGCTTATATAAACAGATAGCAATATACATGGCATAGACATGCTCAAAACAGTACTTCAGTTTAACAGAACACATAGTTTTAGGACCCTATGGTAGGTTCACAGTAGATTAGAATGACCCATGTGACCCTACGAAAAATTTCAATATAATAGGCCCACATGCCCAAATTGGCCTTGCTCATATGGTCCATACAGCCTGGCCCTATAACCCACACGCCCGTGTAAAATGCCCGTGTGGGCCCATACGCCCAACTTGACCTAGCCCATGTTGCCCACACGGCCACAATCGAGCCATTACACAACCATGTCTTGTGCACGATCATGCTTTCATCGATCACACAGCCTTGTCTTCACATATGGCCTACCACACAGGCAACCACACGCCCGTGTGGCATCGACAGTGGCCATTTTCGGCATTAACACTCACGCAAAGATTCGAACACAGAACTTCTAACACACTAACTCCCTTATCACTCGAACCAGCAGACTCATTCTTATATGGTTTCACAGACAATTAAAAATAAGCCCACTGAACAGAGATAAGTCTCAGATCCAAAAATAACAAAAATTGCTAAAGGTAAGGCTTGAACTTGGGACTTCTTACACATACCCAAAACATTTAACCACTGAAGCAGATACAGATATTTGTGTCAAATACTTACAATAACAAAAATAAAAACGTCAATGCATTACAACTCTGCCCCCTAAAAGAAATTTCGACCTCGAAATTTACCTGATCAAAATAGATGAGGATACTACTGATGTATCGAGTCCTCAGGTTCCCACGTGGCCTCCTCAGTGCCATAATTCCACCACAGTACCTTCACTAAGAGAATGGACTTCCTCCTCAGAACCTTAATATCATGATCCAGAATCTGAATCGTCTCCTTCTTAAAGGTTAAGTCCTGTCTAACCTTGATCTCCTCAACAGAGACAATGTGAGAGGGGTCAGACTGATACCGCCTCAACATCAAGACTTGAAACACATCATGGATACGGTCCAACTCTGGAGGTAGCTCTAACTAATAAGCGATCGGTCTCACACACTTTAAAATCTGATATGGCCCAATGAACCTAGGGCTCAACTTACCCTTATGACCGAACCTTAGAACCTTCTTCCACGGAGAGACCTTAAGAAACATGGAGAGACCTTAAGAAACATTAAGTCCCCCACAGAATACTCAATATCACGTCTCTTCAGATCTGCATAAGATTTCTGTCTATCATAAGCCACCTTCAGACGATCCCGAATCAGTCTAATCTTATCTCAAGTCTCAAAAACCAACTCAAGACTCAATACTCGCCGTTTCACCTGGCTCAGTGGCCATTTTTAGCTTTTTTCGAAACCTCAATTTCTGCATTTCGGGTACACACCTAGTAATGATTCGACGTGAAACCACTCCCGAGCCTTCCAAAACCTATAAATAGAGTAACCAACAGCTCTTAGTTCCCTAATACGAGCCTAACGCGATTAGCCCTAATTTATAAAAATCGACTTACCACTTACCACGAATAAGAAAACGAGCACAACCTAATCAAGCCGCTGAAGTGAATAACGATACTTCACCACCTTCTCCTGAGCCACAGAATTTAATGATTACCCCCAACATTGATTATCCACACAAAGCACAAAACACAAAACCAACCTTAGCAAAAACCAAAACTAACTTACCAGCCCGATTGAGGAATCCAAAGCGTAAAAGCAACAATTTATCAGAAAAACGATAGTAACAAGCAGAAGAAATCAAAAATTGAAAGTGACAACAAAGGAGGAAAGAAAAACGTCAGGGAGCAAAAGAATTGATGTCAGGAAATTTGGGGAATTTTCTTCTAGAAGAGAGAGAAAGAAAAATAAAAGAAAAAGATAATATAATCCTTTATTTTACTCTCCACTAACCCCTTAACATATCAGATAATATAATCCAACTCTATCAAGACTCTATTAGGAAACCGAGCAAAAAGATTAGCATTAACGCTCACGCAAAGATTTGAACACAGGACCTCTAACACACTAACTCCCTTACCACTTGAACCAACAGGCTCATTCTGATATGGTTTCACGGACAATTGAAAATAAGTCCACTGAACAGAGATAAGGGTTAGATAAAAAATAACAGAAAATTGCTAAAAGAAAGGCTTGAACTTGGGACCTCACACACACACCCAAAACACTTAACTATTGAAGTAGATAGAAATATTTGTGTTAAATACTTACAATAACAAAAATAAGAACGTTAGGACGTTACATATTAAGTTCCTTATTTACAAATATTAACCTTGTGGAAATTGATAAATATTAATAGTGTATCAATATAATTGTAAATTATATTCTTAGTGATAATTATGTCATGTTCTTAGTATGTAAATTAGTGATAATTACGTCACACTCTGAATAAATTTGTCAAGGAGCATATTTCAATTCATATAAAGTTGCATAATAAATCATTTTACACAAGTAAATTGAAAATGATTAAGAGTACATAAATATTCAAGAAATAAATACATATCTCATTCTACATATATCATTAGGTTTGAGAGCATATGATAAAGGGAGTAATTTTTTAGTAAGCATGGTCAAGTATGTCATTCCACATATCTCATTCACAATCAACTGTGAAAAAAGTTATTCAAATCTGCGTTTTTTGTTTTGGAGGTTTTAACCCAAGAAATGCTTGTAAACCTCCATTCACCAAACATTACAATTAGAGGGTTTGATTACCCAATCCTTCATTTGTGTCCAAATTAACTAAAAAAAATCCAAAACTCTGTTTACCAAACATCCCATTTTTTTATATTTATCTTTTAAAGTGTATTTGGAGTTATTTTTAAAACTAGATAATGAAGTGATTAATCATTCAAGATAATTTATGAAGAGAATGTTAGCATTCAAACAAATGCTAAATGCTTATAAAATCATTTGAATGATGTTAGTTCTCATCATCTCACTACATTTATCCAAGACAATTATGTTTATCTAGTTGTTAAGTATTTAATATTTTATTATGGAATTTACGGTGGATATTTATTGTGTTGTCAAGAGAAAGAGCTGGAGAAGGGTGCTCCAAGTAAAGGAAAATAAAAATTTGTAGAACGAAGGAAGAGAAATGAGTCTTCTGTTATTTTTTGTATATTTTATTTACTTTTCTATTATTATATTTTAAAATAAATACTAAAATGGCATGAAATAATTGTTATTAATATGTTTTAGTTAAGGGTAAACTACACATGTCACTCAATTATAAAATATTTTCTTTTTAAATCACTCAACTATTAAATTTTTTAATTTGGTTATTCAATTATTTTTCCTTTTCTTTTTGACCACCCAATTATCATTATTTTAATTTGTTCACTCAATTAATCGAATTTTTTATTATCTATTTTATTAAGTCTCGTTAACATGGTAGTTAAAAACTATTATAATAACAAATTTAACCTCTACTTTTATATATTATATCGATTTAGTCATAATTTTAAAAATTAACCATCAAAATTTACAAATGATCTAAATTTTCCATCTCCTCCTAACCTTTCTCCAAAAAAAAAACCTTGCTTTTCTTTATTTTTTTTTTTCAATTTGAACCTAAATTTTGCCAAAAAGCACCAAGCAAGACAAAATATTTCAGATTTTTTAAAATTTTATTTTTTGGTTTAGGATAGTTTGATGCAATAGGATTTCAGGTTTACATAAAGGGTAAAGGGTAAAAGGTAAGGTGTTTTTGACACCTTTAATGATTGATTTAGGGTAAAGCTTCGTTAAGTTTCTAAAAAATATTGTTGATTTCCTTTTTCTTTATCGAAGTTATTATTTTGATCATCATCAACCTTTCCAATTATGTTATATTCTAAATTTTTAAATTTGTTAAAAATCATGGATCTGGTGAAGATTTTGAGTTAAAAAACAATTTGGGTAGAGATTTGAACTTGGATTAATGGGTTTCAAAATGATAATCAGTAACAATAACAATGGTCTCTATGAAAAGTGTGATAATAATAAATTGTTTCTTGCATTTGAAAGAGTAGGAAAATTTAGCAAATGGGTCTCTGATACTCATTGACTCATCTTCAAATCCTAACTTCAAGAGAAAAAGATGAAAATTGAATAATATCTCACTAAGTAGGCATAAAAAACCACACATGTTTGGTAAGAATATATGTGCTAATATTTAACGATAAATTAAGTTCAAATAGAAAGAAGAAAGGATGTTTCTTTTTCTTCTTCTTCTTCTTCTTTTGTGTGTGTGGAGAGAGGTGAAAGAGGATGCGGAGGTGGAGGCAACATGGTAGTGGAGGTGAGGAAAGCGAAAGAGGAAGGTAAATTTTGAGAATCAAATTGAGATCATTTGTAAATTTTGAGGGTTGATTTTTTAAAATTATGACTAAATCGATATAATATGTAAAATTTGAGGGATAAATTTATTATTATGCCAATTTTTAATTGCTATGTTAACGAGATTGAATGAAAATGGACCTAAAAAAATAATCTCAATTAATTAGGTGACCAAATTAAAAAATTGATAGTTGGGTAACTATAAAAGAAAATGAACAATAGTTATGTGAACAAATTAAAAAATGACAGTTGGATGATAAAAAAGAAAATGAGCAATAATTGAGTGACATGTGGTGTAGTTTACCCTTTAATTAATTATTTTTATAATAACATGGATAGAGAGGAGCCGCAAACCATTAATCAATGTTAAAGTGTATATGGTAGATTAATATTGAATTTTAATCTTGTTTTAACAAAATGTGACATATGAGATTTGTATGAAAAAATAATAAAAATTTCAAAAGTTAGCATGAAATATATATGGATTATTATGTGGGTTGTCATCTTTAAAATTTTAACATTTTAGCCAATATTTCTGTTAAAAAAAGTAAATTGACTCTTTTAAAATGTTGATGGTCAGATTCAACTCTTTTTAAAAGATTGAGGATCAAATTTTGCTAAAAGAGAGAGAGTGAGCCAAATTAACAAAAAACAAATGTAAATGTTAAGAGTCAAATTTATTATTATACCTTTACAAAATTAATAAATTATCATTCAATTAGCAAATATATGGTTTTTCACTACAACAATTTGGTGCTTCAGTGGCATTTCTTGTGAAGTTTTTACAAAAAACACCATGAGGTTTAGAATTTGGCAATGCTTGTAGTATAAATGCCATTATATAAAATAATTAATGGTGCTTTTTAAATAAATGTCACATATGTTCTCTATATTTTGCGTTCGTTCTTTTATAAACTCCACTAATTTGGAAATAAATGCCCTACTTATTTAATTTTTTAAATAATTTTAATTTCAAATATTACTTTATTTTTATTTAATAGCATTTTTATTGCGAATGTCGCAAATAGTGCAAGAATTGGTGACAATTTTATCATAAAACGCTGTAAACATGCTTTTTCAATGGCATTCATTATGGAAATCACATTAAATGTCACATTCAACAAGGCGTCCCTCATTCCCCAAATTATTTCAAAGCCTTTCAACACCAGTTTTTAAAGGCACATTGTTTCTCACTCTCATTCCTTATATTGGATCTCTCATTTGCTTATCTTTGTTAAATTCACTCGTAATTTTCAAATGTTTTAATTTTGACTTTAGATTTCTTTGTTAAGGTTTTGACTAGTAGCTGAGCATAATAGTGTTGTTGGTATTGGTAATTATAAATTCTTTTTTTTTCTCAATTGCATTTTCCCAATTCTAAACCTTAGATTTTATTGTCAAAGAAGGAAAAATGTAAATGTTGTTGGAATCTTTCATATTCGTCTTTCGTTTATGACTCCACTAGATTGAACCGTAATTCCAATATCAAATTGTTTGATGAATGATTTGTTTGTTAGCATTGACCAAATTTATTAAATTGGAATGTAATTGAGGAAATGGTGATCGAATTTCCAATGGATCATTGAAACGAGAAAACCAATGACAATAAAGAGGATGAACGATTAACAATGGAGAATCGAGCAATATTTGGTGACGAAAGGCCTTTGAGTCCTAACAGTAGTGGGTATGCTGGGGAGAGAGAGAGTAACAGTGCCATGACCATGCTGAAGATCGATGGAGCGAGTGAGATTGACGGTGATAAGATTAAGGAAGTAAGGAACGATGGTTCCCTTGAAGGATTTTTCGATGCTCAAGCCTCGACTTGGGTACCATGTAAACGCCATGTAGATGAGGTGTAAGTATAAACCTTTTTCTCTGGTAAGTTGGTTCTTTGGGTTTGGCATGAGTAAACTGTTGTAAGTTTAGTGATTTGCATGAAAAAATTAAACTTGTTGGTGGTTTATGATTTGTTAACTACAAAGGATAAAATATATTATTTAATCGATATACAGGGATTTATTGAGACAATTTGTTAACAGACACATCAAGAGGTGTTGCGCTAACTAGATGATTTGATAGGAATCACATCCTTCATAAAGGTTACTAAGATACTATGTGTTGTTTTATTACAATAACTGCAAGGACCCGAATTTAGTCGGTGTCGAAAAATATGGTTTTGGAACCCAATTCCGTGAACCGAGTCAATGTGATAATAATCGGAGGACTTATGGAGTTAGTATGAAAATATATTAAAGATCAAATAAGAAATTAAATAGAGTAAATAGTTAATTTAGTGTAATTATTAAGTTGTAAAAGTCTAATTGCTATTGAGTTTGTTAGGGTAAACAACGTACAAGTAAAATAACGAAGAAATTGAAAAGATCGAATATAAATATTTTACGTGGAAAAACTCCTCCGAAGAGGATAAAAAAACCACAGGCAAAGATAATTTCACTAAAATGGCAAAAACGAAGAGTACAAAAGATGGAGGTAAAACTAAACCTCAAAACCCGAAATAAGAACCCCCAAAAACGTGAACATAAATTTCTCTAAAAGCTTGTAAAAGTTAGTACCTAAATGTGTAAAGGGTTATACCTAAATGTGTAATGGGTTATCTTTCTAGGATGGAAAAAGGGCCTATTTATAGGTTAAAATTGTAGGTCAAATAATATTAAAATACCTACACTAATCAGAGTTTAAGTTGGAAACTAATATTAAAATAACCTACACTAATTAGAGTTTAAGGGAGAAACTAAAAATAGAGTTTAACTGGGAGAAGAAAAGTCAAAAAATACGAGGCATAACTCCACAAATCTCCGCATTGACTCATATTTCCATAACATCTTCTTTGCCAAAGTCTGCCACGGGCTTATCTCGAATTATGCAAGATATTAACTAAGTCAAAGTTGTAATTCTTGTAACTCGTATCTGTTGCTAGAATAAGGTTACGAAGCATTAATAGACAAATGGGATATTAAACCATTCAAATCATACATTAATACAAACATAATCAAATTTCATTCAAATACATCCATAATGTCCCTTAATCGAGCCCTCGAGGCTTTAAAAATACTATAGAAACAATCCGGGACTAAATCAGAAACATTTAGAAATTTTAGGAAAATATTGAAAAATTTGGACTACAGGGTCAAACGGCTGTGTGACTTACATGGTTGAGACACACGCCCTTGTCTCAGGTCGTGTGGACTTTCGAAATAGTGATACATGGCAGTGTCCCAACCCATGTCTGTACCTATGTAACTCACTGGCTTGGGTCATACGACCAAGCCATACGCCCGTGTGCTAGGCCGTGTGCTAGGCCATGTAATAGCTTGACTTGCATGCTTTGAACCTACAGTGGACACACGGCCGTGCCGCATAGCCGTGTACTACACATGGCTGAGACACACACCCGTGTCTCAGGCTATGTGACCTCAAAATAAACCTTAAAAGACAAGTTTACCATTTCAAATTGCTTGGACCTTAAGAAACTCAAATACTAACCAAAATACCAAATCAAAATGACATTAATTGGGTCAAAAACGCATCAAAACCAACCTAATATGTGCCTAACCAATATACCCTCATTGGTACCGCAATTATATACAACTTTACCTCAAAATGATCATCAAATCATTCAAGCAATATCAAGTTAATATACCTAATAAAGTTACCACAATCACAACAATTTAAATATATGTAAGCCACACATACTAGCATAACAACTATATTTCATTCTCATACTATTTGCAAATTAGTTATTTGCACAAAATATCATTCATCACATTTACATAATCCAAACATTAACCAAAATAGCACAAGAGCCTATACATGTCATATAATCCGAATTAAATGTTTCAAAAACTACTAAGATAAATTGGATAGTGACTTGAGTGTTGATTCGATCGTCTAACCTTCCGAAAATCTACAATGACATTAAACAACACAAGTAAGCTTAATGAAGCTTAGTAAGTTCGATGAGTTTGACAAAAATCTTATTGAACTAACTATAATGAATCATACAATAAAAATCATCCAAGAAAAACTCTCTGTCATTCACAACTTCAATCAATAAATACATTCGTATTTAGATCAATACAAAAATAAATAACATGTCTTTCAAATTTATTAAACAAGTTTCCTTATCGAGATTTTCCATTCAAAGAACGACTTGCAGTTAAGAGTACATTGTCAACAGAAGCTCATAAGAGTTGGTCCTCCCGAATACGCCAACAGAAGCTCAAAAGCTGAACAGATGCTCGTAAGAGCTGAACAGAAGCTCGTAAGAGCTAATCCACCCAATCACGCTAAACAGAAAAAACACGAGAGTTCAAAACAAATGTTGAACCTCGGTTTACTTGGGTAAAATGCCGATATCTCCCTCCAAACCATCTCCACTCCAAACCCCCATTATACACTAAATCACGAATGTACTCAAATCCCGCGTTCAATTCAAACCAAATATCCAATTTAATATTATAATTCAAACAATAATTTGTTTCCAGCAATAGAATATATATACATAATACCGATCATCAATTTATACAAATGTTAAATTTTAACTGTATAAACTTACCTGGACTGAATTATAGTAATTGCAGAAGTTCAGGGACTATTTCGCTATTTTTCCTTTTCCACGAGTATCTACGGGATCTTGATATAAAATATAAAAGTACTCATTTATTAGCATATATTTCATTTTCAATCCATTTTACAATTAATACCCTTTTAGTTTTCAAATTTGCATAATTACCCTAAACTTTTACAATTTTTGTAATTTAATCCCTTAATTAGTTAATCTATCAAATTAACTAATTTTCTCAAATCAATAATCTATTCAAATATTTTAGGCCCTCATACAGCCCCTAATAATCCTAAAATTCACTATCAAACCTTAATATTTTGACATTTTCATAATTAATCCTAAAATCAATATTTAACAAAAATCACTTTACAAAATCATCATATAACACAATCAAAGCTTCAAATTCATGTTATTCATAAAAAATATCTAATATCCATCAATGGCAACTTCCAAAACTTTTAACAGAATCGAAAACAAAGGTACAGGCTAGTTGGACCTAGTTGCAACGATTTCAAAAACATAAAAATTACAAGAAACAGGTAAAAAAATTTACTCATAAGCATAACAATTTGCTTGGTCGACTTTCCTAGCTTGAAAAACCATGAATTTCGGCTATGGAATGTAAAATGAAGAAGAAACCTATTTCTTTTTACTTAATTTTGTTTTAATTAGTTTCCATCAATTTGCCATCCTACTATACTATTTAGGGCCTAATTATCACTTAAGTCCTTCCTCAATTAATTATTACACCATTTCATCACCTAACTGCTGTAATTAGCAAGTTTTGCACCTTTTTCAATTTAGTCATTTTTCTTTAAGTAACTAAGTAAACATTAATATTTCTTAACCAAATTTTAATATGACTGTAATGACTTTATAAATATTCTAAAAATAATAATTACAAGTTGACATGACTGAATTTATGGTTAGGAAACCACTGTTCCATCACTACTAAAAATCGGGCTGTTACAAGAGTTGTGTTTAGAAGCCAGAGGACTTCTAGTATTTAACTTGTGCACTGCCAAATAAAAATTGACCTGAGTCTAATTTACACAAATGCAATGCCCTATCTTTTCAAAACTTGCACCCAAAAGAGAACCTCTCTTATACAAAATGGTCATACATTTTGCCTTCCTATGACTAAGTTGTCTCCACTTCAAGCGAGTCGACTTTGACTCCTTAACAGACGAGGGACATCTTGTTTCACCAATCACCATTAATCCTTCTGAAAAATAAAGACTACCAATATTTTTACTTTTTATCAAAATGAGAGCCCCACAAGATACCTTAATTATGCTTGACTCAATGTTAATTTCACAACTCTTCGAGTCTAAATTTCCCAAGGTGATGAGATTTTTCTTCAAGTTAGACATATGCTTGACGTTTGACTGTGTGTTGATTGTCCCGTTATACATCTTGATCTGAATAGTACCAACACCGGTTACTATCCTAGGTGAGTCATTCCCCATGCACACAACTCCACCTTCAACTAAATTGTATGTAGAGAACCAATCCCTGTTGGGACACATGTGGAAAGAACACTCAAAATCCTGGATCCACTTAGATGTAAGCTCGAAGCTTTCACTTATTGACACCAACAAGAAATCATCACCCTTGTCATTGGCCAAATTAGCAGCAACTAAATCTTCCTTGTTGCTCTCAGCAACCCTTTATTTCGTAGTTTGTAATAATCTGCCTTGACATGACCTAACTTATTACAATAGCGACATCTCTTGTCTCACTTCCTTGATGCTAACAAAATCAAGGTTTGCCTATCTGACTTGTTATCCAAACCAAGCTCATTGCTGAGTTTCTCTTTACTTAATAGTTAACCCTTCACATTCTTGGATGAGAGATTATCTTCTCCATAAATCAGGGTCTCCTTGAAAGACTTGTATGAATGGGGTAAAGATCACAATAATAACAAGCTTGATCTTATCGTTAATTTGAACCTTAACGTTCTTTAAATCATTTAAAAGAGTAATAAATTGATTGATGTGATCTCTAAGGTGCTCACATTAGTTCATGCGGAACGTGTACAATCGTTGTTTCAGCACTAATCAGTTAGCTATAGACTTAGCCGCGTAGAGGGTTTTTAACCTTTTTCGTAATGTGAATGTCATTTTCTCCATCAAAACCTCCTGCAACACATTATTTATTAGACATAATTGAATCATAGATAGATCATTTTTATCTAACCTATCTTATTCTAATTTATCTATATCTACAGGCTTTTTCTTTATAAAGACCTTCTCAAGATCGCCTTAAATCAAAATTGTCGTCATTCGAACTTGTAATAGATGGAAACTTGTGATGCCATTAAACTTATCAAAATCAAAACTTGCTACTGGCATTTCTAAACGGGTTGATTGCGGAAATTGAATTAGGTCTTGATACCAGTTTGTTGGGGATAAACCCGGTTTAAGCAACGAATAAGTAAAATAATGAAGAAATTGAAAAGAACAAACACAAATATTTTACATGAAAAAACCCTTCCGAAGAGAATAAAAACCACGGGTGTAACACCCTTAACCCGTATCCGACGCTAGAATAGGGTTCGGGGCATTACCGGACTTAAACATTCATAAACATGCAAAGTCGGGTCACAAAATTTCGTCCAAGATTAAAATTTTTTAAATGCATGCATATTGTCCCTTATATGGGCCTATGAGGCCCAAAACATATATCGGGGGTGGTTCGGGACTAAACCGAGAACTTTTGGAAATTTTACAATGCTTAGGGAATTCTCCATGTTTAGAGAGTCACACGCCCGTGTCGGTTAGGCCGTGTAGTCACACACGCCCGTGTGGCTTGGGATACGCCCGTGTCCTCAGCCTGTGTAACTCTCTGTTTATGACTTCAGCAATGAAATAGGGTTACACGACCCATGACACACGCCCGTGTGCTAAGGTCGTGTCCCTCACACGGCTGAGACACACAACCATGTCTCTGCCCGTGTGGCCAACACTTAGGCTATTATCCAAGCCTTGGTCAACCATAAACCCTCACACATTTATACAACATCCATAACATATAACATGACATCCATTCAATGATTAAACATCTTTAATTAGGCTTCGATCATAGCATTTGCATGTCATGATACATGTTTACATACTCATTTTATACTAAGTTAAACACACTCATTTCACACTCATTTAGCCTTGTCTATTATAATATCACTTATACTTTTATACCATGGTTACCATCATACCAAAAGGTTTCAACTTAATCATCAAACATTCATACTCAAGGCTAACTCATAACTTTATAAAATACCAACATATTTCACATGCGTAGAATAACATGCTTGTCTAAGACATTGCACACCATAGCAAGGCACATACTCACATCACATGAAATTTTTTAGCTTGTGCATGCACATATAATAGGGTTACAACCCATTAATCAATATAAGCCACATCTCATGGCTATATACAATTGAATCATTTTAAGCCAATACATTTGGCCAAATCATGAAACACATATATTGAAAGACTAAGTCTCTATACATGCCACTCACTTGTGTACGCTTAACTTATACATGTTAACAATCCATAGAGGATGGCTTGATAGTGTGATGCTGAGTCCGACGATCTCCAACTCCGAGCCGACCTGACAACACTAAAGAAATGGAGAAGAGAGAGTAAGCTTAAAGCTTAGTAAGTCCATATGAAGATAATAAGCAATATGTCATTATGTTTCTAAAGGTAATACAACCATAATCATACTTTTACTTATATTCTGGTCATGCTGTTTTCTCGAGTCATAATTACTAAATTATTTATATCTAGAGCTACAGTACTCCAAATTAAGATCTGTAAATTTTCCCTAAAACTAGACTCATATATATTCTTACAATAAAATTTCCAGAATTTTTGGTCTAGCCAATAAGTACAGTTTATTCTTTAAAGTTACCCCTATTCTGCTCCTTGACAGCTTCAACCTTCTTTACTAAAAATTGGTTATCCTATAGTACGGGTTTTGATTAATGTTCCCATCTATTTCTCTTGAAAATAGACTTATTAAGGGCTTATTCATATAAATTTTAACCCATAATTATTTTTTTATAATTTCTAGTAACTTTCCAAAGTTGAGACAGGGGAGCCCAAAATCACACTGACTCTGTCTCACAAAAGTTCAAATATCTCATAGTATAAAACTCTTTTGCTTACACCATTTCCTCTATGTGAAACTAGACTCAATAAGCTTTAATCTCATATCTTATTCAGTTTCTAATTCAATTTTCACAATATTTGGTGGATTTTCTAAGTCACATAAGTGCTGCTGTCCAACACTGTTATAGTGCAATTTCATAATATTTAACATAAGTTCATTTTCACATTGATCATGGACTCATCATTTCATGGATCCCCTATTCAATTACACAATGTAAGTTAACATGACATTCAACAAATTTCATAATCATAAGCATAAGGACAGTTCACTATTCAACCCTTTTCACTTGTTTATCATATATATACACATAAATATGCTTCCTCATCACAAGTCATCATTCAACGAAGTATTACTCATGAATTTAGCGTGCATACCTGTGCTCATCGTAGTATATCATATAACTATACCTCTTAACATGTCCTTCTCTGGACTTTCATCACATTCATTACATATCAATACCCGTTGAACATTTGGAATACTATTGGATACACGGAACCTTGCACATATAGTAACCAATCTAGGTGTAACTACACGGGCTGCTCACAAAAGTTGATAGGTATCCGATCGCTCAAGGATTACCTAGCCACCGATAGAGCACTCAAGACCATTGCTCAGAACTCAGTCACAGGCATCGCATCCACAATGAACTCGGACCACTCAACGAGTTCGGATGCTCGCATCCATAATGAACTCGGACCACTCAACAAGCTCGGATGCCATATATCTCACGAACTTGGACCACTCAACAAGTTCGAAATTTCATACATATCACGAACTCGGACCGCTCAACGAGCTCGGGTTACTTAATTCCTAGTGACATGTCACTTGTATCCTAAACTATTCCTAAGGTTCAAACTGGATTCTTTCTCACTTGCACATGGCATACTTGCTCGTGATGTCGTATTTAATGACCATATGTCATTCAGGCTTACAATAGTACCAATTGCCCATTCATAGCATCAACCACATATTCATGGGATAATCAAAACACATTCCATAATAAAATTTAAGCATTAAACACATGGTACCACATTACATTAATTATGTATACTCACCATATTAAAAGCTTTCATTTCATTTCACTTTTTTCATATTCTAATCAATTCATCACAACTAAATTAACATACCAATTTAGATTTCAGCCATAAACAACAATAACATTAACAAGTTGCTTATTTCATCATACGAACTTACCTCGGGTTCGAGTACAACTACTTATTCCGAATTAGTCTACAACCTTGTTCAACCTCGTTCTAAGCCCGAATCTTATTTTCTTTGATCTATAAAATTGCATTTAGCTTACTGATTAGTCACATTATTCATATGGGTCCAAAAATCATATTTTTACAAATTTACATTTTGACCCCTAAACTTTCACATATTTGCACTTTGGTCCTTAGGCTCGTAAAATGATTTTCATTCAATTTATTTGTTCTCTAAGCCTAGCTGAACCATTTTTACTCTTATATTAGTCCACATTCCTCTTTCATTTCACACATTTACTACCTATTTTACAACTTTTACATTTTAGTCCTTTTTAAGTGTTTTCATGAAAAATCACCTAGTAAAAGATGTTTATCAAGCTTTAATCTTTCATATTCTACCATTAAACATCAAAATACTAATATGTCATGCATGGGTCAATTTTTCAAACATAAACCCTAGCTCAAACTAATGGTAGAAATGAGTAGATCATGTTCCTGAGACTTCAAAAATGCATAGAACGTTAAAAACAGGGCTCGAGAGTACTTATTATTGAGATTGGAAACTTGAAAACCCTAGCCATGGCTTCCCCCTTGCTACATTCAGCCAAACAAGAAGATGGACAAGGGTTTTTGGCTTGATTTTTCCCTTTTTAATCTTTTAATTACAAAATGACTAAAATGCTCTTTTTACTATTCTTTCAAATTTTAACATACAAGCCTATTTTTGTCCAATTTTTTGTCCAAATTTCATGCATGAAGCTTCTAGAACTCAAGTTTTATAATTTATTCAATTTAGTCCTTAAAGCCAAATTAAGCACTTTAGATATAAAATTTCCTCATGAAATTTTTACACAAACATATAAACATATCATAGGCCTTATAATAACCATAAAATAATTATTTCCAATTCATATTTTTCGTCTTGAAACCACTGTTTCGACTAAGCCCTAATTCGGAATGTTACAACGGGCAAAGTTAATTTCATTAAAATGGAAAAACCGAATAGTACAAAAGATGAAGATAAAACTAAATCCCAAAACCTGAAATAAGAACCCTCAAAGCGAAAACACAAATTCTTTAAAAGCTTGTAAAAGCTAATGGCTAAATGTGTAATGTGTTATTTTTCTAGGGTGGAAAAGGGCTATTTATTAGCTAAATTTGTAGGTCAAATAATATTAAAATAACCTAAAATAATCAGAGTTTAAGTGGGAAACTAATATTAAAATAACTTACACTAATTAGAGTTTAAGTGGGAAACTAAAAATAGAGTATAATTAGGAGAAGAAAAGTAAAAACATACGAGGCATAACTCCATAGAGTTTAATTTAGGAAATGCTTGAAGGCCCAGTTGGTAATTAGCCAAAGGACCTAATGGTTATTTTAATCATTATTAATGTATGAGTTAGTGGGTGAGACCAAATTAACTATCCATTTCTATTTAATTAGTTTAAGTTGGATTATTATTAAACATAGGTTAATTAAGTTAATTAACCTAATTATATTATTAATTAAAGTATAAATAAAAATTGCTAATGGAAGATGAAAACATTCATCAGTTTCACTTTAGTTGTGTTGTCCCAAGTTAGGAAGAAAAAAAGATTTTCAAGTTTTTCATCTCCATTTTTGGTCCCAAATAATTAAGGTAAACTTGTCTTTTATTTGAAATTTTTATGAATTTTGAATCATGGGAGCTTGATTTAGTTAACCCATGTATTAATTTCTTCAATTGTTAGATGTTTAGCAAGTTACTATTAAAGTATAATTGATGAATTAAGCTTGAATATGAAGAGATTGTTAATTAGTAAGCTTGGATTAGGTTAAGTATTAAAGTAAGCTTTATAGATAATTCTATGACATTAAGGATCAAATTGAATAAAGTAAAAACTATTGAGAAATCATGTTATATATTAAAAGTACAAGGACCCTAATAAAAGAATATGAAATCGATTTTGATCCAATATTAAATATTGAAAATATGAGTATTTTCGATATAGGTACTAAAATGAATAAAATGAATAAAATGAAAAATATGTTTGATTATATGTTTTTCATGAGATTGAGTGGAAACTAATGCCATTTTCATAATTGAATTATTGAATGTAGCTAAAGACGAATTGTTCGCGAGGGAATGTGCAAGTGTACATAGTCGTTATCAAGTAATAAGTAAGTAAAAGAGTTATAATCTCCATAGGGACTATATCTGTTAATCAATAATTATAAAATTAAGAATTTACAAGTTGGTTAAGAAAACATAATATTTTGAAGTGATGAATAAAATTAATTTAATTAACTAAATGCAAATGAATTAACCTATGATGGGCATCGAAACCACCAAATAAAAAAAATTTCTACAATAAAATAACTCTAAACAGTAGTAAAGAGTAGTAGGGTCGAGTCCACAGGGATTGTAATTATGATCAACTTTCGTGTTTTTCTTGTGAACAGAATTTCTATCGTGTTGATAATCGTGTCAATAGTCATGCCTACGACTCCAAACGGACCAGCTGAAAAATAAATAAAATAAATTAGGGGAGTTGAAAATGTCTAGAAATTAAATAAGTGAGCTAGAAAAAATTAACAATTACGTAAATAGAAAATTAAATTAAATTAGAAATTAAATTCAAATTTTATAAGCAGAAATAATAAGCCTTAGTCCTAGACTCAGTGAATTCCGGTTTCTGAACCGATTCTTGAAAAAAAATTTCTCCTCCAAGCAATAAGCTGGTTATAGTGACTAAAAATATCCTAACCGCCAATTCTTTCTCTCGTAGTTGATTTTGATACAACTTGCAAACCAACCATTACCGACTATCTAACCATGATACACGCGTTCACGATTCAAGATTCTGATAGCCTTGCATTCTGAAGTACCCAACTCGGACTAACGGCCTCAACCACATAGGACGTTTAATCCGATCATTATCTCCCTTGATTTGTTCGAGGAAATTTGAATACATCACGACTGACTTGTCTCTCCAACTGTCTATCAAAATGGCTCCAACCCAACATGCTTTTTGAATTGAAATTGAGTTAACTTTAAAGGATGAATTTGTCAATCCCGATATTCCAGAGAGATGATGAATATCGATTTGAATAATTTCTAGTGTGGATACGTTTCTCACGATTCCTGATCGAAAGAATACCGGCCTAAAGCTAATTTGAATTTAGTAAAGCATGAAATTAATCATTCTTTGATTGGTTATGGAAGTAGATTTGAATGAAAATAGTGGTAGGTGAAAGGGGAAGGGCTTGGGAAATAAGTAAGCCGAAATATTGAAATGGAAACAAAAGTTGGCAGAATGCCTGCACTCTTTCACACAAAGAAAGAAAGAAAATAAATTGATTTTTTTTCTATTCAATTTCCTAGAAAATCAAGGTGTATTTTTTCAAGTACACCATGCCACCTATTTATATATAAACCATATGCTAAAATTAGGCTAGTCCCACCTACCCACTAATTACATGAAATAAATATCAGATTTTTTTTCTAAGTTTGTCTTTTACAAATTCAAAAATCTGATCAGCCCCTAAATGTCTCCAAATTTTTTATTCGATCCCTCTTCAATTGTTCATCCTTCAATTTAATCCTTTTCTTCTTGTTTTCGAATTAAAGCATCTGAATTTCATTCCTGACAAGATTTAAACATAAAATTCACCAATTAGCATAAATTAATTCAAGAACAAGTTGATTTGTGTACATAAAATATGCAAAATAAATATGCTATCAACCTAAATGCAATGAATGAAATGCAATGAAATGGTTTTAGCAACAATTTCACAAGTTTTAACAACAATAACATGAATAAGCTAGAACAATTACAATATTTGACTCAATTCATTCTTCATCATGTTTAACAATGTTCCAGAAAAATTCCACGGCAACTCGATCTTTCATTAACTTGGAATCTCATATAAGTTCTTTTGAAGTCTTATACTTAGAAAAACATGTATATTTCTATGTCCATATTTAACTAAGGATTCCTTAGAATTTATATGAAGTAACAGAGATGGATTAGGTTTGAAACAATTTAATCACATAAACCTAAAGTTATGTAAGGTAATAGTACTCTCTTGAGTTATTACGAACCTTCAATTTAATCAAATTAGGATCTAAATTAAGCATGCACCTTCCAGTTATTGTGTCCATTAATCGTCATCTGATTAGGGTTGATCAACTAAATCTAATGCATCCAAACATATTTTAATGCATGAATAACATTTTAATGCATGAATAACATGAATGATTTTAATTGGAAGCATTATCGACTGAGGCACAAAACATCAAAAACAAGAGTCGAATGAATTTAAATCAAATCATTGCAATTATTCTAGCTAAAATAAATTTAAGTTATCATCATTAATGAAAAACATTTAAACAATTTGCAAACATGTTTAAATAACTAAGAACAAATTAAAGAACAAGGAAGAAGAAACTCCTGATGAATTCGGTGATTCCTGAAGACTGATCCAATTCTCGCTGTTACTCCTTCGCAAATTGCTCCTCAATGTGGCTGGCCAAGAAAGGTTTTTCTCAAGAAAAATGCTAACTAAAGAAATGGAGAGCTTAGGGAGAAAAGAAAGATGAGAGAATTCAGAGATGTGGTGGATGAGGGATTGTTGGATTTATACTAGAGGAATGGCTTGAGAGTTTCCTAAAAATAGCTTGAAGATCCCTTGGATTTCTCCTTTGCTTGGCTGGCCATAAATTGCGGAGAGAAGGTTAAGTGGTTACTTGATTTCATGCATGAATCATGCAAAGGGTTGGATGGTAATCAAGGTATTAGTTGGGGGCTGATTTGTAATTTTTTTCACATATGCTGGGACCTTCAATTCAATTATTCCAAAGCTAATTTGGGCTACTCTTTATACCTTAGCTGAATTGGGCTCTTCTCCCCCTTATTGGATGGTTTTGGTAACCCAACTGGTTACCAGACTAGCCCTTCTCAACAAGCAGCTTTCAACTGGGTTTAATTAATTTTTTGGGGGTTAGATTTGTTGTCTTGCCATCCATATGAAGTGGATTTAGCTCATGCCCATGTATGTGATTTTATTAACTCCCATATTTATAAATGCAGCGTCTAACTGCAGCAAATTGAGCAAACAAAATTAACATGTAGCATAATAAAGTAAAATTATGTAAAATTAATACTTAATTACATAAAATTACACATTTTACTAAAATTAATACTTAATTACATAAAATTACACATTTTACTAAAATTATGCCTAATGTCTTAATATGAACAAAAATGACTCAGTTAGGTATCCACATGCTCAGAATTTGCATAAATTCTAAGTAAAAAGGTGCTAAATAAACTTATATAATTTAGACGTATCAACGGTGACAGGTCGTCTTGAGAGAAAGGAAAGACGAGAGTCGAGACAAGTAGCTTATACAGTTTGTGCTTTTCTGATTTAAATTCAATACATATACATATATTCATATGACTTGTTATAAACTAGCTTGATTGAGGTAGTGTTCCTACTTGTCTCATAAATTTGATTAGTATTCCATGGTTAATAACTTGTAAAAGATTTGGTGATATGCATGTGATGATATGAATTGAATTGGATTAAGCATGACATAAATTGGTATTATATGAAACTATGGTATGTGATCATGAATATATGTGTTTGGAACATTGGTTACCCTATTAATAGTTTTGGGCAAAGTCGGGTATAGTTGGCATACCATAGGATTGGAATAGTGTAAGGATTTTACTTTGGTTTATATGGATGAGGAACGAAGCACAACGTTCTAATAAGGTGTGGAGCACACATTATTTTGGTTTATATCGATTAGGTGCGGAGCGCATATGATACTTCAAATGTACCGATGAGGCACTGGGTGCCAACTATATTTGTGCAATGGTCGGATTATTCGTGACCGTTTTGAGCCTGTGTTCGGTTAATAAAGATCATAAGACATATGCCTTGTTAAGTGATACTTGATATGAAATGCTAATAGTAATGGTGTAACTTGCATACTAATGTTGAAGTAACAAAAGATGGCATATGAAAGATCATGTGAATTGGTTTAAACAAGCCTTGAGGGCCAATATGGATATAAAATGAATCAGTGGATTCGAAATGGAAATGATAAAATAAAATGAACTTTGTAACATGTTATGATACATATGAAATGTGATATGATGATAAATGAGATTATATGTTCATATATGACATTAGAGGTGAGCGTTCAGTCGAATTGAATGAAAAATTTTCAAGTTAATCGAGTTGACGAATCTTATTTTATCATCCTAACCCAATTTGAAAATTTTTTGAATCAAGTCGAGTGAGATGGAATTCGAATTGAATATATTTTTTTAAGTTAAATTTAAAAAACTGATTTTGGGTTCTTATAATTATTATCACCTATCGTAATCAAAATTTTTATTAACTTTCATCACCTCATAATTTATTTATTAATATTTTATATACAGGTTAGCTTCTTTTCTTACTTAGTGTAACACCCCTAATCCCTCTCCATTGCTAGATTAGGGTCACGGGTAATACTAACCAATCAGAACATTTAATTACATTATAAGTAGTAGTAAAGTTAATTAATATCATCATAACATACAAGGGCAGATCATGTCAATCTAATACTTGCATAGTAGTGTCTTATATAATCGAATAGTGTATCATGCTATGCAATGCTAAACTTGGTCTTCCACTGTTTACACTCTTATCACTATTTATCCCTTCTTGAATGCTAGAAGTTGGATACATAACAAGACTATTCCAATTATTAGCATCAGAGTATTGGTTCATACTCCGACTATTACTACCTTCGATGACGTTAGTAGAATTTATCTAATTCAAGTTTGCTAATTTATTCCAATTCAGAGTAAAAGTTACTTTTATAGCCTCTATTTTGAGTCTACGAAACCCTAAAATTAGTTTAAAAATAGGCAATGACTAATTTGGAACAATTCTAGAAGTTTAGGGTCATTTTTGAAAATACCTAGAAATAGGGGACACACGACCTTGTGGTATGCCCCAGACCGTGTGACTCTCGAAGTTGGGACACACGGCCATGCCCCAGTTGGCGTCTCTGCATGTGTAACTCATTGACTTGGGTTACACGACCGTATCCCAAGCCGTGTGTCAGCCTGTGTGGAAACTACACCTATACTATTTTTCAACATGCCAAAGGCACATGCCCGTATGTGTTGCCCATGTGTGATACATGGCCATGTGACAGATCGTGTCTTAGGCCGTGTGCACCTAAATGTACCTTAAAACTCAAGTTTACCATTTCATGCTTACTTGGACATTAAGCAACTCAATTACTAGCCATTTAACCTATTCAAAACACAATTAAACATGCTCAAAACATGTCAAATCAACCACCTTAAGTGCCTAACCAATGTACCCTCATTGGTACCACATTTTATCTTATCAAACATATTAACCATTCAAAGACTTTCATTCATACCGAATTAGCTAATATTGAACTAACCTTTAGCTACTTAAGCTACCAAATTTTAAGCTAAAATACATACCAATACATTAACTAGACTACATACCAAAACATAGTTTAAACCACAACTATATAAACAAGTGATCATCAATTCACCTTAAACCAAAATAACATCACATTAATTAACCAACTATCAACCAAAGACTTCCTAGGTACATGCCATTACAAAATGAAATATCACCACACTTGAGCTCAGGATTGAGGTTGGATGCTGAGTCAGCGATATTTTGAAAAGTACCTAACATGTGCACGAAAAACAAAAACTGCACGCTGAGTACAACTTAGTGGTATTTCTATAATCCGAACAATTTAAATCTTAATGTAAATATGTAAGATGTAATATGCAATAGAGAAATGTCATGTAGTATATCAAATTTATTATGCTAACTCTATTCACCAATATTCACATTCATAATAGCCTTTAAGAAGGCATTTGATAAATAACTCTCATAATGCTATTTTTCATATAGCATTTGTTAATCTCAACTCATGCAATGACATGATCCAACTCTTTGGTCAATACTTGATTTCATTTCACAATTCACATCTCATTTCATCATTTCGTATTTCATTTCTCATCTCATATTCATTTCTCATTTTTTGTCATTTTAATATCAAACACATAAATTTATTATTTAATTTCCCTATTAACACGACTCAGACTCAGACGGATACGGATGCGACCAATGAGACCGATTTGGCACCCAGTGCCTCATCGAATAAATCCGAAGTAATAATTGCGCCCAGCACTATATAAGTTGACACCCGGTGTCTCATTAGTTAAACTGAAGCAAATTGGAGTATATCAAATTTATTATGCTAACTCTATTCACCAATATTCACATTCATAATAGCCTTTAAGAAGGCATTTGATAAATAACTCTCATAATGCCATTTTTCATATAGCATTTGTTAATCTCAACTCATGCAATGACATGATCCAACTCTTTGATCAATACTTGATTTCATTTCACAATTCACATCTCATTTCATCATTTCGTATTTCATTTCTCATCTCATATTCATTTCTCATTTTTTGTCATTTTAATATCAAACACATAAATTTATTATTTAATTTCCCTATTAACACGACTCAGACTCAGACGGATACACGAATGCAGCCAACAGACCAGTTTGGCACCCAGTGCCTCATTGAATAAATCCGAAGTAATAATTGCGCCCAGCACTATATAAGTTGACACCCGGTGTCTCATCAGTTAAACTGAAGCAAATTGGAACCCAGTGCCTTATCAACTAGAGGTCGAAGAAATCCCTGAACTCTTCCTATCCTATGGCACGCCATCTATATCCAACTCAGCTCGAACAGTTAATAGGGTTTCATTTCACTTTTCAATACAACCAATGTCTCAATTTCACGTATATACACATTATCACATATAGTCAATTCAATATTCATATAATCAACTTATTTCATAATACACAAAATCAATCCCTTTCAAATCCATTATGAATTCAATTCAATCCTAAAGTACCAAAGCACTCACCTCAAATTCTTACCATATGCAAACAATTAAATATGTAACAATCCACTATTTAATTTGATTATAGAAACACAAACTGTGAATTCCGAGCTATTTGACGTCGATTTTATCCTTCCCTATTTTACTGGAGAATTCCGGTACGACGTTAGCTGTAGAATAAAACAATTAAAATACATTAATATTATACAATTCAATTTCCCATTAAAATTTCAATTTTTACACTATATTTGCTTAAATTTCAATTTAATCTCTAAACCGAGACAAATTTTAACATTCACATTTAACTTTATATTTTTATACTAATTGTACTCTAAACTAAATTTAGCTCCCTTTTTTCCAATTTGACCCCTTAATTTTTATTTTTTCTTAATTTAGTCCCTATTGCTCAAAATCAACAATTTATTCCCCAATTTAGCCCTTTTCCATTTCTAACTTAAAAATCTATCTATTTAATCCCTAATACTTAAACTATTCAACAATGTCAAAATCTAAAATCTTGAACAATACTAAAAATTAAAACATAAGTCAAGTAGTTCTAAGTACTGGGATTCCAAAAATATGAAAATTGCAAGGAAAGAACTAAATTGAACTAACCGATTTGAGTTTGAATCCTAAGAAACCTAAAGCTACGTGTTCTTCTTTCTCTTCTTTCATTTTCTTTTAATTTGCATGCATCCATCTTTTTTTTTTTTCCACTTTCTTTCTCTTTCTTTTATTATGTTTCTATTATAATTATTATTTAACTTATAAATATAATATATATAATATACGTACATGCATATATATCATTAAACTATGGCCGGCCACCTCCCAACCAATTTAATTAATGGCAGAATTGTTATATTAGTCCTTTTTTTTCATTTTAATCTATAATTTAACTTTTAACTCATACATAATTTAGTTTCGTACCTTAACAAATCCTAATTTCACAAAATTTACTATTTCAAAAATTAATTCATCTCTAAACTAACTTCATAAATATTTAATACAAAATTTACTGGTCCGGTTTACGAAAATGGAGTCCTAGAAATGCACTTTCGACACCCACGACTATCGAGTCGTTACACTTAGTTGTTTCAATTCTTATTCTTGTCACTATGTATTTTGAAATTAAAATATATTAAATGTAAAAATGTGATTTTTAATAAAAGTTATCTTAAAGATAAAATGTGAAATTAATACCAACATAAAATTTTAACATAAATATTTTATGGCATCATCAATAATTCAATTTTAACAAAAATTATAAATATTCAATATGATTAAACAATTCAATAATATAAATGGTGCAAAATGTGAAATTTAATAAATATTAGATATAAATCAAATTATTACTATTTAGGTTTAGAAATTTTTTGGATGATTTTTAATTTTTGATTTGGGGTAAGGGTGAGAAGTAAAAATTAAGGGAAAACAAAAGTTTTAGGAGTTGAGGAGTAAAATTTTGGGGGGGGGGAGGGAATATTCAAAAAAGAAATTTTTTTTGAGGGGGAGAGGGGAGGGTTTGGGGTAGAAAGGGGTGGAATGAGAGGGGAGTAAAAGTTTTGGAGGGAAAGTGGGAGGAAGTAAAAGTTTTGGGTGGAAAGTAAAGAGGTTTGGGAGTTTGGGGTAAAAATATAAAATATTATAGTTTGGTATTCGGTTTATTCGAATTATTCGATTTATTTGAATTCGAAAATCAAACTCGCTCGAAATTCAAAAAAAAAATCGAGTGACTCAAACAACTCGATTAATTTGAATAACTCGATTCGTTTAAGTCAAAATTCAATTTTTTCGAGTCAAATCAATTTTTGCTCACCCTTATATGACATGCCTAATGAAATGTGGTATGAGATTATGCACTTGAGACATGAAATGCATATTGATTTTTTTGATAGTTTAATCATATATTTGATTGTATTTGATATCATACTTATATTGATTATTGATCCAAATCATGTTAACACCATTGATCTTTATTGCTCAACGTACAATTTGTTTATTTCTGTGCGTAGGTACCATAGATCCTGAAGTCGTAGAGTGACTAGCAGCATCCAGTTTCAACACTCTTGACTCAACAAGTTTGTATAGTTTTGTTATGTTAATAGTATGTGGCATGTACTTTAAGGTTTTGGGTTAGATTTTTAGTTCAAGTAGTCATTTAGTATATATGATGAAAAATGTTTACATTTTGAGCATGACCGTATGTGTTTGATGATAAGTGATGCAGAATGGGAGCGAAGGAAGCAGATCAATGATCGAATTCAAGTTGTTCGACTCAAGAAGAATAGATTTGGATATGACCTGAAAGGAAGAAACCAAATAAATTTAGAAAATAACAAATGAAATAAGAAAAATAAGAAGACTTAACAAAATACAAGATAAAATAAAGGATAGATATTCAAAATAATAACTAAATACTGAAAATATAGATTAAAGTAAAGTGGAAGATGGAACGATAAATAGATAGATATGGTGGATAGAAGGATAAATGTCCAATTGAACCCTTTTAGATATAAATGCCAACAAACTCAATTAATGACTCTAATCAACCCTCTAAGAAATAATCCTTGGCAAATTGAAGGGTGAAGAAAGAATTCCCATGACTCTTTAAAGAAAATCGAGAAGAAAACTACTTCTAAAAGTCATATGAAATAAATCTTGCATAAGAAACAAACTCCTAGGGTTGAAAACTTTATTAATGAAAAACAATTGTTTACCTAGTAAATAATGAAGAAGGCTTTATATAGGCTAGTTAAGTACATCCAAATAAAACTCTAAAGTATACTAAAACTCTAATTAATCTAAACAAGTAATTTTAAACAAAACTTTCTAGTTAACATAAAACTCCTAAAAACTTAAAATAATTAATAATTATAAAAAATTGTAATAAAAATAATAAAATAATAAGCGTTGATAAATACAATATTGGACTCATATATAATAAAAATCAAGCTCAAAATTCGAACCCAATATGATTTAAACTCGAGTTAAAAGCACGAAACTCGTAATTCCCATCATAATCTCGTCCAGAAATTCTGTTGGTCCAGTCTTCATTAAAATGATCATAACTTGAGCTCCCAAACTTAAAATTGAGTGATTTAAAGTGTGTTTCGAAGCTAAAAGATAGATCTTTGAATTCCATGTAGACATCTCAACCCAGAAATGCCTAGATCCTATCCAGAAATTTGTCACAAATTTGTTGATTTCCCAAACTTGAAAATTGGTAGCTTTGGTGAATGGAATTTAATAAATTTCACCCATACGTGCATGTATAAATAAGTATGTCTGAACATCTAGTGAGTTAATGTTTACTTGCCAATAGGCCATGTTATACTTGTGATTGAGTTGTTTTTTACTTCCCAAGTAAATGAATGTGTTATGTGCCCGAGATCATATATTGATAGGTGCTTGATATGTCAAGGATGGTAGCTTGGCATTTAAACTAATGCCTAAATTGCATTGCTGATGAGTTTTGGTCACATAGACCATTTGATATTTGTATTGGCAGATTGGAGAAGAATGATACAAAACTTGGGAGAAACTGTCCTCAAGGTCGTGTCACTCTCCTATTGGTGTTGCGTCATTGATCTTTTATTTCCATAGTCATGATTCTCCCCTGTTGAGGCCGCGATATCGATTCCCCTTGTCTTCACGGTAGCAACATTTCTTTGCTAAAGTTGCGATGTCAACCTCCCGATTTCAAGGTCGCGACTCACCTCTGTTGAAGTCACAACGTCATGCTTCTGCCCTTAATGTCATGACATGCCTCCATAGTCGTGACATTAACTCTATATTTTAAATAAGTGTTGCATAAGAGCTTCTGTAAGCTCATTTATAACTCAGATTCAAATATAAAATGTGTTTTATTAGGTATTGAAACTAAATTGTTTGTATGATTCGTTTGTTAAACATTGAAATAGAACTGTAGTTGCTTTAGTAATGAATGTGACATCTTATATTTTGAATCTAGCGATTGGGTCGGGTATGAGGTATTTCAACAATGGGTTTCATATGGTTTTTCATTAAATATTTTTGGGTGGAAATTGATAAAAGATTGTGCCATTTCACAAGTTTCGGTTAGCTTAGTAGGGGCTGGTGATCATGTGTATCCTAATTTTTTGTATCTAATGCAATGGTCAGCTGATAGCAATTTGCTAGAAATGATCATATGGATAAATTGAATCCATCAATAAGTGCAAATTTCTTGTTTTATCCTTGTAATGGCATATCATACTTTGTAATGAGTGTCTCACAACTTGTTTTCTAAAACGACCAATGTCCACCTAAAGTTCATGGTAATATAGTAGAAACATTATTTGCAATAACACGGATTGTCCCATCAACTTTAACCACTAAGCTCTTTAGTCCAAGGTTTGTGAGATCTAGTTCCTTCTTATCTCTTCTGAACCCGTATCATCATTTCAATTCTCTATTTGTGACTTTACCTGTAATTTTGCATATGTATGACAATTTTTTTGCAAGGATATTTGGCCATGTATTGGAAGATTCACATTCAAAATATGGCCTTGTACACACTCTCTCAGTTTGTTCTCATTAATGGATCCAAAAAGATCAACCATTGCTTCTCCCTTTGATGCATTCTTTCTGAAATCAACATATGTATGAGCCTCCAATCCCTGTAAATCCAGAGACCATCAATGCAATGCTCCCTAAACTTAGTGAGTGTTTTTTTCCCCTTTTTTTGTTCATTATAATGCATGATTCATAAATCTGACATAATTCTTATATACATTTTAGAAAACCAGATACAGTTTCTTGCCTGCTTGTTAGTTCCAGCCTTAGCTTTCGAGTTTCACTTTCATGCTTACTGTCGTTTTTAGGTTCGTCGATTTCCCCCTTTCTAGTGTCAAGTTTTCCATCTTAATTTTGCAAGCTTATTTTTCTAATGGATTTGAAGTTTTTTCAAAACAAAAGATAAATAATTTTCAGGTTCATGTATCTTTAAATGCACATTTGTGATTCTTTATTCCATATTTAACCGATGACATATAAAGTAATATCTCCAAATTAGTATATAAAATCTTTTTAATAGCTGATTAAATCAAAAGCCAATGTTCTATAAGTGCAAAGCATGACGTATACAATTATATTTCTAAGTTAATAAATAAAATATTTTTAACATCTAAGCAGAGAGCATTTCTTGTAATTGCCTAGGATAACATCATTAACTTTATAAATGTATATATTGCACATTACTTCCGTTGTTCAATCTCAACTTCTTAGGGTTTCAATAGAAAATTAATTTATGTATGCATTAACTTAAATGAGATTTAAATATTGTTTACTTGTATTAGACTTTATGTTTAACGGTTTAAGTGTTAACAAACTTTGTTGTATAAATAAAATTTAAATAAAAATTTAAGTTTATTGTTTTTTTGAATTATTAATAACGCTAAATCTAAGAAGTCTTATTTTAATAATAAAAAATGAATAAGCGAAAATGCCAGTAAAAGTTTACATATATTACTGCTGTTTATTTACAAAACGGCGCCATCTTTGCCGATGCTATTTTTAACAGCATTTCTTGCGGCATTTTTAAACTTTGTTAAATGTATAACAAAACGTCGCTAGAAGTAAGTTCTGTTGTAGTGTTTAAAAACTATAAAAATATATTATTTAACAAATTTAAAAAATAAAAATGTAAAATCAAGTGCAAAACAGCTTAGTCTTACCTCGGTTAGAATTGGTATTTTTATTAGTACAAAATGACGTGAATCTCTACACATTTTTCATTCCATTTAAATGTTAAAAAACAGTCATAGTCTATAGATAGCTTTAGATATTATGAAAAAGAGTAAACTATATTATTAACTACTAAATTATGGATAAATTTTCGTTTTAATCACTTAATTAAAAAAAGATTTCAATTTAGTCACTGAACTGTTTGTTTTCATTTAAATCATCGAGTTGTTAAAATTAATACTATATAACTTTCTCTGTTCGTACTGCCTGCACTAATCGAAAGCTATCTTTCTCTTTATCTCTTTCTCTCTTTCTCTGTTCAGTTTTTTTTATTAAACAACTTTAGACGTCAGGAATTTACGAACTAAAATTCTATCAGCTTTTTTCTCTGATATTCGACACTGGCCATCAGATCAACTTGGATGTAAGATATGTTTTTTTATTCGTTGATGAGTATTGATTCACCGTACTTTTCATCGAATCATCACTTGAAACTCAATAGCTGAACATTTAAAAAAAATAACAGTCCGATAAATTAAATAAAAACTTTTAAATAATAAAATGAGTTAAATAAAAACTTTCGAATAATTTAATTACTTCATTATAATATTTTTTAATTAAATAACTAAAACTTACACATAATTTAGTAATTCCCCGAAAAAAAAAAAAATCCCTTCCAAAGCACGTGATGAGAAATAGTCCATAGAAGCCCATCAGTAACCCGGAAGTGATCATTTCCAATTCCTACAGTTAATTTTTATTATGCTCAAAACCATCCTTCGCGCTTTGAGGGAAAACCCTAGAATTTTTCCCTTTTATCCATTGCAGCTCTAATTTCCCGATAAAAATCAAACTTCTCCAGAAGCAGTGGAGTTTTGGATGAATTGCAAAAGCCCTAATTAAATTTTATCGGAGAGTGGCAGTGAAATTACAATGGACGCGAAGGACATCCTTGGGCTGCCCAAAACTCCGTTGCCAATACCCCAGGAGAAGAAATCACGTCCCCAGAAAGATTCCCAGAGAAAGCCCGATGGCATTTCTCGCGAGGTAAAAAAATGGAAAATTGAATTTCTTGTTTTTCAAAAAATAAAAAGCTTGAACTGAGTGAAAGAGGACTTCTTCCTTGCTTTTTTTTTTGGGTGGAATTTGTAGGTTTATGCCCTTACAGGTGGGGTGGCTCCGCTTATGCCTTCCATTGATGTCTCTCAATTGAAACGACGCCCACCATCCGACGAGAAGGTTTTGCCAAGACTTCTTTTGTTTGTTAGAGTGCAATTTTTGGTTGCGTTTTGCTTTCGAAGAAAAATTGTAGATTTGGATGCAAATTCTATATGTATTTACATGTATCTTTGATGAATCAAGGATTAAAGTATTGAGTTTCATAGAAGTAATTTTGCATGTATTGAAACCCTTGGGAAGTGTCAACAAACAAGAAAGAGTAGTGTAAGCAACTGTCAAATGGAGCATAAAAAAAAAAAGTACTAAACAATTTTCACGTTAAATGATTTACATTGATATTTCTGGGTGGTAGATGCTATACTTTAAGGTGAGTTTCTTAATGATTTTGAAATTTTCTTCAGATCACATGGCAGTGGCTTCCTTTCACAAGCTCTGCCCGAAAGGATGATTTGCAACTTTACCACTGGGTAAATATCATAAAACTCCCCCTTAACATTGTGGTTTATTTCGTTTAAACTCTTAGTCTTTCTTATATGATTCAGGTGAGGGTCGTAAATGGTGTTCCACCAACCGGTGATTATTCCTTTGCTAAGTACAACAAGGTAAGCACACATTTTGTTTTCATTTTTCTGCTCTGTTCGTATTTACTGTCAAAATAGTTCATGCTGTATCTATTTTTCTTTATCCTTCAGTTTCTATGCATTTGTTTGTTCATGCAATTGAATGTGTCTGTTCATTTGTCTGGTGTGGTGCAGTCTGTTGATGTTATCAGATACACAGATGAGGAGTATGAGAAGTATTTAACTGATCCTGTATGTATCAACTTGAGGTTGCAGCTCTGGTTTTGATTTCTCTGCTAATGCTTTTTTATTTTTTGTCTGATTGAAAATTTGAAATAGTGAAAGTAGATAGTAGGATTAAGGCATGTATTTGTGCTTCCATTGATTCAATTTACCTGGTTGATTCTCTTTTGTTTTACCTTGATAATTAGAAATGGACCAAGGAAGAGACAGATCAATTGTTTGACTTGTGCGAACGGTTTGATCTCCGCTTCATCATTATAGCTGACAGGTTCCCAACACACCGGACTGTGGAGGAACTGAAGGATCGATATTATAGTGGTACTGTGACAAATTTCTAGACTATCTATTGCAATCATTCAAATCACTTTCTTGCTGTTCTGTTTACAGTTCAGAATTGCATATAACCTTTTTCATTTGAGCTTTGATATATGGTTCTCATGGTAATTATAGCACTATCTTTATGTAGTGTCTCGAGCCATTCTGGTTGCTAGGGCTCCATCTCCTGGAGAAGTTGCAGGGCATCCTCTTGTTAAGGTCTGGTATCAATTCAGCGGCAGCACCATATAAATGATTTACCTTTTTGTTGCAGTTTCTAGGAAGTAGGAACAATAGTAAGCTGTTATGATGTCTATAATATCACTCTAGAAAATTATTTAATATATATTGTTCTGGGTATAGGAACCCTACAATGTTACTCAAGAGACTGAACGCAAGCGCGCTTTATCAATGGTCCTTTCTCAAACAAAGCACCAAGAGCGGAAAGATGCCGAGGTGCATATTTTTTTCCTTTGGCCCTTATATTACTGCCATTTATTATGTGATCTTCAACATCATTTATTTGCATGTAGGCTTGTTGGTTGAATATGTAGAATTCTTCACTGGTCTATGGTTTTTTTGTCTCCAGGTTCTTGCTGAAGCAAAAAGAATAGCCGAGTCACGTATGGCGGCACGGGTATGTATCAGCTGGACAAGCTGCTATTGTGGCAGTTGCAATTTCTCTTTCTGGACTTTAAATATGATGTCTGTTAATGCCACTTGAATTTTCAATTAAAGTCTAAAGGCAAAAAGATTTTCAACTTGATTTGATAGTCACATGATATTGTATGCTTGAGTTGGAATTCAGTTAAAAATCATAGGGGTGTGTGTGTTTTCATGTATTTGCTTATCTGATTGCCACTGGATTTTCTACAATCTAGAATAATATAGCTATGTATATACTGTCCAGGCTGCCGAAGAACCTGATTTGCCTGTCCCCTCAGATGTTGGTCCTGAAAGTGCTGAGGGGGCTGTTGGTCCTGGAGATACTATATCTCCGGCCAATGTCCAAGCTCCTGCTGCAGCCATTGCACCTTCTACCTCAGTAATAGCTGATAATGCCTCAACTCTTGCTTCCTTGCGTATGGTATGTGCAGCATCTGTTCTTAAGTTTTCTCTTCTCTCATTCTCTTTCCATCAATGAATAAAACATAATTGGAAATGATTGCTTCTGTCATCAGTAAAATGTGTTTAATTCGACTTACTAAATGTGCACCCTTATAATATTTTTATGGTCGAATTAGTACCTAAGGCGAGTTACTTCTTGGAAGTTTGATGGAAGAAAATTTGTGTGTGTCTATGTTTTCTAAAGTTTGTTACTTGATATTTTTGCTCTGGTAAAAAAGTTCTTTGACTGTTTTAATATAATTTTCAGCTTCGGGTATATTTGAGAACTTATGCACTTGAGCAAATGGTCCAAGCTGCAAGCTCCTCTGCTGGACTTCGGACCATCAAGCGGGTTGAGCAAACCTTACAAGATCTTGGGGTTTGTCTATGCTCCCTGAAATTTTAATTATGCGCAGATAGATTCTTATATCACTTGTTGGTGGATGATGTTGAATTATATGCATGATGACCAGACCGGAAAACTCTTTCTAATGGTTACTTCATTTCTTAAACTTATTCTAATTCAGTTTTTTTGGTTGCAATTTCTACACATGAAGATTCCTCTCTCTGAGGGTTTCTCACTGGATTTCATTTTGTGAGCATATTCAATCTATATGATTTCTCAATTATAAGGTCTTTTATGTTTCTAGATGAAATTGGTCTTATTGGAGATGATGTAGAGGTTCAGTAAAATAGATTTTTTGTCATTGTTAGATAACCTGTTTTATTACTTTTAATAATTATTGCCGGTTTGTGCCAAAGTAAATCCTTTGCTCTGTATTTGTTGTCATTTGCTTGTAACTCTATTCTTAATCTTTTAAGCATTCTTCATTATTCTAGTTTTTTATCTTCCTGAAACTGGGTATATAAGTTTTATATTAATCTTTACAGGTTAATTTAAAGCCAAAGGTTCCAACAAAGGCCGTTTGTGCTGAGCATCTTGAATTAAGAAAAGAAATTCTAACGTTGCTAAATCTCCAGAAACAGGTATTTTACATTCATGTCTCAAAATTATCTGTAGTATGATCGTCTTCTTTGGGCCCTTTTTTTAATAATAACGTAATCCTTTAGGGCCCGTTTGGGTTGCTTGAAACTGGTTTGATAGCTCATTTATTACGGAACTATCACATGAGTTTCAAATAACATGGCATTTGGTAGTCTTGATAAATAACAAGGTCACATGACTTTTTACTTAGATGGGTGATAACCTTCACCTATGTGAATGAATATTTTAAATATCACTCATCTTTTACTCAATTTCAATTATTTTTGTTCCAATTTTATTCTCACCCTCAAGTACAGCAGTTCATGAGTCCAGTGACCCACCTGACTTGGTCAGCCCAGCTCGTCATTTCTTGTCCTTGGGCTGACCCGACTCAGCCTGAATTTAAATTAAATGATTTTTGATAATGTTTTTATTTAAATTTAATATAAAATATATAAATATTAATAAAAAATATATTTTATTATTTTATCAACTTCAAACAGTAATATTTTATTATTTTATATATTTAATATAAAATTATACAATTATATAGATATTTTATTTTATTATATTAATATTAAAAGTATACATTTTAATAATATATTAATATTAATATAATATTATATAATTTAATATATTGTTATTTATATATTTATATATATTTAAATGTATATTTTATTATTTTAATAAAATTGTATATTTTATTATTTTAAAAAAGTAATAATATTAGTATATTGTTTTCAAACAACAATACTTTTATTTTATTATCTTAATATTAATATAAAATTAAATATTATAATATTTTTTATTTTAGTATTTTATTATATTTTAATATAAATATTTTTGAATAATTTTATTATATTTTATTTTAAATTATATAAAAATAAAGATGTTAAGGGTAAGATGGTACATTAACAAAGAATACTTATGTTTTAACTCAGCAAATACATGATTAGAATAATATGTATCACAATTTTCAACAACCAAACACCTTGATGTTGTAACATCTATCTTTTATTCATCATTTCGAAACTTGAGTGTTAGTTAACACTCCTCTTCTATATCAAGCCTACCATTCATGTTAAGATCTGTAGTTAAACAATTCCTGCAAAATTATTGTACAACTTCGTTAAAATAGTTCTCATCTCCAATTCCTTTTACTGAATTATTATTTATGAAAAAAAAAGAGAGAATGAACTTAGTCATGTTATTTCTCATTTTCGTTGAGTCCAAGATATTATATTTTCTTTTCTGATAGGCATCTGAAAAATTATATCATTTATTGTGCTTGTACCAATTAGGCCGAGGTGTTGAAACTGTGGGGTTCCGGATTTAGACTTTGCTTGGTAGAGTGGAAAGAAAATGAAAAAGATGGAAAACTGAAGTGGTAGAAAAATAGAAAGATGGAAAATATGAAATTTCTTTCTATTCATTGCTTGGTAAAGTTGAAAAATGAAAGGAAAAAATGCATAGTTTTGAACTAAAATACACATCTATCTCATTTTCTCTCCTCTCATCTTTCCAATTTGGAAGTATTGATTTTTATGCATTAGGATGAAAAATGGTCATCTTTTCTATTTTTTTTCTCACTTTTCTTCCCTACCAAGCACACTTAAAATTTATTCTTTCCATTTTTCTAGTCCCTCGTCTTTTCCACCTAACCAAGCACATCTTTAGAGTTAGATCTAAATTATGAATTATGCTTGATTAATTGTGTTCAGAAGTTTAGCCAAGGCATTAAAAGAAGTTTTGTGTCTTTTTAACAGTTGCAATACAAGGAGGCAGAAGGTTCATCTTTCCGTGATGGTTCCTATGGTGATATGCCAGGCACTGCAAAGGTTGAAAAGTCTAAGTCTCTGAATCATTTTAATTTCATAGTTTTACAGATGTGTGATTATGTCAATGGTTCAAATCATTGAAACTTTGTGGGGTTCTGTCAATTGAGCAGCGACCGCAACGTGCTGCTGATCAGGACCGTACATTTGTCCCCGACACCATTAGTTTTGGAGGTAAATCTCATTTTCCTTTAATATTTTTATCTGAGACGGACGAGTTTAATGGTTTTGATCATTTTCATATCTGATAGTAATTCCAGGTGATAGGGTTGTCAAGAGGGAGCAAAAACGAAAGGTATATATATATTATTTTCTTGCCTTAATTTTTCCTTTTGTCTCTTAAGTTTTGGAACTTATCAGGTCTTATGATGTGTATATGTATTGTAGGGACCTGGGAGAACATCTGAGACTCCATCTTCACCAGCGGGAGCTCATAAAAGACCAAGAAAGATGAAAGCTTCTGATCTATAAAACAGGGTGAGCTAGCAAATTGACATCACCCCGTATAAACAAAATGATGATATTGCTTTCTTCTTATTTGCCCAAATTCTCATCAGCCAGTTTTTGATTCATTGCAAGATTTCAGGGTCATTGCCAACCCCATTGTTACTCTACCATTGGTCATTGGAAGCAGATGAACAAGTTCCATAGTTTTTGACTACCAAGTTCTCTCTCTCTCTTTCTCTTTTCTTTTTTAACCCTTTAACCAGGCTTTGTAAGTTTGTGTAGTCAAGTAGGAAAAAGACATCTTTTTGAATGAATATGCATAAAGCATCAGGATCCAAAAAAACCAACACGTATTTTTCACCCATTTTGCTTAGCTGAGAGAGTTGGGTATTTTATTTTGTAAATGTTCATATTTCTATCCAGGAGCAACCTAGTTATTCTGTCGTGGTAATTAATTTTTAATTTATTTTTAAACAAATTACATGCAATTAAAACAAGTCCTTTTAAGTGTTTATTTATTTATTTTTATGATTCATGTGTTTTTTCAACCGAACATGTGGTAATTGAAATATAGAAGTGTTAATGTGTTAGTCCAGTTGTGACATAATCGTCATGAGCAAAACAAAAGAAAACAAATTATTTACTATGTTTTGTGAATAAATACATTATCATATAAATAATAAACATTACTATCTATAAATGAACAAGGAATATTTGGCAACAAGGCATTTGTCTTGGTTGGAGTTATAGCATATAATTGTAAAATTCAATTCTTTAATAAATTTTATACTGATAGAGAACTTCAAGAAAAAAAATAAGAAAAAGAAAAAGAAAAAGCGGCCAATAGCATTTAGCTTTAGCCGATTGACTGAAATGCGAAGTGCAGTGTCCAAATAAAAATAGATAAAAAAAGAAAAAATGAAAAACCCTTAGAATTTTCTGCTAGAAAGATTCCACACCACATACCCTAACTCTCTCAGTTTCACCAAGCATGGTGAATTCTCCTGCTGAAAATGACCCACTTCAACAACAACAGCCTTTAAGCAAGGGAGCCCAAGTCGAGGTCAGCAGTGACGAGGAAGGCTTTCGAGGGGCTTGGTACTTGGCCACTATCCTCGAAATGCCTCCCAAATCCACTTCCAAGAAACGAAAGAAGGCATTTGTTCGCTACAAGGCTTTACTCGCTGACGATGGTAAGTCCCCTTTGACTGAGCATGTTGACCCCGGTTATATTCGCCCTTTGCCGCCCAACGAGAAGGGGAATGCTCAGTCCGGGTTCGAAGTGAACGACGTCGTTGATGCGAGGTACAGAGATGGTTGGTGGACTGGCGTTGTGAGGAAGGTTTTGTCGAAGTCGAAATATAGGGTTTACTTTGATAATCCTCCTGATGTCATTGAGTTTGATAGGAAAGATTTAAGGGTTCATTGGGATTGGATCGATGGCAACTGGGTTCGTCCTGAAAAGCAGGTATGGGGTGAAGTGTTCATTCTTTTTAATTTTTCAGTTTTTTTTTATCTGGAAATTTGGGGGGGGGGGGTTTATTTTGGAGTTGAGAGCCTAACTTTTTTAGGAATAAATTTTTTTCCCGGTATTGAACTTGCGAATCTCGCTGCATGTAGCTTTTTACACTGAAAATTTGCTATTTAAGTCATGCTTTCATGATTGCTTCTAAAATTAGGGCCTTTCTAGTGCTCAATTAATTGGTGTAAATAATGATCTCGATCGATATGTTTTACCTTTAGTGCTTTCTTTGTTTAAGTTCTGCTAATTTTCATTGCATTTTGGCCTGGGAGTCATGTAAATTTAGTTTTATATGTTCGAAACTTTCATCTGTGGAAACCTGATTGACTTTTGTTATGGTATCGTGTGAGTGATTTTATTTTATGTGTTTTAAAGCAATCAACAGGCTCCGTTTTTAGCTCTGGGACAGCAGTGGAGGTAAATGTTGATGATGAAAACCTACGTGATGTTTGGTTCCCTGCAATAGTCGTAAAAGAAAATGAGGATAAGACTTTCCTGGTGAAGTATCAGAACTCTAAGAATGATGATGAGTCTGGGACTGCAAAAGTTGTTGTAGATTCCCTCCATATCAGACCCACTCCTCCTCGATATGCAGATAGGAATTATGAATTGCTGGAAAGAGTGGATACAACATATAATTTTGGTTGGCGCACTGGAGTAATTACCAAAGTTCTTACTGGAAGAAGGTACAATGTCTTCTTTAAGCATGGAAATGAGGACAAGGAACTCTCTCACTCTGATATAAGGCCTAATGTTGAATGGACAGATGGAAAATGGATTAGTAAATCCAAGGTATCTCTCCTATTTTTTCTTTTTGGGATATAAATTTCTTTTGTTACCCCATTATTTTCCCACTTTAAAATTTAATGAGCTGTTAATGTTGTGTTTGTGGTACTGAACATGGGTCTAGTGCATACCTTTTAATTATCTTAAAAGGAGAAGGAAATAAACATCTGAAATAATGATTTTTGGCTTTATCTAAGTTGATTTCTGTACATAACAGTGATGGCCTTCTGTATTCCAGTTTTAAAAATGCTTTTTTTTTTATATCTTATTTTCCCGTCTACACATATTTCAACTTTTTCTAGACAAATGTTGAACTAGTTTTTGTATAAGTTTCACTGTTTTTTAGAATCTGGTCAGATTCTACATGTAACTAGTTTGTGTGTTGAATGCCTTAAATGTTTGTACTACTTCTGGCATTGCCTACAATTCCTTTAGTGGTTTGCATTTTTTTTTTTGTGATTATTTCAGAAATTTAGTCGCATGCAAGTGTAAATATCATTTGTTTTTAGGTAAAAGAGTACTTAAGCATTGAGCTTTTGTTTCAGGAAGTCATAATTGCTTCTGATGACCAAGAGCTGATAGGGGATGCTCTCTGTGGTACCCGGAACACCAAGGTGGCTGGAGAACTTGAAAGTTCCTTGTCCACAAAAGAAAACACTGAAGATAAGATTCCTTTGAAAAAGATGAAAAGGAATGCTACAGAGCAGCCAACTCCCACTGATGAAAACAGTACTTTGCACTCAGGCAAGAAGAAGGTCAAACTGGAAACATCAAATGGCAACACTTCTAATTCACGGTCTTCAAAAAAGCTAACTGAAGGAAATGCAGTGGTAACACCGATATCAGTCACTGGCGATCAGTTAAAAGATATGCCTAGTGAAACATTGTGTAAAGAAGGGAATCCGAGGACTGGTGGTAAAGCTATTAAATTCCCAAAGAAAACTGTGATTGCTGATCAGCCTTGTGCTAAGAGTGAGAGCCCATTAACAGAAGCAGCAACTGTGAGTTAGATTTATTGTTTTAGAGTTCCATTGTTCATACTAGCAACATCAGATCATTTTCATTTCGTTCTTTGTTTTCTTTTTCACATGTTAATACATTCCTATTTGATGACGAGAAATGTATAAATATCACTTTAAAATACTGTGTACTTTACCACTCTTTGGTGCCTGCATTGCATGCCTGAGTTGCCTTTCCTTGAAGCACTCAGCTTCTAAAACTTCACCATGTTAAGAGTATGTCTTGGTCTAAAATATGCTAGAAAGTCATGTGTGCCTTCAAGCATAACCTTGGCACAAAGAAGTGAAAACTAGCTTGCTGCTTTAGAATCATAATAACTACAAACATGTCTTGTCTACGTGAGTATCATAAAAAAATTGGCCTGCTTGACATAGTTGTCACTGCTCAATGGGTTGTTTCAAGGGTTGAGCAACCTTGTTTTCCAACCGGGATATTCAATGTGCCCACTTGCTTTGCAGCAAACTGCTTCAAATGACCGCCTTTTCTGTCAACATCACCGTTCTAACTGGGTAATGATCATTGATTATTGTCACTTTGGATTTGTTGGCTCCATCAGCCAATATTCCTGATCAGCACTGTCGCTACTACCTTCATTTGATCTACATTTCCCCTTACTAATGCAGACGACTAAGAGGCAGAAAGTTGGTTCAGCTGATGGTAAAGTAGACAACCTTGCGAAGAGGAATGTAAAAGCTAGAAAGTCACCAAGTAATGGCCCACAGGTTTTGACAGCAGGTAAATTTAGTGTTCAATACATGTTTGCCAGTTTGATAAATTGTTTAAAGATAATGTGTATGTATTATATATTTTCAGGCAAGGAAGGAACTACAAGGGTTGCTGGAGAAATTAATGAAGGGGATATTAAAACAAAAGAAGTTGAAATGCCCATCATCTTAGGATTAGCAGCAAAGTTCTCAAAGACTTTACAGGCGGAAAATTCCTGTCAGATCCCTAGTGAGGAACCTGGGAAGCTAATGGGGGATCAAAAGAACAATTTAAATGATTCAGTCAGAAATGAAAATATGGTAAGCAAAAAATTCATTTTAGTCTTTGGCTCATGGAAAACTACTAATATAAACTTTTAAATTCAAAATGGCTCAAATTCTTAAATGGGAACAAGTTTGTTATTAAACTGTTGGAAGTACTTGATAACTGATCTATATTTCCTTGTCATGATCATAGGTAAAAGAGTATATCTAATGTTGTTGTTTTACATATAATGCCTTTTCTTTTTGGCCAGTATATAAAGTCTAATTAAGTGGTTAACTTTTTGGGTGTTGTCTGCTCATTTTATTAAAATAGAAAATTTTCTTGAGCCTGCTCCCTGGCCTGTTTTTATCTTAATATGTTATCAAACATGGAATCTGCCTCCGCTTTATTAATTTGATTTCCTGCATATATATATTCCTCTGGTAGTAATATTAACTGTTTCTCTAACTGATATAGGAAATTATGGAAAATAATGTTGGAGAAAGCGATCCGAAAAAAAAGAGGGGAAGACCACGTAAAGCCGTAGTTACAAGTCCGAAGGCCTTTCATGCTGGTATATAAAACTTAAGCTTCAGCTTTTTGATGTATATAGGCAAATCTGTGTCAATGCAAACTTAATATTACGATTGGTAGGTAAGGAGCAAAATGGGGCTGGAGGTATTACTGATGAAAAAGTTTTAAAAGATTGTACGAGTGATGAAGCTGGTTTGTCAAAACATAAAGGTGTGGAACTGTCAGGTACATGGGGGGTCTCAGTTCTTGGTTTGTCATTGTTAGTAATATGCCTCAAGGACAGTATAAAACTGCTATACGAGGCTCTCTTGGAAGCATTGAGTTAGGCACTTCCAATGTCTTTACCCAAGTTTAGCAGTTATCATTTTCTTAAATGAATTTTCCAAGTGGTATGCTAATTGATAGTAGAATAGTAGGTGTAATGGGAGCAGTTTCCAGGAAAATTGATTTGGGTACGGGTGCATATGAAAGAAGGTGATATTTTTGTTCTACGTGTGCTGGGGAGGGGAGGGTGATGTTGAGAAGAAAGGTCATGCATGTACCAACAGCTTTTTCCTCTCGTTTCTTATGCTGTCTTTTACCTGATGTAGATGTAATTAAGTTGACTATCTGTTAATTTTTTGTTGTTTTACTCGCCTTATAGTTTGTGAATTAACCATCCTATTTGTTAAGTGTATAACCTCTGAAGATTTTACAGGAAGGATAAATGACGACCAAAAAACAAAAGAGGTTCACTTGGCGACTGCTGGGATTTCTGACATGAATGAGGACGATCAACCTCTATCAACTTGGATAGGGGGAATCCACTCCTCAGGTGACGAAGAATCAAGTAAGCAGCTTCATTAGATTTATAAAACTTGTTTCGTTTGTTGTTAATCTCTCTCTGTCTGGGTACATAAATGTAGATCATCACTCGGCTTTTATATTTACAACATTTTGGGGATCTTTTTCCTTCTAGGGCTCTCCTCTGGTAGGCTCGTCAATGGATGGAATGAGGAAAAAGGATTGGTTGATGTTCCTATTGAATCTCATGCAATTGATGCTACTGGTAGAAGCCCATTGGATAGTGATCAGAGTTTGCCTTTTGTGAAGAAATCACCTATATGGCGAACAATTGAATCTTTGGATGTCTTCCAAATTGTGCCCCAAAAACCACATTTTCAACCTTTGGCTGAAAGCAGAGAGGAGTTTCGTGAGGGATCGGCAATTGGGATCATGGTGACCTTTGCCAGTTTGTTCGATAAGATATCCATGTTGCATTTTGATGACCCTCGAAACACATTTGACAGCATTTCAGAAGGTCTTGATGACTTGGAAAAGCACGGATTTGATGTTAGTCTGCTTAGGCGCCGTGTGAATAAACTACTTTCAATCAAAGAAGGGCATAGTCAGCATCTAGGGGAGAAAGAAAATGCAGAAAGGGAGATAATGGAAAATACAAAGGGCATAACTAAATTCGATGAAGAGATGGAAGAGATTGAAAAGAAGATTGCTCAATTACAAGAACAACATTCTTCCATAAAGTCGGAGAAGGAGACCAAGAGTCTTAAGGTTGGTAGTTTGAAGTTGCATGCTGATGTTCTAAATAAGCTTATTCAGAATGCCCCTCATGAATTTAAGAAAATAGCTACTGCGTCGTGGAAGTTGCCATGATCACTCATTGGTTTCATGTTGGAATTGCTAATTATTGTTGTTAGATATGTGGATTCGATTGTAGTAGGGTTGGTTTTTAGGAGCAATTGTAGTGGTTAGGGTGAATCAGTAGAGGGTCCTTTTTGATTTATAGATATGCTGTTTCATGCACCTTTCTGTTCTTCAGTGTCTTGTATGTTATGTCTATTTTTGTTTTTGGAGTCAAAAACATGAACCTGCTGCTCTAGCCTAGACTAGAACTTTGTGAAAATGTGCAATACTAACTTTTTTAGGTCCCTCATCATCGATGCCCTTTTAATTGTTATATTTAAATTTTGGCATATTGCACTTACAGATTACTGATTTGGATGTTTTTGAGTAATTATTATTTAAGCTAAAGAAAAAGACAGAAATTAATTAAAAAACAAAACATAAAGAAGTCATATTTGTTTAATGATAGTTGATTGCACCATTTTATCTTATTACGTCTGAATTTAACATTTATTAGCATTTATTTCTTTCTTTCTTTAAATTAATTTTCCTAATGTTTAAAAAGGAAAGGGAGATACATTAGTATTGATGCTAATATAGGAAAGCCAAAAGTATACATTTTATACAACATTTAATTTAGGAAATTCTATTAAACATTTTTATGTTTTTCCTCAACAAATACATAGTTCATCCATTCGAGCTAGGTTGCCACCGCGAAACTAAAATTCATATACTTTCTTTTATGATTTAATTTTGAAATTTAATAATTTTTATATCTCTTGAAATTAAAATCTTTACATTTTTTGAAGCCAACAATTCTCGGATTTTTTTAAAAAACAATTTATTTCGTTTTTTACATATACAAAACTTTTAGAATTTTTAAAGAAATAGCTAAATCAAATGAAATAATCGAGCTAAAGTGTCCATGGATTTTAGCGAATTTTTAAATTAGATTGGCAAAATAAGTTAGAGAAATGCAGGTGTTTATGATTGAAGAGAATGCGGTTACGATCAACGCACTGTATAAGAACAAATATAACTGAAGAGATGGAGGAAAAACAAGGTTGATGGAGCACTTTCTTTACATAAGGAAACCAACAACCTTTAAAGCTTGCGAAGAAAGGAATCAACTTGAGTGTGAAAGACGCCTTAGGAGACTCATGCATAACCCTTTCAGGCAAACTCTTAAAGAAGGTTTGCCTTGGCTTCAGCTTCTCATATCTCAACAACCGTGTCGCGGATTGGATAGTGACGCATCTCTCTCAGACTATACTGATGTTTCTATAGATGTTAGATCGTTGAGTTTTTTTTTTTTTTTTTTCCATGATAGCAAACCTAAATTTCTCAAGTTCCTTTTAGTTTTATTATGTAATGCCTTAATTTCAAAGTTGTTTGAATGCTAAGGGATGGTAATACTAGTTATTGATATTTTTCTAATGACCTATCATCTTTCTTATTCTAATAATCATAATTATGAATGATTATATTGAAGGTTGATCCAGTACTAATTATATTTTTCCTAGGAAATTACATATAATAGTATAAATGTACAATTACATTACTACCTCTCATGTATTAGATCTTCCTTCTTTATTTAAATTCATGTTTAGAATTTCGTTATATATGACTACATATTGTAATTTTTTTTTTCTTATTGCGCTCTAAACTATACATGCAACCATAAGCCTAGACAGGTTTGAAAGCAATTCATGTGTATGTTTTGTATCCAGTTTAGTTACATGCCATATTCCATCATTATCTAATACTCATTACCCTAGCAGTACATCCACTTCTCTTGTTGCTGCTACTACTACAACCCACTTTTCCACCTTTATCACATGTCAATAAAGCATACTTGTTTCTGCACACTGATCGCCTCACCACACTAAAATCCTTCAGCTTCGCGTGCTCTTGATAAAACTCAAAAAATGCTTTAATGCTATTGAATCACATCCCTGACACCTACCCTGATTCTAAGGCCATACCAGGATCTTCACGATGGACTTCTTCATTTACAAACTGATCATCAACGTCATCCCCGATCCCTTCACCTTTCGCGTTTGAATCGTTGTTAGCACCAATAGATGAATGGTCACTTCCTCCTCCTTCAAACAAACTATCATTATTAGATATTCCAAACAAATCGTTCAAGGTCTGCGTGGCATCGTTTGAACTTCCGCTCTGCGATCCTTCTTCGCCGATATATAGTATCATTTTGATTTTCCATTTTTTTTTTGAACAGTTTTTCCTTAAAACTAAATAACAAAGACTTTGAGTATCAAAAATGAAGATTTCAAGTTGATAAAAAAATAACAAGTAAGAATCATTTCTTGGGAAACACTTCATTCCAGCCACCTTTTTTTTGCATTGGTAATAGTTCAACTTTGAAAGTATAAAAAGAAATAAATGACAATTGCCAGCATTTGGATTGGGTTAGTCGACTGTTAATAACATGTTTGGGAGGGAAACCTATTAATTGTAATTTGGAGGGAAGATAACGTTGGAAAGCAAATGGAGGGAACTTCATGCATGCAGATACAGCAAAAACAACCCAGGTTAAGACTATCATTTTAACGCTTTTGGACAAATTCTTGACGTAAAGCTAGGGAAACTACGGAAGAAGAGTGATGTCTTTCACCTTATGATTGTAACTGTTTGATTTTTAGTGGTGTTAAAAAAGATGATTTTGGAACTCTATTTTCATGAATTGGGTTCCGTAAATATTAAATATAAATATTTATAGAGTTGGTATAAAAGTATATTAAAGTTTGGTCCTTCAATTTTTTCAATTAATTGCTTAATTAGGGTACAAGGATTAAATTGTAAAAGTTTTATCACTATAGGTTTCTAATTGGCCAAAGATTTAGGGATTTAAATTGCAAATAGCCAAAGGTCCCAAACGACAATTAAACCAAATTATAATATATGTTAGTGGGAAATGATGGAAGAATCCACTTATATGTTAATTAATGAAGGATTAGGTTAATTAAGTATGATTCAATTAATTAAACTTAGTTAATTAAATTTCAATCTAACTATATAAGTTAAAAATAAGATAAATATTAGGATACGCTTGACATGCCAATAGGGTTTTGTGCACGCTTGTACGGGATTAGTTACAGATGTTACTGAGGTCCTGCATTTGTTGCGGACTCAAAGATACATGTGACACAAGTTTAGCTTGGACTGGTAACCTGATAGCGTTTTAAAGGTTTAGCTCGGACGGGTAAACTGACATATATATATATATATATATATATATATATTCAGCTTGGGAAAGCAATCAAATGTGTTGTTATGAAGCTTTAGCCTAGACTGGTAACTTGGCACGAATATACTTAGCTTGGACGAGCAACTGGTGTAACGGAGATACTTGTGTATCCGAGCTTGTTTACTAAGGTTCATCTGGTGAAACATATTACATGAATTGAGAAACTGAAATAAGACATAATGATCTTGATATTCACTTGTGAAATATTGACTTTGAAATTGAATAAGGTATTGAAGAAATGTTATGAGCATGTATGCAATAATTTCATTCCATGATTGAATAAGTTCGAGCTAGTTAATCAAAATGACACGAATTGGCATGAGATGTGAATTGTGGTATTATATGTATTATTTATAAGTTAAAACTCACATTATTGATGTGTGGTTTACCATGTCTAGTCAACTATACCAAGCTTAATAACTTATTGTGTTTAATTGAAAGATAAGGTAAATTTTTGTTTAATGCCTATGAACTTGACATAGGTGTTTAGTTAGTTTCGTGATCATCAAGGTAAATATATATTTTGGTACTTGAACTTGGCATCAAGGTTCAATTTGGTCCTTAAAGGCCTTTTTTTTTGTCCAATTAGGCACCTAAACTTGGCCTTAAGGTTCAATTTGATACCTAAACTTTTTTGGGTCCGATTAAGTACTTGAACTTGGCTTTTGGGTTGAAATTGGTATTTGAACTTGACTTCATTATTCAAATTGGTTCAAATAACTAAGAACTATTTTGGACCAAAAAGTGAAATTCAAGTACCAATTTGAACTAAGAAGCCAAGTTTAAGTACTTAATTGTACCAAAATAAACTTTAGATATCAAATTTAACATTAAAGCCAAATTCAAATAACTAATTAAAAAACTCCTCAAGTACCAATTTAAACTTTAAAACCAGATTTAAGTATCAAAATATATATTTACCCGAAAAAATAGTAACAGCAATTATTTTAGAGTTATGGTCCAAAGCAACAGTAAGCTATGTCTTATCATATTAAGGCCACACAAATATAATAGAAAAACCCGTTGCCAATGGGGGGTAGTTGGAAAGGGCCAAAATTGAATAACAAACTACAGTCCAAAACATCATATAAACTTTAGTGATGTGTACCATTGAGACACCTATAACATGCAAATGAAATTGTTATATATATCTCCGATGCCATAACTCTTTGTGGTGCCCCATTTGGAAAAATCATGACCAGGAAGCTCACACCATGCACAGTTTGCTTTACACTTTTAATTATATATATATATATTATAACTTGAAATAGTAAGCTCAATTGTTCAAATTAATGCCTTTTTTCCACATTATTTTTCTTGTTTCTGAAATTGTAAAAACTCCTTAAAAACCATATTTAAATGTATGGTGGATTTTACATATGCGCTAAAAGTAAAATTTAAATTTACATTCGATTCTTGATGTGATAATTAGTTTGATGAAAAACTTGATATTTTATGAATAATTTAAAATCAAGATGACAATTTAAAATTTAGAGAATTTAAATGATAATTTAAGGACATGGAATTAACCTTTATTATTTTTCACTTGTCTATAATTTCATTAATTATGAAAGATATATATGATACGGATATTATTCACTGATATGGCATATTGGGTAGACTCTATGCACATGGACATGTACCTTATCTTAGACTTAACACGTGTTTATGTGGCCGTTTGTGCAATTTCACGCACTTGACCTCATAGGGGATTAATGAGGAGAGAGTGAAGAAACTAGAAGCTGCAGAAGTTTTGGAAACTTTGCAATTATTTTATGATGATGCAGACAAGGTGGTTAAGATTTCATTAACATTAGCAGTAGAGGAAAGGGAAAGCTTGGTAAAATGCTTAAGGGAAAATGCTAATACTTTTTCCTCGTCGGTTACAGATATGCCAGGGGTGGATCCTCGAATAATTGTTCATAGATTGAATGTTCTTCCCAAGGCTAAGCCAATGAAACTTAAGGAAAGAAAGTTTGCATCGCAAGTTGTAGAGGTCGTAAGGTAGGAAGTGGGAAAATTGTTGTCAGTTGGATTTATTAGAGAGGTTGCATACCCTGGCTGGGTTTCAAATGTGGTGATGGTGAAGAAGGCTAATGGTAAGTGAAGAATGTGTATCGACTTCACCAACCTTAATAAAGCTTGCCCAAAGGACAATTTTCCCTTGTCTTCAATTGATAGGTTGGTTGATGCATCCTCTTGGCATAGCTTCATGAGTTTTATGGATGCTTTCTCTAGGTATAATCAGATATCTATGGCCCTGGGGATCAAGATAAGATGGCTTTTGTTACAAAAGAAATGTTATTTTGTTACTGTGCCATACCTTTTGGTTTGAAGAATACCAGTGCAACTTATCAAAAGCTGTGACCAAAATTTTTAGAGATCAAATTGCACATAACAATGAGGTTTATGTTGACGACATGTTTGTAAAGGGTTCTACTCTTGATAAGTGATCTGCCACTAATCAATGTGACAAATTAGGCTTTTTCAACACACTTAATGAGCTTTTTCTCGAGCAAAATAAAGTTTTTAGCTTAGTTTTTCACTATTTTCGTATTTTTATATTTTTTGGGTAATAAGTGAAAATCTCTCATTTTTGTTTTTTTTTTTACCCAAATTGGCCGATAATACCATTGGGAGGTCTAACGTGTGTTTGAGTGATGTAGGGATGTGTTGTAGGTTGAAAACGAGTGAGAATGACATCTAGGGCAAGGGTATCGCAATATCCAACCCCTAGAATCACTACAGCAAAACAGGTTTTTAGCGGCGTTTGGATAAAAAACGCCGCTATAAATTGAGCATTAGCGGTGCTTTTTGAAAAATGATGCTATAGATAGAGCATTAGCAACGCTTTTTGAAAACGCCGCTATAGATCGAGATTAGCGGCACTTTTTAAAAAACACCACTATAGGTCGACCATAGAGCTGATCATGGGTCAAGTGCCAAATGGGAGGGTTTGGGTAAAAATATAGGCCCAAAAATGGGCTTGGGAAAAAACGAGGCTGTTTAGAAAACGGGCAGCCTCAGTAAGAGTTTTTGGCTAGAGCATTTTACCGCCCGAATTATATATTAATATATATTTTTATTTTATTTTTAATTATTTTAAAATTTTAATATAACTATTTTTATTATATTATTAATTTGTGTATTGTTTTAAGAATTGTTTTAGTATTATTTTTATTTGTTTTAATATTTGTTTTATGTTTTAAATATATTTGATTTATTATATTTTTAAATTTTTTATTTAATGAAATAAAAAAATTAATATGGGCTGTAGCCGCCGAGCTCAAGCTTCAGTAATTTTATTTAGTAGGGCTTGGGCAAAATTTTAGGCCCATATTTGGTAGGCCGTCCGCCTAGTAGACGACCTAAAATTTGTATGGGCCCGGCCGCCTTACTCATGATCACCTCTAGTCGACCATTAGCGGCGCTTTTTGAAAAATACCGTTGAAAACGCCACTATAGATCGAGTATTAGCGACGCTTTTTAAAAACGCAAAAAATTCAATAAGACATCTTCATGTTGAGCCTTAGTGGCATTAGCGACTCTTTTTGAAAAGTGTCGCAAAAAACATTTTATCTGTCATTTTATTATTTAACTAGTTTATTTATATTAATTAAAATACAATTTATTTTTAATTGAATATTTAAATTCTTGAGAAAAAATAATGACATGTAGAAAAAATTTGAAAGTAAAAACATAGAAAAATATTTGTTAAAAATGAAAAAAATTAAAATACTATAATTTAAAATAATTTTAAAGTTTTTTGGGTATATGACTGATTTTTTAATTTATATATTAAATCATTTCTTATATAATCGTAAAAGAGATAGTACTAATTTTAAAATATTGAATTAATTATCATTATAGTTTAGGGTTTATGGTTTAAGGTTTAAGATTTAAAAGTTACTATTTTAAGGTTTATGGATTATAGGTTTAGGGATTATGGTTTATGGTTTATGGTTTAATGGTTGGTGTTTGAGGTTTAGGTGTTAAGGGTTAAAGGTTAGTGGTTTAGGGTTTATGGGTTATGTTTTATGATTTAGGATTTAGGGATAAGGGTTAAGGGTTTAGATTATTTAGTGTTTTTAGTTTATATATTAAATAATTTTTATATAATTGTAAAAAGATAATATTAATTTTACTATATTAAAATTATGATTATAGTTTAAATTATTTAAGAGATAATAGATAAACTTTATATGTATTAAATGGTTTAGGATTTAAGGTTTACTTGAGATTTGTTAAATGATGAAATTTTATACAATCAATTAATACTTTTATATTTAAAATATTTAATCTAAACTATTTGATATATTAAAATATTAGATTTAAAAAATATTGAAAATAAATAAAAAAAAATGATTGTTATGGATAGGTACCTATCTATTTTGGATAGAACCAAATTATAACAATTTTTTTCATTTTTGTTTTTGTTATTTTTTCATATTTTGAAATTTTTGTTTTCTTACATAAAAATATTATATAAAATTACAAATTTTATCTAATTCTTTTAAATATTACTTAAATTTTAAAAATTATTTATTTAAAATTGATATGTAAGATATAAAAATTTAATATAAAAATTGTAAAAAAGTTAAGCATTAACGGCGTTTATAAGAAAAACGCCGCTAAAGATGTTTTAAGTGGGTTTTTAGGGGCATTAGCGACTTTTTGTTAATAACGCCGCAAAAGATCTAGTTTTAGTGGTGCTAGGAAGAAAACGCCGCAAACGGTCATTTTGTTTTAAGCAAAACTATGTCGTTTTGCTCTACTCAATTTTATCCCAGCCATATACCCGAAATAGCTCATTTTTTTCCCCTAAAAAATTTCCCCAAAAACCTAAAATTTCCCCAAATCGCTAATTTTTTTTCCAAATCAAAATCGCAACCCAACTGTCGCAGCCAATCGGTAGAGTTGCTTGACCCGACGGAAGGGATTTGTCGCAAGCCCTCGGCGGTTGATATTATTTACAACATCTCTTTGCAGATTGTACGTGCTTGTGAGTTTGTAAGGAGAGAGGTTGTAGAGAGATAGAGAGGAAGTCTTCGCAAGGAGAGAGCTTTGACTCTCCTTCTTCTCTCTCCCTCTTTCTCATTGTTTCTTTTTATATCATTTCATTTCTTACACATTGAATCACATTTCAGCTGAAAACTTACAAAACCCTTTTCATTTGTCTCAACATTCTTTAACATTTTTCATTACCACGAGATTCTGGTTTTTTTTTTTTGAAGGTGAATTAGTTAAATTTCCTCTTTTTATTTTAAAACAAATTTCTTCTCTTTGTTTAATATGGTTCATTTTTTAGGCAGATTATCTTTTTCTCCGCCTCTCTTGTTGAGAGGGTTGTTTGTAGAGATTTTCTTTTTGGTTCTCTTTGTGAAATACTTTCAACTTCAAATCTTCCAACTTTCTTGGAAGTGCCTCTCCTTTTTCTTTTCTTTCTATTTTTGGTGTCTTTAATTTGTATTTTTGCCCAAAACAGAGACAAATATTTAAAGTTGTTTAATGTTATGGATTTGCGAGTTTAATTTTGGCTTATTGATGTATGGTTACCTCATCAGTTTTATATATTTATATGTTTTGCTTATGGGGATGAAGTTCCAGGAAACTTGGACCAGAGCAAGTTGTTGGCTGTTGAACATTGTGTTTTGATTCATGGGAAATTGTTGTGCTATCACTGGTCCTCTAGTAGATACTAATAGTAATAAAAAAAAAGGGAAAAAGAACAAAGCTATTCCATATTCTGCAAATGAATATGGTGTCACCCATGGATCTACAACATCTATTCTTAACTTTGTTTTTTAAATATATTGTTGTTTGTCTTTTTTGGTGTGTGTTGTCTGTGTAGCTGTAGGATAAATGGTAATCATAGTTCACAGATGACTTTGATCCAAGCAAGCACTGATAACTTCTACTTTTGTATTTAGATTGATAATTGAGTTTGCTCTTGTTTAAATTGTTTGTTTTCTTTATCTCTGACTGTAGTCTTGTTAATTTTGTTCCTTTTAAATTTGACATTTTTCCTTGTTATAAGAAAGAAAAAGAAATATGACCTTTTAATGGACATGTGCATGTTCGTGATGTGTTTGTTTGCAGGCTTACATGCATCTGTTTGCATGTTTATATTCATATCTTTGCTACTATGTCATCATACTCATGTTTCAAATGGCATTTAGTCAACATAATCAATTACCAGTATCTTACTTGTTGTAAAATAATTAGTTTAATGTTGTCGCAAATTAAAAACAAAAACTATTTAGGTTTTGATAACTTCAATGAATCAATATCTCTTGGTTTGGTTAAGTTTTCATTATATTCATTTGATTTTAATTATAATTTTTGTAATTTTACCTTTTTATTAAATATTTTATAATAAAAATCTTATATAACTTTTTAAAATTTTTTAATAAACTGCTTACTACCTTCAATTTCTAAAGTAAAATGTTTGAAGTATATTTTATAATTTTTAATGAAGCAATTTTAGGCTCTAATTAACCTGCTAGTGCATCACTAATGAAGGTATCTCAACTTTGATTAATTACTTGTTTTATATGTTATCAAGATACTGATGAAATGATATTGGTTTTCAAATTTCAACATCCTAATAACATGGTTTTACCCAAATTTTTTCTAGTTTATCAGGTTTAGGTAAGATCAAAACAGAGACTCTATTGTACTCACCTGCAAGATCTCTCGTTTTCCCTATTCACTCACTAGATACTTGTCCTAATAATAGTTAATTTTAGTTTCCTAGAACATTTGGGTGCTGTAATTGACTTGAGTAGTTTTTCTACACGTTTGGGTGCTGCAGTAGGCTATTGGGATACATTTTTAATTCATGTTTTGCCAGTGTACTTGGTCATTACAGTATGCCATTGGAGCATACATGTATGGATACATTCAAACTTTATTTATGCATGTAGTGCTTGTCTGTATCTAGACATATGTATACAAATATCTATGCATATAAAAAAATAAATCCATGATAGATTTAACTCCCAATTGAATGAAATACTGATTATAATAAGCATGAAACCAACTCCTATTGTGGACAGCTTCAAGACAAAATGAGAGCATGATTAACATTTTAAGTATAAACCGGCATTAAGTATATATCTTCCCTAAAATAGCATTAATGCCTATTTATCCTTAAAAATACCATTGTCTCGGCCCCTTTCATTTGATATGTAGCATGGATGAGTTTTACATTCATGAAGTTTTCTACGATAATCCTTTTTTTTTTCTTAGGAACTACTTATTTGTTACCTTTCTTGTTGACTTGCAAGGCTGATATTGTCATAGACAATTTTCATTCATCAATATATATGTTTAGAGTATGCATCAAGATGTATAATTGTCTGAATTAAAATTGCAGTATTCAGCAACAAATTTGTTAATAATTTCAATGTTTAGATTCACGGGATTGACTGTTTACGTTTCTTAAACAGGTACATTCAGCTATTCAGCGAGAACTTCCAGTTGTGATAGCAAAAGCTCGAAAGCTTATAACTTTGAGCAAATTCAGGTAATTTTGAAAAACAGTACCCTCTTTTAATACATTCTTTAATTTAGAGTTAAGATTATGATATCGAAAGCAATTGCAATTGTTATGGCCCCAACTAACACGTCCAAGTAGATTCGCATTTTTCTCCCAATGACCATGGTTTTGAACTGATGAAATTTTACCAACTTTATATTGGTGAATGCAAATCTATCATGGTTACACAATTGTTTGCTATTATTTGCACTACAAAGTACTTTTTTGTTAGTAATCCGGTACTAGTGTTTCAAACGTTTCTTGGTCTTTGTCACATAAAATGCTAGTGTGAGGATCTCGGCATTTTGAACAGATCTTTGGTGAGCTTTTCTTGGTCTTTGTCATATAAAATGCTCAATCCTTGGTGGTTTAATCTTGCTGTTTTAGGTTGGAAGAACTGTATGAAAGAAATCAGTTAAATTGCTGCTGTTAATGATGTCTGGAAGTGAGTAAATTGATGTTTGAAATATCTTTGTATGGTGGATTGAATGCTACTATATATTGTTTCTCATTACCGAATTAATGCTGAAACTAAGCTAATTAAATGGTGGATAATTTGCTGTCGATTATGATGGAAATGACTATAAAATGTTTAAAATTCCTCTTATTTAATTGATGGTTGCTGCTGTTTAAATGCTGTAAATTGAACTGTTTAAATGTTGTAACTTGAAGTGTTTTAAGTATTGCAAATTGAAGTGGTTAGTTGCTGGAATTTGAGATGTTTTATCGCTGTAATTGAGGTGTATAAATGTTGTTAATTGAGATGTTAAAGTGCAGCAAATTGAAGTGTTTAAATGCTATAAATTGAAGTGTTAAAGTGCTGCAAATTGGAGTGTTTGAATGTTGTAAATTGAAGTGTTTAAATGTTGTAAATTGAAGTGTTTAAGTACTGCAAATTGAAGTGTTTAGTTGCTGGAAATTGAGATGTTTTATCACTGTAATTGAGGAGTATAAATGTTGTTAATTGAGATGTTAAAGTGCTGCAAATTGAAGTGTTGAAGTGCTGCAAATTGAAGTGTTTAAATGTTGTAAATTGAAGTTTTCAAGTACTGCAAATTGAATTGTTTAGTTGCTGAAATTTAGTTTATCTGCCATGTGATGATTGTGTTTTAAAATTTTACTTGTTTTAGTTCCTTACATTCTCACAGGATTCACATTCAAAGAACAAGAAACATCACAGCAACTCATTGGGATCGAGTAGTCAGAATTCAGAATCAAGCGACACACAAGAGCTATATTTGGAGCTTAGACTGTCACTGTAATCAGTAAATTTTTTTTGCCACTTTAAATGCATGCTCATGGAACTGCATTTTATGCTTTCCTAGAATTGTAAGTTCAAATAAGGTGTTGGTCTTGTAATTCATACATACAACTTCAGCAAGTTGATATAAACTAGTTTGAATTTTTTTTTTTAAATTTCAAAGGAATCTTATGTAATCAAAGGCAATTTGACTTGATCCATGAGATATAGTGAAAAACATTGATCTCCTTATTCATGAATTTCCATTTCAATACGTCCTCAAATTAAATTATACATTTCTAAACCGGTCGAATCCCACTTTTGCTACATTCTTTAACCAAAGAATAGTGTGATGTATGTACTGATAACAACATTTCTAAAGTATTTTCTTAAGCAGGCAAAGGGATGGGAATGGATTTGTGGCATTTTTATAATATTTTAATTTTTTTTTATTTTATGACTTTTAGTGACATTTTTGGGAAAAGCGCCACTAAAGAACACGACTTTTAGTGGTGTTTTTGGAAAAGTGCCGCTAAAAGTCAGGTTTTTTAGCGGCGTTTGTGGGGAGAGCATCGCTAAAGGTCAGGTTTTTTAGCGGCATTTGTAGAGAAAGCGTCGCTAAAGGTCATGTTTTTTAGCGGTATTTGTGGGAAAAGCGCCTCTAAAAATTATGTTCTATAACGACATTTTTCACATAAACGCTGGCAAAATTTACCGGCGTTATCTATAGTGGCGTTTTTTATGGCGCTTATCAAAATGCAACCAATTGTTTTAATAGGCCCAAAAAAACGCCGCTAAAAACCTATTTTGCTGTAGTGAATCGTGATACCTCCAGCAGTATAGAAGATTAATGAGGCCATTCAATGGTATTGCTACCTCTTTTTTGGGTATCACGATATCCACCTCTTAAGGAAGACCCTCAAGTTCAACACTGCCCGTGATATTGTGATATCCTTTTTTGGGTATTGCGATATCACCTTCATCAGAGAAACAAATTTAGACAAAAAGGGCAACCTTTGTCTACTCAACCCACCAATCACACAAGGCCTGTGTAGAGGCAATTTTGGCATTGAAAAGTCATTAGAACATCCTTCAAAAAAGCTAAAAAATGCTGAAAAGGAGAGAGACACATTTTTAGCTTAGTTTTAGGTTTAGTTTTCTTTAGTTTTTCTCTACACTTTTCTAGGGTTTTATTTTTCTCTTCTTCTACCTTAGATTATAATTTTTTTTTTGAATTTACTTATTGTGCTTGATGTTTTTTATGTTAGTTAACATTGTAGCTAAGATTTATTTACATTTACAGTCCCTGTACCTTGCTTCCAAGACTCTTTAAGTTTTAGTTTAATGCATTTCAGTTTATTTCATTTCAAATATGTTAAAGCTTGTTTCTTTTGTGTTTCTTGCTTTAGATTTCTTTGTTAAATGCTTTTGGTTTCATACTATTTAAGTTTTCTTACATAAAAATCTCAACTATCATATTTTTCTCAAGTTTTACTCTTATGGCTACTTTGTTTTCCATTATTATGTTTTTTTTTTTTTTAACTTTAACCATGTGTAGCTAAATCCTTAAGAAGGTTAGTTGATGGAGATGTGGATAAACTAAAATCTTTTGGACAAAAGGCTAAGTCGTAACAAATATGACTAATTTGAATAGAATTAAGAACTTAGGTAGTAATGCCTCTAAGGGAATATTAAGATAAAGTGAGACCGGAAGGTATCTTGTCACGTACCTATTCGTTAGTCCCGGATTAATCGAAGAGATTAGAAGATAAATCAAACCTAATTCGTCTAAGTGAATAAAATTGAGATCGGAAGATAAAATGTAGCCACTTGGTTATTTACGTGATTTATGTCCCTAGTCCGAGATTTGGCGAACCACATCGAAGTCAGCCAAACCCCATTAGTCATTTGCTAGATAGTCCCCTTAGTTTACATTTATTGCAATTTATTGCCTAGAGTAAAATATTTAATTTTCTAGAAAACTTATTTTATGAATCACCATAATATGAAATCATATTAGTAGCCACTTAGCCTCTATTGTGTATGATAGTTATTTCTCAATCGCATCTTCCTTTGGGTTTGATCCTTGGAATACTTTGGTGTTTCATTATAACACTATAAATATTACAACTGACCTGTACACTTGTAGTAAAATCGAACCTTAAAAATTGTTTCATAAATTAGTTGTTTTAATGCGCACTTATGCAACCGATCAATGAGTACATGCAAAACCTACTAGAGACGTTCGTTGTGTTGCGAACTCACAACATGAGGTTGAATCCTGGTAAATGTGCCTTCGGTGTAAAAACTGGTAAATTTTTGAGCTTCATGGTCTCGGAAAGAAGAATTGAGGTTAACACAGAAGAGATTCATGGCATCTTGGATATACCTTCTCTAAAGACAATAAAAGATATACAACGTTTAACGATTGCGCTTAATAAATTTGTTTCACGGATGGTTGATAAATGTTTGCCTTTCTTTGAAGCCCTGCGAACTATATTCTCATGGATCGAAAAGTGTTAGACAGCCATTGAAAAGCTCAAAATGTATCTTACATCCCCACCACTGTTGATGTCGCCATGCGTGGGAGAAACCCTCTATGTTTATTTGACGACCTCAGAAGAGACAATTGTAGCTATTTTAGTTAGAGCAGAAATTATTTGCCAATTCTCGATGTATTACATTAGTAGTATTACAGAATAACAAATTAAGGCATCCGTAAGATACGTTCATACTTCCGGGCTCATCCTGTTGTCGTTATGACGAATCAACCCATTAAAGACATACTGTTCAGAGCTGATACCTCAGGGAGAATGCCAAATGGGGGATTGAGTTAGCAGAGTTTGGTGTGGACTATGCTTCAAGAACTGCGGTAAAAGTGCAGATTTTGGATGATTTTATGGTCAATGCTCTTTTCAGAAATCTACTAATCTTGCAGGTAACATGATTTATAATATGAAATGCTGGTTTGCAAAATATTAATAGAATTATACTCATTAATATTTTTTATCCTCTGTGAGAACTAACTAATGAAAATTATACAACCAATTTATTACCTCTTATGATGGCATAGAACAAGGACAAATTTCTTTTCCATTGATTATGCATGATATAGTAGTTAATTCACCACAGAAGGGTGTGAGTATGCCTGATAGCTTAAAAACTTGAAAGGTTTATGTTGATGGCTCTACGAAAAAGTTAGGATCAGGAGTGGGCGTGCTTTTAATTGATCACGATAACAATTAATGGCAATATGGTCTTTCTTTTGGCTTTCAGGCATCCAATAGCATAGAAAAATATAAAGCCTTGATATCGGGATTGCAATTAGCTCACTAGTTAGGGGCTAAGGAATTAGTGTTGCATACAAATTCCCAATTGGTTGCTAAAAAGATAAGTGGAGAGTACGAAGTAAATGAATTGATTTTGAGAAAATATCATTCTATAAAAGCACAACTATATACCAGATTTGAAAAAGTGAAAGTGAAACAGTTGTCAAAGAAAGATAATACTCGAATAGACGTACTCTCCAAGTCGGCGTCGTCTGTTATATTGAGAAAAGAGGGAAAATTTTGCTTGAGTACAATGACGTTCCAAGCTATGACATGCAGCAGGTCTGTACTCTGGATCAGAAGGACACGTGGATGACTCCTGTCATCTGAATATTGCGAAGGGAAGAAACTTATATTGATAAAAGGGAGCTCATTAAATTACAGCGCAAAGTTGCGAGGTATGATATTATTGTTTCTAACTAAATATATATGAATTAACAACTGATAAAGATGTTAAATTAATTACCATCTAATTAATGAATGAATTGTGCCATTTTTAGTTGATTAAAATAATTTATTTTATTGTATAATTGTTAGGTATACCCTTTTAGAGGGTATACTCTATAGAAAGGGGTATCCTCAGCCGTTTTTGTGATGTTTGATGCATTTAGAAACTAATTGTGTATTGAGAGAGATACATGAAGAAATCTGTGGAGATTATTTGGGTGCTAGGTTACTTGCACAAAATTTTTTTAGACAAGGGTACTACTGGCCAACTATGTAGATGGATGCGCATCATATGGTTCGCACCTACAATTCTTGTAAAAAATATGCTCAGGTCCAAAGATCACCAATGGTGTTATTGCAAGTCATGTCGAACCCCTAGCCATTTGTAACTTGGAGAGTTAACATTCTAGGCCCATTCCTTGTAGTTACAGCTCAGAAAAAATTCATAGTGGTAGTTATGGATTACTTCAGCAAATGGATAGAAGTTGAAGCCTTAGCTACAATTACTGAAAAACAGATAGAATCTTTCCTGTGGAAGTCTATTATTTGTAGATTTGGTTTCCTACTTAATAATAACAAATAATGGGACGTAGTTCCAAGGAAAATTTAAAATTTTTTACAAGGATTTACATATTGCTTTACCTCAAAGCTCCGTCAAGACTCCCCAGACAAATGGTCAAGTGGAGGCCACAAATAAAAAAATACTGACAGCTTTGAAAAAGAAAGTAGATAACGCCAAAAGAGCTTGGTTGAAGGAACTATCATCAATTCTCTGGGCCTTACAAACCTTACCTCATACAGCTACTAGAGAAACCACATTCTTGCTTGTTCATAGAGCAGAGGCAGTAATCCCTGTTGAAATAGGTATACGCTCATATAGAATGCTATGTTTTGATGAAACTGCTAACTAAGAAGCCTTAAGACTTTACCTTGATCTTCTTAATAAAATTAAAGAAACGAAAAAAGTCAGGTTTGTTGTGCGAGCTCAACAGGTGGCTTGCTATTACAATTCCATGGTGAGGAATAAATAGTTTCAGGTGGGTGACCTTATTCTCATAAATATTGAGGCTAGCCTTCCAGCAGTACAACAGGGAAAGATGGCTCCAAATCGGGAGAGGCCTTACAAAATGATATAGAAGGTAGGCTATAGAGCATATAAGTTAGCTAAAATGGACGACCCTATTCTTCCGTGAACATGGAATGCCTGCCATTTGAAGAAATACTATGTATAAGCAAAGTTTTACTTTAATAAATAAGTATTGTTTATAGATACTGATTTTACAAAGGTTAGCTGATTTAAGATCACAACCTATTCATCTTTGAGTTAGCCGATTTAAGATTGCAACCTATTCATCTTTAAGTTAGCTGATTTAAGATCATAACTCCTAAACAATTCAATGACCTACATTCACAGTTGATTTTACAAAGGTTAGCTGATTTAAGATTGCAACCTATCCATTTATGAGTTAGTTGATTTAATATCGCAACTTTTAAACAACTTGACAATTTGCATTTGCAGCTAATATTATAAAAATCTAGTTAAATCCAAAGTTAAAACTTAGGTTTTTTTCGAATGTATAGGCTTAATGCCATAACTTGTGATTGTTTACTTGTGTGCCAATATACATTCGCACTGCTAACATACAATGACTCCAATTTATGACCTAATTGCGATAATTTCAAAGCTACGAATAATTACTCTAAGTGAGTTATCTTAATTGTTTTCATTACTTAGTATGCTTATGATTATTGTGTGGTTAGGTAATAAGTTCAAGTAACTAACAATCAAATACATTATCATATAAACAAAAAACAAAGATTTTTATCTCTTAAATTATAACATCTTAAATTAAGGCCTAGTCGGAACAGTGGTTTCGAGACCACAAATCTGAGATAGAAATAATTATTTTATGATTTTTATGAGGTCCATGATAGGTATGCATGCTTGTGTAAAAATTTCATGGAGAAATTCTATGCATAAAATGTCCAATTGAACCTTAAGGACCAAATTGAATAAGATGCAAAACTTGTGTTCTAGAAGCTTCAAGCATGAAATTGCTTTAGATTATAAATTAGAAGGTCCTAATTAGCAATTTTACCAATTTTTAAAATTTTGGACAAAAATGAACTTGCATAAAAAAATTTGAAAGAAATGCCTTTAGGGCATTTTGGTCAATTAGTAATAAAATAGTAAAAAGGGAAAATTAAAGCTCATCTTCTTCATGTGACTGCCGAAATTTCTAAGGTCTCCATAGCTAGGGTTTTTGACATTTTCAAGCTCAATATAAGTGTTCCCTAGCCCATTTTAATGTTCTTTACATTTTTGAAGATCTCGTAGCTTGATTTACCTATTTCCACCCTTATTTTGAAGTAGGGTTTATGTTTAAAAATTTTACTCATGTGTGACATGCATGTTTTTTGATGTTTAATGAAGGAATATGTGAGCTTGATATGTGTTTAACATCTTTTACTAAGTAATTTTGCATGAAAACACCTAAAAAGGACTAAATTGAAAAAGGTGTAAATTGAGTGATAAAAATCTATTTTTAATGAGTAATGTGGGCTATTATGAGTACAAGGAAAATTCGGCTAGGCTTGAGTAACAAATAAAATACATGCATTTCATTTTAAGAGCCTAGGGACTAAATTATAAATAAGTGAAAAGTTAGGGATAAAAAGGTAATTTTACTAAAGTGTAAATTAGGGGTCGATTTGAACAATGTGATTATTAAACAAGTTAAATTTGGTGTTATAGATTAAGAAAAACGGAGTCCAGACCTAAATCGAGAGAAAAGCAAAGTTTTAGACTAAAATGTAAAGTTAGCAATATTTTGGGACCGAGGTAAGTTGTGTGTAAGTAATTCAACAATTTCATTATCACGTATTTAATGCTTGGTGTTGTATCAAATGTGTGTATATGGCTTTATGGAATTTGACTTGAGATGATTCAACAACAATTTGATGATAGCTTTGTATCTCGGAAATCCCAGGTGACCCTAAGGAATACTTAGGATTTGGATATCATGACACCATGTTTTATGAGATCCCATGTAAGACTATGTCTGGGATATGGCATCAGCATCGATACGAGATCCCATGTAAGACCATATCAGGGATATGGCTTCGGTGTCGTTAAGTGATTTCGTATAAGACCATGTTTGGGACATGGCATCGATATGAGGTCCCGTATAAGACCATGTCTGGGACATAGCGTCGACACTGAATCGAGACTTTGTATAAGACCATATCTGGGATATGGCATCAATGTGTAGTTCCATGTGACACCATGTCTAGGACATGGCTTTGGCACCCTATTTGGTGTATGATAATCCCAAATGTCCTTCCGTAGTGATTTCGTATAAGACCATGTTTGGGACATGGCATCGATATGAGGTCCCGTATAAGACCATGTCTAGGACATGGCATCGACACTAAATCGAGACTTTGTATAAGACCATATCTGGGATATGGCATCAATGTGTAGTTCCGTGTGACACCATGTCTAGGACATGGCTTTGGCACCCTATTTGGTGTATGATAATCCCAAATGTCCTTCCGTATTCAAGTGGTTCAACAGGCCATTCAAGATCAAGGTTAAGAGATAGAGAAATATGAATAAGCTATGAGTAGTACAGGTATGTACGTAAACCTCATGAGTATGAAATTCGATTCATGATGGAAAAAATTAGCATGAGTAAGAAAAAGTAAGATAAGTTATGAAGTTTAATGACAATAAATGCTCACTATGTCCATTGTGTGTAAATTGCTAATGTTGTGGTAATTAGTAGTATGTTTAATTCATGAAATTTTATGATCTATGTTGTTTATTAGTTACATACAACTTACTAAGCTTTATGCTTACCCCCTCTCTCTTTTCCCTTTTTCTTCGCATCGCCAAGCTAGTTCGGGGATCGTGGACGTCGGAGCTCAAGTCACACTATCAACAAATCTTTTGGGGTATATTTGGTTTAATACATTTAAGTACGGCATGTATAGGGGACTTAGTATTTTGTTATATGTGTCATATTGGTTAGCCAAAGTGATGGCTCATATTGGTATACTAATTCATTTTGTATATGGCCATGATGTAAAATCCCGAAATAGGGCTTAGTCAGAACAGTGGTTTCAGAACCACTAATCTGAGGTCGAGAAATTATTTTGATACTATTTTGGGTATAGCATGATTATATGAGTGCATGAAAATTTTGGTGAATTAATTTTAGCTATTGTGAGCTTAATTACGAAAAAAGACTAAATCGCATAAAGGGAAAAAGTTTTATTTTATTACCCAAATATGTTAAATAGCTAGAGAACCATAACTAGGGGTCTTTAAAGAGCAACTAGACCCTTAAAAATGGGATGGTTGGCTATAGGGGACAAAGATATTGAAAAGTCAAAATTGGTGGGTATTAGGTGACTTATTTGGTATTAAAATAAAACAAAAAAAAAAAAGTTGTCAATCTTTTCATCTTTATTCTTCATCCACCGAAAATGGCAGCAAAGAGGGGGCTTTGAAAGCTCAAAAATATCAGCCACTTATATTCCTTGCAAGTAAATGATTTAGATAGCGTTTCTTGATGATTTTTGCATTTTTAGGACCCTTGTAGCATGAGCTAACTAATGAGGGGACTATTCTGCAAAATGGTTGAATGTCTAGGGTTTTTCCATTTGAATATTTATGTTGTTTGATGAATTTTTATGAAAGAAAATGAGTTATGGGTGTGTAATAAACAACTTTTGTGAGAGAAGTTTGCATGAAAACACTTAAAAATGGCTATTTTGTAAAGTTGTAAAATAAGTTGTAAATGTGTGAAATAATTGAAATTTTGAGTTTCCATAGTTATAAAAAGAATTCGGCTGGGCTTGGTAAAGGAGGAAATTTGATAAAAATCAATTTACGAGCCTAAGAGCAAAATCATAATTTTTGTAAAGTCTAAGGGAAAAGAGGTCATTTTGCCAAATTGTGAATTATAGAATCTTTTAATTAATGTAATGATTAAATAAATAAATTTCCTCATGTTAGATCAAGAAAATCGAGATTTGGGCTTAAATCGGTAAGTACAAGGTTATGGACTAAAATGGCGTAATTAGCTGAATTTGCATTCGCGGTAAGTCCATGTGACTAAATAAGCATGTTATCCATGTTGTTGTTAATATACTTGAAATCTATCTTGCTTTGGTTATATTGAATTATATGTTGATGATATTGAGTATGATGAAAGTGATGCCAAAAATTAAAAACATTCATGTGATGGTAAAATACATTAGAAATTTGATGGAATATGATATCCCATAGAAACGAGTAAGTTGTACGTAAATAATGCAACTTAGTCGTATCGATGCATTGAATGTTTGATTTCGCATATAAGGCTTGAATGCATCTATGAGTAATGATATGATGAGACTTATCATGATAAACTCCCGGTTGAACCTTAGGAATAGATTGGATAATCATGCCATAACATTTGGGTGATATGTGCGCTAGTGTAAGACATGTCTGTGACATGCATCGGCCGCATTATGAGAGCCAGTGTAAGACATGTCTGGGACATGCATCGGCATTGAGACAAGAGCCAGTATAAGACATGTCTAGGACATGCATCGGCCTCGAGATATGCAAGCTAGTATAAAACCTGTCTGGGACATGGCATCGGCTTGACATGTGTCAGTGTAAGACCTATCTAGGACATGGCATCGACCCCGATAGATGAGAGCTAGTATAAGACATGGCATCAACCTCGATATATGAAAGTCAGTGTAAGACCTGTTTGGGACATGGCATCGACACAGATAGATGAGAGCCAGTGTAAGACCTGTCTGGGACATGGCATCGACACAGATAGATGAGAGCCAGTGTAAGACCTATCTGGGACATGGCATCGGCCTCGATATACGAAAGTTAGTGTAAGACCTGCCTGGGACATGGCATCGACTTAGATGTGTGAGCCAGTGTAAGACCATGTTTGGAACATGGCATCGGCATCGTACCCTATGTTTGAGGCTTAGTGATTATCCTATAGTATTCCAAATGGTTCAATGGGAAATTTAAGGTTTAAGCCGCAATGATAGAGCTTATGGCTATGTTGTGAGTGGTATAGGTACTTACATGAAATTGATGAGATGTGAACTCAATTCATGTTGTATGATCAGTAAGGAATGAATATGAGCATGTTGAGTAACACAGGTATGTATGCCAAGCTCATGAGAAATGATTTCGGTTTATGATGCACATTTGGTGGAGATGTAAATAGGTAATTCATGCCTGTGAGAATGATTTTGTGATGACCTTGTGATTATAGGTCTATACTTATGATGTATAAATATGTATATTTACCAATGTAGTGAAAATGAATTAATAAGGTGTGATAAACTTAGTATCATTAATTTACACTAAAACAATTTTAGGCAGCAGCAGTAGTCCGAATTTTAAAATCCATAAAAAAATTGGAAATCGAATTAGAGATTGAATAAAATATGAAATTAAAGCTTATTTAGTCTAGTTTCATATAGAAGAAACGGTGTAAGCAAAAGAAGTTCATATTATGAGATATTTAAATTGTTACGAGATAGAGCCAGAATGATTTCGAAATCCCTTGTCCTGATTTTGGAAAATCATTAAAAATTGTACAAAAATAATTATGGGTTAAAATTTATATGATTATAATCCTTAATGAGTATATTTTCAAAAAAAAAAAAGAACATCATTCGAATCCCAGGTGAGGAGATAATTAATTTTTAGTAAAGAAAGGTTGAAGCTGTCAAACAGCAGGATATGGGAGAATTTGAAGAATAAACTGTACTAATTGGTTATACCAGAAATTCTGAAAATTTTATGGTAAGAATATATGTGTCTAGTTTCTGGTAAAATTAGCATATCTTAATTTGGAGTTCCGTAACTCCAGATATAAATAATTTAGTAACTATAACTCGAGAAAAAAACTTGACCTGAACATAGGTAAAAAGGTAATTATGATAGTATTACCTTGAGATCATGTTGTAAAAAGCATATTGATAAATTGCTTATTATTTTCATATGGACTTATTAAGCGTAAAGCTTACTCCCTCCTTTCCATTTCTTTTAGCTTGTTAGGTTAGCTCAGGGTTGGAGTTCGTCGGAGGCAGCATCACACTATCAAGTCACTACCTTTGGAATAATGAGGCATATATTAGAAATTACAAGTGAGTGTCATGTATAGGGATCTAGTTTTATGACATGTGTTATGATGCTTTGGACAAATGCATTGGTTTATATTAAGTTATATGTATATGGCCATGAGATGTGGCTCATATTGATTATGGCTTGTAAACCTAGCTATTCATGTCATGTCTAATGTTTATGATGTGATTATGCTTGTTTTCCATGCATGGTTGGTAATATGAAATGCGTGTTGGATATATGCTCTATGACCATTTAAGGTGATCATAGCCATATAGTAATTGTATGTTACAAGAACAATATGACAATGGTTGAATATTAGTACTCGAGGGATAAGTTGGTAACTTAGCATAATGGTAAAAGTGGTCATCAAAATGACGGGTCTTATGAACATGAATTAATGAATCTAGACTTGGTATTTTATGAGTAGGTGCACTACATGTAAGAGGACATATCAGTGTTATGAATGTGTATTAATAAAGGGTGTTTAATCATTAAAATGATGCCATGATTTGTGATTTTGATGTGCATAAGGCTGTAAGGGATTATGGGTAACATGAAGGCTTGGAAAATAGCCTAAATGTTGGCCACTCGGGTTAAGGCACGGTCATGTGTCTCAACCGTGTGAATGACATGTCCTGGAGACACGGGTATGTAGCCTGTCCGTGTGGTTCGATTTGCATGTTGACGTCATAAATAGAGAGTTACATGGCCTGAGGACATGGCCTGAGGACATGGGCGTGTCCCTATGTCCACACGGGCGTGTGACTCTGTATCATGGGAAAATTTTTTAAGTTTTCCCAAAACTTTCAAAGGTTCTCGGTTTAGTCCCTAACTACTTTCAATGCATGTTTAAGGCTTTGTAGGCCTGTGTATGGGACATTATGCATGTGTATGAAAAGTTTTGATTTGAACAAAATTTTGTAACCTAGTTTTTGCATGCTTGTGAACGATTAAGTCCGGTAATACCTCGTACCCTGTTCTGACGTCGAACACGGGTAAAGGGTGTTTCACATGAAGTATGGCTCATATTGATTATTGGGTTGTAACCCTAAATATTGATGCATGCATAAGATGTGTTATTACCCTAAAGGTGTGTGATGAGTTAGTTGTTGACACCAAATGATAAAATATGGAATCTATACTTGATGGATGATTGATGCCACTCGGTTGAGTTATAGCATGGTTTAAAGTGAGGTAATGTTTTAAATGAACCTAATAAGTTATGAAGTCCCAAATATGTATACTTTGGCATGTAATTGTCATGCATGAGTTAAAGCTATGGATGTTTAAGTAACCCATTTATGCCATGATAATTTCCATTGACATATGTGAGTGTGCATGTGTTAGTGATGGTGGCAAAAGGGCTTGGAAAATAGCCTCAAAGTTGTTCACAAGGGTAGACACAGGGGCATGTGTCTAGGCCGTGTGTGACACACGGTTAGCCCCATGGGCGTGTTGTCCGGTCGTGTGTCCCCTGTACCCTAATTTTGCAAGTCAGTATGCATGGTAGTAAACACACGGGCAGAGACACAGTCGTGTGTTTCAACCGTGTGGAAGACACAACCTCAGGACACGAGCGTGTGCCCAAGCCGTGTGAAGTCTGCACCTTAAATGTGAAATTTTAATTTGCTACATGGCCTAGCACACAGACTTGGCCGTGTAACCTTTAATTAATGCTGACATTATAAACAGAGAGTTACACGGGTTGAGGACACGGACGTGTGAAATCCACGCCACCTACCCACACGAGCGTGTGACTCTCCCAACTTGGAAAATTTTTTCCAAGTGTCCTAAAATTTTTAGAAGCTTTCAGTTTAGTCCCAAACCACCCTTGAAGCATGTTAAAGGCCACGTGGGTCGTAGAGGGAACATTGTGTTTATGTTTGAACGTTTTTAAGATCGGATGAAATTTATAAGGCCCGGTTTACTTTAAAGTATATGTTAAAGACCAGTAATGCCTCGTACTTCGTCCCAGCATAGGACACGGGTAAGGGGTGTTACATAAATCTTCAAAGCCAGCATACTGAATACATTACAAGCAATGAAATAGTCAGTTATTATCTGCGCCTAAAGAGTTAGCTGGTCCATCATCTCCTCCTTCATCATCTCTTCGCGTTCAATGTCCTCATTTCCATCTATAGGAATAGCACTAGTATCAATAGGCTTCTCAAGAGCAGAGCTTGTTTCAACAACATCAACAATAAAAAAATTTGACGAATTTTTTCACTTTGCTGCGAACTCCTCCTAAACTATCCCAGAATGAAAATAGACATCAAAATCTAGTTAAGTACTTGTTAGCTCGGTAAGGGTATCAAAGTGTACTTTTTGTTCCTCAAAAGGTCCCATAGAAACTTGAGCATGAAGTAAAAAATTAGCCTTCAAATCAGGTAGATAAGCATCTAAGTTTTCCATCGGCCCTTTCTTATACTGCTCCATAGCTCTTCATGGATCTTTGTTAAGTTAGCAACCACAGACTTGTGATCTTCATCTATTTTCTTTAAGCTAGCTTTGAGAACCAGTTTATTTGCTCGTTCACTTGCAAACACACCGTGAAGTTTCTCAACATCCTTTTCAGTAGAAGTAAGATGCTTTTGTAGTATATCATTGTGCCATCGTAATATCTTGTTTTCTTCATCCAGTTTCGCATAGAGCTCACATGCCTATGCTAGTGCCACATTTGTAGAATGATAGTCATTTTCAGTTTCCATCCTTTGGGTATCACCTTTATGAACACCTTCAACCAACCACATGCTAGCCATACAGGCCCCATTTAACAATACTTGTAGAGAAACTGCTAGCTCTCGGAACAAAGGCCTTCTAGCGTCACTAGACGATACATCAGGGCAAAATAATATTTTTGTTTCCTCCAAGGCATGATTATCCTATTATTTTCTCACTTCATTATGTTTGAATAGAAATTTATTCACATTAAAGTGATCATGCCATGGAAATAGAGTCCCTATTTTACTGCCAATGGTGTTATATTTCTTAGAACCCCTAAGAGGACCATGATTAACTATGACCCCAAAGGTGTTAGTGTTTGTTGGCATCAACATTTGTGAAAAGTGAATAGGAGAAACTGTTGGAGGTGAGTTTACAATGGGCTCCGTTGTAATGAGAACAACAATATTAGAATTCCCAGGCCGATCACCTCTTTTTTTTTTGACAAATCTCCCCCTGAACTACCCTCAACCTCACTACTTAAAACATTGTTCCCAGTCCCCACAACAATTCTCTGCCTTTTTCTAGTGTTCGCATTACCTTCATCAGCAGTCGTTCTAGAAAGACCACCACGAATACTCTACATATACGAATGAAGGTCTATGTACTCATCAATCTCTCTTGATAAGCTTATAGACTCCTCGGAACTATCTTCAGTGCCTTGAGCTATTCCTACACCACCAACAATTAACATAAGTGTGTTCGCACCAGCCTGTTCGTACATTGGAGGCTGTGAAGGCCAAAGGCGGGGCTTTAGTTTACAAAAGCTATAAAAGTAGTTCATAGGCTCGACCCTTAGCTCCAAAAGTATAAAAGCTAACTCATCGTCCGCCTTGTATTGTCTTCAGTGCCTTAAGTTGTTCCTATACTACCAACAATTCTAACATTAGCATTAGCAGTTAACATAAGTGTGTTCGCACCAGTCTATTCGTGCGTTGGAGGCTGTAAAGACCAAAGGCAGGGCTTTAATTTACAAAAGTTATAAAAATAATTCTTTGGTTCAACCTTTATCCCCAAAAGTATAAGAGTTAACTCATCGTCTGCCTCGTGGGGCCACGCAAACTGTGCAAGAACAAGTCCAACTGTGTTGGTGTCAGCTCCATCATCTGCATCGATTTGCCTCCATCTATTAAGGCTCAAATCCAAAAGACAATGCTTAAAGACATTCCTTACGATTAATATTTCTTCTAAATCCAGAACGTAACTTTGGTGAAGTCTGTAGTACTGTGCCCAGCCCATCTCGATTATAATATCTCGCCTTCTAGAGCATATATTTTTATTAGGAAAAGACCATCTTATAGGAAAACCGAATCCATTTCTCAAATTATACTGAACTCGAATGTATTTGTCACAATTAAGACGAAGGTTGCTACATCTATTAGGAATGATGGTTTTTGCATCCTTACGATGAGAAAAATAAAAAAAACCCATGCGAACCCTTCGATTATAGGGCTTCAGTTGGTATGAATTTTGAAATACGGTGATAAATGAAAACTCTTTGCGCCAAAAACATTCTATGAAATATGCTACGACCAACCACTAAGAGAAACTAGATAGTTGGTCAGGAGCTAGTTGGCACTCACCGAGAAGGTTGCGGAAGAAATAATGAAGGGGCAAATGAAAGCATGCTTCTAAAACGTACAGGAAGAGTAAAAAATTGTCATCATCGATGTCGTTCAGGCAATGTTAACCATCGGGAATGGAGAAATCATACGCAAAATTCAGAATTCTAATTCCAATGGAGAAATTATACAAAAAATTCAGAATTCTAATTCCATGAACGGTGAGGGCATGATACATTTATTCCTATTTTGTGGTACAGACATAGCTGTTGCCCTCCACCGCATTCTATAGCTCCTGTTGTCACGAGTAGTTATCCAAATTAACATGACCGCTACCCTTAGTTCTAGTCATACTCTACCGAAGAAAATAAAAAGAAAATTGAGATTCTCAAAAAGATTACCTTTGATTATCATTTGAAATTCTTCTTTCAAAATTTTAAATTCAAGCAATGTGATTGCTAGGGCATTGTTACCCCCTTTTTAAAGAGGGTTTCCTTCACTTCAGATGATTCGAATGCCCAATGGTGAAAAACCAATCACATGTGGATAGCAATATTTTTTCTATACACGTGGTTTAATGAATGTTGTACAGTAAAGAATAAGGTGTACTCAGAAAGATTATCATTCCAATTTTAGTCCACTTCTAATTAGGTTTTAAAAAGAGTCACTATATAACTCTTTCTTAGAACCAGAAGGGAGACAAATTGTTACAATGTCCATTATCTTGGGTCTAAATGGTTCGAATCCGAATGGATTCGGGTCTGATTCCATTGAGTTTGCATGATGTGTTCGTAGGTTGGGTTCACGTGGCGAGGTGTGATCGCAGGGTGTGAACAATAATCCCCTGCGAGGTCACGCACGTGGAATCACACATGGGGCCACGTAAACACGTGTTAAGTCTAAGATAAGGTACGTGTCCACATGCATGGAGCCTATCCAATATGTCATGCCAGTGAACAGTATCCGTGTCATATAAGTAGGTCGGCACCATCCTTTGAGAAGATAAGAGAGAAAAATAGCTCAGCAAAAAGTATACAAAAATAATAATAAGTATATGAAATGAATATACATCAAAACTTATGTAATATAATTTGTATCATATTAAATTTTATGAATATATATTTTCATTTAAATATAACATCAAAATATATAAAATTGTCGTACCATATATATATATATAAATTGATATAAATATGCGAACTATAACTTTATAGCAGCAGCAAGTATTTTGATGTCGAGGTCCCGACAAAACAATGTCATAAGGCCACACATATCTTATAAAATCTGTGTTTTGTTAATGTCAACGTCTGATCTGTAACGTTCTCAACTTTGGCCAATGGGTGGTTGGAAGTTGAGCTGTGCGTGGGTCAGGCAGCGCTCCTCTTCCAAAACCAAGTTTCATTCTTAAACCCAATTTTTTGGTAGGTCTAATTCGACTAAAAAAATTGGTTTCTTCGTTTAAAAATATTTTATAGTTTTATATTAAATTTAAATTTAAAATATTTTTTATTAGTTAAATCACAGCAACCCTAAACCTAGAAATTTTTATTCAAAATCCGGTCCATGGTTATGAACTACTCTAGTTGGAAGATATCTAATTAAATAGCAAACCACGATACAAAAGATAATGTAATCTTTTGCAATGTGTTCCAAAGAGGCAAATATAATATGCAAATGAAATGAGATTATATATAATATATGAATGTATTGTTAAAATTTTAATTTTAAAAATTCTTAATAAAATTTAAAATTCTGTAACAATATATTAAATATAATATATTTTAAAATTATATGTTATTGTGATATCTTAACTTATTCCGAATATATATTAATCATGACTAAGAAGTTAATTTAATGTACCGTTTCCTTTACGTTAGTATGTAATTAGGCGAACTAAATCATGTATTACATAATCGAATTCATCTCCACTGATAACTCCTACTTGATAATTACCACCCTACTTTACGATTTTAGAATTTTTTTTTTCATTTTCTCTCTCATAAATTTAAAGCTAAAACAACACGCTCAAACATCCCTTAACAAAAATCTAAAATAAAGCAGATGCATACAATTTAAAATAAAAAAAAAAACAGCAGCAAATAAATAATACAGCACTATCTAGGGTGCAAAATATTTCTACTATTAATTAAGTTAAATATACAACCTTATACAACCAAAAAACTATGTTTATGCTGCAACTTACAACCCTTTTTTCTTTTTCTTGTCTTATAAGAAAACTTTCAATCCTATATTTCATTAAAAGAAAATTAAATCTTAATCAACTTATTCGTTAAAGTTATTTAAGGATTTGGAAGTAATTAATCTATAGTTGAAATCCAAAGCAAATAATAAAGGTTAAAACTATGTTATCCGGATTGGAGCAAATTAATTTGGTTAGGATTTATTAACTATTCCTTCGTTCCCTGCCAAGATCAAGTACTTGTCTCTTCTGGTAAGCCTGGTGCAACCAAAACCCAGTGCTTTCCCAATCTCACTCTGCACATGGTTAGCTACATCGAACCTTGATCTCTCACCACCACCAAGAAAAGAGCTCAACCCATATACACCATCAAGGACTCGTACGTTGTAGCTTGGACGTGGGTTCATGATGAAGAAAAGTGGGTCCAAGCATTTCAGCCCACCCGCTGTGGTACCGTAGAACATGCTAACATGGCTGTCCATTGCAACGGGAACTATATCATCGCTCATCTCAGTGAACAAAGGGCTGAACCTCAACAGATAAGGCTCCCTACACGTGGTTCCTTCTGGGCAAACAACTAGGTCCCCTTCATTCAACATCTTTTCCATCATTTTGCTGTCTTGATCGCGGTCCCTAGCTAACCTCACGGTCTTGATCGGTGCTAACAGCTCCGACACCCTGCTCAAGCTGTAAGTGACGGCGGTGAGTTCCTTTTGTAATGAAAAAGACAGGTAGAGTGGGTCCAGCAGGGTTTTATGGTTGCAAACGTAGAGGCGGCCTCTGGTTTTACGTGTGTTTGAGCTTCGGAGCGATGGGTTGGGAGAGAGGGAGAGTTGGAACCCTGAGTAGGCTAATATGGGGATTGAAAGCCTGTAGGGAAGCAATATGCCGGAAATGGCTCGGATCATGGAAAGGGTGATACCGAAGGGGAGCCACATGAACATGGCTAGGGTGGCTAATGGGGTCGGCATGAAAGCCAGTCTCCCATCGTGGAAAATTAGTGGTTTTAGGTATTCATCTCTCCTTATGCGTTGCCAGCTTCTTTTGTCGGCATTTCTCACAAGGTAAATTTCCTGTTGCACCACAGATGCAATAAATTAGCTAACAGGTAATCGTTATAAATGGAGCGATAGGTACAGGGATAATTGCATGCATAAGTCCTCAAACTATGGTCAAATACTAAATTAACCCCTAATCTTCAAACCATTGTAATTGATTCCTCAAAGTATCTCTTTATCACCAGCTTAATCGTTGCTTTGGACACTAAATTATAGCTCAAATACATGAATCAAATTAAAAACACATTAAATTCTTCAAGTGTTTCGATATTTAAATTGATAATTATGTTAATAGAAAATATTTTAAGGAATCACAAGTTTAAATTCAATGAAAAATTTATACCATAGATTAAACATGGTTTGATGTGATTAACCCTATATTATATATAATTTTAAAAGCGGCCCAAAGCAATTTTGAAAGAAAGGGAATATGTAGAAGAACCTCAAAACATACCTTGCAATGAGAAGACAACTGATATTGAAGTGATCCCTTGAAGCCACTTATGCCAATAACATCACAATTTCCCAACCCTTGGCTCCCAATTATTGTCTCCAAAGCAGCATTGCTCTGTTTCTTGTCTTCCATGACACCCAAAAAGTACCCACGAAACACCTTCACCTCCCTACCAACAACAAAATCAATGTCCAAATAATCTCTCAAGAAACTCTCGATCATCACTCGAGGGACATTGCTGAACCCCACTTTTTTACCACCTTTCTTCAACACCTCAAGCGTTTCCACCGCCACATCCTCTAAAAAAAACTTGGGCAAAACAACACTCCCAACCCTGAAACTCTTCGTCTTTACCCCAAAGAAGCAAACGAACACCATTATCTTCAACCTCATGTCTTCGCCAACAAGGCATAGTAATGGGTATGAAAGAATGAGGATAAAAGCCCTCAACAACCCTCCGGCTTCAAAGGCCACCAGCATGAAGTAAGGGAACAAAGATGGCGACTTCAACAATGCATCTTCTACGTTGAAGATTAGCAGGGTTTGGTCCTTTGACAGGTTTGCTTTGTGAGCAAAAGATGGGTACTTGTGGTATAATTTGCCTTCGTTTGCATGAATGTTGCTCGCAGTTCTATGGAAAGTTTTGGGGTTTTTGGATGGTTTAAAGACAAGTCTATAGAGGAAGAAGAAGAAGGAAAAATAGTTCATGAAAAACTTAGCCATAGTGTTTTTGGTTGAATGAAATTAAGGCATAGGGAGATACTTTATATATAGAGAGGGAGAGAGAGAGAAAGAGTTGAACACGATTTTAGCATTTTGCCCTCAGTGACATGCAGAAATAAAACACGGTGACTATAGAGAAAGTCCAAGTTGCAAATGTTGAATAAAAAAGTAAAAGCATCGATGTCAAGTAAGCAAATATTAATAAAGGTTAAATAAAAATTAATATGAAACGAGTTTGAATTAAATATAAATTCATTTTTAAAATCGTAAATGAGATAATTAAATTATAGTAAGGAGTAAAGTGATGTTGGATAAGAATGTATCAATAGCGATAACATAATAGTAAGTTGATCATTTAACGAAATCAAGAGAGGAGTGGACTAGTCAACAATGGCAAGATGGAGTCACACATATTTGACTTCTTCCTTTCATATTTTAATCAATTAATATGATGAGATTGAGGTAGTGTAATTTCTTTCAAATTTATATATAAATTTTAATTTTGGTTTCATCTTTGAAATTTTTTTAGAAAATAATAAATCCAATTGATAAAAGAAAATTTTATTTTTTATTATGAATAGTTTGTGGTTAAGTAACTAGATGAAAGTATAATTAATAGGTAATAATATCTTATAATGATAAAAAAATTTAAATATATTTGATTAATAGAATATAATTATATCATAATTTTATATTTTGTGCTTGAAAGTATAAATTATAATTATATAATTTCAAATTCTAAAAGACCAATTATTATAAAAATTATAAAAATTATTTGAAAAATATATTTAAACAAGTAAAGAAAAACTATAAACCAAATAATGATATATCACTTGTCCAAGAAAATATGCAACAATTCGATTAGTATATTAACAAGAAAACAAACATCTCATATAATTTTATCTAATCACTCAAGTATTTCATATTTGTTGAGTGATTATTCTCTCTCGAACATTAAAATTAACATAATCTTTAAAAATAATATACATATCCTAAACTTAAAATTCTTTTATTATTGTTGTATAAAAGTAACGCTTTAAACTTAAATAATGTATAAGTATGTTTAGAAAATCATAGGTAATTAGATTTAAGCGTAATTAGCAATGTAATTACTTAAAATTTTACCTTTTCCTAAAATGGAAGAATATAAAGTTATAATTACGCTTAAATATTCAATAATATCTATTAATTATAGTGATTATCTAAACATTCTACATATGTATACTTTTTGTAATTACACTTAATTCTAATTATTAAACATCTTTCCAAACAAATCCTATCAAATTGAAAACGAAAATTTTATATATACAATTAAATCAATTCTTAATTCTTATCTTAGAAGCTGATGGCCACCAATGTTTACAGTATACGGATTTTGATGAAAACCACCTTTTCCTGTATAAAATTGACCACCAACAAAATGTTTACGATTTAATTTTGCTTGTGGTTGTTAAATGATTTATATGGTTTTTAATTTTGTAAAAGTTTATTTTTATTTTTTAATTATTTAATTTATATTATTTGTCAAATCATCTTTAAAATAGATAGTGTTAGTAATTAATTAATTTTAAAAATTTAAAAAACATTTTTAATAAATTTAAATTTTAGAAATGATTTTTTTAATTATCAAAATTTACGTAATGCTTTTGTGGTATCCACATGGCAATCCACATGCACGCCACGTCAACAAAGCTAACGGACTTAATTTTTTTTATCTATTTTGTGGTAATTTGACAAACAGTGAAAACTTAAAAGCTAAAAGAGGTAAAATAAATTAAATGGAGGATTAAAATAATTTTTATAAAATTAAAGGGCTAAATAAATAATTATGCTTTTGTATTTTTTTTTTTGAAAAAGTCGGTTATTTTGGGACAACTTGATGATAGTGTATTGATATTTGCCTACTATATAAGCTAATAAAATTGCAAATTTTACTTTCAAAAAAAAAAATTATTATCAGTCTCTATATAAGTTATAGATTTACAACAATTTGGTTGGAGGAATAGGATAGGGTTGTAATGGAATAGAACTGTAATAGAATAGAACTGTTATCAGTAATTTGATTATTTGGTTGAATGGAATGGAATACAGTAATAATAGTATTCTTGTGTTTGGTTGAATGAAATAGGTGTTATAATAGCATAAGGAAAAATGTTTAAATGACCAAATTACCCTTAATAGAATTTTTTAGGTAAATGATTATTGTTATTGTTATTAAATTTTAATAAGATTATTATTAAATATAATTTAAAATAAATAATTTAATCATATTTTAACATAATTTGTATTAAATATAATTTAATAAAATAATATATTATTTAATAACATTCTTAATAGAAATATTATTAAAATATGAATTAATAAAAATAAAAATATATAATATTATAAAATAATATATAACCTACTTTTTATTTTTAAACTGTAATGCATATTTAATGTACTAAAATATCATTAGCGAAACAAATAATTTAATTATCTTCTAAACTAAAAAGTAAAATATTATAACTAATAAATAGCTTGATAATTATATTTTACATCCAAACATAATGTTTACACATTAACAAAAAGTTACAAGATGTCATTAGCTTATATGCCATAATCTATATGTTAAATTTTAAAACACCAAAAAGTTACAACCATCTGTGGCTAGGGGTGAGCGTTCAATCGAATCGAATCGAATGAAAAAATTTCGAGTTAATCAAGTTGGTGAATCATATTTTATCATCCTAATTTGATTTGAAATTTTCTCGAATCTAGGCGAGTGAAATGGAATTCGAATTGAATCGAATCGAATATATTTGTTCGAGTTAAATTTTAAAAAATAATTTTGGGTCCTTATAACCACTGTCACCTATCATAATAAAATTTGTCCACCTTAATCAAATTTTTTATTAACTTTCATCACCTCACAATTTATTTATTAATATTTTATATACAGGTTAGCTTATTTGCTTACTTAGCTGTTTCAATTATCTTTAGATTCTTGTCACTATGTATCTTAGAATTAAAAATATATTAAATATAAAAATGTAATTTTTTAATAGAAGTTATTTTAAATATAAAATGTGAAATTGATACCAATATGAAATTTTAGCACGAATATTTTATGGCATAATTAATAATCTGATTTTAATATAAATATTCAATATGACTAAACAATTCAATAATATAAAAAATATAAAATGTAAAATTTAATTTAATTTAATAATATAAATAGTATATATAAATAAAATTATTACTATTTATGTTTAGTGATATTTTTGGATAATTTTGATTTTTATTTGAGAGTAAAGGGTGAGAAATAAAAGTTTAGGAGGAAAATAAAAAGTTTTGGGGAATAAAAGTTTGAGGGAAAGTAAATGGAGGGTAAAATTTTAAAGGGAAAATATTAAAAAAAAATTAGGGCGAGGGGATGGGTTTGGGGTAGATGGGAGGTGGGATGGGAAGGGAGTAAAAGTTTTAGGGGGAAAGTGGGAGGGAGTAAAAATTTTGGGGGAAAATAAAAAGTTTTGAGGGTTTTTGGGAGTAAAATTTTGAGAAAAAGTAAATAGGAGAGTAAAATTTTGGTGAGAAATAGATTTTGGGTAGATTGGGGGATTAGGATGGGAGGGGAGTAAAAGTTTTGGGGGGAAAGTGGGAAAGAGTATAAGTTTTGAGAGAAAAGTCAAAAGGTTTGAGAGTTTGGGGTAAAAATATAAAATATTATAGTTTGATATTCGAATTATTCGAATTATTCGAGTTATTCGAATTCAAAAACTCAACTCAATTCGAACTCGAAATTTGAAAAAAAAAATTCAAGTTAACTTGAATAACTCAATTCGTTTAACTCGAAATTTGAGGTTTTTTTCGATTTTTTCGAGTCGAATCGAATTTTGCTCACCCCTATCTATGGCATTCTACTAATGACATCTTACCATTCAAATATTACATATACAAAAAGTTACCAAAATATTACCAACATAACCATGATTTTTAATGGTCAAAAAGAAATCTTCTCACCCATTCCAATCACACTGAAGAAGGTAGACTAAAGAAAATGATCATTTGCGTTGGATGATTAGGAATTTTGCTCAACACACAATAACACTTATCCTCAATTAATCATTCTACTTCACATAAGATCGGATATAATTTTTTAGCACTTTCTTGAATCACTTTCTCAGAGGCAATGCTCCTATTTAATTCAAGGCCAATTGTTCATATGTTTTCCCCCAATAACATGACAACATCAGTAACTGAAGTAGAAATTTGTTCACTTCCATTAGAAATCTTTTTTTTCTTCTTTGAAGATATGGAATCGCCTTGGCTTGGCTTCGACAGTTGTGGTTGTATAGCCAAGATATCCATCTCATCTAAGGAGACATTATCTTCGCATCCACGATAATTATTTCCTTCTTCAACAATATCTATTTCTTCAACAATATCTGCAGTTGTTTGAGCATCTTTCCTAGTGGCTCAATCTTTTGTATATACGAAAGTAAGTTGATCATAATAAAGGAAATTATGATGTCTAAATTGACCGGCTGCTTTATGACTCTATAAAAAAAGAAGAAGGAATCAACATTAGATATAAGTTTGGTCAAAATAAGATAATAAAGACAGGAAATAATTCTTACACTTATATGCGAGTTCCACACAACATCTTCAGCAACAACCATATGCCTATGTTCATCCCAACTAAAGTCGCTATTGCCTTTTCTATTGAGCATGTCGTAAACAATTGCCCAATCCCTTTTCAATGTCCTAATCCTCGATTCAAGATTAGGTTTACCCTTCAACATAGCATGAGGTAAAAGTTTTTCTAACATTCTTTCCAGTTCATTTAAATAATCGGCCTTGAATCCTGTATCTGCGTTATAGGTTCCAACATTGTACAAGTCAACCATACAAGCAACCAACATAACATCTTCTTCTAAAACCCATTTCTTTTTTGTTCCTCGAGAATTTTAGGAAGAAACACTTGATTGTGGAAATGATGACATAAATATCTTAAGAAAAAACGCAAATTAAAATTAGGTTCGATATTATGAATCATAAGGTTGACACTTTATAGAGTTATAATACATAATGAATCAAAAGAAAATAAATTAAAGTTGTAATTCAACAAATTTAGCACAATACATAAAGACAATTCAAACTAGATATATGAAATAACATAAACAAATTAACATTATACTATGTTTTAATAAACCTAACTAATTGCTAGATGCTTGCCATTCATAAAACATTTGATTGGCTAGTTTCATTCTCCAAGTAGCTCATGTATCCAATGGATGAATATTTATGATATTTGGTTCATCGTCATTTATGACATTACCATGTAATCCTTTTCCCAACTCTGCTTCAATAGGATTAAGATTCATATAGGTTTAAATAAAATTATGGATCAAACAACATGCAATAATGATTCTATTATGCAGCCTTACAGGATAGAATGATAGATTCCTAAATATTCCTCATTTAAGTTTTTATAACCCAAAGCATCTTTCAATAACATTGTGCTCTGAAGCATGCTTCATATTGAAAAATTCTTGTGGAGTACTTTGTTGGGAACCTTGACACCACTCACTCAAATGATATCTTTGTCCTCTAAAAGGCGTGAGAAATCCCTCACAATTTGTGTAACCAGCATCAACTAGATAATAGCAACCTATAAAAAAGAAAAAAACTATTTATTATGGTTAACTTTTCCAAAAAAGTTTGATTTTAAAAATTAATTTAAATTCCTTCAATTCTGCACCTTATCATGAGGAACTTTTAATCCATGTTTCCTACAAATGGCATCTCGAAGAACCTGTTCATTAGCAATAGAACCTTCCCAACCAAGAAGAACATAAACAAAATGTATATCAAGTGTACAAACACCTAACATATTTGTTGCTATATCACCTTTTCGCGTTCGATATCTAGGTTCATCAATTATTGGAGCCCTAATCTTGATGTGGGTTCTATCTAAAGCACCTAAGCAATTCTACATCACATGTATGGGTTAGGTTACTATATTTAAATCTAAATCAACTAAATTATGTATGATATTTATATGGAACTCACTCTAATACCTTGAACCATTTCCACCTTGGGTCTGTAGAATTAGTTGTAATTGGCCCTGCCTTTTTAAATAACACATATTGTAAGAGTACGACAACATTTAAAACATTGTGAAATGATCTACTAACGGTTTCCCCTAACCTTTTAAAGTGACGATAACTCGATTTTTAAGGTGATAAGAAATGATATGTAAAAATATTGTCACTTGCTCATCAACAAGCATGTTCCTTGACAACTTCAGTCCTCCTAAAGTTTGTAACATCTCACATAGTTTAAGAAAAGTAATTCTATTCATCCTAACTTTTTCAATACAAGTCTCATCACTAGCATATACAAGTCTTTTCACATAATCTTGTTTTGCATAAAAATCTAAAATATATGATCTAATCCTTGGTCTATAAGTATGTAGGCTATGGACAACACCTAATGTAACTAGGAACCAACTCGCAATTGTACACATGTGCAACCATACTGTCAATGCAAAACCAATTCTTTTACACTTCTCACTTTGTACTATTAAAGACAGACGAGTCATTATTGCAAGATACAATACCCAGAAGTAAAAGAAAGTAAAAATCAAACGCTAAATCAAAAAATGAAAGATACCCAAATTTTCATTTTGAAAGAAAATGGCAAAGATCAAAGATCTAATAGGAAAAAGTAAATAAAAAAATGGAAGATATAAAAAGGGAGAAAAAAAAGAAAATAAAATACCTGAAATTGAATGAGAATGAGGAAACAAGATTTGGGGAGTGGTGGCTTAAGGTGCTTGGTGAGGGAGAATGGTAAAGGGCAGTAATGGCAGGTTATGGTTTTTTTCTTTATTCCTCCGTACATGTAATTGCAATTCAATGGTGGGAGCAAGGAATGACATTCGATATTTTTGAGGAATAGAAAGCTAAACAGGCCCAGCTGTAATAAGAGTTACAATGAACCAAACATTGTATTGTAGTAGGCCCATTGAATCGGGCTTGAATGAATGACTCATTCCATTCAACCAAACAGGCTGTTAGTATTTATATTTTAATTTAGTAATTTTTAATTTTTATATTTTTGAATTCGAGATTTTAATCAATAGCTATTAAATTCATTAAATTTTGTTATTTTCAAAATCTTAAGGAGCAAACATCATAAAATGTGTAATATAATTTTATATTAACTTATTATTTCCACTTATTACTCACGAAAAAGCTAATTAAAGAGTTTAATCGCTATTGTTTACATCAAGACTGGAATTTCAAATTTGAAAAAGTATAAAAATTAAGAATAATCAAATTAGAGAATATAAATTAAATTTACAACTTTACGCATAGTACAAGGCTAATAGCATAACTTAACCCAATGAATTTAACTGCTATCATTTACGTTATGACCTGAAATTTTAAATTTTGAAAAGTATAAGAACTAAAATAGAGCAAAAGCAATAAAACTAAATTCATAATTTAGATATAATATAAGAACTAATAGCAAAATTTAACCAAAGTTTATATATAATATACACAATTTTCTTTCAAGTGGTAAAACATTGGTGGGTGCTTATGGACGAAAGCTTAAAGGGGCTTAGTAAAAAATTTGAATATCTTCGTAAATATTGAAATCAATGTAAATTAATTGTATGCAATTTCATTCTAATTTTAACATGTCTTAGAATTATATAGTTATTTATTTAATTATTGCAGTCACCATCATCACTTATCAATTCAAAGAAGCTTATCCTAAGTGTTTGAAATGAAAATCATGTAGATTTCATGAAAACCCTTTTAAACAAAATTTAAAGTTTTCAATCAATATTCAAATGCAACTTTTTAAGATAACTATAAGTTTTTTCCACATAATTTTAGTATATTGTCTACACATTTATGATCTACACATGTTGAGAGAAAAAAAGAAGGAGAGAGGTTGGGCGACGATTTAGATAATGACTTACGAAGAGCCATAAGGAGGAGGTCAAAGATGTTTCTAGTGAAACTGGAGAGGTAGAAGAAGAAGAACCTTGACATATGTGTTTATAGATGAGGGTGGCTTTTTCTTAATCAAGGATCTCGACACGTGTATGGCGCATGCCTCATCATAATCGACCACTTAAGAGGCATATAGCCTTCTAGGTGGGTGATAATGGGACAAAAATGAACTAAGTGAGGTCCCACGTGTGAGTCATGCAAAAAGGATTCAACATCTATTCATAGCAAGGTAGGACAAAGGAGTTTCATATGTCATGAATATGTATATTCATGAAACTTGGCTTTAGTGAATTGTTACTCTTAACAAAATCGAGGTTGTGGTGGCCCAATTTAGGACCCTAAAAGAGGCATCTTTGGCAACAATATGAAAAGGGAACATGAAAAGAAATGAATCAGAGTTACATTTGTTGCTTGACCAATTCTCTGTTTAGGAAAAAAGTATTTTTTTGTGTTGAAGAAGTAAACAACGTCTTATGTAGGAAGGAAAGGGATGTTATTTATTGACTACCGTTCATACAATAGATGGTTATAGTTATATGCTATCGCTAGAGTTTACACTCAACTAATTGTTGTTTCTCTTGCAATTTGCAAGGTGGGCTACCTATTAATTGATATGATACGGAATCTTGAAATGCAATTATTTGGTACAACATTTTAGAAAAAAAATTATATTCAATTTATTATTTTATAATTTATACACATTAATGAACATATTATTGATAAAAAAATCTTTTCAATCACTCTCTATTTAATTTCTGTAAAAATAGTAATTAAAATAACTAATAATAGTGTTAATATTTTGTGGAAAAATAAATCTATCAACAATAAGAAATCTAGGTACGGAATTGATGTTATTCCATGTAATTTAAATTCCACACCTAATTAAAAATCCCCACTATAACTCGTTTATGTTTTAACCCATAACCTATTAAATTCAAAAATATTTTTATAAATTATGATATTCATCTCCAATAATAATGACTAATTTTTTAACCCAAATATTTTTAAAAAGGTAAATAGTTGGTTATTAAATATATTTCATTTCTAGAAGTGAACATCAAATTCTGACCACATAATTAAAGAATGTGATGTAATACATAACCTATTATTCAAATACTCATTTTGTTTTCGTTTTTTCTTTTTCATTATTCAAATTTTCCATTATTGCAAGTATCAAGGTCTAGAAACATATGTTTCAATGTTGTTTAAGATCTAAAAGAAATCACTTGGACTAGTAACATTTTTTCCATTATTTTTGTTATAATACACGTTGATAATAGCAATAGAATGATCACAAAATAAGAAAACAAGAACACGCAAATTTTATATGGAAACCCTTTTAGGAAAAAACCACGAGCAGAAGAGAAGAAATTCACTAATGTTGAAAAACGAATAATACAAGAGGAGTTTCGACTGCATCTATTTAAAGGTTAAAAAACTCTATTCTAATTAATGTCAAATAGAAGAAGTGTAGTTCTATATGAATTTTACTTATACGGTATGATCTGTACTGCGGGGGCACAAATCCTCCTATTTTATCATTGTATTTATTTCATTAACAAATGACGAGATTCGATTACACAAACTCTAATAGTTTTCATGTTCTAAACTCAGCTTTTTTCAAGAAATTGAAGAAAGAATTGGAGTGAGCTAATTCAATTTCCTATAATCAAAGATTAAGAAGCTGGGTTCTTTTAAATATTTAGATATTTCTGTTAAACACATAAAAATTGAGATACCAGTAAATTTGTAATTGAATTTTTATTTATTGGTTAAAATTTTCATTCTTTTTTAAATTCAAATCAAGTACTTAAATCAAAAAGAACTTAAAAAAAAAAATGAATGAAAACTTTAAAAGTTATTAAGGGACCAAGAAGAAATGAAGATTATGGCCATTAGGAGCGAGGTGGGGCTGCCAGGATTCTCAACTCTTTAAAATTGAAAATTTAACTTTTCACTTTTTAAAATTTATAAAATTTTAAATTAAAATATGATAAAATTGTATTTGAACTTTTAAAAATAATAACAATTTTATTTATTTTTAAAAAATTATAAAAATATAAGATATTAATTACATTTTTAATTTTTATAAGAAAAATACCACATAATTTCTAATGTGAAAGATTAGAGCCTTAACCAAGCCTTCACCTTCCCATCAATTTCCTATTTTAATTCTTCTTTCTCAGCACCTTCCATCTTTTATCAAGTAAAATCATAAATTTTATATAATTTGTAACTTCAGTTGTTTTTATATTTTTGGGTTTTATTCAAATAATAATTTTTAATAAATATTGGATTGAAAAAATACATTTTTGAATTAGGAAAATGGAGCTCTGCATGGGTAGTTTTTAGACCTCTTTTGGATGGGTGGTAAGATTGTTTCGGGTGAAGTTAAAAATAACGGTGGTGGTAATATTAATTATTGTAACGGTGAGATTAAAATCAGCGAGTAGATGCGTGTTTGGGTTTGAACATAATTGTAGTGTGGAGGTGAAGTTAGAGAATGACTATTAAGAACATTAAATCAAATTATATATGTAAAATAAATAATTATATTTCATATTAAATAATAAAATGTATTAAATTTTTATTTATGTTAAAATAATAAGTTTATTAATAAATAATAATTTTATTAATTATATTTGTATATCTACTTATTTATTATTAATACATATAAAATTTATATATTTTTAAATTATTATAAAACCAAATTTATTTTCTATAATAAATTATTATAAGTTTTGTTTCAAAAAATAAAACATATTAGCATTTTTTTTTTACACCCAAAAGAATGAGTAAATGGGTAAAAGAGAAGTCCAGCGTAGCCAAAGCCGAAGTCATATCCAAGTTGAGAACAAAGCACAGGCATCCAAATCACAAATAACTCCTTTAATAGTGAATATTGAAAAGACGTTTTAAAGTCCATAAATACGTCTCCTAATGACTCTTCTCCAGCATTTATTAGAATTAATTACTACTTTTCTTTTAGATATCTCATTTCGTCTTAAGCTTTAGAGAAAGCTTAAAGTCAAAGCGACGATAGAGGAATTTATCAGCAGCTGAAATTTTTAATGCAATGATCAAATATTTCAAAATCCCCGAGGAAATTGAATTTTATTAAAACATTAATTAAGTAATTTATTTTTAAAAATTATTTTAAAATAGTATATGCTAAATAACTTCTTTTAAATTTGTTTAAAATCTTATACTAATTTAAGAAAAGTATTCTCATTTTTTGTTTATGTTGATTTGAAAGTTTGTTTGGAGTATGGAAGATGCTTTGGCAGGGTTAAGACTAGAAGATGGAGAGGGAAGTGGTGAAGTCAAGGCATGGGATGTCAATCAAGAGGAGGATCAAATCTCTAATATGTATTTAAACGGATTTTTTTCACGGCCGCTACTGTGAATTTCCAATCGATGCGAACGGTGATGGCAAATCTATTGCATCCCTTTGGTGGGGTTACAATCATTGATATAGGGGAGAAAAGATTTCTTTTACGTTTTTATTATGAAGTGGATCTGGACAATGTGGTGAATGGGTCGCCATGGACGTTTAATAATCACTCTTAGTTATTCAAACTTTAAAGGAATGAGATGATCCATTAGAGGTGTCACTATCATATATTGTTTTTTGGGTTCAAATCCATAGTCTTCCGTCAAGAATGTACTCAGAGGCAATGGCTAAACAATTCGGAGATTTTATTGGAGTTTTCTTTTAATTATGATGCGAAAGGCATAGCAGCAAGATTGAGGAATCTTATGAGAATCTAAGTAAAAACCAGTATCCGTCAACCTTTGAAGAGGAAGAAAATACTCATCATTCCTAAAACAAAAGAAATTTATACAGTCTTCAAGTATGAAAAATTGTTGAATTTTTGTTTCTTATGTGGAAAGCTAGGTCATGGTGAAAGTTTCTACCCCATTCGAATGGTGCAAGGGAGCAAGGAATTGCCTCAAAGATGGGATATTTCGCTAAAAGCACCACCATGGATGGCGGTGGTCGGTGGTAGTATTTTGGTTAAGGGAATTGGGCTCAATTTAAGGAGTTAATGTGGGAGAATCAGGAGGAGATAAGGGGATGATCAATAGGAATATAATTTTTCCTAAATTAAAGTGCAATGCTAGCATAAATTTGGGAATCAATTTGGCTGGTAAGGTAAACTTACCTCATACGGTTAAGAGTGATGGGTTGGAAAAATGGATGAAGAAAGTTTGAATGAAGACAAGTCCATGTCGGTTACTGATTGGAAAAAAAAAAGGCCTAGATCGAACAATGTCTTGCCAGTTTCTTTTGCCACGAATTCGAATGAGACTCACGAGAAGTGGAATGACACTTGACAAAATGTTCAAATGGTTGAACCTATTGAGCAAGTCAGCCGAACATTATGAAAATTTTGAGTTGGAACGTCCATGGACCAAGGAGTCCACGGTCATTTCGTAAAATTCAGCATTTACTGAAAGAGTATCATCCTTATATTATTTTCCTTATTGAATCTAAATTGGATGCTCGTAGAATGGAAAAAGTCAAATGTAATTATGGTTTTCATAATGGCATTAATGTTTCAGCTAACGGTTATCGAGGTGGCCTTTCTTTGGGATGGAAATCGGGCTATACTATCAATCTTCGTAGCTTTAATGATTGCTATATTGATGTTTCAATTATTAGTGATGAAAATAGTACTAAATAACAGTTAACTTACTTTTATGGAGCCCCAAATAGTAGTAGAAGTGTAACACCCCGAAAATTTATACAGTAAGATATTACTCTTAATATAGTAAAATAAGGAAATAAAGTGACAAGAAAAGGAAAATTGAGTTATGTCACTAGGAAGTATATTATGACATATTGATTCAGGAAAAGACTAAATTGTAGAAGTAAGAAAAGTTTTGTGCCCCAAGAGTAAATACTCAAAATTTGAGGGATTAAAGTGTAAATACGAAAATTTTGAAGGGCTAATAGTGCAAATATTTTAAGGGTGGAAGGATCTAGAAACCAAGGAAAAATTGATGAATTAGAACCAAATTGAATAGGTGAAGAATTATAAGGGACTAAATTGTAATTTTACCAAAATTAAGTGATGACTCAATAATGGAATTTTAAAAGATCACAAAGGGCAAAATGGTCAATTGGAAGAGAGAGAAATCTAGAAAGTAATGATGATGTTGGATATATTTTAGATTAATTAATTAATTAAATATTAGTTATTAATATTTTAATTTGATTTTTTATATGATATTTTATTATTTTATTATTATTATTTTATTAGTATATATAAAGAAAGAAAGATGGGGAAATTCTCATCTATTTTCCATGCATTCACGTTAGGAAGAAGAGAAGAGAAGAAAGAAACTTTTCATTCTTTATAATTTAGTCATTCTACCAAAAATTCACCATTTTCACTTAGAAATCAAAAGAATTTCCATAGCTACCAAGGGAGAAAAATGTTAAGGAGACTATGGGAGTTAGAATATCAAATTGGATTCAAGGAATAGAAGCTGGAGGAGAGAGAAAATCAAATTAAAGATTGGAATCAATAGAACAAGGTAAGTACATCAATATTTCAATATATTTTTAAGTTTGTTATTATTGAGAAAACATGGAAACAATGTTATAGTAGAGTCTTCTTATATAAGGTTCTATGATCTTGATGAGTTAGTGAAGGGAAATAGGAGAAAGTGATGGGAAATATTGTAGAGAAAGGGAATAAGGGTGTTATAAACATGGTAAATAATATATTGCACTAAAATAGTTTTGGACAGCAGCAGTAGGGTAAATTTGAAAAATCACAAAAATTGTGGCAGTTGAATTAGAGGTTTAATAAAACATTAAATTAAATATTATTGAGTCTAATTTCTTATAGAATAAACAGTGTAATCAATGGAATTGTAAATCATGAAATATGATAAATTTTGTGAGACAATGTCAGAATGATTTCGGGTTCCCCTGTTCTGACTTTAGAAAATCATAAAAAATTGGAGAAAAATAATTATGGGCTTAAATTTATATGTTTAGAATCCTAAATGAGTCTATTTTCAATAGAAACAAATTAGAACATCATTTGAATCCTGTACGAGGAGATAATTAATTTTTAGTAAAGAAGGGTCAGAACTATCAAACAGCAGAATAGAAGTGACTTTAAAGAATAAACTGTACTTATTGGCTAAACCAAAAATTCTGAAAAATTTATGGTAAGAAGATATGTAAGTGGGAAAATTATCTGATCTTAATTTTGAGGTCTGTAGCTCAAGATATAAATAATTTAGTGACTATAACGCAAATGGACAGTTTTGAATATACATATAAGTGAATAGTGAAAGTATTGATAATGTTACTTGTAACATGTTATATAAATTAAGGATGAGGAATGGAGAGGAGGAGGAGGAGAATATGTATGAATATTCAGCTAGCATGGCTAATTTGTATGTTTTAGGCTCACAGACTAAATTGAATAAAAGTAAAATTTTAGAGGCAATTTTGTAAGGATATCAAAAATGACCAATTTGAAGGAAATGAATTGACTTATTGTCTAAATTAATAAATTGAATGGAATTATCAATTTAGATCAAGATCGGATGAAAATCGGGGAAAAAGAAAAATTACCAAAATGCCCCTAAATCTAGGTATTTTTGCAATTTTGTCAGGTAAATTTGTGTATCATAATTGAGCGTGAAAATATGTTAAATTGTATGTTATATTGGATTGAATGTGAAATATTAGTACATTCGTATAATATGAAACAATATGAATCTGAAATGAATTATTACCATATATGTTTGAAGTATATATATAATGATTTGTACATGTTATATAGACACATGGTGTGGAAAGTATGTGAATATAGAATTTGATTTATGTTAAGTTTGATATGAATCATTATCGGAATAAATTACGTGAAATATATGGAAATTATGGTACATGAAATTTTAATATAATGAAATAAATGATTTTAAACGGTAAGAGAATGATATATTTCATGACATGCACATATATGATTATCTTTAATTTATTGATACAAGGAAATTATGTAGGTGGAGACAATTATTAAACTCAAGTGTGACGTGTTGAGAAAATAAGTATATCAATGTTGAATTTATATAAAATATGCGTAAGTATACTAACAATGTTGATTGATGCTAAAACAAGTGCCAAGATATTCATTGAATGATAATATACTTATCTATAGGATGCATTGAATCGGTAAGTATTTAACAGAAATTTTTGCTAAATGATATGTAAATCCGAGTAATGCTCCAAAACCTTATTCCGACGACGGATACGGGTTAGGAGTGTTACAAGAAGAGCGGGTTTTTTGACCTTGCTTAAACAACTCGGCTAAAATTACAACAATATTTGGGTGGTTATGGGAGATTTCAACGAAATTCTTTCAATCCAAGAAAAACAAGGGGGACAAGTTGGGGACAAGAGACAAATGGAGGATTCAGAGCTGCGTTGGACAGTTGTAACTTGATTGATTTAGGTTATCAAGGGTGTTGGTATACAAGGGAAATGAGGAATTTTGTTTCCAATAATATTGGAGAGAGACTGGACAGAGGAGTTGCAAATTCAAATTAGTGTAATCTTTTCTCAGGCTATAGATTAACGCACTTGGATCATTCTTGCTCGGATTGTTGCCTTATTTTACTTGAAACTAAAGATCTGGTGAATTTGGGTAATATTTTTGCTTTTAAATTTGAGATGGCTTGGTTGTTAGATCACTCTTGCGAAAATGAAATAAAAGCTCTTTGGAATTCTAACAAACATTTGCAAATCCCAAATCGGCTTCTAACTGTTGGGGCAAGTTTAAATGCATGGGCCTCTAAAAATAGTAAAGAGAAAGGACGGCGTATGAATGGGATGAAGCGTCACCTTAATAAACGGTATAATGCTATGTCGAGTGATGATAGCCTTGAGGAGATTATCAAAGCTAAATTGGATCTTAATTTGGAGATTGACAAGGAGGAAATGTACTGGGAATAACATGCCCGATCTGATTGACTAAGATATGGCGATTAAAATACCAATTTTTCACAATTTGGCCTCCTATAGGTGCCGGACAAACAAAATTAATGGGCTGAAAAATGAGAATGGTACACTGGTTACAGAAGAAACGGAAATGATGAGCATAACAATTTGCTACTTTGAGGATCTTTTTACAAGTTCAGGTTGTGTGGATGCTAACAGTATCTATGAGAGAGTGGCCACGAGTATAATGTCGTCTATGAATGGTTTTCTTTTGGGTGATTTTAAGGATGAAGAGATTAAGATTGGGGTGAAATAAATGGGGTCAACAAAGGGTCCTAGGTATGATGGTTTTCATGCAATATTTTACCAAAAGAACCGATGTGACTCAGTTTTGTCTTAAAACCCTAAATTGTGAAACATCTATGTGGGTGGTAAATTTTACTAAAATTGCTCTTATTTTGAAAGTTTCTAAAGCTGATATGATGTCTTTATTTCGCCCTATTAGTTTATACTATGTTTTATATAAGATTATTTCTACAGTTATAACAAATAGACTTAATATAATTCTTAATTAGTGTATTGATGAGCATAAGGAGCTTTTGTGCTAGGGTGTCTTATCTTTAACAATGTTCTTGTGGCTTATGAGGTGTTGCACATTTTGAAGATAAGGCAAAAAAGGAAAAAAAGGCTCTTTTGCTCTTAAACTTAACATGAGCAAAGACTATGATAAAGTTGAATGGGGTTTTCTTAAAGGTATGATGAAGAGAATGGGATTTGATGATAGATGGATTACTTTAATTATGCATTATATTTCTTCTATGTCTTATTTTGTTATTCTTAATGGCTAATCTAGTTCTCTTTTTTATCCACATAGAGGGCTTCGGCAAAGGGATCCTCTAAGCCCTTATCTTTTCTTAATATGCATAGAAGGGTTTTCAACATTATTACACTCAACAAATAGCGAAGGCAAATTGTAAGGCACAAAGGTCTATCGAGTGAGTCCTGCTATGGCACACTTTTTTTGGCAGATGATAACATTGTCTTTAGCGAAGCCACTGAAGATATGCGTCAGGTTATTCAAGACATTTTGAGGAGATATGAGAGCACATCTAGTTAATAGAATAACTTCGAAAAGTCAATCATTTTTTTCAGTTCCAATGTTTCTTAAGACACTTGTAATCGGGTTACAAATTAGTTGGGTGTCAAAAGAGCATTTTTTATGTAACATTATTAGGTCTCCCAACCATGGTAGGAAGGAGGAAAAAAGAAGTTTTTTAGCATATTTGTGATCGGATGAGGGTGAAAGTTAATTGTTGGGGTGCTCGGCTGTTATCACAAGGTGGGAAAGAGGTTTTTTTTTTAAAAAATAGTATTACAGGCACTTTCAACCTATGAAACATGGGCATAAACACACAATATGGATACGACACGATACGGTCACGGTGACACTATAATTTTTAAAAAATGAGGACACAGATACGGCAGGATACGACAATAATTTTTTTAATATTTTTATATATATTTTTTATGTTAAAATACTTAATGTAAATGAAAATATTGAAAATATTGATATTTTTATTAATAAATAATCAATTCTTTTCCATTAAGCTCACTTGTCATTACATAAAATATGACAAAAATGATGCGTCGAATCCTCAGGGACCGAATTGTACGAATACTCGTTTCTTGAAATCTTAGACAATTTCTTGGCCAAGAAAATCTGCGTTCCTGAAAAAAAAAACAGAATTAAAAATGTAATAGCCTGAATTTCAACGATGTCGAAAATAGTGGTTCGAGACCATCAAATCTGAAAAATGAACTCGTAGATTATATTATTTAATATTTACGAGCCAAATGTAGTTTTTAAAAGATTTTTGGAATAGTAAATTGTGTTTTATAAAGATTTATTTGGTCAAGAAATTGAGAAAAAGAGGTATCGAGATCTCATGTTATAAACCGAGCCATAAATATTTTTATAAATATTTACGGAATGTCAATAAGGTAGTATTAAAATTTCGTTAGAAAATTTTGACGTTTGGGTGGTCAATTAAATAAAAAGGATTAAATTGGAAAATGTGTAAAAGTTGCTAAAAGGATTAAATAGCTCAATTGTCAAATGAGGAAGGACCTAAAGTGAAAATAAGCCCAAAGGAGATATTTTGGGCGGTAATAGCTGAGAAAAATCAGGAAATGGGAGAAATAAGGGCAAAATTGGAAAATTGCCAAAATTAGCTAAATAAAAATGGGACTAAATTGGAATATCTAGAATTCTCTTTATTTCTGTTCATTTTCATCAGCTGAAAAACAGCCATAGAAGGGGCTTCAAGCTGGTTTTCATGCTCTAGCTTCATGTAAGTTTAATTCTTGCTTTCTCCTTGAAATTTCTATGTTTTTGAAATTTTACAATTGGGTCCAACTTACTATTTTATTAGTTTTTGATTCCATGGCTAATTTTTAAAGTTTTTATGGATGAGTGCTGAAATAATATGATGAATAATCATGGAATTGAAGCTTTACTTTTGGTATATCATGATTTTATCAAGTAAAATTGATGGAAATTCATTTTAGGACCTAATTAAGAAAGAGTTTGGAATTAATGTCTAATGCTAAAGTTCTGATTTTTAGGGGTTATGAAGAAGTTTAAAATGATAGACTAAAGTATTAATTGAGAATAATTAGCTCAATTGAGGGGTTAATTGAGCAAGGACTGAATTGTATAAACTGTGAAATTTGGGGCAAAATGGAAATCAACATTTTTCATTAAAACTGTTTTGGACAGAAGCAGTAGTGTAACTTTGAAAAATCACAAAAAATTGTATAAATCGAATTAGAGGATTAATAAAATATGAAATTAAAGCTTATTGAGTCTAGTTTCTTATAAAAGAAACGATGTAAGCAATGGAATTGTGAATCATGAGATATAATAAATTTTATGAGACAAGTTCAGAATGATTTCGGGTTCCCCTATTTTGACTTTGGAAAATCATAAAAAATTGGAGAAAAATAATTAGGGGCTTAAATTTATATGTTTAGAATCCTTAATGAGCCTATTTTCCATATAAACAAATGAAAACATCATTTGAATCTTGTATAAGGATATAATTAATTTTTAGTGAAGAAGAGTCGGAACTGTTAGACAGCAGAACAGGGGTAAATTTAAAGAATAAACTATACTTATTGGCTAAACCAAAAATTCTGAAAATTTTATGGTAAGAATATATATGAGTCTAGTTTCAGGAAAAAATAGCGGATATTAATTTGGAGTTATATAGCTCTAGATATAAATAATTTGGTGACTATAATACAGATGGACAGGTTGAATATTCATAAAAGTAAATAATAAAGATTATAGATAATGTTACTTACAAGTGTGTTATATACATTAAGGATGTGGAATGGAGAGGAGGAGGAGGAAAATATATATGAATATCCAGCTAGCATGGCTAATTTGCATGTTTTAGGTTTAAGGACTAAATTGAATAAAAGTAAAACTTCAGAGGGTAATTTTGTAAAAATGTCAAAAATGACCAAATTGAAGGGAATGAATTTTTTTATTATCTAAATTAATAAATTGAATGAAATTTTCAATTTAAGATCGGGTGAAAATTGGGAAAATGGTAAATTACCAAAATGCCCCTTAATCTTGATATTTCTGTAATTTCGCCAAGTTCGTGTAACTTGAATTATATTCTTAAATGCTTGAAATGCATGTTTTTTTATATGAATATTATTTGAATATTCATTATATGGAAATTTATGAAACATTGATATATTTGAAAAAAAAGGGGAAAAAAATCCCGGTTGAATGGAAGGAAAATTTGATGGATCTCTAAAACGGAATTGACGGTAAAAAGGATCTAGCCTGGATGGGTGATCCTATCCTGATGTAGCCCTCCCGAAGAATATCTGGAAAATGGATTTAGCCCGGACGGGTAATCCAAATTAGGGTCTGAATTTAGCCTGGACTAGTAATTCAGATCCAAGCTCATTAGAGTAATTGTCGTTGCAGGGGATTTAGTCTGGACTGGTAATCCCGACAATACTCTATGAGTTTATATTACAGGGGATTTAGCTAGGACTGGTAATCCCACTGTAAGGATGAGGTTCGCGAGAGTGTGCTCTCTGATATGGAATGTGTAAGACCATGGTTGAAAGATACCATGGCAACCTGATATGAAATGTGTAAGACCATGGTTGAAAGATACCATGGCAACGTGATATGAAATGTGTAAGACCATGGTTGAAAGATACCATGGCAACCTGACATGAAATGAGTAAGACCATGGTTGAAAGATACCATGGCAACATGACGGGAAAATGAATAAGACCATGGTTGAAAGATACCATGGCAACATGACAGAAAACGAGTAAAACTATAGTTGAAAGATACTATGACATCATGTCGAAGATAAATAAGATCGAGGAAGAGAAACGCCAAGATATCTATTGAACAATCGATATTCAGGTAAGATGGAATGGTTATATGAAATGGTTGTGTGAAATGTTTATAGGAATTGGTCATATGGAAATATATGTACAAAATAGTTGTATGAAATAATTAAGAAGATAGATAAATGAAATAAGTATAGGTACATGGAATTTAATTTATGTTAAGTTTAATACAAACTATTACCGAAATAAATATATACAAGATATAAGGAAATGATGGTGCATGAAATATTGATATAACGAAATGAATGATATATGCTTATGAAGAAACAAGAAGAGAATAATATATTTTGTGACATGTATATATATATAATTATCTTTGATATGTTGATACAAGGAAATTATGTAAGTTGAGACTATTATTAAACTCAAGTGTGATATGTTGAGAAAATAGGTATATCAATGTTGAATTTATATGAAATATGTGCAAGTATACTAACAATGTTGTTGTTTGATGCTTAGACAAGTGCCAAGCTATTGATTGAATGGTAACATGTTTAATTATAAGGAGCATTGAAATGGTAAGTACTTAGATGAAAATATAATTTAAGATTTTGCGAATTTTTTTTTATGATCTCGATTTTATTCCAGTTGGTTTCTAATGTATGTTTTGGGCTTCGAGGGCCCAATAGAGAGACGTTATGATTATTTCAAAATATGAATAATAAATGACTCAAAATCATCTGAAAATGTTCAGTAAACTCCGGTAATGCCTCGTACCCTATTCCGGCAATGAATACTGGTAGGGGGTGTTACAAAAAATTCCAATTTGGAAAAATAAAAACAGAATTTAAAGTGAATCGAAATTACGAAATTATATAAATTGCAAAAATTAAAATGAAGAATAAAAATAAACAAAGTTTGGGAAAAGAGAAAGTATCTTATGTAGCGAGATTCCAGCCTCCGATTGTCTCATTCCGCCTTGGGTTCAATCCTTGGCTTTTAAGTAACCCTTCTCGAGTAGGATAAGCCAGTTATAGTGGAAGAGGATGCTTACGACCACCAGCTCCAAGGATTTGGACTTAAGAATTGGCGGAGCCTGACTCTAGCCAATAATCACTTTTGTAGGACTATCTTCTGCTAGATCACCTCTTCCCAACGGCGAATACCACGTCGTTTGTCTCTTGGATTCACCAACCTCTGACTCAGAAAGCCAACGAACCGACTGTGTAACCTTCCCAAAACGTACAAAGCGGTCGTTCCTTGCACAAGTTGAAAAGATCATCTATTAAGGGACATGGACGGAAGCGTCAGTCCCGTAATGCGGAGAAGCGATGAATACCCTGTTGAGAAGGCTAAGCGCGGATTCTAAGCCTCATGAACCTTTTTGGGGGAATTTTGACAACCTTCGGCTAGATTGGTTTAGTGGCTCATGATTTTTGGGGAAGAAATAAATAAAATATAAATGAGATTTTTATTGAAGAAAATATGGAGAGAACCAAAAGATAGAGTTTTTGGGAGAGGGGTGTTTACAGGAAAAAGAGATATCAAATATGTGCCACTCCATCCCCTATTTATAGTACTAGAAAACCTAGTCTATTCCTAATGAAATTCTAAAAGATAAATACAAATAAATAAAGATAATTAAAGATAAATAGAGATAAATGAAAATAAATCCTAAAATTAAATCTAAATAAAAATCCTTAATAATTATCCTAATATAATTGAAATTAAAATAGAGTCTTGTACTATAGAATCTCTTCTTTTTCATTTTAGTCCTTGGGTCTTCCATGTTTGCATTTTCAGCACCACTTCTCTCTTTCTTTGCATGTTGGCCTATTATATCTTCAAATTTGCACTTTTTGCCCTTAAATTTCCTCTGCCTCCAATTTAGTCCCTAAAAGATAAAAGACCACAAAATAATCCAAATTAGTAGGATCATACTCAAAATAATAATGCAATTAGCACATAAAATATGTCGTTCTAGAGTATTATCACAAAACATAGTAATACAATTTCCAAGTTTATTATACAAAACATGTCATATCAAATCTAAATTTGAAGTTCAACTTATATCCCTAAGAAGGCTTGTACAAAAAGAAGTAAAAAGAGAGCAATTTTCTAGTTCAGTTCATAGCATTAGCATTTTCCATATCTTCTTCTTTATTGGCAAAAATTACCATCTCCATCTTCGGTTCATCAAGAGATAAGCTAGCAACTTCAAGAACTCCAACTCCTTCAAATAAGTCAAATGAATCATGTTCTCTCCTTTATAATGAAAGAGTATTTCTTGAAAGAAATCAAATATTAGTATGTACAAATACTAAATCTACAGCACGTTGAGGATTAATCTTGTTTCCCTCATGTAATGGATAAACAAATATGTACTTCAATTCCTCTTATAACAAGATGATGAAGAAGGTTGTCCAAGAAGTTTCAAAACTAAGTTTTGGAGCGAAGGTATTGAAGCCCTATTATAACACCCCTAACCTATCTCCACCATCGGAATAAGGTCACGAGATATTACGACGATTAACATATTCAATAATATTTAAACACAATTCAAATATCAATTTAAATATCATAAATCAATGTCTAATTAATAATCATAACATTCATACGAAAACAGCCTTAAATTGAGTCTATGGGACCTTAGAAACAATTCAAAAACAAATAGGGACCAATCTGAATAAAACAGAAAAATATGAAAAAAGTGAAAACAATGGTCACACGAACGTGTGGCTACCCCACACGCCTGTGTACTCAGACTGTGTAATTGATTATGACTGTGAATAGATGATTTGTTACCAACAATAGACAATTTGTTTGATCAATTACTGAGAATAGACGATTAGTAACAGTGAAGAAAAAGTATATGTTATCGAGAATAGACGATTTTTTTGATCAGTTGAAGGGTGTTGGAGTGTTTTCAAAGATTGACCTCAAATCGGGCTATCATCAATTACAGGTAAAAGAAATAAATGTGCCAAACACTGCTTTTAGAACAAGATATAGTCGCTATAAGTTTTTAGTTATGCCATTTGGGTTGACCAATGCTCCAACTGCTTTCATGAATTTAAAATTTAAGGACTAATTCGATGAGAATTATACGTCTATAAAATGAACAAAATTTTATTTTATATTATTATTAATAGTAGATTTTAAAAATCTTGAAGTAATTACTAAGTCTTCTCAAACTTACTGCGTTAATTCTCTAACGCGTAGGTGCAGTAGATCCCATTAGGCTAATATCAAGGTCGAGTGCATCCCATCTCATCACCATTCTAAGAGGCAAGGTTGTATGTATGAATTTTGGGGTTAGTATGGCATGTAAATAGGTTCTCGATATAAGTGAATGATAGATGGACTAAAATGCAAACTTTGGAAACCTTGTTATTTTGGTGATCTAATGACATATTTTGTTAGATTTTGAAAGGAATTTATAATAGCTTAACATATGCATGCATATATGAAGTTGTTATATGGATTATGTGGTGAATTTTAATGAGTTTGATGGTAATTGAATTGGTTTAAAAGTGTTTGAATGCTTTGAATTAGTGCAAAAGGCTTTTTAGCAAATTTTCCAACTGTTTTTATGTTATCGTAACCTAAGGTATCCATACCTGAGGGTAAGGTATTTATACATTGACCCAAAAATCAAAATTTTGAGAAACAAAGAGCAATTTTGGTATCATTTTTGAGGTGGGTATTAATATTAAAGCTAGGGTATCGACACCTTCATCAAAACTTGAATTTTTGGAGTTCTAGAATGCTATTTTGGTATTGTTTTTGTGCAGTGGTATAGATACCTTTTATAAAATATCGATAGCTTTGTTTAAGTATCGCTATTTTGCCCTTAGTTTTGAATAAAAATAATTTTTAAATCATTTCCAAACGCAAACGAATATCTATTAAAAACCCCGGATGTTTATATTAATAATTTTTTGGTTAAATAAGTTAATACACTATGTATGAATGATTGAATTACGCAAGGTCTAGCCAAAACCGCTTTGGCACCAAATGTAATCGTCTTATATTGGATCCATACAGTCGGATCAGGTATAGGGGTATTACATTTATTGGTATCAAAGTTTAGGTTTTCTGATATCTAAGTTGGAAACGAGTTTAGACGTACATGCCATATAGGATATATCATTGTGATGAGATGAAATTTAGTTATTCAATTGTGTAATTTATGTATATTGTAGAATTCAAAGATGTCAAACAGGCCTTGTAAAGAGTCGAAAGATGAAGTAGAGAATGAGGCCCCAAGCCTTGATAGAGAAAGAAATCAAAGAAGAGCCCAAGCTCAAAGTAAATCACTAAACTTAGGGGATGATAAGGAGCCTAAATTGGAAGAGAGAACTCAACCTGAAATTGAACAAGTACCACTGAAGAAGAAATTCAGGTCACAACAGCTCTTTTGCAGCTATGAACCAATTGTTACAACTAGTAAGAACAACTAATGTTCCTTCGGTTCCACCTCCTCCTCCTTCTGCTCCACAACCACAATCGTCCATATCTAGTCATCGAAATCCATTAGAGAATATTAGTAAATATAGAGTAAAAGAGTTTAAGGGAAAGAAAGAAGACGACCCAGCTGATGCAGAGGAATGGCTAAAGAATAGTCAGTGAATATTTAAAGAGTTACAGTGTTCAGAGGATGAAAAGTTAAAGTGTGCAGTGTCGTTATTGAAGGGTGAAGCTTATCAATGGTGGACTACTATCAGAAATATTCATCCTATTAATAGAATTAACTGGAATTTCTTTGTGTCAGAATTTAAAAAGAAGAAAATAGAATTCCTTGATCTGAAACAAACGAACATGTCTGTTGTTGAATATGAATGTGAATTTACCTGGCTGAGTAAATATGCTAAAGAATTAATAACAGATGGAGCAGATATGTGCACAAGATTTGAATGGGGATTGAATGAAGAATTTTATGTTCCTCTTTTACCCTTGCATCTACAAGAATTTCCTATTTTGGTTGATAGAGTACAACGACTTGAGGAAGGATTAAGTCGTTCAAAAGAGAAAAGTATGGGAAAAAGACCAACAATGAGATCTTTGCCACCGTCTTCATTTAAAAAGAGTAGAGATTTTAGAGGTTCTAGATGCTTAGCACCGGTTGGAAGACCAAAAATAAGAAGTCAGACTAGGCCAACATAACAAATCACATCAGTGGCTAGTATAGGAGGCTCAGGAAGAAAATCAATGACACAGTGGGAGCACTGCAGTAGATTCCATTAGGGTGAATGTCAAATGATTACTAGAGCTTGTTATAAATGTGGATTAAAATATCATCTAATCAAAAATTGTCCGAAGATGTTTGAGAATACTATAGAAAAATCAGTAAAGAGTATTCCAACTCAATAAGGAAGTAGACGGTCTAGAATGATTAGTTGTGTTGGTAAAGAGCAAAGGTTAATAAGAGAGACAGTTGGTAGATCTGAGAGTCGGATGCCTCGAACATATGCCATTCAGACTCGAGAAGAATGAGATGCTCCAAATATGATCACTGGTAAATTCTCTTTATTTGATATCGGTCTGATCCATCTCACGTGATTATACCAGAAGTGATAGGGATTCAACTAGATTTGACTTATGAAGAAGATTCGATAAAAATACTTGCTCGAGAAGTTAAAGAATTGAGAAATAAAATAGTTTCATTGGTAAAATTCTTATGGAGACATCATAATACATAAAAATCTACTTGGGAAACAGAAGAGACAATGAGACAGCAGTACCCACAATTGTTTACACCATGTAAAATTTCAAGGACAAAATTTTTATCAAGAGGAGGAGAATTGTAATGACCACATTTTGTCTTAGAGTTAGGTATAGTGATGGATCGGGTCAAAATAATGGAGAATTTTTTAAACAGACTGAATAAGGATTTTTAGTATTAAATTAGGAAGTATTTAGACCTGATAGGAGATTAGAAAATATTTCTGAGATAGAAAAGATTTAAAAAGAAGTTTTAACTAAATTGAAAAAGTATAAAAATTGTTATGGTAGAAGTAGGAATTTAGAAAGTTAGAAGATACATAGTGGTAGTATAGAAGTAGGAATTTAGAAAGTTAGAAGATACATAGTGGTAGTAGAAAGGAATGAAGGATTAAGAAGAAATTTAACCAAAGTAAAGTATGAATCATCCTAGGAATTATAAAAGATTAGTTGGGATAAAATGGTAAATAGCCAAGTATATATTTTAAGGTGTAATAATGATAAGTAAAAGTGTAAAGATGGATGGCTTGAGCACTTATTAACAAATTGACCATTTAATAAAAAAGTGAGATATTTTTAGTCGAAATGTGTAGAAAAGTGGAGAAAAGATTAAATATATCATCTTTTCCCAAACACCAAACCGTCACTCACGCCCCTAAATCCATCCAACATTTCTTTTATTTCCTTCTATGTCCTTCCTCCATTGTTGAACCATCCAAGCTTCAAACCTTCCATTTTCTTTGAAATTTCTTTAGTAAAAGCTAAAAAGAAGGCTAGTGAGCAACTTTATTTCATGAGGAAACTTTCATAGATAGGTTAAATGAGAGAAATAAATGAGTTAGGATTTTGGGTTTTCAAATAGTTAAGGTAAGAATGATGGAAACTCTCATAACATTTTTATTTTCATAATCTAGTATAAAAAAGTTATTTGATTTTAGTTTTAACTTATAAATGTTATATGTTGTTATGAAATTGAAGAAACAAAGAAGAAGTTTGAGGACAAAAGTGAAGGGAAAGGAAAAGAAGTGGCCAAAGAGTAGAAGAGAAGAAAAACTCATCATCCAAATTTTGGTTGTAAGTACTTCAAGTAGTAATTTTGTTTAAGTTATGTTAATTAGATAATCATATTAATTAAGTAGTTTAATTACTAAATTAATGATATCATAATAAGTATTTACTAAGGATAAATAATATAAATGTTATGAATTTTGACTTTGGTTTACCATTATATGACATATTGTGGTGATAATAAAAAGGACTAAATTGAAAGAAATTAAAATATGTTATTATATTACGAATATGCGGAAAGTGAGTTTAAATGAAGTGATATAAAATTATAGTGTTGTATGTGGTAAAATTGAAGAGAATTTACAAGTTTTAGTGTTATTATTGTGATAAGGACTAAATCGTAAAAAAATACAAAATTATATTATTTTCTATCAAGTGAATGAATGAAAAGATTTAATAATAAGAAAATCCCATGTAGACAAGACCTAAACTATTGGGATATTGATGGCATGCCATTAAGAAAAATGAGCGCGCTTATCGTATTATTTCGCACTTCGGTGCTTATCGTTGTAAAAATTTGCACTTTGGTGCTTGTTGCTTATCGTTATTTGCACTTTGTGCTTCGTGATATATGATATGCATTAACAATGCATTATCAATTTATTTCCATATATCCTAAGTGTTCAGCTAGTCTACATTGGGCTATAGTGTCGTAATTCGGCTATTATAAATTAATGGGTTACGATAAGTAATGGTAATTATGATTTTTAAGAAAAATATATTAAAAATTTAGGAACTCATTTGATGAGAATTGTGTGTCTATAAAATGAACTAAATTTTATTTTATATTATTATTAATAGTAGATTTTAAAAATCTTAAAGTACTTACTAAGTCTTCACAAACTTACCGCATTAATTCTCTAACACATAGGTGCAGCAGATCCCGTTGGGCTAATATCGAGGTCGAGTGCATCCCATCTCATCACCATTCCGAGAGGCAAGGTTGTGTGTATGAATTTTGGGGTTAGTATCGATGTACATAAGTTCTTGGTATAGGTGAATGATAGATGGACTAAAATGCAAACTTTGGAAACCTTGTTATTCTGGTGATCTAATGGCATATTTTGTTAGCTTTTGAAAGGAATTTATAATAGCTTAACATATGCATGCATATATGAAGTTGTTATATGGATTTTGTGGTGAATTTTAATTAGTTTGAGGGTAATTGATGTAACAGCCTAATTTTCAGTGGTATCGGGAATAGAGATTTGAGATCACTAAATTCGACGGGTGAGTTAAAAATTTAATAAATTAATACTTATGAGTCAAATGCGAATATAAAAGCATTTTTGAATTAGTGAATTTGGTGATTTAAAAGAATTAATTAGGTAAATTGGGTCGAGAATGAGGTATCGAGACCTCAACTTCATAAATCGAGCCATAAATATTTTTAGAAATATTTATGGAGTGTTGGTGACGTAGTATTAAAATTTAGTCAGAAAATTTTTACGTTTGGGTGGTTAATTAAATAAAAAGGACTAAATTGAAAAGGGTGTAAAAGTTGCTAGAAGGATTAAATAGCTCAATTGTCAAATGAGGAAGGACCTAAAGTGAAAATAGTCCTAAAGGAGATATTTTGGGCGGCAATAGCTGAGAAAAATCAGGAAATGGATGAAATAAGGGTAAAATTGGAAAATTGTCAAAATTGGCTAAATAAAAATGGGACTAAATTGGAATATCTAGAATTCTCTTCATTTCTCTTCATATTCATCAGTTGAAAAACAGCCATGGAGGAGGGTTCAAGCTGGTTTTCATACTCTAGCTTCATGTAAGTTTAATTCTTGCTTTCTCCTTGAAATTTTTATGTTTTTGTGACTTTTACAACTAGGTCCACTTGTTGAATTCATTAGTTTTTGATTCTATGAAAGAAATTGAAAGTTGTTATGAATATGTTCTGGAAGTATATGATGATTTGGCATGGAATTAGAGTTTTAAATTATTTATATGCTGATTTTATTGAAAGAACTGAATAGAAAGTGAATGTTTGGGACCTAATTGTAAAAGAGTTTGAAGTTAAAGTTTCATATAGAAATTCTGAATTTCAAAAATTATGAAATAACTTATAATGTCTAGAAAAAGTGTTAATTGAGAAAATTATCTTAATTGAGGGGTTAATTGAGCAAGGACTGAATTGTATGAATTGTGAGATTTGGGGCAAAATAGAAATAAACATTTTGCACTAAAACTGTTTTAGACACCAGCAGTAGTCTAACTTTGAAAAATCACTAAAAATTATAGAAATCGAATTAGAGAATGAATAAAATATGAAATTAAAGCTTATTGAGTCTAGTTTCTTATAAAAGAAATTATGTAAGCAATGGAATTGTAAATCATCAGATACAATAACTTTTGTGAGACAAGGCCAGAATGATTTTGGGTTCCCCTGTTCTGAATTTTGAAAATCATAAAAAATTGGATAAAAATAATTAGGGGCTTAAATTTATATGTTTAGAATCCTGAATGAGTCTATTTTCAATAGAAACAAACGAGGACATCATTCGAATCCTGTACAAGAAGATAATTAATTTTTAGTGAAGAAGGATCGGAACTATCAGACAGCAGAATAGGGGAGACTTCAATGAATAAACTGTATTAATTGGCCCAACCAAAAATTATGAAATTTTTATGGTAAGAAGGTATATGAGTCTAGTTTCATAGAAAATTAGCGGATCTTAATTTGGAGTTCTATAGCTCAAGATAAAAATAATTTAGTGACTATGACACAGATGGATAGCTTGAATATTCACATAAGTAGATAATGAAAATTATGGATAATGTTACTTACAAGTGTGTTGTTTATACTAAGGATGTGGATGGAGAGGAGGAGGAGGAAAAATATACATATATATGAATGACTTGTGTATAAATTGATCACATGCCCGGTTATAATCGATGAGTGTTGGATTAGAAATGATATAATGTTTTATTTGGAATATTTATTATGAAATTATGATTATCGTTATAATACAAAAATTGAACTTGTGAGTTTATATGGCTAAATTTTAGTGATTATTTGTTAATTTTATGAATTTTATGATGAGTTATTTCATATGTATTGATGATAAAATCGTGAATAATGTAAAAGCATAAAAATTGAATAAATGATCAAATTGAGCATTTCGATTCGATGACAAGATGAATTGAAGGAAAAGACCATGGTTGGACCATGAAAACAAGTGATAAGTGATAGCTTCGCTACACTTATCTGATCAAGGACAAATGAAAGTGATAAGTGATAGCTTCGACTGCACTTATCTGATCAATGGCAAATGACAACCGAAAAATGGTAGCTTCAGCTACCTGATCAGTGAAAAGTGGTAGTTTCAGCTACCTGATTAGTGAAAAGTGGTAGCTTCTGCTACCTAATCAGTGAAAAGTGGTAGCTTCGGCTACCTGATCAGTGAAAAGTGGTAGCTCCGGCTACCGATCGATGAAAAATGGTAGCACCAGCTACCTGATCAGTGAATAGTGGTAGCTTTGGCTACAAGTGACAAGTGACAAGTGACAAGTGATTTCGTATAAGACCATATCCGGATATGGCATCGGTGTGATATATGCTATCGTATAAGACCATATCTGGGATATGACATCGTGAGATATGTGATTACGTGTAAGATCATAGCTGGGCTATGGCATCATTATGTAAAGATGTGTAAGACCATAGTTGAACTATAGCATCGAAAAAATGAAGTACTCAATTCGTAAGATGTTCACTAATTTGAAGAAGTTTGGTAAGTATTACATGGAATTATGTGACATAAGGAAATACGAGTTGATGAGACATGACCATAAAACTTGGTTGATGGATGAATTCATTTGTGATTATATATTTCACGCCTTAAGTGTATTATCCGTATGAATTGGTACTCCAAATGAGTTAATGAGAAAACTTCTAGTATGAAATAATCTGAGTTCAAATGAAATATCATGAAAACGCACTTGAAATACATTGGTATGTATTGTATATGCTATTTGAATTCATAAATGTGGAAAGCAAATGTATGTGGAAATATAAGATGATGATATTTGTACATGGAATTTATTGATGAATACGTACATCAAAATTTATATGATAAATTTTAGTGAACATTGAAATTGGGCTCAATAAGTGATTTGGCAATTTAAATCGTAATTGGTAGGAAGAGTTAATGAATTGCATATTTATGAATTGTTACACGTATTTGTCTGAAATACAAGGAAGTGATGGTAATTGATACATGGAAATATGAAACTATGATATATATAAAAACATGGAATATGTTTGATAAATGTGTTCATTCATAATTATAGAATTATGTACCTCATGTGTGCTATTTGCATGAAGATGATATTTCAAATACTTTAGTGAATAAAGCTTAAATATGAAATAGTATGAAATCGAAACAAATTATTATGAAAATGTATTTAAATTATCTGTAAGTGTTTCGTGCTTCTCGGTAATGCCTCGTACTCTATTCCGGCGACAGATACGGATAGGGGGTGTTACAATTGAATTGGTTTGGAAATGTTTGAATGCTCTGAATTAGTGAAAGAGGCTTTTTAGCAAATTTTCCAACGATTTTTGTGTCATCATAACCCAAGGTATCCATACCTAAGGGTAAGACATCAATACATTGACCCAAAAATCAAATTTTTAAGAAACAAAAAGCAATTTTTGGTATCGTTTTTGAGGTGGGTATCAATATTAAAGCAAGGGTATCTATACCTTCATCAAAACTTGAATTTTTGGAGTTCTAGAATGCTATTTTGGTATTGATTTTGTGTAGTGGTATAGATACCTTTTATAAAATATTGATAGCTTTGTTTAAGTATCGCTATTTTGCCCCTATTTTGAATAAAAATAATTTTTAAATCATTTCCAAATGCAAACGAATATCAATTAATAACCCCGGATGTTTATATTAATAATTTTTTAGTTAAATAAGTTAATACACTATGTATGAATGATTGAATTATGCAATGTCTAGCCAAAACCGCTTTGGCACCAAATGTCATAGTCTTATATCAAGTCCATACAGTCGGACCGGGTATAGGGGTATTACAAATTCAACCATTCCATTCACATTCAATCTTACCATATTTCAAATACTTCCAAGAAGCATATACCAAACAACTAAAGACATACATATATGGACATATACAAGCCAAATCCAAAGATATATACACATATATATACTTAAACTAAGTTTAAATAACATCATTATAGTAAAAGAACTTAAATGCTCCTAAAAGATGCCATTTATAACCTAAATTAAAAATAATCACATCTTATACCGAATTGTTGAATCAATAGTGTGATCTCCAAAAGTAATCCAATCGACAGCTCGAATCGAACGATCTACAAAGAAGAAAAATCAAAACGAGGTAAGCTTGCATAAAGCTTAATAAGTTCGTGATAAACTTAAGCTTTGACTTAACAAAAAAGGATGTAATAAAACATTTTACAAGATAATTCAATGTTCTAGTCATGAGTTCATTAATTTCCTAGACACATCAGAATTCTCACAAGATATATAAAGCATGTAACTTTATCATGCCATCAAACATATACCTAAAAACTCATTTGGGACATAACCAAACATCACATATTCATTTAACATTTAACATATTTATTCAAGTATATATTTCAAATGTCACTTTTTCACATATCTATATTCCTAAAAATATTTCAGATAAACATTTCATTTTATCATTTAACAAATATTCATTCATTAAATCTTATACTTACATTTTTTCTTTATACAACACAACCCGACAATGTTAGTAGGTATTGCAAAAAACATATAATTCCAACAAATAATAGAAAATGTAATAATAACATAACAAGTACATCTTACTTCTATCATGTGTTCAATAAACATAGTTTCTTATATCAAGTATTTATATCAACATCTTCCAATTCACATGTCTTGACCATATAACATTTCATATATGTACATATTCTTTTAAACCTTTACCATTCGTTGAACCTAATGAAATAACATCAGATACTTGGGAAATGCTCACACAAGTTGTAACTGTAACATGTAGCTGTATATGCTCACACAAGCTGTGGAATGGGCCTGCTCACACGAGCTGTGGGTCGAGATTTAAGGTACACGATGTTGCTCACACAAGCTGTGGAGAATCTGCAATAAATACAATACATCAGCCATTAATAGGACATCCAAGACCAGCACCCAAAACTGTAAATAACCCCTTAATAACATGTCATTTGTATCCTAAGTATTCACACGGTTCAAATGGGACACATTTCATATCTGGATCCTTTAACTTCGTTTCCATTATATCATTTCAAACTCACATCTGTATATTTCACATTTTCCAAACATAATACTCAACTTAAATATCATCACAACTTAGTCCAACTCATACATACCAATCTCAAGCAATTAAATTCAATTACAACATAAATAGATATGTATTAAATCACAAAAACAACAAATAATTAATTTAATCAATTTAAAAATTTACCTAATCAAAAACAGTTATGAACGCAACACCGATAGTTAATTTTCCTTTCCTGCAATTATTGTCAGGTTGACTCATTTCGTGACCTAAATATAATAATTTTATTCAATTAACCAATTCAAATATCATAATATACTGAAATTCATATATATGACCATTAATAGTTATTTTATATTTTTACCCTAAACTTTTACCTTTTATGCAATTTAGTCATTAAACCTGAAACTCACAAAGTTAATGAAAAATCATGCTAGCTGATTTTCCTAGAGGTCCATTACAGCCCAAATTTCTCATCATTTCACATTATTTTCATTGAATTTTACTATTTAAACAATTTAATCCCTAAACAGTAAAATTACTAAAAATCACTTAACAAAATACTTATATCTAGCTAAAAAACTCAAGAACCCACCAATTAAATTCTCAACACAACTAAAATTCATTAATGGCAAAATCCAAAATCTTTAAAAGTTTCAAAAACAGAAATACGAGTTAGTTGAACCTAATTATAACGGTCTCGAAAATATAAAATTTATGAAAAAATAGTAAAAACTCACTTACATGCAATAGAAATATCAGAGTCAAAGCTTCCTAAGTTCTCTCATGGTGGTTCAGTGTTCAAATTAAAAGAAGAAGAAGATGTCACTAATTCTTTATGCTTTCTTATTTTTAACTTTACTTATTTTATTTACTTTATTATTATTTAACTTATAATATAACAAATATAATCTATAAATAAATGTCTTAACCATCCACTAATATAAAAACATGGTATAATTACTTTATAAGTCCTCACACATCCACTAGTTAAGCTATTTAACCATTAAAATTCAATAGTTATTAGATTTTTTTACTTTTATGATTTAATCCTTTTAAATAATTAACTAATTAAATATTAAAATTTCCTAACCGAATCTTCACATACCTATATAATAACTCCATAAAAATATTTACGTGCTCGATTTATAAAAACGAGGTCCTAATACCTCATTTTTCAAAACCACTTAACTTAAGGAATTAACCACTTAAACTTGACTATACAATCAATTAATGAAACTTATTAAATCAAAATTTCAATAATATTATACTTGACTCATAAATATTAATTAATAATATTTACAAGCTCACTCGTCGGATTTGTGGTCCAAAAACCACTGTTTCTAACATCACTGAAAAACGGGTTGTTAGACCCATGAACTAACTACCAAGACTTGGGATCCAAAATCCATCTATCTTGTAGTGAATCAAATGAACCAAAAATAATCTAGTGGTCCCACAAATCTTGCAAACTCTTGGAATGCTATCTTCCTTTCTTCGGTAGAAGGAAAATATCTTCTTAAGCACTTATTCCTTTCCTCTGAGATTTCTATATTTTTATGTGGTGAAAGGCAATTTGGAACCTCATTAAGCCAATCACAACAATAATACATATGTAAATAAATAAATTTAAAATTTTTTAATTGATAATAAATAAAACAAGTATAAAAGAATAAAAACAAACATAAATGGAATATATGTTATCTAAGTTTACCTTACATTTAATGAATGAACCATACAATGAAGTGGTGTACCACTCTTAGTCCATCGATCAATAAGAATATCATATACCACTTCATAAAAGATTGATCTCTCGTCTCCTTTCTTCCCTTCATGCCTATAAATGTTTGTCTTCACTTTTTCAATCATTTCATCCCACATCTCATAAACCAAGTGAAGAGTAAGTCTATCCATATCCATAATTCGAAGCATATCATATATAGGTCCCATAAAAGAAAGGATATAATCAACCTTATCTCACCAAAGGTCATCCAAAAAAAAATTCCTTTACCGAAGAGGCTTTCGAAGCATCATTTTCTCTATAAGTAGACTATATTTTGGAGACTTCGTTTAATGAGTTTAAGTCTTTTTAACATCAAGCAATTCAAGTATCCACAACGACAAGTAATTACAAAAGCACAAAAGAATTAAATATTGTCAACCTCATAGAGTGATTCATTATGAAGTTTCTTATAAAGATAGCATCATCACCAACATTATTTATCCAACACAAAACATCATATGTAACCTCATTCTTTTCAATGTTTTTTTTGCAACACATGTTTTTAAGAGTAAGATTAAGAATATGTACCACACAATGTGTCCAAAAGATACGAAGATGTTGTGTCTCTACTAATGATCCCGTGACTTTACAAATCGATGCATTGTCGATTATCACTTGAACAACATTTTGTGCCCCAACCTCACTTATGAGGTCTTTAATTAAAGTTTCCACATAAAACTTATCATTATACTCTTTTTCACAATTGACGGCTTTCAAGAAAACAACTCCACCTTCATAAACGAACATAAAGTTAATCAATGGTCATCTTTACGCATCCGTCCATCCATCATATACAAGACTAATACATTTTTCCCTCCACATTCCCTTTATAGGTTGTAATAACCTCTTTATGTTTGGTTGTTCTTTTTGCAACAATGTTGTCTTTAAAGCATTATACCCCGGAGAAATGTCATTCGGAATCAAATTCTTACTAGCTAAGGTGAATGCATTCACATAATGAGGGTTCCTAACTAGATGAAAAGGCAATCCGCCTGAATAAAACATTTGAGCAATTTCACTATCTAAATTCTCTCGAGTAGCAAGGTTTAACGATTGTTCTAAAGGGTAACGATTGTTCTAAAGGGTCTTTTCTTCTTTTAAAACCTAAACTATACCCTTGAATTGAGGTTATGTTTGGCCCAAAGGAATATGCTAGTGTTTGAGAACTAGGTAATAATGGGACTATTTTTTGTTGCAATTTGTGTTTCGCATCTTCAACTAGTTTTTGCATTTCAACAAGATGTTGTAGTGTTACTTTAGGACACACTCGAATTCCTTGTCCATTTAGTTTCAATAAATGTGCTTTAACCCTAAAGTATGACCCCTTAAATGTAGCATTGCAAAAATTACACACAAAACTAACATCCCCACTAAACTTGTTCATGGGTCGAGCCACTCGACCCGACCCAAAGGCCCACCTGAAATGTGAGAGGGTTTAGGCAAAAATATAGGCCCAAAAAATGAGCTTGGATAAAAAAATAAAGCCTTTTAAAAAACGAACCAGGCCTCGAATAAAGTATTTTTTACCTGAGCCCAGCCCGAATTTACTAAAGGACAAAAAATATATTTTTTAATATTATTTTTTTATTATTTTCTCCTTATTTTATTACCATTTTACTATTATGTTGCTACTATTTTGTTGTTATTGTTTGGATATTGTATAAAACTTATTTTATTATTAATTTTATTATTATTTTAAAGACATTTGTTAATTTGGTTATTATTTTATAGGCATTTGTTTGTTAAGTTACATCTATCTTAGTGTTATTTAAGTATACATATTTTTTAAAATTTATTTTCAATTTGTTGGGAAATATTTATTTTGATGTTTTTGATATTTTTGATGTATTATATATTTTAAAATTATATAAAAGTAATATAAAAATTAATATGGGCAGGCCAAGTTGGACCCGAGTTTTAACACTTTTATCTAAATCGGGTTTGGGCAAAATTTTAAGCCCATTTTTCAAGCCAGGCCAAGCCTGGGCCTAACAAACGAGCCTAAATTTTTAGTTGAACCAACCCAAACCCAACGTGGAAGGCCCATGCACACCTCTAACCCCCACCCCGTTCAATATTTTTTGGTAATTTAGTAACATATCTCTAAAGAAGAGTGTTACTAATATCATCTTGAGACATTAGTATTAGTAACATTATTTGATGTGCCAGTACATCCACTACCACTTTGAGATGTCATAATTAAAAACCTAAAGTATTAACAAAAAAAATCAATGTATACTTTAAGAGTGATCATCACAAATCAATTATTTAACATACAAATATATAGAAAAATTTTAAAAAAATAAAAACTAAACAAATAAAAAATGTAACACATACAAATCATAAACAAAATAAAATATTAAACTTAGCTTCAATTGCTTCAAACTTCCATGTCATTGAAAGTAGGAAAATGGAAGAGTGATAAATGTTTAACATATTTTTTAAAATGTGAAAAATGAAAACATCAAAAGCAACAAAGCAAGTACAAAGCTTGAAAGCTTCTCAAATAAGCTTTTTTTTTTTTTTTTTTGAAAATATCTACTGGATTAATAAAACAATACCCAACATAAGACCCTTGGGTTGCTTAAAACACTCCGAAAACAACAACAAACAGAAATTAAATCCAACCCAGTTTTCTAGACTGCTTTATCATCTAGAAAAATCTACAAGCCAAATGTATATGAGAAAACAAATTTCAAGGGGTAAAAACCTTTCATTTCCTAGACTACTTTAGAACTTTGCTTCCCCTTTCATTCTCAACTATCTCAACTATGGCTTTTTAATAGAGGCCTCTATCCGTCGTGACTGTCAAGACTATATCTTTAGACATTCGTGTCGAGATCGTGTCCAACCTCTTTTTTTTTAACGTATTTCAACGAGTCCTGTACGTATTCGAGCGTGTCCAATGAGTGTTCATGCCGGACACACGTACAACACTAGTGCGATGAGGGATGAGTCATGTTTGTGCTTCCTAGCTTCCAACATACTTTATGTCGTGTTCCTTTCTACCAAAGACTGTGCTCAGATTTAGAAAAGACTATGAATCAATTTTTGTGGCAGAAAAGCTCGAGTCAGAAAGGAATGCATTGGAGTAAATGAGCCGATTTGTGTTTGCCAAAAGAGAGTGGAGGTATGGATTTCTATGATTTGTGTAAATTCAATTGCATTGTTGGCAAAGCAAGGGTGAGGGTTAGTTACTAATCCTAACTCGTTAGTTGCACGCATTTATAGTGCTAAATATTTCCCAAATACTAATTTCTGGAATTTGAATTTGGGATCTTACCCTTCCTATGTTTGGAAAAGCATATATGCGACACGAAAATTGCTGGAAGACGGGATTGGTTGGCGAGTGGGATCTGGCACCCCAATTTCAATTTGGAGAGAGAAATGGCTTCCGTGATGGGCTCGTGGACAAATTCGACAAACAAGAGTTAACGAGAATATAGAAAGGGTGGCGGATTTGACAGATCACTCGTCTAAAAGTTGGAAGGAAGGGCTCATTACCAGTGTTTTTACTCTTAAGGAAGCTGCAACCATTCGGTGTATTCCCTTATCCAGAAGAGTTGATGTTGACAAGATTGTTTAGAGGGGTGAGAATACTCTGTCCGGAGCGGGTATCGAACTCTAATCAGCGACCAGATTACAGTGGACGACATACATGAGAGCAGAGAAATTTACAAAAAAAAAAAAACTCTGGCAATTACAGATTCCTCCTAAAATAAAAATTGCAAACTGACGAATACTAGATAATTACATCCTTACGGCCTATATTCAAACAACAAAAGGATTGTGGCCTCCTCCATATGTCCTAGATGTGGCGGTGAGCCTGAAACATTGATGCATGTCATCACAAGGTGTGGCCCTGCAAAAGAGGTAGGGGATTTAGTTAGTATTGGTTGGCCTTCAATTTTTAATATTGATGATATACGGGCTTGGTTTGACTTCGTTTTCAAGCATGGAAGTAATTATACCTGCAAAGTTATAGCGATCACAATTTGGGCAATTTGGCATGCTCGAAACAAGCAGGTCATGGAAGGCAAGCAACAAACAGCTCAAGATATCAGAATCATAGTGGCTAGTCTAGTACGGGAGCTTGATGAGATAAATCGGAAATTACCTGACCAGAGAGAGACCATGAAAACTCACTGGAAACCTCCACAGGACCCAAACGTAAAAGTGAACTTTGATGCAGTGTTCAAACCACAAATACACCAATCGTGCTCTGGGTTCGTTATCAGAAATGAGATAGGATTAATATTGGGAAGTGGTGCAGTCAAGAATGATTATATCTCATACTCTTTTTCTGCTGAAGCTATAGCATGTATCCAAGCTCTAAAGTTTGCAGAGTAAATGGGATTTTAGACAGATTGAAGTGGAGGGAGATTCCCGAACGACAATCATGATAATCAACCAAGGCGTAGTAGACAGATCTAATATGGGTGTGTATATTGAAGAGATTAAAGCTATGGCAACACGTTTTCAAAGGATTTCGTTCAAACATGTAGACAGAAATGCTAATGGTGTAGCTCATATAATCGCCCAAGAGAGATTTAATTTAACTGAAAATACGTTCCGGGTTGAGGAGGTACCTGTAGTGGCGGTAGAAGCGGTGAATTGAGATAATCAGATTCCGACTCCTCCAGATTGAAGCAAGATGATCTCTTCCCGGCTAATGCATGGATGTTCTGCAATCTGAAAATGGCTTATGAAGCTTCGAGATTTCTACCTGGTTTTGCGTTTTTGACTGTTTCGACGCTGATATTCATTTATGCGGACCAGCTGAGTACTGTTGTTATGTTTTCAATATTTTCTTTCGAATTTAATAGGCCAAACCTCAATCCATTTTAAATATAGTCCAAATTTTAAACATGTGTAATCTCACTTAAAATGCACCCAATAGCTTATTTATTTTTAAATGAATATCCAAAATTTTATATTATTAAATAAAAATATTTTAAATTCAGAATTTCTATAATTGTTCTAATTTCACTCGGTGTGCAATATTTAAATTCTTTAAAAATATATAATTCAATTTTGATTTTACTCGCCCCTGCATTTTTGTTAATAGATATTGTAGGATGGGCAAAGACATGCATCTTTAATTTTTGGCATTCCTGAAATGCCCCCATATCCAACCTATGAGTTCCATTATTATTTATTTAACTTAACAAATCCAACTACCTTCTACGAACCCTATTCGTCAACCATGGCAAAAATACTAATGAAACGTGGGGTTTTTTCCGTCCATCATCAACTGTCCAAGACAATCTAACAATGACAAGTCAAACCCACATTGACTTGTATTTAATTCATACAGTAATTTACATTACTAACTAAGCTGTACAACAACTGGACCTTTCATGTATACAGAAATCAGCATAGCCAGCAATCAAAATTTTGTTTACATTAATATCAAGAAACCCAAAATGTACATCACCTTGTAAAATTCGACATCGGCAGCTATTTCTCTGCATCTTCAGGCAACTTTTCCGGTTCTTTCTCAATAACCGAATAACCAGAAACCAGCTGCTCTGACAAACTGCATCATTTACACAAGTAACATTATGGCAATCCATCATTGCAATTTTATGATCACCATGCACAAAAGATATGCAAGTCTTTAACTGCAGATAAGATATTCAAAGAATTAAGATTGAACGAATATGTACCTAGGAGGATCGTGGTCATGATTTCCAGTCGTAGGAAAGCTCTTGGAAAACTGAACAGAAATCAAGCCTTCACTTGAACCAACCACAGCTGCAGGAGACCCGTTTAACATCACAGTTGCTCCACGTCTGGAACATATACCTACAAACAAAGCAATGTCTTTCACCACACTTTGGTAGCAGTTGGCTAGTACATAAAAGCTTACAACATCTTCATAGGAAGGGAGAACATAGGACAAGAATCAAACCATCTTCAGGACAACAATTCAAGTTGAAGGATGCTTCTTTGTAATATCAAAGAAACATTCATAACAAGAACTTTAAAAGCATTATATATGATACCGTACTTTGTCTAGGGAGAAAACTTTCAAGCATAATGATAACAGGCTAAAGGAATTGGTGACCAACCAAATTGACCAAAGAATTCTTGATACGAAAAGTTGACTATGATCTTTCATTAAGCTGGTAAAGATTTCTTACAATAACTAGGAGGTGACAACCATGAGCAATGTCAACTCATTAACAATTTCTTCTTGTCAACACTCCATTCACTGCTCAACAATATACAGAGAATTGAAGCAGCAGTTTTCGATTTTGTTTTCCTTTTCCAAGTGAAGGCTTATTCCAGATAAAAAAGAAAATGTAATGTGCTATATTTTACAGATGATTTTACAATACTTTGGGATTAGAGGAAAAATGCTCGATATCAAGGCACAACTATAATTGCAACAACCAAGAATTACAATGTCATTATACTAGACATGGTCAAAACAGAAATAGCTCATCAACGAAGTTAAGTGCCTAATCTATGTAATAACACAAACTAACCAAGCTAAATCTTTCTGGTAAATCAGAAATGACGACTCTCCGACAAAGTTATTTGTGCAAACCGGGAAACTGTATGTTACTCAAATTTGAAACACAACAAACTGAGGGGATTTTTTTATTCGTAGAATTCATACCGTGCAGTCCATGAAATTTATAATAGTCAAAGATTTTATCTAAGGACGAGAAAAATTCTTATTTAGGGTCCTTCCTTGGAGCTTGAAAGATGTCAAATACCTTGAAAGAGTAAGACGAAGCAAAAGAGAACCGTGATAACCATAGCATAAAGGCCACTGTTAGATGATGATGCCTTTGCTTCTTTCATCCTCCTCAATGTTTTAATCCGTTTCATCCTTGCACGTTTCCTCATGGCAAGTTCAGCAATCTCCCTCACCATCTTCTGGTCAGCAGCATCCAACAGCGGACCTTTCGGTGGCCGTGGAGGTTTGGGAGGCTTCCTAGTGCTTTTCTTCTTGCACTTCACTTCTGCTAAGTTCTTCTCTGCTACCGCCATGAGTTCATGATTCTCTTCTCCTTCCGAATTCTTGTCTACCAAGCATTCCATATTCTCACCCTCAACTCCGCCACCAAAACTGGAAGAACTACTGCACGAGTTTATGCCGGATTCACCCTTTCCTATCTTATCAAAACTCAAAAGATCGCTCCAAACTCCACTGAGAGTTCTCTTTGTTTGTAAATTCGATGGAACACGATCTTTTGTTCTTTCATCCTCACTGTTAATCCCACCACTTTCAAGATCTACTTCAATATCTCTTTCTCTTGTAAACAAGGGATCCATTCAAAAATAAACCCCAAATCCTTAAGATACTTAACTCCACTACTGCCAAGCTAAAATTCAGTCATGGTCTACATGAACTAATCCTTGACTTCAAAGAAATATCAAACAGCTCTAGGTCTCACCAAAAAATACCAACCAATCCTGCATTTGCCATTGAAATATTTCATATTAGTAGTAGGAAAGTACATGAAAACAATGGTCAATTCAAATGCTTACTCCAAGGACAAAAAGATAGCAAATTTATGAACCATGAATAGCTCAATTTTCATCATCAAAGACCCAAAGGAACAAACTAAAACATAAAGGAACTTGAAACAAATGATCATCTTTTAACTCCCCCAGAAAAATCAGTAAAGCTTGAAATTTGAAAAAAAAAAAAACTAATCCTATTTTTCGACAATCAGATGAGAGATTACAACCAGCTCCCAGTCTCTACGTCTAAATGAAACTATAAAATAAATTAAAAATTGAAATCGGAATAAAACCCAGAATCCCATACCCTTTAAAACAAAAACCCAGAAAACAAGGGGAAAATACGCTGCCGACAAAGGGGAAAAAAAACACTTCATCTAAAAAAAAAAAAGCAGAGACACATGAAAATAAGAAAATCGGAAGGAGAAAAAAAGGAATGTACCTTAAAAAGAGCTTAATTCGATGTCTGCAAGAACCATAAAACTAATAAAAATCCTTGGTCGATTTCGTCTAAGCTTATCTCTCTTTTTTCTGTCGTACGATTGACTAATTCCTTTTAAAAGGAAGTGGTCTTTTATATTTTGGAATGAAATAAAAACAAAAAAGGAGGAGGAAAATTAATTTAAAAACCAAAGCTTTCTAAAAATAAATAGTACATACCGCTAAAAAGACAATCAAAAACGAAAAACCAAAGGTAACAGTTGTTGGTTTTGTCGTGTTCGCCGATTAGCGAAGACGGATGAACGTGTCAGCTACTATGGCCTACGGGGTTGGTAACTGGCAGTTGCCGGTTGAATCATTAAATTTATGCCTTAATACTAATATGTTGGGAGAGTACTTAAATTGGTACCATTTTTTTCTCATATTATTATACTATTAGATTTGTAAAATAAATCTAAAATAAAATTCAATAAATCAAGATCTATCATGTCAAATTAATAAATTAAGAATAAAACTAAATCGGAAGTGTACCTGAATTCATAAATTCCTTGAAGTTTTACCGAATTTTAGGAATTTGATTTTTTAAATTAGCACACAAGAAATTCAGATAATATCTACTCTCTCTTCCCTAATGATGGGATATTAGAAAAGACATCTTGTGTATAATTTGGGACAATAACCCTAATATTTATAACATTGGCATATTAGTTCTAATCAAATTCTAATTAGCCCATCATTAATTAGAATTTCATTAGAACTCAATTACTAGAGTATTTACACATATTTGACCCATACTTTATTTAATAATTAAAGCCCAATAAAATTCTAACCAAATTAGATCACATTTAATTTGGACTAACCTATCATGATAGTAAATAATAACATGTAATCACCCTTATTATATATGTGATGTCCATATTTTTCCAACAATCTCCCACTTGGACTACATATATATACTAATTACTCTATAATTACATGTCATTATATAACCTTATGAGATCAAAATTTTACTATCATATCTAAAAGGTATTTCGAACAATCTCGCCCATTAATTATGTTAACATAGAACCAAGGCGACTTTCGTTACATATATCGTAACTAAATCCATCCATGATCTCGTATATTAACACAACCAAATGACATAGATCAAGTATGGATGTGTAGCATGGAAATTACATGCAATATAATCTAAACATGTCTATTTCCAACTGGTCCTCTTTAAACTTAAGTGAGGTCAGTTTCAAAACAATAAACAAAGTGAATAAACTGAATACTTCATTTCTTATCAGAAAATAACCAAATACATAAATGTCTGAAAACAAATAAAATATAAACTCCCACTAAACCATGATATCCTTAAACAATGTAACAATCATGTGAGCACTGTGCTCATGAAAGACCTTGGGTGGCAAACCTTTTGTGAGCAGATCCACTATCATGGAATTTGTCCCAATGTGCTTTATGGATATTTGACCATTTTGCACTCTTTCTTTTACAACTAGGAACTTTATGTCAATATGCTTTGACTTAGATGAACTCCTATTGTTATTGGAATACAACACTGCTGACTTATTGTCACAAAATAATTTGAGTGGTCTTTCTACATTCTCCAAAATGCGCAGCCCTGTGACAAAGTTCCGCAACCATGTTCCATGGTTTGATACCTCATAGCATGCTACAAACTCTGCTGCCATAGTGGACGAAGCTACAAGTGTCTGTTTGACACTTTTCCAAGATATAGCTCCTCCAGCTAACAGGTAAATATAGCATGACGTAGATTTCCTACTATCTTGGCATCCAGTGAAATCAGAATTAGAATACCCTATGGCCTCCAAAAGATCTGATCTTTTATAAGTAAGCATGTAATCTTTTGTTCTCTGAAAATACCTCATAACCCTTTTGGCTGCTATCCAATGGTCTATATCAAGGTTGCTTAAATATCTGCCTAACATCCCAACAATATACGCAATGTCCAAACGCGTACAAACTTGAGCATACATTAAACTCCCAATAGCTAATGCATAGGGAATCTTTTGCATTTTCTGAATTTCAAGGTTACTTTTAGGGCATTGAGTAAGACTAAATTTGTCTCCTTTTGTGACAGGGGTGTCACCTGGTTTACAACTCTGCATGCTAAACCTTTTGAGTACTTTATCGATATAGCTCTTTTGTGATAATCCAAGAATACCTCGAGATCGATCTCGATGTATCTAAATTCCTAAAATAAAAGAGGCGTCCCAAGATCTTTCATCTCAAAATGCTTAGATAAAAAACTATTGGTTTCGTGCAATAAGCCTATATCATTAGCGGCAAGCAAAATGTCATCAACATATAGAACCAGAAATATGTACTTACTCCCATTAAATTTATGATACACACAATCATCAACAATATTCATCTCAAAACCAAATGAAACAATAATTTGATGAAACTTATGGTATCATTGACGGGAATCTTGTTTGAGTCTATAGATGGATTTTGTCAATTTGCAAACCATATCCTTTGAGTCTTTTGACTCAAAATTTTCTAGTTGTACCATATAAATTGTTTCTTCAATGTCGCTATTAAGAAAAGTAATCTTAACATCCATCTGATGTAACTCAAGAACAAAATGAGCAACAAACGCCATGATTATCCTAAAGGAGTCTTTCGATGAAATTGGAGAAAAAGTCTTTGTAAAATCAATACCTTCTTTCTAAATATATCCTTTTGCTACAAGACGCGCCTTATACCTCTCCATATTACCATTTGCATTCCTCTTGGTTCTAAATATCCATTTACAACCAATTGATTTCGCACCTTTAGGTAATGGGACAAGTTCCTAAACTTTGTTGTCTTGCACAAACTTATACTCATCTTTCATGGCATCAATCCACTTTTAAGAATTAGAACTTTTCATGGCCTAATGAAAGTTGATTGGACCATCTTCCATCATTCCATTATCATCTTCATGTTCTTGGAGAAATACAACATAATCATTTGGAATAACATTTCTCCTTTCTTTTGTGGACCTCCTTAATGACACTTGTTCTTGAGGTTGTTGAGTTTGTTCTTCTGGAACAATTATCTCATTTTGAATGGGAAGTTGTTCAACATTGTCTTGTAAAGGCTCTAGATTCACTTCTTAATCAATGATAGGTATGATACGAACCCGGTCGTATCATGTTTTAACATAAACCGTTGACATCGAGAATGGCCTAAGCTCGAAGGGCCCAAGTGCAAAATGAAGCTTGATGAGCTCAATTCAACTCGTTTTCAGCTTAAGTTTTGGTTTTACTCAGCTCAATGGAGCTCAATTCGGTTTGATGCAAGCTCATTGAGCTTGATTCGAATTTATTTTAATCTCATGCATTTTAATTTGCTAGAATAAATTAATTTAATTGTGTTAGTTAAATTAGTTGGTTCAGCTCAAATAATTATTAAGTGTTCAATTTGTCAAAAATCTAGAAATCTTAATTTCATGTTAAATATGCTTTATTTTTATGCGTGCATTTATGATGTCATAGTTAATACATATCATTTAGTTGTCTTAAGTTTGCTGCTAGTTTTAATGTGCCGAACTAATTGTTGTCTTAGCCAGTTTAATTTGTCAATTTTAAGACACATTTAACTCTTGCCCAGTAGAATGTGGTTTAATTATTTTGCTAAGAATTTAATATATTCTAAGCTGATTAATTGTGGTTTAAATGTGCAGCTATTTTTGGCATTAAAGAAGTAAGCATGTCGAATTTAATGTGCTTCTTGCTGCAGCCAAATTAATTTGTGTACAAGGCATGGACGGCACATTAATTGAGCTGCTGGTGCATTACCAAGGGACGTCATTAATGTGCAACATGCATGGCCGAATTTATTGAGCAATGTGTATGCTGAAATTAATGTGTGCAACTAGTTGGTATTTCCCAAGTGGCCATTCGGCCAAAGCATGCTTGATGTTTCCTTTTTTCAAGACTGAATGTTCCACTCTCCAAAGAAGCATCTCAAGCTGTTCACACTTGATGAAAGGTGTCATTCACACTATGGGTTGTTCGGTGACATGTGTTCACACCTGGTGGTCTACTCATATTCGGGTTTCACACTTGAATGGCCATTAGAGTGCTCCATAATGCTCATTTAATCCAAGTCCTTTAAGCTCATCTAGGAGCCACATTTAAGAAGTATCCAAGCTATCTTTAAGCATATTGGCCGAATATGGACTAGTCTATAAAGCTCTCCATCAATGGCCAGCCGAATCATCCACTTCTAGTAGCTGCCCATTCGGTTTTCCATGCCAAGAATACTCTAGAAGATGTCCAAGAAGTTGCTAAGAAGTTTCCTAAAGCCTTAAGGCTTAAGATTTCCGTCCCATTGATGCTCAAGAGACCATTCGACTAGCTATAGTTTAAGCTATAAATATGACATGTATTTCACTTGTTGGGGGCTAATGAACATTTTTATATAAAACTAGTTTATCTTGTGAAAATTTCTTCTCTCAAATTTCGTTTTTAGACTTGATTGGTTTATATGTTAGCTCAGTGGCGTCAATCCTTGTCTTCCAAACTTATCATTCCCAAACGAGTGTGGCGTTCACCCAATTCGATACCTCTGGTTCTTTTCTTGCTAGGCAACGAATCAAGGTTCTCTATTCCATAACTGAATTCCCCCTTTAAGTCATATAAGTCCCGAGTCAACATTTCTTTAATGCTGGTTTGTTCTTGAAGCTTGAGTCATATCCTTCATTCCATCCAAGTTTTCAACTACATTTTTATTTCTTTCTTGTTTCACCGAGCTTATATATTTGAACTCCCAACTATCCTTGTTATTCTTTGTTAATTGAACCTATAATATCCACCTTTAATCTATCTTTGAACCCTTTTTACCTGTTTCTGCCCAAATTTATCGAAAACACCCTTTTGTTGAACCGAACGATACTTCTTTGTCGATGATCGGGCAATGCAAATACGACTCAAAATCAATCACGAGGTCGGGATCGTATCAAAACCTGAAAATCGTCAAAAGTGATAGTAGAAACTGAGTTAGAATCCAATTCCTCCTCAAAATCAATATCTCTAACCTTATTTCTCCCCTCAAACTCAACATCCTCAAAAAATGTTACAGTTTCCGTCTCAAAAATATTCCTTATTATGGGATCATAAAATTTATAGCCCTTAGATCACTCAGAATAACCAATAAAGTAGCTGCTTACTATTTTGGAGTCCAATTTCTTTTCATGTGGCCTATAAGGCTTTGCCTCAGCTGAATATCCCCAAATGTAAAAGTGATTTAGACTAGACTTTTGACCTGTCCAAAGCTCATAAGGTGTTTTTGCAACTATTTTATTAGTTTCTCTATTCAGAATGTAAGCTGTTATCTTTAATACTTCTCCCCAGAGGGACTCAGATAAGGTAGAATGAGCAATCATGCTCCTTACCATATCCTTAAGAGTTTTGTTTCGTCTTTCAGCTACACCATTCATACTAGGTGATCTTGGCATGGTGTACTGTGGGACAATACTGTATTCCTTTAAGAATTTAGTAAATGGTCCTGGACATTGCTCACCTGAGCCATCATATCTACCGTAGTACTCACCACCATGATCAGATTTAATGTTTTTAATCATTTTGTTGAGTTGATTCTCAACTTCAACTTTATAAGCTTTAAACACGTCCAAAGATTGAGATTTCTCATGAATGAGATATAGGTACCCATAACGTGAGAAATTGTTTATAAATGTTATGAAATATTGTTGACCATTCCAGGATGCCGTAGGGAATGACTCACAAATATCTGTATGAATTAATTCTAAGACGTTTGGAGATCTATTGGCACCCAATCTCTTGGTTTTGGTCTGTTTTCCCTTAATGCAATTGACATAGACATCAAAGTTTGTGAAGTCAATGGACTTTAAAATACCATCAGACACAAGGCATTCAACTCTAACTTTTGAGATATGACCTAAGTGTCTATGCCATAATGATGCTAAATTTTCCTTATTTAATTTGTGTTTAATACGACATGATTCCACATGCAAGGTTTCATTATAGGATGCAACTGTTTCTAGCAAATAAAGGTTGTCATAAGTATTTAAATAACCAGTTCCAATAACATTTGAATTTAAAGACAAATTAAATTGATTGTTTCCTAATGAACAATAATATCCAAATTTGTCCAATGAAGAAACAGAAACTAAATTCCGTCTAAATAACGGTACATTAAAAATGTATTTTAAATTCAAATAAAAACAAATGCCCAATCGTTTCCACTTCTACTGATTTTCCATCGCCCATAAAGATGTGTTTTTCACTATCACTTGGCTTTCGGTAACTCAGGCAACTCTGCATAGAAACACTTATGTGAGTAGTAGCACCAGAATCTATCCACCAAGTGTTTCTAGGTATGAAGCTAAATTAATCTCAGAACAGAACAAATTAAAAAATATTCCTTTCTTTGCATGCCAAGCATGATATTTGGTACAATCTTTCTTTACATGTCTAGACTTGTTACAAAAGAAACAACTCTCTGTAGCTTGTTGTTGTTTCTTTTGAGTTGGACCCTTAGCAGCTTCATTATGATATTTTCTTTTCTTGCCCTTATCTTTAGGGGCATTGGCCAAATGGGCACTTTCAGACTTATTACGCTTCAACCTTTCTTCCTCTTGCACACAATGAGAAATGAGCTCATTTAGGGTCCATTTCTCCTTTTGACAGTTATAACTAATTTTAAATTGATTAAACTGTGCAAGAAGCAATACCAAAACCATAAGAACAAGCAATTCCTCAAAAAGCTTGATCTTAAGTGCCTTAAGTCTTGAAGCAGTATGGAACATCTCCATAATGTACTCCCTTACGCTTCCTTGACCCTTATACTTCATAGACATCAAAGAAGTCAGAAGTGATGTCATCTCAACCTTATCGTTTTTAGCAAAACGTTTCTCAATTTTATCAAGGCAACCCTTGGCCTAAGTAATCTCTTCAGATTCTGTGCCCCAAAAGGCTTCTGGAATGTTGTGTTTCATGATCATTAGACTCATACGATTTGAACGATCCGACCTTTCAAAATCCCTTTTAATATCAAGGGTGCTATCCTGTAACAACTTGTTTTTGAGTCAAATCGGAACAGTGGTTTTGGAACCATAAATTTAAGGTTAAAATATTATTTTAATATTATTTTTGGTGTTTAGAGCATGTTATTTGATATGTGTGAAAATTTCGTGAATTAATTTTATCATTTAATTAGTCAATTTGAGAAAAATGACTAAATTGCTTAAAATGCAAAAGTTGCATTCTACTTGCTAAAGATGTCAAATAGCTTTGGATTTTAAATAAAATGGCCTTAAATGGTAATTAGATCATTTAAGTGTTAATGGACATTAATGGACTTCCATTATATGATTTTATATGTTTATTATTAAGGTTAATATAGTAATTCATTAATAAAGGTTAATAAAATAAAAACAAAAAGGAATTTTGTCCATATTGGCATCTTGATACCACCAGGAACGGGCAAAACAAACTCTAAGGAATCAAAAAAATTGAAAAATTGGATCTATGTCCAACGGATCACACCTACCAAGAAAAAGTATTTTGTTTTGGTTCGACCTGTAACCCCATATGAAATACCGGACGGTCTAAATTTAGCAACACTCATCAAATAAACATTTCAATAATCCCCATGTTTGTATTTCGAAAGTAAAAGGGATCCGGATGATAGGCAATAAAAAAAAAATTCTTCCTAAATTTTCTATTTTGATGAACAAACGTATAAGAAGTTTTCTCCTCATACGGCTCGAGAAAAAAATGATTAATTAAAAGTTATGGAAAACTTTTCAACAGACACGTGGAGTCGAACGTCTCTCTACAATGTACCGTAGGTAGACTGATTATTGTAGGTGACTGTCTCTAGTGGTTTAGAGGCAGTTCTAATAAAATAAAAACAAAAAGGAATTTTGTCCATATTTCTTTCTTGTGGCCTAATATTGAAGAAGAAAAGAAGCCATTGATGAACTTTTAGGGTTCGGCTAGTATATTCCTTGATTAAAGTATAGTTTTAGCTCGATTTTTTATGATTTCTATGTTTTTGTAATCGTTGCAGCTCAATCTAACTAGCTCGTACCTTAGATTTTGAAATTGTTAAAAATTTTGAGAGTTACTACTGTTGAATCTATGAGTTATTTGATGTTTAATGTTGAAATATGAAAGCTTGATGATAGTTTTACATGTTTTGTAAAGTGATTTTTGACAAAAGTGTCAAATAAGGATTAAATTGTGAAATGTGTAAATTAAGGGGTTGAAATGTGAAATAAATGAAAATTATGGGTTGCTAGAAACCTATAGGCAATTCAACTAAGCTAGAGTATAATGAAATTATGTGAATTTTGTGTATTTGTAAAATAAGGACTAAATTGTAAAAATGTGAAAGTTTTGGGTCTAATATGCAAATATGCCCAAATGTGTATTTTTGGACTAAATTGAAAGAATATCTAATTGAATAAGTCAATTTTGAATCCATATAGATCAAGAAAGAAAGAATTCAAATTTAGATCAAGGTAAAAACAAGGTTATCGAGTAATCGACCCAGTCCGTTAATTCCGTATACGAGGTAAGTTCATATAATTGAACTTAAATGTGTATCTATTTGTTTTATGGATGAAATTGAGATAGCAATTACTTTATTGGATATCTGTTGAAATAAGAAATGAAATATACGAATTAAATAAGGCAAGTTGTCGAATAAGACCATAGCTGAGCTTTGGCAAATTGAATAAAAGACCATAACTGGGTTATGGCATGTGAACGAAAGACCACGGTAGGGCCTTGGCAATGTATTTGTAAGACCATAGTTCGACTATGGCATCGAAAAATTGATGAATTTGTATCGTAATCACTTATAATCAGGAGCGGTTTGATAAGAGTATTGATGAGAAATAGATAAGAGTATTGAATGAGGATTTGAATAAATTTTATGTTAGCTCATGAATTGATGCTTTAAATGTTGATAATATTATCTATTTTGAATTGCTATATGAATGTTGTGATTATTTCATGTTCACATACGAACTTACTAAGCATTATAGCTTACTTCATTTTTTTATAGTTTTGCAAAGCTAGCTTAGATCAATGGATCATCAGAGACCTTATCGCACTATCGGTCATCTATTTTGGTACTTTTGAAGATATTTATATATGGTATATGACATGTATAGGCTTGTGTTATTTTGGTTTCTTTGATGAATATGTATTTTGGCCATTTGAGTTGGCTTAAGATGATAAACTTGATGATGTTTTATGAATGTGCAATGGTTCCATTTTAATGTTTGGTAATAGACCTATATTGAATGAATGTGGTTAAAGTGATTATGTATATTTGGATTGGTTTATTTAGATGGATTATATATGTGAATTAAGCTTAGTAAAGCAAGATAAATTGATTGGTATTTGAATAGGTAAATGGTATGGATTTGAGTATTGAATTTAGTTGAAATGGATATAGTATGATTATGTATTGGTTGATGAATTTTGGCTGCATATTTGTGACTTAAAATGGTAACAATTGAGTTTACTTAGGTATGTGCAAAAAGGGTGGCAAATTGGCTTTGCAAAGGGCCTATTTTTGTCCACACTGGCATGTGTCTCAGCCATGTGCGACACACGGTTATGCTACACAGCCATGTGTCCCCTGGTGTTGATATTGAATTGAAGTCAGTATACTCCACACGATCTCACACACGGGTGTGTGACTAGCCGTATGGTATAAGTCAGTATACCCCCTACAGGGCACACGGGCTAGACACACAGGCATGTGGTTGGCCGTGTAACCCAAGTCAGTATACTCTCCAATTTTCACACTGCCTGGCACACGGGCGTGTCCTCGGCTATGTGATACAAGTCAATATGTATGCCCTGTTTCCACACGGCCTAAGACATGGGCGTGTCTACTAGCCATGTGAGTTTGAAAAATTTCTAAGTTTTTTTGAAATTTTGTATGTTATCAGTTTAGTCCCGAACCACTTCTAAGGCATGTTTAAGGCCTCGTAGGTCATTATAAGGACAAGGTGATTGTATTGAATGATGTATGAGAATGAATGCTATATGTTGTGTTTTGATCGGTAATACCTCATAACCCTATTCCAGCAACGGATATGTGTCAGGGGTGTTACATTTCCGCAGTGAGAGGTGTAGGTTGTTCTTCCTTAGTGCAAGGTCTGTGTCCGTACAACCAAGCACTGTAAGTAAGTGCCTTTTTCATTCCTTAAAATTAGTCCCATTAAGTATTGGTATAGAATTTATATTAGCAGATATTATGGCAGCAGAAGATGAATTAAATGAATATAGAACAAAAACAAGTTTAAATTAATATTCATAAGTAAACAATAAATTCAAGATACCAAACACAACATTAATATCAAGTCTTTGTATAGTAATATTAACAGTAAGCGGTACTCTTGTTGTAGCAATCAAACATTGACAATAAATTATGTCAAAAAATGAGTTAATCTTTGGACTAACTTATTGCTCACATAAAATACCTTAAAATTGTCACACATTTATCACCACAGATGTCGTTGAAATTCTGCCAAATATTAACTTACTTTTGGGTCAATCAATAAACGCATGAATCACAAAAACATATAATCATCTCAATATTTCAAATAAACTAATCTACACAAAATAGGTCACTTTGGCGTTATTTTATTTCAACTAATTTATTTAAAATATTAGACATCCTTAATTAAAAGCTAAAATCTGAATTTATTTGTTTCAAAATATTTACCTTAACTTCATCTTTCAATCAAAAAGATAATTATATATATTTATATAAATTTCCAAAATAATATGCATTAAACCAATCAAAGTATGCACATATTATATATTTATATATAATCGAAACATATACATATGAATCAATTTCTATATTTTGATTTTAATGCCTTATATGATTTAAAAAAAACTAATAATAATAACCACATGTTATGTAATTATATGCATATATACATTGTAACGACCCAAATTTTAAAATCATCGAAAAAGTGAATTTTCAAGTTTTCGATTCTGAAAATTAGATTTGTAAATATTTATTAGAAATATTTACGAAGATAAGTGAGAGGTTAATTAGATTCTAATTAAGTAAATCTAGCTTAATTTAAGTTAATTTAGTGAAAGGACTAAATTGAATAAAGTGTAAAAGTTTAATTATAAATTATAGACAAGTTAAGGGACTAAGTTAACAAATAAACCTTAAGTGACAAGTATGTGGTAAGTATAAATACATATGTATTATTTTAATTGGTACAAATGTATGGATATATATATGTACTTACTTATTATATAAGTAAATAATAATATATAGTAAATTATGTTATATTATATAATTTATATATTAATTAAATAAGGAATGAATAAAGAAAATAAAAGAAACAAAACATAAAGAAAAAGAGAAAGAAAGTCACGAATAGCAGGGAAAGAAAGAAGGAAAAAGGGAAAGAAAATGAAAATCAAAATTTAGGGTTCTGGAGTTTCAAGCTTGATTGGTAAGTCAATTTAATCATTTTTCTTGTAATTTTGGTGTCTATGGAATCCTAGGAAGAAATACTATTTGAATTATATTGAAATTTAGGAAGTTAGTGAATTTTTAGATGTTGATTAAGTTGAATTATTGAGTAAATTATGAGATAAAATGATAGAAAATTCAAGTTAGAAGTGGGAGAATGATTAAATTGTAATGAGAGATATAAGTTTTGAAACAGTAGGGATTGAATTGAGAGAATTAATTCTATGCTGTAAAATTTAAGAGTTAAATAGTCTAAAGTGATAATTGAATGAAAATATAAGATTTATTTTGAAGAAAAAGAATGGTTATGGTGGAAGGACTAAATTGGAATTTATGTAAAAGCTACTTGGAAATAAAAGAGTGTGTTATTAAATAACATACATTGATAATTTTAAATGTAAAATTTTATGTAGCCAACGTAGCACCGGAAATGTTATCGAAAAAGGGAAAGGAGAAAGTGAACGAGGATATCGAGTAAACTCGAGAATTACGGTTTGTATTTCTATAAACTATGTTTAATAATTTAATAAATGTAATTGTTATTTCTTTTTAATTGATTAGTATGTATGATAAATATTGTGATAGAAAATTGTTATTGTTTCTGTATTAAAATGAAATGATTCAAATACCCTATTAACAATGTTGAGCTAAGTCAGATATAGTTGGCAAGCCATAGGATTGGAAGTGTTTAGAGATATTTCGACTGTGTGTCGATGAGACACTATATGTGTCAACTCATCACATTCGTTCGGATTCGTTCCAAAGAGTTACTCAGACTGATCAGATTACTTATTATCATTACCCTTATAGTGTATTCCAGCTTCGGCCGATGAAACACTGTATGATATCCCGGTGTGTGGGTTAGATCCGTGTATCCGTCCAGGTCCGAGTTATGTTAATAGGGGTGAAAGTGCTGAAGACTGACTACTATTGATTATGTGACTGTGACTGTTATTACGATTATTAAAAGATATCGAATGATATGAGATATATATAAAGAATTGCTTAATTACATTTAAGAGCTATAAGATGAAGACAAGAGATTCAGCTATTAAGATTATGAAAGTAAATGTTTTGAGTTACAATACACATAGATGGCTTATTATCGTTCTAAGCATTAGTTTATAGAAATACCACTGAGTGTATACTCAGCGTACGGTTTATTTCCGTGCGCAGGTTAAGTACAGTAGAAAATAACGTTTCAGCATCCAAACCAACTCCCCAACTCAAATACTTGGTGATGTATCTTATCTTGAGAAATTACATGTACCTAGGTTATTTTTGAAGTTATTTTGTTTATAAGTGATGTTGGTGAAGAATGTTAATAGATAGTTAATTAATGTAATATGTGTGTTATAATATAGTCCATTTTGAATTGATTTGAATGGTATTTATGTACAAATTTTGAAGTTGCTTTGTTTAATGGTTATTGAATACATGTGTTAGATTATTGTATTGATGGTTTTAATGAGTATTAGGTGTGCTTTACTATGTTTTGGATTGGTTGAAAGATTGTATTTAAATTGTTTACTATTCAAGGTTTGCAGGGTTGGTAAATTTGAACTATAAGGTTCATTTTGAATCCACACGGCATGTCACACGGGCGTGTGATCAGACCGTGTGAGACACACGGCTTGCACACGGGTATGTTGATAGGCCGTGTGTCCCCTGCATCTTTAGATGTGAAGTCAGGATAGTACACGGGCATAGAACACGACAGTGTGTCTTGGTCGTATGTAGGACACGGGTTTCAAGCACGGTCGTGTGTCAAAAACATGTGAAAATGGCATAAAAATGGTGAAAAATCAGATTACCACACAGCCTAGCCACATGGGCATGTGCCCAGGCCGTGTGCGCCTCTGATGCCTAAAAATTTGCAAGTCAGATCTGCCCACGGGCTGGCCACACGGCCGTAGGAACCCCACGGACTGGCCACACGGCCATGTCCCAAGCCACACGAGCTGGCCACACGGCCATGTCCCAAGCCACACGGTCATGTGCCCCTATCTTCAAGGAAAAATTTTTAAAGTTGCTAGTTCAGTACCAAACCACTTCCAAAGCATGTATTGTGTAACGGCCTAATTTTCAGTGGTGTCCGAAATGGTGATTTGAGATCACTAAATTCAACAAATAAGATTGAACAAGATAGTAATTTAATATTTATGAGTCAAGTAAGAATTTAGAAGAATTTGTGAAATGGTGAAATTAGTGAATTAAAAGAATTTATTAGGTCAAACGGGTCAAAAATAAAGTATCGAGACCTCAAAGCCGAAAATCGAGCTATAAATATTTTTATAAATATTTATGGAGTGTCATTGAGTTAGTATTAAAGTTTCGTTAGAAAATTTTAACGTTTGGATGGCTAACTAATTAAAAAGGACTAAATTGAAAATAACACAAAATTTGTTAAATTGTGAGTAAATAGCTTAAGTATTTAAAAGATGGATTTAAAGAGCAATTAGACCCAAAGGTTAATGGCTGGACGGTTTGGGTATGAAATAAGCAAGAAAACAATGTGAACAAGGGCAAAATTGGAAATAGATAAAAGTTAATAGTTAAATAATGATGTAATTGAAAAATCTAGACATTTCTTCATATTTTCTCAGCCAAAACGCCATAGAAGGTCTGGAGAAAGCTGGTTTTTCATATTTTTACATCATGTGAGTTTAATTCTTGCTTTTTCTTGATAATTTTATGTTTTTATGACTTTTACAATTAGGTCCACTTGTAGAATTCATTAGTTTTTGATTTTATGGGTGAAATTGGAAGTTACCCTGGATGGATAAGGGAATTTTATGATGAATTATTATGAAATTTAAGTTCTAATTTCATATTAAGGTGGTTTTATTAAGTGATTTTGATAGGAAATGATATTTAGGACCTAATTGTGAAAAAGTTGTGAATTGAAGGTTGCTGTTGAAATTCAGAATATAAAAGGTTTTGAAATAGTTTATAATGATAAAATAAAGTGTTAATTGAGAAAAATTAGTTCAATTGATGGGTGAATTGAGCAGGGACTAAATTGTGAAAACTATAAATTTTGGGGTAAAAGTGTAATTTTAAAATTTGAACAGCATAAATTGTGAAGTGAAATAGAAATCAAATAAATGCTAATGAGTAGAAATATTTTATATTATAGATCAAGAATCCAAAGAAGAACGAGGAAAAGAAAAAGTTGCGGAATAGTCCCTAAATTTCAATATCTTCTACAAATTAGCCAGGTAAGTTCATATGGTTGGAATTAAATGTTTATTTGTGAATGATTGAAGTTTATAATGTGTTATTATATACGAATTTGTTGTGGGATTGTGTAGATTTTGTTAATGAAAGAATAAATATGGAAATGCAAATTAGGAAAAACGCAGGATTGAGTACGTTCGTATCGTGACGTGTGATGAATTGACGGATAAGACCATGGTTGTTCCATGGAAAAGTGTGAAATGTAGGTATGGTATCATCCATACTGAGTTGTGAAATGTAGGTATGGTATTATCCATACTGAGTTGTGAAATGTAGGTATGGTATTATCCATACTGAGCTGTGAAATGTAGGTATGGTATTATCAAATCCATACTGAGTTAAAAATGTAGGTATGGCATTTCCCATACCGAGTTGAAAAATGTAGGTATGGTATTTCAATGAGGAAAACCATACTGAGTTGTGAATCGTGGCATTGAGCAACGACGTACTCAATTTCGTAAGCCGTTTCCTAATTTGATTATAAGAAATAAAAGAGAAGTGATCCAAATGAAAGAGATTGAGTAGTTGTTACTGTTGAGCTCAACTATGTGAATTATTATAACAATGGTTGTGAATCGTAGGAAACTTTAGTAAATGTTTTGGTATTGTTTGGAAATATTATGTTTGGTAAGCATTACTTTTAACCTATGAACTTACTAAACTTCAATAAGCTTACTTGTGTGTGTTTAATATTTTTATGTAGATTGACTTGAAGTGAAGTGGGTAGATCGGATCAACACAACAAAGCACACTATCCAGATCAATTCCGGTAGCTTTTGTTTTATGTTTGAAGATTTATATGGCATGTATAGAGTTTAAATGAAATGAAGTAAAGATGTTATAAACTAGTTAACAACATTTTGTACTAAAACAGTTTTTGGTTAGTAGCAGTAGTTTGAGTTTGAAAATTTACCATAAATCATGAAAATCTAATTAGAGGTTGAATAAAATATGAAATTAAATATTATTGAATCTAGTTTCACATAGAAGAAACGGTGTAAGCAAAAGGCTTTCATATCAGGAGATATTTGAATTTCTGTGAGACAAGGTCAGAGTGATTTTAAACTCTCCTATTCTGATTTGTAAAAATCATTAAAAATTGTAAAAAATTAATTAGGAGTCATACGATATATGTATGGATTCCTTATTGAGTCTATTTTTAAGATAAATAAACGGCTTGGTTATTTGAATTCTGTACATGGAGAAATTTGGTTCGTAGTGAACAGGGGTCAGAGCAGCTGAACCCTGAAACAGGGGAGACTTCAACTAATAAACTGTACTAATTGGCCCAACCAAAAATTCTATAAAAACATTAGTAAGTAGATATATGAGCCTAGATTTGGGGAAAATTTACGGATTTGGATTTCGAGTTTTGTAACTTGAGATATGATTTTTTTTTCATCTGTAACGCAGTTGGACAGCTTGTCTGGAAAGTGTGATATAAATTGTTTGAATTTGTTTAAGTGCTCAAATAAGTTTAGTAATGCCTCGTGCTCGACTCCGGCGACGGTCTCAGGTAAAGGGGGCGTTACATATTGGGCCTCATATGCCCATATTAGGGATTTTATGATGAAATTTGAAAAGAATTGATCTGGAATGCAAAATTTATGACTCGGTTTTGTATAAATGTTAGTGTATAAGTTTAGTAATGTCTCGTAACCCTATTGAGGTGACTGATACGGGTTAGGGGTGTTACATACATATAGCAAATCGAAGCATAAATTAAAAAAATTTAAAACAAAACCTTAAAATTTTTAATGTGAATTCAAGGTAATCAATAATATAAATCTTCAAAGATCAACATATATATCTGAAATATGAAACCAATGAAATTTCATAAATCAATCATTTAAATGAAGAACCTTAATCAATTTCCAATGATTCAATATAACTTGGCTCTGATACCACTTGTTAGATTTGTAAAATAAATCTAAAATAAAATTGAATAAACTCTGATCTATCATGTCAAATCATCAAGAATAAATCAAAAATAAAACTAAATGCGAAAGTGTACCTGTATCCATGAATTCCTTGAAATTTTAACGTATTTTGGGGATTTGATCTTCCAAATTAGCACACAAGAAATTCAGAGAATATATATTCTCTCTTCCCTAATGATGGGATATTAGCAAAAGATATTTTGTGTATAATTTGTGGACCATAACCTTAATATTTATAACCTTGGCATATTAATTCTAATCAAATTCTAATTAGCCCATGATTAATTAGAATTTGATTAGAACTCAATTACTAGAGTATCTACACATATTTGACCCATACTTTATTTAATAATTAAAGCCCAATAAAATTCTAACCAAATTAGATCAATTTGAATTTGGGCTAACCTATCATGATAGTAAATAATAACATGTAATTACCCTTATTATATATGTGATGTCCATATTTTCTAACATATACTAGTAATCAAACAAATTAAAAATATTAATCAATTTTAAAAACAAAATAAAATTTAAGTAAAATTAAAAGTTATAATAAATAAATAAAAATAAAGAATAAGCATATTTGATTATTAAAGAAACTTAGATTCAACAAAGTGGGTTATTTTATTATTATTATTTTTTGAAAAATAACATCTGAATCTTATTATTAAAAAACAAAATTCAAAAACAAGCCCAACAGTCAGGCAAAAGCGTAATAACAAAAGTAAGTAGAAAAAATGACCGAATAATAGGCTCAAAGGCAATCAGAAAACAAAATAAAAAATTTTAAAAACAACCCAAACACAAAGATCCAGCTTGAAGAAACGGGGAAGCTCTACAGACTTCGTCGTCCAGATGTTATCCACTAAATAAACCCCTCACCGAAAGCAACAAAAACTCATGGGAAACTGCATAACTTGATCATTATACTCTATTAATTTTATCAGTGGCAATCAATACCCATAGTAAAAACTTTGAAAAACACCATATCCCCTAACCCTTCAATCTCCTTTCCAGACTTTCCTTCAACGTTCCAAACCTTTCACTCTTTCAAGGATTTCGTTCAGCTTCGATCAGCGACCACCGCTTCCTCTATACCAGAAGTAACCATGTTCACCAAATAAGTTGTCTCTCTCTTTTTGGGTCCCTTAGTAGCTATAAGATAAGCAACCTTATTAGATTCTCGATTGATAAAATGAAAAACGCAGAATTCAAAACCTAAACTCAGATGCTTTGAATCTTTTATAAAAGCTTCCCAGATCTATCTTCTTTCTCCTCTTGCAGTTTATAGATAACCGAGCGAGAGTCCCCTTCAATTTCAACCTTCCTTAGCTCAATATATGACCTAAGATTAAGCGCTTGAAAACACGCCATTGCTTCTGCTACAAAAACAGATGGTATATTCACATGCATAACAGTTTTGGAACAAGTCACTTCTGCTCTTTCATTTCTTACCACCAGCTCGGAGCATGACTCTTTTCTGTGCTTGTTGAATGCAGCATTAAAATTGATTTTTACCCTCGATCCATTCGGAGCGACCTATCTACCTGTATGAATCTGTCTCACTGGTAAGTTCGTATTCAATCTATGAAGTTCTTAAAGATAGTTTATTACGTAATCTGTAATTTGAGAGCCTGGTTTTATTTCTCCTTCATGAATGAATCTGTTTCTTGATGTCCATATCGCCAATAATGCACATGCTATCAACCTACACTTAGCCAAATAATGTGATTCAAAAATGTTTTTTACCCATTCTCTAAAATCTGTATTTTCCTCTGAAATAGGCCAGGTAACATCTAATATCTCCCATGTCTCCTTTGCTGTAAGGCACTCCCTGAACAAATGCTCCCTTGTTTCCGCTTTATTTTGACATCTTCGATAAGTTGCTAATCCCAACATTCTTCGAAAATAAAGATTACCAAAAGTAGGCAAATAGTTACAAGAAAACCTCCAGTTTGTAATTTTAATTTTTGGAGGAAGATCTAAGCTCCACAATCTCTTGTAAAATTGTCTGTAATTCGATTGTATTTGAGTCTGTCCATCATGTAAAAGACATTTTTTCCTACTATAAATAGTATACTCACCCTTTCAGCTCAAATTATATGGTCTTCATGCAGATTCATAGACAATGGAATACATAAAATCCTTTCCACATCTGTCTCTAGAAAGGTATTATAGATCACCTCAGCTTTCAATTTTCTTGTGTTGCCATCAATCAAATTGCAACTGTTGATAGCCTCGAATTAACATTCATATTCTGAACTCTAAAATCATCACTTCGAGGAACCCATGCATCTCCCTAGATAGAGATATTCTACCCATCACCGATCCTCTAGCCCAAGCCCTTCAAAATGAGCCCTTTAGCAGTCCATAAACTCTATCAGGTAAGAGAAGGTAAATTTCCTAACCTGGAGTTTAAAAACTCTAAATCTTTAAAATATTTAGCCTTCAAAGTACACGCTAGTAAAGAATTAGGATTATGTAATAAACACCAACCCTGTTTGGCCAGTAAAGCAATATTAAAAAAAATTCAAATTACGAAACCCCATACCACCCTCTTCCTTAAGCGCATATAACGACTTCCAATTACACCAATGCATACCTCTCTTTCCTTGACTTTTTTTCCATAAAAAAGACTCTATTATGTTTTCTATTTCTGCACAAAAAGTTTTTGACAAAAGAAAACAAGACATCGTGTATGTAGGAATTGCTTGCAAGACAGCTTTTATAAATACCTCTCTACCACCTTGTGAGATATGCCTTATACTCCAGCTATTAATCTTCTGCTTCAATCTATCTTTCAAGGTTTGGAAAGCCATTTTCTTTCTTCGACCCACCATATTCAGTAGGCCCAAATATATTTTTTTGGCTCTGTCGAACAGCGAACATTAAGTACCTAGAAAGCCAAATTCTTATCCTGATCATTCACATTCAAGCTGAAAAAACCGTGGAATTTTCAAAATTTACACATTGTCCAGAGCAAGATTCATACTCTTTAAGAATATCTTTAAGCACAGTAATCCCCTTATCCGAAACCTCTCCAAATAGTATACAATTATCCGCAAACATGAGGTGGTTGATTGGTGGGGAAGATCTACATCCTTTTGATCCTAAAATTTTCTTTTCCTGATTTACTAGTCTTATCAATGCAGATAAACCCTCTTTACAGAACAAAATAAGTTAGGGCCTAAAGGATCCCCTTGCCGTAACCCTCTTGATGGATTAAAACTTGAACCTTCTTCACCATTAATTAAAATTGAATATTGGACCGAACTAATACAGTGAAGAATAAAATCAATAAATGAATCAACAAAACCCATTTTTGACATCATACCTTTAAAGAAAGGTCATTCCACGCGATCATAGGCCTTGCTCATATTCAACTTTAGAACCATAAAACCTTTTCATACTTCCCTTTTGTTCTTGAAAGAATGAAGAACCTCATATGCCAGTAACACATTATCAGTTATAAGCCTGCCTGACACAAATGCACTTTGAGAGTATTCAATACAAGTATCCAGTACCTTTTGTAAGCGATTAGCTACTGTCTTGGCAATAATCTTATAGATAACCGTACAAAGACTAATAGGACGAAAATTTTTCAAATTGAGAGGATTTGAAATTTTTGGAATTAAAACCAATTGAATTTTTTTGATTTCTTCTAATCATTTACCATTATTCAAAACATCCAAGCAAAAATCGCTAGTATCTTTACCAATAATAGGCTAATACTTTTGGTAGAAAACTGCTCGAAAACTATCCGGACTTGAAGCTTTTGTAGGCCCTATACCTTACAACACCTCCACAATTTCCTCCTCTATGTAGTTAGCTATCAGACTTTGATTCATGCTGTCAGAAATACAACACGAAACCTTCCAAAAGAATGTGATCCAAATTGCTAATTCCTCTGGAAGCAAAAAGATTCAAAAAATAGTCATGAGCGATGTTCCCAGTCTCGATACAATCTGTAGCTAAAGAACTATCAATCTTTTGTAATCCTCAAATAGGATTAATATGCCTTCTTTGAGAAGTGAACTTATGGGAGAATGAAGTTTTCTTATCACCCATAGTCAACCAATTTACCCTTTCTCGTTGTTCCCAATATCTCTCCTCCTTATCCATTTCCATATTCAAGTGTAATTTGACATCAACAAGCTCAGCCAATGACTCTTCCAAACGCTCAAAACAATTTAATTCTTTCAATCTTCTTGTTAATCTTTTAACATCATGACCTCTTCTTTGCTTAATCTTGCCTACCCAACTTTTCAGCCTATTAGCAAGAATTGAAATTCGATTTAAAAAAGAACCCGAATGCCCTCCCATAGTTTCCTTATTTCATCCTCACAAGACTCTTCCAAAACCCACCACGCTTTGAAGCGAAACCTTCTAGATTTTTGACCTATTCTTACAACCTCTATCTCAATAAACAATGGACAATGATCAGAGAAAGAATGAGGAAAATACCTCAAAGAATAAGTAGAAAAGAGTTGTAACCATGCATCAATAGCAACCCCTCTGTCAATTCTTTCTCTTATATTACTTTTCAATACACGGCCTTTCTCCTAAGTAAACCATGTCCCAGAATAGCCAATGTATTCCAAATGACATTCCTTCAATGTTCTACGAATAGCTTCCATCCTTGCCTTCTCTCTTACCACCCCTCCCTGTTTTTCATTCATGAAAAGAATATCATTGAAGTCACCACCAACTAGTGATGGTAGCGAATTATTTCTCCCCAAACAACGAAGCAAATCCCATGTCATGGCTTTATCCCTTACAACTAGAGCCCCATAAAAACCTGTAAATCTCAAATGTGGATAACCTTCATCTTTTTGAATACGGAGGGAAAGAGGGTTTCATCAAGGCAATTATGCAGGCTATTTTGACTTATGCTTTCTCGATTTTCTTGGCTCCAGAATGCATTATCGAGGAAATTCACTCACAAATGGGTCGAATGTGGTGGAATAACAACGACAAAGCTCGCGGGTAGGCCATGATAACTTGGGAAAAAATGTGCTACCCTAAGGGAATTGGAGGCATGGGCTTTCGGGACTTACAGCTTTTCAATTTGGCTTTGCTGCGCAAATAGGTTTGGAGGCTTATGACTCAAATGGATATGCTATGTTTCAAAGTGTTAAGTGCCAAGTATTTCCTGGATGGTGATGTGTTCAGATACAAACAGGGTGATAAACCCTCACATGGACGAGCATTGCTAAGTCGGTTGATGCGCTTAAGGAGGGCTTTCTATGGTAAGTGGGCGACGGCAACACGATTGATATTAGGAAGGATCATTGGGGGATTGATGGCATCCTAGGAGAGTCTATTTTTTAGTCTCTTTTAAATCATAATTAGAGAATAGTCAATGATTTGTGGGACCATAATAACAGGCGATGGAACAGAGAAAGGGTTATTGAGATTTATAGCTAAAGCTTGGGGGATCGTATTTGCAATTTACCCATTTTTCATAATGGTATTATAAACACGAGGGTGTGGATTCAAAACTCGCACGGTCTATACAAGTCAAAGTCGGCTTACTCATGGCTGTTCCTTAAGAAAGTCAATTTTAGCCCTCACAGATTTTTCTGGCGCGCCTTATGGAAACTTCAGATGCTTCTGAAGATCAAAATATTTAACTGGAGGATTGGCCACAACATTCTCCCCACTTTCGACAATATTGCTCGCATTCGCCAAGGGTTTCAAAATATTTGTCTGAGATGCAAGAATAGATAAGAAACGTTGATTCATGCAATGAAAGACTACCAAAAGGCTCGTGAGATTTTGGCTGCTGGTGGTTTAAACAACAGACTGCTCGAAGGGGAATACAACAATTGTATCGATTGGCTAGAGGATATTTTTTGTGAACTAGATAAAAAAGTTGCAGTTGATTTTTTAACTCTGCTTTGGAACAGCTGGAATGATAGAAACAATATGGTTTTCAAAGAGAAAATGGATGAAGCGGTGACAGTTTAGGAAAGGGCGCTTATTTTAAGCAAGGATTTTAGAATTTATAACCTGACTGAGCCTGCAATTATACCCCCGACTATGATGAACAAGGAATGGAAAAAACCCTCTTCTGACTACATCAAAATGAACGTGGACACTGCTGTTTTGAATGGGAGCAGTGGCTTTGGCGCTATCGTGAGGGACCAAGATAGTTTTTTTTCTTAGGGGCTGCTATAAGTTTGTTGAAAAGTCAATGGAGGTGAGTTGGGCGGAGCTGGAAGCATTTAATGAAGGCTTAAAACTGGCTACTAGATTAAAGGTGGTGCGTCTAATTATGGAATTTGACAATGCTGTGTTTCTCAATACAGTTAACAAGAAGACCAAAGATACATTAAGCAGGCTTGTAAAACGTTTGATTTGTCAGAGATCATGATTTTTTTTCCATCTTTTCAGGGGCTTTCTAACATCAATCTGAACACAGATGCGCAAAAAATTTTTGTAACCATTGGACAACTGCTTCATATCATATTCTAGATATTTACTAATGAAATTCCAAATTGCACCGCCATTGGTTCTCTAATAAAGCCTGGTGGCAAGTCATGAATTTGAACCCACCAATTTGAGTACACCAAAGGAATAGACATCGGATCTTCATTCTCCTGCAACCTATGGAAAAATCAATAGATGATTATTGAAAGTCCAAGGAGCTCCTGTAATAACCCGGTGAATATCCACTTCAATAAAAAATTTGAACAGAAATTATTTTTCCCCCAAATCCGAAATTTGCACACCCTTCAAGGGGTGCCAAATATTTGCCATCGTATTTCTCATGGCTGGGAAATGAACCACATTAGCAGTTAGAAAACATCCCACCAAACAGAAACTATATGCTGAACTCTGTGCTTCAACCTCAACCGGAATAGAAAAAGCCTCCTCTTCACGATTCTCCAAACTCAGATTTGCCAAGCCCCTTTCCATCACTTACCCTTCCCAAAGACGAAAAACCTACTATTTGACAGATTATTGATATCAAAAGCAAAGAAACATAAAGAAAAATGAAAAAATTGAATAAATAAAATAAAAAAGGTGCCAGTCGACAGATAAAGACGTGCCAGAAGACAGAGCTTTTTACAATAATATTTTAGTTTTTGATCTTACACTTATCAAGTAAAATTTAAATTGGAAAGAAGTTTTGAAAAATAAGTGGGTTATTTTTTAATATATTAAAAAATGATTAAACCAAAATTTGAAATTGAATTTTATATAAATATATATATTTCAAATTAAGAAATTTAAAGATTTGAGTTAATGAAATCAGGAATTTAACAGTTAGAAATGATTCCTACCAACCAACCATCTATGAGCATAAATGGTAATTAATTAGCTTCATAAATAAATGAATAAAGGGACACCAACTACAGAGGAATTAAAGAAGATTCAGGGCATCTTCTCTTCTTAGAAAAAATATTTCTAAGGTTTAGGTTGAGGTCAAGCCTCCCACCAATTCATTTGCAAGAGTCAAGTCAAAAATTCAATTTTTAAAATTTAAAATTAAAATTTAATTGTTAATATCATTAATTTTTTATTAAATTTATAATTATAATAGACTTACATTTAAAATTATACCAACAATCAAACTTGTATTTTAAAATTTAAAGTATATATTAAGAAAAGAACACATCTTGTGTCACAGCATAAGACAGCTGGAAGCCCGATGGGTGAAAATGAAAGGGAGAGACGGACGAAATAGGGATTTCAATTCGATTTTCATGTCTTCTAATTTTATATTTGATTTGAAAAAGAAAAGAATAGTCCCGTTTCAAAATATTATATAATCTTATACAAACCTCATTTTCATTAATTCGATTTAAATAATTAATAATAAAATCTATAAATATTAATATTAGTATAAGTAGTACATAAATAATAAAACAAATTTTTGAAACTTGAGAGTGAACCCATTTAATCATCCATGTGCAATTAAAGTTGATCCAACAACTCATTGGAACTGGACCCTTTCCCTGGATGTAGCCCTCCCAGATCAAATCTTTACTGTATAAATTTTAGCACTTATAGCCGGATCATGTTCGAGTTGCCCCTAAATATGATATTAATATATTTTATATTTGTTCGAATTTAGTTCAGCTTGAAATATGAATTTAAAATTTTATCTAAGCCTGTCTATATTTACTAAAGACTAACCTAAACTCATTAGGTCTGCTCATATTACTTTTAGATTTTTAAAAATATATATTTATATTATTTTAATTTAATATATATTTTATTTATTGAAAAATTTTATATAGTCATCTTAACATTATTCTAATGTTTACATTAGAGTAGTATTATATATTTAATATAAGTTTTTTTAATGCATTGTAAATTACATAATATATAAAAATGACATAATATAAAGTATTATAAACTTAAAAATGGGTGGGGCCAAGCTCGGGCTTTGAATGTTCAAACTTGAGTCCAACTCATATTTTAAAAGGATCTAATTTTTTTGTCCAAGCCCATTTTTTGAGCATAATATTTTCACCTAAACCCTTTCAAATTTCAAGCGAGCCTTTAGCCTTGGGATGATAGCCGGCCCATGAACAAGTCTAGTTAGCACCACAACAAATAACATAATTTATCATTTTTAGAGTTAATAATCTTTAGAAATAAAATCTTTGAATTGTGAGTTTGTTGATATATATTATGTAAATATGATAGCCCATTTATGAAGAATGATCCATTTCAATCAACTTATCTGGAAGATTGAATCGAATCTGATTAAGCAATCGGATACTTTGAAATATGTAATTGGATCACAATTGTATTGGAAATTAGATGTTTTAGAAAAGTACTTTCGAAAAATTTGATGGTATTTACCATTATTGTCAAAAAGTGCTTTAGAGAAGATAAAATGTCTATTTTAAACATAATATTGTAAAGTGAAAGATTTAATTAAGGAATAAAAATGTAATTTCATTGAAAAGCACTTTTCCAAACCAAAAGCTATTTTTTTTTTTTGGTTTTTGGCTTAGGTTAAAATCCGAGTTTAAAATCAATGTTTGGTTTGAAAAGATATTTGTTTACCAAATTTTTAATTTGAAATTATTGATTGGATTAAAAACGCTTTTCAACATCGATGGTAAATAAAACCTTATTGTTTAAGATTAGAGATAATGAATTATCTGAAATTGAACTGTTTAAACAACTCTTTTGTGTTTTTATTTATTCTTTGTCGAAGTGCCAACACTTTAATTTGCATAAACTTGTTCTTTTCACAATTATTGATTATAGATTTCAAAAATAATCAAATAAAAAATATCATTTATTGTTTACTAAAGTCATAATTTTAAAGCTTTTATGGTTTTACAAATGATTTTTTTTCAAAGTTAAATAACAATTAAAAAATAATAATTTCATGTATTTTTTAAACTATAAATGTTAACTTTGTTAAAATTTTAGGCTTAATGGTATAAAAGATTCTCAAACTTTTAAAAAATTAATTAAATCTGTGCGATCTTTTTACATTCAATTGATCCCTTCAATTAAGAAAATTAATCAAATAGACCATTTGACCAACATTAATCGTTAAAAACTAAGGGAACTAATGATGTAGCAGTTACTGTTGGTTTAAATTATTTTTAAAGTTTCATTTTTTTTCACATGACAGAATGACATGGAATTTAGTTATTAAAGTAATAAATTTATAAATAAAATAATTTTCTTTTTTATTATATTTTCTTCTACAATTTCAAACTTCTTATCGAAATGAAGAACTCTTTCTTTTCTAAACCTATTCGTCGCTGCTCATCATCTTGTTGCCAGTGAAGCTCCTTTTGGTGCTCATTTTAACACCAGAATAAAGCCCTTTCTCCCCTTCTTTCTCTTTCCCAAACGATTTTCTTTTATGCTAACAGCAACTTTGTGAATCTAAACTTTAAGTTCAAAACTCAACCCATTTCATTATGATTATTGATATCCAAATCTTTTTTTTTTTTTTAAGTTCAATGCCTCGGAAGAATCAAAGTAACTACCTGAAAATTTTTAGTTACCCATCATAGAACAAGTTTGCACTCTTTTACTTGGTTGGGTGTATCCACCATAGGATTTTCTAATCAAATATGGGTTAGAAAGACTTTTTACAACTTTTCTTGATTAGTGTTATTGTAATTTTTTTAGGAAAATTGTTAGATTTATTTGCCTATTTTTGTTAACTGGTCACTTTTTTGTTGATTTGGATTTTATGCATTTGAAACATTTGTCTTAGGCTTAATTATTTGGGTTTTGTTGAGGATACAGTTATGGTTCGTTTTTGCTAAAAAAAATGATAATTCTAGGTGTTAACTTTAATGGTGAGGGTGGAAACGGGTTAGCAATGGTGAAGGCGCTGTTTGGGAAGAGTTTATCTCCATTTCACAAGTAAGCACTGAGTGGAGGATGAAGGTTGACGAAAATGGCTATTAAGCTTGTGGATGGTGTAAAAGATGAAAGCTTTATGGAAATATTTTCATTTGTATTTTTTTGGAAATGCTTTCCAAATAGTGTTTTGTCGCCAAGAAAAAAAATTCCATGTCAAAAAAAAAAAAATTCACATCATTAAAATTTATACATATTTAAAAATAAGTTTTTTTTTTTTAGCATCACCAGTTAGTTTTTAATAGTCAATATTGGTTGAAGGGTCTATTTGATTAATTTTTTCAATTGAAGGGTTCAATTGGGTGCAAAAAGATCTGAGAGGCTTAATTGATTTTTTTGAAAAAATTTGACAGCCTTCTATACCATAAAGCCAAAAACTGTATCTTATTTAAGAATAAAGGGATTAATTTAATAATTTCACCATAAGTTTATGATTTTGTTATGTACAATTATTGACTGCAAGCTTGTTGTTTATTATTTTGAAGAAGATTTGTTGTGATCTTACATGCAGAGTAAGTTTTGTAGGAGGGTAAAGCGAGGAAATTAGAAGATTTGGTAGAGATCAAAACTGTAAAGATTGCTTAAATTGAATTTGTAAGGTTTAAAATAAATCATTGATATTCTAGGAGATTAAAGGTTGGAAATGAAGGGAGATGTGCTCCCCTGGTTGCATTTGTAGATGGTGTAAAATTTTCCTTGCAAATGATTTCAGCAGTCGATATCACTAAAATCCCAACATTCAAGAAGATTCATGTAATGTTCCATATTTTTCTTGATCACCTTTTCTTTTCCACTTCAGAAACCGTCCATACAGTTTGTTTCACTCTCAAAAAGAAAAACAAGCACATGGAGAGGTCTAATTTAACTACCAACGAAAATTTGAATGATTTTGTCTCTTAATGAACCCTAAATTGCGGGGGTGAGTCATCGTCAACCTGGGAAGCAAAAGCATGTGGTAATGTAACTGCCGCCAGGCTAAAGATTCCTTGGTGATTGGTTTTAGGGTTCTTTTAATTTCCTAAAGGGTTTACTATCATTAAGTCCACGTCCTGTTTTCACAATTTGGTAAACCCTATGAACTAATTGCAGCCTAAAAGAATCGCTCTACTTTTAGTTTACCTTAGCTTTTAGCCCAAAGGCCTACCTTAACCCTGTTTTCTGCTTTAAGCAGGGTCCCAAAGCATGTATGTAGCTTTCACACAGCGAGTCCTTGTTGGGGGCCGGTGGTTGGCCCTATAGGACTCACGTAACGGATTATCAGTGACTTGGCAGGCTCCAGGCTTACTCTTTCAGGCGGCTGGTTTCCCCTTTTTACATAAACCCATTTTCCCAATCATCTTCTATGTATTTTGTCACAGAACTTTTTATATAAGTTTACTCCATGATATTGATTCATATAGAGCATGTCAATGTAAATGGCATTCTTATACAATTCACAGAATCCCCCCACCATTCAATGAACCAAATTTATGAGTGGAAATGTTGAGTTAATGTTCCATTTGCCCCCCCTCCCTCCAAAAGCATATTTTGGAGCAGCACATTTAAAAAAAAAAAAAAAGGAGAGAGAGAGGATTTCGTTGATTCCCCAGACAAAATAGAAAGCTTTTCTAGCTTCTACATTTATTGTAATATGAGAAAATCCTAGCCATCAAAATCTCGATTGCAGTGCCTTCAATGGGGAGGAGGGGAATCAATGCACATTCCTTCAACAACTAAAACAAAAGGTATAGGACAAACAAAGGGTCAGAAGAATTAGAGAAGGATGAACCAAATTTCCGTGGTGTATATAATCTCTGCATATCCAAAACCCACCAAATGAGGCAAAAATGGAGGGGGAAAAAGAGAACCAAATAAGAAAAACTATTTAACTAAGCTCTTCCATTTGATAAAAAAGCAAAACCAAGTTATACAGTGCAGTAATCTCCACTTTGTCGGCAAGAAAATTACATACCAGAATGAACTGATCACCCAAGTCAGTGAGGGAATTTTTGCATTTACATATATATAGTGATAATGGGTTTTTGTAATTCTACTCTTCTTTCAGCATATGGGATGGTATAACGTCTTGAAGCAGGCCATGGTCTTTAAGCAAAGACGATCCCGGGCTGCAAAATCGCCTCTCGTGGTGAAAATTACCGGCGTTAATGGAGCCATTGTTGTGTCCAAAGTTCAAAGGAGACAAGGTATTGACAAATGGCTGTGGGTGCTGCTGATAGTGATAAGGAGCAGAACCGGCGCCACCACCGAGACTGGAGCGAGGCATGATGGGGCTGGGATGAGTGTGCTGGCCTTCGTAAGTGGTGATCACCATGCTGGGATCAGTGAAAGATCTCTCCACCCTTTTTTTCACGTTACATGAGGTGGTGGTGCAACGATAATAACTCCTGCGGGTTCCAAAAATAAATTAAAACCATGGAGGTCGTCTGAAAAATTACCTAAAATGGGGTTAAAAAAGCTTGAAACTTTGAAGTTAGTACCTAGGAAAGGAGCTGTTTTTTACAGCTTTTTGGCCGTACTTTCTCCATCTGTACCCATCTTCTAAATGATCAACCTCGCTCTTTGTCATGAACGCGAATCTCGGCTCTCTCTGTCTCTTCTGATTTGTCTTCTTGGGTTTCAACCTAGACCCACCACCATCACAAACGCCAAAAACACACACACCTCATCAGTTTTCAAATGGGAAAAAATAGGGTGTTTCACTTTGACTGTTTTAAGAATAAAACCCAAAATACAAGACATAAAAGGACCCAGGCTTGTAGTACTCACTGTTTCTTGGTCTTTTGCTGGTCTTCTTCTTGGTCATCGTCGACTTGAATAGGTTCATCATTGACAGCCTCGCTTGAAGCTGATGAAATCGAGGATGAGTTGGGGGTTGCAGGCTGATAATTAAAACCCTCGTTTTTCGTAGAACAAGGATTCAAAGCCTGGTTTACTACCGCAGATGGAGCTTGTTGTTGTCCCATATCGAACAAAGGAGGGTTCAAGTCTTGAACACCCAACAACTCCATAAACCCTAATGGCATGTTCTCTCCTCCTTCACAGCTCCAATCAAATATACTTTGCAATGGGAAATAATCAGAAAAGGAGGAGTTCCCCAACACCTCCTCCATCTTTAATACACCCTCTTTTCTCTCCATGAAAATCAGTCAAATCAAAAAAAAGAAAGCCCCAAATATTGTATCTTCATCAAAAGGTCTCGCAGGCAGCACAGCCACAAGGGGGAAAGGGAGAAAGAAGAAAGAGTAGCGTAGGGTTTGATGTGATTTATAAGGTAGGTGTGAAAGAGACCTTTAGGTTTTGGAAAATAAAGTGGAGATTTTTAGCTAATGGAGTGAGACAGAGAGAAGAGTATGTATAGCAATATGGGAAGAGAATTAAAAAAAGGGATTGACTGGCAATTACAGGTCAACTTTTTGAGCTGAAATTCAACAGTGCCGGTTGTCTCTGCATGACCTCATCGATTCGGACAGTACATTTGGTCCGACGCTTTGAAACCTGGATTTTGACTGCATTTTAATCCATTTCATAGTGTGAACATCCGAGTTCTTCTCTTTTGAATATAATTATTTTTATTAAAATTTGAGGGGAAAAAAATCACAACAAAAGGAAACCTGAACTAGGTGTGAAAATAAAGGGCATAAATCAAATGCATATATGCTCAAATATTCACTTTTTATTTGTAGAAATTTATTCACTTATTCAGTCGGTGATAATGGTCATCTTTTCTTTTGCAGCCGACCAAAATCTCCATGTAAAAGAAAAGGAGAAGATGAAAGATCGAAATTCTCTTTATTTTGGCTTTAGGATTTGGATTTTAGAGTGCGAAGAAATTATAGTGAAACAAAAGAAGAAAAAATAGGATTAATTTCACTAAAGGTCCCTATACTATTGTTTAAATTTTAAAATAATCCTTATACTTCAAAATGTTCAAATTGAATTCTCGAAATATTACTATATCAACCATGTTCTTTCACCAATTTACCAATCAATTTTAGTATTAAATGTTAGCTCGGAGTATATTAATACATTAATTAAATTGTAAGCACATGTGTATTCATAGCATAGACATCTTAAAATTTACATGCTGAAAAATAAATTAGATAGTGTCAAAAAAAAAAATTAAAGGGCTATTTCTTTCTTCAAAACATGTTAGATCCAATGCAATAGATTTACAAATATTTACAAGTTTAGCTCCAAATTCCAGCTAGCATTTAACATACAAGATATTAACAAGATTAATAGGGAGACTTGATTGATATTATTGCAATACTTTAATAATTCAATTAAAATATTTTAAATTTCGTTAAAATTTGGACTATAATTTGAGGATGTTAGGTATTATTAACCCAAGAAAAAAATTGCACGTGAGATTTAGCATGACATGAGGCACAAAACAAGGGATTCGAATTTGATCCTCCATGGGCACGCTGACATAATTTGCGTGTAATCTCAACTTACCTTTGTATACCTTCAATAATTCGGTTCTTCACTTTTTCTGGATTAGGGATTTAATTTAACTTCTTCTTTTTCACATATAACTTTCTTTTTAATTAGTAAATATTTCATTGTGATATCAATACCTTCAAAAAAAAGGTAAGGATGAGAGTTTTTTTTCAAATTATTATATGCATGTTTCGTGTTTTCATTATTTATTTTATTTAAAACAAAAAGTTAATATGATTTGATCTTGATTCAACCATATTGATAATGAAAATTTTGAACATATAATATCAAATATAAATTAGCAGATTGAGACTCTAAAAATTTTGATATTTCAAATTTGATCCACACTGTAAATAAATCAATTGGAATTATTATAACTTTATAAAATTAAAAGGAAAAACTAGACCCAAGTTCGTACATTACTATATATGAGTTGTTTAAAAGAGAAAACCAAAATAGATAATGGAACTGTTTTTGATGCAAAATTATGATCATATATGTCTTTGTTCTTCACTTGATTCCATGTCAACCAGTCCCACCTACTGTCTCCTGATTATTATTGCATGAAATTCTCCCTCTAATGCCCCAATTAACACTCTTAATAGACCGCATTAAATACCATTCTCAACTTTAAAATATTTTAGGAGATTGAGCTTTATAGTTGTTATTTTTATAGCAATTAAGAATTTACAACAAACCAACAATTTTGATGTCTTCTCAGACATAGATTGAGCTTGGAGCTTGTGTTTTGAGATATCCCCAAAGGATAAAGATGAAAATAAGTAAACTAGCTTTAGATGATAAAGAGACAAAGAGTGTGCATGAATGTATAAGAGTCACATATGAGTATTTATACCTAGCATTCAAATTATGGTCAATGGTTGTCTATTTTACCATGTTATTTCATTAGCTTGCTTGGTTTCTTTTGGTGACCAATTTGTTGCTCCTCTAATCTTGATTGCTTAGGCTTCTTCATGGTAATGTACTATCATGTCTTGATTCTTTGACCAACATCTAGATAAAGTAAGGATCTCTTAGAGTGGTTGGATAAATTTTGCATAAAGAAACATAAATTGAATTATTAATTGTTTTTAATATCAAAATATATGAATAAATTGTTTTGGATCTATCTTGTTGGAATGAATTTCGAATTTTCTTTCCTTGATATTATTAATCAATTACATAATATGAAATCGTAAATTCATAATTAAATATATATTTTTTATTAGAACCCAGATTCTTATACTACAATTTTAGACGATGTAAAATCTCTAAACTTCTATCTTAACTACTAAGTCAAAGCCTTATTCACCATGGGGTGTGAAATTAAAACAAAATAGGCCAAGCCACACGATACACGGCCCGGGTGTCGCGATAAAGGCGAGCCTTTCGCCACCTTTCTCACTCCCACATTGCACTTTGCCTAATCAGGCTTTGCTTTTCAAGGGACCCACTTTTGTTATTTTCATTTTATTTGTGTTATCAGAAGCACGCCAAGATCCACGTGGTTTGATCCAACGGGTGAGATTTGCTTACAGTTTGGCCTCATGTTTCATCTTCTGCTTTCCCTTTACGTTATCACACTACAAGACATTTTATTATATGACAAATCACTTCACTTTTTTCTAAAAAATAAAATCTTCTTTATGATTTGCGATCACTGTTTAACTTATTGAAAGCGCATTTAAATGGGGTTTTCTTCTAGAATTTTACTTTTTTTCTTTACATATATAGAAAGTTAAAGGGAGCATGTTTGTACGGCAATTTTGGAAGAGGTCACGCTTTCAATATCTTCATACTTCTACCCTTAACATCAAATTTCGTATACAAATTTAGTTAACCTTTTTGTACTAAAAATAATTAACTCCATCCATAATAAAGTGTAAACAATATAAGTTAGCAAATAACTTGAAAAAGATTATAACTATAAATAATTCAAATCTAAAAATCCTAACTTAAAAATAATTTAAAACGATGTAAAATAACTTGAATTTGAGATTACTTAAATTTAAATTACTTTAACTCTAAATATTTCATAAAAAATCAGAAATGATCGAAAATTTTAAAATTTAAATTAATCTAAAATCAGTTTGACTCGTTATCTATCACATTTACAAAAATATGTGATTATAAGAGTATGTGATTTAACCAATTTACGCTAATTTATTTATTAAAGCATGAAAAACCTTTTAATAAGGCAAAAAAAAAAAAAGGGCATATATATGTCGGTTTAAAAAAGGGATGGCTTTAAGTCGTTTTATTTGAAAATTAAAAAAAATAGGTCGATTTTGAGACAAGTGGCAAAAACACTTCTTGCAAGAAGTATTTTTGAGTGACATGTCAGGAGAGAGAGTGAAAACGCATTGTGTATAATGCACTAGACTGAAAACACGTCATTTAGGATGCGCTTTCAATAAAAACACATCCTATATGAAACGTTCTCACCTTTTTTCTTACCACACCACCCAAAAACTCTTCCTGAAAAATAATAAAAAAAATTAACAGTTAGATTGAATTCCGAAAACCAAAGAACCTCGGGATAAAATTTCTGAAAACCTGAGAAATTTAGGATAAAGTTTCTGAAAACTCGAGAATCCCAGGATAAAATTTACATCCCATCTTTTCCGTGGCAGAAAAAGAATATTATCTTTAAAACTTTTCAATAAAACGCTTCTTGTTAAAAGTTTTTTTTTTTTACTTGTCATATCCGATCTTTTCCAACATTTTGAAATATGTTTCATATTCAGTGGTAGTGTAACACTCTATACTCGACACCAATTACCGAATCCGAATATTGGATGTTACAAAATTTAAACACTTAGCAAAAAAATTTCAACAGGCATAAAACCATTCTAAACGTTACAACTTAAAAACCTTGTTTCTTATTTCTTTATATCATGTTCTTAAAACAACAGATCGATAAAAGAGAATGTTTAATAATTACATTAGATTTTTAAAAGCAGCATATGACGTTACAACTTAAAAACCTTGCTAAAGACAGGCTTTTTCATGGCCTAAAGTACTAAACACCATATCCTTATGGTGTCTTCTGTATGCATAATATCTCAACTCGAACTGCCACATTGGCGAATCCCTAGCTTGGTCCCTTTTGGCACTTGTAAGTTCAAATGAACTTAGTGAATCTTAACTCATGTTACCTTTGAGAGTTTATAGTTGAATTCCTCAACTTGAAGATTCTGAATTTCTTTTCAGTCTTCGGTAAATACTTTTTTAATATCATGTGCATACAATACGCCAATTCACTCATTAGGCAGATTACAGATTTCACCACTCAATACGGATCTCATTTCCTCTTTGGAAGGCAAATGCATTACTCAAAAAGATATTCATACAAGATCTACCTTTAGCGGATTCTCACATAGACAGATGTTGAATTCTTCATCCAGGATGGTGTACTCATAGATATTATTCTTGGCAGATACTAATACTAACTAATTTTTTAAATGAACTTCATACGGATCCCTATCTTTGGCGGATTCTCATACTAAATTTGACAGCTATCAAGATACTAGTCAGATCATATTTTAAATCAACCCAAACCACAACTTATTCTTATGGACGAAGCATTCTAAGTCATCCCATAGAATCTCAGACAACCATGTTACATATCATGAGAATGCCCAAGTTTGGCGAATAGCTTAGACTCTAGATAAACTCTATACATAGCGTAAAAATACTCAAATGTGGCGAATATCATAGAATTTAGATAACTTTCATACATAGTGTAGACAAACTCATTTCTAGCAAACACTTAAACCACCCATAATTACGAATACGCCAAGTTCTCTGTATTAATAAGCTACTATGGCGGATTCACTCTTCAAAAACATTGCTGAGAGCTCTTTCAAGAAATACCCTTAGGGAAAATTCAAATTTCACCACAAGGCTATCCAAACATGGATATCTTCAAACTTACCCAGATCTTTGTTATAGAGTCAACTAGCAGAGAAGTCTCAAAGCTAACCTAAATCTCGCCACAAAGGCAGTTAACCAGATTTCGCCTGAAGGGCATTATAGAATACGTCACAAAGGTATCACAATGTACACCATGAAGGCATCCCAGAATAGATCTTATCATATTGATTTTTTTCCAGCCTGCGCCATGACTATGGTCTTTTTCACATATCTATCATACTGGTCTTTTCTCGCGTTTACTGTCCTAGCAAACCTCGTGTTTTCGATTTTGGCAGACTTCGTCAAATATCACCGCAAGGTCCATTATCATATCACATATTTTCCTAACACTTCGCCAAACCACCTATTCTCCAAAAACTTAATCATGCATTTCTCATTTAACAAAGAACACACTTAGATTTCATTCATACTCTTGACGGATTCATATTCTCAAATACCTAATTTCACATGCATACATACTACGCATCACCTTATTCATACAACGCATCATATACCTCATTTGTAAACATGCAAGAAATTTTACGATACTTCGCACACACATACACTCATCAATTATCCAATGAGAGATCAACATATTTTGATAGTCCTTAAAACTCATCTTTACTTCAGCTTGGAGTTTTTATTCTGGTAGTCCTACCTGAACCAACAGCAACAACTGCTTAAAAGATCACAAAACTTCCATCAAAACTCCATTTACAAACAATTTACCAACATAGATTAGGATTAAGGAGTATTACGACACATAACAAAATAAATGACAACATAAAACATTTCAAATATTAATTTAAATACCAAAAATTCATACTACATTTCATTCATAGCATATTTACATTTACAGACCTTAAATCGAGCTTACGGGACCTTAAAAATAGTTTGGGAATTAATAAGGACTAATCTGAAACAAAATAGAAAAATATGATAAAAACTGAAAACAGGGGTCATACAACCGTGTGACAGAGCCTAGATTGCGTGGTTCAAAGACATGGCCGTGTGGCCAACCATGTGACATAGCATAGACCGTGTAATTCAGGGTCACACGACCATGTCACCAAGCCGTGTAACAGCCTGATGCCATGTGGAAAAACCTTTACTTAAAAATTAATTAGACACATGGCCGAATAGGTGGCCATGTGTGGCATATGACCGTGTGACACCTCGTGTCCTAGGCTGTATACATCCAAAACAACTTCAAAATCAAGCCATTACATTTTCCATTGCTTAGGTTCCAAGCCAAACCATTTCTAACCATTTTTTACCTATTCAAATTGCATCAAGACATACCATAATACACCAAATAGCAATCAACCTAAGTGCCTAACCAATATGCTTTCAACGACACCATATATCCAACTTCAAATAAATTCACATTCATCCATAACAAATTCATGACTCATAAGCCTATCAACTATACCATTTCATCAATTCCATCCACAATTAAACCTACCAAACTTAGTTCAAAATTCCCATATATACACATGGTCAAGATACACCAAATGTGTCAAGAAAATACAATCACAACATTTCATAATCATTTATGAGACAACAACTATCCAAAACAAATCAAACTCAACATGTTAACCTTATTCAATCATCAAATAAGTCCTAAACAACATATGTCATAATCAACCATTATACCAAAATGACCAAAACATAACCAAATACTTATCACATATAATAATACCAAAAATCTTATCTACATACCACTTATAACCTGGTAACATTAAACATATAAATACCAAAAGTGTTGATAGATAGTGTGATCTCCAAAAGCAATCCAATCAACAGCTTGAATCCGATGATCTACAAAGAAGAAAAGCCAAAACGAGGTAAGCTTGTGTAAAGCTTAGTAAGTTCGTAATAAACTTAAACTTTAACTTACTGTTGAGGATGTAATTTAAACATTTTACAAGATATTTCAATATCATGGTCATGAGTTCATTAATTACCTATATACATCACAAGTCTCACAAGGTTAGTGAGTTCATATATGAAACATGTAATTTTATAATGTTTTCAAACATATACATAAAAAACACATGTAGTACATAAATCAACCATCATATATCCATTTAACATTTCACATCTTCATTTTAAGTATTAATTTCAAATATTCCTTTTCACAAATTTATATCCATATAAATAATTCGTATGTCTATTCCATATTACCATTTCTGTTTACTCATTTTTTCCACGCGATGAACCATAATGAAATAGCGTTGGATACCGGAAACAATGCTCACACCAAGTGTGACTGTAACTATAACTGTAATTGTAACTGTAAATGCTCACACGAGCTGTGAAATTGGCCTGCTCATACGAGTTGTAGGTTAGAATGTTAAGCCACACGATGCTACTCATAAGAGTTGTGGAGAATCTTCAACAAATGCAGGACCTCAGCCATTGATAGGACATCCAAGACCAGCACCCGAACTATAATAACCCTAATAACATGTCATTTGTATCCTAAGCTTTACGGGTCAATATACATTCCAATTCGTTTAACTTTCTTCATATCGTACCATTATAAGAACGTATCTATATAGTTTCCAATCCATCACTTATCAATTACCAAACAATTAAACTCATTCACAACATATATAAATAATTATTAAATCAAAAAACAATAACTAATTAGTTGAACTAATTTACGAACTTACCTAATCTCAATAGCTACGAACACTTCAATGACGATTACTCGATGACTTTTCTTTTAAAAAACACTTGACTTTAGGAACAAACCACTAGAACTTAACTGTTCTTTCAAATAACAAAAATTATCAGATTAAAATTTATTATAATACTATTTAAATCATAAATATTATTTAATATTTATAGACTCACTCACCAGATTTGTGGACCCAAACCACCGTTTTCGACACCACTGAAAAATAGGCTGTTACATAGAACGTAATGTAGAAGAAAAAAAACCATAAAAAATGTTCCCTTCCTAATCTATATAAAATAACCCTTCATTAGATCTTGATAAGTGTCAAATGCATACTAAAATTGTCCCTTAAATTCCCTACCAAAATCGGGAAAAATATAAAAATGAAATCTAAATGCAAGTACTATTTAACTAGTCAAGTCTATTCAATTGACTCTTAACCGATCTCATTGCACGACCCACTTGCACAGTGTTCGATAAAACCAAGCATACCATACCCCTAACTATAACTCGCATATGTTGTTGTCTTAAATACACTTTAGTCTCCTACAGCTTTCTCATATACTTAGTAGGCGCTTCATGTTCAGCCAAAATTCCGAGGCGTACTCTTCATTTGTCGCACTCTTTCTTCAATTGAAGAAATTTTCTAGATGAAATCCTTAGATACTTCCATGGATGGATACTTTATGCACTAAACTAGTTTGCTAGAAGTCTGTAAAACGGTGAACTATGCTTCCATAGTGCACCAAAACAGGTAATATGCATACATACATTTCTTTTTTCTCGGATCCATCGATATGTAGGTGTGACAGGTAGAGTATCCTAAAAAATGAAGATTGATATGGGAAATTTTTCATACTTAAATTTTGAGCAAAAGATTTGCACAAAGAGAAAAATATTGCTAATATTAAAGAAATGAAGTTAAAAAAATAGACCCAACAAAGAAAATTAGTTCAAGTGTCATTATTTGAATTTGGTTATTGAGTATTTATTTTTCTATATAATGTTTGCATTTTAAACATGTGAAACAAAGTTTTTTTGTAACACCCATCACCTTTATCTGACACCGGGATAGGGTTCAAGGTGTTACCGGGGTTTCACATTCACAAACATATTACCAGTCCAGGCTAAATCCCCTATTTACAAAACTCATAAGGTGATGTTGGGATTGCTAGTCCAGGTTAAATCCCCTAATAACAACAAACACCTTTATTGAGCTTGGATCTGAATTACCACTCCAGGCTAAATTTAGACCCTAATTGGATTACCCGTCCTGGCTAAATCCATAATGCACATGTATTCTTTGGGAGGCTCGATCATCCAAAGGAACACCTGCCCGGGCTGGATCTTTTTTATAATCGAGATCAATGGATTACCCGTCTGGGCTAAATCTTTTTTGCAACACATGCAAGATCTCAATTCGCTTGTAAATCATGGTTTATCCATCGAATTCCCTTTTTAAACCTCAACCGAGACATTTTTCAACATATTATTATCAAAGATACATTTCATGAAATTTGTGTCATCAATAAATGTAAATATCATTTATTTACAAATCATATAATTAGGCATATTAGGGGTTTACTTTAACTTATCCGAACTTACCTGGTATTTGTTTCGGTGTCATGTTTTGGTTATTCCGAAACTTTTCGTTTTCCTCGATCGACCTTCAAAATTTGTTCCTCGGGGTCTATAACAACAAAATTAAATCATTAATACTCTACATTATACATTTCAAGTCTAACTTCTACCCTGGTCTAAATGACCGTTTTGCCCCTAACCTTTCACATTTTTACGATTTAATCCCTAGGCTTGTATAAAGAAACACATGAAATTTCTATATTATCCAAGCCTAGCCGAACACTTTTTACTCTTATGGCAGCCTACATTTTCCATTATTTTCATATTTCTACCACACATTTAACAACTTTTGCAAAAAGGTCCCTTTAGGGGTTTTTCATGAAAATCACCTAAGAAAAGATGTTTAACACATATCCAACTTTCATATTCCTCCATAAACCATCAAAATACAAGTAACTCATGCATGGGTAAATTTTTAAACACAAACCCTAACATGAAATATAGGTAGAAATGGAGAGAGCAAGTTACCGTGATCTTAAAAATGCAAAGAACATTAAAAACGGGACATGGGAGTATTTACTAATGAGCTTGAAAGGCTTGAAAACCCTAGCTATGGAGGGCTTGAGAATTTTGGCTGGTACAAGGGAGAAGATGGCTGATTTTTGGTGCATTTTTCCCATTTTATTTCATTAAAATGCCAAATGACCAAAATGCCCTTAAGCCCTTTCTTTAAAATTTCATCCATGCAAGCCTATTTTTGTCCAAAAACTTAAAAATTGGGAAAATTGCTCTCCAAGGCATTCTAATTTATAATCTAAAGCAATTTCATACAAATTACTCATAGAATCCAAGTTTTGTAATTATTCAATTTAGTCCCTAATTTCCAATTGGACACCTTACTCAAAGAATTTCATCATGAAATTTTAACACATGCATATTCTCATACCCTAAACCTCATAACAATCATAAAATGAATATTTGATATCAAATTTGTGGTCCCGAAACCACTATTTTAACCAGGCCCTATTTTGGGATGTTACATTTCTCTCCCTCTTAGGGACTTTCGTCCTCGAAAGTCTTACCAGTAAATAGGTTTGGATATTGGCTTCTCATGGTTTCTTCTGGCTCTCATGTAGCCTCTTCTACACCATGTCGATGCTATAAAACTTTTACTAAAGCCACATATTTATTCTTCAGCTGTTTAATCTCACGGGCCAAAATCTTAACCGGTTCCTCTCTATAGGTCATGTCCGGTCGAATTTCAATTTTTGCTGGCGAAATCACATGAGAGGGGTCTGATTGATATCGCCTTAACATAGATACATGGAACATATTGTGAATCTTTTCTAGTTCGGTTGCCAATGCCAAACGATAGGCTAATAGTCTAACTTTTTCGGTGATCTCGTATGGTCTAATAAACCGCGAACTCAGTTTGCCTTTTCGACCAAATCTCAACACCTTTTTCTATGGAGATAGTTTTAAGAATACTTTATCTCCAACTTGGAACTCAATTTCCTTTCTTTTTAGATCAGCATATGACTTTTGTTTATTCGATGACGCTTTTAAATAATCTCGTATCACTTTAACTTTTTCTTCAATTTCTTTAATCAGATCAACCCCGTGAATCTGACTTTCCTTGAGTTCTGTCCAGTACAATGGAGTTCGACACTTCTTTCCATACAAGGCCTCATAAGGTGCCATCTTCAAACTTGTTTGAAAATTGTTGTTATAGGCAAATTCCACCAACGGCAAATATTTTTCCCAGCTACCCTGAAATTCGAGGATGCAACATCGCAACATATCCTTGAGAATTTAAATCATCTGTTCAGACTGACCATCGGTCTGTGGGTGAAAAGCTGCACTAAAGCTCAACTTCATATCCAAGGCTTCTTGTAACTTCTTTTAGAATCTCGAGGTGAATCTCGGGTCTCTGTCTAAAATAATCGACAGTGGTACCCCATGTAATCTCACAATCTCTGACATGTACAAGTCAGCTAACTTATCAAGAGAGTAATTTGTTCTTACAGAAATGAAATGAGCCGACTTCGTCAACTTATCCACTACAACCCATATAACATCTTTTTTTTTCGGGGTCAATGGCAATCCTGTCACAAAATCTATGGTAACTCTGTCCCACTTCCATTCGGGGACCATCACAGGCTATAACAAACCTAAAGGTACTTGATGTTTAGCTTTAATTTGCTTACATACCAGGCATTTTGATACAAATTTAGAAATATCTCTTTTCATACCGTTCCACCAGTACATTTTCTTCAAATCGTTGTACATCTTGGTACTTCCTTGGTGAATTGACAAACGACTATTATGTGCTTCTTGCAAGATTTACTATATAAGTTCATTATCTTTGGGTACACAAACTCTGTCTCTGAACATCAAACATCCATCAGAACTAATCCAAAAATCTGATTCAATACCTGACTCACATTGAATTCTTTTAGCTTGCAAGTCTTCATTATTAGTTTTAGCATTATAGGTTTCCTGAAGAAATGTCAGCCTAGCCTCTAGCTCTACCAAGACTGAACCATTATCAAACAATGCCAATCGAGCATCCATAGCCTTCAATGTAAATAAGAATTTTCTACTTAACGCGTCGACAACCACATTCGCCTTTCTCGGGTGATAGTCAATAATAAGATCATAATCCTTAATTAATTCTAATCATCTCCGTTGTCTCAAATTTAATTATTTTTGAGTCATTAAGTACTTCAAACTCTTGTGGTCTATGAATATACGGCAAGTCTCACCATTTAAATAATGCCTCCAAATTTTTAAAGTAAAAACGATGGTGACAAGTTCTAGGTCGTGTGTCGGATAGTTCTTCTCGTACAATTTCAACTCCCGTGAAGCATAAGCTATTACTTTGTCATCTTGCATAAGTACACAACCCAATCCATTTAAGGATGCATCACTGTAGACCACAAACTCTTTTCCCGACTCAGGCAATACCAAAACAGGAGCTTCGGTCAGCAGTGTCTTTAACTTCTCAAAACTTTGCTGACACTTTTCTGTCCATTCAAATTTAACATCTTTCTGTAGCAATCTCGTCATCAGAGTCGCTATCATGGAGAATCCTTTCACAAACCTTCGATAGTAACTAGGTAAGCCCAAAAAGCTTTTAACCTCGGTTATATTTTTAGGTGGTTTCCACTCGACGATAGCAGAGATTTTACTTGGATCAACTCGGATGCCTTCACCTGAAACAATATGACTAAAAAATTCGACTTCTTGGAGCCAAAATTCACTCTTGCTAAATTTAGCATACAGTTGCTTTTCCCGCAAGGTCTGCAGCACAGTTCTCAAGTGCTTCGCATGTTCTGTCCAATCTTTGGAATAAATCAAGATGTTACCAACGAACACAATGACCAACTTATCCAAGCATGGCCGAAAGATCATATTCATTAGGTCTATAAATATGGTTGGTGCATTCGTTAACCCAAACAGCATGACGAGAAATTCATAATGATCGTACCTCGTTTTGAAAACTATTTTAGGTACATCCGACTCTTTAACTCGTAGCTGATAATAGCCAGACCTCAAGTCTATCTTAAAGAACACGGTGGCTCCTCTCAACTGGTCGAACAAATTATCGATCCTTGGCAAAGGATACTTATTTTTGATAGTTACCTTGTTCAGTTGGCAGTAATATATACATAACCTCATCGAGCCATCTTTCTTTTTTACAAACAGTACGGGGGCACCCAAGGTGAAAAACTTGGCCTTGCAAAGCCTTTATCCATCAACTCTTGCAACTGGGCTTTTAACTCTTTCAGCTCGGTTGGCGCCATTTTGTACGGAGCAATTGAAATGGGAGCTATTTCTGGCACCAATTCAATATCAAACTCTATCTCCCTTTCAGGAGGTAATCCGGGTAATTCTTTTGGGAATATATCTGGGTACTCACATACTATCGGCACAGACTCAATCTTCAACTCTGTCTCCTTAATATTCAATACAAATGCAAAGCAGGCTTCATACCTTTTTCTCATATATCTCTGAGTAACCATTGCCGTGATTACAACCGGCGGCGTACCCAATTCTCTTGAATCAACCCGTAAAATCTCACCATCTGGGCATTTCAATTTAATATATTTGCTACCATAATTTACAGTTACATCATGCAGGGCCAACCAATCCATACCAAGTATTACATCAAATTCATCAAATGGTAACAATATAAGGTTAGCCGAAAAACAATGACCCTGAATCGTCAAAGGACAATTCTTACATACTTAATCAACCATGACTGATTTGCCTAGTGGGTTCGACACTCTAATAATAAATTCTATAGGTTCAATGGGTATTTTTATACTAGATACCAGTCTCATGCAAATATATGAATACGTAGACCCCGGGTTAATTAAGGCAATGACACATGTATTGAAAAGAGAAAAAGTACCCATGATGACGTCAGGAGCAGAGGTTTCCTCTCGAGCGCGTATCGCATACATTCTTGCCGGGGGTCAAGCATCTAGTTTTACAGCATCTTTAGCCGCAACTCGACTGCCACTCGCACTTCTGAGATATCTTTAAGGTCTACCCCGTGAAATGGGAGTACTCGACTTTGGGGCTACTTCCACTTCTTTTTCGACTCGTTCTGGGAAGTCTCTGAGAAAGTGGTCAAGAGAACCACATCTGAAACACGCACCACTCTTCATTCAACACTCTCCGAAGTGAAATTTGTTGCAACTCTTACACTTTGACTTTTAATTATCTACACACCCCACAATAGTCACCATCGGGGAGGAAGACTTCTAGCTTCATTGTTTAGAGCCTCTTGTTCTATTCGAATATCCTACCGATGAAGTAGAGCGTTCATTTTGGCTCATTGATTTCTTTGTAAGAAATGAGAGTTTTTTACCACTGGACCTCTTGTTCATAACTCGAGCCTCTCTCTTAGCTTGCTTTCTTTCATTATTAAGCTCATCGGCCTTCTTGGCCCGATCAACAAATGCGACAAATTCCCGTATTTCAAATATCCCAATCAACAATTTGATTTCCTCATTCAAACCTTCCTCGAAGCGTTTACACATTTCTGACTCAGTTTGGACCCATTCAGTTGCGTATTGACTTAGCCTAACGAACTCTCTTTCATATTCTGCTATAGTTTTATTCCCCTGCTTGAGTTCTAGGAACTCCTTTCGCCCGAGTCTAAAAACCTTTAGCTAATGTATTTTTTCCTAAACTCTATTTGGAAGAAATCCCAAGTGATATTTTCCTTTGACATTACTGAGGATACAATCTTCCACCAGTGGTATGTAGTATCCTTCAGGAGGGACATGACACACTTTAAACACTCCTCGGGTGTACACGATAATTCATCTAGCACTCGCATTGTATTCTCGAGCCAGAACTCGGCTCTTTCAGCATCATCCTCGATTTTAGCTCTAAATTCCTCAACCCCATACTTTCTAAGCTTATCTACAGGGGCCTTACCAATTCTTACTGGTGTCATACCTCGTGGCAAATCCTCATCAGGTTGGTTAGGGGGCGGGAAAGGTCGCGTTATGTTGGGGCGATTCCTTAAGTAATCCCTAAACTATTTGTCCATCAGATCAAATAAGACGGCTCGGGCCTCTTCCCGGCCTTCCGACATAAGCCTTCTACTACTAGATACAGCTCGTTAAACGGAAGCTGGAGCATGGCTCTCAGCTCCCTCGAACTCATCTTGTGCTTGATTGGAAGACATTTACTATGTTCAAAACAATTTAAACAGTTAGGAGATGTCACACTATCAATACTCGAAAAATGGCATGTATAAAAACCTCAATACTCTCTACGATAGTCCTAGAACGAACTAAATCGTAGCTCTGATACCACTAAATGTAACACCCCTCACCCTTATCTGACATTCAAAGTGTTACCGGGGTTTCACATTCATAAACATATTAAATCATGTCACTGATTTTCACTCAAATTTAAAAGTTTTCAAACATGTACGTCTCGTCCCTTAAACAGGCCTTCGAGGCCTAAAACATTCCTAGGGGCAGTTCGGGACAAAACCGGGGACATTTGATAAACTTTGGGTACCTTGGAAATTTTCCTTTACTTTGAAGTGTCACACGATCGTGTGGGTGGGGCCGTGTGATCACACACGCCCGTGTAGCTTGGGACACGCCCATGCCCTCAGTCCGTGTGCAACACTGATTTTAACCTTATCATACAATTAGGGGCATATGGCCAAGACACACGCCCGTGTGGCCTACCCATGTACAACACTAACTTAAAATTTTAGGTGCAGGGAACACACGGCCATACCACACACCCATGGAAGTGGTCCGCGTGGACCATAATAGGCAATTTTCCAAGCCTTTGATCACCATTTTTAACACTTAATGATTATCAAATGCAAAGAAAAATATGATTATATTCTTATAAATGTTCTTGGCAAAACTTATTGCGTAGAAACCTCATATCATTGGTTTCACACAAGCCAGGTTATTTCCCATCTTGTATTTATGGGTTTCCATGTCACTTTAACACATTAAAGATTGGCTCATTCTTGTGACTTATTGCCAATTGGAAACAAACCTTCATATGTGAATATAAACATGCATGGAAATTTTGTAGGTCATAGCCTACTTCAAAATAACCCAATTCCTATGGCCATATATAAAAAAAAAAAAAGAAGATAGATGCATCTTTACATGCCTTTATTTGGCAAATCAATTGACACATATAACAAAATACTCAAGAGTCCTATACATGCCATTGAACAAAATAGAAATGTCTTTATACCTGCAACAAAGAGGACACCAACCCTAAACATGAAACCACAACGTAGGAAATTGCATTATTTTTTAAGCCAAAGCTCATTCCTACTGAACTAGAAGTGAGTGATTTTGGTATTGAAGGTCCGAACAACACTGAAAGAATCCAACCAGATTTCATGGCATATGATGTAACATCCTATTTTTCAGTGGTGTCGAAAATAGTGGTTTTGGGGCCACCAAATCTGACAATTAAGTTTGTAAATATTATATTTAAAATTTACGAGTTAATTGTGATTTTAAAAAGGTTTTTGATATAGTGATTTTTGTTGTATAAATGATTTATTATGTTCAAGTGGTTTTAGAAAATGAGGTATTAGGACCTCGTTTTTATAAATCGAGCTGTAAATTTATAAATACTTACAGAGTGTAATTAAGGTGGTATTAAAGTTTTGTTGGAAAATTTTATCGTTTCGATAGTTAATTAAGCAAAAAGGACTAAATTGCGTAAAGTGCAAAAGTTGAAGTCCTTATATGGTAAATAGACCATTAAAGGTGATAGTGGATGTGCATGGCTTGGCATTAGTGTAATTTTTAAAGTTCGGTAAGGGTAAAATAGTAATTAGATTATTAAATTAAATAAAATAAAAACCAAAATGTTATATCATCATTTTGGTGTCTTCTTTATGCATAAAAAGAAAAAAATAAAAAAATAAGCCATGGATGCTATGACACCCCTTACCCGAGACCATCACCGGAGTCGAGCTTGAGGCGTTAACAGACTTAATTTATCACTTAAACAATTTTAAACAATTTATTTCACCTTTCGTAATAAATTGCTCATCTACATCACAGTAGCTAAAAGAAAATCATATCTCGAGTTACGAAACTTGAAATTTAAATCCATAAATTTTTTATGAAAATAGACTCATATATCTATTTACTAATTTTTTTTCCAGAATTTTTGGTTGGGCCAATTAGTATAGTTTATTAGTTAAAATTTCCCCTGTTTCAATGTTTGACTACTCTGACCTCTATTCACTACGAATCACTTTTCTCACTGTACAGAATTTAGATGACTATGTTGTTTGTTTCTCTTAAAATTATACTCAATAAGGAATCTATACATATAAATTATGACTTCTAATTATTTTTGTAAAATTTTTAGTGAATTTATAAATTTAAAACAGGGGATTCAGAAATTGCTCTGACCCTATTCCACCAAAACTCAAATTTCTCATAAAATACAACTCATTTACCTGTTTTTTTTCACCCCATATGAAAATAGACTCAATAACCTTCAATTTCATATTTTATTCACCATCTAATTCTATCTCTACTATTTTTAGTGAATTTTCAAACTCACATTATTGTTGTTGTATGATACTGTTTTATAGCAAATTTCACCTTTTTATTTCCATGGATTAGATAGCACATTAGGCATACATAACACCAAATATGATCTTGATTATCCATTCCAATGGCTAATCATTACCAAACATTTCCTTACCACCCAATAGCCATATCATAAGATCATATACACAAAATGATTATAATGCTATACATGCCATACTCAAAATATACAAGCCACTATACCAAAATAGTCCAAGGATAGTGTGAGAGAGCCTCCGACCGTTCCCAATTTCCGAGCTGACTTGTCAAAACTACAAAGAATAGAAAGGAGGGAGTAAGCATAAATGCTTAGTAAGTTCACATGTAAATATCAAGTAACATAATCATGCAATCCAACACAAAACATCATTTGCATAAATATCACCAAGACATTCATGTTACATTTGCATTTACTATCTTACCACGATTTCATCATACCAAGTTCTCAACCCGAAGGTTTAAGCACATACCTGTCCAATTTTCTCATTCACCACACTTACCAACATGTCACCTTCGTCTTAAGTATTCTCCTTATTCACTTAAGATTCACCCGTTGAACACATCGGAATATAATTTTGATACACAGATTACATGCACATAAGTGCCATACCCGCAACTAGACAAACTTAATAGCCTGCGAAAATTATGTAGCCAAGCTACCATGTAACCCACCCATAAGCGAACTCGGACTCAACTCAATGAGCTCAGGTGTTCTCATCCATAAGTGAACTCGGACTCAACTCAACGAGTTCGGATGGCTAGTTACATCTCATGAACTCGGACTCAACTCAATGAGCTCGGAACTCATATATCCTAGTGACATGTCACTTATATCCTAATCTATTCCCAAGGTTCAAACGGGGGTTTTTCTCAATCAGACATCTTTTCCGTCTTCCATGGAATTTCGGAACCGATACTTGGTAGCATTTCATATTTATCAAGTAGCTCACATAATTTGCATATTACTAAATAATAATCCACAAAGCATAATATTTCATAATAATAATCATCATATCATATAAATAACATTAAATTACTTAAAATGATAATTATGTTACTACATTTACACATGAACTTGCCTCGGTACAAAATGTTAGAAATCGAGCCTATTCCTCGTAAACTTTATTTTTCCCTCGATCACGACTCGAATCTTGTTTCTCTTGATCTAAAATGCCAAATTAATTTATTCAATATAAACATTCATCAAAACAGCCGCTAATATGGGCTCGGATAAAAATTACCATTTTACCCCAAGCTTTTCAATTATTTACAATTGAGTCCTTAAGTTTGTACAATGAGTTACATGCATTTCCCATGACATCTAGGCATAGCCGAATTTCCTAGTGCCCATAACAGCCCATATTTCACGCTAAAAATTAGATTTTTACCGTAAAATTTACCCTTTTTACAATTAAGTCATTTTTAGGTGTTTTCACATAAAACTACTAAGTAAAAGTTGTTAAACACACATCAAACCATCATATTCCTTCATTATTCATCAAAATACAATTATTTCACACATGGGTAAATTTTCATACATGCATCCTAGCTCAAAATATTGCTAGAAAATGATAGAACATGCTTTCTAGATTTTAAAATTTAAAAGAGCATTAAAAACGGGCATGGAAATCACTTACAATCAAGGCTTGAAAATGTTGAAACCCTAGCTATGGTGAAAAGCAAAATTCGGCAGCCCTTATGGAGAAGATGAGTCCATTTTTGTGTTATTTTTCCTTTTTTAATGACTATATTTACCAAATGACAAAAATGCCCTTAATGCCTTTCTTTGTAATTTTTCATGTACAAGCCTATTTTTGTCCAAAATTTTAGAAATTGGTTAAATTGCTATTTAAGACCTCCTAATTAATATTCCAAAGCAATTTTATACTAAAAGCTTCTAGAATGCAAGCTTTGCAACTTATTCAAATTAGTCCCTAATTTCAAATTAAGTACTTTATGCATAGAATTTCTTCACGAAATTTTCGTACAATCATGCAATCATATCATAGACTTCAAAATAATTATAAAATAATTATTTCTATCTCGTATTTGTGGTCCTGAAATCACTATTCCGATTAGGCCCTAATTCGGGATATTATAAATGCTGGAAAATTTCAGCCATGTTTATTCCTTGTATATAAACCCCTAAGCTATCAATTTCTTGTAATTTTTATGTTTTTGAGATCATTGCAACTAGGTTCAGCTAGGCCGTACATTCAATTTTGAAATTGTTAAAGATTTTTAATGTTGCCATTGATGAATCTTGTGATTTCCGATGTGAGATGATGGATTTGGAATGTTGATTTATATTTAAAAGTATTTTGTTAAGTGATTTTGATAAATTTTTTGATTAATGACTAATTTGTTAAATTAATAAAAGTACAAGTATTCAATGTAAAATTTTTGCAAAAATCAACTATTTTGGATACCATGAACATTTGGCTAAACTCAATTCTATGTAAAAATGGTTAATTTTTTTTGCAAAAATCAACTATTTTGGATACCATGAACATTTGGCTAAACTCAATTCTATGTAAAAATGGTTAATTTGCATGTTTTGGGCTCAGAGACTAAATTGAATAAAAGTAAAACTTTATGGACAATTTTGTAAAATATCAAAAATGACCAAATTGTATGAAATGAATTTTTTTGATTGTCTAAATTAACATATTGAATGAAATTATTAATTTAGATCAAGATCGAGTGAACAATTCGAGGAAAATAGAAAATTACCAAAATGCCCCTAAACTTTGTTATTTCTGCAATTTAGCCAGGTAAGTTCATATGAACTATACTATGTATATTGTTGATTAAATTGAATGTTATTATATAAAATTTTAATGAAAATGAATCGATATATATATATATATGTTATTATACTATTTAACTTATAATGAAACAAGGAAAATTCAATGACCCACGACGACTGTCGAGTCCCATTTGAACCTTAGGAATATTTAGGATACAAATGAAATGTTTTTAGGGGTTACCGTATTTTGGGTGCTGGTCTCGTACGTCCTACCGGTGGCTGAGTTTCCGACATATGTTGCGGTTACTTGACAGCTTGTGTGAGCAGCATCGTATAGCTACATCTTGATTGACAGCTTGTGTGAGCAAACCCATTTATGACTCGAAAGAGAGCATTGATATGAGATATGAGATAGTAGTGGCTTTGACCACGTGCTGGCACATAGTGTGCTAGATTCTCGCGTATCCGATATTATTCTAAGTGGTTTAACGGGATATGTTCTGTTACAAAACAATATGAGTTTGATACGAACTAATACAGATATATACATGAAATACATGGAAATGATGGTACATGATATATTGATATATTGAGATGGATGATATATGTATATGATGAAACTATACGACAATGATATGTAGCATGACATAGCATGACATGTACATAAATGAATATCTTTGATATCTTGATACATGGTAAATATGTAAGTTGAGATGAGTAATGAACTCAAGTGGGACATGTGCTGCTATTTGATGCTTAGGCAAGTGCCCAGCTGTTAGTTGAATGGTATTATGTTTACTTATAAGTCGTATTGAAATGGTAAGTGCTCAAATGAAATTATACTTGTACTCTTGAATAAGTGGTAAGGTTTAAATTATGCAAATTCTTATGAAAGGGTTTATAATATGATTAACTCTAAAAGAGCTATGTTTAAATGCACTAGCTTGTGGCTATGGTTGATGATATGCTTGTGTCTTATGTATTATACATATGAAATGGAACGATGAGTTAAATTGATGATGTTATTTAAGCTAAAGGAAGTAAATGTAATGGAAAGTAATGACATGCAAACGAAAAGAAGAAAATTGAAGGATATATAAAGTTTTTATAAAACCCTACTTTGTTGGGGATGATAGGTATTAGTGATGCCGTGGAATTATTCAATTTGTGAGTTGTTGAATTTGGTTTCATGAATAGTGTGGTATCGATATATGATTATTCTTTATATGTATAAATTTCATACTTGAAATGGATTGATATGATTAAAGTTTATACGATCTTACTAAGCATTGATTACTTACATAGTTATTTTTTTACTTGCAGACTATCGGAAGCTCGATTAGGTTGGAAGCTCGTTAGAGATTTATCACACTATCCAACGATTATATCGGTAGATTTTGATATCTTGGTTAAGGTTATATTGGCATGTACAGGTATTTTGGCTAATGTTAGCCTATGTGTTTTGGTTGTTGAAATAACCATTTGGTTAGTTTGCATTTTGGCCTTGTATTGGTAAAATGATATATATTATAATGTGTATATATGTTGAAACAGCCCGGTTTAGACCCTAGTCAGAACCGTGGTTTCAAGACTACAAATCTGATTCAAAAAATATTTTAATATTATTTTTGGTGTTTATAACATGTGAGTATGTATCTGTGAAAATTTCGTGAGCTAATTTTATTGTTTAAGTGGTTAATTTGAGAAAAGGACTAAATCGCGTAAAATGAAAAAGTTGCATGCTATAAGTTAAAAGTGCCTAAATGCTATGGCTTATTAAATGAAAGGTCCTTATGTTGTAATTAGACTATTGATAGTGGAGATGGACATAAATGGCCTTATATTAGATGTTTTTATAATGGTTTATTAAAGGTTAATATTGGTATTTGTTAAATCACATTAATATTAATAAAACAAAGTGAATTAAAACATTATTTTGCCATCTCTATGCACCGAAAATTGAAAAGCAAGAAGAGAAAATAGGTTTTTCATTCGTCTAAGGTAAATTGATGCAATTAGGTATGTGTTTTGATCCGTTTTTGATGATTTTTATGTTTTTGTCATCGTTGTTTCGTGTTCTAGCTAGCCCATGCCTCAATTTTTGAAAGTGTAGATGATTTTGAAATTTTCCATTAATAAATTCATGTGTTTTTGGATGTTTGACGGTGAATTATGAAAGTTTGGTGTTGAATATACATGTTTTGTAAAATGATTTTGAGTAAAAATACATATTAAGGATTAAATTGAGAAAAGTGTAAATTGAGGCGTTGAATTGTGAAATAAATGAAAAATATGGGTTGCTAAGGGCACTATGGTAATTCGGCCAAGCATGGGTTAAATTGAATTCTTTGAATTTCTTGTATTTGTGAAATAGGGACTAAATTGAATAGATGTGAAAGTTTAGGGGCTAAAGTGCAAAAATGCCTAAATATATATTTTTGGATGAAATTGAATGAATAAGTGATTAAATGAGTCAATTTGAAATACAATGGATTAAGAAAAGAGGAACTCGGACTTAGATCGAGGTAAGAACAATGTACTCGATTAATCGGCTAGTTTCGTTGTTTCTACGACTGAGGTAAGTTCGTAGGTGTACATTTCATTATAAATGAATGTTATATACTTTAATATTGCATAAAATGTGTTTATGAGATTGCAGATAATGTTTGAATTGTGAATAAGATTATACTGAACTGTTCAACGATGAAATCAACAAGCAAAACTTCTCGGTTAAACTTTAAGTATAGTGATGATGATAATGTAATGTCATTAAGTTAATGCATTGGCTTCGGGCCATGATATAGAACTTCGGGTGCGAATAATACCTTGATTTGGCTACGGGCCATGATATAAGTATTTTGAGAGGAGTTATTTTGATTTGGCTCGGGCCATGGTATAGGTACTTCGGGATAAGTTACCTTGATTTGGCTATGGGGCATGGTATAGGTACTTATTAATTGTGATTCGTGAGTAATCGATTTCTTTCCCTAATGGTTCAACGGATAAAAGAATGACTTGTTTAAGGAAAAGATTAGTACGAGATGGTACAGGTACGTACAGAACTTTTTTGAGCATTTCGGTGAGAAAGATCAATGAGATATTAATGAATCATGTTTTGAGACATGATAGGAAGGTTTGTGTTAATGAGATATTGTTCTAGTAATGTGTATAAGATTGAATTATATTTATTTGATGAATTAAATTGCTTAAATACGAACTTACTAAGCTATGAAGCTTACTGTGTGTTATTTTTTTATGTTTTATAGATAATCAAAGCTAGCTTGGACTTAGGGATCGTTAGGAGCATCGTTACACTATCGATCATTTTTTGGTACTTTTGAAGCTTGTATATATGGTATATGGCATCTATAGGCTAGTGTCATTTTGGTATGTTTTGAACTATGATGTTAGCCATGTGATTTGGCTTGTTAATGATGTAAATGTTGATATGTTTTAGCCAATTAAATTGGCTTAAGTTAAGTGCTTGATAAGTGATATATATGATGCAAATAATGCCTTTATATGTTGGCTTGTTTTGGTGTGGTAGATATGGTTAAATGGATATTGTTTTAGTTAGTTATCAATGTTTGAGTAATGGTAAATTGTGATGATTTTTAGCATAATAATTTGGTATAATTTGAATATGGAAATAATTAGTTGAAATGGTTGATTACTTATGGTATGTTATGTATATGTTTTGGTGAGTTTTGGTTGCTTACAAATGACTTGAAATGATGCCAAATAGGTTGATTTATATGCATGATTGTAGGATGGCAAATTGGCTTTTCAAATGGCCTATTTTTTTCCACACGGGCAGAGACACGTACGGCCGTGTGTCCCTTGGGGTAGTCCTACAATTTTAAGTCAGTCTGGAGCATGGCCTAGACACACGAGCGTGTTTGGTAGTCGTGTGAGGCACACAGCTTTGGCACATGGGCGTGTGTGGCCATTTCGAAGGGTACACCGCTAGACACACGGGCGTGTGGTTAGACGTGTAACCCAAGTTAGTTTCGACCACAGCCAATGCACATGGGCACGTCTTCAGCCGTGTGGTGGAAGTCAGTATGTATGCTCTGTTTTCACACGGCCTATGACACGGGCGTGTCTAGTAGTCGTGTGAGGCACATGGTCTGCTTACACGGGCGTGTGACCTAGGAATGTAAAATTTTTCTGAGTGTTCAGAAATTTTTAATTGTGATCGGTTTAGTCTCGAACCATTCTTAAGCATGTTTTAAGGTCTCGTAGAACCTTTTTCTGGTAATGCCTTGTAACCCTTTTTCTGGCGATGGATACAGGTTAGGGGTGTTACATATGTAGCCTTGTAATGGTTGATATATGACTTGTTATGGTTGAATGATGGTAGATAGAAATGTAGTTGAATGTGCATATTAGATATGACATATAACTTGTTGTGAATTGGTGTTTTGCGATAGTAAGCATTTATGTATTTTGATACTAATAATTATGTGGTAAAGTTGGTACCAAACGATATGTTTTGGTAAGTAATTTACATGTTCTGTAATGATGCAAACTTAGTTAGAAGTTAATCAATTATTTTGGCCAAATTGAATACATGGTTATACATTTTTTAATGTTGTCATTTGAGGTGCCTTTAGGCATATTGGTTGGATGTTATTGTACCATATGTGTTTGGCTTGATTATGCATGGTTTTGGTGCCTTTTAAGGGCTTAGGTATATGTACAAAAGGGATTATAGGTACATGTTGAAAAAAGTGAGAAAAATGGCTTGTAAAATAGATTATTTTTGTCCGCACGGGTAGAGACACGGGCGTTTGTCTCAGCAATGTGTGACACACTACCAGGTAACACGGTCATGTGTGACACATGGCGAGGTAACACGGCCGTGTGTCCCCTGTAGTTTTTAAAGGGTTGCAAGTCAAGTTTTATACGGCCTAGCACTTGGGCGTGTAAGGTTATTTTGAAGGGTACACAGCCTGGCACACGGTCATGTGGTTTGTCCATGTGACCTAAATCAGTGAGTTACACGGGTACAGACATGGGCTGGGACACGGTCGCGTGTTCCTATTTTGAATGCCTACACGGCCTAAGACATGGGCGTGTCTCTTGGTCATGTGAATCACACTGGCGTGTCTCTTGGTCGTGTGAGTCACACGACTGTGTGACCCCTGCAGTTTGTAAAATTTTCATCTTTTCCCTGAAATTTCTATATGTTTTTATTTAGTCCCGATTTGTATGGTCTCGAGGGCTCGTATAAGGGACAATATGTATGCTATTGATTGATTTTGCTGTGATTGATGATATGAATTAAATGTACTAATTTTTTTTAGTTCTAAAATGTAAACTCCGATAATATTTCGTAACCCTATTTCGACGATGGATACGGGTTAAGGGTGTTACATATGAACCTTCAGTCCATGCTTAATATAGACATGCATGTTGAAGGTGGGTTAGAATTTTCAAAACTTCCTCATAGAAGACCGAGTCATTCAAGTGCTTATACAATTTTTGATGATTTACAAGTTGGAATGGAGTTTTCCTTCAAAGACGTTGTTGTTGCTATAGTGAAATGGTATAACATAAAGCATGGTGTCAACTTCCATGTTACAAAATCACGAGTCAAAAAATGTGAGACGAAGTGTCAAATGCTTGACACTAGATGTCCATGGAAAATCATGGCATCCATGAGAAAGAAAACGAGGTTATTGTAGGTATGTCACAAGATCATTTGAAATTGGATTCTAACCTTATCTTTAGCATTGCCATACCTATGGTAAAATACTTGTGTTGTTACAGGTATGTCACAGGATCATCTGAAATTAAAACCTTCCGTTATCTCAGACATTGTCTTACCTATTGTGAAAATGATTCTTAATATTCTTATGTCAATTTTGATTGCAAATATCCGTAATGAGTACAATTACACTATTTCATACTACAAGACAAGAGTTACAAAATAGAAGATAATGAAAAAGTTGCATAATGGGTGGGATAAATCATATAATGATTTGTGGCAATGGTTGAAGGTATTGAATCAACACGTCTCAAGTACCGTCATCAAGATTCAAACGAGACCTACATATCATGAAAGGTGAATGGTCTAAGGGAAAAGAATTTCCATCATCTTTTTTAAACATTCAAGCCATGCATTAAAGTATTTCGATATTGTAAACCATTGGTCCAAATTGATGACACATTTATGTAAGGGAGATATGAGCATCACTTGTTGTTGGTTGTTGCATAGGACGATAATCGAAAAATTTTGTCAATAGCTTTTGTAATTGTTGAATAAGAATTTGTTTATGCTTGGGACTTCTTCTTAACTAACTTGAAAAGGCATATCATGTCGCAACCTGATATATGCATCATTTTTTATAAGGTACCCAGAATACAAGCTGTGATTGTTTAGCATGGAAACTTATGGGATCGTACACACCATAAATATTGTATACATCATATTGAGTCAAACTAAATTGGTTGATTTCACAAGGATGATAAGTGACGATATGTTATGAACATGAGTACGTAGTAAATATTATTTTCTATATAATTCTTTAACAAATTGTTTGCATTCTTGGATATACTTTTTATTTTCTTTGACAAGGTACGAGTTCATCTAACATCAATTCTATGAAATGTTAGAGAATTTGCAGGCAATAAAAAAATTAGTGTTGATAAAGGCAGTGTGTGGAACAAGATCATAAATTTGTCCAAGTCACGAATTTGGCTTAGGGCTCTAAACAAATGAAGGAGAACTCGAAGTTTAATACAACTTAAAATACAAACAAATCCAAGTCAAATTTAAGAATTAAAAGGGTAGCAATTAAAATAAATAATTAAGATAGAAAAAGAATAAGGAATCCAAAACAAAGATTAGAAACAATTAAATAAGAACATAACATAATAATAAAGAAATGAAAGAAGATAGATAGAAAAGATGAAAATAACGTGTAGAAGTCCTAAGGGGCCTTGGAAATAAGAGGAATCTACAACCTCCTTCAAAAGACTCTAATTTTTCCTCTAAAAAAGAAAACTTGGCAAGAAAAAACTTGAAAATAATCTCACAATTTGAAAAGATTGTTAAAACTCTTTTAAAAGAAAACTCAAAAGAAATTTTTAAAGAGAAAAACTCAAAGAAAATTTTATTAACTTAAAATAGACAAGTTGTTAAATGAGTTATGAATTGTGTATCTAATGAACAATGAAGAGGCGTTTAGATAGGCTAGCTAAGTACATCTGCAACATTTGCATTATGCCTCGGAGCTGGGTATAGTAGTATATCGAGTTAGAAAATAGTAGAGAATTTTCAAAGTAGACAAAATATGAAATTTGAGTGATGATTTAGTAAGTATTTTGAGCTAATAAGAAATCTGAAAATATTTCCTAAATAAGAAAATTTATTTGAGACAAGGATTAAATTGTAGTAGAGTAGAAAATATTGTGGCAAAAGTAGGAAAATTAAAAGTTAAGAAAAATCGTTGGAGTTTGTGGAAAGAAAAGAAGGACTAAGATGAAATTATACCTAAGGTATGATTCATGCTTGGTATTTTAGAAAAGATGAAGGATAAAATGGTAACTAGTTAAATAAGATATTATGAGACATAAAGATTAGAGGTCAAATTATAAATATGTGTAGCTAGAGGATTAAGTTGCAAATTAACCATTTTAATTAAAAATCATGAGATATCTTTGTTAGAAATATGTAGAAAGATCGAATAAAGGATGAGAATTCTTCAATTCTTGCTTAAGAAGTCAACATCTCTACCATTCCTCTCCATCCAAACTTTTATTTTTATTCCAAGCAAGTTCTTCCACCATTTTCAAGCCATTCCAAGCTTAATTTCATTCATTTCTTTGATGTTTTCTTAGCAATTCAATAGAGAAGACTAGTAGAGACCTAAATTTTATGAGAAGAAACTCTTCATATATGTTGAAGGAGAGAGAATTAGGTTTTGGTTCCAAGTGATTGAGGTAATAGATGATTAACTTTTCATGACATACATGTTTATTTCAATAAATAGCATAGAAAATTTATTTGATTATAGTTTTTAACATGAAAATATTGTATTTTTTATATGGAATTGAAGAAAACAAGAAGAATGTAAAGGACCAAATTGAAGATAAAGAAAAAGGGTTGATCAAGGAATAGAGGGAATGAAAAATCTACCATTCAAGTTTTTGTTGTAAGTACTTGAAGAATTTTACCATGCTTAGTTTAGGATTAGGTATAAATTATGTTATTAAATAGCCTAATGTGAAACTATTATTGTTATACATAGTAACTATGAAAAAAGGTTCTACATGAAAGTTTATGTTTTGAATTACATTATGAAATTTGGATAAATGTTTATAGTGGTAATTGAGAAAAGGACTAAATTATAAAGAAGACAAAACATATGTGAGTAATGCAAATGTTGAAAAGAATTTTTATAGAAAGACAACCGAAGTTATAATGTTATAAACATTGATGTGTAATAAATTAACAAGTTATGTTATGCCTTTGGAATTAAGGACTAAATTGTGTAAAAGAAAAGTTACATTGCATTGTTGTTTAAATGATTGATTTAGTGCCTAAAAGTATTGCCCACGTAGTTGAGATGAGAACCATTAGGATACAGATGCATGCCATTAAGGATATTTAGTGCGCCCTTTGTTCTGTATTGCACTACGGTGCACTCTGTTTAACTTAGCACTACGGTGTCCTCTGATTAAAAAACACACTTCGTGTGCCTCTGTTCTGTTAATGCACTTCCCTGCAAGTCTATATTTTTTCTGTATATCCTAAACGTTCTATTTAGTCTATGATGGGCTACTAAATGTAATGTGATCAAGGAATATAATTAAATGGGAAGGTAAGTTTTAGTAAGTAATTACATTGAAAAAGTTCATTATTTGATGATAAAGAAAAGAATTAGAAGTATGGAATAACTTATAAGTTGGCTAATAGAAATTATTATACTAATGATTTAGATTCTTATGCTACTTAGGGCCAGTTCTGCATTGCTTTTCAAAAGCACTTCTGGAAGAAAAGCTGTACAGAACAAGCTGCTTTTGGCTGAAATTTTTAGCTTTTCAGAAGCGCTTTTGAAAAGCAATTCTGAAAAGGAGAAGCTAAATTGTTTAGCTTTTCCTCTCCCAAAAGCACTTTTAATGCTTAATTACTTTTTCACCCCTCCAATAACATAGTACTTTCTCTTTTTTTCTTGGTACTTAATTACAAATGTGTTAAAATTATTAATTAAAATTAAAAAAAATAATTTTTAAAATACTAATTACAAATATTTAATAGTTATATTTAAATATTTAAAATATATTTTATATATTCTAATTAATATTTATTGCTTAAAAATATTTAAAATTTATATTTTATATATTAAAATATTAACAAGAAGTTATAATAATTTTTTATATTCTTACTAAAATATAATAATATTAACTAATTTAAATATTATTTAAATACATATTTGTTACTTTATAATAACATGTCTAAAATGGTCATTTTATTTCTCAAAAGCACTTTTTAACAGCAATGCTAAACACTCAAATTTTAAACTAAACTTTTCAAAAGCACTTCTCAAAAGCACTTTTTCACAGCACTTTTCAAAAGCATTGCCAAACTAGTCCTTACTAAGTCTTCCCCGGCTTAACGTGCTTCTTTTAACGTGTAGGTAAAGTAGATCCTAAGTGTGATATCCCAATTAGGGCCTAAACGGAATAGTGGTTTCGAAACCACAATTCTGAAGTAGAAAAATTTATTCCGATTAATTTTTATAATTTATTGAGTGATTAGATGCATGTGTTAGAATATCGATAGAAAATTTCATGAATTGCATGTCTAATTTGCCTATTAGGACTTAATTGCAAAAGTTGATAAATATGAGTTTTAGATGTTAAAGGATTTAATTGAAGAGCATAATTGAAGTAGAGGTCATTAAATGGTAATTATACCATTAGGTTTTCATGGACAAAAGTGGAAATACATAAGTAGAGATAACCAAAGTTTTTAATGAAGGGTATTTTAGTCATTTGGTAATTAAAAGATTAAAAAAGGGAAAAAGATGGAAAATATGTCCATCTTCTTCATTAGGACGAAATTTCAAGGGTTCTCCATAGCTAGGGTTTGTTTCAAGCTTCCAAGCTCCATAACCAAGAAAGACGTGGAATCGACCTTGATCGGGGAAAGGAAAAGATTGTGGACTAAATTGAAAAATTTCTTTATTTTGTACTGAGGTAAGTTCAGGTGTAAATGTAGTAACATAATTGTCATTTTAAGTAATTTAATGTTATTTATATGATATGATGATTAATATCATGAAATATTATGCTTTGTGGTTATTATTGAGTAATATGCAAATTATGTGTGCTACGTGTTAAATATGAATTGCTACCGAGTATCGATTTCGATATTCTGTGGAAGACGGCAAAGATGTGTGATTAAGGAAAAATCCCGTTTGAACCTTGGGAATAGATTAGAATACAAGTGACACGTCACTAAGATATTTGAGTTCCGAGCTCGTTGAGTTGAGTCCGAGTTCACTTATGGATGCGAACGCCCGAGCTCGTTGAGTTGAGTCCGAGTTCACTTAAGGGCGAGTTACATGGTAGCTTGGCTACATAATTTCCGTAGGCTATTGAGTTTGTCTAGCTGTGGGTATGGCACTTATGTGCATGAAATCCGTGTATTCGAATCATATTCTGATGTGTTCAACGGGTAAATCTTAAGTGGATAAGGTGAGTACCTAAAACGAAGGTGACATGTTGGTAAGTGTGGTGAATGAGAAAATTTGTACAGGTATGTACTTAACCCTCGGGTTGAGACTTCACTATAACAATAATATGGTAGGATCATGAATGAGAAATATGATATGAATGCTTTGGTGATATTATGCAAATATGGATTTCGTATTATTGCATGGTTATGTTACTTGCTATTTACATGTGAACTTACTCAGCAATTATGCTTACTCCCTCCTCTCTATTCTTTGTATTTTTATCAAGCCGGCTAGGAGATTGGGAACGATCGGAGGCGCGCTCACACTATCAAAAAACTATTTCGGTATAATGACTTGTATATTTTGGGACTATGGCATGTATAGCATTATAATCATTTTGTGTATATAATCTTATGATCTGGCTCATGGATGGCATGGAAATGTTTGAGAATGATTAGCTATTGAGTGGCTAATCAAGATTATATTTGATAACACGTATATTTTATGTGCTAACTAATCTATGGAAATCAATAAAATGGTGAAATTGGCTATAAAACAGAATCACACAGTAGCAGTAACGTGAGTTTGAAAAATCACTAAAAATAGTATAGACATAATTAGATGATGAATAAAATATGGAATTTAATCTTAATGAATATATCTTCATGTGGAAGAAACAAAATAGGTAAAAGAGTTGTATTTTATGAGATATTTACGTTTTAGTGAAATAGGGTCAGAGCGATTCCTGGATTCCCTGTTCTGACTTTAGAAATTCATCATAAATTTTTTAGAAATAATTAGGACTCACACTTTATATTTATGGATTCCTTATTGAGTCTATTTTAAAGAGAAACAAATGACATGGTCATTGGATCTCTGTACAGGAAGAAATTTGATTCGTAGTGCACAGGGGTCAGAGTATCCGAACCCTAAAATAGGGGAGATTTAACTAATAAACTGTACTAATTGGCCCTACCAAAAATTCTAGAAAAAAATTATTAAGTAGATATATGAGTCTAGTTTCAGGAAAAATTTACAGAATTTGATTTCGAGTTTCGTAACTCGAGATATGATTTTTTAGCGACTGTGACGCAGATGGACAGTTTACTACGAGAATTGTTTGAACTTGTTTAAATGCTAAAATAAGTTTAGTAATGTCTCATGCTCGACTCCGACGACGGTCTTGGGTAAGGGGGCGTTACACGAAGGGCTAGTATTGAGGTCAAATATTGCTCATCTCATCACATTGCCAAGCTTGTTGAGTGTAGGTAATGTATTTTGGTATAGAATGGAATGTACATAGGTAATATACTATGGAACTTAGTAAAAAGTATAAAAATGTAAATTTTGTAAAACCTACTAAGTAAAAGGGTTAATTAAAGTTTGAGTATGATGGTATTTTACTAAACTATATTGATGAAATGGTTGGTTTATATGTCTATTTTGTGAATTGGTTGAGTTGGAATTGAAATTTTTTATTTGCAAAGACTAATTTGTGAAGTTTGGATTTTGGTTAAATTCCCTTGCATCTCATTAATAAAGAGCAGATTAGGTATTGATGCCATGGCATAAGTATTGATACTTAGAGGTATGTATTGATACTTCAACGTATGTATCTATACCTTGGGAAATTATCTCAAAACTTTGGAAGTTATTGGCTTAATTTGGTATGGATACATGATAGGGGTACCAATACCGTCACTGTGATACATATAACTCATGCTTGGTATCGATACTTAACCTCTGTTTTAACAAGAAACTTACATTTTAAGCCTTGCAAACTCGGAAAAACTTAATTTGGGTCACCTCGAGTCTTATTACTAGTTATACGAAGATAAATAAATCAAAGTAATATATGTGAAATATTCAAATTTAAATAAACTTCAGTTAATTATTATTTTGACTTTCATCGTGACATTTCTATACTTGGCTCGATAATTGGGTCGAGTATAAAGGTGTTACAACATCCAAATAAAACTCTAAAATATATTAAAACTATAATTAATTTAAACAAGAAGTAGTTTTAGTAATAAAAAAAGTAGTTTTAAATCAAACTTTCTTGTTGACTAAAAATATAAAACTCCTACAAAATTTAAAATACTTACAAAATATCCAAATTTTGGAATAAATATATAATGAAATAATAAGACCTAATAAATACAATATTAGGTTCATATAAAATAAAATTTAGGACTAAAAGTCGAACTCAATATGATTTAAATTTGAATTAAAAGCTTGAAACTCGTAATTTCCATACTAATCCCAACTAGAAATTTTGTTCTCGCAGTCTTTACTAAAACAATCATAACTTGAGTACCCAGACTCGAAATCACTATGAAGACATTTCAACCCAGAAAATTCCATCCAAAAAGTTGTCGCAATTCGATTGATTTTTCAAACTTGGAAATTGACAACTTTGGTTATTGGAATTTAATAAATTTCACCCCATCCAAGCATGTATCAAGTGTTGAATACCTTGATGAGATACTTAAGGAATAGTGGGCTCAATCAAATATGGAGGTCTACGATACAAGCATATGACAACGAACTTAGCGGAATGCATAAATTTCGTATTGAATGGGACGCGTCATTTTTTGATAACGTCGGTTGTCAAAGAAACATATTTTCACTCATCAACCTTATTGTAACACCTATATCTTGTATCTGTTGCCGGATTAAGGATCAGAGTGTTACAAAACCAAATAGAACAATTTATTTTAATTCAAAACAATTATTCAATCATTTCATAGAATAAATATGCACATGGGCCTTAATTCGGGTTTACGAGGCCCTAAAATTAGTTTGAAAGCAATCAGGGACCAAAATGAATCAAAACATAAATTTTAAGAAAAACTTAAAAATTCATGGTCGTATAGCAGGCCGTGTCCTAGCCTGTGTGTCAAACTGTGTGACTCACTGACTTGGCTCACGCGATCGTGTAGCAAGCCGTGTGCTAGCCTGTGTAACCTACTAACTTGAGACACGCGACCGTGTCTCAAACCATGTAAAACCTGAACCTAAAACAATAAAGCACATACGGCCGTGTGGGGTGACCATGTGTGACGCACAACCATGTGACAGTCTGTGTCCCAGGCTGTGTACTAACAAATTACCCCTTAAAGCAAGCTAACTCTACATTGAACTTTCCCAACAAGGTACACCTATAACACAAACCATCTTATGACCAAAACACTCAAAACACATACTTAAAACATGTCAAAATAATCATCCTAACTTCTAACCAATATATCATCCATAGGTACCTCAATTTATAACCAACCACATTGAAACATTTTAAACATACCACAAAATTACCAAATACACTTTGAGATATTCATCTATGCATAAAGATTACCTACTCTAACATTACAAATCATACTCAAAAGAATTTAGCTAATCTTCATCATCATCCATGACTATTAACATTAACAAATTCACAACAAAACCTATATACATACCATAACCCAAAAAGAGATACAAAAGCTACCAAAATAACTGGATAGTGTGAGCTTTAAGGTCGATCCTTCCGATCAATCTGCAACTATTATCTACAAAATAACATTAGAAAAATAATAATAAGCTATAATAAGCTTAAATAGCTTAGAAAGATCATAGTTTAATATTTACTTGACTTGTTTTAGTTAATATAAACACTTAAAGATATAACACACTAACTAAAATCCTCAAATTGCATTGCACATAAGTTCTCATAATCAACCAAATCAAATGAATAACTTCTTAGAAAATTTATCATAGCAAGAATATACCAATTCCATGTAATCCTTCATATCATTTAGATTAAATCACCAATACTCGATTCACATACTCGATCATTACTCCATTTTCAGGGGCATCATAGATGCAAAACAGGGGCACTATATGCAGTCAAGGGCACAGATGTGCGAACAGGGGCACCGAAAGTGTATTCAGGGGCATAATTATGCAAACAGAGAAACCAAAGTGTATTCAGGGGCACAGTTGTGCAAACAAGAGTACTTCTTCATTTACATATACATGATATAACTCATTTCATTCACATATAATTTATTACAAATCCAAGGAATACCACTAACAAAAACAATCCCTTCTCCATTACATGTTACCATAAATATTTGCAATTTACCTTGTTATACAAATAACCTGTAACGCCCCATACCCGAGACCGTTACCGGAGTCGAACACGGGGTGTTAACGGACTTAATTCATTTGCTTACACAGTTCATTTTAAAATTTCCAGACAAGCTGGCTAACTGCATCACAGTCACTTTAAAAATCATATATCGAGTTCCAAAACTCGAAAACTGATTCCGTAAATTTTTCCTGAAACTAGACTCATATATCCATATACAAATTTTTTTCTAGAATTTTTGGTCTGGCCAATTAGTACAGTTTATTAGTTAAAGTCTCCCCTGTTTCAGGGTTCAACTACTCTGACCTTCATGCATTACGACTTAGATATCTTCCTGTACAGGGCTTCAATACTTATTCCATTTGTTTCTAATGAAACTAGACTAAAAAAGGAATTTGTACATATAAAGCATGACTTCTAATTATCTCTGGTTAATTTATAGTGAATTTCCAAAGTCAGAACAGGGGATCCAGAAATCGCTCTAGTCCTATTTCACGAAAACTTAAACATCTCATTAAATACGACTCATATGGTCGTTCCGTTTCTTTCATATGAAAATAGACTCATCAAGATTCGATTACATAATTTATTCATTATTTAATTACATTTCTAATATTTTTAGTGATTTTTCAAACTCACATCACTGCTGCTGTCAGCATCTAGTTTAAGGTAAATTTCACCTATTTCATAGTTTTCCATGAATCAACTAGCCATTTGTCATACATAGCACCAAAATGATCGTGATTAACCATTCCAATGGCTAATCATTACCAAGCATTTCCATACCACTCAATGAACAATATAAAAAATGATTATAATGCTATGCTCAAAATATATATAAGCCATTTTCGCATGGCTATCCGAATATATACATTACCAAAAGGTACTTGATTAACAACAAAGGTCAGTCCTATACATGCCATTATCAAAGTTCAACTAAAAGAGTACCAAAAGGGCTTTGATAGTGTGGACGACTTCAACTTTGACACTCCAGTCCGATAGGTGACGAACAAAATCTATAAAACAGAGAATCAAAGCAATGAATAAGCATTTTAATGCTCAAGAAGTTTAAGTAATGAAATTATTTACGACTAAAGTATAGCGTTCATATGACTAAATGAATAATTGCATATACGCATGTTCCCAAAATCATACTTACTTCACGCTTCAACCAAGACATTCATACGGGGATCAAACCTAACTAAGGCCGGAAGTTTGTTAATCAATTGAGCGAATACTATTTAAAAGGAGTCAACTTTCCGATGCATATACGAAACATACCTTATCGTTTGGATTTTATGAGCGTATTAATTGCAATTATTACAGCAAGATCGCTCATTTCCAAACCCAAGTACCTTCGGGATTTAGCCGGATATAACAACTCGCACAAATGCCTTCGGGACTTAGCCCGGATATAGTAACTCGCACAAATGCCTTCGGGACTTAGCCCGGATATAGTAACTCGCACAAATGCCTTCGGGACTTAGCCCGGATATAGTCACTAGCACAAATGCCTTCGGATCTTAGTCCGGTTATCATCCGAATAATCATGCACATATATCAATAAATCATAACACATCTATATTTCATTTTCATTACTAGAATTCAAACACAAGACACTTATCAACCATTACCATTTTCGGCTCAATAGCCACATACAAAGGGCATGATTTTGATTGGCTTTATAACATAATCTCTATACGCATTCGGCTGCCCGTCATAAGTATAAACCAATTACCTCAATATATAATTCAAGTAGAATCATTATATCACCGTTTATTTGTTATGCTTATATGTCATGACTTAATCAAATCATAAACTAAGTTCCATTACTCGAAGACTTACCTCGGATGTTGTCGAACGACTTCAACGGCTATTCAATTACTTTTTCCTTTCCTTTATCGATTTAGTTCCCTTTGCTCTTGAGCTTAATTTAACAAATAAATTGATTTAATCATTTTGAACATCAAAGAGAAACTCAAGGTACTTAGCCCATATATACATTAGACATTAGAGTCATATATATATGAAATCATGAATCAAATTCAACATATTGGCCAATATTCTCCTTTAGCCGATTATCTAAGTCAAGATAAAATCATCAATATGCTTACCTATAGCGAATGTGCAACATCAATCTATCACTATCACCTACATCCTTAATTAAAGGCGAATATATGCAACATCAATCTATGTATTCATTCATGTGGTCGAATATACATATTCCAATATGATTTCATTTCCATTTCATTTAACACTTAACATTTACCACATATCAATTAACCAATTTTGTTTATAATTACAAAACTCTTCATATATTCATGCTCTCATATTCGGTCATCCATACCTATACTAACCATATAACTAAATAATTTTAAGTTTAAACACAAATACAACATTTTACCACCATGGCCGAACACCTCATGAAGTTGCTAAGACCCATCCTTTTCAAATTCTCACACACACTCACATCCAATCCTTTTTATTAAGCACTCAAACTCAATCATCTTCATGCCTCATCACCACAACATCAAACACCAACCAAGAAAGACAACATCCATGGCCGAGTATCATCTCCATCAAATAGCAAAAATTTAAACCACGGGCTAGGTAGAATTTAAACTAACAACTAAAAATATGCATGAATTTCATGGAATAACATCAAACATACCTCAACCTAGTTACAAGCATGGCCGAACTTCTTCAAACCTTTCTTTCTTTCTTTTACCTGGTTTTTCGGCCAAGAAGAACCAAACTCTCACTTTGTTTTCATCACCCTCCAATTTCCATTACTTTATTACTAACCTTTTATTTTATTATTTCTAACACAAAATATTAACACAAAATGTTTATAATATGTTTTAACCCATAGCATGGCCGGCCACTACCTAAAATTTTGGGTAATTTGACATGCAAGTACAAGCATTTTCTAATATGCATTAATAGATCCTTATAGATTAACCTATCACATTTCAAAAGTGACACACATAAGTCTTATTAACTAAATTCACATGCAATCGACTAAATCGAAGCTTAAAACTTTCACACATTCATATTCACATATTTTAGACAATAAATATTATATGCAAATACTTCGGTGACTCGGTTTAGCGGTCCCGAAACCACTTTCCGACTAGGGTCAATTTAGGGTTGTCACATAACCAAAGTAACTTCACACTTAAATACACCAATTATCTAGAAATTAGTAATCTAACACAAGTAATTACAATTTCTAAAACAAATCACTATGAACTTACCTATGCTAAATTGCAATGGTTGTAGAAGTTCAGAGACTACTCCGCTACTTTTCCGTTTCCTCTTATATCAATAGAATCTTGATCTAAAATATAATTTATTTCATTTATTAGCTTAAATTTCATATATTTATAAATTCTAAAATTTGTACCCTTGTATTTACAAAAATCACACAATTACCCCTAATTTTTACATTTTATGCGATTCAGTCCCTTAACCCGAAAATCGTCAATTTAGCCTCTTTTGAAAATCACCATATCTGGCCCAATATTTAAGACTTCAAAATAGTCCCTAAAATATCACTATTTCACCATTATACCATGAAGTTTTTAACATTTTAACAATTTAATCCTTTAACTAAAAACTAATAAAAATCACATTATAAAACAATCCAAAATCACAACCAAGACTTCAAACACATCATTAACATCAAGATCAATCAATATTCATCAATGAAAACATTCAAAATTTTTAACAGTTTTAAAAATAAAGGTACGGTTTAGCTAGACCTATTTGTAACGATCTCAAAAATATAAAATTTATTAAAAACAGGACTCAAAAACTCACTCATGCAAGGAAATGTGCTAGTCGAACCTCCAAGCTTTTACTCTCATGGTGTTTTCGGTCAAAACAAGTGAAAATTAAGAAGATGGTGTCTTCTTAAATTTTGTTTTTAACTTAATTTCAATTAAATTACGAAATTACCATTATAACATGTTTTAACTAATTTATTTTTCTCCATTACCGTCCACTAACCATTGGGATGGTTTAATTGCCATATTAAACCCCCTTCAATAATAGAATTATCAAATCGACACTAGAAGAGTTTTCAAGATGTGAGAAATTATCTTCTAACCATTTCATATCTATCCGGTTACCACTAAACGTGTCCTATACTTTGTCTAATTGTTGGTGGCAAATTGCGCTCCAATCACCAACACGACTACCCTCGTAACAACTGACCCATCAACCGATAGACTGAGTTATAATACCACATCCTTGAGTGTATGTGTTTTAGGTCTCCATCTTTCCAACAAAGCACTGATAAGTACAGACTCCAATTTAGTCCCGCCAAGCATACAGAACACGTGCAAGAATCCCGTCTCTTTGAAGTGTTGTTCAATAACACGCGGTGCTCTCACACTTAAATTGTGTATATATGTTTCAATAATTTGATCTTCATCCTAACTATATAAACATAGAAAAATTTTAAAAATAATATTAACAACTTAATAATGATATTAATTAAAATAAAAATATAATAATTTTGCTTACCATTTGTAATTAGATGTCAAAATGTATTTGTGATCTAAATGAATTAGAGCCATGGACAGTTTTAAAATTTTTAAAATGATGAAAATCTAACAAATTATAAACAATTAGGATAGAAATTTGGAAGAAGAATAATTTCAGAGAAATTTAAGATATTAGAATAAAAAATAGAGAGTAGATGAATAGGATTGAATGAAAAAAATTGAAACTTAAGAGACTATATAATAAATAAAAATTAGACCATTGGAAGCAATAACTGTTGGTTTTTTCTTTGAAGTACCCGGTGATTCCAATGGTTAAAAATTCTAACTGTTGGGGATCCAATTGTTAATATATTTTTATTTTTTAAAATAATCAAAGACAGGTGATCATCGAGAACACGTCTAGTTTTCCATAAAAATCCCCTTTAATAGTTTTCTAAAAGTAAAATTATATAATAATGTTTTTTAAATTTTGTATAAATATATATATAATTGTTTAAAATTAGCCTAAATCCTTTAATAGTTTTTGGAATTCAAGTTGATAATTGTTTTCTAATATTATAAAATGTTTATTTTTAATAGGATAAATCTTTATAAGCAACAAACACGTAAAATAATGAAAATGTTTAAAGGATCAAATATACAAATTTTACGTGAAAAAATTCCTTTAAAATGATAAAAAAAATCACGGACAAAAAGAAATTTTACTAATAAGAGAAAAATAAAAGATGGAGAGAATTAAAACAAAGAAAAAAATTTGAAACTCTGAATGAAAAACCCTTCAAGCTAAAACATAGAATTCTCTCTTAACTGTGTTATTTTTTTTATCTAGGTCTAACTCACACACCAATTCTGGTGGCTTTAAGGAGACTTATAAAGGTTACATGTTACTTGACGCTCACTTACTTTAGATACACTTTAAATACTAATTAATGCAATATACTATTAAATCATTAGGGTCTAATTAGGAAATAATCTCAAAATTATTGTCTAAGGAATCAACTGCATATTTCTATATCTTATCACGATGTTGGGATGAAGATTTTCTTCTCGTCGTGTTCTCCGATATTATGATGTTATTCTTTATTTCAATGTGAAATGCTAAGCATACTCAATACTTTTACATAAATTTTTGTAATTAAATATTATACTAACTTGAAATTGTTTTAGTCCACGTTCCTTCGTGGCTACGCTTGGTAGTTAAAAGAAGAGATATATATATATATATATATATATATTATTTTAATTTAAAATATATTATTAAAAGCTGTGATTATATCGTTGTTTGTGTAGTGTGAAATCGGCAGCTGCCTAGTATTTAGAGCGGAGGCCTAAATTTTGACTACAGTCTTCGCTACGTATTCAGACTCAGCCCTTTTTTATGCCTATAATATTGTTTGGTCAAATCTTTGAATATTAATAATATATTTACACAATGCCCTTTTTTATAACATAAAGGGTGCGAAATAAAAAATTGTGATAATACCTAAGTAAGTTTTAAAATTTTATGGCCAAAGCTAAAAATGGTGTATTATAATTGATTATATTGTTTTTTAGTGACAAAATATGTTTTTTTGTTTTTCATATAGGAAATGTGTTTGAAGGATTGAATTGAATTATTAGCACTTGGGAGGGTTTGGCTGTTCCCCTTATCCAATTATATATTTAAGAATGGTTTAATTTTGTTATTAATCCTGCGTAAATTATGAATTTTGTTTTTTACTTTACTTTAATTATTTTTAGTTTTTATATTTTTTAATTTTGAAATTTAAATCTGATTAAATAATATCAGTTAAATTTTTAAATTTTATTTAGTAAATGTATTATTACACGTGTAATGCTATATAAATTTATTATTTTTACATATTACTCATAAAAATATCATTTTATGAATTTAACAATTATTGCTTGCTTTAAGACTAAAATTTCAAAATTCAAAAAGTATAGGAACTAAGAATAATCAAATTGAAGAATATGAATTAAGTTTATAACTTACTCATAATATAAGACTAATAGTAGAATTTAACCAAATAAATTTAATTGCTACCTTTTGGATCGAACTGAAATTTTAAAATTAAAAAATATAAAAATTAAAATTCATCAACTCAAATAGTACATCGACTAAAATTGAACAGTTAAAATACAAAGATTGAATTTACAACTTATGTATAATAAGATAATTTAAACTTTAAGAAAACTTGATATCATTATAATTTTCATTTGGCAAAATAACTTATTTGGCCTACCAATTTTACAAAAATTCATCAAATCATCTAAAATAAATGTAAAATTAACGTGTCATACACATTGATTATGCTATAAATGTTATGTGAATAATTAATTAGTTTTAAAATTAACAAAAGAAAGAAAAGAAAGTCAATATATCTTAATAACTTATTCTTTTTATCAAGACCGGAACCAAAAGCATTAATTAATAAAAATAAACAAGAATTCCTCCCGCCTCTTTTCTCTCTTGCTTTCTTTCATTGAGAGTAAACTTTTCTAGAAGATTGACACTCATAGATTATTTTAACAAAAATATTTTAAATTTTAATCATTATTGATCTATTTTCTAAAATTTGTTAAAGTGGTCGAATCTATTTATTCTTATAACATTTAGTGATATGATTTGGATTATTATTTTTAATATATTAATCATGAATTTTATAAATTAAATATTTAGATGATGAATAAATAATAAAAAGGAGCAGCTTGACCCGAAACTGCTCTCATCCCTTCCACTGTTGGATATGGGTGGTAAGATAGAGCTAAACTTTTTAGTTTTGCTTTTTTAAATATTTTTGTGAATAAACAATCTCGTTTCTCGACCCCATTAGAAGTGGTGCACATGGGCATGGGGCAAGTCAATGCAAAAAAAACATTAGGGTTTTGACATGTTCAACTTAAACGTGATATAAATATTAATTATGTAATATAAAATATTGTATTTAGGGACAAATAGAGAGAAATGGGGTTTCAAAAGTGAGGAGACAAATCTCCAAAATTAAATGGTTGTTTGATGAAATCTTGTCTTTGGACCCCAAATCTTAGGGATAACATATTTCCATCCGTTGTTTTTTATCGGGTAAAAGTATTATAAAGATCTCTTTTGAAAAAATTAAATTATATTTTATTTCTTTACTTAAAAATTAAAAATTAATCCTAATACATTAAATTAAAAATAAGTTTTTTTGTTAAAAATATCATTTATTTTACTAATAAAAACTAAAGTAGTTGACAAAATACTAAATAATTACACTTGACATGTCATATGTCTCTCATTTTAATGTACAAAAAATAGTTTTTAACAGTAAACTAGTTTAAAACTTGATCCAACATACATAAATTAATTTGTCAATTTTTTTATCAAAAAGACAAAATACAATCTGACTTCTAATACAAAAACCTCTAATACAAAAACCTATACAATGCTTTTACCTCTTTTATTGTCTCCTCCCCATCACTCAGTTCTCTTACTTTCTACCCTTACCAAAGAAAAAAACACAAGTATCAATCATAAGTTGTTTGTCAATCTGATTTCAATTAAATTAAATATTAGAATATTTAAAAAAAAAACAATTCAACAGTCAACTTAAATTGATTTCTTATTCAATTTGTTTTCTTTTTTTTTTTTTCAATACTACTCAGTTCTCGATATGATCTGATTTCAGGGTGAAGACTGAATGAGGTTTTCAAGGAAAATTTAATTGTAGTAGAGCTAGTTAATACATCATCATTAGTTCTTGATAATATATTTGCTTTCATTTTAATTATGCCTGGCAACAAGTTATTTCCTTGCTAACAATACAAGTATGTACGCATCATTAATTATCCGGAAACTTCAGTTTCTATACTGTCTTACAATTTCATGTCTCATGAGTTCCATTTCATTCCCAAGCCTGAAACTAAAATCAAAAGATATTTCCTCTTACAGCTGGTAGCTGCTTAAAATATAACTGAATTAACTTCCATATCATATTATATAATTTTGCTGGTACGGATGCCTGTGGCATTTCTACTTTCCCTTCCTTCCCTAAACCTGTTCCACCAAAATTTAAACTCAACCCAATTTGATTTCATCATTAACTATGGTACCAAAATTGATCAAAACCCTAATCCAAACAGATGACTTTGAAATAAGATAAATCTATAATGACCCAACTCGAAAGAAATCAACCCTCGAACCCAAATGAGCCAAGCTCAAAAATATTTCAACCCAAAAGACTGCTGAGTTGGGCTACTTAGTTCATTGACATCTATGTTCATTTGCTTCTACAATGATACAGTCAGGTTCAATCCTACAAAGCTAATAAAGCCTATGAATGAACTCATCAAAGTGACGTTCTCCAAGATGTTACTGCTATCATCCAAATTAGTTTTATCATCTACCAAAACTCTCAGGTTTTTTTTTTTTTTTTGGGGGGGGGGGGTTGCGGGGAATGAACGAAATATAAACTTTTAACACTCTTTCTGAGCCCCAGAGTCGCATCCCTTTGGTGGAAAAGGGTTCTTCAAAAAGTCTTCTTTCTCACAACTGGCTTCCGTGGTTCTTTTTTTGCAGTTGTCATAAAACCAGGTGTTGGTATTCCCGTGGCGGCTTGGTAAATGTCCTTTAGTCTTTTTAAGAAAAAGTATAAAACACAGGAGAACATTATCAGAAATTATCCACATAAATATAAAATCTTTTAAGGCATATGAGGGAAAGAAGGGGGGGTCAAAGGATATTCAAGTTACCTTGGAATGCTGAGAAAGAGAATGATCACTGAAACTCCAACAATAAGAGGGAATACCGGTGCTGGAGTTAATTCCTATTGGTAAGCAAGACAAGCAAAAAAAGGAAAGTTCGATGGTAAACAGTAAGTACATATATAATCAAACATCATTGTAGTTTTAGTAGGACCACTCTTTTGTTATACATAGTTGCATAATCATTTGGAAAAAAGGGAACACATGCATGATTTTAACAAAATTAAACAAACCTGTTTGTGATGATACTCCTCCACACTATATTTCAGGGGACCGACATGAACTTGAGCATTCTTCTCTAGGTCAACCTCAATAACCTCCGACTCGAATTTGTGAGTGCTAGAAGGGAGATTGGATTTGAGCTGAACGGTATGTTTTCCCCTTGGCAAGTGCTTTACCTGGAAGAAGTTGGATAATGGCAGTTGGAAGACAGACTCTACTTTAGACGTGTCACCAGCTGACTTGATTTCTACCAATAAATGAGAATGTAATTCCCCAGTCCTATTCACTTCAACATGGCCACTTAAGATAGTCATCTCTGGTTCTTCAAAGACCAAAAATTCCAGTCCCTTGATATCGTTATTCCCAACCTGGAAAGTGATTAATCAATCACATACACATCAGAAGTTTAAAACTTAGTAGCCCTAGTATTGTCGATGGAAATGATTTTCTGAAAAAAATGAGATTTCGATTTTGAAGAAGCTTCACCCAGTTGATCATGAATTATATAACTTCAGTTCCAACTACAATTGTGATGATGTCAAATTCAAACATTGATACAACAAAAGCTTCATACAAAATAACATTTAAGGTCTTAAAAGAGCTTAAACACATTTAAGAATTAAGACAAAAACCCAAAAAAGGGGGAAAAAGCTCCAGCAAATAGAACCAACCTTTACAGGAACAGATTCAGGAGATGCTCGCTCAATTTTAGCACTACCCAAGCCATCCTTCTTCACAACTTTGATTGAATACAATGCGTCAGGAACCAGTCCTCGCAGACGATAACCCCCAGATGAATCAGTTACTGTCTCCTCATAGTAGCCTTTTGACTCTGAGCGGGCCTCAATTGAGACACCTTCTTTTGGTTGGCCAGACAACAAAGTTACCGTGCCCATTGCACTGCAGAGAAATTAAACTGCCTTAAACCCATGCACAGTACTTCGGGTCTGACATAAGCTAGACATTTTCAAGAAATATATACTATGTTTTGCAGTGATGTAGCAGAGAATCTTAGAAGTTTGGATTGTAACTCAACTATAAAGGAGAGTTGGAAAAAATGCTGAACATATCACCTAAATTAAAAAACTTAAATTTAAGACAATTTAATGTAAATAAGAGCCAGGAAAAATATATAAAAAACTTATCTTCAATAATACCATTGAAGCATGCGCTTAAATGTTTACAATGCCAAAAAGGCAACTGGGGAGTTAAAGCAAAAGAAAAACCTGTAAGCAACACGTGTAGCATGGAAAACAACTTCTCTAGATTCTCCAGAGCCAAGTTCTATTGCCTGTGCTGAAGGTGAGAAAGCATACTCCTGCAAGATAAATAGAGATCACTTGTTGGAGTAATTAAATCGAACAGAAAACCAGTTTAAAACTCCTCCTAAATATTTCTGTCTATAATGTGCATATGATCGTGATTTACCTCAGATTAACCAAATGCCTAGATTCCGATTGCAGTTTCAACTAACTTAAGAAATTGAACGTTCTAATCAGAAGAAAAATGATTAGGTACCTTTAGCAGAGGCCGAAGATAGAAGCTTCCTGGAAACAAGTTCTCAAAGACAAATATTCCACCAGTCCCTGACATAGAGTTATTCCTATACCCATCATCCCCACTCAATGACAACAGAACAGATGGCATAGGTTCAGTCGCATCATCCTTGGAATATATTTTCACAGATATTTGACTAAGCTTCTGACAAGAAAAAGAATATGGCCCTACTTGTTTGAGATGAAATCCAGGCTGCACCAAATAAGAGACACATCAGGAAATGTAACAATAAGTTGCACAAAAAAGAACATCGAAGATGATAAAAATCAGCTAAACAGAACTTTTGTCTTAATTATTACAAATTCATACTGAAATTGTACCCGCAAAACCATATGAGAAATTGTGGATCCATGATGCTTTAGATCTTGGAGTATTTACATCCATCCAAAGGATGAAAGCTTATTTTCCATCTAATAACAGAAAACCAAATTAAAGGCATCCATGTATCTAAAGCTAGAAGTTCAGTTCACCCAGTCCCATCTTCTATGTATCACATGCCCATTCCATTTATTGTTAGTAATCACAAGCTATGTTATTTAGACTTGGGGCAGACAAGTTCTTAAGCTTTTTCATGTATTTAGAAGACCATGCACCCATAATCCAGTCCAAATATGGGTCAGACACAAGTACTTGCAAAAAAAAACTGAAGAGTCTAGATAACATAGATCACAAGTGTGCAGGCTAGCACTTAGTAACAGCTGCAACCATTACTAGATTTACTACCTTTTAGAGAACATGCCTCTCTCCTCTACCAATGAAATGGTTGACATACACACCATCACTACCTGATCTAAAATAAGACTCAATTGCCAGCACTGCTCTTCAAACAAGAAACTTCCCCACTCAAATACTTATTTTATTTTCTATGACTCCAAATACTAACTAATTTAGTGAGAATGACAAAAAGAGAAACTGCAGACATGCATCACATATTCAACGTAGGCCAAAAGACTACCAACACAGCCCATATCTCCACCCAGTCTTGAAGATAAAAGTTCTCATAGTTATCAATTAAAAACAAGAAAATATCATGGTTACTCGTCACAAAAAAAAAAAAGGGAGGTATCAAATCATTTAACTGAAGAACAGAAAACTATCATTTTGAATATCCATTATAAGACTAATGCGTTTACATAAACAAATGCCAAAAATACAAAATGACACCAAGATGATGCTATGTTAGTTGTTAAATTTGAAAAAGGAGTTTAACACACATTGACTTCAAGCTGACGTTGAGAAGAAATAATACCAGAATAAACATTCCCTACCTTCGAAGCCCTGATATTGTAAGTTATGTCATCATACAAAGGTCCTGTAACATAAGACCCCTCTGCCTCTGTAGCAGTTTCAAGCACTACTCCTCCTTTCTTGACTGAAGTAATGCTGCCCTCGTCCCCAGCAATAATCTGTATATGAACACCAGAAATAGCGGGAGAAACTGATCCCTCCAAGTATAGCCCTAGTCGACCAGAGAATGGAGGCACTGAAGCTTGACAACCATCATTTGTCACCGAAACCTAAGAAACAGTGCAAATAATTCACCAATATGAACATAGTTTTAACATTGCAGAAGTTGTATGTAAGTTAGTCCATTTGATGCTTACATGGTGTAGTCTAGGATAGAAAAGAAACTTCTTTTCTCCATTATTCCTGCAAAAAACCACCGCACTAGTTATAAACTATGCACCAATAGTGAGATCGAATTTAAAGAGATCACATGTAATTCAAAACGGCTTCTATAGGAAGATTTATGGGTAATAGTCAACTCTAAATGTTACTTCATTCCGATCTCATTACATGGAATACAACTCATATCTATAAAACCCATCATATATCACTTGCATATACTAGCAACTCTTTAACATCCTCGGAAATTCTCATTTTCAAACACCAAAGAAACTATTAAAGTTATGTATGACAATCAGTCAAATAAAAATATCTAAGTACTGATGTTTCATACATTGAAAGTTCTGGCAACAATGAAATCCTTACACTCATGGGCAAATATAAACAAGCATGATAGCCTGGAAGTTTCTAACAACCACAAGTAAGGCCGAAGCAAGTGAATAAACTCATAGCATTGCCTTCCTACAGACCATGATAGAACAAAGGGTGACCATAATTCCATTTTTTTCAAGGAAATAATGTGAGCATGAAAAGTTAGAATCACTTAATCATTTAACAAAAATTTCTAGTTGAAATGAAATATCGTGATTATGGAGATGTTACACATATTTATCGGTATTAGGAGAAAATATCAAACTACAAAAAGGAGAGAAAACAAGACATGTTATTCATTTTCACAGTGGTTAAAATGCATTTAGGAGATAATACTGTTTAGCAAAGACAATCCATGTGAATATGCAAAAATGGCATAGTAGAGTAGACCACACTTTATATGAAATATATTGCTTTGAAATTCTATAATGGATAATGTCTGTGCATTTCAGCTATAAGAAAATGACAAAATAGTGTACAATTTACACAAATGAATCAAGAAATACCTGGGGTCCATAGGAAGAAAAGTAAGCTTTTCTCCAAGATTGGCCCACACAGAATACTCATATACAGCAGTCATTTGATCATTTGCACTGGATGCAAGTTTGGCATTCGTGCTATACATAATCGTGCCTTCACTATTCAGAATGTTCATAACTATTTCCACAGGCAAGTCATTGGATGAACTGGGATTTACATTGATTTGTCCGCTAAGGAGATACTTCTCACCTTTGAGATAGATAGGCTACAGGAATGAAATAATTTAAGCCAATAATTAATACATTAAGAAAAGAACTGTAAATTGTATGTCAAAAAAAAAAATGAAGTATAATTCTCTACCAATGGGTTAGATGTATCAATCTTCATTGACGAGCTTCCAAAGAAAATACATGAGTTAACAAAATGCAGTTCATGCACTCCAGGGGATTTGACACAAATATGCTGGGAACCTTTCTGCAATTGCATGAGTAGGTGTGAATTCCTTATAGAAAAACTCAATAGTATTTAAATATAGTCCTTTAAGTTTTTACTCGGGAGAGACAAGAATTTTACTAAATAACCTTAATTTTCAAATTGATAGGTGAATCATCTTGCTGTGTCAAGTATGCATCTACATCATGGGTAGAGACAACATTAACCCAATAACCCTTTTGAACAAATTTAATGCCTTCAATATCCTCAGAACCAACATCCACGTCAATGAAGCTTTGCTCCCAGCACCAGTTATCTTCCTTGGACACAGCTCCTGGAGATGTGTGTTTGACCTAAAAAGATGAATAATGTTTAAGTATCAGCAGAATTTATAAATCAAACCATACATGCAAGATTATTTGAACATCAACTAATACAAAGAGTTGAGGAATAAGGCACCCTACCTCAAGTCTGTACTTTCCTGGCAAAACATCAGGAAAATGAAATTGGCTTCTCTCTTCAGTCAAACTCACTATTTTTTTCCTTTCATTATGTTTTCCGGCTAATCTGACAAGGGTAACAGAAACAGAAGCACCGCATTTCTCCTTGCAAACTACTGTACCACGGACATTGACGAGTGCCTAATCATGTCAAGGGCAAAAAAAGCATCAGTTAAAACTATTTTCACCCAGATCGCACCACCAACACACAAGTTTCTTTGCTGCCATCAAACAAACCCATTTGTGAAGAATCTAGAACACCTACTCTAGACTAGTTTACAACTTGGTTTAAAATTTTTGAGAGAGAAATATTACATAATTCTTAGAAGGAATAACACTATAGTCACTACAATCTGCACTTATAGAGACTTGAGAGTTGAGAACCCTTATAATCTGTTGGAATTCCTAAGATTAAGGACAGAAAACTTACCTTATTACTAGGAGTTACCTTGTAAATAGAAACTAATCTCAGTCACTAATTCTTAGGAAGTTACTATTTTTTAGGGATTGTTTCCTTGTTTGTGTTAATTCCTCTCTTTATAGCTGTAAACTAATTAGCAGAATAACAATAATCTTTTCTCGAAATTTGTTCATGATATCAAGAGCCTTACGATTCATTCGATACTGCTCATTCGTCTCTAATCTCCCTTCCTAAAAATCCCTCCAGTTTAGTCCTCCTCCCATGGGTGACGTCAATGAAACTCTGTCTGAAACTGAGACTTCACAAATAACTCAAAATGTCAATCAGGGAATCACTCAAGGTGAACTTAATTCCTCTCTTATAATCACCAATCATCAGCTAGATGGGAAGAACTTCTTGCAATGGTCTCAATCGGTCCTTATGGTGATTCGTGGTCGTGGCAAATTAGGGTACATCAATGGAGAAATTCCACAACCAACCACAGCTGACCCGACTTATGCCACTTGGGAACTCAACAACTCGATTGTAATCGCTTGGATAATTAATTCAATGGAAGGCCATATAAGCTGCACCTATCTCCTTTTCAAAACTGCAAAAGACATGTGGAATGCAATCAAAGAAAACTACTCGGATCTTGGAAACGCCTCCCAAGTATTTGAGATCAAGCTTAAGTTAAAGGATATCCAACAAGGGACACTTGAAGTAACTCACTACTACAACAATCTAAAAATTTTGTGGCAGGAACTGGATATGTACTACGAGGCAGATTGGGGTGAAGGCTTGGAACACACCAAGTTTATGACTCACCTCAACAATGAACGTCTTTATGAGTTTTCTAGCAAGACTAAACCATGAGTTAGATGAGGTCCGTGGCCGAATTCAGGGCAGATCACCTCTCCCAACCATCGGTGAAGCATTTGCAAAAGTTAGAAGAGAAGAAAAACGCCATCTTGTCATGATGGGAGACTTAAAAGAACCTAAACCTGTGACACCTCTTGGCAACCGGCCTACTGAGACCTCTGCCCTCATCTCCAGAGGTCCACAGCCACAAAAACCACGTGTTGGAAATGATTCTGGATCAACCAGACCATGGTGTAACCACTGCAACCGTGTTGGTCATACAAGGGAAAAGTGCTTCAAACTCCATGGCTATCCTGAAAAAAAAAAAAGGATAATAAGACTGCCCTGTTATCCTCCACTGCTGCAGATGATGTTCTCGATGTTCGCCTAACCAAAACCCAACTTGAGACTCTCCATAAGATACTTGGTACTTCCACTGCTCATGGATCTCTAGCCACCCAAGGTACTGCCCTCAATATTGCTTTTGAATCTAATAATCAATCCTCTAGGATACTTGATTCGGGTGCCTCCGATCACATGACAGGTAACTCACTTTGTTTCACACCTACACCCCTTGTCATGACAAGTCCCGAATTCGCTTAGCTGATGGTTCTTACTCTCCTGTGGCTGGAGTAGAAGAAGTACAAATAACAGAGAATTTTTCTCTCGATAAAGTCCTACATGTCCCAAACTTGTCCTGCAATTTACTTTCAATCAGTAAACTTACTAAGGATGAAAAAGTTCTTGCTGAATTTTCTGCAATTGGTTGTGTGATACAGGAACAGAAATCGGGGAGGATGATTGGCATTGCTAAAGTTGATGATGGACTATATGTTTGGAATAAAGACAGCACACAAGGAGGATTGGCTCTATCCACTTCAAAAGACAACACGATTATGTTATGGCACCGTAGGTTAGGGCATCCAAACTTTTTGTATTTGAAGAAACATCTTCCGTTGTTATTTCAAAATAAAAGTATTAATTCCTTGAAGTGTGAAATTTGCCAATTATCCAAACATACCCGTGTGCCATATCCATTAAAACCATATATCCAGTCCCAACCATTTTCATTAATCCACAGTGACCTATGGGGAGCCAGCCGAGTGAAAAATATTACGGGGGCTAGGTGGTATATAACATTCATTAATAATCACACTAAGGTCTGTTGAGTCTATCTCCTCAAAGAAAAATCTAAAACACCCAAAGTAATTCAAAATTTTCACTCAATGGTTCGAACCCAGTTCAACTCTACCATTCATACTCTCCACACTAACAATGGGAGAGAATACTTTAACTCTATCCTAAGCCCATACCTTTCTAACCAAGGCATCATACACCAAAGCTCTTGTCCTAACACTCCTCAACAAAACAGGATCTCCGAGAGAAAAAATCGGCATCTCCTTGCTGTGGCTCGAGCCATAATGTTCACCATGAATGTTCCAAAATACTTGTGGGGAGAGGCTGTCCTCACTGCCTGCTATCTCATAAACCGAATGCCATCAAAGGTCCTCAATTTCCAAACACCTCTAAATACCCTTCTAAAGGCCTTTCCTCTATTTCGTGTTCCTAATCTTCCAGCCAAAATATTCGGTTGCAAAGCTTTTGTCCATAACCATCAACCAAATCAATCCAAACTTGACCCTTGAGCCCACACCTGCATCTTCATTAGATATTCCCCCACACAAAAAGGCTATAAGCGTTACTCACCAACCTTGCGCCGAATGTTTGTCTCTCGGGATGTTACCTTCTTTGAAAATGAACCATACCTTGCAGCATCTCATCTTCAGGGGGAGACTTTCAATGAAGATGAGACCCTTAATACTCTCCTCATTATACCTCATGATCCTACCACTACTATCACAAACAAGACTAACAATCAAGGTGCTATGGTAATCCCAGATTTAGATATTGTTTCCCCTATGCAGCAAGAAGTTAGCACGATCCTTCCCAATAACAATACCACCACCGAAGTGCAACAGCCCCCTGATCAAGGAAAACAGCAAAAACAGGTTCCCGAAATACAGGTTTACTCTCGACGGAATCGTTCTCCTGAACCGATCTGGCGAAGCCAATTGCATCCCCAACCGAGGACTGTTCTGAAACAGAAGTCTCACCTCCATCAGCATCCATCTATCTTCCAATTGCAGTTCGAAAGGGCACAAGGAGCTGTACTCAACACCCTATTTCTCGGTTTGTGTCCTATGGAAATTTATCTATGTCTTACAAAGCTTTTGTGACTAATGTTGATTATGTAAAAACTCCAAAAAATATAAAAGAGGCTCTTGAATCAGCTGAGTGGAGACAAACTGTGATGGAAGAAATGAAGGCCCTCAAAAACAATGAAACATGAGAAGTTTCGGATCTACCTGAGGGAAAAAAACAGTAGGATGCAAATGGATCTTCACTACGAAATTTAAACCCGATGGCCGTATTGACCGATACAAGGCTCGACTTGTGGCTAAGGGCTTCACCCAAACTTATGGTCTTGATTACGATGAGACGTTTGCACCGGTTGCCAAGCTAAACACCATTCAAGTCCTCCTATCTCTTGGTGCCAACCTTGATTGGCACTTTACTCAATTGGATGTAAAGAATGTTTTCCTCAACGGGGAATTAAATGAGGAAGTGTCAATGGATTTCCTACTTGGGTTTGAAGAAAGCAAGGGCCAAGTGTGTAAGTTGAAGAAGTCTTTGTATGGGCTGACACAATCTCCACGAGCGTGGTTCAGCCGATTTGCAAAAGCTATGACCAACAGAAATTACATTCAGGGACAAGCGCAGACCACACCATGTTCTACAAGCACTCGAAAAAGGGGAAATGCTATATTCTCATAGTTTATGTGGAAGAGATAATATTAACAGGAGATGACTCAAGCGAAATTGTGAGGTTGAAAGAATTCCTTGGTACAAAGTTCGAGCTTAAAGACTTGGGGAATCTTAAATACTTTCTTGGTATGGAGGTAGCAAGGTCCAAAACAAGTATTTCCATCTCCCAAAGGAAATATGTTCTTGATCTACTGTCAGAAGTTGGTTTGATGGGATGCAAACCAGCCGAAACTCCTATGGAATTTAACCTTAAATTGGGAACTGATAAGGATGGAGAAGAAATCGACAGGGGGAGATATCAACGACTAGTAGGAAGACTCATCTACCTATCTCACACCCGTCCAGACATAGCCTTCAGTGTAAGTGTTATCAGTCAGTACATGCATGCCCCGAGGGAGAAGCACCAGGAAGCTGCATATAGAATATTAAGGTATCTGAAAGAAACTCACGGTAAAGGCATGCATTTCAAGAAAACTGCCAACCAGAATGTGGAAGTCTACACCGATGCGCATGGGTAGGTTCTGATAACGATAGACGCCTACAAGTGGCTATTGTAGTTATGTTTGGGGTAACCTCGTGGCGTAGAGAAGAAAAAATAGTCTATTGTAGCACGCAGCGGTCAGGAGGCGAGTATCGAGCACTATCTCATGGTATATGCGGAGGAGTTTGGATACAAATACTTATGGAGGAACTAAAAGTGCCTTACACTGTGCCTATGAAGATGTCTTTGTGACAACTAGGCAATTGTCAAGATAGCACATAATCCTGCATCACGATCGCACCAAACATGTGGAAATAGATCGCCACTTTATAAAAGAAAAATACACTCGGAGAAGTGTGCATCACCTACCTACCTACTAGACAACAAGTTACAGCGTGTTAACTAAAAGTTTGAACGAAACATGTTTGAGGAACTTATTGGCAAGTGGGTTTGATAAACATCTACACTCCAGCTTGAGGGGGAGTGTTGGAATTCCTAAGATTAAGGACAGAAAACTTACCTTATTACTAGGAGCTGCCTAGTAAATAGAAACTAATCACAGTCACTGATTCTTAGGAAGTTACTGTTTTTTGGGATTGTTTCCTTGTTTGTGTTAATTCCTCTCTTTATAGCTGTAAACTAATTAGCAGAATAACAATAATCTTTTCTCTAAGTTTGTTCATAATCTTTACTAATCGACCAGCTTAACATTTAACCCAAGCTACAAACCAAGTGAAAAAAAAGGTGGAATCAGAACATCTTAAGAATGTAGGATACAATAGCATATATAATTTATACTTGGATACAAGCTTCAACAATAGTGCATAAGATAATCAAAACTTAGGTTGTGTTTGATTTCAGAAAATAGGATCCAATTCATTTCATTCTTTGAGAAATAGGAAATAAGAATGGAAATGTGTTTTGGTAATTCAAAAATGAGAAAATTTGCAAAGGAAAAAGAAAAGGATGTTTTAAATTATGAGAAATAAGATGTTCATTATATTTTTGCCTGCTGAAACCATTAATATATATAAATTTATTTTTAATCAAAAGCTATTAAAATATTAATTGTTTTCATAACCCTTTCTTTTTCTCATTAGATATTATTGTTATTTTGAACTATTCATTATCCCTTTCCTCCTTAACACTCAAATATTTCATACAAAAGTTTATGAAATTAAAACACAGTTTGAATATTTGAAATCACATGCAAGGGATGATTTCGTTGGATATTTTCTTTGTTTCTTTAATGATTCTTTTGTTAAAAGATATATATGTACAGGATATAAAATATAATTAATTATTTTGCATTAGGAAAAACTTTTTTTTCATTCAATAAACGCATTTTTTAAGTAAAAAACAAAACCTGTTTTTAGGAAATGAAAATAGAAAATTAAAAAAAAAAAAAGAAATATTCTTCTCTCAAGACAAATAGAATTCCAACTTTTCTAGTGAACAAGAAATTTACCTGTGAAAATTCCACATTAAATATTGGACCGTTCACCACAACATCAGCATAAGCAGGTAAAAAGAGAAGCTCAGGGGAACTCTCAGGCGCAGCACTCAGAGCAGAAATGCGATATTCACCTGGTGGAACCTGAAAGGTTTTGAAGATTGAAAGAAAAAAGGCACTCATCAAAAAATGACATTAAAATGCAAGAAATGTGTTAAATACTACAATTCAGAATCCTGCAACAATGAGACTACCCAACTAGATTTCAGAATCTCTAAATTTCACAAACTATAAGAAAATTTCCTACTACAACTCAATCCTCTTTATCATAAAAACGGAGTCTGGCTCTTCTAGTTGCATACCTCAAAGCAGAACTTTCTACTTTCATCTGTATGTTTTACTTGTGGCTTGACATTTTCTGGTCCATGGGTCAAAGCTACCTAGGATCCGAAACATGACAATATTAAAACAAGATATGCCAGAAAAACAGTAACTGATAAAGAAAAAAAAGCAATTCTTGAAGTTACCTTTGCCTTGTAACCTGAGTCAACCGTCCGTACTACACCACAAACATCGTATGAAACTGCTTTAATGTCTGAAACTGAAGCCATATTTGGCTTAACCTATAATTAAAAAAAAATTAAAAAGGAACAGGTCATCCTTGGTCATCCTAATGCAGTGCAGAATCAACAAAAGTTATAACAGTTCACCAGGGTGGAAGTCATATCACAGATTCAGGAAACAAATGTAAATTTTATATGATATGCTTTACCAAGTAATCCTTCAACTTGTTGAACTTGAAATGCTCCTTTATGGCCTCTATCGTATAGTGATTTGATGTAACCTAGAGCAATAACAGTGAGAAATGTTAGGGAAAAATGCGTCAAATGCCCATAATTAAATTTATCAAGTCTGTATGCAGCTACATTAAGATATTTTCTCAACACACATAACTTTAAAAAGAAAAGCAGATAAAAAACAGGGAACTCACATCAGTTGCCATAATAGGTACGAACTGTGATATATGTCTAATTTTTTGCCACTAGTGCGAATCTGGACCAAATTCCATGGTCATACTTTTCTTAACTTAGTAACTATGATAAGCTAAAATCCTCAATTAACAGAAGATAGGATATCCGTGATTGAAATATTTTGCAAAGAGCTAAGATACTTGGATCCAAATAAGCCCTTAATATTTGGAAAAAGTCTAGCCATACCTGATCTAGCTTGTAATAACCTTCTTTATCAGTGATAGACCTTTCTTGACCATCAACTAGAATTTTAACACCTTCCACCCCAACGTCATTTGCATCAACAACACGTCCCCCAATAGAGAAACCAGTAACCTACATTTAAATAAGAAGAAGATAATTCACTTAAACATTTATATCATGAAAAAACACAAGAAACATGGCAATGCTGAATACTCAATGACAGAACTAAAGAAAATCAATGTTGATATGCTGTCAAAGAAACACTCTGCTTTGCAGAAAACAAGAAGCACAAGGACAAACTGTATTTTGTGACATAAGGAATTGCTTTGAGGCCTGGGAACAAAGAAACTGTCTCATAGAACAATATTTATGTACAATATTATACTCTGCTTTGCAGAGAACAAGAAGCACAAGGACAAACTTCTACAATATTATATTTCCATAAGTGATTATCAGGATAACAATGCGAAATTTATGTTTGAGACAGATAGAGAACAAGTATATATATATACATATATCGGGAAAAACAGAAGGTGCCAGGGTGGTATACTAAAAATAATTTTGACAAAACAGATTTAGAAGACAAAGATCAAGCTGTTTATCTTAGCTTAAATTTCTCTTAAAAAAAAAAAAAGGAAAAGTCGGCCTAAAATCTAGAATACTGGAACATATTGCTACAGAAGACAAACATTTGTGCATGTAGCAACAGAAGTACCATACCTCAAACTTTTGGGGAACTGTTACATGTTGATGCCCTATTGACACTGACACGACAGAGGGTGAGACATCAAACACTGTATTTTCACCCTTGTAGTATGGTATGAGTTCATAAAGCCCTGTAAGTTGGTCAAAGTCGTTAACTTAGATTAAATCAAACCTTTTGTACCAATGAATGGCAGAATAAGTTCTGTTATTATCTGTTGTCAAGCTACCAGCATCCGTTCAGCTTGATACAAATACTCTTCAATGGAAAAGATATACAATAAGCAATTTATTAGGGAGAAAAAATGCTTGATAAGAAAGACCTTAATCAGCATGTGACCAAAAAGCTCTAAACTATAGAAATCTTCAGGGTAAGCATAAAATTGAAACTTAGCTTAATAACCAAAAGCTTTCCAAATAAGCACTAAAAATCTAAAATGAACAGGAAAATAGCAACATCCATAGAAATAACAACTACTGGCAATATATCTTAAGCCCAACTCTGTGAACAGAGCAACCTTAGCTCAGTATCATTAAGCAAGTCAATCATGCCAATAATACAGACTGATTCCAAAGTTGATAACAAATTGGTACCAGATAACATTTAATGAATTATACGCACAAATACTTTAACGATGTATCCCCTATCCAGCTGATCAGTAATCAGCCTTAAATTCGATTACAAAAGTAGAATGAGTGGAGATGTGCATTTAGATTGGTTTACCGCAAGGAATTGATTTGAATGTGAACATCCCATCAGCATCAGAGACAGCATGACATAGAGCTTTTCTTTGTTCAGGAGCATTACCAGAACCTTGGGGACAATCTACCTCAATGACATCATCAGAATATAAATATATATGGACTCCCAAAATGGGATTTCCCTGCCAAAACAATAACATGACTGTCAGAGGGTAGAGAAAACATATAAACTTGTAGGAATATTCTGTAAATATTTTAGGAATATTTTGTAGATATTTTTTTTATTAAAATCCCTTATTTTAAGGGATCATATCTCCTATTTAGTATCTTTACTAACTTAGAGTTTCCTAAAGTAGTGTCATAGGTTGTATATAAAAACTCGATTTATGTTCTATTTAGTATCAAAATACTCTGATTTCTACATGGTATCAGCTTAGGTTACGATTTCTTTTCAACCTAGACCATGTCCAAACTCCTTCTCCTACTTGGAGATTACTTCAAATCCGAAAATTTTTCTGGTTCCGATGCTCCATCGATTAAATGCAGTCGACTATCACCGCCATCGATTGAATGGCAACAATTTTCTTGAATGGTCCCAATCGGTTAAGATTTTTCTCCGGCGAGAAAGATTAGACTACGTTCTTGGTGAAATCAAGAAGCTCTCTTGTGGATCGATGCTGGTTTTGCTAAGTGGATGCGTGACAATGGTCGTTATGACTTGGCTCCTTAATTCCATGACCCAGTATAAGCGAAACTTTCTTCTTTACACCACACCGCTGAAATTTGGAGTGCAGTCCATAAAACTTACTCTAGCACGGATAACATTGCTGAATTATATCATGTTGAAGATCAAGCAGCCACCCTTAAACAAGGAACCATGCTCACACTCTCTACTACAATACCCTTATCGCTCTTTGGCAACAATTAGATTTGTATGCACATTATGATTGGGTAGATCCAAGAGATACTGCTCTTTATCAGCAAATTGTTACTCAACGAAGACTTTTTCAATTTCTCCAAGGCTTAAATAAGGACCTGGACGAGGTTCGCGGCAGGGTCCTGGCTATTTCTCCTCTTCCCTCCCTTCGAGAGGCTTTCTCTATGGTCAAGAAGGAAGAAAGCCGAAGGTGTGTGATGTTGTCGATGAACCATATTCCACTTCGAAGATCGCCTTCTTCGACCCATCAATTATCTCCCTCTTCCAAACGGGGGAGACCTTGGTGTGATCATTGCAAAAAGCCCGGCCACTCTAAGGAGAAGTGTTGGAAGCTTCATGATAAGCCTCAGGACTAGAAGTCCAAGCACTCTCGAGATAATAAATCAAGCCTTGTCGTTGCCACCTCATCACTAGTTTCACTAAAGAACAGATTGTTGAACTTCAAAACTATTTGGAAAGTTTCAAGGGTCTTGTGAGGGTAATCTGGTCATAAAAGATCCGAAGGTAACCTTTCTTCTCTGCATTTTCTCCTCCCGTTGACTCCTAATTGGATCCTCGATTACGGTGCTACGGATCATATGATCGGTAACAAGGCATTGTTTCACAATTTTTCCATACCTTTGGTAAAGTCATCAAAGCGGTGATGGTACCTTGTGCAAAATAGAGGACATGGCAATCGTTATTCTCAATGAACAGATTGCACTTAAAATGTTCTCTTTGTACCAAATCATGCAATCTCATCTCTGTTAGTAAATTGTCCACAGACTTGCACCGCTCTGTAATTTTTAATGATCGTGATTGTACTTTGCAAACACCGAACTCAAGAAGATGATTGGTAAGGCCACTTGCATAATGGTCTCTACATCCTCCTACCTCTCCTAAAATCGAGATCTCCAAGTCATTTACCGCTTTAGGAAAAGTTGATCTTGTTATGTTATGGCACTTTCGTTTAGGCCATCCTAGTTTCCAATACCTTGCAAAATTGTTTCTGCTCTATTCATTAATAAAAGGCCTAATTCTTTTCTTGCAAAGTTTGCTCTCTTGCCAAACATACTAAATCATCTTATTTTCCTTCTACATACAAGCCTTCTTACCCTTTTGCTTTGATCCATAGTGATATTTGGGGCCCTTCTCGGGTGAAGAATGCTGATAATTGTAAGTGGTTTATCACTTTTATTGATGATCACAGAGGATAACTTGGACTTATTTGCTGAAAGATAAATCTGAAACTGCTAGTGTTTTTTGCAATTTTATAACATGGTTCTCACTCAATTTGGGTCTAAAATCCAGCTCTTTAAATCGATAATGGCGGTGAATTTTTGCTAGGTCTTTAGGTGATTTTTTAAGGAAAAGGGCATAGTTCAGATTAGTTCTTGTGTTGGAACCCCCACAAAAAACGGCATTGCCGAAAGAAAAAAATAGGCACCTTCTTGAAGTTACTCGTTCTCTTCTATTTATCACTAATGTTCCTAAATATTTGTGGGGGGAAGCCTTATTAACTACCACATATTTAATCAACCGGATGCCTAGTAAGGTTTCAAAATTTCAAACGCCTCAATCTATATTTTTGCAAAGACTTTCCTCATTTTAAGCCTATCTCCTCCATTCTCGCCACTTAAAATTTTTGGTCAGATCTGTTTTTATCCAAAATATTGCTACTAATAAGTCCAAGTTAGATCCTAAGTCTTTAAAATGTGTATTGGTTGGGTATTCTTCACTTAAGAAGGGTTATAAATGCTATCATCCTCCTTCTAAACGATTTTTCACCACTATGGATATAACATTTTATGAGCAGGATTCCTATTTCACTCAGTGAAATTGGGGAAACATGGAGTGATTTTCACCACAACAGTATCTCCTCCTAATCTTCATTCTCAACCTTCGAATTGCCATCTTGTTCGCCATTACCCGCAGATCATCACTGTAAATGCTCCCATTGATTCTCCTGTAGTACCTATGACTAACTCACCTACACCCACTTTAAACACTCTTCCCGAAAATACACCTACTCCAATTGATGGTCTTCAAAAACACCACCACCCAAACAACCGTGTTTACACAAGAAAAGAAGACATATCCACGAGACTGTTTTGCAATCGATTCTTGTCGAGAATTGGATTTGGGTCCAAATTACCGAAATGGAAGAAGAAATCAAGAAGTCCACTACTCTAGATGACTTTCCTATTGCTATTAGAAAAGGGGTTAGACAAAGGCACCAAGCATCCTATTGAAAAATTCTATCGGTTATAATTCATTGATGCCGTCTTTTCAAGCATTTACAGAAACTTTGGATAAAGAACAGTTCCCACAAGCATAGTTGAAGCTCTAAAGGATCCAAAATGGAGAAGGGTCATTGAAGAGGAAATTTGTGCACTAGAGAAAATGCTACTTGGACCATTACGCACCTTCCTCAAGGAAAAAGGTCATCGGTCAGTAAATGGATCTTTCTTGTAAAGTATAACTCCAATGGCGGTATCCAACGATACAAAGCTAGACTAGTGGCCGAGGTTTCACGCAAACATATGGGATAGACTTCACGAAACTTTTGCACCGTGGCAAAGCTTAACACTATTCGAGTACTCCTAAGTTTGGCTGTAAATTGCGATTGGAAATTACACCAACTTGATGTAAAAACGATTTCTTAATGGCAAGCTTGAGGAAGAAGTCTATATGCAATTGCCACGGCTCAAAGTCTATTGAAGGTAGCAACAAGGTTTGCAAGCTCAACAAGTCTCTATACTGAGTTAAAACAATCACCCGAGCTTTGTTCGAGAGGTTCACTAAAGTCATTCTTCAAAATGGCTACAAGCATCCTTTGCCGATCATACACTTTTCATCAAGGTAACTTCTACAAATAAGAAAGCTATCCTAATTGTGTATGTAGATGACATCATTCTTCTTGGAGATGATGAGGAAGAGATTAGCAATTTGAAGAAGTTGTTAAGCAGAGAATTGAAACCAAGGACTTGGGAAAGCTAAGGTATTTCCTAGGAATGGAGGTGGCAAGATCAAAAGAAGGACTTGTGATCAACCGGAGAAAGTATGTACTTGATTTACTCAAAGAAACCGATTTTCTTGGTCAGTAAGCCTTACCGATACACCAATGGAGGCAAACTTGAGATTCAATAAAGAAGATGAGTCCTTAGTAGAGAGAGAGAAATTTCAAAGGTTAGTTGGGAAACTAATCTACTTATCCTTGACAAGGCCGATATAGCTTTTCCCGTAAATGTGATAAGTCAACACATGACTAATCCTCTTCAAGAGCATATGGCAAAGACAAATAGAATTCTCAAGTACTTGAAGAAAACTCCGACACGGCTTAATGTTTAAGAAGACACAAGATGAATCATTAAGATTTTTACAGACTCTAGTTGGGTGGAGATCTCACCGAAAGAAGATCCACTAGTGGGTCTTGCACTTTTGTTTGGGGTAACCTTACAACTTGGAGAAGTAAGAAACAATCTGTTGTTTCAAGAAGTAGTCTTGTGAATTTAGAGCACTAGCTTTGGGGATATGCGAAGGAATTTGGCTACTTAAATTACTAAAAGAACTTGGCACAAATCGGAGGATCACTTTGAAGTTTTGTGTGATAATCAATCGCCATTCAGATTGCCAAGAACCCAATTCAACATGACCGAACAAAGCATGTTGAAATTGATAGGCATTTTATTGTTGATCAAGTCAACAAAAAGACAGCCACTCTTTCTTACATTCCTTGAAGAGACAGATTGCGACATTCTTACCAAGGCTTTGCCAAAACACGTGTTCAATAAATTCCTATTCAAGTTGGGATTATACAATGTATATTCTCCATTTCGAGGGGAGTGTAGGAATATTCGTAAATATTTTAGGAATATTTTGTAGATATTTTTTTTATTAAAATCCCTTATTTTAAGGGATCATATCTCCTATTTAGTATCTTTCCTAACTTAGAGTTTCCTAAAGTAGTGTCATAGGTTGTATATAAAAACTCTGATTTATGTTCTATTTAGTATCAAAATACTCTGATTTCTACAAAACTCATACACTAATGCATTATGCATGTGTAAGGGTGTGTAAGGGTGAAAAGAAACAATTACTCGAATTATCTTTTAAATCTTTAGAGCGCAATGCTCATGCATAGACACTTAATGGTAAGATGTATCACAAGATTAATAAACAATATTGGGCTCTCAACAGTTGTTACTTAGCACCTGGGCAACCACAGAACCATGGATGTTGTACCCAGCAACAAAGAAAATGTCTTCAACAATACCGTTTTGAAATCCCAGTTCCACCTGAAATAAGTGCATTTCCAAGTGGTTGGCATATCATACAACACAAAACAAAGCAGAAATGGAGTTGAGGAAATATACAAAACCTCTGTGGAACCTCTAACTTCAATTTTCAAATCAGGATGTGAAGCATGTAATTTGTACTTTCCTGTACCATAAGAAGGATACATGAAAAGTTAAAAACAGTAAGAGAGAGGTTTCTAAATGCAAATTATTCTGGTAGGTGAAGAGTTCACATATAGTGGAACAGAGGAGTAAGTATGACCAAGTTACCCTGTACATTATTCTAGTAGATGAATTTAAATTATCTTGTTAACATCCATTCTGTCAAATTTTATGAGAACATGGTTTTTGTTTGCTTTGATTCACAAAAACCACAAACTAAATAAAAATGAACTAACAGAAAAAAAAAATTAATTTACAATGATTTAAGCAACAGATGAACATAACAATACTTGCAAGAAAGTAACATGGCAGCATCCATACCTGGAATAATATTTTTGAACAAGTAGCTTCCATCTGGCATTGTTAATTCTGAAGATATGAGATCATCATTAGGAGATAAAAGGTCCACATTCACATTTGCAGGACCACCATTCTTAAGTGAGCAGCTCTGCCCACCAACAGCTCCCATAACCCTACCAGATAGGGTAAATCTGCAACAAATAAATATACATACAGTTATTGGCACTGACATTCAGCGCATGATAAAAGAGTGGAACACAGATTGCACATAATCTAGCTGAAATAAAAATAAACAACTAAAGAATGCGAGTTATTAAACAAACCCTGTAAACTGGAAATTGATATCTTCATTATCGTTGCAACTATTTTCATCAATAACAACAGGAACCTACAGAATAGCTTTTAGCTTTAAGCATAGGAACACCGATATATCAAGAAAATAAAGGAAGCGTAGCCTGTAAGAAAATCTATCGTAATAACAATGAACCAAACCTTGTCAGGGTCCCAAGACCATCCTTCTGGTCCACTGATTTTAATAACAAAAGAACCCTGTAAACATAAACTATACCAATGAGTCCAACAGGGAACTACATTCTCATATACATTGTTTGAGCAAGCATGCGTAGGCACCACATACGGTATCGTTTTGAACATGCAAATAGAATTGGGAAAATACTATAAAAATGGGTTGCAAACCAGTGGATTAAAAGATTTGGATAACATAATTGCATAAATATTCTTATGCGGGCATTAGGTTGAAGTAGTTAAGCAAAACACAGCCCCCAAAATCTCAAATGTGAATTCACATAGACATAATAAACGCCCAGAACCTAAGTGAGTATTAGCAGACTAACCTTATCATATACTGGAATGAAGTAGTATCCATTTGGAGCACACTGAGTTCTTTCCTTCACTAGCCCATCTACAGTGCGAAGCTCAACCTACAAATAAGCATTGATAGACTCTGGAAATTAGATTTTTAAAAAAAAAAAAAAAAGGAACACAATCCAAAAGACAAAATGAACAAAATCGCTAAGTCCGTACGGTGATGTGAGAATAATCCAACTTCGTATCAGTTTCCTTCCTCGATTTAATCACAGACGAGCTCGCCTACAAAATGATCCATTCATGTTCAGTTTAAACGACGGCAATAACAAGAAGAAATTCTAATAGACGGTCAAAAAGGAGCATCGCATCGCAGCTGAAATCAAAGAATTCAGATCGAGAAACACACGCACACGACAAAAATCCTTCTCTACTAACAGTCGTCTTGATTTCCAAGAAACAAGATAATAAAGATTCGAAAAACATCATTTCTCGAAACCTCCTTATCATTTCCGCATCAAAGAAATGAACAGAAAAATAAAAAGGAAGTGTTAAAGAAGTTTTTACCTCAACGAATCCGCCACAGCCGTGGACGGAATTTGCAGAAGCAGCTGAAACAGTGTAAACTAAGATCAGTAAGCAAAGTGCAGCATCTCTGATCTTCATCTTCAATGATTAAATTTAGCTGCCGTTGCTTTAGAGCCCGACGGCGACTAAAGTAAGCTCTGAAAGTTAAGGGAACGACTGGGAAAGGATCTGATATTTGTCTGGAACAAGGACCTATATAAATCACGCCTCGACACAGAGGATCTGGACATAGGCCTCAGATCAGATCTGTTTGTGAATCGGGTATGGTCCGCTCAAACCCAACCTTAAAGCCCTTTAACCTTAATGAGAAAATGGTGAAACTGCCTATCAGATCCCTCTATTATAAATACCAGATATTTAACCTTATTTACTGTTTAAATAAGACTAAACTGTAATAGAATTATTATTTAATGTTTAAAAATAACATGAAAATTAATTTTTGAATTGTAATTCAACTCCAAATAAAATATTTCATTTATAGAATTATAAAAGTTTTAAAGATATTAACTTAGTAAATGATATTTTTAAAAATTAAAAAATAACTATTAACATTTGACATTTGATTTTTATAATATTACATGAACTAAATTGATTAATTTAAATAGTAAAGGACTAATTTGATCTGGTCTCTATAAAAGAGGGACTTCCTAGGAAATTTCACCATACGAAAATGCTAGTACTTAGCTTAACAGTGTTATTCTTGCTGCTATACAATTTTACTTTGCTAGTTAGATTCAAGAATTAACAGTGTTATTCTTGCAGCTACCTAATTTCACTTTGCTAGTTAGATTTAAGAAATTAAAATTTCTTCTAATTACACGATGTTAGATTTTTTTCGTAGTCTGAGTTCACAAAAAAATACGAGATTCGAAAATTAAGTTTGATCAAAAAATTTAAGAGTTGTTTGATAAATAAGTAAGATTTAAGCTGGAGCTCAATTCATTTTATATTTTTGTAAACTATTTTTTTTTATATATTATATAATTTATATATAATAATACAATACTATGTGAATATTTAAAAATAGGTTAAATTGTTCAATTTTAAAATTTTAATAAAAAGAATGACCATTTAAAATATTAAAGATGATATTAAAAAAATTATATCTAAAATAATAAGGGCACACCTAAAACAGGCTTAAATTAAACGTTTACAAATATGTGAATGGATTTGAGTAAAATTTTAAAATCATATTTCAAATCAAACTAAACTTGAACAACATTACACACGAGGATTTAATTTTTAAATGTATTACTCAAGGTCCTCAGAATTAATCTGTTTGATTGGCTAAAGAAAGAACATAGCATTTAGTACATAATATAAAAGTGGATGGATGAGATGCAACTTACATATCACTGACAAGACCTTGTAATTTTTAAGAATGATCCAAATTCGCTACATCATTGATGTCCCTTTTTCCTAATGTTCATTTTCATAGCAAGTTCTACATCTCTATAAATGAGGTACTTTGGAACGTCATTGAACCAACTGGAATATCACAGCTCGCAAAAAAAAAAACTAGACCGAAACTAGCCACCAGAGATCATGGAATAGACTCACGATTATCCTAAATGAATATAGGTTGTTAACAGCTTCAGAATACAACATTACTCTGGGCAAACCTTTACAAGCAAATCCTCGAGCTCTTTGCTGATTTCAATCCCATCATCCTCCAACCTTCGGCGCATGTCTGGAGCCACCTTACCAGCAGCAACATAAAGTCTTAGCAACTGATGGTACACCTCGGAATCAAGACAATTGTTATTCTTTAGATGCTTGCAGAACTCCTCGGCAGCCTTAACATCACCCTCACTCATGAAATAATCGAAAAAAGCAGTCGTGGTTTCGGGATTAACAGGGCTCCAGTCCTTGACCTCAGAAACCACTGCTTCCATATGCTTCAAAGCCATGTCAAAGCGATATTTCCTTAAGAAGTAAACCATGAAATACTCTTGAGCCTTAGTATAAGGACCTTTACTTCTCTTCATAGCATTATCCAAAACGACTTCGGCTTCCTCGAGCATGTCACCCAATAGAAAACCACGGATGGTACTAGTTACCAACCTCCTATCATACGAAGAGCAACTAGTGTCCCACTCCTCAAAACATTTCTTCAAACCCTTGAAATCCTTTAGATTAGCAAGTGCCTGAACCATAATAAGATAGCTTGCATTGTTAACAGTAGGATAACGCTGTTTCAGATCTTCCCATAGCCGATAAACCTCATCTCGATTCGAAGTACCGGCATACAAGCTAATCAGATAATGGTAAGCCTCGCGCTGACGAGGCATATTATCTTTCTCTAACTTCTTAAGACATGCCTCAGCTTTCTCAAACTGACCAGCCTTGACATACATTGCAGCCAGATTACTATATGTTCTCCAAGTACACTTATCTTCACTATCATTTGACAACTCCATCAAAACATTCTCCGCTCCCTCAATGTCATTTAACTCTGCATAGCTCTGCATCCAAAGAATGTACGTGAAGCTACCCCGGGGAATGTCACAGCGCTTCATTTCATCGACAAGTTGGGGCACCTTCTGAGGTCGCCCCAATCTCATATACAAGCACATGAGATTGTTGAAAGGTAAACAATTATCAATGAACTTCAATTCATCCATTTTCTTAAAAAGGGCCAATGCCTTGTCCTCCATAAGATTATTGCAATAGCAATTCAAGAGAGAGCCATAAGTAAATTTGTTCTTGGCATTTGGAGGAAGGGCGCTTAAGTAATCCTCAGCAGCCCCAAGTCCTTTGGTTTTTGCAATAAGATCCAAACGTACAGCATGATCAACATGCGAGAAATGCATATTCCTCTTCTCCATCCAATCCATAATCTACATTATAATAAACCATAATAAACAAATCAAATAATAGATAAGTTCGAATTAAATAACTAGTTTTTTTTTTTTCCATCTTCATATGCAAACGAAAATTAAAGGAAATGCTTATTAGGCTTCAGAAAGGGGGAAAATGGGAAGTACATCAAGGGAGTGCTGGTAACGACGGTACTTGCGCATCTCTTTGACACAGCGGCTCAGCTCATCTTTCCTAATCTTCTTCCCTTCCATTATGTAACCGTTTAACGCCTCCGCCACCGTCCCTCCCGTCGCTCCTAAAGCCGACAGCCTCGAATACAGAATGTTTCTGTTTCGAGCCGCCGCCGCCCTCACCGCTGGAGCCATCGCATTCTCGGCGGTCTCGGTGCAAAGCTTCCTCACCAGCCACGAACCCGACGGAATCAGACTCCTGAACTTCATTTCTCTCTCTCGTTTTGAGTTCGAACTTTGAAGGCTATCAGCCACCAGGGTTGTGTTTGGGGTTTAAGCTTTCCTAATATACTACACAAAATTAATGAACAAAAACATACCATCCAAAATTCTAGAATTACGCTAGACGACAACGTTCCACTCCTTTGCCTCTGTCATATCAAAACGCAGCGTTTTCAACCGCAACCATCTTTTCAAAAGGGTTCATTTCCATCTAACACCTTTGAACTATTGTCCAAATTTTAAATTGGTCTCTAAATTTCAAAATATTATAATTGACTCACCAAAGTATAACATTAAACATTTCATTAGCCTAGTCATCAATTTAAACACTAATGACACATTTGCTTACTAATAAAATAACATAACATTTGGGATAAACTCGATTAAGCAATGAAAAAGTAAAATAACAAAGAAATTAAAAAGATCGAACATAAATATTTTATGTGAAAACCCCCCGAAGAGGATAAAAAACCATGAGTAAAGATAATTTCACTATAACGGCAAAAAAAAGTATAAAAGATAGAGATAAAACTAAACCCCAAAACCTAAAAATAAGAACCCTTAAAATGTAAACACAAAATTCCCTAAAAGCTTGTAAAAGCTAATACTAAATGTTATGGGTTATTTTTCTAGGGTGGAAAATGGTCTATTTATAGGCTAAATTCGTAGGTCAAATAATATTAAAATAACCTACACTAATCAGAGTTCGACTGGGACAAATAATCAGAATTTGATTGAAAGAAAAAAACTGAAAAAATTGCATAACACGTTGCCTCATCATGACGTGGTTGTTGCCTCATCGGGACACCCTTCATTGCGTCGTCAGGACGAGACATCTCTTCTCATCGAGACGTTGATGGTCACATCGTCGAGACGACGCCTTTTCCTTATCGGGATGTCAACTCTGTTTCGGCCAAAAATGTGAGGCATACTCCATAAATATCCACCTTAACTCTTATTTTCATAATGTCTTTTTTGTCAAAACTCGCCACGAGCCTATCTCAAACTATGCAGGATATCAACTGAGTCAAAGTTGTGCTTAGAAGTTGTAAAACTTCTAATCTTTGACTTGTGCACTGCCAAATCAAAACTGACTCAGTTTGCTTCCCGAAAACACAATGCTCACAAAAACCTAACTTACAAACTCTAGTGTTTTTAAGAATACCTCTGTTGCACAAGTCTGTTATACTTTCTCGCTCATATGACCCAAAAGTATGTGCCAAAGTTTGGTTGAATCAAAATCAGTAGACGAAAAACCACGTCGTGTCGTCTTGACGTGGAGAGTGTTCTCGTTAGGACGTCACATCGTCACGACGTCGAGGTCTTCCTCGTTTCGATATAGCGACGATTTTGGTTGTCCTTGAATAATTGCAGTCGCACCAATTATTATAGACCTTGTAGAACATATAAGCTACATTTTTTTCTGTCTTCTCATCACAACGAGAGCTTCACGACAGACTTTTAAGTTATTTGATTCAATGACTATTCTACAACCGTTAGAATCAAAAATTCTTAATGAGATGATATTTTTCTTTAAGTCAAGAACATGCCTGACATCTTATAGTGTTCGAATAATTCCGTTGTACATCCTAATTTGTACGGTTCGTACATTAGTTATCTTACATGGAGAATTATTCCCTATCAACACAACTGCATCTTCAACTAAACTGTACGTGAAGAACCAGTCTCTGTTGGGACACATATGGTAGGAGCACCCTGAATCTAGAATCCATTCGGAAGTATGATTGGAGCTTTCACTCGTCGATACCAATAATAAATCATCATATCTATTTTCTACTACACTAGCATCAAAAACTTAAATGTTCTGCTTATCTTTCTCGTTACTTTCGACATCCCTTTTTTTTATTTTATTTTGAAGTTTCCAACATTCTGCTTTAACGTGGCCTTTCTTTTTTCCATAGCCATAGTATTTGTCACGGTTTTTAGATTTGGATCTTGCTTTAGACCTGTTTTGTTCTATCTTTCTGGATTGTTGTCTGCCTCTTGCAACTAGATATTGGAAAATATGCCCATATTGTAGTAAACATGTAATTGTTTTCTATTTATTTGAATGACGAATAAGTAAATAAATAAATTTACTTTCACATTTCACTATTATGTCTTTTGTATTTTTGTCTTTCATATTTTGTATGAATAGTAAAATTGTAATAAGCAAATATTAGTTCATTGATTGTCTAAGTTCAAATTAATTATAAGTGGCACTGTAAGAATGCTTATATTGCGAGAAAGACAAACTACTACAATAGATAATCTAAACAAGTCCATAATCCCATAAAAGAACCAAAGTGAAGAGATGGCTAGTCTTGGCTATCGGAGCAGTTGACTCCACGGGTAGAGACATAGATGTATTCATTGAAAAAATGATACATTCGACTCAGCCCAAGATGAATTAACTCTTAATCCATTTATGAATTAATTCACTTGTGACGTTCATAGTATGATTTACTTAAATCTTGAGTTAGTCACTAACCATGTGTATGTAACTCATGTGCTTTAATATAAATGGAGGCTTATGCTCTAAAGATGATTGAGCTAATAGTTGGTATGTTGGGTACATGACTTGTGTATGGCATGACTTTATTAGAAATAGTGGAATTCGTAGCTCAATTAAAGAGTTAATGATATTCTCTCATTGGCATTGTATGGATTAATGAATATGGAAAGTAACCACAGGTTGCTTGTTCTCGAAGGAGCAATTTATCACAATTATTTGTTGACAATGATCATATTAATCGTTAATAAGATACAAGGGTGACAATGAGATAAAATAGAATTGTATTGAGTGAACAAATTTAACTCAAAAGAATCAATGATATCATATGAAGGCAACACACACTTGACGAGGTCATTAGACAAAGCAGTTGGATGAATTATTTTCGTAAAGAGTATACAATAAGAAGTTTTCAATCATGGTAATTGTAAATTATCGAAACGATGCTTCTGGATATAATTGCAATTACTAAAGCTTAACTGTATATATCTGATTGGTCCCTCCGCTAGCTCAATAAAAGCTCGATCAGATTGTTTTTAAATCAGAAGGAAATTCTACGACTTTGAAAATAATTTAATTGAGCCAATTTATTCGATGTGGAATTAAATTTGGCGATCATAAGAATTGTTCAACTAGAGAATTTGATTAAAGAGTTTTCTTAAAAAATTAATTTAGAAAATCTAAGTGATTTTTAGAAAAATTAATTTTGATCAAGTAAAATTAAATTAATCAAATTAATTAAAATTAATATGATATTTTTAGAACTTAATTTTTAAGTTGGACAATTGGTCTAATGGGTAATTAAACTTGAAAATTGGACCTAAAATCGTAAATTGGGCTCGAGAGCCCAAAACTGAAACCAAGACCCAAAACTTGGTCGAATCGAGTCTGGTATTTGAAATCGGGCCAACAATCCAAACGATGGCTAGGTCGGATCAGTTAGGCCGTCACTGGTCCGGACCGAATCGGCAGAAATCGGACCAACTTCAGGTGTCGGTGGCTAAGACAGTGATATTCCAGTGGCCGGCAAATAGTCGACAGCGGTGGGTCTTTGGTGGTTGAGCAGTGAAAGAATGACACTCTTACTGGGACTCTACTAGAGAATTTGATTTTAGATTAACTACTCCAAAAATAATTTTATTTTAATAGATTTAATATTAACTTTAATTTAATATTTATCTTAATATTAACTTTAATTTAATATTTATCTTAATATTTAATTTAATTTAATGTTTATCTTTTAGATAAATATTCTATTAATTTAATAAGATTTAATATTGAATTTAATCTAATATTTATCTTGAAAAATATTATATTAATTTAATATTAAAGTAATTAAGTTCAATCATAGTTGAACCCTCTAAAATCTTCCTATATAAAGAGAGTCTTGTGTCATTATTTCACACACTTGAGTTCAAGAGAAAAGTTGCAGAGAGAAAATTCTCTAAAGAAATTATTTCAGAAAAATTATAGAGATATTTTTCTTATTTATAATTTGACCCAAAAGTTTAGAGAAATTACCCTATTGGTAATTTTTGTGAATTTTTTTATTTGAAGCGAGCCCACATTTGGCAGACGTGAGCTTGAGTATAGTGGAGAAGACTACTTAGTTGAAGTGTTCATCCTAAACAAATCGAAAAGGTACAATTTTGATTAAGTTTTTATTACTTTAGATATCACAACCAAGTTCTTATTTTGGAAAAAAAATTTAAAACTTTGGTTTTTCCCTAAATTTATTTTCTACTGCTTTTCTAAACATGATTTTCCAACACTAGAACTAAGGTTTGCTCGTCTGACTTTTTGTTTGGGCCTAACTCATTGTCGAGTTTATCCTTGCTCAGCAAATTCCCCTTCACGTTCTCAAATGAGAGATGATCTCTCCCATAAATCAAAGTTTCCTTGAAAATTTTATAAGAAGAGGACAATGAGCATAACAACAATATAGCTTGATAATCATCATCAATCTCTGCTTCAAGATTCTTTAAATCATTAAGAAGGGTAATAAACTCACTAATATGAGTTCTAATAGACTCACATTCGGCCATTATGAACGTGTAAAGATGTTTTAATACTAACCTGTTGGTCAAGGATTTCGTCATGTACAAGGCTTCCAGTTTATTCCATAACGTATATGTTGTTTTTTCCTTCAAAACCTCTTAAGACACATTATTTGTTAAGCATAATTGAATTAAGGATAAAGCTTTCTTATCTAACCTATCCTATTCTGATTGTTCCATGTCATCCGGTTTTCTTACAAGGATCCTCTCAAGATTACTCTGGATCAAAATTGCTCACATGTGAACTTGTCATAAATTGAAATTTGTGATGTCGTCGACCTTGTCGATATCAAACTTTGATTTACCATCTCTAAATGGGTTGATTACAAAAAAAAAAAAAAAAACTAACTCAGATGCTAGTTTGTTAGGGATAAACATGATTAAGCAACAAATAAGTAAAATAACAAAGAAATTGAAAAGATCGAAAATAAATATTTTACGTGAAAAAACCCCTCCGAAGAGGATAAAAAACAACAGGTAAAGATAATTTCACTATAACGGCAAAAACGAAGAGTACAAAAGATGGAAATAAAACTAAACCTCGAAACTCAAAAATAAGAACCCTCAAAACGTAAATATAAAATTCACTGAAAGCTTGTAAAAGCTAATACTAAATATGTTATGGGTTATTTTTCTAGGGTGGAAAAATGTCTGTTTATAGGCTAAATTTGTAGGTCAAATAATATTAAAATAACCTACACTAATCAGAGTTCGATTGAGACAAATAATCAGAATTTGATTGAAAGAAGAAAATAGAAAAAATTGCATAACACGTTACCCTGTCGTGATGTGGTTGTTGTCTTGTTGGGACACTTTTTGTCGTGTTGTTGGGACGAGAAGTCTCTTCTCATCGGGATGATGCCTCTTCCTCGCTGGGACGTCAACTTTATTTCAACCAAAAATGCAAGGCATACTCCACACATGAGAAAAAACTTATTTATTACATATGTATTATAATAGATAGACATAAAATAAAGAATAGTTTATATATAAACTTGAAATTAGAAATATGGGTAAAAACTTTTGTAAAAAAATAAGATATTTTCAAAATAAGCGAAAAATATTCCTCCTCTTTTCTCAAAACAAGCATGTGAGTGGCTAAAAATTACTAATTAAAATTAGTTCATTGCTAACTCATATACTAAAACATGGTGAATATATAATACTCCTACTAAATGTTGCAAAATATCATTTTGGATCTAACATAAAACATGTTTAAAACATATCGATCAAATCGTAATTGTGTCCATACCTATTGCTTAAGCATCTTAGATCCAATGTATTAAAAAACAAACAAAGCAAATAAATTTATGAGTGTTATTTTTAATATATTAAATCTAAATTGTCTATGCAACAAATAAAATTTAAAAGTATCCCTATACCTACGCTCTTACTAAAAAGGTAACAATACAAAATGAGCTTAAACTAAAATCGATTTAATTTTGTGATCATTTGTAAATCTTAACCATTAGAACTCTCCTACATATTCTCTTTACATCATTATTACACAACATAACAATACAAAATGAGATTAAACTAAATTCTATGTTTAAACAACGATCTATCTCAATTTTGTGATCATTTGTAAATCTTTAACCATTAGAACTCTCCTACATATTCTCTTTACATCATTACTACACAACATAAAAAAACACACACACACAAAACTCCAAGCAAAAAAGGAAATGGTTTTTTTCATTATCTAAAACAACAAATTTACATCGAAGGTGACTTAGGTCCAAAATAAACTAAAGATTTGATAAAAATAATAAACTCTTAAGAAAAGATGATTAAAGAAGGAACGAAGGAACAAAACTTCGAACTTAGAGACTTAATATTAAAGAAATCAAAGAACAATAAAGAAAAATAATAAGAATAACCCCATTTTCACAAAGCCAAAAAAAAAAAAAGAAGAGCAGACCTACGACGCTAGGTTTTCATTGATTGGAACTCATAATTTTACTGGTCAAAATTTTTATGTGCATTTTTTAGGGTTAATTGCATCCTGCATCTTTAAATTATTGTTCAAATTTTAAATTGTCCCAAACTTTAAAGTGTTACAGGTGAGTTCTTAATAGAATTGTTATTAAGCGGAGTCAAATTCGAATATTGTAAGATTTAAACTTAAATTCGACTCGAAATTTTAAACTCGATACTTTACTAGAGTTAAATCAAAATCTAATTTTAAACTCAAATTCCACTAAAGATATAATCAAATAGTTGAATTGAACTTGCTCAAGTTCAAGTTATATTCCATAATTAAAATTAAAAAGAAAAAAAAAAAGGGGAAATAAAATAAGCTGACATATATCATTTGAAGCACAGATTCACTCAACGATAAAACTACCCATGCCACTATAATAACCACCATTAAGCACCAACAAAGAAGAAAAAAAAAGCAACTTTTGAAATTATAAAGAAAAGTGGAAATAAGAAAATCTTTCTAACCACTTCCCATTGTTAACACTCCCATGCCAATAACAATGGAACCAAACATAAAAACAAAATATTATACAAATAGTTAATTTATTATTGAGATTGAAAAGTGGTGTAAAAGAATTTTAATAAGTGCTTTGAAATACTGAATAGTGTTTATTATTACTATATGTTAAAAATATTTTTGAGAAGATAAAATGTCAATTTTAGATATAATATTATAAAGTAAAAATTTTAATGGGAGATAAAATTGTAATTTCATTGAAAATCATTTTCCAAAAGTCAAATGTTAAATTTTTTAGTTGGATTAAAATTTTAGTTTAAAATCAATGTTTACTAAATTTTAATGGCATTATATGTTTTTCCAACATGTTACATTCAAATTGTCCATATAGTACATCATACTTATTTACAATTTAATTAAGATGTTTTAAAAACGCTCTACATTAGACTTGAATTAGCGTTTAACGCTAAAACTGATTGCTAGATTAATAAAAATGATCGGCTTGATATAGTATTTATATTTTGATAATCCAATTAGAACATTTTGACATTTAGATACAAATTTAAAATCCCAACAATAATTTGAGAATATTTGATAAAACTAAACTTTTTTTTTTTGTGAAAAAAAAGGTACAAATTACATCAATTCAATTGTCTAAAATCACCACTCGCATCATCTTGTTTTAAAAATTCAAGGACTTCCATGTTAGGCTAAGTTTGGCTAACCGATCCACAATAGTGTTATGTTCTCTAGGCACATATTTAATTTGCCATTGCTCTTCAGTTCTCATGATTCAACAAAGTCTTCTAAGCAAAGTAATACTTGAATCTTCCAATCCAATATCATTTAAGGTCTAAACCATATCCAGATTATCGTTTTGGATCATTGCTTGTCTATAACCTTTAACAACTAATGGAGATTATGATTTGGGTTCTGCTTGTTGATCTTGTATCCACTTTGATAAAGTTTGAATTGTTGCGCCCAACTAATGGAGACTTTAACAACTTCTATTGCTGACCATGTGGCATTCTAGAATATGAAGAGATTTCTATTCTTCCAGATACACCAGGTGATTAATCCAAAAAGGCGTGACCAAGTGACACCATGATCTTGCAATCTCAAATGGCACAAAAGTTAGCAAATAACCAATGAAAAGAACCTTTGATGTTGTTCTGTTGGGATCAGTTAGCAAATAACCAATGAAAAGAACCTTTGATGTTGTTCTGTTGGGATCACATGTAGCCATATTTCCTTAGCTGTCGGGCAGCCTCGCAGCACATGAATAATATCCTCAACACTATGACCACATATAGGATAAGAACTGATATGCCCAATTCCTCACCGTGTACATTCCGAGTTCATTAAAAGCCTCTGCTTAGATGCTAGCCAAAAAAAAGTACTCTTTGTGGCCATGAAACTAACCATTTTTATTCTTAATGGAGAGCATGGTATAATTTTAGTTTCGTTGTTGGATATTACAGACCACATATTTGAGTCTCATCTATTTAATTGTTTAGGTTGTATTTATTTGAGTTAATTATTTAATTTAATATTTGTACTCTATTAGAAGTTTTGTAAATTAAAAAAATGTTGTTAATATTTGAATACTAACTATGGGAGACAATAAATAACCTAACCACTGTAACCGTGGATGTAATTATAAGTATATTATCTTATTTAGATTTATACATACACAATTATATATGGTGAGACGCAAATTAATATACTTAATATTTAATACTTGAGCTTTTATTGACCGTGCCAAGGTTTTATTGTTTCGTTGATATTTTCTTAATTTTAACTTATAACTCGAAATGAATACATGTAAATGTAAACAAACATCCATAAAAATTTTAATTGAGTTTAGTAGGTAGATAATTAACCAAAAAAAATTCTAAATTCAATTGGAAATTTAAAAAACTATTTTAAAATAATAAAATTAATGATATAAAATTTATTCACTAAAAACAGTACACTTATAACTTAATTTTTTTTTTTTAGAAACAAAATTGTTGAGCTGTATTTTTTCAACAAACTCATACCGGGTAAACACTAAAATTAGATTTGACGCCGGATGCTACGCACCAAGATCGTATTTTGATGCACTATCCGATGCCTATAAAATGCTTCAAAATATGCCATTGATTTCCACAAATCCTCTCCTCCCATTTCCTACCAAGTGAAGAGAAGAGAAGAGAAGAGACAATTGAGAAGATGAACCAGTACGTCTTCCTCCTCCTGTCCCTCTCATGTCTCTTCTCCTTCTCCGTTTCAGCTGCCCCCGGGCCTGAACCCTCTTTCATCACCTTGGATACCCATATGGCAAAACCGGTTTCCATAATGCCAGGCAACTTTCATTCCGGCCTTCAGAAAGTCTGCTCCGCCACCGATGAACCCGTCGATTGTATCCAGCTGCTTTCTCCCTTGATGACCGACAGGACCGCCGTGGATCCCATTTCCATCCTCAGGGTGGGTATCGAGGCGACCAACCAGAAGGTGAAAGAAGCCTTGGACAAAGCTAATATTATCATGAAAGATCCATCCACCACCCCCGAATACGGCGAGATCCTCTGGACTTGCGTCAAGAACTTCGAGGACATCATCGACTCGGATCAGAAAGCCATGGAAGCCATCACCGAGCACAACGCCAACCACATCATCGAAGAACTCTCCGCCGATTCCGCGTCTGTGTCTCCCTGCGAGGACGAGTTGGAAGCGGCTAACATCGAGTCGCCGGTGAGGGATATCGTTAAGTCGATTCACAAGACGATTCGCATCAATTTGGCCATCGCTGCTATAGAGGTCCATTTTTGAAGGCCTGGGAAATTATTATTAATAGGGTATTCCTGGGTCAATGTGAAAGCGGAATCATTTGGTGGGAAAATATGATGACTTTTGTGGGGGTGGGTTAAATACTCGAGAGAGGTATTTATGTTGACATAAATGCATGGATTCAATTCGAGTAATTGAAGCTACATGATTTGTATTAGATTAAAATATAAATTTATTATTAAAACATGATTAATATCTAAAGTTAGCTACACCCTCACTCCTAATACGTAAATACCTAAACATCTTCAATCCTATAACATAATTTAATTATTAAATAACCCTACGTGAATCATGTTATTGATGTTAATCAGAATTTTTATTCATTCATTTAATATTTATTAACAGTGTTAACTTCAAATATTATAATAATATATAGATTAATATTTCTCAACATTAACCCAGTAAATAATATTATTATAATAGTTTTTTTTCAAATAGAATAACTGAAAAAAATTATTTGAAAATTGAAAAATAAAACCCAACAAATTCATATAGAAATATATTGTCACTCTCTCCATCATTCATTGAAATTATTTTATTAATCCATTTTCTAAAATATAAAAAAGTATAATGATGTATTTGACCTTCTAACTTTATTAAAAAATTATTTTAATCTTTCAACTTGTATTTTTGTCAAATCACCTTAAAATAGATGAAAAAGTTAATTTTGTTATTTTTATTAATGTGACATACATGTGAATTGTCATATAAATACATATCGGCATTTAATTGATCTTTTACAACTAAAATATTTTTAAAAATATCTTTTATACTTTTTAATTTTTAAATTATAATATTTTAAAATTTAAAAATTAATTAAATGCTTATGTGTTATTCATGTGGCAACCAGTGTGCATGCCACATCAACATGGTAGAAAAAGGTTAACTTTTTATCTATTTTTGAGTTGATTTTATAAAAGAATGTAAATTTAAGGGAAAAAATGTAAAAATATAAATAGAGGGTTAAAATGATTTTTTTTATGAAGTTGGAGGGTCAAATTAATTATTATGCCTATAAAATATTCTTTCACCCACGTCTTGGGTGTGATAAAATCTAATATAGTACTCGACATTTTGATCAAATTGGTGTCATCCATTAATTGAGTCTCAACTCAATTGTAAAGTTACCAAAAAACCCTTATTTTATAAATTAATAAATATTATTTTGATCGTAATTTTATCTTTTCATAAAAAACTACAAAATTATTTTCGACTCAAGCTTAAAACGTACATTATATTTTTTAAATATATTTTGATTTAATTACAGTAAATATCTTCAAATAATGGTTCATATTTCAAGTTGGCTTCTAAACTTTAAAATATTTTAATTGAGTGCACTAAATATTAAATATTGTGTTAATAAGTTATTTCCATCTATTTAGACCTCAAGCATTTCAAAAATAAATGGATGAAATAGTAAGACATGTGTGTTTACTATTGAATTTAATATGTTAAAATAACAAACAATGCCATTAAATTTAAGAGAACATCAAATTCAAAATTGCTGATAAGTACATAAGTGTTTGCAATTTTATCCACTTATTTTAAATATGTTCGACTAGATTTGAACTAGTGGTGAGATTAATAAATGGACTTAATTAACATGAATAGATTAAAAGTTTTAAAGTTGAAAGATTAATTTAAAATTTGAGATTTAATATATCATTTTGTACCGAGTTTAATATTTTTTTTAATTTGGTATCTGTAATTTTTGTCCAAAGTAGTACTCGTATTTGACAAAAGTTATACATTTGTAGTTTTAAATTCATGGTTGAAAATTCATAATTAACTAATAATATTAGTAATTAATTTTATTAAATCAACCTTAAAAATTGAAGAAATTATAGTCATAAGATTGTATTTAAAAATTAAACAATTTCACAATTAAAATTAAATGTATTCCATTCAAACATAATGATATTAACAATCAACTTTCATCAAATCAACCTTAAAACACAAATTTAAATATTAAAAATCAATATTATTACTTTTGAGTACCAAAAGTATAACTTTTATCAAATACACATTGAACCAAAAATAATACATATATCACATTAGAAAAAATTGTCAAACTTAACTACTAAATAGTATAATAAACCAAAATTTAAATGGAATTAAATGTAGACAAACTTAGAATTAAGATGTAAGAGTTTTAAATGGAATTAAATGTTATTAGGTAAATAAAACCAATAAAACTCCAGACTCTATTTTTTTTTGGTGAAAAAAAATGAAATTACAACTTAAAACCTCCTAAGAGATTCTAAAAGTTTTTTCTTGCTGAATAATCGTATCATCCAAATCAGAAGGTACTTAAAAAAGCTGAAGAGGTGATTTCCAAGAAAGACTGATCTTTGTCAATTGGTCAGCGATTAAATTACATTCCCTAGTGACATACTTCCCATTGGCTTTTAGAATGCAAAAGTCGTTTAACTCTTCTGAGCACAGTAATGCCTGAATCCACTGATACTTCCATGGACAATACCTTAACCACTTCTAGATTATAAATCTGAATCCGGAATTTTTTATAACCCTTACTTAATAAAATAATAACTCCATCAAGGATGCCCCAAAGTTCTGCCTCCAGAGGTGAGCATCTACCCAGATAATGAGTGAACCCTAAAATCCAATTGTCACTTTGATCTCTAATCACCCTTCCCGCTGAGGCATTTCCTGAATCTCTAGCGACTACCCCATTAGAAAAAAAGATAAACCCAATTATCAGCCAAGTGATGACAAATTCCAGAATTGGTTGCAGTATATTTGGCTTCGGCTAGAAAAGGTTCAAAATGTTGAGCCCAACTGAGAAGGTTTTAATGGTCTCATATGCCGTCCTATTAATGTTTTGGAAGATGAAAAGATTCATATTCTTCCATAGTCTCCAAGAAACTATCCCAAATAGACGCGACCAGGTAACTTTCTTAACCTGCAACTTATCATGACAACAAAGATTAGTGTAAAACCAAATTTGCAGGGAGTAAAAAAAAAAACCTGGAAAGCTTCTCTGCAGGAACAACTAGCCTCCAAGCTTCCTTAGCCATCGAGCAATCACAGAGAACATGCAGAATATCCTTAGTGTCATGCCCACAAAGAAGACACGCATTACTTTGTCCAAATCCTCTCCTAACTCGTTTAGAATTAGTAAGAAGCCTCTATTTGGCTACAAGCTATAGAAAAAGACGAACTTTCTGTCCAGACCCCTTTTTCAATTTCATAATTATTTTTTATATTTTTTAATAAATAATATTGATTTCTTATAAGATTTTTTTCTTATTTTAATTAGATTTTATAACATGGTATACTCTCCTAAGCTCTGCTCGAGTTGCAAATTTTATCATTTTTTTATCTTTCTATTATTTATATAAAATCTGTAATAAAAAATTTAAACCAAAAATATCAAATTTTAATATGACTAACCTTAATTTTTTATTTCAATCAAAATAATATAATTTTTAATATAAATATATGTTATACATATTTTTGTCACCTCATTAATTTGATTATACTCATTGGTGGGGCTCGATTAACTAAGTATAATTTTAGGGTCCGTTTATTTATATGTAAAAAGTTTTACAAAAATATTTTCTACATTTTCCTGTGTTTGTTTTACAGAAAACAGCTTGGTCAACGGAAAATAACTTACAGGTCAACGTAAAATAAGTCATTTTTCCTGTAAAATGACTTTTCCTTTTGTAAAAAGTAAGTCATTTTCCAGAAAAGAGCTCATTTATAGATAATTTTATTTTTATATAAAAATTAACTTAAATCAAGCTTAATATTATTATATTGGTAATAAATTTTATTTTTAAAATATTTAAAAATATTAAAATATTATTTTTAATATTATTAAACATACATATTTAATTATTGATATTTAGTCATATAATAAATTATTAATATAATAAATATAATTTATTTTAATAAATTATTTAATATTTCAATTTTATTTTAATAATAAATTTTAAAAATAATTTTCAATAATATTGTTCACATATTATTGAAAATAGTCAATATTTATATTTTAATAATAAATATTTATTACAATTATAAATATATTAATAATAAATGTTTTGTAGTATAAAGGTTAAAATATGTCATAAGTCAATATACACTTCACAGATTTGCAATTTAGTCTTTGTACTTTTATTTTCAAGAATTTAGTCCATTTACTTTTCAAATTTGAAAATCAAGTCCAATTGTTGACATCATTAAATTTTTTGTCAATTTTGTTGATGTCACATTTTAAATAAAAATACTCACTTGGTAGCCATGTAATTAAAAAATGGCATTGTAATGAACTTGAATTTAACATAATGTTTTTAATATATGCAAAAACAATGTAAACTATAAAATTATAGATAAATATAAATTCAATTAAATAATAATAATAATAAATCTCTAATGTATGTTTGTTTCATTGGAAACAACTTTTATGAAATATTTTAAGAAATCTACCAAACAACAAAAAATATTAGTTTTTCCGAAAAGTAAATCATTTTCAATGAAATAAACGGAACCTTAATAAAAGAAATCAAATGTTGATTAAAATTTTAATAAAAGAAAAAATGTCTTTAACTTGTGACAAAAATAATTGTTTTTATTTAAATTTTAAGATTTTTTACGCACATATATTTAGTGAATTCATTGAATAATTTCATATACGCTAATTAAAGATTAAAATATTAAAAAGTCCTTAGTAAAATATTATAAAATCAATTCAACTTTTATGAAAAAAAATGTACTCAATTGAGTTTTGATAACATAAAAAAAAAATTGGTCCCTTTCATTACCGGAAGCAAGATATCTACATTGTAACTTTGAAATTCTTCCTCGAGTTGATCCCCTGACTTTCCTACTGATTTTTTTCTGTAGCTCACGCAATTGAATGGTAGGATTGAATGCCTATTCCATGGACTTCGCTCTTACAAACACAACCTCGACCTCTGTATTACAGATTTGATCATTATAATAAATAATAGATTTCACTCGTTGACTCATTTCAATATCGGCCACGACTTGGATGAACAAACGCAAAAAAAAAAGTACAAGATTGTCCAAAGTAGTACACAGAATGGATTTCAAAACACACCTTTTTGGTAGTTTGATATTAATTTGTTGTGTGTCTAAGTTATGAAAATTACATCCCTTTTAAAAGAAATAATATAGGGAGAAAGAGAATACATGCTTTGAAATTCGTTTATGAATACACGCATTCGTTGAATTGATATGATGCAAGTGCCAAGTATTATCATTCACAACGCTTTTAGAAGTCATATAATTTCATCTCACCGGTACTCTTTAGGTATTCTGCACCTCATATCGTGCTCCCCAAGTATTCTGCAAAGTTACTTTAACTTTTAATAGGAAAGATAAATGTTAAAGTAAGCACACCCAGTTCAGGGAGTTTTCTCTAAATTTTTCTTCTACCCAAAGTATTTGATGCTTTGTATTTTTTAGCCATTTTAAGCATGTTTTGAATATATTCGTCTAGTCCTGCAGTGCATTTTCGGTTGCGGGAAACTTTTACTATGTAATCCAACCCTTCCTTACACCTATAAAATGGGTCACACACACCAAGCTTCATCCTCATTCAAACATCTTCTCCCCCACCCTCTATCCATTCTCTATAAAACATTTCTGAGTGTTAACAATTTTGGTCACTAAAAATATTTCCTTAATGTTCGAGGTATTCTTGAGTCGTCGGTGATGCAATATCACTCTAAGCAGTACAAATTTCATATATCATGTCGAGTGGGGACCTTTACCTCCGAAGCCTATCTTAGGGAACTTAGGTTCCGGGGTGATTTTGCTTTATAGGTTAAGGATGGAAGTCTACGTGAAGGTTTCAATCGACGACCATTATGCGGTCATGGAACAAGGTATAACGGATGAGCCAGTTGATGGTTGTTATGGGGCCATGAGCTCAAAATTTTTAGATACCCGAAAGTGTTGCCCTATGTATACCATACAGATGTTTGAGGGCATAATCATACGGAAAAATTCTAGGGCTTTCCGTTATAATTGACGTATTTTTTTTCCATTTCCAAGCAGTCGGTACCTTCAACTTTTCTTTTTATTCGAAAGTTAGCATCGTCATGGACGCAAGAGGACTCTCAAGCGTAGAGTGACTATTGGAGTGCAGTAAAGGTGATGCTCTTTTCAGGGCGACGACGGTTGTCATTATTAAACAACCCATTAATAACTACAATTGCTGTCGCTCCGACCCGAGTTTGACCTCTACTGTGCTGAAACATTCACTCTCCACCAGAGAACCCTCTTGTGTTGACCTCAATGTCAGCATTTAGATAAGAATGAAAGGTTAAAGATATCGACTGCTTGGAAATAAAGAAAAACATTACGTTGATTGCACTAGAAATCCCCAGAGTTTTTCTGTATAATTATGACACCAGTCTTATGTCTGGTATATATAAGACATCATTTATGGGTATCCAAAAAGTTTGAACTCTTGACCACGTAACGATCGTCACTTGGGCCCAGGTTATACTCGAACCCCTGATCGCATCACGACAGCCGATTTTGTAACATTTCAATTTTTAGTGATGTCGGAAACAGTGATTCGAGATCACTAAATCTGACTAGTGAGTTAAAAAATTTTATTATTTAAATATTATTTATGAGTCAAGTATGATTTTAGAAGACTTTTGAATTAGTAATTTGTGATTTAAAAGAATTTATTAGGTTAAGAGGTTCCGAAAACGAGGTATCGAGACCTCAATTTCATAAACCGAGCCATAAGTAATTTTATAAATATCTACGGAGTGTCATTAAGTTATTATTAAAGTTTCGTTAGAAAATTTTAACGTTTTGATAGTTAATTTATTAAAAAGGATTAAATTGAAAAATGTGCAAAACTTGCCAAAGTGATAAAATAGCCCAAATGTTAAATGAGGAAGGACTTAACGAGAAATTATGCCTAAAATAAAGGAATGAGATGACATAAGCAGAAAAGAAAATAAAAATCATGTGATTAAAGGGAAAAATTGTAAATTTTATGAAATTAACTTAAATAAATTGAATTCTAAACTTTTCTAGGCTATTTTTCTTCAATTTATCAGCCAAAAACATCATAGGAGAAGGTTTTAAACATATTTTATTTATTTTACTTCATGTAAGTTCAATTCTTGCCTTTTTCTTGTAATTTTTGTATTTTTAAGACATTTGCAATTAGGTCCAACTATCTAATTCATTAGTTTTTTGATTTTATGGGTAACTTTTAAAGTTACCATTGATGAGTTTTGGATGTTTATGATGAACTAACATGGATTTGAGGCTTTAATTTTGTTATATGATGATCTTATCAAGTAATTTTAATAGAAATTGATTATAAGACCAAATTGTGAAAAGATTAAATCTTAGGGTTTGGTATTAAATTATATTTATCAAAGTCTGTGTAATAACTTAGAATATTTAGATAAAATGTTAATTTAGAAAAATTAGCTCATTTGATGGGTTAATTGGTGAGGGACTAAATTGTAAAAACTGTAAAATTTGGGTTAATTGTGTAATTTTTAAAAATAAGGGGTATTAATTGTGAAGTAATTTTAATTAAAATATGTGCTAATGAATGAATAATTTTACATTTTAGATCAAGAGCCCGTAGATTAACGAGAGAAAAAGAAATTAATAGAATAGTCCCTAACTACTACCAATTCCACAATTAGCGTAGGTAAGTTCGTTTGGTTAAATTTTAATGTTTATTTACTAATTGATGAATGTTATTATGTAATTAGTCATATTTTTGTTGTTGAAAATAAAAATTATTGTTCAATTGTGAAATCCAATTGAATGATTAAATTGAGTAAAACGCGGGATTGAGTACAATCGTTTTGTGACAAAGGATGAATTGACAGATAAGACCGTGGTTGGACCATGGAAATATTTATATGTAAGACCATAATTGGGCTATGGCATTAATGTAAAGGATGAATTGACGGATAAGACCATAACTGAGTTATGGCACTATAAACATAAGACCATGGTTGGACCATGGCAGTGTTTATATGTAAGACTATAGCTGGGCTTTGACATTCTAATAATAAGACTATAACTGAGTTATGGCACTACAAATGTAAAACCATGGCAAGGTTATGGCAACATATATGTAAGACCATAGTTGGACTATGGCACAAAGAAAACGTTGTACTCATATCCGTAAGTCATTCTTTGATTTAGTAAGAATTGGTAAAAGACTTATGTGATTGAAATTTGAAAGATTTATTGATTCTTATTGTTATTAATTTGAAGGAAGTGTGTTCATTGATTTATGTTGTGTTTGACAGGAAGAATGTATGATTTATTTGCAATTTAATTTATTATATTGAGTTCGGTAAGATCAATGTTTAACCTAATGAACTTACTAAGCTTCGATAAGCTTAATCATGTTGTTTAATGTTTTTGTAGATTAACGTGAAATTAGAGGATCGGATCAGCACATCGAGCCACACTATCCAGCTTGCTACGGTGGATTTTGTTATACATACTATGGTTTATATGGCATGTATAGGGATTGGTATGATTTTTAAGTAAAGTTGGTTTGTGTAATATTATAATGTATACTTTGTTTAAGTTTCCAATCAACTTATATAAGTAAATTAAACATGTATGAGGTGTATTTAAAATGGTTAATTGATGGTTAATTGATAGATATAATGAGGTATAATTTGACTTAGTAAATTTAGTAAAATATGCATAAATGTGTATATAGTTGATTTGGTAAGATTGGATATTTGAATATATGTAATGATATGTTAGTTATACGACTTGGTATTGGTTTAAATTGAAGGTCTTATTGTGTTTTGTAAATGTGTAAATGGTTGTGCCTAGGTTGATACCAAGATTGGGTGAGAAAAATGGCCTATTTTCGTCTACACGGTCAAAGACACGGGCGTGTGTCTCAGTCGTGTGTGATACACGACCATGCGCACGGGCGGGTGGTTTGGCCGTGTGTCCCCTGCACCTTAAAATTTTGAAACAAAATGCTCAGGTTTTAGCACACGGCCTAGCACACGGGCGTGTGGTTGCCTGTGTGATCCAAGTTAGAGAGTTACACAGGTAAGGGCACGGGCTGGGACACGGCCGTGTGTCTCACATCGAGTGCCCACACGGCCCAAGACACGGGCATGTCTCTTGGCTGTATGAGCCACACGGGCGTATATCCTAAGAAAATTTTTGAAATATTGGGAAAAATTTCCTGAGTATCCGGTTTAGTCCCGAATCATTTCTAAGGTGTATTTTGGGTTTTGAAGGCCCTTCTAAGGGACAATATAAGTATTATATTATTGATTCTTGATATGAATAATAAAGGTGGAGAAATGTCCATATTTATTTTGTACAGTCTGGTAATGCTCTATAACCCTATTCTGGTGACGGATAAGGGTTAGGGCTGTTACAGATTGGGACCTCCACTGAGACTTCTACTCTTGATCGTATCAAGCATTCTCACCCCAAAACCTGATTTCCCTAGGATGAGTTTCTTAGATGATAGTCACATTATCATATCTTTGACCCCTAAAATCTACCAATTAACTTTTGAGGATTTAGTCGAAAAAACTTAACCAATTTAAAAAACCTAAAACCCTAAAATATTTAAAACCCTAACCCTAAAAATTAAAAACTCAACCCTAAGAGAGAGAAAGGGAAAGCGTGTGCAACTGGACGCGATTTCCTGCCACCTGTGTAGAAAGCGCACCCAGCTGAACATGCTTTCCTTTCTCTCTCCTAAAAACAAATTATTTTCCTAAATTAAAAAAATGCCTAGAGGCCTAATTTTTTTAAAAATCGACATTTACATCTAAATTAGCTGAATTTTAAATAATTTTTAGTTAATTTTTTATCACCTATTTCTATAATGTTTAATGTCTACTTCAATTAATTGGATTAAAAGTTAGAGTTATTAGTGTTTTATTTAAAATAGGTTGTTCTTTTTACTGATTTAATGATTTCTAGAGATCCTATTACATTCAAATGCATATGTGTGTGGAAATTACAAATTTAGAACATAGATGTATGTTTAAAAATAATATATAATAAACAATGAAACGTATGGTTTGAAACTAATTAATCATAATAACACATAAAATATGCACGATATTAAAATTAAAAAAATATATTAAATTGTGAGTAAAATGAAATTTGAATACATAAATATATTAGATTAACAATACAAAATATACTACAATTATTTATTATGGTGTTATTATCGATTGTGAGTTAGTGTTGAGTTGACACGTAACCCAAACTCAATTAACAACATTATTAATTAATCTATACAACTGATGGAGATAAAACATTGTGCATAGTAAAATAAAATGAATAAAATAAATTAAGATAAAATTTTGATTGAGTGATAAATTTAAGATTTTACCAATCTAATTAGCATAAGTTTAAATCATGTAATATGTATATTTTATTTTGGTACCCTCGAATAATTCAACTTATTTAATTAAGGAGAGATATTTTCATAAATTCCCTAATTAAGTTAATGTCCTAATTGAGTTGTGAAAGCAATTCAGTCATGAATTTAGATATCTTCACAAAAATAGATTTAATGTTTTATTTAAAATAAATTTCAATCTAGAATTTAAGTTTTAGTTGGAGGATGTTTAAAAATTAACCCATTCTGAAATTCCAAGAAAATTTTTTGGAGAAGCAAAGGCATGGCATTTCGAACTAAGGGTTTCGGAGTTTTACATTCAGTAGAACGTCCACATACTCTTAACTGCAACTTCATTTACGAATCCCATTATTCCCCTTTTTTTTCCAACTTTCAGAAAACTGCCTCAACAAGGGCATGTGTTTTCTTGGGGTACCCCATCCCAACCAAATGGTTGAGATAAACCTTCCCATCCTTCACCGTCGCCGCCGTTGACAACCGATGGATGGGCCCCTTAAACTTCGCCACCACGGAAGCCGTCTCCCATCCGTCAGAGCTCTCCACCAATCTCCCCGAAGGATTCCCGGCTACGACGAGCTTTGTCGGAGAGATTAGATCTAGACCGTCACCAAAGACTAATGTGCCTCCAACAACCTCGATCAACTTCACTTCATGTCCCTTGGCCAGATCGATCTTAAACAAATTACCACTGAAAGTGTGGATCACGATCAAATAGCCGTCGGGGTGGTAAGCGATTCCGTTCAATGCGACCAAGGTTTTGTACCACTGTCTTGGAGTAAAGAGTGGGTTTCTTATGATAGACAATAACTCGCCATGGGCACCGACTTTCCAGATTTTGCTGGCTTTAGCATCGGTGACATACGCATTACCATCGGCATCTATTGCGACGTCATCGGCGAAGGATTTTTCATCGCCTAAGCATCAAGATTCAAGAAACTAAGGTCAGAAAAAAAAGAGTTTACAGTTTATTAAACATATAAAGTGAATGTGATCATGGTTTAGCATTGTGTTATGTACCCAATAATAAATAAAAATAAAAGCTTGGAGTGATCTGTCTTTTTTTTTAATTATTATTTTATTTATTATAACATTTTATAATTCTATATTTTAAAATATGAAGTATATATTAAAATTATAAATCCCTAGATATGTTCTTAATTCGCTTTATTTCGAAAAATTATCCGGAATTATATTCTTGAATAATTTATAAATATATTATAAATAAAGCTCCGATCTGAGAATTACATGGAACAAGTTTAAACCTTGTCATTTCAACATATTCTATTCTTGAATTGAAAATCCATCCATAAGGTTATTAAATCGAGTTATTGTTAAAAGCTAACTAACACCTCTTTAGTTACAAAAATTTAAAAATAATTTATTTTAAAAAATAATAAATATTATTATAAAAGTGTTTTTTTTTTTAGTTTTCTATGAAACTTATAAAATAAATAAATCCATAATCAATCTTAAAACAACATACATTTCGAGACTTAATCTAAGACAACAAGCTCTTCATATCCTCAACTTTTCGTTTCATTTCAACTAAATTTAATTCATGTTTTAATTTTTTTATAAAATATATTTTTTACATAATTTTTTATCCACATAAATATAGAACAAATTAAAATAAACTGGAAACAGTATTACTTAAATTGGACCAAACCGATAGATTAAATTGATGATTATAGGTATACTGATCTAAATATAAGAATCATACTAACTTTTGAACAAACCATTTGAAACTGATAAAAATATAAAACCGAAACAAAAAACTAATAGTTGAACTAGTTTTATATATATATATATATTAAAAATTTTAATTAATTATTATTAGAGTGCCAATTGAATTGATTAAATCAAGAATCTGATTATTAAAATATGAAAAGAATATATAAATATAATCGACAGCTATAAAATAGATGTTTTCTAACATCCATACAAGCATAGGATGGAAGTGGAAAAAAGTGGCTATGAAAATGTGGGTATGGGAGACTAATATAAGAGTTATGGGGTGGGTATGGGTTAGAAAACCCCTATCCTGACCTTCTGTCCTTCACTCCACAATCTAGACTTACCCAGCGCCGACGACATTTATTCACTTCCTACCCTCGTATCAAAGCCCTAAAATCCCACTAATTAAATGAAAAAAAGTATTTTTAATTATTATTTATTTAAATATGTGTGAATTCCATTTTTTTTTTATTTTGTATGAAAATTAAGAAATTAATCCAGCAATCATTTGGAAGCACGGGGTCGTATAGGCGCCACTAGTATGGAAGCCAAATTATGAACCTTAAAAGATGAACTTGAGTTAGTTAGGAGACTTAAGATTAGCAACTTAGAAATATCACGACTATTATTAGCTTCATATCTAATGTTAATTGCTCTAATATGTTTTTATAGACCCTAATAAAAGATTGCAGGATGCTCCTGATTTTTTACGCGCCTTTTAGAAAAATCAATAATTAGATTATTTCTTCGATTTTTGTATAATCCAATTTGGATAAATTAAAATAGAGGGTTAACTTGTCAATTTTCATAAAATAAATGGATGGATTTCATAATTAAACCATTTAAAAACTAGTCTTTTTAACAAAATGTAAACCTTTGGATTAATTCATTTAATTTTTCAGTATAAGAATATTCGTACTCTAATCATTCATTTAAAATTTTAAGATTAAAACAAAAAGGAATTAAATTATTATATAGTGATACTTACTAGGGCCACTGAGCCGGGTTAGAAATAGCCGCTTCCACGATGACAAATCATAAGCCGCGAGACCGCTGTATCGGTTGCCGAGCAAGTCGGCGACAACCACAAGCAGCCGGTTTCTGAGCCTGTCGACGGCGATTCCGAGGGAAGAATTTCCGGCCAAGTCAAAATCTTTGACCACGGTGACCTCTTTCAACACGACATCCCCCGGTCCCGGTGCGTAATCGTCGGGAACCCGGATTTCACCGACGCCGCCTTCCAAGAAACTGACGAGGAAGCGCCGGCCTTGGTCGTCCCACTTGGCGCACTCCCGGAAAAAGCCGGTGCTATGGTAGTGGAAAACGTGGGTGGCAGGAACGGCACGTTCCTCGGAGATGATGTAAGCGATGGGGATTGCCGATATGAGGAAGACGAAAACAAGGAATCGAGGAGAGCAAAACCTTAGCGGCATCCTTAGATGAAGAAAGAAAATGGAAGGGGAGTTGTGGAAAGAGATGAGGAAAGAAGAAGGTTTAAATTAGGTTTAAACTGTTTACGGTGTAAAGAGAAAGAGTGGTGTTGTTGGTGGGATTCGCTCATCAAATATTAGGTTTGTCTAACAAATAACTTTTTATTGGAGAAAGTTTGGCAAGGAAGGAAGTTTGGGAAGAAAGATGCTGAGTGCTGTCTATTATTATTTTCTTCTATACACTCATTTGTTTTAAAAAGGAAATTCTTTTACTAGTCGTTTAGTATCCATTACATTTGGAATCCAGTTTTCTCTAGTTTAGGCCACAACTCTTTAATCGATTCAACATCCGTCCACATGCTTCAAGTGGTTTAGGCCAATGATGCCAAGTTAGTCTGAAATTAAAATTATAAAATTTTTGGAAAAAAAAAAGAAATAAAATTGATAATATCCTATTTAACCAAGAGGGTCTGCTTACCCTTTCGTTCCGCCTCTACTTGGTTTGTCCCTTTGAGCTTGTTCGTGGCTGCAAGAGAATCTCCCTCAAATGATGATGTCCATGTATCTCCACTCCTTCGCTAAATTAGGATCTAATCTAATAGTTTAACCTAGTATTATTTCTAAGTGGCACTTTTGAGATAATAATTATTTTTATTGTTAAATAATATACTTTTTAAATATTTTAAAAGTGTTTTATTGTTAAATAATATGCTTTTGGACATTTTAAAAGTGTTTTTGAACAAAAAATATTTTGCAAAGTTGAAAATTTTAACTTCTTTGCTTAAAAATACTTTTTAGCCTAAAAATATTTTTGAGAAACAATACTAAATTAAGCCTAAGTTATTTTCATCACTAGTTATTAGAAGTGTTCAAACGGTTAATCGAAACGAATTAGTATTAACCGATATTTAATCGTTAACGAATCAAAATTTTCTCAAAAAAGTAAAATGTTTGATTGATTTGGTCGATTAACTAAATTAACCGAATTTTATATATTTTTTGTTAAAATAAGTATAAAACATATAAAAATAAATAAATTAATAATATTCATTTGATCGAATTAACCGAATTAGTAATAGCCTAATATATTAATATATAATACTATTTATTAAGTTTGATTAATTCGGTTAATTACTCAAATTTAAATTGAATTAACCGTTAATTAAAATTCTAAAATTTTTTAACTAATTTTCAACTAAACTAAATCAATTAACCAAATTAAATCGATTAATTCAATTTTAACTAAAATTTAAACACTTCTATTAATAACAACTGAAATGCCTATATGAGATGACTTGCCCTATGACAGGTTAGCATTCGACATGTTTTACACGCCTACACAGGATGGAAACTTTTTGTCCTTTCTACAGTCAATTTAGGAGGAGTAATCTTTTTCTGCAAATAAAATACATTGCGCCTGTCTATAATTGCTAAAGTGGTACAATAAGTTCGTCCAAACGAAAAAAGTAGTACAATAAGGCTAGATCCTCATGTAAACCCTCCAAAGAGATTTAACGTGTTTTATTAGTTACAAATTAATTCTGTAGTGTTGTAGAATAAATAAATTCTAGTCTGTAATTGTGGATATTCCTCCCCCACCCAAAATTATATTTGTAGTCTAATTATTTTTTATTTGGTGTCATTACAAAATTGACCTTAAACTATTCAACCTTTCTCATTTAGGTACCTAAATTTTATTGATAAAATGTGGTACTTAAACCATTTAATTCATTTCTAGCAAAGATAAAACTACAAATTACATTTCATTTTGTAGAAAAATTTTATGACGTATAATAAAAATATGTTATATATTATGTTTTTATTGATTGATATTGTATTTGAAGATAATATGAGATAGAATTGATAGTTTAGTTATCAATTTTGATTAAAAAAACTTTTAAGTATCTAAATAAAAAATAGTTTAAGAGTCAATTTTGAATGTAAGTATTTTGCTTTATTATTATTATTTATCAAAAAAGAAAGGGAAAATGTTGGATATATCTATCAACCCATTAAGATATTGGGTTTATTCGTAATTCTAACCTAGTTATTTCAAAAAGGGTAAAATAGACAATTTGTTCCTTTCCTAATAAAGGTCGTCGAAGGAAATAATATAGCTCATCCAGTGGAAAGGCTGAATCTCACAATCAAAATCCATCGTTAGTTCATCGACGCAGCCTCGTTCAGGTAAACCCTAATTTCTTCGTTCGATTTTTCCTTCCGTTTTTTTTTCTGACGGGTTTAATGGCGATTTTCAACATCTTATTCATGGAAATGATTATTTGTTTGTTTGCCATTATTCTCGAAAGATCTTTGAGTTTGATTTGAGTGGTTTAAGATCGACTTTTCTTTTCACGTTTTCATTATTGTTTTGATTTCCATGTGAGATTTTCATACGCTTAACTTAGATTCGAGAATCGAAACAACTGTTGGAAAATATATGCTTTTTTACTTGTAGTGGTAGATGAAAACGTAATTTTCGATTTAATCCTTTAATAAATCACAGCAGCTTTTTTTTTCTAAGCTTGTAGGGGCTGTTTTGCTTCATTGATTGACAAATGTTGTAAATTTGTTTACTGACACGCTATGAGACTGGAAATCTGTGTGTATAATTTGATTGCTTAGACATAAGAGATAGCATGAATTAGGCAACGTAAAACTGCTTTTGAATTGAACCAAGAAAAATGAATAGTTGAAGGTGTGATATAGGAAAGTTATTAAGGCGAGGCTCTGTCAAAATTTGACCCGTAAAGCTTTGAACAATGAATGAGTCAAAGGGGTTAGGCTTGGTTACTGATTGATTGAAAAGTATTATAATTTTGTTTCCTGACAAGCTAAGACAGCGGAAACCTTGAGTTACCATGTCTTTTATTTGAGTGCTTAGACATAAGAGATAGAATGAATTCTGCAATGTAAAATTGCTATTCAATTATGAATGTATAACTGCTAATTGAACCAAGAAAATGAATCAAATGAAGGTGTTGATTTCTCACATTGGTGAATAGTAAAGGTAATAAGGTTAGGTTCCTTTGGTGTTTTCCATGTAAACCATTAAGAATGAATGAGTTGATATTATCCCAAAAGCATAACTCAAGTGCTAAAGTTTTACTGGAAATAGTTAAGTCTCTCATATGGAAATCGCATGAAATTGTTATTAACATACATAAGATGCAAATGCAACTTTTATTGTGTCCAGAACAAAAAGATATATAAGCAGTGTAGATTATATAGCCTTTTTGAGTGAAAGGAGGCAATATTTGAGAACGATTATGCATTTGCAGTACATCTTTCCTGAAATGGGCTAAATTTCTAGTTATAGTACATATTATCATGAATTGCTTTATATTGTTACTATTAGGTTTATGAACGTTTGTTGTCTCTGCTGCTTGCATATCTGGTTTGTAAAATGATCTGCTTTTTAAATTTATATATAATATGGTTTTCCCATATTCCTCCATAAGTAGAGTTGGAAAATGAAATGTTTAGTTCTTGCTTTTGGGTTTTACTAGATTCAAGTATAGAAGCAAAATGCTGGTTCTAGGGTTGCTCATGCTACCTTTAAAGGACCAAGTATTGTAAATTTGTTTCTCAACAAACTAGGAGACTGGAAATCTGTAGTATTGTAAGTTTGTTTCTCAACAAGCTAGGAGACTGGAAATCTGTCTCTATAATTTGAATTCTTAGACATAAGAGATGGCATGAAGAGTGCAACGTAAAATTGCTTTTGAATTTATCCTAGAAAATGAATAACTGAAGGTGTGGTATGGGAAAAGTGTTCAGCTGAGGCTCCATTGATGAATTTGATGTGTTAAGCCTTAAATGATGAATGAGTTGAATGGGTTGGCTGGGTTGTTTGATTGATTGGAAAGTATTATAAATTTGTTTCCGGTCAAGCTAAGATAGCAGAAACCGTGAGTTACCGTGTCTTTTGTTCGAGTGCTTAGACATAAGAGAGCATGAATTCTGCAAAGTAGAATTGCTATTGAATTATGGATGCAGAACTGCTATTGAATTGAACCAAGAAAATGAATTAAATGAAGGTGTTGATTTGTTACATTGGCAAATAGTAAAGGTATTAAGGTTAGGCTTCATTGATATTTCACATGGAAACCATTAACAATGAACGAGTTGATGTAATCCCAAGAGCATAACACGAGTGCTAAAGTTTTACTGGAAGTAGTTACATCTCCCTTATGGAATTCAACATGAAATTGTTTTTAACATAACATGCAAATGTAAGCTTTATTGATCCCAGAACAAGATGTATATGGCCATTTTGAGTGAAAACTGAAAGGAAGCAATATTTGAGAACAATTCTGCATTTGTCCTACATCTTTCCTCTCTGTGCCGATTGGAATGGGCTAAATTGCTAGTTATAGTACATAAATTTTCATGAATTGCTTTATATTGTTATTATTAGGTTTATGAACATTCATTGCCTTTGCTGCTTGCATGTCTGGTTTGTCAATTGATTTGCTTGTTAAATTATATATAACCGTGGTGTTCCTGTATTCCTGCATAAGTAGAAATGAAAATAAAATGCTAAATTCTTGCTTCTGGATTTTACTAGATTCAACTATAGAAGCGAAATGGCTGGTTCCAGGGTTGCTCATGCTACCTTGAAAGGACCAAGTGTTGTTAAGGAGATAGTTATCGGAATAACACTTGGCCTTTGTGCTGGTGGGCTTTGGAAGATGCATCACTGGAATGAGCAGAGGAAAGTGAGAGCATTCTACGACATGCTCGAGAAAGGTGAAATCAGTGTCATTGCAGAAGAATAAATGTTCTTTTAGTCTTGTGAAAGTGTGGACAGCTTCAGCTGTGTTTCGTTATATGCATTCTCTTCATTTGGCTCTTAGATAGAAGATGAGCAAAACACAATTTGGAGCTTCTAAGAATAATGTCATCATTTTGGGATCTTGATTTCATATTTGCATAGCAAATCCAAGCGATTTTTCAATCTAGTGCCTTTGTTGGTTTCCATTTGACATTGTTGTTTGATTTGGAGATGTTTGAAAGCTCTTTATATTTCTACTCAATTGTTATTTGTCACAGTTACGCCGTTTTAGGCTTAATAATGGAAATCGGCTGAACATGAAAGATATTTTCTAGATTCTTTAATTATTGTTTTTGGCATAAAATTATAATAAATGCAACTCGTAACAATAATACTTATGCTAAATTGAAGATCAAATTTGAACTTATATATTTATTTTTATATATCTCATGTAATTTATATCAATAAAGATTGAATAATGTTTTTAATTGGAAAGGTTCATTTATTTTTAATAAAAAGGGTTAAGATTTTATTTGGTGCTTGAGTTTAGTTTCAATGTACTTGAGATTTTTTTTCTTTAATTCAGTACTTAAGTTTAGTTTCAATATTTAATTTGCCTAATGAATTTTTTACATATGTGCTATAGTAGAAAAAAATATATGCTAAATTGGGACAAATAAAAAAAAAGTTCATGTTCTAAATTGAACATTGAAGATGGCCTCGAGTGCATAAATGGAAAAAAAAACTCATTTATTAGTTTAAAAAAAATCATGTAGCAAATTGAAAATTGAAGTCAAACTCATGCCAAGTTGGGACAAAAAGAACTTAAATACCATATCGAACATTAAAGAAAAACTCATGTACAAAATAGTATACTAACCTTAAAAGATCCATTAGAAGAAAGAGAAAGATCACAAGGATTGTGATGGATAATGATGTCTTATTCGACTAATAAACACAGTTTAGCAATGGAAACATGTGACATAAACGTACTTATGGAAATAACCATGCTAAATTGAAAGAAAATCCACCAAAGAGCGAAACATTGTTAATAATATATAACCTCTAAATACTGACGACGAGTGACATACCCACTAAGGTCAAGACAATATATATAAGTGAAAAATGAGAGATCACTGGAGCGACATAGGTGCATGGCCACATGTGCAAATGCTGGCTAATTGATCACGTTGCAAGGGAACCAAGTGCAGGTTAAACACAACGAGGGGAGAGCTGTAAGAAAGAAAGTTTATTTTGAAACCTGTAACACTCTAAACCCGATCCTTAAGGAGGATCTAAAGATGGCGTGTCACTTCCTTAAAATCATTATCTTTTAAAATCGTATTTGGCGTAAACTCATTTACGTCACAATTTAAGTTAGTATGAAATATAAACTACTTGTCACCCAAGGATAAATAAGATAATACACTTTAAAAACCATAAATATTTTACTGAAGTTTAATTGGAACCATAGATTCATGATCATGAGTTAAGATATAAAATACATTCTTCGAAATGTAAATTGTCTTGACACCACCCCCATGTTATACATAATACAAAATACAAAAAGTCTCACGGCGACGATAGTCCTTTGGCGTAGTTTCTAAAGATTTTTTTACTTCATCAGCAAGCCTGAGAAGGAAAGGTACCTAAGTAAGTTTAAAGAACTTAGTGAGTTCCAGAGGGAAAACATTGTAATAGTCACATATAATTCAAGTAGACCTTTCCAACTCAACATAGTCACACGGTTCGGCAATTGGGGAATACCAAACACAAATAGGCTATACGCCAACCACTATTCCTTTGGCCTGTACACTACGCCCATGCAATCATACATACCATATTCTTCATGTTAGCCACACACCTTGGTCCATATTCAGAGTTATATCATTTGTTCATTCATTTTCCTTTGTCATGCTTTGGCAATCTGATTTGTAATAGTACTTGCTATACCAGAGGCTACACGACCATTTTCATGTATTGTGACCTGCCAGTTCAATGCTCATTTCATTGAAGGCAATGCCATGAATCCATTTTCATGTTTCATATCATATCGTTCATTTCAAAAGCAAAGGATAGTGGCTTAAACACGAAGGAAGGTTCTTACATCTTTAACATGGACAAACCAAACTAGACTAATTACAACATGCATTCACCACTCTTGCACAGCTATTTCATCTTCACAAAATATTCATACTTACCTTAAACCAAACATAAACAAAGTATTACACACATATGGAGTAAGAAAGAACTCACTAGAAAACACAAGATTAAGTTGTAGGACCTTTGCCCTTATCATAAGAACCTTCAATAGTGTTATAATATAAATGGTCAAACTCATTAGATTATTGTACCAGAAAACTAAACAAACTTACAAGAAATGTTATTACAAAAACCTAGATTTAGGAGGTTTCCTCCTTTACGCTCTAAATTGATGCTAAAGTGTGTTGCTCTAAGGTCACGTAAATAACCATGAAAATAACTTAAAGTTCATCGATATTTACTAGGTGCTAAATAATGAAAGAGTTGGCTGAATACAACGAACACAAATCTTCCAGCGGGTTTCTAATATTAGGTTTTCCGAGAGAAACGTGTAGAGAAAAATTTGACAAGAAAATATGGGTGTAAGAGAAAATATAAAACTTGCTCAAGAAGCCAATACTAACCTTAAAAAACTATACACAGAATCTAAGTTTAGTGGATAAGTTTGATTATCCCACTAAACTTTCTCGATTTTTGTGACTAAACACTTTCTCTCTCATAATAAATGTGAGTATTATCGACTACAATAAATTAGTTTTTTTCTTACCAATTATCATTTATCTAACTAAATTGTTCAACCAGAATAATAATATAATGATATTACAAACTATTCTTTTAAACTAAGGACTTAACATATTCGTCTAATAGCTGGGGTGGCGTATACTCTATAAATGATTCTGCCAAACCATCAAGCTTGCCCAACATAGACTTCGCCCAAAGGTGCACTCACGAACTTACATACTTAGCACAATTAATACCTTACCTACACAAAACTTGCTCTAAACACCATACTTCGATAAATAGTATTCGAACACTAGAACTTCATCGGGTGAGATGTTACAGGGCCGATATCAAGTTATATATTTTTATAAGAGTTAAAATACAATTTCTCCATTATTTTAGCATTTAATTTTATAGTTTTTAGAAAAGATAAATGTCAAAATTATACACAAACTTTGGTTTAATGTGCAATCGTATACATGAACTTTGATTTTATGCAATTTTATACACAAATTTTTGGTTTAATCTGTAGAGTTATACCTCGTATTTTCAGACTAAACAGTGTGTAACGTCGTAAAGAGGAAGTGTTCTTTGTCCCGATGTCATGATGAGAAAAGATCCTTCAACACGACGACGTGATGTCCCTTTGTCTCGACAACGCGATGCCACGTCAAGACGTGGCGAGGTGCACATTAAGTTTTTTTTTTTTTTAAATTTTCTTCTCCCAGTTAAACTCTGTTTTTAGTTTCACACTTAAACTCTGATAAGCCTAAGGTTGTTGTAGTCATATATGCTACGAATTTCAGCCTATAAATAGGCTTTAGTTACTCTAGGTTATATACAACCGAAATATTCAGATTGAGAGAATTCTGTTCTTTATTTTGAAGGGTTTTATTTTTGGGTCTTTGGGTTTTCCTTTAATTCTCTACATATTTTGTACTCTCCTTTATTATAGTGAAATTTCCTTTTACATGTGGTTTTTTATCCTCTTTTAAGGAGTTTTTCCACGTAAAATTTGCTTGTTCGATCTTTTCGATTTTATTATATTTACTTGTTCGTTGCATACACGGGTTAATTCCCAACAAACTGGTATTAGAGCTAGTTCGATTTTTACATTCAACCTATTCAAAGATGAGAACATCAAGGTTTGATATCAAAAGTTTGGCGACATCACAAATTTCAGTCTGTGGCAAGTTCGCTTGTCAGCGTAACTGATCCATGATGATCTTGAGAGGATCATTGCTAAAAGGAAATTTACAGACATGATGCAGTCAAAATAGGATAAGTTATATAAAAATATCTATACACAATTCAATTATGTTTAACGAATAATGTGTTACAGGAGGTTTTGAAGGATAAAACAATGTTTTCATTATGGAAGAAACTGAAAGCCTTGTACATAACGAAATCCTTTGCCAATAGTATTAAAACAATATCTCTACATGTTTAGAATGGCCGAAGATGAGTCGATTAGAGCTCATATTAGTGAGTTTGTTACCCTTCTTAATGACTTAAAAGAATTTTGAAATAGAGATTAGTGACGAGGATCAAGTTCTGTTGTTGTTATGCTCTTTGCCCTCTTCTTATAAAACTTTAAGGGAAACTCTGATATATGGGAGAGATAACCTCTTGTTCGAGGATGTAAAGAGGAACCTACTAAGCAAGGATAAATTCAGGAACCGTAACAAATACAGTGATTATTGCAAAAAGTTAGGTTACGTTAAGGCAGAATGCTGAAAAGTTCAAAATAATATTAAGAGGAATGTCAAAATCGACAAGAGAGATAAGTAGAAAGTCGAAGTTGTTGATGCTGGTGTAGCCAGAGATAAAGGTGCAATGACGTAGTTAGGGGGCTGGCAAGGGCCCTAACCCCTCTAAAATGGAAAATTTGCCATTTAGGCCATTTAAAAGTTTTAAAATATTAAATTAGTAAAGGTAAAATTGTACTTTGGATCCCCTAAAAATGATAAAAAAATTGATTTAATCCTTTAAAAATTATAAAGATATAGGCTAATAAAATGGTGAAATTGTATTTTTACTATCGTAAAAATTATAATTTAATTTTGGCTGCCTTAAAATTTTTTTTTAGCTTCACCCTTGTAGAGATGATAATTTCTTATTAGTGTCAACAAGCGAAAGCTCCAAACTTACTTTCGAATAGATCTTAGATTCAAGGTGCTCCTAGCACATATGTCCCAACAGGGACTAGTTGTAACACTTCTAACCCGTATCTGTCGCCGGAACATAGCTACGAAGTATTACCGAAGTTTACAGAATATTTACAGATAATTCATGTCATTTACTATTCATTTCTCGAGATTATTCATATCATCCGTTAAATGGACCTTCGAGGCCCAATATGAGTATTAGAATCAAACCGGAACTAAATTGGGAACTCATAGAATTTTTCATAAAATTTCTAAAATTTTCCTAGGTGCAGGGCTCACACGCCCGTGTGGTCTAGGGACACGCCTGTGTGACCCTAAGACATGCCCGTGTTTGACCCCGTGTAACTTTCTAACTTATGCCACATGGTTAGCCACACGCCCATGTGAGTAGGCTGTGTGATCAATTTAATTTTCAAAAATTATGTGCAGGGTTCACACGGCCAAGACACACGCCCGTGTTTTAGGCTGTGTAGCACACACGGCTGAGACACATGCCTGTGTCTCTACTCGTGTGCTCAATTTTGAGCATTCTGTTTCTAAATTTTAAGTTGCAGAGGACACACGACTAAACCACACATCCATGTGCCAGGCCGTGTGTCACACACGGTCAAGACACAAGCCCGTGTGTCCACTCGTGTGAACAAAAAAAAGCCATTTGCTAGCTTTATTTCTCACCAAAATTTTCCAATAACTTGCACCAAAATTTGCATTCATATACCAACCAATCCAAACATTATAACAAGGCCAATTCTAACACCTAAAATAATATATCATTACATGCATACCTATTTATGATCTTATCTTTAATATTTATATTCATTTAGCATAGTTCAATCAAACTATAATATATGTACTCATGATAATGCCTTAGGATTACCTTAATAGATATACCAAAACATAATCATTACTAGCCATTCCAATGGCTAGATTACAAACAACATTTATATGCCAACAATGGCCAAGTTACCTATACATGCCATTATACCAAAATGAGGTTGCTAATTATACCAAAACAAGCTAGTGGATAGTGTGATGATGCTCCAACCAATCACCAACCTTCGCGAGCTTCCAAGCACTATAAAATAGAGAAAATAAAACCTAATAAGCATTATATGCTTAGTAAGTTTGTATAACATGAATTGGAACTTACCAATCACATTTAACAACACTACGCATACAATTAACATGTTTTCATAATTTTGATAGATTTACCTAAACACATATAGTCAATCAAGCAAGTTAGTCATATAATACATGTAAATGTTAAATAAACATAGATGAGCTCATCATAAAATCCTTTATTAAATAATTCAAAAATATTCAGGGCATATTTCTATTTATTTTATCATTTTTCTTGTGTCAATATTGTTGTCCGATGAATTATTGAAATGTCGATGGATAAACCGCCAATTCTTATTTCAAGAAGCTTAATCTCGAGTCACATGTCAATATACTCAACTGAGTCATGTGATCATCTAACAGGACACTTATCCGAGCTAATCAAGAAACTTATAAGAGTTTTTACTCACGAAGCTCATAGAGCCTTTCAAATATCTCCGAAGAGATAAAATCAGGGAGCTTTGGATGAGGTAATAGAGAGTTCAAGCGAGCTTAACAGGACGCTAATGAAGACTTGCGTTTGTGTCCGCATTATATGTAGGATTACAACTGATCGTATGTCAGGACGCTCACAAAGAGCTGCGGTAGTGTGCAACACATGTTAAATCACTGCCCATCAGGATGCTCGCAAGAACTAACATGATACTCGAGAGGCTATTTCAGGATTACTCGTCTGAGCTAAATCCCGTCAGTAACGAGGTCAATAGGATTACTTGTCTAAGCTAAATCATGTCCACAACAAATGCAGGACCTCATTAATATGGGAAATCACATATATTTATCGAAATTCAATATTTAAACGGAAATTAACCCTTTTTTGAACATTTCTGAACATGTGATCATTTCATATATTTATAATATTCACATAAACATTTTCAATATTCAATCCAAATACAACATTTAATTTCAAACATATTTACATACACGAACTTACCTCGATAATAGTTCGTACAAGAAAATCTACTTATTCGAGACTTTCTCTTTTCCTCGATCTAACTTTGAATTTGAGTTATCTGGATCTATATAAATGAATTTAATCATCAATTTCTCACATTTCACATTCTATTGAAGTCAATTTATATCCTAAGAAAAATTACCATTTTGCCCCTAAACTTTTCATAAATTCTAATTTCGTCCCTAGGCTTGGAAAATGAAATTCTTGCAATTTAATCCTTATTCCAAGCCTAACCGAACTTTTAATATAAAATTTAACGCACATATATTCTATAAAATTCAAAAAGTTTCTTCAATTTAAACAACTTTACAATTTAGTCCCTAAATCATGTTTTCATCAAAATTCACTTTGTAAAAGTTGTTTATCTATCAACAATCTTTCATTTTCTACCATAAATTTCAATTTTTTAGCATTTTCATCCATGGAATAACTTCTATACTTTGATAAATTTTCAAATTAATCCCCAAATAGATGAATTAGACTATCCCGATGTAAAAAATATAAAAATTACTAAAAACGGGGCATGAATACTTACCCAATTAAGCCAAGAAACTTGTTTTCTCTTTCCTAGGGTTTTCATGGAATATTTAGGGAAGAAGATGATATAAAATGATTTTATTTCTTTTTAATTATTTATCATCTTTTAACTATTTTAATTTTCAATTTAGTCATTGCTCTTTTTCTAAATTTCCATGTATGATTCATCAAAAATATCTTCTAACTTTTCTTTAATGGTCTAATTACCATATAAGGACTTCAGGTTTTGAATTCCATACCTATTTGATCCTTCTAGCTGCTAGAATTCAACTTTTGCATTTTATGCAATTTGGCCTTTTCTATAATTAAATACCTAATCGATAAAATTTTCTTATCAGAATTTCCATATAACATTCTTAACATAATGTAAACCATGGAAAAATATAAAAATAAATTTTTTCTCCGGCTCGAATTTGTGGTCCCAAAACAACTGTTCCGATTTCACTAAAAATGGGTTGTTACAACTCTCCCCTTTAAGAATTTTCGTCCTTGAAAATCTTACCAGTAAAGAGATTTGGATATTGCTTTCTCATTGTATCCTCCAATTCCCAAGTAGCTTCTTTTATACCATATCTTTGCCAAAGAACTTTTACTAAGGCCATCTTTTTATTTCTTAATTCTTTTGTTTCACGGGCCAAGATTTTAATCGGTTATTCACTATATGTGATATCAGGCTGAATCTCTACCTCTGACAGAGAAATAACATGTGAAGGAACTGATCGATACCGTCGTAACATAGACACATGAAAAACATTATGAATCTGATCAAGTTCTGGTGGTAAAGCTAACCGATATGCAACAGGTCCAATTCTTTCTATAATTTCATATGGCCCAATAAATCATGGACTCAATTTTCCTTTACGACCAAACCGGATAACTTTCTTCCAAGGTGATACTTTCAAGAATACCTTGTCATCAACTTGAAATTCTATTTCTTTTCGTTTAAGATCAGCATAGGACTTTTGACGATCAGAGGCTGCTTTCAAACTGTCCTGAATTACTTTCACCTTTTCTTCAGTCACGGGCTAAGTCAACTCCATGTATCTTTTTCTCATTAAGACAATGATATTCTACATTTTTGGCTATACAAAGCTTCGAACAGTGCCATTTTGATACTGGACTGATAACTATTATTGTAAGCAAATTCAACTAAAGGCAGATATTTTTCCCAGTTACCTTCAAATTCCAAAATACAACACTGAAGCATATCTTCCAAAATCTATATCACACGTTCAGATTAACCATCTATCTGGGGATGGAATGCAGTACTGAAATGTAACTGTGTACCTAGAGCTTTTTGCAATTTGTTCAAGAATCGAGATGTAAATCGAGGATCTCTATCTGAAATAATGGAGACAGGTACTCCATGCAATCTAACAATCTCAGAGACATATAATTAAGCCAATTTATCCAATGAAAAATCCATAAGTACTGGAATAAAGTGTGCAGACTTTGTCAATTGATCAATAATTACCTAAATGACATCTTTCTTCTTTGGAGACAGGGGTAATCTCGATACAAAATCCATGGTAATTCTTTCCCATTTCCATTCTAATATTGTAATTGGCTGTAATAATCTCGAAGGCAACTGATGTTCAGCTTTTACTTGCTGACATATCAAACATTTTGATACAAACTCAGAAATATCCCGTTTCATTCCCGCCCACCAGTACATCTTTTTCAAATTATTGTACGTTTTATTACTTCCAAGATGAATAAACATATTACCATTATGAGCTTCATTCAAAATCTTTTGTAGTAGTTCTAAAATCTTTGGTACACATATTCTGCCTCTGATTAACAAACAACCATCAATCCCGATCTGAAATTCTGAATCAGGAGTTGATTTACACCAAATCTATTTTGCTTGTAACTTTATATCATCTTCCTGAGCTTCAAAAATTTGCTGCAAAAATGTCGGTCTAGCTTTTAACTCAGCTATGACTAAACTATCATTAGATAACATCAATCGAGTATTCATTGCTCGCAAAGCAAACAAGGATTTTCTACTCAGAGCATCTACAACTACATTGGCTTTTCCCGGATGATAGTCAATAACCAAATCATAATATTTCAATAACTCAAGCCATCTGCGCTGTCTAAAACTCAAATCTTTCTACGACATCAAATACTTCAAACTTTTATGATCAGTGAATATGTGACATTTTTCACCAAATAAGTAATGTCGTCATATTTTCAATGCAAACATAATTTTCGTTAATTCAAGATCATGTATCGGGTAATTTCTTTCATGTGGTGTCTTGAAGCATAGGCTATTACTTTACCTTCTTGTATCAAAAAACAGCCTAAACCATTTAACGATGCATCACTATAAATTACAAATTCCTTACCCGATTCAGGCTGAACTAACATATGTGCTTATGTCAATAAAGCTTTCAACCTGTCAAAACTCTATTGACATTTATCAGACCACTCAAATTTCACATCATTTTGTAACAAATGATTCATTGGAGAGGCTATCGTTGAAAACCTTTTTACAAACCTCTGATAATATCCAGCAAGTTCTAGAAAACTTCTAACTTCAGACACATTCTTTGGTGGCTTCCAATTTACAATAGTTGAAATTTTACTTGGATCTACTCGAATACCTTCTGCAGATACAATATGTCTGAGAAAACCAACTTACCATAGCCAAAATTCACATTTACTAAATTTGGAATACAGTTGCTTCTCATGCAGAGTATGCAACACAATTCTTAAATGATCTGCATGTTCATTTTCATCTCGAGAGTAAACTAAAATATCATCAATAAATATCACCACAAACCTATCTAGATACGGCCTAAAAATTGTATTCATCAGATCCATGAATACAATAGGTGCATTTGTCAACCTGAATGGTATCACTAGAAACTCATAATGTCCATACCTGGTTCTCAAAGCTGTCTTTGGCACATCTGAGTCTTTTACCCGTAGTTGATAATGACCAGAATGACGATCAATCTTTGAAAATACAGTAACACATTTCAACTAGTCAAATAGATCGTCAATTCAAGGCAATGGATACTTGTTAGTTATTGTAACTTTATTGAGCTGTCTTTAATCAATGCACAGCCTCAAAGATCTATCTTTCTTCTTTACAAACAGAATCGGTGCACCCCATGGTGAAAAACTGGGTTGAACAAAGCCTCTATCAATGAACTATTGCAACTATGCTTTCAAATCTTTTAATTCGGTAGGAGCTATTCTGTAGGGTGCTATAGATATTGGTGTTGTCCCACGTACAAGATCTATAAAGAATTCCACTTCTTTAACCGGTGGTAACCAGGTAATTCCTCTAGAAATACATCAGCAAATTCACATACAACCGGCACTAACTGAATTTTTGACTCAGATAATTTAGTGTCCAACACATATGTAAGATAAGCTTTATAACCCTTTCTGACATGTTTCTGTGCTGATATTGTTGAAATAACATTAGATAACCCATCCAATTTATCAGATTCGACATGGAGTAACTTACCATTCTGACATTTCAATACAATATATTTTTGGTTACAATTCACCATTGCATCATGTTGGGTTAACCAGTCCAGTCGCAACATCACATCAAATTCATCAAATGACAATAACATCAAGTTAGCCGAAAATCAATAACCCTTTACCATCAACGGACAATATTTACAGACTTTATCCACCATAACAACTGGCCCAGGGAGTTTGAAACTTTAACCACAAATTCAGTGAATTCAATAGGTAAATTTTTAACAGACACTAAATTTGTGCATATGTATGATTGTGTAGAACCAGGATCAATCAAAACAGTAATATCAGTATCAAGTAGATAAAATATACCAGTAATGACGTCTGGTGTAAAGACATCTTTTCTAGCATAAATAGCATATGTCATTGCCGGTGTTCGTGCCTCAGATTTAATTGTTGTATCCCTTGTGGTACCTTGGCTACCACTGACATTGCCGGAATGACGGGGTGGTCTATCTCTTGAACTGGGATTACTCAGCTTTGAAATCTATTAAATATCTCTTTCAGCCCTTTCCGGACAATCTTTAAGAAAATGATCAAGAGAGCCACATTTATAACATGCTCTACTTCTCAATCTGCATTTCCAAAAATAAAATTTGTTACAAAATTTACATTTTGGTTTAGGATTACTGACACTGCCAACATTGGCTATAGATGGAGATAAGGATCTCGGTTAGAGCGTTGAAAACCTTGCTCTTTTTCAGAATATCCTGCTAATGTTGTAAATTGATCATAATATTTCTTTGATTTTTTAAAAGGAGATGATTGTGACTTACTAATAATTTTTTTACCAGAAACCCGAGCTTCTCTTTCAACTTGTTTCTTTTCTTTACTCAATTCTTCAGCTTTATGTGCTCGATCAGCCAGTACCGCAAATTCCCTTAATTCAAGAATACCAATTAACAGCTTAATGTCTTCATTTAAACCCTTTTCAAAGCGTTTGCACATATCAGCATCAGTTGGAACCCACTCTCTAACATACTTACTTAATCAAACAAATTCTCGCTCATATTTAGACACAGTCATGTTTTCCTGTTTGAGCTCTAAAAATTCTTTCTTTTTCTAATCCATAAATCTCTAACTAACATACTTCTTTCTAAATTTGGTCTAAAAAAACTCCCATGTAATGTTTCTCTTGGTACAACAGAAGTTATAGTATTCCACCAATCATAAGCTGTGCCTTTCAATAAAGAAACTGCATATTTTAAACATTCAGCTTGCATATAAGATAATTCATCTAATACCCAAATAGTATTTTCCAACCAAAACTCAGGCTTTTCTAGATCATCATCTACAGTAGCTCTAAATTCTTCTGACCCATATTTACGGATTTTACCTACTGTAGGCTTACCAGTTCTAATGGGTTCAGCACATTGTGGTACCTTAGGAACTGGTTGAGAAGCAGGTGTGGGAGGTTGTCGTACAATAGGATTTGTTCTTATATACTGAGTAAACCATTCATTCATCATTTGAAAGAAGACTTGTTTTGCCTCCTCACTTCGGCCCTCAGATACAAACCTTTCACTACTAGATACAGCTCTTTGAACTGAAGCTGAAGCATTGCTCTCAGCTTCCTCGGATTTAGCTCTAGCTTGGTTGGATGACATTACTATATGAAAAACACATTTAAAATGGTTAAGAGATATATCACTATCACAAATTATATAATGGCATGTATAGCTAAACTCATACTTGCTACGTTCAATCCGAGAATCGAGTAAACTGTAGCTCTGATACCAATAAATATAACACCCCTAACCTGTATCCGTCACCGAAACAGAGTTACGGAGTATTACCAAAGTTTACAGAATATTTACAGATAATTTATGTCATTTACTATTCATTTCTCGATATTATTCATGTTGTCCTTTAAATGGACCCTCGAGGCCAAATATGAGTAGTAGAATCGAGTCGGAACTAAATCAGGAACTTATAGAATTTTTCGCAAAATTTCTAAAATTTTCCTAGGGGCAGGGCTCACACGCCCGTGTGGTTTAGGGACACGCCCGTGTTGCAAGCCGTATTCGATCCTGTGTAACTCTCTAACTTGTGCCACACGACTAGCCACACGTCCTTGTGAGTAGGCCGTGTGATCAATTTAATTTTCAAAAATTAGGTGTAGGTTCAAACGGCCAAGACACATACCCCCTTGTGAGTAGGCCGTGTGATCAATTTAAATTTCAAAAATGAGGTGTAGGGTTCACACGGCCAAGACACACACCCGTATTTTAGGCCGTATAGCATACACGACTGAGACGCACGCCCGTGTCTCTGCCCGTATGCTTAATTCTGAGCAATCTATTTGTAAATTTTAAGATGCAGGGGACCACAGCCAAACCACATGCCCATGTACCAGGCCATGTATTAAACACGGTCAAGACATACACTCGTGTGTCTATCTGTGTGGACAAAATAAAGTAATTTCCTAGCTTTATTTCTCACCCAAATTTGCCAATAACCTATTCCGAAATTTGCATTTATATACCAACCAATCCAAGCATTATAACAAGGCCAATTCTAACACCTAACATCATATATCATTACATGCATACCTATTTATAATCTTATTTTTAATATTTATATTTCATTTAACATAGTTCAATCAAACTATAATATATGTACTCATGATAATGCCTTAGGATTACCTTAATAGATATACAAAAACATAATCATTACTAGCCATTCTAATGGCTAGATTACAAACAACATTTATATGCCAACAATGGCCAGGTTACCTATACATGCAGTTATACCAAAATGAGGTTACTATTTATACCAAAACAAGCTAGTGGATAGTGTGATGATGCTCCAACCAATCACCAACCTTCGCGAGCTTTTGAGCATTAAAAAACAGAGAAAATAAAACCTATAAGTTCGTATAATAGGAATTTGTACTTACCAATCACATTTAACGACACTAGGCTTACAATTAACATGACTTCATCATTTTGATAGATTTACCTAAACACATATACTCAATCAAACAAGTTAGTCATATAATATATGTAAATGTTAAATAAATATAGATGAACTCATTATAAAATCCTTTATCCAAAAATTCAAAAAATTCAAGGCATGTTTCTATTTATCTCATAATTTTTCTCGTGTCAATAGTGTTGTCCGTTAAACTATTGAAATGTCGATGGATAAACCGTCAATTCTTATTCAGGAAGCATACTCTCGAGTCACATGTCAATATAATCAACCGAGCCATGTAATCATGTAACAGGATACTTATCCAAGCTAATCAAGAAACTCATAAGAGTTTTTACTCAGGAAGTTCATAGAGCGTTTCAAGTATCTCCAAAAAGATAAAACCAAGGAGCTTCGGATAAGGTAACAGAGAGTTCAAGCGAGCTTAATAGGACGCTCATGAAGAACTGCGTTTGGGTCTACATTATATGCAGGATTATAACTGATTGTATGTCAGGACACTCACAAAGAGCTGCAGTAGTGCGCAACACATGCTAAATCACTACCGATCAGGATGCTCGCAAGAACTAACAGGATGCTCGAAAGGCTATTTCGGGATTACTCGTCTGAGCTAAATTTCGTCTGTAATAAGGTCAATGGCATTACTCGTCCGAGCTAAATCCTGTCCACAACCAATGCAGGACCTCATTAATATGGGAAATCACATATATCCATCAAAATTAAATTTTCAAACGGAAATTAACCCTTTTTCTAACGTTTCTGAACATGTGACCATTTCATACATTTATATTATTCACATAAACATTTTCTATATTCAATCCAAATACAACATTTAATTTCAAACATATTTACATACTCAATTAAGTTACACGAACTTACCTCGATAATAGTTCGCACAAGAAAATCTACTAATCCGAGACTTTCTCTTTTCCTTGATCTAGTTTTGAATTTGAGTTATTCGGATCTATATAAATGAATTTAATCATTAATTTCTCACATTTCACATTCTATTGAACTCAATTTACATTCTAGGTAAAATTACAATTTTGCCCCTAAACTTTTCATAAATTCTAATCTCGTCCCTAGGCTTGGAAAATGAAATTCTTGCAATTTAATCCTTATTCCAAGCCTAACCGAACTTTTGATATAAAATTTATAGCATATATATTCTATAAAATTCAAAAATTTTCTTCCATTTACACAACTTTACAATTTAGTCCCTAAATCATGTTTTCATCAAAAGTCACTTTGTAAAAGTTGTTTATCTATCAACAACCTTTCATTTTCTACCATAAAATTTTCAGCCTATTCATCCATGGCATAACTTCTATACTTTGATAACTTTTCAAATTAATCCCCCAAATAGATGAGTTAGACTATCCCGATTTTAAAAGTATAAAAATTACTAAAAACGGGCCTTGGATACTTACCCAATTAAGCCAATTCTCTGTCCTAGGGTTTCCATGTAATATTTGGGGAAGAAGATGATATAAAATGATTTTATTTCTTATTAATTATTTATCATCTTTTAACTATTTTGATTTCCAATTTAGTTTTTGCCCTTTTTCTAAATTTCCATGGATAATTGATCAAAAATATCTACTAACTTTTCTTTAACGGTCTAATTACCATAGAAAGACCTCAAGTTTTGAATTCCACAGCTATTTGATCCTTCTAGCTACTAGCATTCAACTTTTGCATTTTGTGCAATTTGGTCATTTCCATAATTAAGTACCTAATCGATAAAATTTTCTTATCAGAAATTTCATTTGACATTCCTAACATAATGTAAACCATGCAAAAATATAAAAATAAAATTTTTTTTCCAGCTCGAATTTGTGTTCTCGAAACCACTGTTCTGATTTTACTGAAAATGGGATGTTACACTAATTCTCCATGTACAATTCAATTGAAGGTGGGGTTATGCTAATAGGAAATAATTCTCCGTGTAAGATAACCAACATAAGAACCGTACAAATGAAGATGCAAGATAGAATTATTCGAACACTTTCAGATGTCAAGTATGTATCCGAGTTATAGAAAAATCTCATCCCATTACGAATTTTGGATTCTAACAGTTACAGGATAGTCATTGAATCAAATGGCTGAAAAGTCACTCGTGGAGCTCTTGTTGTAATGAGAGGATAGAAAAACGGAAACCTATATGTTTACAAGGGTCAACGTTACTGGTGTGAATGCAATTACTGAAGAAAAGCCGAAATCATCACCATGTCAGGACGAGAACCAACCTGACATCGCTGCAACGTGGCGTGATTATTTCTTTATCAATTTCGATTGAACCAAACTTTAGCACATACAACTAGGTCATATGAGTGAGAAAGGTATGATAGTCTTGTGCAACAAGGGTCTTCTTAAAGACACTGGAGATGGTAAGTTAGGTTTTGCGAGCATTACATTTTCAAGAAGCAAACTCGATTCAACTTCAATTTAGCTGTGCACAGAACAAAATGGACTATTGATTACATTCATTTTGACTTATGGGGTCTGTCTTCTGACATCTCAAAAGGAGGTAATAAATATTTCCTAACTTTTATTGATGATCACTCTAGAAAAGTTTGAGTTTATTTCTTGCAACAGAAAAACTAATTCTTCGAAATCTTCAAATAGTGGAAGACATTGTTAAAAAAAAAAATCGAAAAACCCATGAAGCGGTTGAGAACAGATAATTACCTTGAGTTTTGTTCGTCAGGGTTTAACGATTTCTACAAAGTAGAAGGAATAGAAATACATTGCACCATTATTAGTATTCTGCAACAAAATGGAGTTGCAGAAAGAATGAATAGAACCTTGCTAGAAAAGGCCCGATATGTAACACCCCTAACCCGTATCCGTCTTCAGAACAGGGTTTCAGAGTATTACTAGAACTTTAAAACCTTTTACAAATTATTTATGTAAATTACTATTCATTAATCGAGATCATCCAAAATGTCCCTTAATTGGACCCTCGAGGCCCAATACAAGCATTAAAATTGAGTTGGGACTTAATCAGGAACTTTAAGAATTTTTCATGAAATTTCAAAAATTTTCCAAGGTGCAGGGCTCACACGCCCGTGTGGTCTAAGGGACACGCCTGTGTGACCCTAAGACACGCCTGTGCTGCAGGCCATGTTCAACTCCGTGTAACTCTCTGACTTGTGCACACGGCCATGCCACACGCCCATGTGCTAGGCAGTATGGTTAATTAATTAATTTCGAAATTAGGTGCATGTTTCAAAAGGCCAAGATACACGCCTGTGTTCTAAACCGTGTAGCACACACGGCTGAGACACACGTCTGTGTCTCTGCTCATATGCTTAATTCTGAGCACTCTGTTTCTCAAAATCAAGGTGCAGGGGACAGACGACCTAACTACATGCCTATGTACTTGGCCGTGTTTCACACACGGTCTAGACACACGCCCGTTTATCTGACCGTGTGGACAAAATAAATTAATTTCTAGCTTCATTTCTCACCCAAAATCACGCTTATGACCTTCACTCAAAACACACATCCAATACCAACCATTCCAAGCATTCAAATTAGACAAATTCCATCATTCATCATGGCATACCATTACATGCATACATGCTTACAATCTTATCTTGGTTCAATCCATATATTAGACATAATTTGATTAACTACTTAACATATATTTAGCTATCATAGCATGACATTACAAGTATATCAAAACAACTGTTACTAGCCATTCCAATGGCTAGATTGCAAGCATCATTATCAAGCCATTAATGGTGAAGTTGTCCTATACATGCCATTATACCAAAATGATTTTACTAAATATACCCAAAATAAGCTAGTTGATAGTGTGACGATGCTCTAATGATCTCCAACCTTCGCAAGCTTCCGATCACTATAAGACAGGGAAAATAAAACGGAGTAAGCATTACATGCTTAGTAAGTTCGTATAATAGAAACTAAACTTACCAATCCCGTTTATTAAATCTAAGCATACAATATTATGTTTTCCATCCATTAGCAAAATCGCCTTAACACAAGCATTCAATCAAACATGTTAGTCACCAAAATCTTCATATCAATCAAGTAAACATAGATGAGCTCATCATGCAATATTCTTTCAAGTCATTATCATTTCATATCATAATTCTCATACTATGTCAAGAGTTGTGTCCGTTGAATTATTGAAATTTCGATGGATGCTCAAATAGTACACTCGAGGTGTATGATTCAATAATCTGTCAATTTCTTATTCAAGGGTACCCGTTAAGACACTTAATCAAGGAACACACTCTCGAGCTGCATATCGTATAACAAGATTACCATTCTAGGCTAAATCCTTTATATAACATATGCTCAAAAGAGCTCAATTAGGATTACCAATTCAGGCTAAACCCTAATCATAACGTATACTTGAGATGTATTATATCAGGATTATCTGTCCGGGCTAAATCATATATATAATGAGGTCAATAGGATTACTCATCTGAGCTAAATCTATTAGTAACAAATGCAGGACGTCATCCATTTCGGGAAAGCACATATATTCATCAGAATTCAATATTCAATCGGGACTTAACCCTTTTTCACCATTTCAAGCACGTATTAAATTTTCCATTATAGCATTCAAGTAATACATTTTAATATAATTCACATTACATACAAACACAACATTCAATTAACATAATTACATGCTCGATTAAGTTACACAAACTTACCTCGACACTTGTTCGCGTATAAAGTTTATTAATCCGAAGCCTTTTCTTTTCCTCGATCTAACCTCGAATGTGAGTTGTCCGGATCTATATAAATAGATTTAATCATCAATTTCTCATATTTCATACTCATTTGGACTCAATTTACGTCCTAGAAAAAATTACCATTTTGCCCTTAACTTTTTCATAAATTCCAATTTCGTCCTTAGGTTCAAAAAATGAAACGTATGAAATTTACTCCCTATTCCAAGCCTAACCAAAATCCCATTACAAATTTTATAGCACATGTATTCATAAAAATTCAGAAGTTTTCATCAAATTTTACAACTTTTTCTTTTAGTCCCTAAATCATGTTTTCATCAAAAATCACTTTGTAAAAGTTGTTTATCTATCAACAATCTTTCATTTTCTACAGTAAATTTCTAATTTTCAGCATATTCATCCATGACCCAAATTTCATACCTTGATAACTTTTCAAATTAATCCCCCAAATAGATAGATTAGACTATCCCGATTCCAAAAATATAAAAATTACTAAAAGCGGGACTTGATTTCATACCTTTTTAATCTTGGAAAGTTTTCTCCCTTTCTCCTAGGGTTTCCATAAAATGTTGGGGAAGAAGACATGAAAATAAGATGATAATTTCTTTTTAATTAATTATCATTTTTTAGTTTTTGTTATTTCCAATTTAGTCCATACTCTTTTCTAATTTTTCCATGGATGAGTCACCAAAAATCTACGTATTTTTCTTTAATGGTCTAATTACCATATAAGGACTTTTAGTTTTGAATTCCATATCTATTTAATCCTTCTAGCTACTAGAATTCAACTTTTGCATTTTATACGATTTAGTCATTCTGTAATTAAACACTTAATCGATAAAATTTTCGTATCAAAATTTTCATACGACATGTATATCTTAATAAAGACCATATAATAAAATAAAAATAAACTTTATTTTTGGATCGGATTTGTGGTCCCGAAGTCACTGTTTTAATTTTACAGAAATTGGGCTGTTACACGATACATGCTTTCAAATGCAAAACTAGAGAAAGAGTTTCGGGCTGAAGTCATGGTATTAGATTAGTTCCAGAGGAGATATGGTCAGGTAATCTATTTTTTCTATTATTTTAATATTAGATTAGTATTAGTTAGTAATCCCGACTCAATGATCTTTTCTTTCGTGATTAATTGCTGGCGTTAGTCCTAGTCCTACATTACATTTTGTCTCTGTGGATCTAGGAGAAAGGGAGCTCAGCGGGAAAAGGATTGTATCATGAGAGAAGTAAGGAGGTCAACCTTTTTCAAATACAGAATTTTCAGTTTTTGCTTATGCTAAAGTTAGCCAGGGAAAGTTCGATCGAAGGGTCATAAAGTGCATCTAATTGGGATACTCTGCCAGTACAAAAGGTTTCAAATTATGGTGTCTAGAAACCGACAAAACTATTATTAACAAAGATGTTACATTCAATGAATCTACCATGTTTGAATTAGAAAACGAGTTATTTACTTTTAAAGACACAAAAAATTAAAGTGTTTTGAGCAATGTAGAGTTAAAATTCAAAACAGGGGGTAATGTTATGATGACATGAAAGACCTTATCATAACATCACAACGAATAGGATCATCATCCTGACGAGGAAGCAAGCAAGATTGTGACGATGCGGTGAAATTCTGATTCTTGCGAAATTGAAGTTGTCTCGAATCAATTTGGGACTTCATCCAACCCTTGAATACCCTCATCATCTCAGTTAACTAATTATAAGTTGGCTCATGACAGGAAAATGCGAGAAATTCAACCACCACAAAAATGCTGAGAAGGTAACCTAGTGTCATATGCTCTAATTTTTGTAGAGAGAAATGGTTCGACTGACCCTTCATTTTATTTCGAGGTAGTTGAGGCCTTCAATTTTAAAAAATGTCTTGTTGCCATGGAAGAATAGATGGAATCATTTCAAAAGAATGAAACTTTATAGCTAGTAAAACTACTCATCGATAAGAAAATAGTTGGTTGCAAACAAGTGTTTTAAAAAGAAGGAAGGTTCAGGTCCATACGAAACTAGGTACAAAGCAAGAATGGTTGCAAAGAGCTATAATTAAGTGGAGGGAGTTGATTTTCATGATGTTTTCTCTCCCGCTGTGAAACATACGTCCATTCGGGCACTTTTGGCTATTATTGCATTAAACAATCTCGAGTTAGACCGATCAGATATAAAAACTACTTTTCTTCATGGTGATCTTGAAAAGGACATATACATGCACCAACTGAAAAGCTTAAGAAATGAGGGTAAGGAAGATCATGCTTACCTTATTAGAAAATCATTGTACAGTTTGAAGCAATCTCCTCAGTAGTGGTACAAAAAGTTCAGCTCTTTGATGTTAAGTTTTGGTTTTTCATAAATTAAGTATGATAGTTGTGTATATTTACAATATCTTGATGATGGTTCTTTCATATATTTGCTACTTTATGTTGATTATATGTTGATTGCGGCTAAGGATCCATCTAAAATTGAAAGACTTAAAACCATACTTAATTACAAGTTTAAGATGAATGATTTAAGTGTAGCAAATAAAATTTTGGGGATGGAAATTTCAAGGGATAGACGTTTCCGAGAAATCGTTATTATCGCAATAGAGGTACATCAAGAAGATCCTTGAGTAATTTGATATGCAAGACTCAAAACCTATAAGTACTCTCTTAGTTGTAGATTTTAAATTGTCAATTTTAAAATTTTCCAAAAACGAAGAAGAAGAGAGGTACATGTCAAAAGTACCTTACTCAAATGCAGTCGGAAGTTTAATGTATGCAATGGTATGCACTCATCATGATATTTCACATGTTGTTTGTGTTTTTAGTAGATACATGGCCAAACTAAGTAAGTTACACTGGTAGGTAATTATGTAGATATTTAGATATTTACGAGGTACTTCTAACATATGCTTAAAGTTCGGAAGAAGCTTAAAGGGCTTAGTTGGATATGTTGATTCAAATTATGCAGGAAATTTAGATTGAAAAAAGTCTCTCGCAGGTTACCTATTTGCTTTTGGAAATTGTGTCATTAGTTGGAAAGCTACACTTCAAGCTACAGTGGCTTTGTCGACTACTGAAGCAGAATACATAGCAATTACTGAAGTAGTAAAAAAAGTAATTTGGTTAAGGAGTCTGTTTATTGAACTGGTAAGTGAAAAAGGGGTAATTGTTGCATATTGTGATAGTTAAAGTGTCATACATCTCACCAAACATCAAATGCATCACGAGAGAACGTAGCACATAGATATTCGTTACCACTTTGTTTGAGAGGTGATCATTCAAGGGGATGTTCAAATTCTTAAAATTGACACAAAACACAATCCAACTGACATGTTGACAAAGAGACTTTTAGTTTTAAAGTTCGAGCAATGCTCTTTTGTACTTTTCAAGGTTTAGTTTTTATTTCCATCTTTTGTACTTTTCATTATTTTTCCATTATAATAAAATTATCTTTGCTTGTGATTTTTTATCCTCTTTGGAGGGATATTTCCATGTAAAATTTATGTGTTCAATTTCTCAATTTCTTCCACTATTTTTTACTTGTTGCTTAATCAGGTCGATCCCTACCAAGTGGTATCAGAGCTAGTTTAATTTTTCATAGATCAGCCCATTCAGAGATGGCGACAACAAGATTTAAAATTGAGAAGTTGAATGGTGTCATGAATTTCAATTTGTGGCAAGTTTAAATGATGGCAATTCTAGTTCAAACCGGCCTGAAAAAGCTTATTACCGGGTAAAAGCTTAAGAATTTAAATCAAACAGAATGGGAAGAGCTTGATGAAAAGGCCTTGTGGAAAATGTTAGAAACTCTTTATGCGACTAAGTTTTTGGCTAACCGTTTAGTGTTGAAACAATGTCTATTTACGTTTCGCATGAACGAAGATGAGCTTCTTAAATGTCAAATCAGTCAATTCATTAATTTTTTAAATGATTTAAAGAATGTTGAGATTCAGATTGATGATAAAGATCAAGTTATACTATTGTTATGCTCTTTACCCCTTTCATACAAGTCTTTCAAGGAAACCCTGATTTATGACAGAGACAAACTCTCGTTTGAAGATGTGAATGGTCATTTGCTGAGTAGAGACAAACTTGACAATAAGTTTGGTTTGGATAGCAAGGCAGATAGGCATGCTTCCATTTTGGTAGATTAAAGAAGCGAAACAAAAGGTGTCGCTATTGTAAGAAGTTAGGTCACGTCAAAGCAGATTGTTATAAACTGCGAAATAAAAGGATTGCTGAGAGTAATGAGGAAGATGTGGCTGGTGCTAATTTGGCTGGCGAAAATGGTGATGATTTCCTATTAGTGTCAAAGAGCGAAAGCTCTGAGCTTACGTCTGAGTGGATCCTAGATTCGAGATGTTCTTTTCACATTTGTCCCAATAGAGAATGATTCTTCACATATAGTTCAGTTGAATATGGAGTTGTGTATATGAGAAATGATTCATCTAGTAAGGTAATTGGTATTAGTATTGTTAAAATTAGTATATACGATAGGACGATTAGGACACTCTCAGATGTCAGGTATGGTACTTGATTTATGATAGAATCTCATTTCCTTGAGAATTTTAGACTTGAAAGGCTGTAGAATCAACATCAAGTTGAGCGACATTAAGGTATCTCGTGGAGCTTTTGTTTTGTTAAAAGGTAAAATGACTGATGGTCCTTATATTCTGGAAGGTTCTACAGTGACCGGTGAAATCAGACCTCCCTAGTCCATTATGGAGTTGAAGTCAACTCGTTTGGAGCGGAGGAAACTTGGTCATAAGAGGGAAAAATGTATGATCGTTTTGTTGAAGAGAGGTTCTCTTTTGGATGCAGGTTTTGAAAAGTTAGGGCAATGTGTTCGTAAAAATCAGACCCGGGTTAGTTTTGATTTGATAGTGTACAAGTCGAAGGCTTTGATTTGATAGTGTACAAGTCGAAGGCTAGAAGTCTTCTAGTGTCTAAGTATAGATTCGACTCAGTTAATTTCCTGCATAGTTTAAGATAGGCCCGTGGCGGGCTTTGGCAAAGATGATGTTGTGGAAATATGAGTCAAAGAAGAGATTATAACTTATAACACAGTTAGAGAATTTTGTATTTACGATTTGAAGGTTCTTTATTTTCAGGTTTTTAGGGTTTAGTTTTTATCTCCGTTTTTTGTGCTCTCGTTTTTTCCATTATAATAAAATTATCCTCTTTGGATGAGTTTTTCTACATTAAATTTGTCTGTTCAATTTATCAATTTCTTCTGATATTTTTTTCTTGTTGCTTAAACGGGTCGATCCTCAACAACTTCCTGTATTTATTTGTTTTACTTTATGACCCTTAATTTAGTTGATTTTTTTTGGTAGTATAAAGACTTGGAAAAGGAATTCCTGAGGCGGGTTACTAAGAACACTCGAAGATACGTTGGGATTCACGCTAGTGCAATCGATGATCTTTTTCCAAAGCCCATCGAGGCCTTTCATGATGATGATCATGATATATTGATGATGCGGAGAGTTGATGATGGAAACAATAATGCAGATGGGTTTGATCCACGCCAGAAGATGCCTCTTGAGATTAAAGGTTGCTAGTAAGCTTCAAGAAAAAAGCCTTTTTCACTCTTGATGCACTTAACCTGCTCAAGTTCTCTCTTGAGAATTGTTTATTAATTGCTGTTTATGTTGATATTTTAGTGTTTGTGGAGGTTTTTATTTAGAATTGTGAAATGAACATAGAATCGAGGCATTAGAAGGAGATTATGTGACTAATCTCTCTAGAATTTGAGCTTCATGGATTAATGTACAATTTGAAGTCATAATACTGCTAGCTTTATACACCATCTGAATACAGTTTATTGTTCTGTAGTCAGGTTTACAATTTTTAAATTTTTGGTGGATAAATTTGTTACAAGGGGTTTATTATGGTGCTGGTATAATTTGATCTTAAGACATTCTAATGAGGAATACTGTTTGGAAACTCTCTTATGCTATTATTCTTGTTAAATCTACAGCAAAATCTACTCTGATTGTGATACATAAGCATAGGCTAATGCTCACTTATGTTTAATTCATAGAAGTTCATATCAGAGCACCTTCGGAGGGGAGGCCATTTACCTTTAGGGAGGTTAAGGATTCATATATTGGCTAGCTTGTAAAAATATCTAGAATTGTGACTTGTTGTTTAGATGTTAAGCCTCTGTGCAGATAGCAGTGTACATATGTGAAGAGTGTGGCTACGAAATTTTCCGGGTAACTAATTCTTGTTAGATTTGTAGTCTAAGTGTTGAATATTTCTCTTTGGTTTGAGACAACCTTTTTTCCCCTCAATTTGATAGTTGAGTAGTCTTCAAAAAGGACAAATCAAGTATTCTAGATATAATTACCATAGTCATCTTTCTAATGATTTTTAGGGAATCTTAAAATGCCGATTTAGTCGCTTCTTCTTTATACTAATTTTATACTTTTTTCTTCCCATTATGATTCAAACAGGATGTAACTACTCGAGTATTCATGCCTTACTTGAGTTCTCATCAAAGCTTTGTTTTGTTAACAAGAAGAAGAGGAACCTTATCCTTTATGTAACACCCCCTAACCCTAATCCGTCACCAGAATAGGGTTACGAGGTATTACAGGAAAGTTCAGAACAAATACGGGCAATCACATAATTATTTAGCATACATATCACAATTTAATTATAATGTCCCTTTAATGAGCCCTCGAGGCCCAAACCATATATAAATATACCTAAATCATATTCAATCATCAACCTAATAAACTAACCAATGTACATTCATAGATACTCTACCTGTATTATCTAAATCAATCTAATAGTATCCAATAACTAATTCTATATTCATACTTATTTGAACCAAAACATATCATTTGATAGCAATAATACATAACACATTAGTTCATATGTTTTTAAACATTATCATATTATAACATCATTTAAAACCATTTCTGAAAATGATATACACAAACAACCTAAGTACAGCCATTTACCAAGAAGAAAAGTAATTCACCACTTTGAGTTCGAGATTAGCTTTGGATGCTGATTCGACAATCTAACTTTAATCTAACCTGCGCACGGAAAACAAACCGTACGCTGAGTATAAACTCAGTGGTATTTCTATAATCCGAATATTTATTAAACAAGAATTTATATTATTTATTTATATAATCATACATAAACAAAATCATTTAACAAATAATCAATTTCATAAATGCATCATTCATAACACTTTCAATTCTTATATCATACTATTTCAATTTCATAAATGCTATTCAATAGTTTTTCTCAATAGGATACACCATTCAATTTCAAACAAATATCTATTTCATGAATCCATGATTCATGCAATTCCATGCATTTCAATTGCATATTTCATTTCATTTTCCATTCCAATCCATATTCAATATCATTCATTATCAACCAATTGGCCAAATCATTTGTTTACCCTTATTAACAAGACTCAGACTTTGACGGATACACGGATCCAACCAAACACAACAATATGACACCCAGTGCCTCATCGAATAGTTTGAAGCAATAAGGTGACACCCAGTGTCTCATCGGCCATGCCGAAGTAAGTTGGTACCCAGTACCTCATCGAATCTATCCAAAGTAATATAATGACACCCAGTGTCTCATCGACTCAAAGTCGAAGTAACCTTGAGCACTTCCAATCCTATGGCATGCCAACTATATCCGACTTAGCCCGATACGATTAATAAGGTTTAATTTCAATTCACTTTTCAGTTTCCAATCAATACACATTTTAATTAATCACATAAATTCATAATTCAATACAATTCAATTCACTTTTCAATAAGAAATATTCAAATTCCACAATAATCACATATTCATATCTATTTCATCACATTCCCAATCAATCCATTTCAATTGTAAACACAATACAAATAATTCTCACCTTAATTACTTACCATAATATTTAATAAAAAACAACAGTTAATAATTAATTTCACTTTTCAATTTCAACCAATATTCATTCCAATTCAAATATTCACATATGTACATGAAATCAAATCCATTCAATTCAATTCAATATCAAAAAATCAATATCAATACTCATCTCAATGCACTTACCATACATATTAAGTAATAATTCAACAATTAATTACTAAATTCGGATTATAAAAATACAAACCGTAATTTCTGAATCACTCCTCGTTGACTTTCTCTTTTCCTTTCTTAGCCGTTCATAAATTTACTCTTTATTTTTCATTCAACTGTCACTTAAAGCTAATTTCAATTCTCTAATTTCACCATGAACCCCTAATTTTGAATTTCTTTCAATTTAGTCCTTACTACATAAAACTTATGATTTAACTTACAATTCAATCATTTTCTCAATTCTAACTTAAAATTCTATCAATTCTAACCCAAATTCTTCAATTAATTCAACATAATCCACATCTAAAAATCAACTAACTTTCAAATTTTCCACTTATATCAAGTAGTATTTTATTCTAGGATTCCAAAAACAAAAAAAATTACAAGAAAAAGGATTAAATTGACTTACCACTTGAACTTAGAACCTTTAAAAACCCTAATTTCCTTTTTTCTTTTCTTTCTTTCTTTTTCTCCTTTCTTTCCACTGTTTTCGTTTTGCTATTCTGTTTCCTTTTTCATTATTTTGTTTCTTTATTTTAATTATAATAAATAATATTTTAATATTTTCTTAAATAATAAGTAATATATATGTATTACAAATGTATGTATATAAAATTTTACACATTTACATTATTATTACCACACAATTGTCATAATTTAATTTAATTTATTTACTTTAATTAATTAATATAATATAATAATATACTAATAAAATAATATTTACTTAAATTATAAGTAAATATACAATAATTACTAATATATGTATATTATTTATACACATGGAAATTATTTTAACCACACACATGTCAATTTATGGTTTAATGGTTTATTTAGTCCCTTGAATCTCTATTCTATAATTAAACTTTTACCTGTATTCAATCTAGTTCTTATACTTAATTACTCCTAATTTAAACAAATTCATCTATCCAAAACCTAATTAACCACACAACTAACTTTGTAAATATTTTTAATAAATATTTACGAATCTGTTTTTCAAGAACAGAGACCCGAAAATACACTTTTCGATATCCGTGACTATCGGGTCAATACAATTCAACTTAGAGCATCCAAGTTTTTGAAGTTCCAAGAGGTTTTAGTTTAATATGATATATTAAGATAACAGTAAGAAGTCACTCTGCATTTTCTATAATGTATAAGAAAATTCTTTCTAGGCCAAGATCCAATAGTTGGCAGAGCATGTACCAAAAGGCCACATTCCACAGTCAATGACAGTGCATTTTAGGGGGGAAATGACTAGAAAGGTTGGCATTCATGTTAATTTTATTGTAGACGAAATATCTAAAAAGATTGCATGAAATTACTTTGTATAGGCATTATACCCATTTCCTTTTATCCTTTCCTTCATTGCAACAAGGAGTTGAATGGTTACGTCCTATTTATAATGAAATTTTAACTCTTTTTTGCTAACAATGTATTTACATTCTACCTCATTTATATTCAGGTGGCTCCAAGTGATGTTGTTGAATAATCAAGGATCTTTCTTCCTATTCCTTATACTGGATTTAGGGTAATGCGTGCTAGATTAGTTGTAGATACATACTTGGAAGTCATGTCTGTCACTCATTTCAAGAAAAAATATGAAGTGTAAGCCACTTTCCTAACTTTATCAGTAAAAGGCACTTGTGGTTAAGCATCCATCTTTATACTTTCTAATGCTAGTCTGTGAACTAGCAAAGAAGGCATCAGATATTGGTTCTTGAATTTCAATTGACTGAAACAAATCATGAGCTAGACAATACAAGTGTGCCTATTTTTATAATCAATTGTAAGCTCTACTTTAAGTATGAACTTAGGGGAGATGAGGAAGAGCAAATTGCAAAATTAGCCGAGGATGGCAATATATATAACAAGTTGGCACAATCATTGGCTTCTGAAATTTATGGACATGAAGATGTTAAAAAAACATTACTTCTTCTTCTGGTGGGAGCTCCTAATCAAAAGCTAAAGGATGGGATGAAGGTAATATGTCATTTTATGTTTTCTTGTAGTTTATTTGTTGGCGGGCATTTTCTTCTTTATCACTTTTCCATACTAGTAAGATTCTCTACAAGATTAGGCAAATATTTTTAATTGGAGAATGTGTTGAAAAAATAATGATTCAAAATGTTATTTACTGCTATAATTAGTATATGTTTTTATCTTTATCAGTTAGTGGGTATTAAGAAAATCTTATTCTGATTTGGTTGTTTAGTTGTTAGTTTTATCTGGCACCAAATCTGATCATGGGTTAGTGTTCCTAATTTTTAGCTTTTTTTAGTTACCACTAGCATTATATAAACCATGTACTCTGTTCTTTTTCATTGAGTAATAAACAGTGCATTTTCTATTCTATCATTTACTCTTCTTTGAACATTCTTTCTTGGTTGTTTTATTAACATTTGTGGTATCAGTAAATCAGGTTTCAATCCCAAATTGAGTGATTCATGGTGAATAGTGGAACCAACGCAGCAGTACAACCGCTAATCCCAGTTTTCAAAGGTGAAAAATATCATCTTTGTAGTCTTAAGATGAAAATGATGTTCAAGTCTCAAGAACTAAGAGACTTGGTGGAACATGGGTGTGAAGAGCCTGATCCGGTACCAGCAGAGCCTGACCAACAATTAAAAGAAAATTGGAAGAAGGATGCAAAAGCACTAATGCTTATCTAGCCAGCACTTGATTATGACATATTTTCTCGAATTTCAACAGCAGACGCCTTCAAACAAGCATGGGAGATTTTGAAGCAAGAATATTTGGGTGACAAGAAGGTAATAACTATAAAATTACAAACTCTTTGTCGTGATTTTGAGACTTTAATTATGAAAAATAAAAAATTAGTGCGAGAATTTTTATCTAGAGTCTCTGGGATTGTTAATCTAATACGATCTTATGGTGAAATTTTGAGTAATGAAATTGTTGTGAGCAAGGTGTTAAAAAGCTTAACATCAAAGTTTGATCATGTTGTTGTTGCCATTAAAGAAATGAAGGACTTGTACACTTATACTTTTGATGAATTGATGAGCTCTTTGATAGCCCATGAAGCTAGACTTAACAGGTCTTACGAAAATTCTCAGGAAAAAGCTTTTCAAGTGAAGGAAGAATCCTCTGAAGGCAGGTATGACTTTCATAGTCATGGCGGTGGCAGAGGTAGATGCTAGTATAGTAAACTTTACAAAAGCTCAATTTAGTGTAGATACTGTAGCAAAATAGAACACAAAGAAGCTGATTGTTTAGCCAAACAAATAGAAAAACAGAAGCAGGCTCATTTTACTGAAAATGTAGAAGAGGAAACCTCATTATTCATGGTCCATTCTCCAATTCAATATGACAACAATAGCAACAATGTATGGTTTTTAGACAGTGGTTGCTATAATCATATGTCTGGAAACAAATCATTATTCAAAGATATTGATGAATCACAGAAAAGTGAAGTCTGACTTGGAGACAACAAGCATACAAAAGTTGAAGGAAAAGGTTCAGTTTCCATTAAAACCATGCAAGGTGATGTCAAACTTCTTTTTAATGTGCAATTTGTGCCTAGTTTAGCTCATAACTTATTGAGCATTGGACAGATAATAATTATTGGGTATTCTATTGTGTTTGATGGTGATTCATGTGCTATTCGTGTTAAAAAATAAGGTCAGATCATAGAGACCGTCCATATGAGTCAAAATAGGATGTTTCCTCTTGATGCCTCAAATGTAGTGAATAAGGCCTTAATTTTTAGGAGGGATAATGAGGCTAATTTGTGGCATTTACATTATGGACATTTGCATCTGAATGGCTTGAAACTTCTTAAAAAAAGGAAATGGTTCTTGGCTTACCAAACATTGGTGAACTTCATTTTTATGAAGGGTGTGTTTATGGGAAGTAGAATAGGAAGTCATTTCCTATTGGAAAATCTTAGAGGGCATCTAATTGTCTTGAACTTGTGCATACTAACTTATGTGAACCTATGAAAACAGAGTCACTTGGTGGCAATCGCTATTTTTTGTTGTTTATAGATGACTACAGCCGCATGACTTGGGTGTATTTTTTGAAATTCAAGTCTAAAACTTTTGAGAATTTCAAGAAATTTAAGGCGTTGGTGGAGAAGCAAAGTGAGAGAAGCATAAAAGCACTTTGAAGTGATTGTGGTGGTGAATTTTTATCTAATGATTTCAATGTTTTTTGTGATGTGAATGGGATTTGTAGGGAACTTACAGCACTATACACATTAGAACAGAATGGAGTTACGGAACAAAAAAATTGTACTGTTGTAGAAATCACTAGAAGCTTGTTGAAAGTGAAAAAACTTCCAGATCAGTTTTGGGGAGAAGCGGTTACAGTAGTAGTGTACCTTTTGAACATCTCGCAACAAGGGCTATTCTTAATCAAACACCTTCTGAAGCTTGGACAGGTAAGAAACCTTGGGTAAGCCACTTAAAAGTCTTTGGTTGTATAGCGTATGCTTTAGTTACTTCTTGATCTAAACTTGATGAAATATCTCAAAAATGCATTTTTATTGGCTATAGTTCTCAATCTAAAGCATATCATTTATATAGTCCTATAAGTGGCAAAGTGATAATCAGTAGGGATGTTGTATTTAATGAAGAGATGGATGTAAATCTAAATTGTGACAAGGGAGGTATGATGAATGAAATTCCAGCACCAGCAGATTTTGAAGTTGAACAACTTGCAAATTCAATTCCTTCATCACTTGCAAATTCAACTTCTTCCTCTCTTAATGCTACTACAGGTTCTAGTTCTGATATAGCAACCTATGCTTCCAAAAGTAGTAGCGAAAGTGAAACACCACCAAAAAGGTTTAGGCCTCTTAGAGAAATTAATGTGTCATATAACTTCACCTTGTTGGTCACTGACCCAACTTCTTTTGAAGAAGCTACAAAACAAACTAAATGGCAGATTGCTATGAAGGAGGAGATGCATGCCATTAAAAGAAATTTAACATGGGAGTTGGTTGATGTTCCCGAAGGCAAGAATGTTGTAGGACTAAAGTGGGTATTCTGAACAAAGTATAATGTAGATGGAAGCATCCAAAAGTATAAAGCTCGGCTTGTGGCAAAAGGTTACTTACAATAACAAGGTATTGATTTCGAAGAAACATATTCTCCTGTTGCTCGTTTTGAAACTGTAAGAGTTGTTATAGCATTGGCTGCTCAATTGCAATTATCTATGTATCAATTTGATGTAAAATCTACTTTTTTGAATGGTGATCTTGTGGAGGAGGTTTATGTGTCACAACCACTAGGTTTTGTAGTCTGTGGAGATGAAAATAAAGTTTACAGATTAAAAAAACTCTTTACGGGATGAAGCAAGCTCCACGTGCCTGGTACAACAAGATTGATTCATTCTTTCAGAACAATGGGTTCACTAGAAGCGAAAATGAGCCAACTCTTTATTTGAAGAAAAGAGGTAATGGAGATTTTTGGTGGTCTGTCTTTATGTTGATGATATGATTTATCTAGGTTCCTCAAAGTTGTTAATTGATGATTTTAAGTCATGTATGCTGAAAAAATTTGAGATGATAGGTTTGGCCATGTAGCAATATTTTTTGGGACTTCAAGTTATGCAGGGTGATGATGGAATTTTTGTATGCCAAAAGAAATATGCTACGAATCTTTTAAAGAAGTTTGGCATGGTGGATTGTGAGGTGACATCCATACCAATGAACATCAATGAAAAGTTTCAGCATGAAGATGGGACTAACAAAGTTAATTCAACATTGTTCGGAAGCTTAACTGGTGGTTTGAATTATCTTACACACACCAGGCCAGATATTGCTTCTTATGTTAGTGTTGTGTCCAGATTTAAGCAAAGTCCGACAAAATAGCACTTTGGAGCAACAAAAAGAATCCTTCGTTATGTTGCAGGAACTATGAATTTTGGTATTTGGTACTGCAAATTATCAAATTTCAAATTAATTGGTTTCACTGACAGTGATTGGGCAGGTTGTTTAGATGATCGAAAAAACACTTCTGGCAATGTTTTTAGCTTTGGTTCAAGAGCAATAACATGGAGTTCAAAGAAGCAAGAAACAATAGCTTTATCATCATCTGAAGCAGAATATGCAGCAGTAGCAGTAACGGCACAACAATCTTTATGGCTTAGAAAACTTCTTAGTGATTTTAGTCTTGAGCAAAAAGAAGCAACTGAAATCTTTTGTGACAATCGATCGAAAAATGCAATGACAAAGAATCCCACTTTTCATGGAAGGACTAAGCACATTGATGTGCATCATCATTTATTTGGAAGCTTGTAGGTGATCAACAAATAGTACTGAAATTTTGCAGCACAAATGAACAAATGACTGATGTATTTACAAAATCTCTTACTCAGGCCAATCATCATTTTTTTTCAGATCACAACTTGGAGTATGTGATTTTGAATGAAGGGAGAAGTGTTGAAAAAATAATAATTTAAAATGTTATTGACCGCTATAATTTGTATATGTTTTTATCTTTATCAGTTAGTGCTTATTCTGATTTGGTTGTTTAGTTGCTAAATTTATATGGCACCAAATCTGATCATGGGTTATTGTTCCTAATTTTTAGTTTTTTTTAGTTACCACTAGCATTATATAAACGATGTAATTTGTTCTTTTTCATTGAGAAGTAAACAGTGCATTTTCAATTCTGTCATTTACACTTCCCTGAGCATTCTTTCTTGGTTGTTTTATTAGAATGAGCTATGCTTATGAACAATGTGACGTTATTCCCATTACTTTCCCCGCCTAAAGAATCTCCTTGGTTCTTTGTTTACTACATTTAATTTACCTTCTGTTTACTTCCGTTATATATTTTTTTATTCGACAGAGCAATAGCATTTTAATGAACTACGGTTTCATTGCAGATCAGAGGGGATTTACATATTTGTTTGATGGGTGATCTTGGTGTTGCCCAGAGTCAGCTTCTCAAACACATTATAAATGTAGAACCCAGGGGAGTCTATACCACTGCCAGAGGAAGCAATAGAGTTGGTTTAACTGCAGCTGTGCAGAAAGATCCTGTCACAAATGAGATGGTCCTGGAAGGGGGAGCCTTGGTGAGATCTTTTTTTCCTTTGTACTATATACATCATGCCAACCTTCCTTTTGTATTTAAGTCAACATGTTTTATGAATATGAGATTGCGTAGAACATAGTAACTGAAATGTTTATAGTGAGAATCATATACATCATGCCAACCTTCCTTCTGTATCACTCATGTAGTAGATTATGCTTGTTTTGTTAACAGTTTTAAGTTTGAGTGGATAATGATTTATTTAGCACCTATCTCATATATGATCCTGGTTGTTATTTCCAAGGTTTTATGGTTTAATAGGCAACTTGACCTATCCCGGTGTTAGCAGATAAGGGCATATGTGCTATTGATGAGTTTGACAAAATGGATGAATCTGATCGTACAGCAATACATGAAGTTATGGAGTAGACTGTCAGTATTGCGAAGGCAAAGATCACCACGTCTCTGAATGCAAGAACTGCAATTCTTGCTGCTGCTAGTCCAGCCTGGTAAGAATGTTCCAGGTCACTCAAAAAATTGTTTCCATGTTACGAATCTTAAATTTTTTTGGCAACTTCCTTTCATGAATTTGAAAGAGTCATGAGTGGGGGAAGAAAAGGAAGTAAATTCCTTCTTTCTGGGAGTATTTGTTCTATATGAAAAATCAGACTTAATAACTTGAGTTATATGACTTGTTTTGAAGGGGAAGATATGACCTACGCAGAACCCCAACAGAAAACATCAATCTCCCTCCAGCCCTACTGTCAAGATTTAATCTTCTCTGGTTGACCCTAGATCGAGCAGATATGGATACTGACCTTGAAATGGCAAGGCATGTTGTTTATGTGCACCAGAATCGAGAATCTCCAGCTCTAGGGTTCAGTCCACTTGAACCATCTGTTCTTCGGTAAGCACATTATTGCTTTTACATGGCAAACTTGTCTGGATTGTTAACTCTCTTCCCACCTGATAAAGTAAAACTTCACGTGAGCAGGTCATTTTTCTGACATAAGTTTTCATTAAGAACTTGATAAAATTGGGCGGCAAAGTCATGTGAGCCAATAAAAGCTGTGAAATTGTCTGCGTATTTCTCTCTGAATTTGAAAAGCCGATCAATTTTGTTAGTTGACAGCATTACATCTATTGATATCTTAAATTTATTGATTTTGTTTAAAAATTCCACAGCTATGTCAGGAACTTCATGGGGCCTTTATTTCTGTAGATATTGTTTATCTGGATTTTGTTTTTGGTTTTGGTTTGTAATGCATATATTTCAGCTGCAAGAAGATTATCCCTTTATGTTCCAAAGGAGCTGGAAGAGTATATTGCTACAGCATATTCTAGCATTCGGCAAGAAGAAGCTAAATCAAATTCCCCAGACTCATATACTACTGTCAGGACTCTACTCAGCATTCTTTAGATATCAACAGTAAGTTCGGATGTTCTTTAATTCTTTTTAATATATTTGATATACCTTCCTATTCCTTGGTCTGCTTAAATGGGGTGGGGCGGTGAATTTTCTTTGAGTTGGGCAAAGAGAAGGGTTGAAAGCATGTGGGATATCTGGATCTAAAATGTAGGTGCCACACGACGATCTCAGAAATACTTTTTACAATGATTTTTTCTCATAATGAAATTGTCTTTTGGGTTGACAATTAGTTCTTGTACTAAACATCTGCTCTATGTGGAGCAGTTTTCTCTTATTTGAAATGCAAATTGTCATGAAATTGATATAACTTTCTCACAGGCACTGGCAAGGCTTCGTTTCTCTGAAACTGTGGCCCAGAGTGATGTGGATGAGGCTCTTAGGTTAATGCAAATGTCCAAATTCTCTTTGTATGCTGATGATCGTCAGAAATCTGGTCTGGATGCTATATTAGATATATATTCAATCTTACGAGATGAAGCTTCAAGGGCTAACAAGATGGACGTGAGCTATGCGTATGCACTGAATTGGATTTATAGAAAGGTTTGTTCTCTATTCAAGTTGCACTTGAGTTTTTGTTGCTTATTATTTAAGAAAGTGAAACATTATCCAACAGTCAAAGCCAGTCAACTTCTAAAGCAAAGACAATATTATACCATGGAGTACTTTAGCATGGTGTCTTGAGGTCACTGTTTTGGCTTTTTATCCGTAGAAACAAATGTTGCAACACTAATATTCTAGGATTTCTTTTAGGATTTCTTTAGAACTAGGATTTGATTGGTATAAGTTTCATCTTAACAGGTGGCTACAAGCAGGACACAGTTAACTTGTGAGCCTATAACCCTGATTGCAGTTTTTGGTAATAATTGATGGGGTTTTATAGAGTATCTCACGCAGTATGATGCCCGTACTAGAGATTCAACCAACCACTAATAGTAATGAGTTGATCTGATTCATCTGTTTTAGCACCTACAACTGTAAATATTTTGTTGATTAAACTTAAATATGATTTTAATGATTTTAATTTAGAAGTATTATTTTTAGGAGAATGAAAGGTCAAGAGTCATTGGTTTATGGCTTTTATTAGATTTTAATATTTTTATTTTTTTTAAAGGACAATAGCCTATAAATAGTTTGTAAGCATTTGATATAATTTAGAGAGAAAAAGCAAGAAAATTCAGAAGTTAAAGAAAAAAGTTTTTTTTTTCTATCTTGAGCAATTTGTCAATTTGGTATCCGAGCCATGGAGAGTGTGCCCAGTAATGTGCCACTGCCTCGACTAACGAAGGCTAACTACGAGAATTAGAGCATCCAAATGAAAGCTCTCCTCGGGTTTCAAGATGGTTAGGAGATGGTCCAAGAAGGTTTTGTAGAACCGACAACTATCGCGAGATATACAATGGCTCAAAACAAGGCATTGAAAGAGATGCGATCGAAAGATAAGGCGGTATTGTACATGTTGTTCTGAGCTGTTGACAAGTCGGGTTTTGAGAAGATTGCGAGAGCGACAACTTCAAAAGAAGCATGGGACATTTTGGCGAAGGTGTACAAATGAGCTGACCGGGTTAAACAACTCCGCCTTAAACTCTTCGCAGTGAGTTGGAAAGCATGAAGATAAAGGAATCGGAAGGTGTCTCCGACTATATTACACGTGTTCAAACCGTAGTGAACCAACTCAACCAAAACGGAGAAACATTAATCGACACACGAGTTGTTGAAAAGATTTTAAGGTCGTTAACTGACAGTTTTGAGAATGTCGTATGTGCCATAGAAGAGTCAAAGGATCTAGCAACACTTACAATCGACGAGCTCGTTGGTTCTCTCGAGGCACATGAACAACGTAAGAAGAAGAAGAAAGAGGAGACACTCGAGCAACCACTTCAAACTAAGGCTTCAATCAAATACGAAAAGGTTTTCTATTCTCAAAACTTTTGAGGTAGATGGCGTGGCTGTGGAGGTCGAGGGAATGGTCGCGGTGGAAGAGGCCGTGGTCAAGAAGGGCATTATAAGGAGAAGGAGCAATCAAACTAACAAAATTGGCGTGGAAGAGGACGCGGTCGTGGAAGAGGCGGTTGGTCGAAGTATTCCAACATCGAGTGTTACAAGTGTGGCAAATATGGTCACTATTCGAAAGATTGCAACTCTGATAAGTGTTACAATTGTGGTAAGACAGGGCATTTTGCGAAAGGATGTCGTGACGTGAAAAAGGTGGAAGAAACAACCAACCTAACCAAGGAAGATGATGAGGCAAAAGAAGGTTTTCTCTTGATAGCACACAACGAAGTCAACACCAATAACAACATGGTGTAGTACCTTGACACGGGTGCAAGCAACCATATGTGTCGTTTGGAGATGCGTCAAAAGTTGAGGTAAAAGGCCAAGGTACCATTTGTTATTTACAAAAAGATGGGTTAGTTGGGTCTATCCAAGATGTTTATTATGTACCAGACCTCAAGAGCAACATTTTGAGTATGGGGCAACTAATGAAAAAGGGTTATGCGGTACTTATGAGAGACCGGGTGTTACACTTGAAAGATGAGCAAGGGCATTTGGTCACTCGAGTTGAAATGGGGAGAAATCGCATGTACAAGTTGAATTTGAGAAGCGTTCGAGAAAAATGTTTGCAAGTCGACATAGAAGACAAGGTGTCGCTGTGGCATCTCCGTTTTGGTCACCTACATTATGGTGGTCTAAACGAGTTGGCGAAGAAGAACATGGTGCATGGGCTACCGGACATGGACTACGAGAAAATTTTTTTATGAAGAATGTGTGCTCGGAAAGCATGCGAGAACTTCGTTTAAAAGAAGGTAGAATATCGGGCTAAACAACCTCTCGAATTGATTCATGTCGACATATGTGGACCAATAACCCCCAAATCTTTTAGCGGTAAAAGGTATTTCATTTCCTTTATCGATGATATCTTACGAAAAACTTGGGTTTATTTTCTGAAAGAAAAATCTGAGGCGTTCGAGGTGTTTAAAAAGTTCAAAGTGATGGTAGAAAAGGCAACCAGTAGACACATCAAATCTGTACGATCCAATAGAGGTGGCGAGTATGGTTCGACGGCTTTCATGGAGTATTGTGAGGAAAAAGGCATAAGACGATTCCTAACCGCACCGTACTCTCCCCTACAAAACGGTGTGGCAAAGAGGAAGAACCGGACTATTCTCGATATGGTTCGGTCAATGCTCAAGAGCAAGAAGATATAAATAGTTTGTAAGCATTTGATATAATTTAGAGAGAAAAAGCAAGAAAATTCAGAAGTTAAAAGAAAAAAAGTTTTTTTTTCTATCTTGAGCAATTTGTCATATATTACTTGTTGGTCTTAGAAAGCTAATCCCAAATGCTGTTTATTTGTACTGCTTATAGTTGTTTGAGTTATGCTCTGACATGTTAATACGCCTTTCATAATCAAAGATTATACGAAGTTTCTTACTGCTTAAAAATTCTTGTTTTGTAGAGGGATATAGTGAAGCTCAGTTGAAAGAATGTTTAGAGGAATACGCCGCCTTAAATGTATGGCAGATACATGCTCACACCTTTGATATTCGATTCATCGATGCCTGAAAGTTCCTCCGAACACACAACATTAAACCGCTACATCCGTCAGCGCACCTAAAACCAAAAAGGTAAAAATGAGTGGCAAATCTCATAATCACATCCCTTTCTTAACTTGGATTTTCTTAAAAGTGTCGGGGTGTTTAGCCGGTTTGTGCTAGGAAATCACTTCCCTTTCTAGTTTCTGTGGTCTCACAAAAAACGAAGTAGCACTCGCGACTATGTTTAGGTCACGTCTAAAAGAAGAAAAATCTTCAAGAGTTTTGATATTTAGGCCTTAGTTTTTGAATCTCATACACAGATATTTAATTGATTTTTAAAGTCGGCTTTTCTTGACTTTTTTCTCAACTTGCACACCTAATAGTAACTGATTTAGTTTTTGACCATAAAAGTACAAAAAAGACACCTATCTTCCTTCCAGCCAATCACGACCTTAGACTGAATTGGGATTTAAATATTCTTTGTATATCACATCCTTAACGAGGTCATGAAAAGTATTATCTTGTATCGGTTTATGGTTATATAATGCCACTAAATAAGACATTTATTTCGAGTTGAGATGAACACTTTTGGCAAATGGGTTCAATGTTAGGTTCTTTTCATAATGTATTATTATATAGTCAAATGTAATTTCATTATTCATTATTTATAATGTATTATTGTTATTTTATTGATTATTCAAATATAAATTCATATAGTAATGATGGAAAAAAAAAACCCAGTTAATTGCGGATGCTGGTATTGATTTGGCAATAGCTAGTTGATTCTATATTCAGTCAAAATTACAGATCTTCATCCCCACTTGACTGTTAGTAACAATTACATACGTCATTTTTTTAATATTTTATTTTTGATCTTAATTATCCAGTCTGACATAATAAAAAGAAAAATAAATTATCCAGATCAAAACACAAAATATCCATACATTCCCCCACAATACGACGGCTTTCGCTTAAAAAACCAGGACCAAAGTAACAAAAATATAACACAACACCATGGAACTCAAAAAAACAGGTTAGGTTACTAGAAAAACCACGGCAACTACCGCCCTTAAATGTTTTGAGCTTCCCCCTTCGCTTTCTTATCTACACGTTTAAGGCCTATAATATCTCAGACCCTCCTTATATTACAGTGTTAAAAATCAAACAAAACACAACCCATAGCAATGGAAGCAGTGAACCTCAAGAAAAAGCAGTGCAAAATTGTCGTGGCAGTAGATGAGAGTGCTGAGAGCATGTATGCACTTTCATGGTGCCTTTCTAATTTGATGTCTCAAGCCACAATCAATACCATTGTTCTTCTTTATGTCAAGCCTCCGCCTCCTGTCTACTCTTCCTTGGATGTTGCAGGTTAGCTATGGTTATTTTCTTTATTTTCAACAATTGGTACTCATATATCAGTATGTATGGTTTCAGGGTATATATTTTCCGGCGATGTGATCCGAGCCTTGGAGGCCTATGGCAATGACCTGGTGAATTCAGTGATGGGTCGAGCTGAAGATATATGTGGCAAATTTAGCAGCAATGTAAGATTTTTGTTTGTTTAATTATAAAGTTAAATAAACGAATATGATAAAGATTTTGAAGGCTCGTTTTATGTCTAAGTAGATAAAAGTGGACCGACTTGTTGGAAGTGGAGATGCAAGGGACGTTATATGTAATATAGTGGATAAAATCAAAGCAGATACGTTGGTGATGGGAAGCCATGGTTACGGTTTCTTCAAAAGGTATGAAAGTATCTTTAATTTGTAACAATTTCCAAACTTGGCTTATGAAATTTATTTGCAGGCAAAGGTAACTTGAAAGAAGATGGATTCCCACCCCTCCCCCCCTTTTTTTTTTAATAATAATAATAATAACTGATGTATTGTAGGGCGATATTAGGAAGCGTGAGTGATCATTGTGCCAAACATGTTAAATGTCCAGTGGTGATCGTGAAACATCCAGAGAAGATATAAAGCTTATTCTTCATTGTCGGAGATATGGCTTCTACTACCATGTACACCAGTATAGTGCTTTGTTAATTCAAAGTTCCTGATGGTTAATGAGGATCCTATGATTTTTCTTATCTCAAAGTATGTGTTCCTCAAAGGAAGAGATGGGGTTTATCAGTTCATGTATATATGTTCACCAAAAAATAGACTTCTTGAACTAATTAAAAATAGCTGTTGGTGTTGAGAGTAGAGAGAAAACAAGTTTGAACTGAAAACTTGTGCAGCAAGGCTCGATACTTGCTGAAGAAACAAAACAGAAATCAAAAGAGGAATTGAAAAACAAAGAATGTGGAGAGTATTTTGAATGAATAATTTCAATGAATTTTCATTAACTTGAACAATGGCATAATGCCAATACAAATATCAAAACATTTTCTGATCAAGGTAAGGCTAACATCACCTAAACACTACCTAACTCCACTAATTACATTGAAAATGAAAGACTATGCTTGCACACTTGGAAAAGCTATTTTATCAGCTCAAATGTCAACAAAAATACATCAAATACATCATCAATTTAGTTCAAATTTAACTAGATTACAAAACATAACAAAACACAAGTTCAAATTGGACAGCAACATTGAACTTCAGCTGCTGCATGCATGGCTCGACTGCATGTGCTTCATGACTGTTTGTGCTGCATGGAGACCAGCTTCAACACTCCTCCTTGGTCTCCATGTTGCAAACTCCCATTTGCTTTCTCAATTCAATAAACCTTGACACATTAAGAGGTTTAGTTAAAATGTTAGCAAGTTGCTATTTAGAACTGCAATGAACCAGTTCCACTTCTCTAGCTAGTTCCATCTCTCTAACAACATGAACCTTGATATTGAAGTGCTTTGTTCTTCCATGAAAAACTGGATTCTTTGCAATTGCAACAGCAGATTTGTTGTCATACATTATCTCTGTTACTCCCTCTTGATGCAGGTTTAAATCAGTCAAGACTTTTCTTAGCCACACAGCTTGGTTAACAGCTCCAGCTACTGCTACATACTCTGCCTCAGCAGTTGACTAAGCAACTACATTTTGTTTCTTCGAGCTCTAACAAAAAATGGCTAAGCCAAGGGTGAAGACAAACCCTGAGGTGCTCTTCATGTCATCCATCGAGCCAGACCAGTCACTGTCAGTATAGCCAACCAATCTGAGGCTCTCAGCCTTGCTATACAACATTCCATAGCTCAGGGTACCTTTGATGTACCTGAGAACCTTTTTTGCTGCTTGAAAGTGCTTCTGATTACAGTAATGCATGAACCTCGAGAGTAAGCTAACACCAAACATAATGTCTAGCCTAGTGGCAGTCAGGTATAGTAAACAACCAACTAGACTCCTATAGACAGACTCATCAACTTGCTTAGAAATGACTTGGCTCGATAGTTTTTCTCCCATAGCAACAGGAGTGCTTGTCGCTTTACTGTTTTGCATGGTGAACTTGATTAGAATTTTGGAGGCAAGGTTTTCTGGCTTAGGAATATTCCATTTTCAGTTTGTGACACCTCCATACCAAGAAAATAGGTCATTCTTCCAAGATCAGACATTTCAAACTCTAGCTCCATTTTGGCTTTAAAATCAGCCAACATTGCTTGGTCTCCTCCTATGACCAAAAGATCATCAACATACAGGGACACAATGAGCTGTGTTTCAGCTTGCTCCTTCTTGACATACAATGTTGGCTCACTAGAGCTCCTTTCAAACCCAAAACTGACCTGTCGATCCTGCTATACCAGGCTCTAGAAACTTGTTTCAGGCCATACAAGGCCTTTTTAAGCCTGTATGCCATGTGCTCTTTTCCAGGCACAATAAATCCTTGAGGCTGGTTAATGTAGATTTCTTCTTGAAGGAAGCCATTAAGAAATGCAGACTTTACATTGAGTTGTTGAAAATTGAGTTGATGGATTTTCCATTGCATTTGTGCAGCTAAAGCAACCAGCAACCTGATGGTGTTTAGCTTGGCTACTGGTGCAAATGTCTCTATGTAGTCCAGGCCATATCTCTGACTGAACCCTTTCACAACTAGCCTAGCTTTGAGTTTGTTCAAGCTCTCATCTGTATTCTGCTTGGCTCGATAAATCTATTTTACCCCAATGACCTGTCTGTTGGCTGGTCTTGCAACCAATTCCCATGTCTGGTTCTTTTCAATCATGGCAATTTCATCATCCATTACTTGTTTCCAGCCTTCATGAGCTTCAGCATCTTCAAAACAGCTTGGTTCTACCTGAGCTACCTGAGCCATTTCATAAATGTCAGCTATTGTTCTTGTACCCCTAACTGGCTCATCATCTATGTCCATTTCAGGACCATTTTGTTCAGTCTCAGTCTGATCAGCCACAAGTTCTTCAAAAATAGCCTCTGGTTCATTCTTGTCCCAATTCCAACTTGCTTTCTTATTGAACACTACATCTCTACTTACAAGCACCTTATTTGTTGAAGGATCCAAGATCCTATAACCTTTTTTGACTGAGCTATAGCCTACAAGAATGCCTGCTTGGGCTTTTTTTTATCGCTTACGTCTTCTTACAGCTAGTACTTGTACATAACACAGGAACCAAAGACCCTCAGGTGAGCCAGTGATGGCTTGAACCCGAACCAGGCTTCAAATGGTGTTTTGTGAGGCAAAACCTTAGTTAGAAGCCTGTTCTGAATGTACACTGCTGTGTTGACTGCCTCAGCCCACAAGTTTTTGGACAGATTCTTCTCAAACAATAAGCACCTGGCTATATTCATTAGACTTCTATTCTTTCTTTCACTTACACCATTCTGTTGAGGTGTGTAAGTATTAGTAAGCTGATGTTTGATGCATTTTTCATCATAAAAGGCTTGAAACTGAGCTGAGGTATACTCAGTTCCATTATCAGACCTTAGGGTCTTGAGCTTGCAACTTATTTCTATTTCAGAAGCAGCTTCGAACTTGCAAAATACTGAGGCCACCTCTGATTTATGCTGCAAAAAGTAAATCCAGCAGTATCTTGAGTAATCATCAATAAACAGAATGAAATACTTACTTTCATTCAGTGGCTGAGTCTTCATGGGGCCACACACATCAGTGTGCACGAGTTGCAGCCTTTTAGAGGCTCTCCAGGACTTGTTTGAAGGCAATGGTTGCATGGCTTGCTTACCAAGTTAACATGTCTTACAAACATTCTCCTTCTCAATAGAGTTGATGAAGTTTTCAACCAGATCCTCCTTGCTTAGCTGGTCCATAGATCTGTAGTTGGCATGACCAAGCCTTTGATGCCAAAGCTTGGATTCATCTGAAGAAGCAACATAGGCACTATCTAGGCCTTTGTTCCAGTCCACAACAAAACTCTTGTCTGTGATGGCTACTGTCATAAGCATGGATCTTCTTGGATCATTGATTTTGCACTCATTGCCCTTGAAAACAACAGTATAGCCCTTCTCAAGCAACTGAGCTATGCTGAGCAAATTTTTATCGATTTTAGGTACCAACAGCACATTTGAGACTAGTTTATTACCTGTTGGAGTACTTATTAGGACATCACTCTTGCTTTCTGCCTTGATGAAGTGGCCATTTCCTATCCTCACCTTTTTTCTACAGCTTCTATCTAATGTCTTGAAGATGGCAGCATCTGGTGTCATATGATTGGTGTAACCACTGTCTAGGAGCCATCCATTTGAGACTTTCTTTCGAGCTACTGAGCATGACACAACAAAGACTTGCTCCTCCTGGTCACTGTCTTCTTTGGCTACCCGAGCCTAACATTTTGTTGATGGGGTTGATTTTGTCTTGGTTTGCCTTTGTCTTTACAAACTCTTTCAACATGGCCCATCTTTTTGTAGTTTTGGCACTGCACATCTGGCCAGCATTTGGCCTCTGAATGACCAAGCCTTTTGCAATGCCTACAAGGTCTATCCCATTTTCTTGGAGCATTTGACTTAGGCTTGTCTCTCGAAGTCTTCTTGCCTTTGTAGGCAGTGGTGCTAGAGGTAGACTTGGTTTTGGCTTGGAAAGCACCCTCTTGGTGCTCCTCCAGTCAGCTGGCTCTTCTTTGCTTTTGTGCATAGAGACTATTGATCATCTCAGTTAATGTGATGCTGGTCAGGTCTTTTAAGTCTTCGAGTGAAGATATTTTTGCTTTATACCTCTCAGGTATGGTCGAAAGCACCTTCTCCACTATCCTTGCTTCATTGAACTTCTCTCCAAGGAGTCTTATGCTGTTTACTACAGCTATTATCCTGTCTGAGTATTGTTTGATAGTTTCTTCCTCCTTCATTTTCAAGTTCTCGAAGTCCCTTCTCAAGTTCTGAAGCTGCTGTTGTCTTGTTCTCTCAGTCCCTTGAAACTCCTCCTTCAGTCTATCCCAGGCCTGTTTTTGTGTCTCACAGGCCATGATCCTTGTGAAGATCACATCTGAGACACAGTTCTGAATGCAGGACATGGCTTTATGCCTTTTGGTCCTCTCATCAGCATGTTGCCTGATCTGAGCCACTGTTGGGTTGGCTCTAAGTGGTGTTGGTTCAACGTCTGAGTTGACCACCTCCCATAGGTCGAATGCCTATAGGTAGGTCCTCATATTGACCACCCATATGTGATAGCCTTCTCCATTGAAGACTGGTGGTGCAGCCGGTGAGAAGCCTGATGAAGACATTGATTTCAAAGTTGAAAAGAAAACAGGTCCACTAAGATTACAGCTCTAGATACCAATTGTTGGTGTTGAGAGTAAAGAGAAAACAAGTTTGAACTGAAAACTTGTACAGCAAGGCTCGATACTTGCTGAAGAAACAAAACAGAAATCAAAAGAGGAATTGAAAAACAAAGAATGTGGAGAGTATTTTGAATGAACAATTCCAATGAATTTTCATTAACTTGAACAATGGCATAATGCTAATACAAATATCAAAACATTTTCTGATCAAGGTAACGCTAACATCACCTAAACACTACCTAACTCCATTAATTACATTGAAAATGAAAGACTATGCTTGCACACTTGGAAAAGCTATTTTATCAGCTCAAATGTCAACAAAAATACATCAAATACATCGTCAACTTAGTTCAAATTTAACTAGATTACAAAACATAACAAAACACAAGTTCAAATTGGATAGCAACATTGAACTTCAGTTGCTGCATGCATGGCTCGACTGCATATGCTTCATGACTATTTGTGCTGCATGGAGACCAGCTTCAACAATAGCCCATAAAAAAGGACTGAAGCAACGTGGTTTAAAGATTAAATGGCAACTTGCAGCTCACTGAGAATACCCAATTGCCCCCAACAATACAATAAAACATTATTGGGTAATATATCAAAACGCATAATGATATATTTGGCCCTCCAAGTAAAAAAAAAATTATTTTAGCCATTCATTTAATTTTTTTAAAAAAATTATTTTAGCTATTCATTTAATTTTTCGTCTCTTTTAGTATATTGTTTGTCAAATCATCCCAAGATGGATGACGTTTATTAACTTTGCTGTGGCATCCATGTGGCAGTTCATGTATATGCCACGTTAGCCATTAATTAATTTTAAAATAATTGTTTATAATTTTAAAATATTTAATAATATTTAATTTTTCTAAATTTTTTAAATTTTTTAAAAAGTTAATTAATTGTTGATGGTGACATGCACATGAATGTCAAGTCAGCAAAGTTAACAAACATTAATTTTTTCATCTATTTTGAGGTGAATTGACAAACAATGAAAATTTAAGGGTTACAAGAGATGAAAAATTAAATAAAAAGCTAAAATAAATTTTTTAATAAAGTTTGAGGTACTTATTTCCTATATTAAAGTATATCATAATACTAATTTCAATTTGCAACTTTAACCTACCTATGGATCACATGAAAACAATTTAATTTTGTAACACCATATGCCCGATCCATTTTACCGGATTCAAGTATAAGACGTCATAATACTTAGCTAAAGTTTTCAATTAACGGAAGTCATACTGAATGCACCTCTTATTTATCTAAAATCATTTCTAAGAAAATAGGTTTGGATAATACATTTTTCGTTTATCACAAAATTTTTAAAAGTAAAATAAAAACTTACAACAAATTGCTTAAATAGGCAAACATATTTGTAGTGGGTATTACTATTTATCATTTGAAAAACATGTTTCCATAATATCCCTCTGTATGCATAATATTGTATTGGTCTACTATCATGGCGCATTCCTGGCTTGGTCTTTCTTAACGTATAGGTTCAACTCACGAACCTGCAAACCAAAACACGCATATAAGTTTCCAAGAAACTTAGTGAGTCTCACTCATATTTACCTTTTTACGAAGATGTAGATTTTATCGACTCAAGGGTTTGAGTTCCCTTTCAGACATTGGTAGATACATTTCTGATTCTTGGTTGGTGGATAACCATACATCAATCTCTACACTTAACTGTCTGATACTCCTTTCACCCGACTGATGGATATCAGACTTTACATAATATTTCGAATCTAATTACATGATTTCTCTGCTATTTGTAATTAGGTACGCTTTTCAGAACTATACCTAGCAGATACTACTATTGGTGGATTCCCTTACAGAACTCATCGATTGCCAGAGCACCAGTTACATTGTATCTTCAAATTAGTCCAAACAGTCATACTTGCTTAGAAGAACACAACATTTCAATACACTCAATAAAATTCTAGATAATATTAATGTAGGACCTAAGAAATTTCTAGGTTTGGCGGACACTTGCAGCACCATTATTCTGAATGTCCCAAGTTCCTTGTCATGGCAGATTTGTAATGCCCTCAGCCCGATCCAGATCTCAGGTGTTACAACGTAAAAATAGACTCATGCTAACTGTACTCACAAATATTTACAACAGTTACAACTTAGCTTAAAAGAATATTTCAACTAAATTGCAAATGAATAAACAATAGGTAATTGTAATTATGATCATTGTACAAAGGGTGTTAATTACAAGGAATTACAAGCTATAGCTTAACTACATAACTTCAATATATAAAACTTAACTAATGCTACTAACTTGATCTATATGCATAATAACCTACCTTGCCACTACTTTGGCATTGCCCTAGTGTTGTCTCTCTTGACGTAGGCCTTACCCAACTTACCTGTAACATAAATACACAATGGTAAGTTTCCAAAAACTTACTGAGATAACTCTATTTACCTGAACCATAGTTGTATACTGCATCTGGTAGTTTATTTGACCATTTCATTATTATTTTTTACTCATAGACCTATCACTAACTATGCTTTTCTTAGAATTCCTTTCTTTACACCATCAAAGTTACCTCTCACCTTGAAATCATGCTTTACCCTTCATATCTTCAATACGTTACTTAAGTTCTATACTCTGCACTTTCATGATCCCTTGTCCAATCCAAACCCAGTGATTCATAAAGTACTATCATTCTTTCATACGTACTTTAAGTCTTCGTTCTTTCGAGATTTATGAGTGATTTTGTATATAGGTAGAAGATACATTATCAAATTTTATGATTCGATCTTTGCTGAAGAATGCCCTTTCTTCTCCTTTATTTTTCAAGCAAAAAACCTCCCTCGACTTTACTAAATATTGTCCTTACACATTTTTATTCTTCCAATCCCTTTTTACCTATACTTTGAGTCTTTTATATACTCTGGCATACTTCAGTTTCTCTGTTATTATCTTAGGATCATGCATGATATGCCATGACATTTCATGCAGAGTTTGTCATAATAAAAATTCATTACAATGCCTTATCGAAGGTATAACAAGTTACGCCAAAATGACTTTTCCTTCAAATGCATTATTCTTAGCATTCCTTCAGTGTTCGTCGTACATACTGTTTCCTCATAGTTTTCCTTGAATTACCATTACTTGCTTTCAAGGTCCGTCACAGAGGCCCTTTCTTCATGTGGTCGCCACAAGGCTTCTATTCTCATATGTTGCCACAAAGGCTTCTATTTTCATATACAAGTCCATAATACTTACCTAGATTATGAAACAACCTTCTGCATGAATTCTGATCCTTAGTTTTAGCTAAAAAATAAAGATCTCTAATCAATTCCAAAACAAATCAGCGATGGTGTTCCTATTCTCATATGTTGCCACAAAGGCTTCTATTTTCATATGCAAGTCCATAATACTTACCTAGAGTATGAAACAACCTTCTGCATGAACTCTGATCCTTAGTTTTAGCTAAAAAATAAAGATCTCTAATCAACTCCAAAACAAATCAGTGATGGTGTTCTTAAATAGAATGAAGAAGATAACTCTCCTAATTCTCAAGCCTTTATAAAAAATCTCACATCCTTATAGGAGAACCACACATGTGTCACAATCCTCTTTAACCTACCCCATAAATGGTTTACAACTATAAGGTAACATATGTAAGGATTTATCTTTTTATTATATATATTTAATACATCACTTCATTTATTCCTAGCTAGTTCAACAACTAGGTAAACTTTGCGTACTATACCATTGGCGATACCTGTCATCCAAAAGCCCTCAATACTCTTACCAGTTCTCTTCTTCTTTGTATCACCATTCGTCCATATAAACATCCTTACTTAGTACTCTAATATTGACTATGAGCCTGATGTATTCACCAAGAGTATCCATTGAACGAATAGGACTACACCAATAAGAGTTCTTTTCAGTTTACCCATCAAACTCAAGACCAGTCAAGCTGGGTGTTGCAAGATCACTAAGGTAGATTCATCAATTGGTTACTCTGTCGAGAATACTATTAGAAAATGTCTCACAAGTATACCCAGATCTCATTCAAGGCAGACTAGTCATTACATAATTCACTATATGAATTTTCCAAAGAATTAGCCACAAAGGCTTTCCCGAGAATTCACCATAAAGGCTTTCCAGAGAAATTTCCACAAAGGTTTTCCAGAGAATTTTCCACAAAATCTTCCACGAAGGCTTTTTAGAGAATTCACCACAAAGGCTTTTCAAAAATTCATGTTTACTATCTCGGTGGACCATCTTTGTGGATGCCATGAGGTTTCTCCCACATGGTCTTATACCTTCACGCCCTCTTGGTGTATTATCATATGATATCATGGCCATGGACATTTTACAGATTTATTTTGTGATATGTTAGTTCAGTTAGCAATATACCTACCTATTGGAGGCTACATAATAAATCTCTATTTTTATAGTGATCTGCCTGTTCGGTTAGCAATATACCTGCCCTATCATAGGCAAAACATATAACACCCCGGTTCTGGTAAGTACAAGGTTTGGCATGTAGCCTAAAATAGTTTAATTGGTGGAGTGGTATCCGTCCATGAACATCTTTTGGCTTACAGAGTAGGTGCATCCCTTACATGTGTAAGTTAATTGTAGTCTCCTATCAGAGTTCCTATGTTGATTAGAGTAAGGTGCCAGATAAATAAAAAGGTTTTATGGTTTGAGTTCATGCCTAAAAAGGAGATATTTGCCCTTTTTTTGTAGTACTGTGCAAGTTGAGTTGCAAGGTAAGGTGGTTAAAAACCAACTAAATATATGTTTGGATAGTTAGAATAAGAGGTACTCAATTAAGTTTCTCAGAAAGTGGTAAATCTTTGGAAAAGATAATTCATGAGGAATGTGATATTTATCAAGTTCCAATAATGACTTAGAATAAATTGATGGATAATCAGGTTAAAAAAAGGGGGAGTTTTCTTCTTTCTTCTTCAAGAAGCAATGCTACCTAAATATTAAGAAAAACCTAAAGTATTACCTTCTCTCTATGTTAGAGTTACAAATCGAGATCTTTGTTAGTGACTACTTCTGTCAAGGTAAGTATTGTGACTTCGTATGTTAAAGTTATGAAAGATTAAGTCTGAAGAAGTGCATAAATAGTAAGATGAAGAGGTAAGACTTTATATAAGGGTTATCTAGATTGGTGATGATGGTAAATGTTACAAATGAGTTTTAATGGTGTTCTTGTGTTTTATAAGCAGTGGTTGTTGCAGTTCCTTGTTAGATCTGGAGTTTAGGCTACTATCTGTGGTTGCCAGGTGAGTCTTTGCACTAACTATTGTTTGTGTACTATCTTTACCAAAAGATCTACAAAAAACTAGTTAAAATGATGATGTCGAAATATTGAAAGCTATAGTATGGTATGTATGTGACTATATAAGAGATTATTTAAGGATACCTATAATTGTGTGTTTGTTTGTTAAGGATGATAGATACATTTGGTATAGATCTGATAAGTTCAAGTAATGTGATGGGAAGTATGATCGTGTATGTGTGTCTCAAATGTATGCTATGTAGTATGTTCTATTAAGAGCCAGTGTCTGTCTCTGCGATATTGTCTAAAGGGGTCTGTCGGGACTTTAAATATGAAATCTGAAAGGAAAAGTACATGGCTATGACACCTTTTGAAAAGAACCAAAGGATAGTGATTACCTAATGGGGTTCTCTGCGTGTTCCAATACGATGATGAGCAAACCTCACATGACGTGATTTTAGGCAAATCCATATCGTAAACACATCAAGAAAGAAAAGCTTTATGGTAAATCATGGAAGAAAAGCCTTTGTGGTGAATCATGAAAGAAAAGCCTTTGTGGTGAATCATGAAAGAAAAGCCTTTGTGGCAAAATACAAACGGAAAACCTTTGTGGCGAAATACAAAAGGAAAACCTTTGTGGCAAAATACAAAAAGAAAACCTTTGTGGTGAATTATGAAAGAAAAACTTTTGTGGCAAAATATGAAAGAAAAACCTTTGTGACGAATCATGAAAGAAAAGACTTTGTGGCAAATCATGAAAGAAAAAGACTTTGTGGTGAATCATGAAAAAAAAGCCTTTGTGGTGAAATGCAAAAGGAAAACCTTTGTGGCAAAATACAAAAGGAAAACCTTTGTGGCGAAAAAAAAAAAAAAAACCTTTGTGGTGAATCATGAAAGAAAAACTTTTGTGGCAAAATATGAAACAAAAGTCTTTGTGGCAAAATGTGAAAGAAAAACCTTTGTGGCGAATCATGAAAGAAAAGACTTTGTGGCAAATCATGGAAGAAAAGACTTTATGGTAAATTATGAAGGGATAGCATCTATGACGAACCCTGCAAGGATAGCCTTTATGGTATACTCTGGATGGACTACTCTGTGGTGTGTCTTAATAAGACTCTTAATAAAGAGCCTGAGGGATGTTCTTTGTGGCATGTCACGATATGGCCTTCATGGTGTATTCTAATGAATTTTCCTAGTGGCGCATTTTATATGGCTCTTAAACGTAATAATTGGAGTTAGTAAGGACAAAGTGTATCTATGGACAACAGGGTAAAGTATTATATAAGACTAAGACTCAGTCATAAATAATGAATCTAAGAGAAATATAGATTTAATGTGTTAGCGTTAAAAATGTGTTCTGACTAGGGTCATGAATTTGTATGATCAAAGGAAGTACCTGTGATCTACGTGTGTGTATCTTCTGGAATCGTGATGAGGTGATGACTCAAAGATTGAATGATTTAAGTGATACATTGAAGACATTTGTTAATAAAATGAAATGGTTGAAGAGTGAGGTATAGTATTGGACAAGTAGAACGGAATAGAACTTGAGGAAGTATTCGTTAGAGATAAAGTTGAAGGTTAAGAACGATAAGATCGTCTATATAAATTATTGCTTCCATGTGTAAATATGACTCAGGTAAATGATGTTTTCCTCATTAAGTTCTTATGAACTTATCTGTAGCACCCCAAACCCGGCCCAGACGTTATGACCGGATCCAACATGCCACATCGAAGTGTTCAAAACATTTTATATTGTTGATCCAGAAAAACTTACTTAGTGTTTTAAAAGATAATTTCATTATAGGTTAAAGTGAATGGAAGTCATGCACCGTGCAGAAACGAAAAAGAGGTGGTGAGTCCATCGGATTGCTAAGTACCAAGCTCCTTCGGATCCAATCCTAGACATGCATACCGCCATTGCCACACCTTAACGTCATGGATATTTCTAGGAAACCGATTTGATTATGTCATTTTTAGGAAAAGTGATTAATTTTGGAAAATACTTTCATTGCGGAAGCTTTGCTTGTTGTCGTGTTATTTTGAAATCAATTGTTGTTTTTGAAAACGCGCCCTAAAGCTATCCAATTTCAACAGTTAAATAAGTAATACCTATCTTAGTAATACATATTAAAACCATAAAAAATAATTAAGCGGCCTTATTACATTTAAAAACCCAAAACTTCAAACGTAAATAAAAGGATGTCCAGTTCACCAAAAGAAAATCAAACTTTCAGAACGGGTGGCCACTCCGAATTTCCTCACAGCTCCAAGCCCACTATGGTTGGGGATTTCCTGCGTGGATGAAAATAAAAGGGGTGAGTTTGGGGAAACTCAGTGTGTAAGGAAAACCCATTCAAAGCCCAAGTCACTCAAGCCTATTGGGCTAAGCCCATTCAGTAACAATGGTACTGCATGCAGCCCTTTTCAGATTACAATAAACCGGGCCTTAGCCCTTATTCAGATAACAAGATGGCCTATAGGCCCATTTCAAAATACATGCAACATCAATAACATATGCAAGCCCATTTGGGAGACTACTCAACCCACCAACCACTACACCTGTATCACCCTACACTCTATGTGGGAATAGCTCAACCCACCCAAATTTAACACTTCTACAGCTTGACCTTGCTGCTCGATTAATAGTAAATTGAGGCAAAGCCTCCGAGACGTGGACAAGCCACTTTCAAGACTTCCTCCGTCAATATCCCAATCCCATGCATAAGATAATAACAACATGACATTCAGTAAATAACAACAGTCAAACATGCATTTAGGTCAATTTAACCCTAGGGGTATTTCGGTAATTTATCTACTAAGGGTAAAACTGTAAATTTTCCACTTTTAAAAGTATTTCAGTAATTTATCTATTTTAGGGTTTTTCATGCATATTCCTACTTTTCACGTACTAACGAATCACGCATCGAGGGTTCTTACTGAATTGGGCCTGATGGCCCATCATTCCAATTTTGGCCCATTAAGCCCAAAAATATCGAGGGCACGTAAATCATGCACTTTGCGGTCAAATTTTGCAGCTTACCAAAAACATTAATCGATTTACCTCACGAGCATTCGCACACTCGCAAATCTACAAAATACCGATTTTCAGCATTTCAGCTTTTCGACTTTTGCCGATCCAGACTAAGAAAGAGGGGGTTAGTTACACACCTGTTTGCGACGATATGCTGATGAGATCCACATACGAACTACCTACAATTGGATTACTAACACATTAATCTAACTATTCAAATACGAACTACATATTAACCCCTTACAATATTCAGCCAACCACACCTACAGATCATAGTAAGCTTATAAGAAAACAATAAGCAACTCATTAACAATTTTTTGTCAATGTTTACCACATAATCATAATTTTACTGCAAGCTGTCTTCCTGAGCAGCAATCACTAAATTATTTATAACTGGATCTACGAAACTCCAAATCAAGTTCTGTTAATTTTCCCTGAAAATAGACTCATATATCTTCTATCCATAAAATTTTCAGAATTTTTGGTACGGCTAATCAATACTAGATTTTTCTTAAAGTTTCCCATGTTTCACTGTTTGACTAATCTGACCACTCTTCATTACGAATCAAATTTCTCATTGTAAAAAATTCAAAATATGTTCTCGTTTATTCCATTTGAAACTAGACTCATTAATCTTTAATTACATAATTTATTCAGCTTCTAATTCATCTCCCACAATTTATGGTGATTTTCCAAATTCACGTTACTACTGCTGTCCCAAGCAGATTTATTACCAAATCACTCTTTCACACATAACTTGCATGCATGTTTTTTTTAAACATGTATATCACCAATCAATCATCACATATCTATGATTTTACTTAAGTATAATCTCCATTTCATCATTTTAAAGCACAACATGTTAGCCGATTTTTCCCCTTAGCATCTAAGGCACATGCATGCTCATTTGTTTGGCTCAACTTCACCTATCTTTCATTTTTCATCAAAAGAACATGAAACAACAATCATTTCCTTCATTTTAATTCATGACTAAATGCTCACAACACAACTAAAAACCAAAATATGCTTTAAGAGTTAAGGTAGAATCAAGAAGAACTCATGAACATCAAGATAGAAGCAAACTACCATGAACTTACCTTCAATTTTCTTCCACAAGTGACCGAACATTCAAGAGCTTTCTCCTCTCCTTTCTCTTCTCTAACTTTCGGCGATGATGAACAAAGATGGACAAAACTTTGTTCTTTTCACCCCTTTTTCTTTTAATAAAATTTCATATTTCATCCATTTAATTCTTTAATACAAAAGACATGAAATTCTCATCATGGAACATTTACCTAAACCATTATCATGGAACATTTACCTAACCCATTATCATGGAATATTTACCTAATCCATTATCATGGAACATTTACCTAACCCATTATCAATTTGTACCATGAATTATGGATATCAAGTGCTCATATTGTCTACAACAACATGATGGCTGGCCACTTCATGTAAAGTGGGAGGTTTGTCATACAAATCCTCCTATTTTGCACTCCTATTTATTTGGCCACTTCAATTTAGCCTATAGCATTTTCAAACATTTTCACATAGGTCCTATTTCATAATTTCACCCCTTTTTTCTTATGGAACAAAAAAATTAACTAAAATTGTCGGGTTCTATCTTAAGCTTGGGCCTTCTAGAGGCCCACTAACATAATTAAACCTATGCCAACATTCACAGAATTCCCGAAAATTAGGGCGTTACATTATCTGTGTATGTTACGTTACAAGTAAGTTGGACAATGCCAGGATTATGTCAAGAAGTCGCATATTGGGTGCATACAAAGCGAGTTTGGCGACGTGTTCAAGGTATGAATGGTCACATAAAACTCCCTACCTTGGGGTATTTATAATAGAATATGTAACAAGTCATTTTCAATGGTGTCCAAAACAATAGTTTCAGGACCACAATTCCGATGAGTGATTTATTATTTTAATATTTATTTAATGTCTACAGGATTATATTAAGGTTGTATTAAAGTTTTGTTAAGAAATTTTGATGTTTAAATGGTTAACTATGTGAAAAAAGACTAAATTGTAGAAGGTGTAAAAGTTGAGTTCTATTAGTTAAAGGTGTCAAATGGCTATGAAACCTTACACTAATGGACTAAGATAGTAAATATTTCATTCTTAATGTTATTAGACATTTATGGGTAAGATTTAGTTAATTTTTAATTTAATAACCAAGGTTAAAATGGTAATTTAACAAGTAAATTAAAACAAAACAAAATAAAACATGTTCCATCTTTTTATTTTGGTTTTTAACCGATTGTAAAGAGGAGGAGAACTCCATTGATGAGTACTTGGTTTGGCTAAGCTTATTTTAGAGCATGGTATATGTGTTTCAACCCGTTTTTAATGATTTTTATGGTTTTGAGTTTGTTTTAGCTTAATTTAGCTAGCCTGGGGGTTAATTTGCAAAACTATTAATGATTGAGGGACTTGCCATGGATGTTTTTGAATGTGTTTTGAAGTTATTTGATAGATTAGTAATCTTGGTTGCTAAATAAATATGTTTCGTTAAATGATTTTTGATGAATTTTGAAATAATGATTAAATTGTTAAAAGTATAGATCCATGGGTTTTGTTGTGAAATGTTGGTAAAAATGGGCTGTTTCAAGGTCCCTTATAACATTTGTTAAATCAGATTTTGGTTAAAATGGTTAAATTTCAAGTTATGAGCTTAAGGACTAAATTATGAAAAATTAAAATGTTAGGGGCAATTTTATAATTTTGTATAAATATAAATTATGGATTAAATTGAATTCTAGAAGTATTTAATTGAATAAAACTATTTTTTTAGATCACGAGTGTGTTGGCGATCATGGAAAAGAAAATATTTAGGAGTAGTTCCTGTGTTTTTGTGATTACTGCAAACTAGTTTTGTAAGTTCGTTTTATATATATGCATGGCTATATTTAATTCCTTGTTAATGATTTAATCTTTTAGTTATATTTTGTATTGTTACTTAAATGTTGAATCGTATTGTATATTCAAATGGGGTATTATTCAGGCTTAGTGCCGGTGTTATTCCGACTTAGTGCCTAGCAAGCTTAGTGCCGGTATTATTCAAGCTTAGTGCTTAGCAGGCTTGATGCCAGTGTTAATCAGACTTAGTGCTTAGTAGGCTTTGAGCCAATGTAGTAAATGTTAACGTCCCTTGGAAAATTGGTAATTGATAGTAAATGAGTTGACTTATCGAACTTACTAAGCTTCTTTGTGCTTACTCGTTTAAATTTGATTTTGTAGGACTTTTGGAATTGTAGCATCGATTGGATCAATTTGGAAGCTTACACACTATCATCTATACCTTGGTAGTCATTTTGTACTTGTTTTGATGTTGGTTAAAACTGGCATGTAATAAGTAGAGTCTGTAGTACTATAATAATTTCTGATGGAATTCGATGTTATAAATAGTTACTTTGATGTTTGTAGGATAGGTTTGATATTTTGGTGTTTATGCTTGTAAATATGCCCAAATGGTATGAATGGTTAGGTATGAATTTGACTTGAAATGGCTTGAATTTAGGGTGAAATTATGTATCACACGGCCTGGGACATCGGCTGTCACACGGCCTGGCGACATAACCATGTGTCATTTGAAATTTTTTTAGTGTTTCAAGTCAGTGAGTTACACGGCTTGTAACACAGCCTTGTGACCTTACCCAGTGAGTTACACGAGTAAAAACATGGGCTGGGACATGGTCGTGTGTCCCTTTGTTCGAATGTTACATGGCCTGGGCTATGTCATATTGCTTGGCCACATAGCGTGTGACCCCTGTTTTCCAACTTTTTTCCAAGTCTTCTGTTTTGTTTCAAATTAGTCCCAAATTGCTTCTAAATTATTTTTAGGGCCTTGAAGGCTCGATTTAGGGACAAAATGCTTATGTTTGATTGTTTTTTAATGTGATTTACTTAAGTAATGTTAATTATTGTATTGAGATATATTAAGGTCAAATTTTTTTGAATGGTACTGTAATGCTTCGTAACCTTAATTCGACGACAGAGATGGGTTAAGGGTGTTATAGAATAGGGTTTCAATTTAGATATTGTTGTAATTTAATTACCACATGTTGTAGTTTTATTTAATAACTCAAATGATAAGACATTGTTACCGTTTCGAGTCATACAACATTCCTACAAGCACGAGAGATTGAAGAAAATTAATTAACCCTGAAAACAAGATAAAAACAAACAGAAAATAAGGTCGTATTTATAAATCCTATTATGGCTACTTATCTCTACTTAAAAGTGTATATTAAAAATTACTCAATCTTACACCATTTTATCCGACAACGGTGTTAACAACTTGAATGGATGTACGCATATGCGTTAAAATAATGAATTTATATAACAATTTTGAAAGCCCGATTTTACTGCAAGCGTACAATGTTAGTTGTAATATTTATAGTTCTGATGGGACACAAAGTATTCCAAGAGGTTGAGCCCAAAGGAAGAGATGACTGAGCAATAACTAACATACATAATAGACTCTAAGTGGCTTCTAATATGATTTTACAGTACAACAATTCATAAAAAAGATGAGTTTGTAAGAAAATTAAATATTCTACTCCAAGGACTAAATTTCAAGGAATGTAAAACTAGAGGGACTATGTAACACATTCTACTGACCTGATTGATCATATCTGAGTATTGGGTGTTACTTCCTAAAACAGATGTAACCTAGACTTTTTCCACCTGCCTATGTAACTATGCTAACAATGTCTAATATAATTTCTTTAATCTCTTTTTCCTGAAATACCTCGTGTATATTATTGAAATTACTCTATGTGCAACTTGTGTTCGCCTTTACATTCTGTATAATACAACTATCATTTTCGCCTTAATATTGTCAAGTATACAAATAGGGTACTACAACTTATGCACAGACTTCAACTTCGCCCAATGGCTTTATGTTTAACTTAGTCGATTTCATATAACCCAAAAGCTTTTCATATAGCTTTCTCTTCATGCTTTCCTCTTTCTTTCATTCTTCCTCTATATGCATATCAGCATGGACCACTGCTTCCTAGCATAGTTTTGGCATCGTCTCTTTGCGTACTTTTCTTTATATTCTTGAAGTTAAATACATTCATATTAAGTTCATAAAAACTTAGTGGCAACTTTTACGCAATTATTTATTATTTCCTATTAAGCTTAGTGCATTGCACTACCTTTTCTTAGGTGGGTACTTGCTAGAATTAGTGTTATGTATATTAAACCTTCACTTACCGTATCCTTTTTTGTACTCTGTAAGTGTTCTTACCTTAGTCGCAAATGTTTGACTTACTTGTGGGCTTGAGCTCAGGACGTACTTTCTAATTCACATTTTATTCTAGCAGACAAGGTAAACTTCGTTCGCTTCTCAGTATAAGACATTCCTTGCAAGTCTTTCATCATCTCAAGTTCATTGGTTGCACTTTCAATCAGAGTTCGCCCAATCAGTGTTGTCTTTAAAACATTACCATTAAGGCCAATTCTACAGACTGAGTCAATAAGGCATACTCCTCCATTGTCATAGATAGCCACAGAGGTATCCTTGCACAATAGATAGATAGCCACAAAGGCACCTACTCATATTAGATAGCCATAGAGGTGTCCATATAGATAGATAGCCACAAAGGCGTCCACATAACATTAGATAGCCACAAAGGTGTCCTCATATAATAGGTTTCTCCACGAAGACACATTTAATAGAATTAACCTTAAAGGCTCTTTTCATATCAAAATCAGCCATAAGGCTTCACTTTGACGATTTTACCACAAAGGCTCACATGTAATAGAAAACAACCACAAAGGCTTTCATATTTAACAGGTTCCACCACTAGGGCTCTCATGTAATATATTCTGCCACTAATGCTCACATATATCATAGAACAACCACAAAGGCTTCCACATTTTAGTAAATGGCATTTTTGACAATAGAGATTTGCTTAAACTTAACATCTTGAGGTTTGCCCTTAATCACTTGGTAGTCGCCCCAATTGTCCTTTATCTTTTTCTCCATATGATGCCATTTTCCTAGACTAGGTCTTACACTATGTGGTCTTAGTCTTACACTATATGATGCCATAGTCCCAGACTAAGTCTTACACTATATGATCTTCTTACCATAGCCATGGTCTTTCTCTATCAGAATTCGTGTTTACTGTCCCGACGGACTTACACGCTAGCAAACTCTTTATGTAGACTCACACTTAATAGACTCATTTTTTCAAACTTTTTCACATTGATGCATTTACATTTTCAGACATGTAACTCATATACTTGAAACTCATGCAGAGACTTAATCATAACAATCAGAAACATACTTTCGCACACATTCATGCATGCATACATTTTCCTTCAGGACAGAATCATATCATCCAACTCATACCTTATTCTCATATCAGTGGCCCATCGCTACATAAACATCGTATACAAATTCATCAGACATTTGTCTTTTTACAGTATTGGCATATCTTTATCCAAGCATCATAGTTTTCATAGAATCAGCGTATCAAGCTTGTTTCATTTCACAGACTAGTCATTTAGAATAGAAGAAATGAACACATAGACATACGTACATACACGTAAGAATCAATGTTAGAGACTCACAAAAACCTTATAGAAGCTTCACAGGAGCCTCACCTTTATCCGCTTCAATGTTAGACTTGGACTTCTATCGAGTAGATCAGTAGCCCCTAAACATTAAACCACAAGAAACTCGTCAATATCTATTTATTTAACACACTTCATTTTAACTTTAAACATCAAAATCACATAGCAAAACCCACCATACTTGTTTTAGTAAGCTAAACAAATATGCTCTTTTGTAGTATAACATGCAAGGTTACGAATGTTACCCAATTAAGGGCATCCTACGGTTTAACCCACGTTTCAGCCTCATCCTAAAGGATGAGAGGATTTTTCTGCTCAGCTAATCCTTATATAGGCAGAGAATACTTCATGATGAAGTGAGTGAACATAGCCCATCACTTTCCCGGTCAGCTATATATTTTTCCTTGTCTCGTTAGATGTTTGACAAGCATCTTAATCGTTATGATTTACCATGTAGATGCATGAAAACTGTAAAAGTAACATGTATGTATACATAACATACTCTTGGGTCTCAACCCATCCTTCATTAAGGCGTAGCTGATAGTTTAACTAGTCACACTGGGTACATCGCGCTTTCTTGGTGGCAAACCTATTACCTGAGTCCACTATGTGTTTACTGGGCATCTTGCATCAGATTTTCTTATAGAATACATGCCCACATATACATCAAAAATTATTAGTGAGGCAGATAATGTTTTACTTTCCTATAAACTATAGGACTTGCTATTCGTCAGGCTTTATGTTTAACCTAGGGGAGCTTTCCTATCTTCCCTTGGTTTTGCTCTCATGAGGAAAGAGAGATAAGATATCTTTCTTGTCTTATACGCTTTGACTTGTCCCTTCACTTTATTAGGACTCAAAAAATGTTACATTAGTCAATTGGTAGTCTTATCCAAATCTTACAAAATCCAATAAACTAATCAAATGCTTTTCTTTGGTTCGGTTCTTAACTATTTAGTTCATATTGAGTTAAGTTTTAACTATTGTTTCCTTATAACTTAACCGGCTCAAGGCTATCGTTAGGGGTGTTCTTCATCATCGACACATGTTTCTTGTCACAAATCTTCTATCCAACAGTAGCTCCACATAGTTGATCGAATAAATCTTCTATTCGAGGTAGCGGATTATTCTTTACAATCACCTTGTTCAGTTGGCGGTAATCAATGCATAAACGAATAGTCTTATCCTTCTTTTTCACGAACAAGATTGGAGCACCCTGAGGTGAAACACTTGGTCAAATAAATCCTTTATCCAAGAGATCTTGTAGCTGTTTCTTCAGTTCCTTTAACTCCAATGGCGTCATCCTGTATGGGACCCAAGATATGGGCATAGTACTAGGTGTTACTTCAATTGAGAACACTACCTCTCGGTCTGGTGGTATGCTTGAGAGTTCCTTTGGAAACACGTCAAAGGACTCCTTGACAATTGGTACTTGGCTAACGTCCTTCATCGCCTCAGTTGAATCCATAATATACATTAGGTATGTGTTTGTGCCTTTAACTGGAAGCTTCCTAATGGGAACCGTTGAAATTGAGCTACCCGCCAAATTAGTCGGCACGCCAGGCAATAACATTTTTTTCCTTCCGCAGTTAAAAGACGTATGCTTCTGGCTTGACGGTCTAATTGTAATATCCCTAGTCTGGGTCTAGTAGTTTTGGGTATATTTTTAGGGTTTCGAGTGTGAAACTAGGAATTTATAATGTTTATAGCAATGTTTAGTTTAATTTAATTTAGGAGGTTAATTTCATCTAAGATCGATTAAACAATAATCCAAAAAAATAAAAATATTTTTGGAAAGTTAATTTTAAAGTAATTAAATAATTATTAGTGAAAATAATTAATTTGGGTCGAAAAAGAATTTTAAAATAATTTTTATTGGGGGTTAATTTGAGTTAAATTTAAATATTAATTAAATTGGGTTTAATTGTAAAACAAGGGAAAATTTAGAGTAATTAAATGGCAAATAAACCTTAAAATTTGGAATTTTGGAGGGAAAGAATTAAGTGGTAAAGTAAGAGAAATGTGGGAGTGGTCAATAGGCAAATTCTCCAATTTTTAAATTGCTAGTGGGTTGTTTCAATGCATCTAGCCTACTTTTCACACCATTTACATAGATTAGAGAGCTATAAATTTCATTTGATTAGAAACATTTTTGCATGATTTTAGTGTTAATTATATGATTTTTCATCCATGTCATCTTCTTCAAAAGCTTAAGGATCTTTAATGGTGCATCTTAAATTTTGAAAGGAAATCCACAAATCAATGGATGTTCCAACTCAAAATGGATCTATTAAAATATTTTTGGTCTTATTTATCAAGATTAAACATGATTTATAAGGTAGTTTGAAGAAATTCGAATTTCATCATCTTCATGAACCGGTTTTCCAGATTTTTGTGAAATTGATTTAAATGTGAAATTGATGCTTAGTTATGTGTATTTGGTTTATTATTGATGTTTGGAAGTGAATAGGAGGGCTGGAGAGATCAATTTTGTGAGGAATCGAGTTTTCAACTTGATGTTACAAATTTGGTAAGGTATCTTTTTGAGGGAATTTCAATTAGCATAATTAATTAAAATTTGTGTTTAATATAGCTTTGGAAAGGTGGTAATGTATACTTTACCTCTATTGAAGCTACGAATCTTGAAGAGGACCGAGACAATCGAAATTGAAGCTTTAAATTGTCTAGTTGATAACCTATTGTGGTAGAATAAAATTGTGTGGTGAGTGTTTCTAAGGGTGATTTGGTAAATCGACCCTCAATTATGTTTAATTAGAAGCTTAATTAATGATTACAATCAATTAATTAATTAAGGTTGAATGATTAATTTTGCAATATTGGAATTAAATGTGCAATAAATTGAATTTGTATGAAAAAAAATGGTAAGTGAATTTTTGGGTGGTGTTCTGCTAATTAATTGTTTTAATTTTAAGGATGGTTTAAAGTACGTGTACTGAAATTGTTGATCATGATATACCGATGTTACATTTGGTAATTGAATATGGGAAATTGGCAAATGAATTACTTGATTTAATTGGATGATTAATGGCTATGTTACATGTTACACATAAGCATCTTGTCACATTAAATTGAGCACAATAATGATTGATTTATATACTATGTTTGATTGAATATATTGGCAACATGCATGGTGGATCCATTGGATATAGTTGGCATGCCATAGGATTTGTGGGTACTCACCTTTATTTGTGACATTGTAAGCATATGACTCTAGGTGGACTAATTTGTTTGAAGTAGATAAGGGAGTGTTGAGCATGAGTCTCCACTCAATTGGTTATTTGAGGCGCTATAAGGGAGCGTGTGCTTCGGCCCACTCAACTCAGTTGACTGTATTTGATATTTGTGGGAGTTCAGAGATCCGTTTATCCAATGTATGATCACCCGATTAAGCCATGAGAAATGAATGCCAATATATTTGTGTGTGATTGTTGCCATATCAATTGATGATTGACTGCCATGAATAGATGATTTTTGGTATTGAAAATGTTTATGGAAAATTTAATTGACATGTTTCATTATTTTGGTTGATAATTGGTGATTGATTGGTTGTGAATTAAGCATGAAATGGATGTTAATTTACTTGTCATTTTTATCAACATCCAATAAGCTTTTTAAAGCTCACACCCTCACATTCGTGCAGATAATCATCGGGATTGAGGAGCTGAGGAGTTGAGCAAGAGAGTTCCAAGAGATTTAAGCTTGGTAGAGACTTTATTACGCATTTTAGAGACTGTAGTTAGGCATTGTGGAACTCCTGGGAATTAGTTTAATTTTGGTTGTATTGGACTTTGGACATTGGACATTGGACATTTTATTTGGATGGTTTTATAATAATTTTGGGGCATGTTTGAGTTTAATTGTTGAATGATTTACGGTGTTTTGTTGCTTGATAAGACGGTGTGTGAAGTATGAAATTTTTACTAACGATTATTTAAATGAAGCTTCCATGGAGTGGTTTACTAGTGACTAAGGTACACCACTTGTTTGATTTATTCGGTGTTTGTTATACATGAAATTGATTGCCTAATTCTATTTAATTAAGGCTTAATTGTTGTCCATAAATTTAATTGAAGGTGTATGTATATATATATATCTATATGTTAATTAATCATAGTTAAATTGGGTTTAATTGGCCATTAAAATATGCAAAATCAGGTTTTAAAATAAGTTTTTCACAAAAATAGGTGCAGTATTTTTCACATAGCAAACGAACTCAAATTAAGCTGAAATTTTTAGGCTTCCATAAGTTTGACTAAAAGAAGGTCGGTAAACATTTAGATCCAAAATCAGGTTAGTTTTACCATAGGTGGTAAAATGATGAAAATACCCTTAGGTTAAATTACCTAGGAAAAGCTTAAAATTGCTTCCACGTTAATAATTAACTAATAATCAAATAAGATTGAGGTGTTATAAGGTCGGGGTGTGTCTTGGGTGGTCATTAGCTAGAGAGTCACGTAGGTGATGAATGTAATGCTTCAAATTCAGGTCGATTCGTCCTGGTCGGGTTTGCGGTGTGACACTAATATGACGTTATGTCTGGTTAACCAATCTAGCCTAAGGATAGCATCAAACTCATGAAAGCTTAGTACTAATAAATCTGCCAAAAAGATGTGTTTGCCAAAAGTTAGCGGACAGTCTTTTATTACTCTACTAACTAATGTATTTTGACCAAGGGGATTGGTTACCAACACATCTGTCTCAGAAGGGACAACCTCTAGACTCTTACCTTCCACGAACTTGGTACAAATGTACGAATGGGTTGACCTGAAGGTCTATTAATGCATAAACATCATGTCCTAAAAAGGAAAATTTACCCTAGATAACCTTTGGTAAGTCTACATCTTCCTTAGCTTTCATCACATAGGCTCTGGCGGACACCTTAGAAGTGGGCTTGGTGTAGTTCTTTTTTGAAGTTCCCTAAATTGATCCTGACTTTCCAACTATTTGAATCTTGCCTCCTGCTAAGTACCTTGAGCCCTACGCATAAATTGTTCTGAAATAGTATCAGCCTTTGAAGGGCAGTCTCTAATCTAATGATCAAATGATCCATAAGAATAATAGGCTTTCTTTTTTTTTTCAACAGTCACCCCAATAATTTCTTCCACGACGCTTGCATACTAGATCTCTCATCATCTTAGATCTACCAGTACTCACCCTTGAGGTAGTCTGTCACCCATCTCCTTCTCATCGAAAACTCGAGGGTTGAAAATCTCTCCTTAGTGCAGAAAAGCTTCTATCTTTCGGTTTCTTGAAATTTGACGAAGGTGGTGGACTAGAGAACCCCGCTTCATGCTTTCCTCATCTTGCCCTCTATTTCTTTCTTGAATAATCGTTTCCATCTTCTGAGCCTTAGCTGTTATGGCTGCTAGACTCTGGACTTCTGATGCTGCTACTAGAGCACATATTTTATCACTTAAGCCTCACTCAAATTTATCACAAAAAGTCTTTTTGGTTTGGAACATGTCCCTCACATAACGACTTAATCTGACGAATTCTTGTTCATATTCCATTATTGACATTTGTCTCTGCTTGAGATACAAAAACTCCTTTTTTCATATGCTTGACATACATTAGATTCACATATTTCTCTTTAAAATTCATTAAAAAGAACTCTCAATCTATATATTCTTTTGGGGTCATTCTTTTCAACGCTTCCTACCATTGATATGCCTCTCCTTCCAATAAAGAAGCAACGCATAATATACTATTCGCTGACGTACATTTCAGTTTTGTAATCACCCTTCCTATGCGAGATAACCACTATTCTATTGTGTCGGGGTCATCACCCTTATCCATAAGAAATTCTTTAGCACCACACTTACAGATCTCCCTCACGGGATCTCCTTTAAACTAGTTGGTGGTTATGTTAGAGATGTAAGAGCTACTGGCTGTACCACTTCGGGCTGAAGTTGTTGGGGTTGTTGAGGCACTTGGGTTGTCCCAATAAATTGGTCAAACCATTGACCCATCATTGTGAAAAAGGCATCATGGAAAACATTTTCGGTCATGCTTGAATCACTTGCAAGACCTTATCCTTGCATCGGGTGTACACGTCTCTCAATTTCCTCGTCTGCTGCTTCTCTTAAGCTTTCAAACATATTTCTTAGCTAAAAAAAAAACTCAAATAAATCAAAACTATAGGGACTAAGCTAGAGATATATCATGCATGGCAAGGCATGACTTAACCTTCGATTTTTTGAGAAGCAACTAAACCTAGGCTTTGATACCAAAAACTTGTAGCATCACGTAGTCTGTCAGGAAGACATGGCATATATCAATTAGCCAAACAACCACCTGATGAACTGGGGCATTACTAATAGACTCAAATCCCTTGGCTTAATTTAAATCTTTAAGAAATCAGTGGTAAGGGTTCTCCATTTAGTTAAAGACCATTATTCTTGGTTCATTTAATAACACCTCCTTGAAGAAAATAATAAGAATTAATAAAGGCAATATTTAAAAAATACAATGCCATATATGCCGAATACACTTAATAGAAAAGGTAAGTTTGTAAACTACGAATCAATAGAGTTTGACGTACACGTAAATAATCAAGGGCAGTTCCACTTTAAGACAAAAACTGTACAACTGTGGGATAAAACAAAGTTAAGTCCAAACACATATAAATGCCATCTGCCAACTAGCCATGCATGATACAAACACAGACAAGTGGCTCACTTGCAAGCGCAGCTTTGGTGCAATCCCTTTCTACGAATCTTCTTCTACTAATCAGTTTTTTTTTAAAAAAAAAAACCTGAAGGCCAACTTCAATTTATTGCATCACTTAAAATAATATCATGGATTTCCAAAGGATAATCCATCTCAAAATCCTTAGTATAATTATTAATAGTAGCCCATTTACAAAGATAGTCTGCTACTTTGTTACAACAACTCGTGGCCCAAAAAAAACTAAAACTAAAACATTGATCCATCAATTTTAAACTTTCCTGAATGCGGTAACCCATTGTGGAAAATTCAGCTTTCGTCCTGTTAAGCCGGTTCACCAAGCTGATGCAGTCAGATTCAAATTCCAGCTTTGGCCAATTTTTAGCCCGTGCAAAACTCATACTCTCTTTTAGCGCATATAGCTCAGCCCATTCGGCTTGAACGTTCTTGTCCCATACACCCGCTCGATCGCCAAGAATAAAGCCATCATGATCCCTCGCCACAAAACCAAAGTTCTTTTTCCTACCGTTCGTAGTGGTATCGAAGTTAATCTTAACCATCCCTGTCCAGGTTTCTTCCACGCTCTCTCCATAGTCGGCTTAGGAATCATTGGTTTCTCCAAGAAGTTGAAGATGCAAAAATCCTAGCTTAAAGTAGCAGTTTTATCCCGAGTTACTTTGGCCTCTTTCTTCACATCTCGGAAGACTCTATTATTCTGACTGTTCCAGATATTCCAAAGAACCGTGATAAAATCAGAGAATGCCTTCTTGTCCAGCGAACGAGCCACATCTTTAATCCAGTCAACACACCTACCATTGCAACCCTCAAGAACCATATTATTGAGACCACCATAAACCAACACATCTTTTACCCTTGGGCAGTTTCTCAATGCATGAAGGAGGGTTTCCTTTTCAGTCCTACATCTTGGATAGGTGCTATTAACCTCCCTAAAAATGCCAAAAATTTTCTCATACGTAGGCAAGATGTCGTGCCCCAGGCGCCAACAAAAAATCCTAATTTTCGCAAGAGTTTGCAATTTCCACATAAGCCTTCAGAAAATCCAATGGGGGCCAAACCCCACATGCTTCAGAGTCATCTAGGAGTAAGCGGACTTCGTCAAGAAGGAGCCAAGGGGATTATGGAACCAAATACGATAGTCATCAGGGCCAGTGTGAAGCATGGGAATTTTGCAAATTTGATCCCTCAAGTCAACACCGTAAATATCAAAGATCCTTCTCTAGTTCCAACTATCTTTTTTATTATTCAAAAGATCGTGCACTTTATTCTCTTGAACCTCGCTCTTGTTAAGACTAATCGAAGCACCCGAGAGCCCTTCAAATCCCCAATTGTCTTGCCAAATTTTGATCTCCCTACCACTCTCCACATTTCAGCCGAATCCCTCGTACAAAATACTAGCTGCTTTACCTATACTCTGCCATGTAAATGAGGGCTTGTCAATTTGCTTAGGATAGAGAACGTCCCCTTCCGGAAAATATTTTGCTTTCAGAACTCTAAGGCATAATGTATCTTTACAGCTCATCATTCTCTACACTTGCCTGCCTAACAAAGCCATATTAAACCACCTTAAATCCCTGAAACTAAGGCCCCCCATGCTTTTAGGGAAACACATACGGTCCCAAGCTAACATATGCCAACCTCTATTCTTTTCTTTTCCCCCACCACACATGAAAAATCATAGACTGAAGCTCCTCTAAGACACCATTAGGGACAAAGAAAATTGAGAAACCATATGTAGGGATAGACTGAAGGATCGACTTGATGAAGATCTCCTTCCCACCGTTGGACAATAACCTCTTTGACCAGCTATTGATTTTATTGGCAGCACGGTCTAATATGCTTTAGAAAGCTGCTGACCTCTTTTTACCAATTGGGATGGACAGACTACGATAGCCGTCACGATTTGTTGCCACCTTCATCCTAAGCAAGCTACTAAGAGTTGCGCGACGAGAAACTGGAGTGTTAGGGCTGAAGTAAACCATTGACTTTTCCAAGTCAATGCTTTGGCCAGACTTCCTCTCAAAAGATTCCAAAATCCTTGTGAACGCCTCCACTTCACTTTGTTTGTTCCTGACAAACAAGAGAGCATCGTCAGTAAAAAAGAGGTGATTAATTCTAGGGTCATCCTTACTAGCTCGAATGCCTTTAATTTTGTTAGTCTCTTGAGCATAAATCAACATGCGGGACAGGGTATCCATACAAAAGAGAAACAAATAAGGGGATAACGGGTCCCCTTGTCGGAGGCCCCTCTTCGGGATAATAATGTCAGAAGAGTCGTATTACATTTAACTCTATACCGAACAGTGCAAACACAATCCATAATTCTTTTAGTCCAAACATTAGAAAAACCCATTTTTTTCACCACTTTCTCAATAAAACCCCATTCCACCCGGTCTTAACTTTTCTCATGTCGAGCTTGACCACACAGCCCTTATTCGGACCATTTTTGGAGCTACGAAGATAGTGCATAAGCGTATGGGCAACTAAGACATTGTCGTGGATCATTCGGTTGGGAACAAAGGCGCTCTGATTTTGGCTAATACACATGGGGAGAACATCTTTAAGCCAGGTCGCAAGAGTCTTTAAAACAATCTTGTAGATCACCTTGCAAAGAGTAATTGGATGAAAGTTAGCCATTTCACACGGGTTCTTAATCTTAGGGATCAAAACAATCAAAGTTTCATTAATACACTCAGCACTCTTATTGCCCTTAAGGATATCGTGACACAAGCTAAGAACATCAACACCCATTGTAGGCCAATAATCCTTGAAAAAGATCTCCGAAAGACCATCAATCTTCGGGGCCTTATGGGGCTCCATTTGTTTAAAAGTCGTCAAGATTTCCTCATCAGCAAACTCTCCGTTCAACCTCTTGTTCATGTCCTCATTAATACATTCGGGAACATCATTTAAATCACGCTCGTCTTCCACATTAATAGAAGTCTCAAAAAGATCCTTAAAATAATTTCATGCAATATAGCAGATCTCCTTCTTGTCTTCATGCCAATCATCATGCGCATCTTTAAGTCTCTCAATGCCATTCTTTTTTCTTTGGCCCGACACCCCTACGTGGAAATAGCGGGTGTTCCTACCCACTTCCTTCAGCCACTAGGACCACGCCCTAATCGTCTAATATTTTTCCTCCACATCATATAAATGGCCCAGCTTACCCCGAGCATTCTTAAGAAGGCTCATAGATCTCTCATTCGTTGGAACATCCAAAAGCTTGGTAATCTCCTTTTTCAGCCCTTTTATATTATTCTTCATCCTTCTATAATGCTGATGTTTCCACGGGCCCATCTTATCCAGGACTAGCTCCATCTTTTCCAATATATTACACTCCTCATTGGACCAAACACTAGTAATAATATCTCTAGCCTCCTTCTCCTTTGCCCACCAAATATCATATCTAAACCAAGCCCTATGATCATTTCCCTTCTCTTTTGGCTTGCTCCCATTCGTATCCATTAAGATAGCCTCACGGTCAGATTTAGATTGGCGCACAATATGAGAGGTAAGATACGACATTTTTTCCATAATAACATCAGAGATAACAAATCTATCCAACCTCTCTTTGACACTGTTGTTAGTCCACGTGAATCATCCATTGTAAGTTTTAACATCAGTCAGACTTAACTCCTCTAGGATATCGCAAAAATCATCCATCGAGGTCTTCAGTTTTCTACGACCTCCTTCCTTCTCAGAGTCATTTAAGATGGCGTTGAAGTTGCCTCCCACGATCCATTCTTTATTTATCGTACTCTTCACCTTTCTCAACATATCCCAAGATTGTTGCCTTAAACATGGATCGGTCTGGCCCTAAAAGCTAATAAACCTAAACGAATCGCTATCATCCATACTAACCAGCGAGTCAATGTGAAACTTGGAATAGTTTTAGACCGTTACACTCATGCCTTCCCTCCACATCAAAGCCAGCCTTCCACTTTTCCCTTCCGAGCTAACAGCTAAACACCCCTCCATTCTGCATATAGAATAAATACGAGAAAACTTAATAGAAGTTGCTTCAATTCACGAATTGTCGCAGGGTTCCCAACCCCATGATAATTCCAGCTAAGTATTTTCATTGCTCTTGGTGGGGCTAGTCACTAGCCACCACTTTAAAAGGTGAAACATCTTCTAACAGCTTTCTCTTAACGAATCTAGATGGGCTCTCATTTGTGTTTTTGCTAATTAATCCCCTGTGTCTTTTCCGTTTACTCTTAAACCTTCCTATTCCATCCCTCATAGTCTTATGAACCCTTCTTTCCACAGGAGAGGTGGACATAGACTCCTCTTCACCAGCCTTCTCCTTTCCCCTCTGTCCATGCTATCCACTTTCCTCCCTCGAGTTGGTTTGACTCTCATCCTTATCTTTATTCATTTGAGCATTTGAAAAACCTATTTCCATGCCGTTTCTTCTCATACCCCTCTCTTGATTTGGGTTCACAATAGGTGCCCTCATCCAACTACCGTACTGGAGGTTTAAATCATTCATCCCAACACCCTCATTGTTGTTTTTGCATGTTTTAATAATATGTCCTATCAACCTATAGACATAGCAAAAATATAGAAGCCTTTCATACTTTATTACCTCTATCTTCTCCACTCCATCTTTGTCGACAACTTCCACAACCCTCTTTAAGGGTTTTAAAACATTGATCTTGACTTTAAGCCTCAAAAATTCTGTCCACCCTCCATATCGATCCTTTTAATCGATTGGCACCAGCTCCCCTATAGCATTTCCAACATCCAATGCCATTTGACGGTCCATAAGTTTTATAGGAATGTTATAGACTCTTAACCAAAAGGAAAATAGCCAGAATTTATAAGATTCTATGTCCTTCCCCTTCTCAAAAGGCAGCATTGAAAATAGGCATCTATCAAATAGCCAGGGCGTAAGGTTTAAGATTCGGCTTAGATCCTTCAGGCACCTGAACTTAACTATCACGACCCCTTCTTTTAGTGCAACAAAATCAATCTCATTTTTTGTGTACCAAAGCGATCAAAATACCCTATACATCACCTCTATATTTGGAGCCACTATCACCATGATCTTACCCACAACCTATGACTCAAAACCTTGGATATTTTTATCACCGTTTGTGCTAATAACTTGCACGACCTCTTCATCCGAGAATTTCAACCTCTCTAGGAGCTAATTAATCTCCTTTGCCATTGTTGCTGTATCATTCTCTGGCCTTTCCCCCATAGTTCAACTGAGAAAACATTACCAAGACAGACAAGAAACAAAAGGGTGAAGGCACCAAAACAAACCCACAGACCCAAAGGCCTTGCGCACGTAGGAGAAAAGACGAAAGACATGACAAAAAAATTTAATCTACAAAAGGAGAACAGAAGTGGAAAAATCTTGCGAAAACCCAAAAACAACACAGACCAAGAAAACACACCAACAGGAGAACCAACAAGAGGCGTGTAACATCTAGAAATAGGGCTTAGTCAGAACAGTGGTTTCGGGGCCACAAATCCGAGGCTAAGAAATTATTTTATTAATATTTTTGGTGTCATAGCATGATAATATAAGTGCATGAAAATTTTGGTGAATTAATTTTGCCTTTTGAGTGCTTAATTGCGAAAAAGGGGCTAAATCGCATAAAGGGTAAAAGTTTTGTTTTAGTACCCAAATGTGTTTAATGCTTGGAAAACCAAAATTGGGGGTCTTTAAGGTGCAATAAGACCCTTAATTAAGCACGGCCGGCCACAAGGGGGAACAAGCGAGTTTAAAAGTCAAAATTAGGTGCATGTTAGGTGTTTTAAATGGTAAAAGAATAAAATAAAAGAAAAAGTTGTCATCTTTTTTATTTCTTCACATATTTCACCAAAAATTGCAGCAAAGAATGGGGGTTTTGAGCTTTAAACTTTTAGCCACTTTAAGCCCTAACAAGTAAGTAATCTTTGGTTATTTCTTGATGATTTTTACATTTTTGGAACCCCTAAAGCATAAGCTTTCAAATGAGGGGTCTAGTTTGCAAAATGATAAAGAGTCTAGGGTTTTTCCATGACTGTATATATGTTTTTTGTTGAGTTTTTATGGAAGAATATGAGTTATAGTTGTCTAATAAACAACTTTTGTGAAGGAAATTTGAATGAAAATACCTTAAAAGGTTATTATGCAAATTTGTAAAATAGGTTGTTAATGTGTGTAATAATGATTTTTGTGAGTTGCCATAGTTATGAAAATGGTTTATCTAGGCTTGGATAATCAAGAAGTTGAATAAAAATCATTTTATGAGCCTAGGGGCAAAAATGTAATTTTGACAAAGTTTAGGGGTAAAATTGTAAATTTTCCAAAATATGATTTTTGGGTCAATTTGAACAATGTGAGTCCTAAATAGGTTATATTTCAAATGATAGATCAAGGAAAATCAAGATTCGAGCTAAAATCGAGAAAATACCAAGTTGTGGACAAAATAGTAAATTTGTCGTTTTCGTATTCGAGGTAAGTTTGTGTGATTTAATAAGCCGGTTATTCATGTTATTATTTTTATACATGAAATATATCTTGCTATGATTGCATTTAAATTGATGTTAATGGAAGTTTTATGGAATATGACATTTTAAATAAAATGAGCAAGTTGTATGGAAACATTATGATATGTTATTTTTATTGTATGGTTTAATACTTAATAAACATGAAAATGAGTTGGTTTGATTGTAAATTCATGGTCATCAATGCATATTGATATACTTGATAAAAAAAGAGAAAATCCGGGTTGAAAAAAAGGATGTTCGATGGGTTTCTCGAAAATAAATTGACGGTAAAAAGGATCTAGCCTAGACGGGTGTTCCTTGAGTGTCAAGCCTCCCGAAGAATATGTGTAAAGGATTTAGCCCGGACGGGTAATCCGATTAGGATCTAAATTTTTCCTGGACTAGTAATTCAGATCCGAGCTCAATAGAGTAATTGTCGTTGTAGGGGATTTAGCCTGGACTGGTAATCCCGCCATATTATGTGAGGTTCACGGGAGTACGTATTTTATGACTTGACGATAAATGAGATATCCATCGAGATTCTGAGAAATTCAACGGATTAATATGAAAGATGAATTAAAAGGTTCCTGTCATGATGAACTGATTCATGTTAAATGGTACTATTATGATGCATATGAATCGTCATGTTTGGGCGATCGTTGTGCTAAAAGATAGCACAGGTAAGTACTCGAAACTCATGGATATGTGTTGAACATGAAAAATGAAATGGACATGTAGTAAGAATGTAAATGAATGAGTGATATATATGAGAATAATTTTTGTGGCAATCCTATGAAGGTTATCATTTTGTGGCACTAAAATAGCTTTTACAACATCAGTAGTCCTATTTTGAAAATCCACTAAAAATCGTGAAAGTCGAATTAAAGGCTGAATAAAATATGGAGTTAAATATTATCGAGTCTAGTTTCTTATAAAGGGAACAATGCAAGTAAATGAATCTCATATTAGGAGATATTCGAATTTTTTTGTAAAATAGGGTCAGAGTGATTTCGGGATCCCCTGTCTCAAATTTGGAAAATTGTTAAAAATTGTATATAAATAATTATGGATCATATTTTATATGATTGAAATAATTAATGAATCTTTTTTTAAGATAAATAGACCGAAAAATTATCTGAGTCTCGTACTATAAGATAATAAATCTTTAGTGACGAAAGGTCGGAACTATTGAGCAGCGAAATAAGGGTAATTTTAATGAATAAACTATACTAATTGGATTAGAAAAAAATCCTTAAAATTTTATGGTAAGAAGATATGTGAGTCTAGTTTCTGGGAAAATTAACAAATCTTGATTTGGAGTTCCGTAGCTCCAGATATAAATAATTTAGTGACTATGACTTGAGAATACAGCATGACTGGACTATGAATAAATATGAGAATTAAGAAATAGCATGTTAATACATGGCTTATTATTTTTCATGCGAGCTGGCTAAGCGTAATGCTTACTCCCTCATTTCTATTTCTTTTAGTGTTGTAAGGTCGGCTCAGGGTTGGAGATTTTCGGAGACAGCGTCACACTATCAAGTTAACACGTTTGAAGGATTGATACATATGTGAGGAATATCAAGTGAGTTTGCCATGATAGTGTGGGTTTGCCATGCATGGAAAACCTATTTATTCATAATATGTCTAATGTTTAATATGTGATTATGTGGGTTTTCCATGCATGGTTGGTAGTATGACATGTGTGTTGGATGTATGCTCTTCGACCATTAGAGGTGGTCATAGCCATGAGAGATGGCTTACATTGACTTTATTATTATTCTTATGTATGCTAATGTCTTGGTTGTGGTTCACAGCCATGAGAGTTGGCTAAATATGATATTTATGCATGATAAATAAAGTTAGGTGGATGACATGCTATTGCATGATTGGGGTTGGTTTAATTGCATTTATATGCTTGATATTGTGCCCTATGATGTTGTACGAACATATATATGTGAGGGTGAAAAAGTGGCTTGGAAAATAGCCTTGTATTGTCCACACGGGTAGACGCACGGGCATGTGTCTAGGCTGTGTATGACACACGGCTCACTCCCATGGGTGTGTGTTATGGCCGTGCACCCTGCACTTAAAATTTTTAAGTCATTGTTGTACACAGCCAGGCCACACTGGTGTGCGCCATGGCCGTGTTTTAAATTCAGTGTTGCACACAGGCTAAGGGCACGGGCAAGTCCCAAGCCACACGGGCGTGCGTGACCACATGGCCCGTACCTACACTGGCGTATGGAGCCTTAAAGCATGAATTTTCCAAGTTTTTCTTGAGCCCTCGGTTTGACCCCGAACCATCTTGAATGTATGTTTTGGGCCTCTTAAGCCCAATTAAGGGAGAGGTTGCTTATAGAACGAAAAGTTTTAAATTGGTCAAAATTTTATGGCCCGATTTCTTAAGATTGGTTGAATTTAAGTTCAGTAGCACCTCAAACCCTATTCCAGCGCTGGATACGGGTGAAGGGTGTTACAAGGCGAAAAAAGTGCGAGAACATTATAACCCCGACTTGTAGAGAAACAACCACAGAAAAAGAAAAGAAAACCCAACAAGAATCACAAAGAAAACCAGACCGGTGTCGATAAGTCGAATAAGCCAAACTTAGGAAACTAAACAGAGGCGAAAAAAGCATAAAAAAACTATACATGCATTAAAACATGTAAACTATACGATGGATTATGTAAAAACCCTACTTTCACGTAGAGACGGATCAATTGGGATGTAGAAAAGTCAAAAAGAAATATAAATTTTCTGGTCACCGTGGGACCCTCAAACCTTTTTCAGTGCAAGAAACTGGAAAAACATGCACTACATACATAGGCATAAAAAATAGAGCCACTCAAAACACCAAGAAAACACTAAAGATAAAGAAATCAGACAAAATTCACCGTAAGCATCGAATGCGTAGCCCTACAAGAAACGTCTTGTCCGACCAAATACAAATGCCAGAACCTATTGCATCAATTCAATAGCATCGTACTATTATCGAACAAAACCAAAAAGATTAAAAAACTAACAAAAACAAGCCTCACAATCAAAGCAACACACTTAGAATCCCCCTTACTGCCATAATATTCAAGAGAATAAGGCAGACCCACAAACGAAAAACAAGAAGACAAATTGCCCGATTCTTGGAGAAAAAACACGCTACTGCTTCGTTGCTTGATCGCGTGATTCGTAACAAGTAATAAATATTTATAATGAAGATCAAACCTAGAGTAACTATTATCACAATGAAAAGGCAAGCGCACCTATCGAACAATAGTATAGTAATGGCAAGACCGGGATATTGTACCCAAGGGAACCAAAAGTACTAGTAATAACTATCTTTTTATTATCTAACCTAGAAATAAAAGGGTTTGTTTATTAAACTAATTATTTAAACTAATTAACTGATTTAATTAAAGCAAAGAGAAAATTTGGAAAAAAATACTTAAAGAAAAGCAATTGATAAAGACGACACCTAAGGAGGAATCCACCTAGATCTCACTTGTTATCTGACTCTGAACCGGACGATTTATTCACTTGACTTGATCCGTAGATATCCCTAAGTTAAGTTATTATCCCTATTCAAGACTAAAAACGTCTAATCCCTAGATTGAATAACCGAGACTTTTCTCTAATTAACACTCTAGGGTTGCATTAACTCGATCTATGGATCCCTTTATTAGGTTTCACCCTAATCCGGCAAAATCTCGTAACCCTATTTTTAGGCGTTCGATCAACTCCACTTAATTATGCCAAATCTACTCTTAGGCAGGGTCTATTCCTCCTTTGTATAAGCACATCAAATCATGAATTAATACCTGGAATATTAACTCAAGCATTAAAAACACATAATTAAGAACAAATCAAGTATTTATCATACGCTTGGATAATAATAACAAGATCCATCATAGGTTTTATCCCCTTAGGTATCTAAGGGGTTTAGTTCATAATAAAATAAGAGTACATCTCAAAAGTATAAAAATAACAAAATATAAAGAAAACTCTAAAACCTCTGAAGGAATTTTGAGAGAGATCTTCAGTTTTGGAGTAGCTCTGGCTTTTGAGATGGATCGTCTGGCTTTCTTCAAGTAATACCCGGCATGTGGTACTATATTCTAAAAAAGTTCTAAAAAGAGCAGCCTCCTTCTAGGTCACACTTAGGGTGTTTATATAGGCTTTGGATTGGCTTTCTTCCTCCCTAAGTACCCTTTTCCATGAAAAATACAACTCTTTAAAAAAGGGACACGCCTGTGTGCCACGGCCGTGTGACGTGATTACCAAGCCATGTTCGATCCGTTGAATTACACATGGCCGTGTGGGCTCAATGGCCAGGCCGTGTGAATCGTAAAAACCTTGGCCGACACCCCCGAAGGCCACGGGCGTGTGAGATGCCCGTGTGGCAAGGCTTAGGCCGTGTCATCTTCTCAATTTGGTCCGTTTTTGTCCCTTTTTAGCTCGTTTTTGGCTCCTTTCGACTCTTAGTGCTCTCCTGAGTAAAAAAACATGAAATAACCGAATTAAGAGCACCAAAATCCACAAATCTAGTAATAAACATCCATAAATATGCTAAGTATTTGGGGTATAGATATGTATAATTTGGCGTTTATCAAATACCCCACACTTAAGCATTTTCTTTGCCTTCAGCCAAAATTCTCATTTACTGCTAGAATTTATTCCTCTCAATCACATAATCATTACTGATAATGTTACAAGTTATTCCACAGAAAATCATACAGTGAGAATTCAACTATAGGGGCATTAAAAGCCTCAAACAATCTAAATTGAATACTTTGACAAAAAAATTATAGGTAATCTCCTTCCTTCAAGTAATTAACTTTAGCCCTAAATATACAAGAGATGACATCCTCACTAAAGATTCACTCAAATCACTCAAAGGGTTTAAGGTTCAAGATTAAGACTCGATTGTCTAACATGAAAAGTTATTACCATAGGCTTGCATGAAAATCAAATCTCCACCACTTGTAAATGATACGATATAATAATCAAAAGGTCTTTGCATGGTTGTAATGGGGTTTAGGTTTCAGGTATGGATACAAGCTGAAGAGAAAAGGGTTAGAATCGAGATAATTTTAATATATTACCCCACTATCAAAAACTTAATTACTGAACCACAAACAAATATCTAGAACTATTTTACATGAGTTCATGACAACTTTAGCTTGCTGAGAATTACAATAATAATACTAAGTTTTTTTCTTTTTTTTTTAAGAACAAATCAAGTCGATACAATATAGAAATCATACTTCATGATTCAGTAACAAAAAATGGTGAACATAGCGAGGTAACAATATTAAATTCAATCTCAATAAAAAGGGTCAAATTCAGTAGGAGGATTTCAACAATAATGGGTTAATGGGTTAATGATGAGGGTTAATCAACGAAAAAGGGTTAGTAGGCTCAAGGGGTTTCACTAAGGGTTTAATTATGTGGGAAGGCTTTTTATGGAGTAAATGGGTTAAATCCTAAGTGCCTTTATCATCTCAGTATATCAAATCATACGTGTGATCTCGATATGTATAATCGAAGCAAGTTCTAGAATAACAGTTCAATGTTGATACACTCAAACCACAAAAGAAGTGAGCAAGAAAGAAAGCTATATGCTCAAAAGGCTAAAAAATTTGAGTTTTTGATGTCATTCCTGTATACTTAAGATTTCAAGATAATACCTCAATTTAAGAAAATAATCTAAAAAATTTTAGTTCTCAAAATATCAACTTATCATGCTTGATTCTTTAAGGTCCTATAATCAAATAATCATGCATAATTCCCATGGTCTAATTCATGACATACCAACAATAATTATAGATTAATCAGAATTTATTCGATCAAGATTATGAGAAAATCACTTAAGCATAAGACCAACTTCAAGGATTTGAAAATAATGCAAAAAGTTAGGTTTCATGTTCACCCCCCACACTTTAGATGTACATTGCCCTCAATGTACAAAGATATATTATTCAAAATAAAGAAAATCATAAGAGGAAAGGAGGTGAAACTCCCTGTTATATGGATGTGGAGCTTGATTCTGAGGATGAAATGTTTGGGGAAAGTAGTAGCTACCATTGTTCTTGGCTAGATGAAGAAATTGGGTCATTGAACATGGCACTCATGAGGTATTGTTTCCCTTTTGTTTCCTCATTCCGTAAAATATTCCTAGCAGCTTTGCTTGGAAGTCTGTAGAATCATGAAGAGTTTATTAAGAGTTGGTGTGGAAGAGAGCGTAGTGGAATTACTTGTTAGAAATACCAGAAAATGGAAAAAGTAAAATTTACTAATATAAATATGTCTTTCAAAATAAAATAATAAAATTGAAATGAAAATAAAAATCAAAAGAAAATAAAAATAAAATAAGACTAAAAAAAAGGAGGATTTAATGATCCTCGTCGGTGGGGCCCTCAGGTGGTGGTGCTGGAGTAGCGATGTGGAAGTGCTGGCACAGCTGCTGCATCATGGCCTGCATGTCGTCCATCTGTCTATCACATCGCCGATCTCGCTCGTGAATCATCTCGAACTGTGTAGTGCAATACTGCTCGAAATAGATGAGTCGGTCGAAAAGGTGTGCCAATAAAACAGCCGCATGAGCTGGTCATTCTCTAGGTTGCACGGTAGAAGGCTCCTCATGCTATAAGGGAACATCATCAGGGATGTCCTCAAGATCCTCCACGTCAATGGCATGCGAGAGACGGTACTGGGGAGGATCGGTCCCACGTCGACGCTCGATCATCCTCATGTGTAACATAGTCGTGATGCCCTGTGGGGACATCTGACCTATCAGGGTAAGCGCTGATGACTGGGCCGCGGTGTTGAGGAGGCCGAAGTGTCTGGTAAGGCGCGTTACGTAGGGGCCGATGGAGATCACTCCCTTCCTATGCCGCTCGGTCTGATGGCAAATGGCGAAAGCAATGAAGTAGGCCAAGTCAGTCACGTGTGCATTCGCCATGCACCATAAATAGTAGGCGTCGTGGGTGTTGATGATGTCGGTTTTCTCTCTCCATCCTGTCTAGGTGTGTGCCAATATGGCATGGAGATATCGTAGGGAAGGGGGAAGAGCTGAGGCCTTCGAGCGGCTGGGGTCGTAGTTGGAAGAGAGTGGTGCCAAAGCCTTCCAGCACAAGGAGGGGGAGATGTGGATAGTGCATATTAGTGCATTCATGTCCTCCTCCTCCATAAACTCATCGGTGTAAAGTCCCAGAGCAACTCCAAACTCTGGAACACTCATCACACGAACTAGACCGCCTAATCGAAAGTGAATGGTGCCTAGGTCGTCATTGTTCGTCATCACCACTTGTAAATGAAAAGTAGAGCATAATTCTAAAGTTAGCTCTAAATAAGTTGGCTCAGTAATAGCGAAAAACTGTTTCCATGGGTCTGTGGACAGGAGGGCGTGGATGGCATCAGCGAGCTGGACTTACTCTACACAGCCCAGTCCATGCAGCTACCTGTGGTGATGGGTCGTGCGTGTAGTATTTAAAATAGCTCCTCCTGCAAAGCTTGTGGAAAGTTAAGGAACGGGTGCCGAACTTCGGTTGTAGTACGCACCGAGGAAGAACCCGGTCCTCTACGTCTCTTTGAGGATGGGACCGCGGCCTTCTTTCCTCTTGATGACGACATAATATACCTAAAAATATATGAGCAGTGATAGAATCCACGATACATCAGTAGTTAAGCAAGAGGCCCAAAACTAGTATATGCTATTCAGTGGCTTAAATAATTCAAATATAGAAAAATTTAGAGTAAATTCCTAACTTGTCTAAAGCAAAATTGTAACACCCCGAACCCGAGACCATCGCCGGTGTCGGACACGAGGGGTTAACGAGACAAATCCTCTTAAAGTACCGACCAATTTGGCATTTCCAGACAGGCTGGAAAACTGCGTCACCGTCGCCTTAAAAATCATATCTTGAGTTTCAAAACTCGGAAACTGATTCCGTAAATTTTCCATGAATTTAGACTCATATATCCATCCATGGATTTATTTCTATAATTTTTGGTCGGGCCAATTGGTACAGTTTATTAGTTAAAGTCACCCATGTTACAGGGGTCGACTACGATGACCTTTTCGTGTTAAAACTTGAATATCTCTCTGTACAGGGATTTAATACTGGTGCTGTTTGTTTCTAATGAAACTAGACTCAAAATGGAATCTGAACATATAAAGCATGATTTCTAATTCTTTCTGGATAATTTATAGTAAATTTTCAAAGTCGCGACAGGGGACCTAGAAACCATTCTGGCCCTGTCTCACGAGAACTTTAATATCTCTCGGTATACTGTTCATATTATCGTTTCGTTACTTTCATATGAAAATAGACTCGTCAAGGTTCGTTTACATAATTTATTCACAATTTAATACCCTTCCTACAAATTTTGGTGATTTTTCACATCCACGTCACTGCAACTGGAAGCATCTGTTTTTAAGGTAGGCCTTACCTATTTTGTAGTTTCCATGGACCAACTATAGTCTAGTCATACATAGGTCCACCTATGATCATGTTTAGCCATTCAATGGCTGATCATGTAATAACACTCCCATTCAATCCATAATATCATCATGAAACCATATAAATTACAAACCACAAATGGTCTAATTCCAGTACTCCACTTTTACGAACCATTTTCGCATGGCCGTACACATATACATCACAAAAACACTTGAAAACAACCGAGGGTAGTCCTATACATGCCATTTCAAAGTTCAACCAAAATTATACCAAAATGGAGGCTTTGATAGTGTGGATGACTTCGACTTCAAGGATCCCGAATCCGATAGCTAACGAGCAAAATCTATAAGACAGAGAAATAGAGGAAACGGAGTAAGCAATTTATGCTTAGTAAGTTTGAGCAAGAAATTCCAGCACAACAAAAACTTAGCATTCATAAAGCTAACGGATAATTTCATATGTACAAACTCTCAATATCATACTCATTTCACATTTCAACCCCTATGATCATACATAAGGGATCACCTTAGTCACATACCGGAAACTCATTACTCGATCGAGCGAATATTATTCAAGGAATCAAGCGATTCAAGCTCATATGAACATACCTCATTGCTGGAATTTTTCTCAAGCGCATTAACTGAAATTTTACAGCAAGATTGCTTATTCTAGAATCACGTACCTTCGGAATTTAACCGGATATAACGACTCGCTCAAATGCCTTCGGGACGAAGCCCGGTTATAGCGACTTGCACGAATGCCTTCGGACTTAACCCGGGTTTAGTAACTTGCACAAGGCCTTCGGGATTAGCCCGGATTTATTAACTCGCACGAATGCCTTCGGATCCTAGTCCGGATATAGTCACTTAGCACAAAGCCTTCGGGACTTAGCCCGGACATCATTCGAATAACCGAGCACAATTATCAATAAATTATGACACATTCAGTATTTCATTTTCAATAGCAAAACTCAAACACAAGGCACTTTTTACACTTGCAATTTCGGCTCAATAGCCACACACAAAGAGCATGATTTTAATTTGCTTTAAACATGATCTAATCATTTCGAATTTAAGCTCTATTACTCAAGAACTTACCTCGGACGTGGTCGAACGATTTCGACGGCTATTCGACGACTTTTTCCTTCCCTTATCGGATTTAGCTCCCTTTGCTCTTGAGCTTAATTTAACAAATAAATTGGTTTTATCATTTGAGCATCAAAGAGAATTCAAGATGCCTAGCCAATATATATATATATATACTCATTAGGCATCAAAGTCGCATATGTACAAAATCATGAACCGAACTCAACACATTAGTTAATATTCCTCTTAGTCAATTTTCTAAGCCAAGAATAGGCATCAATATGCTTGCCTCTAACCGAGTGCATGCACACCAATTTCCCCTCATGTGGCCGAATATGCATGTCCATGTTGAGGCCAATTATACACTTTATACCACACCAAAAAAAAACAGCATACATTTTACTAACTAATGCATTCCATAACGTAACTCAATACACATCTATCATTTCCTTCATGATCAAACATCATCACAAGCAAATATACACCTTGAAATAGTATATATGTCATACCAATACATCATGTACAACATATATACATATATATATGCTAGAGCCGAATCTCAAGTTGATTGTAACTAAACACGAACAAAATTTCAAAACACAAATCTTACTTTCCATGCAATGAGCATAAATCACACTTATGGATGTACCATGGCCGAATACATCACAACACCATAATTTTGGTCATGATTAAACAAAGAACTTAGCATCTCATTCGAAAATGCTAAAAGAAAATCTAAGAGTCCTCAATCCCCCCCATCACATGTATCATTATCAAGCTTGATATTTAGCATGCAATGGCATTTACACCACATTTACTTTGGCCGAATTTCATTCCCATGACATTGCAAAGATTTGAACCATGGGATACCAAGAACATCAAGCTAGCAACTAAAAACATGCATGAATTTCATGGCACAATCTCAAACATACCTTAATCTTGATGCAAGTTTAGCCAACCTCTCCTAATCCTCTTCCAAAACAAACATGAAGCAAAATTTCTTCCTTCCTCTAGTATTTTCGGTCAAGAGAGAATGCAAGGTTGGATGAACAATTTTTTTTTTTTTCATCTACAATACACGGCAATGGGGTTTCACACTCACACTCACATTTTTTCTTTTCTTTCTTTATTACCCATGCTTATTTGTTTATCATTTCTCCCTAATGCCCAACAAAACATGTTTCATGACATGTTTAGCCCATGATTCCTTGTCATGGCCGGCCACTACATCTTGGGGTGGGGGGGAAATTTGACATGCAAGTCCTCCCCTTTGACTACATGCACTATTAGGTCCTTATAGATTAGCCTTTCACTTTTCAAAAGTGTCACACAAGTCCTACTAACTGAATTCACATGCAATCGGCTAAATCAGAACTTGAAATTTTCACACATTCATAATTACATATTCTAGACAATAAATTTTATATTCAAACATTTCGGTGACTCGGTTTAGCAGTCCCGAAACCACTTCCCGGCTAGGGTCAATTTTGGGCTGTCACAACTCTCCCCCACTTAAGAAATTTTCGTCCCCAAAAATCTTACCGGTAAATAGGGTTGGGTATCGCTCCTTCATAGAGTTTTCGTTTTCCCAAGTAGCTTCTTCCATCCCGTGTTTGAGCCATAACACTTTCACTAGCGGAACCCGCTTATTTCGCAACTCTTTCACTTCATGTGCAAGGATACGAATCGGTTCTTCCTCATAACTCATATTGGCTTGAATTTCAACCTCTGATGGACTAATCACGTGCGATGGATTAGATCTATAGCGTCGAAGCATCGAAACATGAAAGACGTCGTGAATCTTTTCGAGTTCAGGGGGCAAAATCGACGATATGCCACCGGACCGACTCGCTTCGGATATCTCATATGGCCCAATGAACCTCGGGCTCAACTTGCCCTTACGGTAGAATCTGAGTATCTTTTCCAAGGTGAAACCTTGAGAAACACTTTATCTCCCACGATACTCGATGTCTTTACGTTTGAGATCCGCGTCGACTTCGACGATCGAGGCTATCTTCGACTTTCACGGATTACTTTCACTTTCATTCAAAGATCTCTAATCAAATCCACCCGAAAATTTTGCTTTCACCGAGCTTAGTCCAAAACAATGGTGTACGGCATTTACGACCGTACAAAGCCTCGTAAGGTGCCATCCTAATACTTGATTGAAAACTATTGTTGTAGCGAATTCAATCAAAGGCAAATACCGCTCCCATGAACCATCGAACTCGAGGATGCAACATCTCAACATATCCTCAAGTATTTGAATTATCCGCTCGGATTGACCATCGGTTTGGGGGTGAAAGGCGGTCTGAAATGCAACTTGGTACCCAAAGCTTCTTGCAACTTCTTCCAAAATCGCGAGGTAAATCTCGGATCTCTATCCGACACGATGGAAATAGGCACCCGTGTAATCTCACAACCGAGAAACGTACAATTGGCTAGTTTGTCCATTGAAAAATCCGTGCGTCGGGGATAAAGTGAGCCGACTTAGTCGGTCTATCTACAACGACCCAAATCGCATCCTTCTTACTCACCGACAATGGCGATGCGGATACAAAGTCCATTGTGACTCGATCCCATTTCCACTCGGGTATCGTGATCGGTGAAGTAATCCTCAAGGCACTTGATGTTCCGCTTTCACTTGTTGACATATTAAACATCTCAAACAAAGTCGAGATGTCTCGTTTCATACCATGCCACCAAAATCGACGTTTCAAATCGTTGTACATCTTCGTACTCCCGTGGATTGCCATTCGGCTACAATGGGCTTCGCTCGAATTATCGAAATAAGTTCAATTCTTTGGAACACACGACGACTTCAACCTCAAACAATCGTCATCATCAATTTGAAACTCCGATTCCTTGTTCGAACACACTCATTTCGTTTTGCAAGCAACTCCTCATCAACTTTCTGAGCTTCCCGAATTTGATGAGCCAACAATGGTTTGGCCTTTAATTCGGCTACTAACACATTGTCGGGTAAGATAGACAAGTGTACATTCATCGCTAGTAAAGCAAACAGTGATTTTCGGCTTAAGGCATCCACAACCACATTAGCCTTTCCCGGGTGATAATCAATGACGAGCTCATAATCTTTTAACAACTCGAGCCAACGTCTTTGTCGCAGATTTAAGTCTCTTTGGGTCATCAAATATTTGAGACTTTTGTGATCCGAATACACATGGCACTTCTCACCAAATAAGTAATGTCGCCATATCTTTAAGGCGAATACGATGGCAGCCAATTCGAGATCATGGGTCGGATAATTTTTCTCATGTGGCTTTAATTGTCTCGACGCATAGGCCACAACTCGCCCTTCTTGCATCAATATGCAACCCAACCCAAGTAGGGATGCGTCACTATAAATGACAAACTCTTTGCCCGATTCGGGTTGCACTAGAATTGGGGCTTCACCAAATAAGTTTTCATTGATCGAAACTTTTCGACATTTCTCCGTCCATTCGAACTTAACATCCTTTTGGAGTAGCCGTCATTGGCGTGGCTATCGTTGAGAAACCTTTACAAATCGTCGGTAATAACCTAAGAAGCCCCAAAAAGCTCGAACCTCGAATATTTCTGAGGCTTCCAATTAAGTATGGCTAAAATTTTGTTCGAATTCGACTCGAATACCCGATCAGATACTACATGCCCCAAGAAGCTAACCTCTCTTAACCGAACTCACACTTGCTGAACTTAGCATATAATTGCTTATCCCGTAAAATTTGCAAGACTAACCTCAAGTGTTCAAATGTTCGGTCTCATTTCTTGAATAGACCAAGATGTCATCAATGAACACGACTACGAACCGATCCAAATATGGTTTGAAGATCCGATTCATCAAATCCATAAATACTGCAGGGGCATTTGTAAGCCCAAACGGCATCACTAGGAACTCGTAGTGACCATATCTCGCTCAAGGCGCTTGGGTACGTCCGAATCTCGAATTCATGAATCGATAATACCCGATCTCAAATCTATTTTCGAGAACACCGAGGCTCCTTCGCTTGATCGAACAAATCGTCGATACGCTGTAACGGATATTTGTTCTTTATCGTCGCTTTATTAAGTCGACGATAGTCGATCTACAACCTCATGGTTCCATCCTTCTTTTTCACAAACAACACTGGCGCACCCCAAGGTGAAAAACTCGGACGAGCAAAACTTCTATCCACCAATTCTTACAACTGAGCTTTCAACTCCTTTAATTCTGTTGGTGCCATACAATACGGAGCTATCGAAATTGGAGTGGTACCAGGTACCAATTCAATGCCAAACTCTAATTCCCGAACAGGTGGTAAACCCGGCGTATTCACAAACCACTGGCACAGATTCGGGTTTCTTTTCTGACTCCTTGTCATCGAGCACATACGTAAGGTACGCTTCGCACCCTTTTCTTACATATTTCTGGGCCAACATTGCTGATATTACAGCTGGCAACCCCTTTAAGTCCGTAGACTCAACCCGAATTATCTCGTTATTCGCGCACCTCAGATCGATAGTCTTGCTTTTGCAATTTACAACCGCATCGTGCATGGTCAACCAATCCAAACCAAGAATAACGTCGAATTAAATCGAACGGCAAAAGCATCAAGTCCGCCGGAAAACAAGAACCTCGAAATACTAGGGGACTTTTCTTACACACTTTGTTGACAAGCACGTAATGACCCAAGGGTTTGACACCGAATTACAAACTCGATGAGACTCAATAGGCAAAGTCTTCTTGGATGCTAAGGTTTCGCATATATAAGAATGAGTAGAACCAGGTCAATCAAAGCAATCACATTAGTATCAAAAGAGTGAATGTACCGGTAATGACATCCGGTGAGGCAAGATCCTCGCGTCTGGCGTATGGCATAAGTCCTAGCAGAGCACGAGCCTCGGGTCTTGTTGTAGCATCTCTTGACCCCTCTCGACCGCCACTAGCGTTGCGCATTTTGGATGGCCTACCTCTAGCGGTGGTAGCACCGGTTTCCACTCGACTTACATTTTGTTCAAGCAACCTCGGGCAATCCTTGATAAAGTGGTCGGTGATCCACACTTATAGCAGAGCGATCACGGAACCTCTGACTCCCGAATGCCATTTGCCACAATGCGCACACTCGCTCTCTCTCGGCGATCATTTCCACTCTCATGCGATCGAAGTGACTCGTGTGGTCACAGGGGTCGATCGCGATCTCGCCTAGAAAAGCCCGGCGCCTCTAGACCGGCTCACATCATATCGAAATCTCTTCGATGCCTGTTGAAGAGACTTTCCCGAGGACCTTTTTCAAAATTCTCCAGTTCCCACATTAACTTTTGATTCTCCTTTCTAAGCTCTTGACTTTACAAGCTCGCTCAACAAGTATTATGAACTCGTATTTCGAGAATGCCAACAAACATCCTTATATCATCATTCAGCCCATCCTCAAGCGTTTACACATAATAGCTTGGACGAAACACATTCCCGAGCGTATCTCATGAGTCTAACAAATTTTCGCTCATAGTCGAATTCGGACATAGAGCCTTGCTTAAGATCAAGAAATTTCTTTCGTTTTTGGTCGATGAATCTCTGATTGATATACTTCTTTCGGAACTCGGTTTGGAAGAACTCCCAAGTTACTTGCTCTCTAGGCACAACAGAAGTCAGAGTACTCCACCAATAGTAGGCGGAATCGCGTAGCAAGGAGATAGTACACTTTAAGCACTCATCAGGTGTACAAGATAGCTCATCGAGCACCCGGATAGTGTTGTCCAACCAAAATTCAGCTTGCTCGGCATCGTCATCATCCGTAGCTTTAAATTCAGTGGCCCCATGTTTTGAATCCTGTCGATGGGGGCTTACTTAACCTTATTTGGTCGATTCTAAGGTATTGTAGGTCTTGGGGTTGCATTAGTCGGGAATGGAGGTTGTGGAACAGCCGTGTTAGTTCGAATGTATTGGTTGAACCAATCATTCATCACACTATAAAAGGCTTGCCTAGCCTCATCATTCGGATTGCTGGCCATAGGTTGAGAGTCCGCCGACGCTGTCCCTTGCGCGGGAGCAGGTGCCACACTCTCCACATCATCAGCTATTGCTCGGTTGGGATCGGGATCCATTGCTATAAACAAACACAAATTCAGATTGTCAGAAATCACCACACTATCAATTTATCACTATATGGCATGTATAGTTAGACCCCAAACATATCACGGTAGTCCTAGAATCGACTAAACCGTAGCTCTGATACCAATAAAATTGTAACACCCCGAACCCGAGACCATCGCCGGTGTCGGGCACGAGGGGTTAACGAGACAAATCCTCTTAAAGTACCAACCAATTTGGCATTTCCAGACAGGCTGAAAAACTGCGTCACCGTCGCCTTAAAAATCATATCTTGAGTTTCAAAACTCGGAAACTGATTCTGTAAATTTTACCTGAATTTAGACTCATATATCCATCCACGGATTTATTTCTAGAATTTTTGGTCGGGCCAATTGGTACAGTTTATTAGTTAAAGTCACCCATGTTACAGGGGTCGACTACACTGACCTTCGTGCGTTACAACTTGAATATCTCTCTGTACAGGGCTTTAATACTGGTTCCATTTGTTTCTAATGAAACTAGACTCAAAATGGAATCTGAAAATATAAAGCATGACTTCTAATTCTTTCTGGATAATTTATAGTAAATTTTCAAAGTCGCGATAGGGGACCTAGAAACCGTTCTGGCCCTGTCTCACGAGAACTTTAATATCTCTCGGTATACTGTTCATATGATCGTTTCGTTACTTTCATATGAAAATAGACTCGTCAAGGTTCGTTTACATAATTTATTCACAATTTAATACCCTTCCTAAAAATTTTGGTGATTTTTCACATCCACGTCACTGCAACTGGCAGCATCTGCTTTTAAGGTAGGCCTTACCTATTTTGTAGTTTCCATGGACCAACTATAGTCTAGTCATACATAGGTCCACCTATGATCATGTTTAGCCATTCCAATGGCTGATCATGTGGCCAACACTCCCATTCCAATCCATAATATCATCATGAAACCATATAAATTACAAACCACAAATGGTCTAATTCCGTACTCCACTTTTACGAACCATTTTCGCATGGCCGTACACATATACATCACAAAAACACTTGAAAACAACCGAGGGTAGTCCTATACATGCCATTTCAAAGTTCAACCAAAATTATACCAAAATGGAGGCTTTGATAGTGTGGATGACTTCGACTTCAAGGATCCCGAATCCGATAGCTAACGAGCAAAATCTATAAGACAGAGAAACAGAGGAAACGGAGTAAGCAATTTATGCTTAGTAAGTTTGAGCAAGAAATTCCAGCACAACAAAAACTTAGCATTCATAAAGCTAACGGATAATTTCATATGTACAAACTCTCAATATCATACTCATTTCACATTTCAACCCCTATGATCATACATAAGGGATCACCTTAGTCACATACCGGAAACTCATTACTCGACTGAGCGAATATTATTCGAAGGGAATCAACTGATTCAAGCTCATATGAACATACCTCATTGCTGGAATTTTTCTCAAGCGCATTAACTGAAATTTTACAGCAAGATTGCTTATTCTAGAATCACGTACCTTCGGAATTTAACCAGATATAACGACTCGCTCAAATGCCTTCGGGACGAAGCCCGGTTATAGCGACTTGCACGAATGCCTTCGGGACTTAACCCGGGTTTAGTAACTTGCACAAGGCCTTCGGGATTAGCCCGGATTTATTAACTCGCACGAATGCCTTCGGATCCTAGTCCGGATATAGTCACTTAGCACAAAGCCTTCGGGACTTAGCCCGGACATCATTCGAATAACCGAGCACAATTATCAATAAATTATGACACATTCGTATTTCATTTTCAATAGCAAAACTCAAACACAAGGCACTTTTTACACTTGCAATTTCGGCTCAATAGCCACACACAAAGAGCATGATTTTAATTTGCTTTAAACATGATCTAATCATTTCAGAATTTAAGCTCTATTACTCAAGAACTTACCTCGGACGTGGTCGAACGATTTCGACGGCTATTCGACGACTTTTTCCTTCCCCTTATCGGATTTAGCTCCCCTTTGCTCTTGAGCTTAATTTAACAAATAAATTGGTTTTATCATTTGAGCATCAAAAGAGGAATTCAAGATGCCTAGCCAATATATATATATATATACTCATTAGGCATCAAAGTCGCATATGTACAAAATCATGAACCGAACTCAACACATTAGTTAATATTCCTCTTAGCCGAATTTTCTAAGCCAAGAATAGGCATCAATATGCTTGCCTCTAACCGAGTGCATGCACACCAATTTCCCCTCATGTGGCCGAATATGCATGTCCATGTTGAGGCCAATTATACACTTTATACCACACCAAAAAAAAAACAGCATACATTTTACTAACTAATGCATTCCATAATGTAACTCAATACACATCTATCATTTCCTTCATGATCGAAACATCATCACAAGCAAATATACACCTTGAAATAGTATATATGTCATACCAATACATCATGTACAACATATATACATATATATATATGCTAGAGCCGAATCTCAAGTTGATTGTAACTAAACACGAACAAAATTTCAAAACACAAATCTTACTTTCCATGAAATGAGCATAAATCACACTTATGGATGTACCATGGCCGAATACATCACAACACCATAATTTTGGTCATGATTAAACAAAGAACTTAGCATCTCATTCGAAAATGCTAAAAGAAAATCTAAGAGTCCTCAATCCCCCCCATCACATGTATCATTATCAAGCTTGATATTTAGCATGCAATGGCATTTACACCACATTTACTTTGGCCGAATTTCATTCCCATGACGTTGCAAAGATTTGAACCATGGGATACCAAGAACATCAAGCTAGCAACTAAAAACATGCATGAATTTCGTGGCACAATCTCAAACATACCTTAATCTTGATGCAAGTTTAGCCAACCTCTCCCTAATCCTCTTCCAAAACAAACATGAAGCAAAATTTCTTCCTTCCTCTAGTATTTTCGGTCAAGAGAGAATGCAAGGTTGGATGAACAATTTTTTCTTTTTTCATCTACAATACACGGCAATGGGGTTTCACACTCACACTCACATTTTTTTCTTTTCTTTCTTTATTACCCATGCTTATTTGTTTATTATTTCTCCCTAATGCCCAACAAAACATGTTTCATGACATGTTTAGCCCATGATTCCTTGTCATGGCCGGCCACTACATCTTAGGGGGGGAAATTTGACATGCAAGTCCTCCCCTTTGACTACATGCACTATTAGGTCCTTATAGATTAGCCTTTCACTTTTCAAAAGTGTCACACAAGTCCTACTAACTGAATTCACATGCAATCGGCTAAATCGGAACTTGAAATTTTCACACATTCATAATTACATATTCTAGACAATAAATTTTATATTCAAACATTTCGGTGACTCGGTTTAGCGGTCCCGAAACCACTTCCCGGCTAGGGTCAATTTTGGGCTGTCACAAAAATAGTACAATATCTATGTAAAGCATGTAGAATACTAATGTAGCAATTCAAATTGTAAAAATAAAGTTGAGAAAGTGAACCAAGGGCTGTTGTATGGCGGCACACGGGCGTGTGATGGCGAGCACGGGCGTGTGACGCGGAGAGGAAGCCGTGTGGTGGAAAAAATTGAGGGTATAGAGAGGGGAAAGTGGGGATTAATGCAAGGGAAATGGATTTCAGGGTAGTTTGAGGGTTGGGAAGTGAGAATCGTGGGAATGGTGGCCAGAATAGAGATTAGGGAGTGGGGAGGAGGAATTTTCGACTAGGGTTTAGAAAGGTGGAAGAAGATGAACAGTGGTTTGTTTATATAGGAGAGGGTCACATGGCCTAGGGCCACGCCCGTGTGCTTTGAGTGTGAGCCCGTGTTTTTCAAATTTTTCAATTTAGGTCATGCCCGGCTACTGTTCCACGCCCGTGTGTCTTGGGCGTGTGTGGCACACTGCCATGTCGCACGGCCGTGCCTAGCTTTGTTCGCTTCTCCCACGCCCATGTGTTATGGTAGCACGCCTGTGTATTGCTGTAAACGGCTGATTGGCACGGGCGTGTCGCACACCCGTATATCGAAGAAACAGAATCGAGCCTTGTCCCTGGCACGCCCATGGGTTTTCATTCCCACGCCCGTGTGTTCTTATCAAGTTCACCCACGGCCATGTCGCACAGCCGGGGATTTATCGCACCCCGTGTTTTGGGGAACTCATGTCCTTCTTCAACACGGTCGTATCGCACGGTCATGTCTCTTCCCCTGTTTGGCCACTGTTTTAGGCACGCCCGTGTGCCTGGCCGTGCGGGCTGAAAAACTTTGCAATTCAAAGATTAAGTTAATTGATTCGAAATGTGAAAAAATAAAAATAAAGAAATAAAAATATGTTAGTGCTCGGGTTGCCTCTCGAGAAGCGCTTATTTATAGCCTAAGCTCGACTTACCTCTCCGTTGAATGATCAAGGTGGTTCAAGGAGTTCATACTCCTCATTCCTATTGTCAATTTTAAAATAAGGTTTTAAACGGGTGTTGTTTACCTTAAAAGTGCCGAACTTGGTATGACTCACCTCCACTGTACCGAATGGAAAAATACTAAGTACCATAAGAGAGATTTCCTCATTTGGTGTGGTAGTGAGAATGTGAGGATCAACGGCATCTAGTAAGACTGTATCGCCGACTTGAAGTTGATTAGGAGAGGTATCGGGCTTATTTCTGCGTACTTTTGGTTTATCATGTATTCTCGGTTTGTGTTCTCGCCATTCGTCTAGCTCCTCTATTCGTAGTCTTCGTTTTTCATGGACGTCTTTGTTCTCTTCATGATAGTAGCTCACTGTCTCTGTTGTCTTTGTTTGAGGAAATTCCTGCAAGGACGATTGAATATTAGTTTTATCATCGACAGGTTTTATAGCATTAGCTTGAGTCTTAGAGGTTTTGACTGAGTCGCATGCTTAGAGTGTTACTGCGTCGTCACCTGCACGAAGTGTTAGCTCTCCTGTGCCTACATTAATAATGGTCCTGGCAGTTGCTAAAAATAGTCGTCCTAAAATTAAAGGTACCTCGTTATCCTCATCCATATCTAAGACAACGAAGTCTACTGGGTAAATAAATTTATCAATTTTAATGAGAACGTCTTCAATAATACCCTTAGGAAATCTAACTATTTTGTCAGCCAATTGTATGCTCATCCTAGTCTATCTGGGTTTACCGAGACCTAGTCGTTTAAACATTTTATATGGCATAACATTTATACTTGCCCCTAGATCAACTAAATCATTATTCACAGATAGACTACCAATTAAGCAAGGAATTATAAAACTCTCTGGATCTTTCAATTTGTTAGGTATCTCATTCTTTAGAATAGTTGAGCAGACTGCATTGAGTTCCACATGTGATGTAGCGTCTAATTTCCTTTTATTGCTCGAAGTTCCTTTAAGAATTTTTCTGAGTTAGGCATCTGCGAAAGAACTTCAATAAAGGGTAAGTTAATATGTAATTTCTTTAAGAGTTTGACAAACTTACCGAATTGTTCTTCTGTTCTTTCTTTCGTCATCGCTTTAGGATATGGCACACGAGGTTCATGATTCGTACTTACCTGTTTGGGATCATTATTGTGTACCTCTTTTCGTCCTTTGTTCATCGTGTTGTCTTGCTATATTTCTGGCTCGGGTGCAATGAATCCTTCCTTATCTTGAGTGCTAATTGCATTGAGGTGTTCCCTCAGATTCGGTTTAGCATTACTTGGTAGGCTACCTTGTGGTCGTTTGGAGATTAGTTTGGACAGCTGGCCTATTTGAGTTTCGAGTCCTTAGATCGATGCTTGTTGATTCTTAAGTGCTGTCTCGGTATTTTAGAAACGAGTTTCTGACACCGAGATAATTTAGAAAGCATCTCTTCAACGTTTGGTTTTTTCTCCTGTTGATAAAGTGGCTGTTGAAAACCCTGAGGATTTTGTGGCTTTGGATTTCCTTGACCTCCCCAGGTAAATTTTGGGTGGTTCCTCCAACCTGCATTATAAGTATTACTGTATGGTTATTTTGAGATCTACAGTTATTATTGCCCATATAGTTGACTTATTCCTCTTCGGTTGTGGGATTGAAGGATTAATATTCTGTATGCACACCTCCTCCGCTTGAGTCACACCTCATTACTGGATGTACCTGGATAGAACCAAGTAAACCGTTAATCTTTTTATTTAGAAGTTCTACCTGATTAGAGAGCATGGTGACTGAATCAATGTTATAGACGCCGATTGTTTTCATTGGCTTTGTCCTCACAGCTTGCCACTGATAGTTGTTCAGTGACATCTCCTCTATGAATTCATAGGCATCTTTTGGTGTTTTATTGTTAATGGTTCCGCCAGCAGCTGCGTCAATCATTTGTCTTGTCGAGGGATTCACACATTGTAGAACGTTTGAACTTGCAGCCAAAGCGGTAATCCATGGTGAGGGCACCTTCTCAGTAAGTCCTTGTATCTCTCCCATGCATCGTAAAGTGTTTCTAAATCCATCTGCACAAAAGAAGAGATATCATTACGCAATTTAGCCATTTTAGCCGGTGGAAAATATACTTCTCGGTCATTTGTTCCCAAGTAGTGATAGACCATCGTGGTAACGAGTTCAACCACTGTTTAGCTTTGTTTCTCAGTGAAAAGGGAAATAACTGAAGACGAATGGCATCATCAGAAACGCCATTCATCTTGAATGTATCACAAAATTTCAGAAAATTCGCCAAGTGTGTTTTGGGATCCTCATCCTGCAAACCATCAAACTGAACAAACTGTTGTATCATCTGAATTATGTTAGGTTTTAGTTCGAAATTATTTGCAGCAATAGCAGGTCTAACTATACTAGACTCAGTTCCTGTTAAAGAAGGTTTAGCATAATCATACATAGTACGTGGAGCAAGATTTTGATTGTAGGAGGCAGCTGATCACCTGGGTTTTTGGTCATCTCTTCGGTTGGGGGTTGAGTATCGTCTTCTCGCTTGTTCTTCATGTATCGTAAACTACGCCTTATTTCTCTTTGATTTTTGCGAATTGTACGATCGATTTCTTCGTCAAAGAGTAATGGTCTTGACGGGTTTCTTCTAGTCATAAACTATAAAAAACCTGCCAAGAGAGAGAAGAAAAAAATAAATTAATAAATAATAAAATAAAATAAAATTGTAAGAAAAATAAATGGCTAAATTAATAAAAATTTAATGTTCCTAATATTTCAGTTCCCCGGCAACGGCGCCAAAAACTTGATCGCGTGATTCGTAACAAGTAATAAATATTTCTAATGAAGATCAAACCTAGACTAACTATTATCACGACGAAAAGGCAAGCGCATCTATCAAACAATAGTATAGTAATGGCAAGATCGGGATATCGTACCCAAGGGAACCAAAAGTACTAGTAATAACTATCTTTTTATTATCTAACCTAGAAATAAAAGGGTTTGTTTATTAAACTAATTATTTAAACTAATTAACTGATTTAATTAAAGCAAAGAGAAAATTTGGAAAAAAAGACTTGAAGAAAAGCAATTGATAAAGACGACACCTAAGGAGGAATCCATTTAGATCTCACTTGTTATCTGACTTTGAACCGGACGATTTATTCACTTGACTTAATCCGTAGAGATCCCTAAATTAAGTTATTATCCCTATTCAAGACTAATAACGTCTAATCCTTAGATTGAATAATCGAGACTTTTCTCTAATTAACACTCTAAGGTTGTATTAACTCGATCTGTGGATCCCCTTATTAGGTTTCACCCTAATCCGGCAAAATCTCGTAACCCTATTTTTAGGCGTTCGATCAACTCCACTTAACTATGCCAAATCTACTCTTAGGCAGGGTCTATTCCTCCTCTGCATAAGCACATCAAATCATGAATTAATACCCAGAATATTAACTCAAGCATTAAAAACACATAATTAAGAACAAATCAAGTATTTATCATACAATTCAGATAATAATAACAAGATCCATCATAGGTTTTATCCCCCTTAGGTATCTAAGGGGTTTAGTTCATAATAAAATAAGAGTATATCTCAAAAGTATAAATATAACAAAACATAAAGAAAACTCTAAAACCCCTGAAGGAATTCTGAGAAAGATATTCAGTCTTGGAGTAGCTTCGGCTTTTGAGATGGATCGTCTGGCTTTCTTCAAGTTATTCTCAGCGTGTGATACTGTATTCCAGAAAAGTTCTGGAAAGAGCAACCTCCTTCTAGGTCACACTTAGGGTGTTTATATAGGTTTTGGATGGGCTTTCTTCCTCCCTAAGTACCCTTTTCCGTGAAAAATACAAGTCTTCGAAAAAGGGACACGCCCGTGTGACGTGATTACTAGGCTGTGTTCGATCCGTTGAATTGCACATGACCATGTGGGCTCAATGGCTAGGCCGTGTGAATCGTGAAAACCTTGGTCGACACCCCCGAAGGCCACGAGCGTGTGAGATGCCCGTGTGGCAAGGCTTCGGCCATGTTATCTTCTCGATTTGGTCCGTTTTTGTCCCTTTTTAGCTTGTTTTTGGCTCCTTTAGACTCTTAATGCTCTCCTGGGTACAAAACATGAAATAACAGGATTAAAAGCACCAAAATCCACAAATCTATTAATAAACATCCATAAATATGCTAAGTATTTGGGGTATAGATATGTATAATTTGGCGTTTATCACTGCTACTAGGCGACTACTAATCAGTTACTTGAGAAAGAAAGGTAACAGAGTAAGTTCAATTGAACTTAGTGAGTTCCAAGTAAACACATATTGTTTATCGGATTACTGATAATCGACCCAAAAATAAAGACATTTTTGAGACTCAGTCTTAAAGACACATTACGCCAAGTTACCAGTATAGTTTTTGATAACAAAAATTAATCAAAACAATGCACACAGTATCCTTGAAAGACACATGCTGCCAATTTATACACACTTCTTAAAGTCACGTATGTTTACCTATAACCCAACCTCGGGCTCATTTTCAGAATCTAGAATCGTATATCAACCAACCATATTTTTTTCGTATTCCTTGTTAAATAAACATTTATTCTCCCGTAAGATCGGGCCGTGATCTACCAGTCCAGTTTGCAATAAAGTTGTCTTACCGGATCCATCACAAATAAGTTTATTTCTATATTTTCACATATCACAAATAGTCTAGCATTGGGCTCACACACAAGGTGGTTATTTTTACCTCGACAATGGCCATGCTTACACACACAACATAAACTTATTACACACTTGTTAATGCAAGAGACATCGATCCATCTTTAATAGGGACAACTTACCCTTCATAGCTTACATATCATAGAATTTTCATAACTCAAAGGAAGAAAGAAGGAACTCACCAAGAACTTCAGGATAAAATCTACTCTATTGGTCTTTTACCTCAATTGCTCGAACACTAGTTAGCTTTTTGAGATAAGAAACAATCATAATTATCAAACCATTCATCAACTAAAAATTTGATCATGCATGCACTAATACTAAGACGTAAATTTTCTCAACAACATCTTAAGTGTTTCCCAAGAATTACTAGTCAGTAGTACTTATCAATGGCCTTTTGACAAGCTTCTGGAAACTTTTCTCATCTCCTCTAGCAAAGATAACTAAAAATTTTAGAGATGTATGAAAGACCATAAAGAAACAAAGGTGAAACATGTTGGCTATAGGCATTTTATATAGCACAAACAATGGAAAAATAAGCTTAGTGGGAAGGTCAGACATCCTATTATCACCCTTGAAAATTGAGGCTAAACTTGAGTAACAAGATTTGAAGTCTAATCTTTTTACCAAACAGTCTAATCCTTTTACCAAACACAACTACTACCATTAATCAAAGTGGTAAAACATTGCTTGTACACTTAAACAACCAATTAAATAGGTCATTCGGCTATCTAAAAATATCAAGTTTTCATCTACAATACTCTATTTCAATTCCAACTAGATCTCAACTAAACTCTAACGATACTCACCAAGCTAATGTTTCCATAAAAAGCAATCCTATCACTCCACGAACATCTGAGGTTGGCGGATCTTGTCATAAAAAAAGTCTGCCAAACCTTAGAGTTCACCAAATGGAGAATTCCAACAGGGCGTCCCTCATAAGGGCATACTGATAAATTCAAGCAATACGCCAACCCAATACCTTAATTGATAATCCACTCCATTACTACTTTAACTTACTCAATTATACGCCAAGAACATATTAGTATGATCTATGCCTGGCGAGCTGTTACATGTTTAAACTAAGTATGTTTGTGGATAAATTATAATGGAAAATTTGATGGATTTTGATCTCTCTTGTAAAATTTGTAACACCCCTAACCTACCTCTATTGTAACACCCCTTACCCATAACCGTTGTTGGAATAGGTTAAAAGGCATTACCTAAATTATAACTCAAATCAGAACCACTATACAACAAATATCATTTCATTACTAATAAATTCATTCATTCACATTCAATATTCACATAAAATCAAGTATACAAAGTTGAAACATGCATTCGGGATCAAATTGATAACATATGAAAGTTTCCAAACTTATAAGAAATTTTCCAATTTTAAAAGGTCACACGCTTGTGTGATCAGGTCGTGTGTCTCACACGGCCTAGACACACCCGTGTGTCAAAGCCATGGCAAAACAGAGCATGCATACTGACTTTTCCCCACGGCCAACAGACACGCCCGTGTGCTATAGCCGCGTGATACTTAGCTAGCTACTGATTTAAGCCCAACCATAAAGCACGCCCGTGTTCCCTAACCGTGTCGCACAATGCAGGCTTGGTTTAAGCCAACTTGCCACCCCTTTTTGGGTCAATCCTACAAGAAATTTAAACAAGCATAATTCTACCTCCAATTCAGCCAATCTTTATGCTATGGCATTCATCGTTTATAACATAATAATATCAACCAGTTCTCTACTCATTAACCTTACCAATTCATACTAAACACAAGGTATATTCACACCCAAAACATTTCCTTCTATTCATCATCCAAAACCAAACTAAATCTACCAGAACTTACCAACATTTACCATTTCTTCTGTCCAACTAAAACATACCACAATAGCAACTTAACATCACATACCATAAGCCATTCTCAACTTTGAATTCAAACAAAAACTAGCCAAATCACATGACTAAATATATATATACATCACAAAACATATTTCCTTAACTACTAGCCTATACATGTCATACTTCAAAATATACAATTTCAAAAGTACCAAAATGAGGTTCGATAGTGTGGCGACGATCCTTGACAATCCCTGATCTTGTAGCAGCCTTGAAATCTATAAAACAATGTAAACACACACCAAGTAAGCTTTCAAAAGCTTTGTAATCTCGTACCAAAATATTAACAATAAGAAATATGAAACATCATCACATAAATACTTATAACATCTCAACTAATCCATCAAATTTAGGCCAACACCAACTATATGTTTTTACATATTCAATAAACTTTTAAAAATTTTACCACTTACCTCATAGGTAACAAACTTACCAGAATAATTTCATATTTATTCTTTTTCAATCTCACCCTTTTGTTCGACTACTTTAAAACTTTCCAAAGATCATATTCACCTTAAATATCAGCACACTTAGTGCTTAGAGATTAACCGAAGCTAGAATGATCCCACACACTTAGTGCCATCTCAATTGACCGAGAATAAATTGGTATTGCACACTTAGTGCCTTCTATAGCTGAAGCTATGCCAATTCGCACACTTAGTGCCATTTATAGCCGAAGCTATATTAAACCGCACACTTAGTGCCAGTCATAGTCAAATATCATTCTACTCAAAATCGTAATCAAATATCTATACAATTTATGCATTACCCTCGTAATAAAACATATTTTAACAACATTTATTATGTACGAACTTACCTCGTACTCGAAGTTGTCGACTTGAACGTTTATTCAACAATCTTCGACTTCCCTCAGTCTAAATCTAAATTCCTCTTTTCTTGATCTATATGTATTCAAAATTAACCCTTTTATTCACCAAATCATTCAAAACAATCCATATACACACAATTAGGGCATTTTGCAAATTATCCCTCACATTTTTACATTTTAACACTTTAGTCCCTAATTCACCAAATCACCAAATACAGTAAATTTAAATATACTCATGCTTGGCTGAATTCTCCTAGCTCTTATACGAATCTATACATTTCATTTATTTTACATTTTAGTCCCTCAAAATAATATTTTTACAATTTAGCCCAAATTACTCTATTTCACCAAAAATTCAAAGACAATACATGTAAACCCAACATCAAGCTTTCATATTTCAACATATAGCATCACCAAGCTCATGAATTCATACATGGTACATTTCTAAATCATCAAAAATCTCATGAATTTAAGCATGGGCTAGCTAGAACACTTAACAGCTATCACAAAAACGTAGAAATTATCAAAAAGCTAGTCAAAACCATACTTTAATTTAGTTTGGAAGTAGCCGAATATCAAAACACAAGAACCCTAGCCTTTCTTTCTTTTGTTTCAGCAAAATGGGATGAAAATAATATGAATTGTGGCTTTTTTTTATTAATATAAACTTAATAATAAATTTCCAAATTTAACCTTACTAAATCACTTAAAATCAACTTAATGGATGGTCATAAATGTCCATTATACAAGGAAATGGCTTAATAACCACATAAGGACCTCTCAAATATAAAGCCAAGTCAACTAAGCACTTTTAATAACCAGCATATAGTTTTTACCTTTTACGCGATTAGGTCCTTTTTACAAATTAAACACACAAACAATTAAATTTCTACTAGAGACTTTCACATATATCAATTCACTTATAATGGGCACAAAAAATAATATAAAAATATTTTTTTCTAACTCAAATATGTGGTCCCAAAACCAATATTCCGACTAGGGTCAAAACTGGACTGTTACATCTATCGTCGGATTAGGGTCACAAGCATTACTAAACAATCAAAATATTTAATTTCAACATAATCAAAGGTGCAAGCTAACTATTAACATTCATATTATACAGAGAGTAGAACATGCTAATCTAATACTTCCATATTATTATATTATACAATAGAGTAATGAGATATGCTATGCAATGCTAAACATAGTCTTCCATTATTTACATTTTGATCACTATTTATCCTCACTTGAAAGCTAGAAGTTGGATATCTAATAAGACTATTCCAATTATTAGCATCAAAAAATTGGATTATACTCTGGCTATCTACATTCGACGATATTAGTAGAATGACCTCCTTCACCTAGTTAAGGTAGGCTACTTCATTTAAAATTAGCATAAAAATACTCTTAAAGTTCTTAATACGAGTTTATAGGACTCTAAAAATAATCAAAAAATAAATAGGGACTAATTTGAAACAATTCAAAAGGTTTTATGGAAACTTTTCAAAAAAATTAGAAATAGGGGTCACACGGCCGTGTTTTAGCCCATGTCTCAGCTCTTATAACTCACTAACTTCGGTTACATGGCCGTGTCGCGAGCCGTGTGCCAGACTGTGTGAAACCTGCACTTAAATTAACAAGACACACAACCGTATGGCCAAGACGTGTGTGTCACACGGTTGTGTGATAGATCATGTCACAGACCGTGTGTGCTTAAATGTACCTTAAAACTTAAGTTTACCAAATCATGCTTACTTGGACATTAAACAACTCAATTACCAGCAAATTAATCTATTCAAAACACAATTAAACATGCTTAATACATGTCAAAACATCCATCTTAAGTGCCTAACCAATGTACCTCATTGGTACTACATTTTATATTTGCAAACACATTAGTAAGGCATCAACCATCCAAACTCTCATTCATAGTAAGTTGCCATAATTGAACTAATGTTTTAACTATTTAGGCTACCAAGCTTAAAACTAAAACACATGCAAAACGTTAAGCTTGACTAACATACCAAAACATAGATTTAACCACAACGATATGAACACATAAATACCATTACACATAGAACTCAAAATAACATCAACTAAAAGACCTCTTAGGTACATGCCATTACAAAACAAAACATCACCACACTTGAGTCCGAGATCGTTGATGGATGCTGAGTTGGCGATAAGCTTATAAGTACCTAACCTGCGCACGGGAAGAAAAAATGTACACTGAGTATAACTCAGTGGTATTTTTATAATCCAAAAATTTAAAACTTGATATAAATGATTAAAATGTAAAAAAGCAAATAATTAATGTTATGTACTTACTCATTCCTTGTCCACATCTGTAACACCCCTTGCTTGTACCCGAGACCAGGACAAGGTACATTACTGAAAAATACAAGCTATAAAATTTCGTTTCAATTTAAAACTGATTAAACAAAATCTTATTGACCTAATTACGGATTTACGAGGTCCAAAACATGCAATAAAAGCGATCTGGGACTAAACCAAGAACTTTATAAAACTTTAGGGAATTTCTAGGTTTAAGCCTCACATGCTCGTGTAGAGGCAATGCACACGCCAGTGTGCATTGGGACACGCCCGTGTCCCTTACCTATGTTGAATTATTGGAATTTATTTTTCATTTTGAACCTACAAGGGTTTTCACACAGTCGAGCACACGCTCGTGTCCTTAGCCCATATCCTTCACACAGCCTAGACACGCCCGTGTCATCACCCATGTCCAAAATCTTAGACATTCTATTTATGACGTCATCATCCATCTAGGGGCAGACGACCAAAGCACACGTTCTTGTGCAAGGCCATGTCCTCCACACTGTTGGGACACACAGTCGTGTCTCTTCCCATGTATTTACTATCATGTGTACTGACCTAAAAATTCATAGTGTAGGGGTCACACGGCTGAGCAACATGCCCAAGGGGTAGGCCGTGTGTCACACACGGCCTAGACACATGCCCGTGTGTCTACCCGTGTGGACCCTTCTGTAGGCTATATTCCAAGTCTTTGGTCACCCTCAAACATCCATACACACTAATATAGTCCTTAAGCATCTATCATGGTATAAATATACCCTTAAAACCTTCTTAGCCAAGTCATGCATGTTGCTTCATGTCTCTTCTTACCTTATACTAAAATTACTCTCTTTGTGTTAAGGTTACCATTTTACAATTCATATTATAAACTTAGCTCATTTCATGCGTCATACCAATTATGACCTAAGCCATCTTTAAGTGATTTGGTCACATTACACATATTCATTTATGGTATAACACATTTACCAACTCATGAAATATTCAAGCATAAACATGCAAAATTAGTAGGTTTACAACTTACACCAATATAAGCCATATCCCATGGCCATATACAAAATGAATAAGCATATCATTCAAGCCCTTACATTGGCTAGCCAAATGACACATATAACAGAATGACCAAGAATCCTATACATGCCATTGTAATAAAATAAAAGTTTCCATATACCCAAGCAAAACAAGTTGATAGTGTTGACAATGCTCGAACCATCTTCTAATCTTCATGAGTCCGGGAGCTCTGTAAGATGAGGGAAAAGAGAAGGGGTAAGCATTTACATGCTTAGTAAGTTCGGATAACGGGAAGGTAAAATTACCGGTTATTTAGCATACAACCATAATGGATATTCATGCCAAACATGCATAGTATAATTTTTCTATCACATACACTCAATCATCATGTTAGTTTCATGTCAATACAAATAAACATTGATCTTAGATGAGCTCATCATTTCAAGCATTTCTATTTCCATTCCTCATTTTAATCTCATTGAACTTCTCGGAATCTCGATGGATATCTCATTTACCATCAAATTGTGTAAGTGATCATTTTAAATACGCATTCTCGTGAACCTCGCTCTTATAGCAAGATTACCAGTCCAGCTTAAATCCCCTGAAATGTAAACTCATAGAGTAATGTCGAGATTAGCAGTCTAGGCTAAATCCCTTACAACGACATGTACTCTAATGAGCTCAGATATGAATTACCAGTCCAAGCTAAATTCAGACCCTCATCGGATTACTTGTCTGGCCTAGATCCTTTTTACCGTCAATTCATTTTGAAAAATCCATCAGATATCCTTTTATTTCAATCGGGAAATTTCAATTCTCTTTGAAACTATACTACCACATTTCATGGATATTCATGCAATGAATGTCCAAATTTTCATACATTCAAGTATATACATTTTGTGTATATTAAGAGTTTACTTTGAGTTACACGAACTTACCTGGGAATTACTTCAGGTTCGTATTTCGTTTATCCCAAAACCTTTTGTTTTCCACGGTCGACCTCCGGAATTGGTTCCTCGGGGTTATTGAGCTTCAAAATGTTAAAAACCCTAACTATGGAGACCCTTTAATTTTCGGTAGCCATGGAGAAGAAAATGGCTGAATTTTGCTTCTTTTTTCCCTTTTTATTAATTTTATTACCAAATGACCAAAATGCCCTTCCTTAATAACCTTTCAAATTTTTCCATGCATGCCCACTTTTGTCCAGAAACTTAGAAATTGGGCAAATTTCTATTTAAGGCTTCCTAATTAATAATCCATAGCAATTTCATACTAACTGCTTCTAGAACCCAAGTTTTGCAATTTATTCAATTTGGTCCCTAATTTCCAATTGGACACTTTATACTTAAAATTTCTTCATGAAACTTTAACAAATGCTTATTTTCATATCCTAGACCTCATAATAATCATAAAAAAAATTTTAATGTAGGATTTGTGGCCTCGAAACCACTATTCCGACTAGGCCTAATTTTGGGATGTTACAACATCCAATAGTTTTCACAAATTCTACCATATGGCAATAACATTTCATATGGCATTTGATAATTCAACTTATGCAATGGCATAATTCATATCTATGTTCAATTTATGAATTCATTTCTCATAATTCATTCAATATTCACAATAGATTTCACCATTTCATATTCCATTTCACATCTCATTTTCCCATTTTCCATTTCTCATCCTTATCATTTCAATATTAAATACATCAATTTTTATCATTTACTTTCCCGTATACATGAATCCAACCAACACACCAGTTTGGCACCCAATGCCTTATCGAATAAATCCAAAGCAATAATTGCGCTCAACACTATAATAAGTTGACACCCAGTGTCTCATCAGTTAAACCGAAGCAAATTGGTACCCAGTGCCTTATTGACTTGAAGTCGAAGAAATCCCTAAACTCTTCTTATCCTATGGAATGTCATCTATATCCGACTAAGCTCGAAATAGTTAATAAGGTTTCATTTCACATTTTAAAACAATCAATGTCTCATTTTCATTTATGTACATTCTCACATACAAGCATATATTCAATTTGAAAGCAACCAACTTTTCTCAATACACATATTCCATTCAATATTCATAAAAACACTTCATTTCTTAATATTCATAATTAATTCTTTCTAATAACCAATTGATTCAATTCAACCTAAATTACAAAAATGTTCACCTCAAATCCTTACCATATGCAAACAATTTAATATGCAATAATTTATAATTTGTTTCGGTTTATAGAAATCCAAACCGTATATTCTCAGCTACTCGAAGTTGACCTTGTTGTTCCCTTTCTTACTCGAGGGTTTTGGAATGACGTTTGTTACAGAATAAAATAATTAAAATATATCAATATTACACAACTAAATTTTCTTTAAATTTCAAATTTTATACTACATTTTGCTTAATCTTCAATTTAGTCCCTAAACTGAGACTAATTAAATCTTCACATTTAACCTTCAATTTTTTATACTAATTTCACTCTAAGTTAAATTTAGCTCCCTATTTTTAATTCTACTCCTCAATTTTAAATTTTTCACAATTTAGTCCCTATTGCTCAAAATCAAAAATTAATTTCACTATTTAGTCCTTTTTCACTTCTAACTTAAAAATCTATCAAATAAACCCTTAATGCTTTAACTACTCAACATTGGCAACATCATCAATCTTGAACAATGCCAAAAATTATAACATGGGTCGGCTAGTTCTAAGTATTGAGATTCCAAAAATGTAAAAATTACAAGAAAATAGACTAAATTGACTAACCAATTAAAGCTTGAATGCCTAAAACTCTTATGGCCGTGCGTTTTCTTCCTTTCTTTCTTTCTCAATTTGGTTTTGCATGTAAAAATAAAGAAAGAAATGGTTTTGGTTGTTTATTACCATTATCTATTAAAAAAATAGAACGTCGGTAATGACAATATATCGTAAAGAAAAGAGAAATAAAAATAAAGAACACACAGATTTTACGTGGAAACCTTTTCGAGAAAAAACCATGAGCAGATGAGAAGAAAATTCACTATGTCGAATTTGAATTAGTACAAGAGGAATAGACTATGTCCATTTATAGGCTTTGTAAAGCCTTATTCTAATAGGAGTGTAGTAAGATTGAAACACCTTATTCTAATCAATATAAAATAGATGGGGTTTAATAAGGTTTAAAAAACCTTATTCTAAAATAAAATAAAATAAATGTAGTTCTATATGGATTTTATTTTTATTTTATTTTACCACTATATTTTATTTAAATAAGGATTCGGCTCACTTAATTCTAGTAATTTCCACCTTGGTACGAATTCTAAATGAACAAGTTCGTCATCGCGAACTCTCAACGAATAAGTTCTCCACCTCTTCCATAAAACCTATTAAGGATTTAACTTCAACAATGAACACCAACCAAGTCTTAAGCAATGCTCAAACTTGGTTATAGGAAGTGACTTAGTCATTATATCTGCAGGATTTTCATGAGTACTAATTTTGCTCACAACAATATCACCACGAGCAAAAATATCACGAACAAAATGATACCAAACATCAATGTGTTTTGTTCTCTCATGAAACATTTGATCTTTTGTAAGAAAGATTGCACTCTGACTGTCACAAAATACTGTACTGATTTGAAGGTCTTCATTGAGTTCACTAAAAAGTCCCTTCAACAAAATAGCTTCTTTACAAGCCTCGGTAATCGCCATGTACTCAGCTTCAGTGGTAGACAAAGTGATTGTAGTTTGCAAAGTGGCTTTCCAACTGATTGCACAACCTCCAATTGTAAAGAAATAACCTATGAGAGATCTTCTTCGATCAAGGTCTCTAGTAAAATCGGCATCAACATACCCAATGACTCCATCTCTAGTTCTTCCAAACTGTTAGAAAACATCAATAGTACCTCTTAAGTATCTTAAAATCCATTGAACTGTTTTCCAGTGTTCTTTACCAGAATTTGTTATATATCTGCTAACTGCACTGATTGCATATGATAAATCTAGACGTGAACAAACTATAGCATACATGAGAGATCCGACTGCATTAGAGTATGGAACATGTGGCATTTACTCAATCTCATCATCTAATTATGAAGACAAAGCCGATGAAAGTCTGAAAAGGGCTGCTAAAGAAGTACTAGCAGGCTTAGCACTCTGCATATTGAACCTGCAAAGAACTTTCTCAATATACCCTTTCTGACTTAGGTACAATTTACTTACTTTTCTATCTCTAAGAATTTCCATACCAAGTATTTTCTTTGCCGGTCCCAAATCTTTCATCTCAAATTCTTCACTTAGTTAGGCTTTAACCTTTCTTATCTCTTCTTTATCTTTTGTTGCTATCAACATGTCATCAACATAAAGAAGTAGATATACAAAGAACCATCATTGTTTTTCTTAAAGTAAATACAACTGTCAAAACTACTTCTTTTGAAATCATGAGAAGTCATAAATGAATCAAACCTCTTGTACCACTATCTTGGTAACTGTTTCAAACCGTAAAAGGAGTTTTTTAGCAAACAAACATAGTCCTCTTTTTCTGATACTGTAAAACCCTCTAGTTGTTGCATATAAATATCCTCCTCAAGTTCTCTATGCAAAAATACAGCTTTTACATCTAACTGCTCAAGCTCCAAATCACGCATGGCCACAATACCAAGCAAATCTTGAATTGAACTATGCTTCACAACTGGGGAGAACACATCTGTGAAGTCCACTCCTGGAATTTGACTGTAACCCTTTGCAACAAGCCTTGCTTTATTTCTGGATTCTTTAACTCCTGGAGCCCCTTCTTTCTTTTTAAACACCCATTTACAACGAAAGCCTTTTTACCTTTAGGAAGTTTCACAAGATCCTATGTTTCGTATTTGTAAGGTGATTCCATCTCCTCTTGCATAGCAAACATCCACTTTTCTAAGTCTTCACAGCTAACTACCTTAGAATAATTAGATAGCTCTTGGTTTGCATCTATATCTTCAGCCACATTTAAAACATAAGCAACTAGATCAGCCTCGACATACTTCTTTGGAGGTTTAATTTCTATTCTAGTTCTATTTTTGGTGATAGAGTATTGTGGTGAAAAAGCAACTCTATTCTCAATTCTTGCACTAGCTTGAAGAGTCGACTCTGTATTAATTTGATGCTCCACCTGCTTTTGATTTTCTTTATTGGAAGAGTCTTTAAGAGATAAGTTAGGTAGCATAACAGTTTCATCAAAAACAACATCTCTGCTAATCAAAACTTTTCTATTTTCAGGACACCATAACTTATACCTTTTTACACCGGCTTTATGACCAAGAAAAACAAATTTAATGGATCTCGATTCCAATTTTCCATTATCAACATGAGCGTATGCAAGACACCTAAAGATCTTTAAATCAGAATAATTAGCATGATTACCAGACCATACCTCTTGTGGAGTCTTTTTCTCAGTGGCAATGAATGGAGATTGGATGATAAAAAAACATGCAGTAGAGGCTGCTTCTGCCCAAAACGACTTTGGTAAGTGGCATTTGACAACATACATCGAACCTTCTCCATGATAGTTCTGTTTATTCATTCTGCAAAGCCATTTTGCTGTGGAGTATGGCGAACTGTCAAGTGTCTCGCGATCCCTTCTAACTGCCATTGTCTGTGTGGAGGTATTTTATTTTTTTTCCCCGTCTGTTTTTCAATCATAATTTTCCAAGACTTAAATGCGAAAAACACATCGCTTTTCTTCTTCAGAAAGAACGTCCAAACTTTTCTGAAAAAATCATCAATAAAAGTTAGCATATAATTAGCTCCCCCTCTCGAAGGCACTCTGGATGGCCCCCACAAATTAGAATGAATATACTCTAATGTTCCCTTTGTGTTATGGATTCATCTGGTAAATCGAACTCTCTTTTGCTTCCCAAAAACACAATGCTCACAGAACTTCAGTTTGTAAATTCCTTGCCCATCAAAAAGTCCTCTTTTGCTCAATTCTGCCATGCCATTCTCACTCATATTCTCTAGGCATATATGCCAAAGTTTAGTAATATCATCATCTGAAAAAGTAAAGGAAACGAAAGCTGCATCACCAATAACAGTAGAACCTTGCAAAACATATAACTTGGCAGTCTTTTTGTACTCTTTCATCACAACAAGGGAACTTTTGGAAATCTTCAAAACCCTACTTTCAACTGTGTATCTGTACCCTTTTGAATTAAGAGTACTCAACAAAATTAAATTTCTCTTCAATTTTGGAACATGTCATACGTCACTAAGTATTCTGATAACTCCGTCAAACATCTTAACTTTAATCGTTCTAACGCTTACAATTTTACACGAAACATTATTTCTCATCAAAACAACACCTTCAGACATTGTTTCGTAAGTTGTAAACCAATCTCGATTAGGACTCATGTGGAAGGAGCAGCCCGAATTAAGGATTCAGTCCTCCCTCACTTTAGAATTGTTGATAGAATTAACTAGAAGTTCACCATCGCTGTAGTCTTCTACAATATCAGCTTCTCCGGAATTTTCTGGTTGTTTTCCCTTTTGATTCGTAGCTTCCCTTTTGATCTTATTCTGTAGCTTATAACACTCAGATTTAATGTGCCCTTTCTTCTTGTAGAAGTTACAAATTTTACTTCTGTTTAAAGACTTCGATCTACCCTTAGATTTACTGTGAGGATTCTGTTCCTGTGTCCTCCCACAATCATCATCAATATTCTGATCTTGTCTCTCACGAACAATGAGACCCTCAACCTGAGAGTCTTTTTTAACCACAAGATGCTTCATCTTATCATACAAGGTCAAAGAATCATAAACGTCATCAACTGTGAGAGACTCATGGCTATATAAAATCATGTCTCTAAAAGTTGAATAAGACGGGGGCAACGAACAAAGTAGAATCAACCTTAGATTTTCCTTATCATACTGAACCTCTATGGCCTCCAAGTTTGAGAGAATTTCTTTAAACACTATTAAGTGTTCTTGCACAGATGCGCCTTCCTCCAAATGATGAGCATAATGACGCTGCTTCATATGCAAGTTGCTAGTTAGAGTTTTTGACATACATATTTGTTCCAGCCTCTTCCATAATGCAGCAACGGTCTTTTCCTTTACCACATCCTGTAAAATTTCGTTGGACAAATACAGATGTAACTGTGTTAACGCCTTTCGATCATTGTGCTTCTTCTCTTCCTCCATCGATGTCAAAGGCATCTTATCTACCCCTAGCAGGGCTTCCTCTAAATCCATCTGTGCAAGAACTGCTCGTATCTTTATCTGCCACAATGCAAATCTGGTGTTGCGATCCAACAGCGAAATTTCATACTTCAAAGACGCCATTACCGTGATCGATATGAAAAACCAAGAAGCTCTGATACCAATTTGAAAAAAATAAAACGTTGGTAATGACAATATATCACAAAGAAAAGAGAAATAAAAATAAAAAACACACAGATTTTACGTAAAAACCCTTTCGGAAAAAACTACGGGTAGAGGAAAAGAAAATTCACTATGTCGAATTCGAATTAATACAAGAGGAATAGACTATGTCTATTTATAGGCTTTGTAAAGCCATATTCTAATAGGAGTGTAGTAAGATTGAAACACCTTACTCTAACCAATATAAAATAGATGGAGTTTAATAAGGTTTAAAAAATCTTATTCTAAAATAAAATAAAAGAAGTGTAGTTCTATATGGATTTTACGTTTATTTTATTTTACCACTTGTATTTTATTTAAATAAGGATTCGGTCACTTAATTCTAACATCTATTATTATTTTAGTTAACTTATAAATATAACATATATATGTAATATATACATGCATATATCAGTAAAACCATGACAGGCCATCACCCAACCATTTAATTAATGGTATAATTGCTACATTAGTCACTTTTATTTAATTTAATCTATACTTCAACTTTTAACCCTTTCGTGATTTAGTCCTCACACCTTAATAACTCTTAATTTCATGAAGTATACTTATCTAAAATTTAATTCGCCTCATATATAACTCCATAAATATTTAATAAAAATATTTACTAGTCCGATTTACGAAAACGAAGTCTCAAAACTACACTTTTCGTCACCACTGACTATCGAGTCGTTACAGAATTTTCAAACTTGGTCTTGTTCGATTGAGTATTAAGTTGAATTATGTGATGTTGTGATGAAGAATTATGTTTTATAATATTTATGAAATGATTTGGGAATGGTTGATGGCAGTGAAGATTTGGTTTTAAACATTTCAAACAAGTTTTGGGCATTCTATCTTTGGTGTCGCGACATCTAACCTTCAGTGTTGCAACATTAAAGTCAATAAGAGTAATCTGTATTCAATGGCGCAACATTAAAGTCATAAGGGTAAACTATCCTCGGTGTCATGACATCAGGACGTCAATGTCGCGACATCAGTTCGGTGTTGCAACACCCAATTTCCAACGTTGCAACATTGACCCTGTTTACCCTGTTTTGACCCAAATAAGCCTCGATTGGCTCCTGATTGTAACCAAACTTTAATGAAAACCTAGAAATGACTTAAATGACAACAAAGGAGTCCAATTATGTTAAAACAAAGTTTTAAAATTTATGATAGAGGTAGCTTAGTGTATTAATGTAACATCACTTACTCGTGAGGAAATCGGCTCACTTCGAGTAAGGGGTGTTATAATTAAAGTTAATTAAGTTAATTAATTTTTATTTTGAATAATGTTACTTTTTATCAATTACATAAAGTAAAATTACATTATATGTTGAATATATTAAAAATATTTTTAATTATTATTTTAAAAAATCTATTATAATATTAATTTGAATTGACAAATTAATATATTTTAGTTATAATTAATATTTTAAATAATAAATATTATTTTATATTAATTATTGTACTTAAAAATATAATATTTAAATATTTAATTAAATATTAATTAGATAAATCACTTATAACACAGAGAAATATATAAAGATGCCATAAGTTTGTTGGTAAATGTCATAATTTGGGCTAATGTGGGTGGCAGTTAGGAAAGACTTACGTCTGAATTGAATTATAAATTAAAAAATAAATAAAATTTTAGCCTTATGTTAATTAAATTTATAATTTTATCATTTTTTTTGACGGCAAGGTTGGGGCCACCGCCCCTGGCCGCACTGAGTCAATCGACTGAGTAATCAAACTGGAAAATTTCCACTCATTTCAATTCAATGACGCCACTTGGGTTTAACCACTTATGGAGAGTTTTGGGTTAATTTCATTAGATGTCCCCACTCCATAGCCTAAAATTTTAAATTAGTCCTTAAATTTTAAAATATTTTAATTGAGTCAATATCAAATCAATCAAATTTTTCTCTAATAAGTTGTCAATTTTGACTTTAAATTCTAGCTCAGATATAATGTGCAATATATGCAAAAGATGTGAAACCAACTTTAAACACATATACACTAATTGCATAGACAAACTGTAGCTAATATGTTAATAAAAGAAAGTTTCATTAAAATTAGGTTTATTTTTAATATGCTAGATTCAAGTTGTCTACATGATAAGTGTACATGTATTTTAAATTTAAGCAATGCATTCTAAATACACTCACTTGTCTGATTCGAGCCAACATTTATAACAAAAGTTGACAACTAGGCCAACAGAATCACTTGATTAATACGATGCTGTTATATTAAGGAGTCAATTAGAACATTTTGAAATTTAGGGATCAATTGATAATATGGGTCATAGTTTAGGGATATGGTGGATTTAACCCTTGATTTTTTTATGGTTTTCCGGACAAACGACGTCACTTGCACAAAAGAAAGTGAGCCAATCTAGCCCACAGAAAAAACCGGGATATAGGTCGAAATTCCAGATTTGCTCCAGATTTTAGAATAACAAGAGTTATTGTTCTTTTTTTCTTTTTTTTTCCAATATTAGCCCTCCCAGTGCCTCCCTCTCGTTTTCTTGATTTTGGGGTAAAAATTTGATCCTTTTCTTCTATGATATGAAGTGGATGATGCCTTGAATTGCAACGATATCTCACCGTCCTCCACTCTCAGATCGTCGCAGTTTTCTAGCTCGATCCGTTTGATTTTCCGGAACCCGAAATCCGACCCGGAGGTTGAAACGATGTTTCTCTTGGATTGGTTCTACGGCGTTCTTGCTTCCCTCGGTCTATGGCAGAAAGAGGCTAAGATCTTGTTTCTCGGCCTCGATAATGCCGGTAAAACCACACTGCTTCACATGTTGAAAGACGAGGTTCGTTGTTTTTTTCCTTTTTGTTACTTAGCCTCATACATTGAAGTCTGTTTTTTTTTTAATCCTCAAAAACCCCTAAATTGAAAGTATAATTTTGGATCTCCAAATCAACTCCGATTCCTGTATCATCTACTTCAGAGTTCTGGGTTTTTTTTTGGAAGATATTAAAATCCTTTTAAATGCTTTATCATTTAGAAAAATGACGAAATTTTGAGGTAATTAACGATGTTGATAATTGTTTTTACTGTTTCCAGAGATTGGTTCAACATCAGCCAACTCAGTATCCCACATCTGAGGAACTTAGTATTGGGAAAATTAAGTTTAAAGCTTTTGACTTGGGTGGCCATCAAATTGCTCGCCGAGTCTGGAAAGATTACTATGCTAAGGTAACCCTAAAGCTGAAATTCATGCCTATTTTTTCATTAACATTTCCTTGATTTTAGGTTTCAATGTTTATTAGTTTTAATTATTCTCTGCATTCAGTGAAATCTGTTTTTCTTTTAATTCATTTTCAGTGGTTTTACAATCTCAGTTTGGAAGGGTTTTATTAGTTTTGTTAACAGAATTTTCTTTATGTTCGTACGTCTCTCTGATGTTTTCATGCCTCGGCTATCTTTTCGCACTTCTTGATGGATTTTTTTTTACCGATGATCAATTGTTGTATGCTAAATTTCAAATTGTTTCATGGTCATTAATTTCAGTGAGGCTGGTGTTATGATCACCTTACGAAAATGCCTAATGTAATGCTTTAGCAGATTGATTTGTTTCTCTAGTTGTCTTGGAAAGGTGGCCATTGGCCCAGTATTATCTGTTAGCTGTAGCTTTCTGCAACCTTATAGCTTGCTGTTGGTTGATTTTTATGAAGATATTTCAAAAGCATATAAAACAAAAATCATAAAAAAGAAAGAAGAGATTCCTTGGGTGCTTGGGTGCCTGGTTCCTTGGGTGTTTGTTATGGGTGTAACAAAGAAGTTGTCTGTACGAATGTGCCGTTTTTACACTTCATTGCTTCCAAGCGACGTACAATTTAGGATGAGACTGGGTTCAGATGACATTTTCTACATCATGCTGCGGTTGCAATTATGTTGCCTTACTCTCATGTCGATTGTTCTTTTTGCTGCTTTTGTTCCCATTGGTTTCTTGTTAGAACCAATGATTGCCTGGTCTCAAGTGAATACTTTGAACCGTATGTTTTATGGGTTCCAGGTGGATGCTGTGGTTTACCTTGTAGATGCCTATGATAAAGAGAGGTTTGCAGAATCGAAGAAGGAACTCGATGCACTGCTTTCGGACGAGGCCCTTGCCAATGTCCCGTTTCTTATCCTAGGAAACAAGATCGATATACCATACGCTGCCTCGGAGGATGAATTACGTTACCATCTGGGCCTCACAAACTTTACCACAGGCAAGGGGAAGGTAAACCTAGCAGACTCAAATGTCCGTCCGCTAGAGGTATTTATGTGCAGCATAGTCCGCAAAATGGGATATGGGGACGGCTTTAAGTGGATGTCTCAGTATATCAAGTAGGGTAATGGCTAGAAAGATGCATTAAGACGATCTTAGACTTCCAAGCCCCAATTTCAGGTATAAAAAAATGTATTCTTTTAAACTGTTTGAGCTGACCCCTAAGTGGGTTTTAAATTTGATGCTATTTGGTGTTGGATGTATATAGGAAGGGAGGTTATATTCTCACTGCTCTGTAAAATCTCTACTTGTGGCGGCATATCTCTGGTACTGTAGTTGTCTCAATGAACTTCCATATCTTCTTACTATAATGAGTTTGTTTTCGCTAGAAAGTAATGTTTTCATTAGTTGCGTTATGTTGTAGCTATGTCATTGAGTCATAGGGTTAGTGGCAAAGATGGAAAAGTTAACTGTTAAAATTAGGCTTTTTGTCAACTTTCTCATCATTTGAGCATATTTAAAATTTGTACATCAAATTGGACGGTTCAGATTTGTAAAGATAATGTTAATAAATCTGAGGAAGGTTAATTCTCTTTCTAATACGTTAGATATCGGTATGCATTTACGTGTTCTACATAAACTTTATGTTAGATTTGGATCAAGATATAATGCCGAAGTTAATGACCAGGTTGACATAATTACTTGATACTATTGTAAGATTTCGTAATTTTGTATAACGTTTATAAAAAAAATATTTAAAATTTTAACTTCTTTTGGAATTAACCCTATTTTTATAAATATTATTGATATAAATCATATAGAATGGAGTGGAATACAATGAACAAAGCCGACTCTCTATTCATGTAAGGCCACAATTTGGATAATCGGAGGGTGAGATTAATTATTATATGATAATATTTTAATACTATAATAGTGAGATTAAAATTAAAATTAATGGTGAAATATATATTTGGATGAAATTGCAATAATAATGGTGCAGTGAAAATATAAAAGGACTATTAAGCATATTAAATTTAAGGGTAAATTACACCAACAGTCATCCAACTTTTGGGTAACTGACAAAACAGTTATCTAGGTCTCACTTCAATCACTTAACTTTCAAAAAGTAACAAAACGGTCACCAACGTTATTAAAAAGTGACAAAATAGTCACCGGTTAACGATTGTCGTTAGGGTTTTAACGGGATTGCTAATGTGGCAAGTTAACCAGCTGATGTGACAAGTTAACTTGCCACGTTGGCGAAACGGTTGATTGGGGCGGGTTTAGGGAAAAAAATGGGTAAGGGTTATGAGTTAATGTAATGTTTTAGGGTTAGAAATAGATTAGGGAAAGGGATTTGAGGGGAGAAAAAGGAAAATCGATTTGGGAAATTTTGATCTTGATTTAGGGTTTTTTAGGGTTTAAACTGAATTGAGAATCGATTAAGAAGGGTTTAGGGTTAGAAATTCGTTTAATAATCCATTAATAGGGTATAAGGTTTAGGGTACGATTGTCTATTTTGTTTGGGGAGAAAAGAAGACGAACCAGAAACCATTCAATTTTTTTATTGCCAGCGACAATGGGCAATAGAAAAGAAGCTACCAGTGGTGTTACATCCACTTTAACGGGTAAGTTGTTGCATTTAGTTTTAAATTTTTTGGATTTCAATGTTGCTATTTCGATTTAAGGTTATTTCTATTTCAATTTTAGTTTCGATTCTGATTTCGATTTTGATTTCAATTTTAAAATACTCACTGATTTTGATTTTGATTTTGATTCTAATTTTGATCTCGATTTAGATTTAGAATTTGATTTTGATTTCGATCTGGATTTCGATTTTGTATTGTATGTCATGTGCATGATGTTTATTGTTTGTTTCTGCCATTGTATGAATGCCATTATCAAATTGATGTTTATTGTGTATATCTGCCATTGTATGAATGTCATTATCAAATTGATGTGTATTGCATATATCTGCTATTGTATGAATGCCTTATCAAACTGATGTTTATTGTGTATATCTGCCATGATGTTTATTGTGTATATTGTGTATAACTACCATTATCAAACTGGTTGTTGCCTATTATTGACTGCCATGTGCATGACAAAAATGGTTGTGTTTGTTGTCTGCCATTATTAAATTATTTTTTTTATTGGTTGTTGTCTGTCATGTGCATGACAGAAGTGTTTGTATTAAATTATTGGGCATTTTGTATTGGTTATTGTCTGACATAAATGGTTAAAGTGTTTGCCTATATTGTCTGCCTTTATTGATGAGTACTTTGTTTGGCAGGTTTAATTGATGAAAATTTTAATGAGAATGAAGAAAACATGTCTGGTAGTGATGTGTCTGGTAGTGATAGTGATGCATCTGAAAGAGTTAGTTTAGATGGTTTAGACATGGATGGTATAGAAGTAGATGAACTGTGTGATAGTGATGATTCTGTAAGGTTAGATAGTGCACATGAATCTGACTCAGATGGCCAAAATTGGCCTGAGTTTAACTTAGAGAATGACATGAGTAATCCTAGACTTAAGGTTGGAATGTTTTTTAAGTCTAAAGATAGTCTAAAAGAAGCTGCCAAGCAGTATGGTAGGTTGAATAGTTATTTTATTAAGTTTCCAAAAAATGATTTAAAAAGGTTAAAGGTAGTCTGCAATGAAAAATGTTCTTGGTTCATATGGGCTTCTAGGCTAAACCCTAATGACCCTACTGACTAGACTTGGTATATTAGGAGTTCAAACCCTAACCATACTTGTTCTAAAGTCTATAAAAATAGGAATGTAGCCTCAACTTGGATAGGTGAACAGTATAAAGAAAAATTCATTACTGATCCTGATTATTCTCTGAAATCATTACAGCAAGATGTCAAAAGAGATTTTTGTTGCTTGGTCTCACTAACCAAATGTAGGAGGGCTAAACTTAGGGCATTGGAATTAATTGAAGGAGCTCATAAGGCTCATTATAAGAAGATTTATGAGTACTTTTGGAGGTTAGGACCCAAAATGAGGGAACAACAACAATCTGTTATTTGGATAACAGATTAGTTCAAATGATGTATGTCTGTTTGCAGGCATGCAAAGATGGCTATAGGGCTGGTTGTACAAGGATAGTAGGTTTAGATGGATGTTTCTTAAAGGGCTACTATGGTGGCTACTTGCTTGCAGTTGTTGGGATAGATGCAAATAATGGCATCTATCCACTTGCATATACTGCTATCGAAAGTGAAAACCAAGCATCATGGCTTTGGTTCTTGGAGTTGCTTGTAATAGACTTGGAAATTGTGAGCTCGTACCAGATATCTTTATGTCTGAAAAACAAAAGGTAAAACTCAAGTTATATATATTTTTTATGTTGTTTCTATTTAGGGTTTGTCAAAGAATTAAACTATTTTTTTCCTAATTGCAGGGACTTTTGGAAGCAATATGTATGTTGTTTCCTAATGCAGAAACAAGACACTGTGTTAGACACCTACATTCCAATTTCAAGAATGTTGGTTTCCGAACAAAGGAGTTGAAAGATTTGCTTTGGAAAGCTGCCAAAGCAAGCACTACAAGGGAGTTCGATAATGCCATGGATGAACTGAGAAAAATCAATCAGCATGCTTATGACTGGTTAAAGAAGAAGAACCCTACTCACTGGTTAAGGTCTCACTTCTCAATTAGGAGCCATTCTGACATGTTGGTGAATAATCTATCTGAATCATTTAACAAGGTAAATCCCTATGTTTTATATTTCTTATTGATCATTAGCAATTCACTAATCATTTATGTGGTTTATGGATAGATGATACTGGAAGCAAGATGTAAACCTATTCTGACCATGATAAAAACAATAAGGACCAAGATTATGTTACTTATTGTCAAGAAGAAAGAAGAAGCTGACAAATGGAAAGGAATTTTGTGTCCAAAGATCAAGAAAAAACTGGATGTAAATATAAAAGATTCATTAAGGTAAAGATTGTTTCTAATGTCTATATTCTGACTTAATGTTGCTGATCACATGCACTGATTTTTGGAAAGCTATTGACTTTTTTTAATACGTATGCAATGATTGTTGGAAAGTTGTTGACTATTTTTTAATATGCATGCAATGATTGTTGGAAAGCTGTTGACTATTTTTTAATATGCATGCAATGATTGTTGGAAAGCTGTAGACTATTTTTTAATATGCATGCAATGATTGTTAGTGTGTTGCTTATTTTTTAGTATGCATGCAATGAGTTTTTTTTATAATATACATGTAGTGACTGCTTTTTTAGGGGGGGTGTGTGTCATTGTATGTTTTAACCAAGATGCTCACTGTTTTTTAGGTGTGTTCCATCATATGCTGGTGGGGACAAGTATCAAGTTGAATGTGGTCCAAGTAGCCAGCATGTGGTGGACTTAGTTTAGAATTCTTACTCCTGCAGGAATTGGGATCTCACTGGCATCCTTGCATGCATGCATTAGCTGTCATTCATGTAAAAAATGAGTTCCTAGAGACCTATGTGCAAACTTGGTACACCAAGCAAACGCAGCTTCAAATTTACTCAAATTTTGTAAGTCCAGTAAGGGGTCCTAAACAATGGGCCTATGTGTCAAACATGCTACCAATACTACCTCCTCCACTAAGAAGGCCACCTGGTAGACCTATTAAAGTGAGAAGGAAAGAACCTGATGAACCACAAACAACAGAAAGGTTGAGCAAGAGAGGGGTGGAGATGAGGTGCAGTAAATGCAAAATAATAGGCCACAATAAGAGGAGTTGCAAAGGGGAAGTTGGCCAAAATATTCTAGTAAGTAATTTTCCTTAATTTATAGTATACTTATATCTATGAATTTGTTTGTTTTTCACATTTCTTTTATTCTTGTAGGCTAAAAGGCATCAAATTGGTGTTAGAACCCAGCAACAGGCTACCCCAAGTCAGCAAGAGGGTACCCCAACTCAACAAGGTGCCCCAACTCAGTTACCTACTGCCCCAACTCATCAAGAAGCTGCCCTAAGACAAAGCTCCCATTAAAGAGAAAATCAACCACAACCACTGTTAGATGGATGCCTTCTACTCAAGAGTCATCCATGACAGACCATTGATGATGATGTGAACAGACTGTATTTTGTTAACCTTTTAAAACTGTGTAAATTTGCCTGCTACTGATTATTAATTTAGGCAGATATTTTTTGGGAAATTTGCCTATGATTGCTACTGTTGATAAACTTAGGCATAGTCACTGAATTTTTTTGTAAATTTCCCTACAATTCACATATGCTCAATTGTAATGAATTGTAGGAAAATTTGGCAATATTTTGCCCCTCATTCCTTTTGAAAACAGTTTGGCATTTTGGCCTTAATATATGAGCAATTATCCATGCTATTTGTTATCCAACTGTTAAGCAATTTGTATACCAACTGTTATCTTTTCTAACTAGCAGCCATGTATACCAACTGTTAAGAAATTTGTATATCAATTGTTATCTTTTCTAACCAGCAGCTATGTATACCAAGTGTTAAGTAATTTGTAAACAACAACATGAGCTAGTTAGCTATGTATACTAACAGCCATTTTTAACACATGTTAAGCAACAAAAATATTCCAACACAATTTGTAATCAACAAAAATTTTCCATTTCATTCAAGTGTTTGTAAACAACATGATATGGTTAGCCATGTATAACAGCAGCCATCTATACCAATATAAGCTACAATTTACCAGCAACAAAATTACAAAACATAAGCTGGTTTTCAATTAACATAAAATAATTTTTAAGGTTTTGAAAACAACAAAACAATAACAATTACAAGCACCAAAAACCAGGTTCTTCTCTCCCTTTTCCTTACATCCTCTAATGTCTTCATTTTTTTCAGCAGACCCAACAACACAACTCTTAAACAGGGCGTCAATGGTGGATTAAACCAGCTGAAAAACTGACATGGTTTTTGAAATCCACTGCCGAATTTCTTACACCCAAAAAACCTCCTACCTGGGTTGTCATTGGACCAAGACGTGTTTAATTTGGTTGGGTTTCCACAATAGCACACCGGAATCACTTCAGGCATATCCATTTTCCCTCTTCTCCTTCTTTTCTTCTTCTTCTTTTTCTTTTTCTCAAACCCTAAAATGGTGCTAGTACTATTGTTAAAGTGTTACTAACTGGCCAGCTAGACTTAAGGTTGACAGCAAGGACTCCATCACCTACCACGTCACTTTACTGTGACGTCTGTGAGGGAAAACGGTAAAAATGACCGTTTTGTTACTTTTTGAAAGTTAAGTGACTGAAATGAAACTTAGGTGACTATTTTGTCAGTTACCCCAAAGTTGGGTGACTGTTGGTGTAACTTACCCTAAATTCAATTATAGATGTAAAATAAATAATTATTTTTCATATTAAAAGATAAAAATATATACTAAGTTTGTACTTATCTTAAAATAATTTTATTGATAAATAATTAAAGTTTCATTAATTATATTTGTATTTATTTTTATTATTTACATAATACTTATTTATGTTAAATTATATATTTTATATAATAAAAGTAATCAATCATTTTTAACATTTTTGACATATATATTTAACATATATTTATATTAAATATTAAACTACATTAAAATAATGGGATAAATTCCAAAATTATAATCAACTATGGTTTAATGTGTAATTGTATACATGAACTTTGATTTTGTGCAATTTTATACATGAAATTTTGATTTGATCCAATTCTTATAAATTATTAACACAATTATTGATATAACATCATTTTATGTTTATATATTGCATACATAAATAATTCTATTTATCCAATATAAAAGTAAATTGAAATATTTATTTCTTTAAAAGTGTATGATTAACTCAAAATTAAAGTTTCAAATATACATTTGAAACACAATTAGAGTTCCATGTGTACAATTGCACCAAGTTAAAGTTCATGCACATAATTGCACATTAAATCAAATTTATGTAAAATTTTGAGATTTATCTTGAAAATAATAATTAAAAATTATTTATGATAATGAATTTATATATTATTAGATTGTTTGTATAAAAATAAAATTTTATATAATAAAACTTATAATATGTTTTTGTTTATTTTTATATTTATATAATATATGTATTATTATGATAAATTATTTTATGGATTTTTCCCACTACATCATTCATGGTCCCTTTCAAATTATTTAACTCGAACCCTTAACCTTAAACTTTGAATCCCAAACTCGAATCTGAACTTGAACCCAAACCTTGAACCTTGGACCTTGGGCCTAGGGTCCAAAGTTTGAGGTTTGGGTTTAAGGTTTAGAGTTTAAGATTTGGGATTCATAATTTAAGGTTTTGGGTTCGAGGTTTAAAGTTTAATATTTAAGGTATAAGACAAAAAAAACTAAAATTGTATATCAATAACATGAAAAAATTATTAAAACGTCATTATATAATTAAAAAGAGGACATAAACAATGTAGTGGGAAAAATACATAAAATAATTTCTCGTATTTTATAATAGCAATATAAGGTTAAACTTGGAAAAATATTTCCCACTCTAAATTTTTTTTTCTTAATTGGAACAGAATACTTCTATCTAAAATTCCATCTTCGATGCGTTGAAAATTTTACTGGCCAAAATTAAAATGTTATTCAAAGGGATGATAATGGTGCGTTTGCACCGAAACCTATAACAATGGCCAAAGTTAAAAATATAACTTACTTTTTATGCATGTACACTTTCAAACCAATATGATATTTCTATCATGTTGATTTAAAATATTGTATATATTAATATTTATTGAGTGATTAAAAATTTTTTATATAAAATAAATAATTTTTTAATTTACATTAAATTTAATATACGTAATTTATATAAATAAAATATAAAATTTAACGATTAAATTATTAAAATAATAATCATAAAAAGTTTAGGAAAGAATGAATTAAATATTTATCTATATAAATAGATTATCTAAATCAGCCTGATCCAATGGGATCATCTTCAAAACGAAATTGGCTCGACTACCTAATTCTTTTGTGTAGATTTCCACGCACTAAAAGAAAGCGTGCCAAAACTTTGTTTAGTTTAAAAATCATTTATTCAAAACTCACCATATTTGTAACTAATTTCCATCGGTAAAATTGTGATTTTTTATTTAATATTTATATTTTAATTTGATATAAAAATTTTATCAATTTTATGAGTTGAAAATAAATTATAATAATTAAATTTCATATTTGATTATGTTAAAAGACATTTCAATTTAGAGAGAGAAATTATCAAATTAATAGTAATAAAATTAATTAAGTCTTAACTCGGTTAACATTGACATTGTTACTAATATAAGAAAATATAAGTTCGAGCGAACTGAAATATGTTTATTTTAATTTAAAGATTGTGGAGAGGTTATAAATAATTCAAGATATTATATAAAAAATAATTAATTAAGTTACCCAATTGCTTGTCAATAGAATAACATCAAGTTTGATTTAGCCCTGCCATGAAATCATATAAAAGAGAAGTTATTTGAGCTCCGGTGGTGGACTAAACAGAGACCTAGTAAACTAATACCTAAAATACAGTGTGCCCCCAACACGAAAAGCACCATTCAATTTCTTTACCTTTGGATCTTTATTTTATAACGCAACTTGGTACGTTCGACCATAACGTTTACGAAGGTTTAATTCTAAAAGTGGTCCTTAAATTATATTATTTTTTCATTTAAGTACCTAAACTTTTTTTTATTGTCAAAAGTAATATCTAAATTATTAATTTCGTCCCATTTTACCCCAAAATAATGATACCAACCAATAAAAACGTAACACATGGTACATTTAAAGTGAGACCAAATTAATAATTTAGATATAATATTTTACCAAAAAAAAATTAAATATCTAAGTAGGAAATTTGATATAGTTTAAGGGTCAATCTTGCATTTAAGCCTCTACAAAGTTATGCAGTTGTTTTCATTTGACATTTTATTGTATTTGCATCAACAAAACCTTTACCAATAAAATGCATGCCACCAATTTTACCAATATCTTCCTTATGGTATTACAACCCACAAAACCAACACAACGCTGGAACATCACCAATAGACCAAGGGTCTCAACATTATCGGTTTGATAATCAGCAATACTTAGACATGCAAGAGAGAATAAGAGTTATGGAGGAATTGTAACAGCCCGTTTTAAGGCCTAGTCGGATTAGTGGTCTGGGGACCACAAATTCGATGTCAAGAAAATAATTTATTATTATTTTGATGTATTAGCATGTTTTTAAGAGTACGTGAAAAATTTGGTGAGTCAATTTTAGCATTTGGAAGCCTTATTGCGAAAAAGGACTAAATCGCATAAAATGCAAAAGTCCTAAATTGATAGCTAAAAGTGTCAAATATCTAGAGAACCTAAATTTGGGGTCTTTAAAGGGCAATTAGACCCTATAGAGATAGCTTGGCTGACCTTAGGAGGTAATTTGGTCAAAAAATCCAAGTTTGGTGGGTTTGGTGGCTAATTTGACTAAAATAGAAATAAAATAAAAGAAAGATGATATCATCCTATATCCTATTTTCTTCTCCATTGATTTTTCAGAAATTTTTGGGGGTTTTGAGCTTCAAAAATTTCAGCAACTTTAAGTCTTTACAAGTAAGTGGTTTTAATGGTTTTTCTTGAATATTTTTGTACTTTTGAGACCCTCAAAGCATGAGCTTTCAAATGAGGGTACTATTTTGCAAAATGGTTGAAAGTATAGGGTTTTTTCATGAGAGAACCTAGGGTGTTTCTTGAAATTTTATGGAAGAATATGAAGCTTAGTGGTGTGGTAAACAACTTTTGTGAAAGGATTTTCATGAAGATACCTAAAAAGGATTAGTTTGCATAAGTTGTAAAGTAGATGATTAATGTGTAATATAGAGGGAATTTGGAGTTGGTATAAGAGTAAAAATTGTTCGGCTAGGCTTAAGATGCGAATAAATCCGATAAAAATCAATTTTCAAGTCTAAGGGTAAAATGGTCATTTTGTCAAGGTATAGGGGCAAAATGGTCATTATACCAAAGAAGTGAATCTTCGATTGCCTAATTTTATTGAGTGATTAAATAAGTGTATTTTTCTATTATAGATCAAGAAATACCGAATCTGAACCTAGACCGAGGGAAAGCTAAGCAAATCGACTAAATCGACTAGTCGCCACATTTTGTAATCCGAGGTAAGTTGCATGTAAATAATACAACTACATTGATAATACATGTGTTTGAATTGTGTCAAAATTATTATAGCATAAATTGCTTGAGTTGTGGAAATGAGAGAATGTGATGAGAATAGAGATAGTAGAATTCCCGTTGGAACCCTAGGGAAATAAATCAGATATTCAGGCCATGACGATTGGGTCATTTGTGTGAGTTAGTGTAAGACCATATCTAGGACATGACATCGGCATTGAGACGAGTGCTAGTGTAAGACATGTCTGGGACATGCATCGGCCTCGAGATGTAAGCCAGTGTAAAACATGTCTGGGACATGCGTCGGCTACGAGATGATAGTCAGTGTAAGACCATGTCTGGGACATGGCTTCGACTTAAGATATGAGCCAGTGTAAGACCGTGTCTGGGACATGGCATCGACACCTTACCTCACATTTGAGACTATAGAATATCCAATAGCATTCCGAATGGTTCAACGGTGAAAGTTTTGATTTCTAGTTAATGAGGAAAGTATAACTGTGTTGTGAGTGATACAGGTACCTATTTGGTATGTATAAAATGTAAGCCACATTATATGCTATATGATGTGTATTGAATATTGATGAATAAGTTTTGCTTATACCTACTTGTGTATTATGATACTTGTTGATGAATGGTAGAGTATTGTTGTATAATTATTTATATGCAACTTACTAAGCTATATGCTTACTCCCTCTCCTTTCTTTTTTCTTATAGAGGATCAACAGAAGTCAGAGATTTCGATCACATTATCAATCGAAGCATTCGGTATAGTTTGATTTATATTTTTGAATATGGCATGTATAGGGAAGTAGACTTGTGTTTTGTGTTGTTATTAATTTGGCCAAATGTGTTGGCTTGGGATAAATTCCTCATTTTGTACTAAGCCTTGAATGATGGCTAATATTCATTTTTATATATGCAAATGGTGTTATGTTCATGGATGAGTAGAATGCACAAATGACATGTTGTCTATTGTGGCTGATTTTATTGCATGAAATAGTCTTGTATTGATTTTGGTTGCTTTTGTGTAGGTTGTGTAAGTAAGGATGGCAAAGAGGCTTGATAAATAGCCTGATTTTGTCCACACGGGTAGACACACGGGCGTGTGCCTAGGCCGTGTGTGACACACGGTTAGCACCATGGGCCTGTTGTTCAACCGTGTGTCCCCTGCACATAAAAATTTCAAGTCAGTATGCATGATAGTAAACAAACGGGCAGAGACACGGCTGTGTGTCTCAGCCGTGTGAGGGGCACGGTTCAGCACACGGGCGTATGCCTCAGCCGTGTGACCCTTAAGGAATGCTAATGTCAGAAACAGAATGTTCAAGTTTTTGCACATGGGCTAGGACACAGGTGTGTCATGGCCGTGTGAAGGACACGGGCGTGTACCAAGCCGTGCGAAAACCCCTGGAGGTGTGTATTTAGAATTAATTCCACATGGGTGCCAGACACGGGCGTGTCCCTGTATTGCCTAGGCCTTGTGAGCCACATAGGCCAACCACACGACCATGTCAAATTGATCACACGGGTGTGTTGCCCCTTCCACAAGGGCGTGTGCCCCTGTACCAAGTGTCATTTTTCTAAAGTTGACTAAAGAACCCGAGGTGTTTTCGAATAATTTTCGATAGGTATTTTGGGTCTCATAGGCCCATATTAAGGATGTGTTGATAAGCTTGAGAAAGTTTTAAATTTTTCCAAGTCTTAGAGACTCGGAATTGGTAGTAGGCACGAGTTTAAGTTATGTAACACCTTGTACTCTATCCTGACATAGGATACGGGTATGGGGTGTTATATTTAGTGGTGTCAGAGCTATGGTTTAGTCGGTTCTAGGACTAACCTTGCGAAAGTATGAGTCTAGCTATACATGTCATAATTGTATATTGATAGTGTGGCGATTTCTGACAATTATAAATTGTATTTTTATATAGTAAATGGATCTTGATAGAGCTACGGTGGATGACGTGGAGAGTAACACACTGTCTCCCACTGAAGGGACCGCGCTAGTGGAAAATGAGCCCGTGACTATGGGCCAAGGCGGAGGGGCTAGAGAAGCATACCTCCAAATGATGGATGCTTGGTATATGAAGTTCATTCGTGAGAATACGAACACTCCACCTCCCCCACCTCTTTCGATTTCTTAGTATGCCCCGGTAGCTTTGCAAGCCATCGACATGTTTATGTGAAAGAAGCCTCCGGTAGACAAGATCTGAAAATAAGGGTTGAGGAATTTTGGGCTAACATAGATAACGACCCGGAGAAAGCAGAGTTTTGGTTAGAGAATACCATCAAGGTATTTGATGAACTGTCGTGCACACCTGAGGAGTGCGTGAAGTGTGCCATATCGCTCTTGTGAGATTCGACTTACCAGTGGTAGAACAAACTCGTATCTATGGTACCGAGAGAGAGAATAATGTGGGAATTTTTCCAAGAAGAGTTCCGAAATAAGTATATTAGCTAGAGGTTCATAAACTAGAAAAGGAAGGAATTTCTAGAGTTGAAACAAGGTAATAAGACTGTGATGGACTATGAACAAGAGTTTGTGAAACTCAGCAAATACGCGCGGGAGTGCGTGTCCTCAGAAGTTGCTATGTGCAAAAGGTTTGAGGATGGTCTAAATGAGGATATCCAAGTATTTTTTGGTATTTTAGAGCTAAGAGAATTTGTGGTGCTCATTGAGAGAGCTTGCAAGGCAGAAGAGTTGGTCAAAGAAAGGAAGAGCGCTACTATTGAGTCACGAGACTCAAAGAAGAGACAGATAGGGAAATTATATCAGCACCCATCCAAGAGATCGAAGGAATTCACTACCTAATCTAATGCTTTGGTAGGGTTTTCTAATAGGAAAAAGAATCAGCAGAACGTAACTTCTAGAGCCCAGACCACTTCTGCTGCAAGCGTGGGTAGTGCTCGACCAATTAGGCCAAGATGTTCGCAATGTGGTAGACGCCATTTCGGTAAGTGCCGAGGTAAAGAAAAAGGGTGTTTTAAATGTGGGTCACTGGACCATTTCATCCGAGACTATCTCGAATTAGAAAAAGGAGAGAAAAAGCAAGAAGTAAAGGCAAGTAATGCTCCATTAAGGGGTAGACTACAGAAGAACCCGAGAAGTGAGGTTACTAGTAAAGGTACGCCAAGAGATGCTACAGTGGGTTCTAAGGGCAGAGCGCCCGCAAGGACTTACGCTATTCGTACCCGTTAAGAGGCAAAGCTTCCCGATATGATCACGGGTACCTTTTCTATTCATGATATATCTGTTGTTGCTTTAATTGACCCGGGGTCTACCCACTCCTATATTTATATAGAATTGATACCTCGTATGAGCATGATAGTAGAGTCAACTGAATTTATGATAAAAGTGTCCAACCTCTTAGGAAAACATGTACTTGTAGACCAAATGTGTAGAAATTGTCCTTTGGCAATTAGAGGTCATTGTTTTCCGGCTAAGTTGATGTTATTGCTGTTTAATGAACTTGATATAATCCTTGGGATAGATTGGTTAACTTCTCATAGTGTTGTAGTGGACTGTGGGAGGAAAATTATTGAGTTGAAATGTGCAGATGGAAATGTCCTTCGGATTGGACCAGATGAACCAAATGAATCGCCTAGAGTAATATCATCTTTGGTTGCTGAAAAATATCTAAGGAAAATATATGAGGCTTATCTCAATTTTTTTGTGAATACTCAAGTGTCTGAGTCAAAGATTGAATCGGTACTAGTGGTTTGTGAGTTTATAGATGTTCCTGGAAGAGTTACCTGGATTACCTCCAGCTAGAGAAGTTGAATTTGGTATCGAGTTGGTCCCTGGTACAGCACCTATCTCGATCGCTCCTTATAGAACGGCCCCAACAGAGCTGAAAGTACAGCTGCAAGAGTTAACAGATAAAGGTTTTGCGAGACCTAGTTATTCACCATGGGGTGCACCAGTGTTGTTTGTGAAAAACAAAGACGGGTCGATGAGGTTATGTATCGACTATAGACAGCTTAATAAGGTAACTGTGAAGAACAAGTATCCTTTGCGAAGGATTGATGATTTATTCGATCAGTTGAAGGGAGCCACGGAGTTCTCCAAGATAGACTTGAGGTCTGGTTATCAGTTGAGAGTTAAAGAGCAAGATGTACAGGTGTTTATAGATTTGATGAACTCGGTCGTATTTGGATAAGTTCGTAGTGGTCTTCATTGACGACATACTGATTTACTCGCGTGATGAAGGTAAACACGTGGAGCATTTAAGAATGGTTCTACAAACTTTGAGAGATAAGCAGCTTTAAGAGTTTTGGCTTGAAGAGGTCAGATTTCTAGGACACACTGTGTCGGGTGACGGGATCAGAGTTGACCCAAGCAAGATCTCGGCTATTGTTGAGTGGAAATCGTTGAGGAATGTAACTGAAGTTTGAAACTTTTTGGGTTTGGCTGGACATTATAGACGTTTGTAAACAGATTCTCTATGATAGCTACGCCGATAACAAGGCTATTGCAAAAGGGTGTCAAGTTTGAATGGACAAAAAAGTGCCAACAGAGTTTCGAAAAATTAAAGGCCTTGTTGACCGAAGCCTCGGTGTTAGTGCAACCGAAGTCAGGCAAGGAGTTTGTGATATATAGCGATGCCTCCTTGAATGGTTTCGGGTGCGTGCTTATGCAAGAGGGTAAGGTCATAGCTTACGCTTCGAGACAACTAAAGCCTTATGAGAAAAATTACCCGACATATGATTTAGAGTTGGCTAGCATCGTATTCGCGTTGAAAATTTGGAGACACCATCTGTATGGCGAGAAGTGTCGGGTGCTCACTGATCACAAGAGCGTCAAGTACTTAATGACTCAAAAAGAATTGAATCTACGACAACGAAAGTGGCTAGAGCTGATAAAGGATTACGAGTTGGTGATTGACTATCTCCCGAGCAAGGTGAACGTGGTCGCTGATGCCCTGAGTAGGAAATCATTATTTACTTTAAGAGAAATGGATGCCTGATTGGCTTTATTAGATGATGGTTCGGTTCTAGTAGAGTTGAGAGCTAGACCGATGTTTCTACAAGAGATTCGGGAAGCTCAAAATAACGATAGTGATTTGCAAGCCAAGAGAACGTAGTGTGAGTCAAGCGTCGAGCCATATTTTCGTATTGGTACTGATTGATGTATAATGTTTAAAGATAGAGTTTGTGTACCCAAGGGCAGCAAGCTTATTTGGAAGATTCTACAAGAGGTGCATAGTAGTTGTTTGTCCGTCCACCCGAGTAGTGTGAAAATGTTCAACGACCTAAAGAAAATGTACTGGTGGTCGGGAATGAGAAGAGACATTTTAGAATTCGTTTCCAAGTGCCTTATGTGTCAGCAAGTGAAAGTCGAACACTATATACCTTCGGGTCTACTTCAGCCTATCACAGTCCCTGAGTGGAAGTGGGATCAGATTACTATGGATTTCGTGACGGGTTTGCCATTAACCCCGAAGAAAAAGAATGTTGTTTGGGTTATTGTGGATAAGCTAACAAAGTCGGTGCATTTTGTACCAGTGCGTACCGACTACTCCCTTGAAAGATTGGTCGACTTATACGTATCTGAGATCGTGAGGCTTCATAGCGTGCAATTATCGATTATTTCAGATCGGGATCCGAGATTTACCTCGAGGTTTTGGAGAAAGATACAAGAGGAATTGGGAACAAAGTTGAGTTTTAGCACGACATTTCACCCGCAAACCGACGGTCAGTCGAAAAGAGTAATTCAGATCTTAGAAGACATGTTGCGGTGTCGTGTTCTCGAGTTTCAGAGAAGTTGGGAAAGGTACTTACCATTGGTAGAATTCACCTATAACAATAGCTATCAGTCAAGTTTGAAGATGGCACCTTATGAGGCATTGTATGGGCGAAAGTGTCAAAGGCCCTTATATTGGGCCGAGCTCAGAGAGGGTCAGATTCACGGGGTCGATGTAGTCAAGGAAACTGAAGAGAAAGTTAAAGTGATTCGCGACTGTTTAAAGGCTGCCTCGGATAGACAAAAATCCTATGCGGATAGGATCGGTTGCCTATCGTTTGGCTTTTGCACCAGAATTGGAAAGGACTCATGAGGTGTTTCATGTATCCATGCTATGTTAGTATAGATTAGACCCTTCGAATGTGATTGCGCCAACCGAGGTTAAAATTTATCCGGACATGACTTATGGCGAAAAGCTGGTCAAGATTTTAGCTCGAGAAGTTAAATAGCTAAGGAACAAGAGTATAGCACTCGTGAAAGTTTTGTGGAATAGACATAGAGTCAAGGAAGGCACATGGGAACCTGTGGATACTATGAGAGATCAATACTCGAACTTATTCACCAGTAAGATTTTTCGAGACAAAAATCTCTAAGGGGGAGAAATGTAACAACCCGATTTAGGGCTTAGTCAGATTAGTGGCCTCGGGACCACAAATTCGATGTCAGGAAAATTATTTTATTATCATTATTATGTATTAGCATGTTTTTAAGAGTACGTTAAAAATTTGGTGAGTCAATTTTAGCATTTGGAAGCCTTATTGCGAAAAAAGACCAAATCGTATTAAATGCAAAAGTCCTAAATCGATAGCTAAAAGTGTCAAATAGCTGGAGAACCTAAATTGGGGGTCTTTAAAGGGAAATTAAACCCTATATAGATAGATTGGCCGACCATAGGAGGTAATTTGGTCAAAAAGTCTAAGTGTGGTGGGTTTAGTGGTTAATTTGACTAAAATAGAAATAAAATAAAAGAAAGATGATATCATCCTATTTCCCATTTTCTTCTCCACCTATTTTTCAGCCATTTTTGGGGTTTTGAGCTTCAAAACTTTCAGCAACTTTAAGTCTTCACAAGTAAGTGATTTTAATGGCTTTTCTTGAATATTTTTGTACTTTTGAGACCCTTGAAGCATGAGCTTTCAAATGAGGGTACTATTTTGCAAAATGGTTGAAAGTCTAGGGTTTTGTCATGAGAGCATCTAGGGTGTTTTCTAAAGTTTTATGGAAGAATATGAAGCTTAGTGGTGTGGTAAACAAGTTTTGTGAAATGATTTTCATGAAGATACATAAAAAGGACTAGTTTGCATAAGTTGCAAAGTAGATAATTAATGTGTAATAAAGTGGGAATTTGGAGTTGCTATAAGATTAAAAAGGGTTCGGCTAAGCTTAAGATGTGAATCAATTCGATAAAAATTGATTTTTGAGTCTAGGGATAAAATGGTCATTTTGTCAAGGTTTAGGGGCAAAATGGTTATTTTACCAAAAAAGTGAATTTTTGATTACCTAATTTTATTGAGTGATCAAATAAGTGTATTTTGCTACTATAGATCAAAAAATACCGAATCCGAACCTAGACCGAGGGAAAGCCAAGCAAATCGACTAAATCGACTAGTCGCCACATTCTATAATCCGAGGTGAGTTGTATGTAAATAATACAACAACATCGATAATATATGTGTTTGAATTGTATCAAAATTATTATAGCATAAATTGCTTGAATTGTGGAAATGAGAGAATGTGATGAGAATAGAGATAGTAAAATTCCCATTGGAACCCTAGGGAAATAAATTGGATATTCAGGCCATGACGATTGGGTCATTTGTGTGAGCTAGTGTAAGACCATGTTTGGGACATGGCATCGACATTGAGATGAATGCTAGTGTAAGACATATCTGGGACATGCATTGGCCTCGAGATGTAAGCCAGTGTAAAACATGTCTGGGACATGTGTCAGCTACGAGATGATAGTCAGTGTAAGACCATGTCTGGGACATGGCTTCGACTTGAGATATGAGCCAGTGTAAGACCGTGTCTGGGACATGGCATCAGCATCTTACCCCCCATTTGAGGCTATGGAATATCCGATAGCATTCTGAATGGTTCAACGGTGAAAGTTCTAATTTCTAGTTAATGAGGAAAGTATAACCGTGTTGTGAGTAACACAGGTACCTATTTGGTATGTATAAAATGTAAGCCACATTATATGCTATATGATGTGAATTGAATATTGATGAGTAAGTTTTGCTTATGCCCATTTGTGTATTATGATACTTGTTGATGAATGGTAAAGTATTGTTGTATAATTATTTATATGCAACTTACTAAGCTATATGCTTACTCCCTCTCCTTTCCTTTTTCTTATAGTGCCGCCTATCTAGCTCAAGGATCAACGGAAGTCAAAAATATCGATCACACTATCAATTGAAGCATTCGGTATAGTTTGATTTATATTTTTGAATATGGCATGTATAGGGAAGTAGACTTGTGTTTTGTGTTGTTATTAATTTGGCCAAATGTGTTGGCTTGGGATAAATTCCTCATTTTGTACTGAGCCTTGAATGATGGCTAATATTCATTTTGATATATACAAACGGTGTTATGTTCATGGATGAGTAGAATGCACAAATGAAATGTTGTCTATTGTGGCTGATTTTATTGCATGAAATAGTCTTGTACTAGTTTTGGTTGCACTTGTGTAGATTGTGTAAGTAAGGGTGGCAAAGATGTAACGCCCCCACCCCTGAAACCGTCACCGGAGTCAAGCTTGAGGTGTTACTAAACTTATCTTACCTTTTAAACAACTCTAAATCACTTATTTTAATTTTCGGAATAAATTATTTTCTGCGTCATAGTTGCTTAAAAATTCATTTCTCGAGTTTCAAAACTCGAAATTAAGATCCGTAAATTTTTCCTGAAACTAGACTCATATATATATCTATTAAATTTTTTTTAGAATTTTTGACTTAGCCAATTAGTACAGTTTATTAGTTAAAGTTATCCCTGTTTCAGAATTCGACTACACTGGCCTCTACTTACTACGAACCACTTTTCTCTCTGTAAAAAATTCATATGACTATACCGTTTGTTTCCATTAAAACTAGATTCAATAAGGATTCTAAAAATATAAAGTACACCACCTAATTATTTTTTTAAAATTTATGGTGAATTTCTAAAGTTGGAACAGGGGATCCAAAAATTGCTCTGGCCCTATTTCACTAAAACCCAGATATCTTATAAAATACAAAACCTTTACCTGTTTTGATTATTCCATATGAAAATAGACACAATGAGCTTTAATTTCATATATTATTCACCATCAACCCATGTCTCTACAATTTCTTGTGATTTTTCAAAATCACGTTATTTCTGATACTTAAATCTGTTTTTAAGTTACTTTCACATTTTTCATAGTTTTCATGTGATAGTTACTACTTAATCATACATACTATTAAACATGTATATCATCAGCCATTCTATTAGTTAATCACTAGAAAGTATTTACACATCATTCATTGATCATATCATATTAAAAGAAACCAAGTTCCTATACATGCCATACACAAAATGAAACGTTTAACTATACCAATGTGGTTTCTTCGATAGTGTGATTGGTCTCCGACGTTTCCTTCGATCCCCGAGTGGCTTGATAAAGACTATAAGAAAAAGAAAATAAAGAGAGTAAGCACTAGGCTTAGTAAGCTTACAAGCAAATAAATTACAACATTCAACATGTTGAATAAATATACATAATGTCACCTAGCCTCATAAACTTCCTTTACTTCTCATTTTCTACCTTCTTCTTTACTCACTTACCTTCTTTCTTACCTGACCTTTCACTATTCATAAATATAATCTACCTTCCCTTTTTGCTGATAATTCACTGTAATTTAGCGTGTACAATGACCCGTTGAACCACTCGGAATACTAAGGATACTAGGGTCGTTCATGTCTATCAATATCCTGCCAATGCCATGTCTTCGACATGGACTTACATGAATTATTCCTGTCTCCAATGCCATATATATATATATATATATATATATATATTATGGGCTTACATGGCTCATTCCTGTCTCCAAAGCCATATATCCGATATGGACTTACATGGCTCATTTCATCTGTCTCCGTCTCATCAATCCCAATATCCTAACATTCCTAAGGTTCAAACGGGCTTCGATGCTTTTTCTCATCACTTAGCCTTTAATTCGACTTTAAATATTCTCATAACATAAATATATAAATGCTGAAATTGACAATAATAATGTAAATAAAAGAATATTGCATTTATTTCTTCAGAACTTACCTTGATACAAAATGTGACTAAACCTTACAATTTAGTCTTTACTTTTCTTTTCCTCGTTCTTCTTTGGATTCTTGATATGGTGCAAAAATATGAAAAACCAGCATAGGAGACACCTTCTGGCGTTTACGGTGAGAAAGATGAAGAAATGTCTAGATTTTCAATTACATCATTTTTTAACTATTAACTTTTATGCTAATTCCAATTTTGTCCCTTGTTCACATTGTTTTCTTGCTTATTTCATACCCAAACCGTCCAGCCATTAACCTTTGGGTCTAATTTCTCTTTAAATCCATCTTTTAAATACTTAAGCTATTTACTCACAATTTAACAAATTTTGAGCTATTTTCGATTTAGTCCTTTTAATTAATTAGCTATCCAAACATCAAAATTTTCTAACGAAACTTTAATACTAACTCAATGACACTTCATAAATATTTATAAAAATATTTATAGCTCGATTTTCAAATTCGAGGTCTCGATACCTCGCTTTTTGACCCGTCGACCTAATAAATTATTTTAATTCACTAATTTCACCATTTCACAAATTCTTCTCAATTCTTACTTGACTCATAAATATTAAGTTACTATCTTGTTCAATCTTATTTGTCCGATTTAGTGATCTCAAATCACCATTTTTGACACCACTGAAAATTAGGCCGTTACATTCTACCTCGGATTTGTGGTTTCGCAACCACTGTTCCGTTTAGGCCCTATTTCGGGATGTTACAAAAGAGGCTTGGTAAATAGCCTGATTTTGTCTACACGGATAGACACACGAGCGTGTGTCTAGGCCGTGTGTGATACACGGTCAACACCATGGGTGTGTTGTTCAGCCGTTTCTCCCCTGCACATAAAAATTTCAAGTCAGTATGCATGATAGTAAACACACGAGCAGAGACACAGCCGTGTGTCTCAGCTGTGTGAGGGGCACGGTCCAGCACACGGGCGTGTGCCTCGACCGTGTGACCCTTAAGGAATGCTGATGTCAGAAATAGAATGTTCAAGTTTTTGCACACGGGCTAGGACACGGTCATGTCATGGCCATGTGAAGGACACGGGCTTGTGCCAGGTCATGCGAAAACCCCTGTAGCTGTGCATTTGGAATTAATTCCACACAGATGTCGGACACGGGTGTGTCCCTATATTACCTAGGCCGTGTAAGCCACACGAGCCAACCATATGACCATGTCAAATTGATCATATGGGTTTGTTGCCCCTTCCACACGGGCGTGTGCCCTTGTGCCAAGCGTCATTTTTCTAAAGTTGACTAAAGAACCCGAGGTGTTTTCGAATAATTTTCGGTGGGTATTTTGGGACTCGTAGGCCCATATTAAGGACGCGTTGATAAGCTTGAGAAAGTTTTAAATTTTTCCAAGTCTTGGAGGCTCGGAATTGGTAGTAAGCACAAGTTTAACTTAGGTAACACCTTGTACTCTGTCCCGACATAGGATATGGGTATGGGGTGTTACAAGAACAAATCTCCTTCCAACAAAAAAGATACGAAAAGCAACAAAAGTTTATCCACACAGATGAAAGAAATGAAAAGCTCATTGAGGAGCTCAAACCAAATAAGGTGAACCAAGAGTAGAATCCCAAGCATGGAAAGGAAGATTTTTTCCATTCCGAACACCATCATCAGTATGTGGGCCAAGGTAAGGAAATTTTAGTAGATGAGGATGTTGATATGGATGATAGAGATGATAGCTATAGTGAGGACTATGATTATAGTTATAGTTGTTCTATTCAAAATACCTTGGAACAAAAAGTAGAGAAGTGAGAAACATTTATAGGATTTTCAGAAATTAGAATCATCAGATTAGTGAAGAAGTATAAAATGAGCCCTTAGCTTAAAAAAATATTGCAGTATCATGTTTCCCTGATATTTAAATTCCTCAAAATGATGTATGATGGTCGAGGAGACCCTCAATACCATTTAGCCCATTATATAAATCACATGAATGTATTTGGGGCTTTAAATGAAGTTAAATGCATGACATTTTCAATGATATTGAATGACTCGGCTCAAGTGTGGTATTTGCAATTGCCACAACATTCCATTATGAATTTCGAGCAGTTGGCATACCTATTTATGAGTAGGTTCTTGGAAAATAAGACAATGAAAAAATCTAATACGTACCTCATGTTTATTAAGCAACATGAGGATAAGCCTTTAAGAGATTTTGTGAAAAGGTTCAACATAGCAACCATGGTCACAAAAGACATTCCTAAAGAATTTGTTGTTCAAGCTTTCATGTATGGAAAATCTCACCAATTTTTGAAGTATAATTTAATTGATAAACCCGCATCCTACTTGTTAGCATTATATGAGAAGGTTGATGAAAAATTGGGTTTGAAAAATGCAGCGAAAAATAAATTTAGGGGAAAACCAGATTTTAAAAAAAAATTCAAAACAAAAACTTGGTTGTGATATCTAAAGTAATAAACACATAATAAAAATTTTACCTTTTCAATTCGTTTAGGATAAACGCTTCGATCGGGTAGTCTTCTCCGCTATTCATAAGCTCACGTCTGCCAAGTGTGGGCTCACTTTGAATCAGAAAATTTTCCACAAAAAATACCAGTGGGTAATTTCACAATTTCTCTAAACTTTTGAGTCAAGTTGTAAATAAGAAAAATATCTTTAGAAATGTTCTGAAATAATTTCTTTAGAGGATTTTCTCTCTACAACTTTCTATTGAATTCAGGTGTGTAAAAAATAATAACCCAAGGCTCTCTTTATATAAGGAGAGTTTAGAGAATTCAACTATAACTAAACTTAATCACTTTAATATTAAATTAATAAAATACTAATAATATAATTATTAAATTTAATTTAATATTAAATCTATTAAAATAATATTATTTTTGGAATAATTAATCTAAAATCAAATTCTCTGGTAAAGTCCCAGTAGGATTGTAATTCTTCCACTACTCAAGCATCGAAGACCCACCACCGCTGACCATTTTTCGGCCACCAGAATACCGCCATTACAACCGCTAGCACCCCGAGTTGGTTCAATTTCTACCGATTTGGTCTGGGTCAATGATGATCCAACCGATTCGATTTAGCCACTGATTGGACCGTTGGTCTTGTTTCACATATCAGGCCCAATTTGACCATTTTTTTGGGTCTTGGTCTCAAATTTTGGGCTCCTGGGCCCAATTTACGATCTAAGGTCCAATTTTCAAGTTCAATTACTCATTGGGCCAATTGTCTGACTTGAAAATTAATTTCCAAAAATATCATATTAACTTTAATAAATTTTTTAATTTAATTTTACTTTATAAAAATTAATTTTTCCAAAAATCACTTAGATTTTCTAAATTAATTTTTTAAAAATTCTTTAATTAATTTCTCTAGTTGAATAATTCTTACAACAGCTTAATTTAATTCCACATCGAATAAATCGACTCAATTAAATTATTTCCAAAGTCATAGAATTTACTTCTAATTCAAATGCAGTTCAATCAAGCTTTTGATGTGCTAGCGAAGGGACTAGTTGGACATATACAATTAGGCCCTAGTAATTGCAATTATGTCCAGAAGCATCGTTATGATAATTTACAATTACTTAATCATTGAGTCAAGCCACAAGAAGTACCATGATTGAAAACTCATTAATTGTATACTCTTTATAAAAGCAATCCACCCAACTGCTTTATCCAATGACCTCTTCATATGTGTGTTATCCTCATATGATATCCTTAATTTCTTTGAGTTAAATTCATTCACTCAATTCAATCATATTTTATCTCAATGTCACAATTGTGTCTTCTTAATGATTAATATGACCACTATCAACAAATGATTGTGATAAATTGTTCATTCTAAAACAAGTAACCCATGACAACGTTCCATATTTATCGATCCACACATTGCCAATAAGAGGATATCGTTAACTCTTTAATTGAGCTATGAATTCCACTGTTGCAAGTAAAGCTATGTCATACACAAGTCATGTATCCAACATACCGGCTATCGACTCTATAACACCCCGTACCCGAGTCCGTTACCGGAGTCGAACACAAGGTGCACACAAACTTAACCTAATCATTTTCACAGTCCATTAAAAATTTCCAGACAAGCTGGTTACTGCGTCACTGTCGCCTTAAAAATCATATCTTGAGTTTCAAAACTTGAAAACTGATTCCGTAAATTTTCCCCAAATTTAGACTCATATATCCATTTGTGGATTTATTTCTAGAATTTTTGGTCAGGCCAATTGGTACAGTTTATTAGTTAAAGTCATCCCTGTTTCAGAGTTCGACTACACTGACCTTTGCACATTACGACCTGGATAACTTCTCGTACAGGGCTTCAATGCTCATTCCGTTTGTTTTTAATGAAACTAGACTCAAAAGGAAATCTATACATATAAGGCATGACTTCTAATTGTTTCTGGATAATTTATGGTAAATTTTCAAAGTCGTAACAGAGGATCCAGAAACCGTTCTGGCCCTGTCTCACGAGAACTTTAATATCTCTTAATATACTGTTCATATGATCGTTTCGTTACTTTCATATGAAAATAGATTCATCAAGGTTCGATTACATAATTTATTCGCTATTTAACTCCATTCCTACTATTTTTAGTGGTTTTTCACATCCACGTCACTGCAGCTGACAGCATCTGTTTTTAAGGTAGGCTTTACCTATTTCATAGTTTCCATGATTCAATTAACCCTTTAACATAAGTAGCACAAGATAGGATCATGACTAACCATCCCAATGGTTAATCATTTCCAAACATTTCCATGCCTCTTAATGAACAACATACAGTGGTTATAATCCCATGCCCAAAGTATACTTAAGCCATTTTCGCATGGCTATCCAAATTTACACAAATCGAAAGGTACATGACCCACAACAAAAGGGTAGTCCTATACATGCCATATCCAAAGTTCAACTAAAAAAAGTACCAAAAAGGGCTTTGATAGTGTGGTTGACTTCGACTTCGATGATCCCGAATCCGATCGCTAACGAGCCAAAATCTATAAAACCGAGAAACAAAGAAACGGAGTAAGCAATTTATGCTTAGTAAGTTTTGAGCCATAAATTTACACACAACCAAAGCATAGCATTTAAGTAGCTAAACAATAATTCATATGCACAAATTCTCAATGACATGCTTACTTCACAATATCAACTCTTATATTCATACACAAATAACGACTTAGTCAAGGCCAGTAGCTCATTTATCAACGGAGCGAATGCTCATATATACTGGCTCATAGTGTGCAAAGCACATACGAAACGTACCTCATTGTTGGGAATTTCACAAGCATATTAACTGAAAATTTTTACAGCAAGTTCATTCATTCCCAAATCACGTACCTTCGGAGTTTAACCGGATATAGCTACTCGTTCAAACGCCTTCGGGACATAGCCCGGTTATGGTAGCCCGCACAAATGCCTTCGGGACTTAACCCGGATATCACAACTCGCACAATTGCCTTCGGGCTTAGCCCGGATATCACAACTCGCACAATTGCCTTCGGGCTTAGCCTGGATATCACAACTCGCACAATTGCCTTGGGCTTAGCCCGATATTACCCAACATTCATACACATCTTTGTTTCAATTTCATAACAAAATTTATGCACAAATCACTTAACAAGAAATGTCATTTCGCTCAATGGCCACATACAAAGGGCACGATTTTGATTTGCTTATAACATCATCTAATCGAATCAAAATCTAAGTTTCGATACTCGAAAACTTACCTCGGATGTTGTCGAACGATTCCAATGGCTATTCGACCACTTTTTCCTTCCCTTTATCGGATGTGGTTCCCTTTTGCTCTTGAGCTTAATTTAACAAATAAATTGATTTAATCATTTGAGCATCAACAAGAGGAATTCAAGGTACTTAGCCCACATATATTCACTAGACCTTAAAGTCACATATGTACGGAGTTCATGAATCAAACTCAACACATTAGTTAGTACTCTCCTTAGCCGAATTTTCTAAGTCAAGATAAAGCCTTCAACATGCTTACTCATGGCCGAACAACACATCAACCTAGGTACTCATTCATGGGGCCGATTATGCATGTTGATGTTGAGGCCAATTACATGTTTAATTCCACACATGAATGGCATACATTTTACTAGCTAATGCATTACATATTGTAGCTCAATGCACTTCTATCATTTACTTCATAACCGAAACATCATCACAAGAAAATATATACTTTGAGATAGTATATATGTCATACCAATACATCATGCGCAAACATATATACATATAGGTGCAAGGGCCGAATCTCAAGTTGTTCATAACCATCCAAAAGACAAATTTTTACCTATCATGTAATAAGCATAAATCATGCTTATGAATACACCTTGGCCGAATACATCACAACCATACCCTTTCAGTTTTCGGTCATGGTTAAACAAAGAACTCAATGTCTTACTCAAGAATGCTAAAAGAAAATTCAAGAGTAGTCAATCCATCATCACATGCATCATTAACAAGCTTCACATTTAGCATGCAATGGCTTTAACACAACATCAACCTTGGTCGAATACCATTTCCATGACAAAGAAAAGATTGAACCATGGGCTAACATGAACATCAAGCTAGCAACTAAAACATGCATGAATCTCATGGCACAACCTCAAACATACCTTAATCTTGATACAAGTATGGCCAAACCTCCCCTTAATCCTCTTCTATACCAAATATGGAGCAAAAATTTCTTCTTCCTCTTTAGAATTTTCGGCCAAAGAAAGAATGGAAAGGATGAACAAATTTTTTTCTTTTCTTTTCTTTCACATACGGCAACAATGGGGGGAATACCACACACAAAATTTTTTTTTTTTGTTTCTCTTCCTACATCCTTAATTTTTAATCATTTTATTACATCATGCATTAACAAAACATGTCATGACATGTTTTCCTTGCCCATAATCCTTTGTCATGGCCGGCCACTATCAATTAGGGGGGAAATTTGACATGCAAGTCCTCCCTTTTGATTACATGCACTATTAGGCCCTTATAGATTAGCCCATCACATTTCAAAAGTGTCACACAAGTCCTAATGACTGAATTCACATGCAATCGATTAAATCGAAGTTTGAAATTTTCACACATTCATAAATACATATTCTAGACAATAAATATTACGTTCAAACATTTCGGTGACTCGATTTAGCGGTCCCGAAACCACTTCCCGACTAGGGTCAATTTTGGGCTGTCACAGACTCGATCATCTTTAAAGCATAAGCCTACACATATATCAAAGCACATGAGTTATATACGCATAGTCAGTGACTAACTCAAGATTTAGGTAAATCACACCATGAATGTTACAAGTGAATTAATTCACAAATGGATTCAAAATTAATTCATTTTGGGTCCAATCTAATGCATCATTCTACCAATAAATACATCTATGTCTATACCCGTGGAATCAACTGCTTTGATGTCCAAGACTAGCCCTATCCTCAATTGGATTTGTAGACGACATAACAATCATTCTCAATATTTAAATTAAACGCTCACTTTGATTCTTTTACGAGATTACTGTAATGACCCAAAATTCACGGGCATAGGAAAAGTGCAATATCGGGCCTCCGTCTTAGTAAATCGAGTTCAAAAATAATTATTAGAAATATTTATGAGTCTAGTGATGTGTTTAATTAGGTTTAAAGTAGGTGAATTTAGCTTAATTAAGAATAATTAGGAAAAACGACTAAATAGAATAAGGTGTAAAAGTTTAATTATAAAGTAAAAGAAAACAAGAGGGACTAAATAGGTAAATAAGCATGGCTTAAGATGAAGTGGTAATACATGGAAAAATCTTAGATTTTTCTGGATTTATATTATAAAAATATTATTTAATTAAAACATTATAAATTATATTAATTAAAATTAAGATATTATATTAAAGGAAATAAATAAAATAAAGACGAATGTATGGTAATGATTTAATACAAGTGTATTAATAAATATATATATATATATTTGTGATATTTTATTTAGTAAAAGATATTTATTAGATAAAATAATTAAATTGTGAGATTTTTGTGTAATGAACAAATTAGATAGTGAGATTTGTAATAATGTGAATATATAGATTTGTATTATATTTATTTATTTACTTGAAAATTAAGTAAAAGATAATTACTAATTAAATAATTATATTAGGAGATTTTATTAGTAAATAAATTGAAAGTATGGCAATTGTATGGTATTGATATTGTACAAATGTACAAAAATATATGTGTACAATTGTAGTATTTATACTTGTTATTAAAATAAATTATAATTTATATTAATTATGTTCTAAGATTTTTTGTTTGATAATATACAAATGTAAAAATATTTATAAGTGTACATCTGTAATATATGTATTTGTGTATTAAATAGATATTTATTATATTTATTATTATTATTTAATTAATTGATATTATATTATTATATTAATGAATAAATTAATAAATTGACAAATGTAAGGTGATAGTAAAATACAAGTGTAATAAATTATATACATACAATTGTAATATGTTTATTTATTTACTTATTATTTAAGAAATAATAATATTTATTAAGTTAATATAATAAAATAATAAACAAAAGTAAAATAAAAAGAAACAAAGCAAAAGAAACAAAAAAGAAAACAGAAAACATTCAAACAGGGGAAGAAAAGAAAGAAAAAGAAAAGAAAAAGGAAAAAACTAGGGTTTTAAGGTTTGAAGCTTCAAAAGGTAAGTCAATTAAGTCATTTTTCTCTTAATTTTGATGTTTTAGAAGCTTTAGAACAAAGTTTTGTTGAAATTAAGTTGAAGTTTTGAAAGTTCTTAGGTTTTTTAACATAGTTCATGTTGAACAAAATAATGAATTAGGGATTTAATTGAATGAATTTTAAGTTAGAATTGATTAAAGGATTAAATTATAAATTAGGCTATAAGTTTTGTGTTGTAGGAATAAATTGAAAGAAGTTTTAAATTAGGGTTTTATTATGAACATTAGACAGTTAAGTAGAATATGGAAGGAAATTGAATAGAAATAAAGTATTAATTGAGTTAGAAAAGTAAATGAGTAAATTAGGATTAAATAGGAATTAGGGTATAAATTGGATAGAAATTCAGTTATTATTAATTAATGTTGTAATTAATAGTTTAAATTATTATTATTTTCGTAGCTAACAAAGAACCCAAGGCATTGGCACAAAAAGGAAAGGAGAAAGTTATCAAGGAGTAATCCCGAAATCCGGGTTTGTATTACTATAATTCAATTATTTATTTATTCATTAAATGTTAAATTAATTTTTGTACATGGTAAGTAAATTATAAGGTAAGTGTTATTGTTGAATTGAATGAAAATTGAGTTGAATGATGAATATGTATTGAAATTGAATTGTATGTGGATTGAAATGGAAAAGTATATTGAATTGAGTTGTAATTAAATTGAGAATGAAATTGAAATTGAAAAGTAATATGGAATACCTTATTAAATAGTCGGGCTGAGTTGGATATAATTGGCATGCCATAGGATTGGAAGTGTTCAGGGATACTTCGACCTTGAGTCGATGAGACACTGGGTGTCGCTATTTTACTTCGGATAGATTCGATGAGGTACTGGGTACCACTTTACTTCAGCAAAGCCGATGAGACACTGGGTGTCAACTTTGCTTCAACTATCCGATGAGGCACTGGGTGCCAAACTGGTGTGTTTGGTTAGATCCGTGTATCCACCAAAGTCCGAGTTTGTTAATAGGGGTAATTAAAAGAAATGTTAAGTCGAATAAAAGGAATTGGCTAAGCCATTGAAAGAAATGTGAAAATGGAACATGAATTGAAAATGTGATTTGAATGTGAGTATGAGAATGGAAAGTATGAACCAATGGTTCATGAAATAGATAATGGCTCAACATGAATGTATATGATTTTAATTGACGAATAGCTAAATTAAATTGTATGAATATATTGAGAATGAAAATTTATGTTTAAATTGGTTTAGTAAATATTAAAGTTATATGAATTAATTTATATGATTATTATGTTTATAATTTGAATTATGGTAATACCACTGAGTATGAAATACTCAGCGTACGGTTGTTTCCGTGCACAGGTTAATAGGTATTCAGAGTCTCGGTTCAGCATCCAGGCGATTCCAACTCTAGCGCAAACTCGGTGATGTATTCTTCTTTTAGTAAAAGTGGCATGTACATAGGTGTTATTTTAATTACTTTAAAATGCTATATGATTTTTGTTGTAAAGAATGATATTTGATATTTTGGTGTTTAAACAATGAAATGATATGAAAATTTATATGATATATTTGGTATAATTAATACTAACATAATCTTTTGATACTTGGTTTAATGAAATGGAATTATCATAACATATTTCGTATAGTTGGTAACAAGCTGAAATAGAATGAATGAAGTTTATTTAATTAAACAATATATGCAAATGTTTACTTAGTAAATTACTAAGTTGATGTTAAGTTATGTGTAGGAGTATCTAAAGATGAAATTGTATGGATGGTGATATTGGTTTTGAATTGGTTGCGATTTGAAATTGTAGAGAAGGTTAAATATTTATAAAGGGGTTATATTGAATTTTTCCTTAAAAAAAAGTTTTATATGAACTTATGATTATATTATAATATGTTCGATGATTATTTGAATATTAATCGTAAATTATCCAGTAATGCCCCGTAACCCTATTCCGGCAGCTGTAAACAGTCCATTTACAAATTAAAACCCATGTGAAAATTAAAAACAAAACAAAACCAAATAAATAAAATAAAAAGTCCAAAATTTAACCAGTTCATTTACAAATTAAAACCCAAGACCCTAGCCCAATCCAAACCCAAACTAAATTTAGACCCAAACGAGCCCAAAAATTAAAACCTAACCCAATACCTCATGGCCTAAAACCTAAACACTCAGCCAGCCTAGGAAACCATAGGTCCCCCTTTGTGCTGCAACAACTTCGTATGGCCGCCAGCTGCCCTCGCCCTAGCCTCCATACACTCCACCATGTGCCTCCACGCCGCCATCAGTACCTGCAGAGAAGACAAACAAAGGACAAACACAGCAGCAAGCAAAAACAAGCAAAATTTTGTATTTTTTTCTTTATTTTTCTTTCGGCTATAAAAGCCAAAGGGGATCGATGTAATTTTTTTACATATACTACGAATACAATTGACACGAAATCAATACGAAAAATCAGAGAGGAATCAAAAAAACAAAAAGTTTCTAAAAAGTGGTGCCTTTATCTTTCATTTTTTACTGTTTTTTTCCTTATTGATTGATTAGAAGAAAGAAAATAATAAAAGGGGAAAAAGGGAGTGGAAATCTCACCTTTTGGCTCGTCTACCATCACCACTGTGGCCTTTTTTCGCCAGAGTTTGGGTTCAGACGGGAGGGGATTTGAGAGCTTTTGAGGGTATTTTGATTTTTTTTTAAAGGGGTAGCAGAATGTTTTTTTAAATTTTTTTTGCTTTTTACAGGACTATCAAATGATGTCGTTTAAGGCCTATCTCAGTGGCCTCAAAATGGCGCTGTTTGAAGCTCAACTCGTGCCTTGACCCGACCCAGTTAAAGGATTTGCGTATTTTCAGAAATTGGTCTATTTGCGTGATTAATCCCTCCGCTTTTTCGACTTGTTTTGATTTGATCCTTTTGTTTTTTTAATTTTATTTAATTTTATCACTTAGTCTTGCTTTATTTTAATTTGGTCCTCATATTATTTGAGAAGATGGGCGCCTAAAAACGATGTCGTTTTCGATGACCTGAGGCTCGATTTGGTTTTTTCCAGTGGGGATCCGCGTGTTTAATCATTGTACTAGTCCTTCTTATGTTTAAATGGATTATAATATGGTCATTTCCTATTTATTTATTTCTGATTTGCCCCACATTACTATTTAAAAATTTAATTTAGTCCCTTTTGCTATTTTTTTATTTCATTATTAAATTAGTTAATCTAATATTATTGTCATTATTATATTTCCTCTTTTGTTTCATTAATATTATTTGTTTCTTTTGTTTATTTGTTTTATTTACTTGTATTTTTTTATAATTTCCAATCAAATTGTTTTATTTATCATCTTATTCATTTATTTATTTATTTAACCCTTTTAATAATTAAAGTTCACCTATTTGTGTTTTTATGTGCTCTTATATTTCACTATTATTATTATTTATTTATGTATTTTATTATAAATTATGTCCTTAATTTTATATTTACTATAACTTGATTCCTTATTTGCGATATTTTTACAAATTATTTTTCCTTATATTTATTTGTGTAGTTGTTTCTTTGTCTTTATTATTTGATTGGCATTGTTCTTTATGCGTGTGTGTCATCGCTATTATAGTTGTCATTATTTATTTATTTTTGATGGTTTTTGTTAATGTTAAAACAATGTATGTTATACGATTCTCATGTGTTGTATTATTAATGTATTCCATCTTGTCCTTTGTCAATCGACATTTCATTCACATATCATTTTATAAATTACATTAACTCATAAAAAAGGAAAATAAAAAACCGGTAATTTTTAAATTTTGGGGAAATTCAAAAAAATTGTACCCTAACTTACGGAGTTTCGATTTCTTTCGTCAAACCTAAATAACCAAATATCTTTTTAAGTTTTAAAATACATGATTTTCAAATAATGTCGATATTCCGCGTTTAAAAACTCAAGAATGATTGTGCCCTAACTTACGGGGTTTCAATTTTTTCGTTGGATTTAAACAATCGAATATCCTTTCAAAAATCAAAATACAATTTTTAAAATAAAAATTAAAAGGCAAACTTATTCTCGAGAATTCAAATGTTGTGTCCTAACTTACGGGATGTGACATTTGATTATCTCGAGACAAGAGGGCCTTTAATATTTGTTTTAATTTATTCATCCTTTTTTAGAAAATTAACATTAATAAAAAGAGGATCGTATTTTAAATTCTTTTCGAATTTTTCAACTTTCGATGTTAAGACATTAATTAATCAATTAGGTACCAATTTTCGGGCGTTGCGAGAGTGCTAATCCTTTCTCGTACGTAACCAACTCTCGAACCCGTTTTCTCGAATTTCATAGACCAAAATAGTTATTTTAAATCAAAACATTTTATTAAAACGATCAATCATAAGGTAACCCGATCACACCTCACAAAAAAATAATTGGTGGCGACTCCTATTTTCGTTTTCAAATTAAAAGTCGACCCCGTTTTCAAAATGAAATGATGGTTTCGACAATCATATTTAAAATTTTCTATTAATTTTAAAAATTAATTGAAATATTGTCAAAAATAATGGAATACAATCTTATTGAACTCTAGCTTTTTCTTTGATTTTCAAATGCGGATTCAAAATGGAATTTTCCAAATTTTTTATTAATATTTTTATAGGTAACTGATTATGCCAAATCCTTTAATGTCTTTTTTTTTAAATTGTCTAACAATCCTAAAATAAATTCCCTTATTTATTTTGAGAGGAACTAAATTAGTCATTTATCAACCGAAATAAATAAGTCGCTATATTTTCAATTAAATTACATTGTTTATTTTAAAAAATTAAATTAAATTTGATCCTATAATATAAACATCCCTAAATATTTATTCTAGCAAAATATATATACTGTGTATGACAAGTCAATGGAATAATTATCTGAATCTTCTTTTTGACATAATTAGATTTATAGATCTATAAATTATCAATATATAACTTTTAATGACTATAATTTTTACATAATTTTTTCAATCATATCGTTAATATGGCAATAATAAGTATTGGGTGCAGTGGTAACACACATTGTGCTTCTAATGAGAGAATGTGAATTTGAAACTTTGAAACAACATTATTAGAAAGGGTTGTCATGAACCCCAAATATGAACGCCTTTCTAAGGATAGAGTCGTTAATCACTTGCGCTTGGTCGCAAGGATGCTGCAATGACAGTGATACTAATATTGGTTAACTTTTTATTGATTGGTGATCTGTTCATGTTGATCATTTTAACAAAAAACTCAGAATACTTAAAAAAATCAAAAAAAGATGTCGATTAAGGTTTAGCTCAATTAGCACTATTGTTATTGGAAAAATTAGATAGAGGGATATTTGAACGTGATTAAATGCATTTCTTGTTCTATTTTAAGGATTGGGATTGAGATAAATTATTAATAGAAGCAGACATGATATAAAGAAAAACATATAAAAAGTTGAGATGTAGTTGTATTATTACTTTTTTTTTTGTCTTAACAAATATAAAACTGAGAATACAACAACAGCCAAATTATGTTTTTTTTTTCATTTAGACTAAATGTAATTCAAGGCCTTTTATTATTATTATTTCATTCATAGGTGATGATCATCAGTTCTTCATGGCGCATCTCTATATGCAAGTATTCACACAACTTGGAACTTCCCTTGAAGCTAACAAAAACAAAACAAATAGTTAAGTTCATACACATACTTACTTACCATCGAATATTAAGATAAAAAAGAAAAACTATCAGGCTTCCCTTGGCTTCTTAGCCTTGAACACATGGTGGTGGCACATCCAGTGAGTAGAAGGTTGAGCTGCTAGTGTGACAAGTGTTTTCGATAGTCTCCCCCAGTGCTTCCGACACCAGGAAATGATTTTTTTTTTTACAAAGACAACAAGCAATGTTGAATGTAGTCTTCAAGGGAGGATCCGTTGGCCATGTAGGTAGTAAAGAAAAACGTATAATTTAACCCAATTGAGATGAGTGCTGTAACAACTTGATGTGAGGGACTAACTAGGATTCCCAACACCAAATAGAACATCAAAACCCCTGATTTCTCCCCCCATTATGTATATATTTGATTCCTTTTAATATATATAAATTTGTTGATGATTTTTTTTCATTGCATGAGATAGGGTTTTTATAGACTTTGTATAGGAGATTGTCATGCCAAATTGCCCTGTAAAAAATTTATTAAATGCAACATTAAAAGGAAATTTCTATAAGCAATCAAATTGAGATGAAATAGACTTGTCATGTCAAACTACATGAAAAATGCTTTTGATTAATTGCAATTAAAATCATATTTAAATTTTTCGATTCATTTTAAAAGTTAATGGAATTATTGTCAGAAGCATTGGAATACAATCTTATTGAACTCAATTTTTTTTTTTCAAATACGGATTCAAAATGAAATTTTCCAAATTTTCTTCTTTTTTTTTTAAATATTTTTATAGATAACTGATTGTGCCAAATCCTTTAATGCCATTTTTTAGAATTTGTCCCTTATTTATTTTGAAAGGGACTAAATTAGTCATTTGTCAACCAAATAAATATGTCGTTATATTTTAAATTAAATTACTCTGTTTATTTTTAAAAATTAAATTAAATTCGATCATCTAATATAAAGATCACCTAAATATTTATTTTAGACAAATATATACCGTGTGTGACAGTCAATGGAATAATTATTTGAATCTTCTTTTGACATAATTAGATTTATAGATCTATAAATTATCAATATATAACTTCTAATGACTATAAGTTTTAACTACTTTTTCAATCATATTGTTAATATGAAAATAATAAGTATTGGGTGCAATGGTAACACACATTGTACTTCTAATGAAAGCATGTGAATTTGAACCTTTGAAACAACATTATTAGAAAAGGCCGTCATGAACCCCAAATATGAACGTCTTTCTAAGGATAGAGTCGCTAATTACTTGCGCTTGGCCGCAAGGATGCTGCAGTGACCATGATACTAATATTGATTAACTTTCTATTGACTAATGATCAGTTCATGTTGATAATTTTAATAGAAGATTGAGAATACTTAAAAAAATAGAAAAAGATGTAGATTAAGGTTTAGCTCAATTAGCACTATTGTTATTGGAAAAATTAGATTGAGGGATATTTGAACTTGATTCAATACATTTCTTTTTCTATTTTAAGGATTGGGATTGAGATAGATTACAAATAAAAGTAGGCATTGTATAAAGAAAAACATATAAAAAGTTGAGATGTAGTTGTATTATTACTTTTTTTATATTATTTGAGCAAATATAAAACTACAAATACAGTAGCAACCAAATTATGTTTTTTTTTCATTTAGAAAAAATGTAATTCAAGGCCTTTTATTATTACTTCATTCATAGGTGATGATCATTAGTTATTCATAACGCATCTCTTTATGCAAGTATTGACACAACCTGTAACTTCCCTTGCAGCTAACAAAAACAAAACAAATCTTTGAGTTCATATACATACTTACTTACCATCAAATATTAATATAAAAAGAAAAAATAAAAACTATCAGGCTTCCATTGGCTGCATAGCCTTGAACACATGGTGGTGGCACATCCAAGTGTGTAGAAAGTTGAGCTACTGGTGTGGTGGGTGTCCTTAATAGTCTCCACCCGTGCTTCCGTCACAAGGCAATATTTTTTTTTGACATAGATAGCAGGCAATGTTGAATGTAGTCTTAAGGGGAGGATCCGTTGGCTACGGAGGTAGTAAAGAAAAACGTATACTTTAACCTAATTGGGATGAATGTTGTAACAATTTGATGTGATGAACTAACGAGGGTTCCCAACACCAAATAGAACATCAACACCCCTGATTTCTCCCCCATTATGTATATATTTGATTCCCATTAAGATATATAGATTTGTTGATGATTATTTTCCATTGCATCTGTTAGAATTAAGTGACCCAAATTCTTATTTAAATAAAATACGATGGAAAATAAAATAAAAGTAAAATCCATATAGAACTAGACTTCTTTTATTTTATTTTAGAATAAGGTTTTAAACCTTATTAAACTCCATCTATTTTATATTGATTAGGATAAGGTGTTTCAATCCTACTAGAATATGGCTTTGCAAGCCTATAAATAGACATAGTCTATTCCTCTTGTATTTTGAGTAAAAATTTTTCGACATAGTGAATTTTCTTCTCCTCTGCCTGTGGTTTTTTCCCGAAAGGGTTTCACGTAAAATTTATGTGTTCTTTATTTTTATTTATTTTATTCTATTTTATTTTTCATAAATTGGTATCGAGCTTAGGGTTATTCATCTCGATCACGGTAATGGCGTCTTTGAAGTATGAAATTCATTGTTGGATCGCAACACCGATTTGCGTTGTGGCAAATTAAGATGCAAGCGATTCTTGCAGATGGATCTAGAGGATGCCCGCTAGGATAGATAAGATGCCTTCGACATTAATGATGAAGAGAAGAAGCGTAAGGATCGAAAGGCATTAACACAATTACATCTGCATTTGTCCAACGAAATTTTGCGGGATGTGATGAAAGAGAAAACCGCCATTGCATTATGGAAGAGGCTAGAACAAATATGTATGTCGAAAACTCTAACAAGCAAGTTGCATATGAAGCGGCGTCTTTATGCTCATCGTTTGGAGGAAGGTGCGTCGTACACGAACACTTAACAAAGTGTTTAAAGAAATTCTCTCAAACTTAGAGGCCATGGAGGTTCAAGATGATAAGGAAGATCTAGGGTTGATTCTACTTTGTTCGTTGCCCGTCTTATTCAACCTTTAGAGACACGATTTTATATAGCCGCGAGTCTCTCACAGTTGATGAGGTTTATGATTCTTTAACCTCGTATGATAAGATGAAGCATCTTGTGGTTAAACCCAACTCTCGGGAGAGGGTCTCATTGTTCGTGGGAGACAAGACCGGAATGTTGATGATGATCGTGGTAGAACACGAGAACGGAATCCTCGTGGTAAATCTAAGGGTAGATCGAAATCTTCAAGCAGAGGTAAAACTTGCAACTTCGCAAGAAGAAAGGGCACATTAAATCTGAGTGCTATAAGCTACAAAATAAGATTAAAAGGAGGTGCGAATCAAAAGGGAAAACAAACGAAAAATTCGGTGAAGGCGATGTTGTAGAAGACTACAGCGATGGTGAACTTCTAGTTGCTTCATCAATGATTCTAAAGTGGCGAGTGGATACTTGATTCAGGCTGCACCTTCCACATGAGTCCCAATCGGGATTGGTTTACAACTTATGAAACAGTATCTGAAGGTGTTGTTTTGATGGGAAATAATGCTTCATGTAAAATCGCAGGTGTTGGAACAATTAAAGTTAAGATGTTTGATGGAGTTGTCAGAACACTTAGTGACGTGCGGCATGTTCCAGAATTGAAAAGAAATTTAATTTCGTTGAGTACTCTTGATTCAAAAGGGTACAGATACACAGCTGAAAGTGGGGTTTTAAAGATTTCCAAAGGGTCCCTTGTTGTGATGAAAGGGCAAAGAAAGATTGCCAAGTTATATGTTTTACAGGGTTCTACTGTTACTGGTGATGCAGCTGTCGCTTCCTCTTCCTTGTCAGATGATGATATTACTAAACTTTGGCATATGCGCCTAGGGCATATGAGTGAGAATAGCATGGCGAATTAAGCAAAGAGGACTTCTTAATGGGCAAGGAATTTGCAAACCGAATTTCTGTGAGCACTTGTGTTTTGGGAAGCAAAGAGAGTTCGATTCACTAGAGGAATCCATAACACGAAGGAAACGTTGGAGTATATCCATTCGATCTGTGGGGCCGTCCAGAGTGCCTTCGAGAGGTGGAGCTAATTATATGCTAACCTTTATTGATGATTTTCCGAAAAAGTTTGGGCGTTCTTCCGAAGCGAAAAGCGATGTGTTTTCCACATTTAAGTCTTGGAAAATTATGATTGAAAAAGCAGACGGAAAAGCAGATAAAATACCTCCGCAGACAATGGCTTAGAGTTACGCTCGATGAGTTTAATAGATTGTGCAAGTCGAAGGATCATGAGACACTTGACGATTCGTCATACTCCACAAAAAAGCGGCGTTGCGAGCGAATGAACAGAACGATCATGGAGAAGGTTCGATGTATGTTGTCAAATGCCAACTTACCGAAGTCATTTTGGGCAGAAGCAGCCTCTAC